>NC_136064.1:94623140-95920640 GCF_964261635.1 Lissotriton helveticus | reverse complement strand
CTCGGAAGGAGCCTCCTGTTGGGCTGAGGGCCCATTCCACTCGGGCCACGGCGGCTACTACTGCCCTGGGCCGGGGAGTCCCTTTGCAGGACATTTGCCAGGCGGCCACGTGGGCCTCGCTGCACACCTTTGCGAGGCACTACTGCCTGGACAGTCAAGTCCGGAGGGATGGCTTCTTTGGCCGTTCGGTCCTCCAGGACTTTCTGGTGTAGGTTGTATTGGTTCGCAGACCCACCACCGGGGTTGGTATTGCTGGGGTATCTATTCTAAGGTAAGGAATCTAATACTAACCTGTTTCTTTCAGATGAACAAGTTACTTACCTTCGGTAACGATATATCTGTAAGAAACAGTAGTTAGTATTAGATTCCTTACCGCCCCACCCATCCTCCCCGTTCTGCGAACTGATACCTAGGGTTAAGGACATCCCTTTCAGGGCCCTAGTTTCAAATGGCACCAGTGTTAGTTCTCACATGGCTCTGCGTGTTCTGGCGCGGAAAAGCTGTGTGCAAAGAACTGACGTCAGCGCGCGGAGGCGGCGTCTATATACTCCAGCGACGTCATCACGGCGCACGACGCCGACGACGCGGAGCCGCAGGGGGCGCCTGCAGACGACGCCTACCGACGCGCAGGGGTACTGCTACGCAAAAGTTTCCGGATCCAGACTGACGCCTGGGGATATTCTAAGGTAAGGAATCTAATACTAACTACTGTTTCTTACAGATATATCGTTACCGAAGGTAAGTAACTTGTTCATTAAAATAACATCGGACTTTGGGGCAGATGTATCATCACCATCATTTGCGATTCCCAAATAGCGATTTTTTAAAAATCGCTATTTGAGAATTGCAATTTAAGATGTATGTAGAAAATCGCTATTTTTTAGCGATTTCTTAAAATTCCTTAATTGCGATTAGCAAATTGCTAATCGCAATTAAGGAATAATTTCCCATTCATTTCTACGGGCCAGGAGGCCCATAGGAAGGAATGGGAATTTATTCTCAATTTGCGATTCGCAATTTTCTAATCGCAAATTGAGAATAATTTCAAGGGTGCAAGGGTGTCTTAAGGACACCCTGCTGCACCCCTGAAATTTGCATATGTGCGCATATGGCGCACATACATACCCTAAGGGCATGTATGAGCGCCACATGGCACCTTTACAAATGCCAAAAAGTGCATTTGTAAAAGAAATCGTAAATTACCACCAACTACAAGTTGGTGGTAATTTGCGATTCCTTAATGTGGATTTGCCAAAAAAATGCTTGATGCATAGCATTTAAGGAATCGCAAAATTGCGATTCCTTAAATGCTTGAGCAAAATAAGGAATCACAATTTTTGCGATTCCTTATTTTGCGATTTTGCTCATACATACCAAAACACCGTTTGCGAATCGCAAACGCTGGAATTCTGCAAATTCCGGCGTTTACGAATCGCAAACGGCTTCTTACATCTGGCCCCTAAGGGCTGAGCCCTGTGGAACTCCAGAATTGAGGGCAGTCAGCTCTTACCTGGCACTACCTCACAGTAGCCAAAAAAAAACTTGGAATGAGGGTCTTTCAGAATGCGACTCTTGTAAGCTGACATTGACCATTTCTCAAAAATGTTTAGCTTTTCTCGCATCTCCGCAGAGTGTGACTTCAGGCGTCTCATTCCCCCGTTGGGCTCATGGTGCTGGATTTAGGCATCTAACATGTACGTGATGCATTTTTTTTAATTTCATGTCCTCGAAGAATATATTTATTTTCAGTCTTTAGTCTACCATATTTATATTTGGGTGTGTTTACTTACGTGTGACAAGTTCCTAATTTTTGGTTGCACTAGAAGTGTTCACCTCTATGAACGTTTTAAAGTATCACAGTTTTTACATGAAGGTGATGTAAACAAATAAATACAATGTACATAAATCTCTCTTTGCAACAGTATGTATAGAATTTGTAACATAGCTGAAATCCTGTGGGACTAACTGTCACTGTATATAATTACGTTTATCCAGAAATAACACCACTCTCCAGAGGACTAAGAATGAGGAATTACCACTGGTACCAGAGAAGCTTATAGCAGCACTGGCTAGAGGACTAAGAGTGAGGAATTACCACCAGGAAGAGAGAAGCAGCTCTGTCTAGAGGTTTAGAATGAAGAATTACCACTGGTACCAGAGAAGCAACTATAGCACTGCCTAGAGGACTACGGATGAGGAACTACCACTGGGACCAGAGAAGCAGCCAGCAGCACTGTCAAGAGGAATAAGAATGGGGAATTACCAGTGGGTCCAGAGAAGCAGCCAGCAGCACTGTCAAGAGGACTAAGAATGGGGAATTACCAGTGGGTCCAGAGAAGCAGCCAGCAGCACTGGCTAAATAACTGAGAATGAGGAATTGCCACTGGGAACAGAGACACAGCAGCAGCACTGCCTAGAAGACAAAGAAAGGGGAATTACCACCGGGAACAGAGACACTGCTGCCAGATTTGTTATCAGATAAAGAACAAGATTCACAGCCCTGTTTACAGAAAGGAGCAACAGAGCTCCGAGCGGGTGAAACATAATTAATGCTAAAAACGAAAGATTGGGTGAAAGGGAGCTAGCGAGTAATTCAGTGACCCAGACTCTGTACATCATAAGCGAAAGCTAAGGTGCAAAGGGGAGAACAAAGAGAAACTGTGGTTGGGAGGGGAAATCAGTAACCCTGGTCAGCTGCTCGCATTTGCAACATTTCCAAAACATGAGGCAGTCAAGGAGCAATCAGAAAAAATAGTGCTTGAAACAAACTGAAAGGGACAGAAATGAGCCCTGTAACTCGGCCAGTCACTATGGAAAGAAACAACAGACCACAAGGAGGGACAAATGGGCACGATTTACCATTCAAAAGTTAGGAATTTAAAAGGCACCCACAACAACTAATGAGAAGCAATTGGCCAACCTGAAGCCCATGTACTGAATACACTATGCCTCGCTGAGCAGCGCATGCGCGCTGCTAGGTTGGACCCTAAAAAAGACGAACTGAAGGGAGATAGGAAAAAAACAGTACGACACAATAATACAGCAAAGGTACTTTGGACTGAATCGCCTTTAACTATTTACTTTTTTAGGTCTCGGCAACGAGAACTATTGTCGCCGAGTAAGCTCGCAAGGGAGTACAGAGCGGTGCACGAGCCGACCAGGGTCTGTGGACGCGCACACACAAAGGCAGGCAGGCAGGCACACACCAGACACACACAGACAGACAGACACACGCACACACACACACACACCCTCCCTCTCTGCCCACTCCCTCTCTGCCGACCCCCCCCTCTACCCCCACCCCCCCCTCTACCCCCACTCACCGGGCTCTTTCCCTCTGCAGCGGGTCAGTCACGGCAGCAGGCAGGCTCGGTGTCTTCTCCGGCGATCTTCAGCTGATGTGCACGCTCACGCTGCGTCTCCTGCGCGCCCACCACGCTGTTTCGTGCCCGTTGATCCTCAGCTTGTGATTACTACTCCTTCTAACCCGGATTCTAAATTACTATTTCTTGGTTCTCTAACTCCACTCTGTTGATTCGTAACAAACTGATATTCAGCACATTTCACAGTCTCGCTTTTGCTTCTCATAAATACAATAAGATTATTTTAAGCAATGTCTACCCTTCTTTTGGTTCTGTGCCTATTATGCTTCGGACTATAGAGTTTTAGAAAGTGTGGTGGAAGATTCCATGATATCAGTGGTGTGCACAGTGCAGAGTGAGTGGGCAGAGTGCAGAGTAGTGAGTGCAGAGTAGTGAGTGCAGAGTAGTGAGTGCAGAGTAGTGAGTGCAGAGTAGTGAGTGCAGAGTAGTGAGTGCAGAGTGTGAGTGCAGAGTGAGTGGGCAGAGAGAGTGTGCAGAGTAGTGAGTGCAGAGTGAGTGTGCAGAGGAGTGAGTGCAGAGGAGTGAGTGCGCAGAGTAGTGAGTGCGCAGAGTAGTGAGTGCGCAGAGTAGTGAGTGCGCAGAGTAGTGAGTCAGACTAGTGAGTGCAGAGTAGTGAGTGCAGAGTAGTGAGTGCTCAGTGCAGAGTAGTGAGTAGTGAGTGCAGAGTAGTGAGTAGTGAGTGCAGAGTAGTGAGTGCAGAGTAGTGAGTGCAGAGTAGTGAGTGCAGAGTAGTGAGTAGTGAGTGCAGAGTAGTGAGTAGTGAGTGCAGAGTAGTGAGTGCAGAGTAGTGAGTAGTGAGTGCAGAGTAGTGAGTGCAGAGTAGTGAGTGCAGAGTAGTGAGTAGTGAGTGCAGAGTAGTGAGTAGTGAGTGCAGAGTAGTTGAGTGCAGAGTAGTGAGTGCAGAGTGCAGAGTAGTGAGTGCAGAGTAGTGAGTGCAGAATGCAGAGTAGTGAGTGCAGAGTAGTGAGTAGTGAGTGCAGAGTAGTGAGTAGTGAGTGCAGAGTAGTGAGTGCAGAGTAGTGAGTGCAGAGTAGTGAGTGCAGAGTAGTGAGTAGTGAGTGCAGAGTAGTGAGTAGTGAGTGCAGAGTAGTGAGTAGTGAGTGCTGAGTAGTGAGTGCAGAGTAGTGAGTAGTGAGTGCAGAGTAGTGAGTGCAGAGTAGTGAGTGCAGAGTAGTGAGTAGTGAGTGCAGAGTAGTGAGTGCAGAGTAGTGAGTAGTGAGTGCAGAGTAGTGAGTGCAGAGTAGTGAGTAGTGAGTGCAGAGTAGTGAGTGCAGAGTGCAGAGTAGTGAGTGCAGAGTGCAGAGTACAGAGTAGTGAGCAGAGTAGTGAGTGCAGAGTGCAGAGTAGTGAGTGCAGAGTAGTGAGTGCAGAATGCAGAGTAGTGAGTGCAGAGTAGTGAGTAGTGAGTGCAGAGTAGTGAGTAGTGAGTGCAGAGTAGTGAGTGCAGAGTAGTGAGTGCAGAGTAGTGAGTGCAGAGTAGTGAGTAGTGAGTGCAGAGTAGTGAGTAGTGAGTGCAGAGTAGTGAGTAGTGAGTGCTGAGTAGTGAGTGCAGAGTAGTGAGTAGTGAGTGCAGAGTAGTGAGTGCAGAGTAGTGAGTGCAGAGTAGTGAGTAGTGAGTGCAGAGTAGTGAGTGCAGAGTAGTGAGTAGTGAGTGCAGAGTAGTGAGTGCAGAGTAGTGAGTAGTGAGTGCAGAGTAGTGAGTGCAGAGTGCAGAGTAGTGAGTGCAGAGTGCAGAGTACAGAGTAGTGAGCAGAGTAGTGAGTGCAGAGTAGTGAGTGCAGAGTAGTGAGTGCAGAGTAGTGAGTGCAGAGTGCAGAGTAGTGAGTGCAGAGTAGTGAGTGCAGAGTAGTGAGTGCAGAGTAGTGAGTGCAGTGCAGGTGAGTGCAGTGCAGTGCAGGTGAGTGCAGTGCAGTGCAGGTGAGTTCAGTGCAGTGCAGGTGAGTGCAGTGCAGTGCAGGTGAGTGCAGTGCAGTGCAGGTGAGTGCAGTGCAGGGCAGGTGAGTGCAGTGCAGTGCAGGTGAGTGCAGTGCAGGTGAGTGCAGTGCAGTGCAGGTCAGAGCAGTGCAGTGCAGGTGAGTGCAGTGCAGTGCAGGTGAGTGCAGTGCAGGTGAGTGCAGTGCAGGTGAGTGCAGTGCAGGTGAGTGCAGTGCAGTGCAGGTCAGTGCAGTGCAGTGCAGGTGAGTGCAGTGGAGTGCAGTGCAGATGAGTGCAGTGGAGTGCAGGTGAGTGCAGTGCAGTGCAGGTGAGTGCAGTGCAGGTGAGTGCAGTGCAGTGCAGGTGAGTGCAGTGCAGGTCAGAGCAGTGCAGTGCAGGTCAGTGCAGTGCAGTGCAGGTGAGTGCAGTGCAGGTGAGTGCAGTGCAGTGCAGGTGAGTGCAGTGCAGGTGAGTGCAGTGCAGTGCAGGTGAGTGCAGGCAAGTGCAGTGGAGTGCAGGTGAGTGCATGCGAGTGCAGTGCAGTGCAGGTGAGTGCAGTGCAGGTGAGTGCAGTGCAGTACAGGTGAGTGCAGTGCAGGTGAGTGCAGTGCAGGGGAGTGCAGTGGAGTGCAGGTGAGTGCAGTGCAGGTGAGTGCAGTGCAGGTGAGTGCAGTGCAGGTGAGGGCAGTGCAGTGCAGGTGAGTGCAGGTGAGTGCAGTGCAGGTGAGTGCAGTGCAGGTGAGTGCAGTGCAGGTCAGTGCAGTGCAGGTGAGTGCAGTGCAGTGCAGGTGAGTGCAGTGCAGTGCAGGTGAGTGCAGTGCAGTGCAGGTGAGTGCAGTGCAGGTGAGTGCAGTGCAGGTGAGTGCAGTGCAATGCAGGTGAGTGCAGTGCAATGCAGGTGAGTGCAGTGCAGGTGAGTGTAGTGCAGTGCAGGTGAGTGCAGTGCAGTGCAGGTGAGTGCAGTGCAGTGCAGTGCAGGTGAGTGCAGTGCAGGTGAGTGCAGTGCGTGCAGTGCAGGTGAGTGCAGTGCAGGTGAGTGCAGTGCAGGTGAGTGCAGTGCAGTGCAGGTGAGTGCAGTGCAGTGCAGGTGAGTGCAGTGCAGGTGAGGGCAGTGCAGGTGAGTGCAGTGCAGTGCAGGTGAGTGCAGTGCAGATGAGTGCAGTGCCGGTGAGTGCAGTGCAGTGCAGGTGAGTGCAGTGCAGGTGAGTGCAGTGCAGGCGAGTGCAGGTGAGTGCAGTGCAGTGCAGGTGAGTGCAGTGCAGTGCAGGTGAGTGCAGTGCAGGTGAGTGCAGTGCAGGTGAGTGCAGTGCAGGTGAGTGCAGTGCAGTGCAGTGCAGGTGAGTGCAGTGCAGTGCAGGTGAGTGCAGTGCAGTGCAGGTGAGTGCAGTGCAGGTGAGTGCAGTGCAGGTGAGTGCAGTGCAGTGCAGGTGAGTGCAGTGCAGTGCAGGTGAGTGCAGTGCAGTGCAGGTGAGTGCAGTGCAGGTGAGTGCAGTGCAGGTGAGTGCAGTGCAGTGCAGGTGAGTGCAGTGCAGTGCAGGTGAGTGCACTGCAGTGCAGGTGAGTGCAGTGCAGGTGAGTGCAGTGCAGGTGAGTGCAGTTGAGTGCAGTGCAGTGCAGGTGAGTGCAGTTGAGTGCAGTGCAGTGCAGGTGAGTGCAGTTGAGTGCAGTGCAGGTGAGTGCAGTGCAGTGCTGGTGAGTGCAGTTGAGTGCAGTGCAGGTGAGTGCAGTTGAGTGCAGAGTGGTGTGTATTGACAATGTAAATGACAATGCCATTTATTTATGATTTAAAGAAAAAAAAATGTCATGAGCAATGCCAATAGCTCTACCTTTAATGATGCCGAGACCATTGCATTGTAAATGCTTGTTGTATTTAGTGGAACAGAGGCACTGGGTGATGACCTAGTTCTCAGCATTTGAAAAAGTTTATGTGTGCACCAACATCAAAATTGCCAGTATAGCATTAAGTTTCAGCTCAAAGTGATAGTGTTTCATTTTTGGGGTTCTTGGCCGAGCCTTCGGAAAGTATATTTCCCGCCCTCTCCCTCTTCTTTTCATCGGAGGTCAGAGATGCCCTTGCCCCCTTCCTCTTCCCAAGCCTCACAGACAGCTGCAATGCTGGGAGCCAGACAGTCGCAGAGACAGATGGCAGAGTAATACGATGTCCTTCCTGCCACTCGCTTTTTAATCAAATTAAAACAAAAAACAGAAAGATGGAGAGGGGGTGGTGGGGTGGGGGAGTGAGTCAATTAACTGCATTTGTATTCTACTGACTAATGGGCTTGGTTCCACTTTTTTACCCCAGGCAGCAGGGTGGAAATTTGAAGGGGAAGCTGCACGAAAGCGGAGGATTTCTAAAGGTGGATGTATAATGCAAGCAGCTACGGGTGCCAATTCCAAAAGTCAACTCAGCATAAAAAACATACTAGGACATCTCCAAAAACTGCAAAACTCTGTCCAGTGGCTCCTGCCCACAAACCAGAGAGCGCAAAAGCAGCCACCATGTTAATGTCTTTTCTGTCCCTCGCAGCACTCCCAGTTCTTCCCTGCCCTCCTGCTGCAGGGTGGTGTCACAGGCGAAGTGTGTAGAAAGAAAATAAAGAGCCCTGCCTGGAACAAGTCTGGATTGGTAGCACACGCTGGGCGACCTCAGGCAAATGTGAGGAGAAAAGAACAATCTTTTCAAGCCTGTGTATGGGGGAAGCCTGGAGCAGTGATCCAGATTCTGCATCCCCCAGTCTGTAGACGGCACTGGGATATAAGTGAACTTGACTGCAAACAGTAACACCAGCAGGAATCAAAGAAGTAAATAGTCCCACAATTTTATTTATTATATGTTTCTAAAATGAAATCCCAATTCCGCCAGAATACAAAATAATGTATTGCTACAAAATGGAGTGAACTGTCTTTGAAGCGGGTATCTAATAGGCCTAACTGTCGCACATTTGAATATTTCATCTACTTATGTATTTTCTTGCTCAATTAAATAGGTTTCGCATCCAATATAATGTGTTAGCTTACAAAGTATGTAGAAGAGCCTGCATGAGAATATACATTTTAACTCGCCTGAGTGTTGCTACTGTGCCTCGATCTCTTAACTGTAGTGACTCGCTCTGTATGCATCTTTTCTCATTTCAGGCCTCATCCAAGACTTGGTTGCAAACAACAGCACACTGAATCCGTCCGAAATAATTAACAAACTATACAGTACTGTCACTACCCTGGATGAAGAGCTAGAACACAGCACTCAGGTAGTTCAGACCAACATTAATGTCCTTGTCATCCAAGAGTAAGAGCAGTCAGTAAAATAAGGACAGTATTCAATGTAGTTGTTTCAGATAATTGTCTAGGAAGAGAATTGTTACCTTTATTGTCAATGGTTGATTAACTTTCATAACTACAGGTGTTTAAGCATACTTTTATAGTATCCTGATTCTACGTCAGGACTGGAGGTGAAGATTATTCTCTACTTTCTTAATTTTCTTTTCCAGCAGTGTTCAACTAATTGAACAAAAAACTATCTTTCCCATAGTACACAGGGAAAAGGTCAACAAAGGTGAACCAATCAACTGTCCAGGAAGACCACAACGATAGGAGGCTTCTGGGTAACTTCAGCTTTCTTTTCTTGCTCGCCAGAAGTTCAGTCACCCGTGCTTCAGCTTAATTTGATTCTGGTGGTTCGATGTTTTAATTCACTGTTTTACATTTTTGATGCATGTGTGTCTTTGTGGCGCCTCTGCTGCGGGCGAGTGAGACCGCAGGAGCATTTTCTCATCACTCCAGGCACTGTACTTAGTAATCATCTCAGGCAGCATTAACCGCAGGCGCGCTAGCGGTTTTCCCGCTGGGCGCTGCGTTTTTTTAAAACACGCGTTACATGACGAGCTCAGCTCGTCATCAGCGTACGACAGGCGTACCTCATGACGAGCTGAGCTCGTCATCAGCGTCGAAGGGGTTAATGCAGTAGCAGCTGGGAGCCGCCAGAGGGTGCACTAACAACGTGCACGCCCATTGTCTCGTTGCTACGTGAGGGACGCGCTATTGACTGTTGTCAGTTTCCCAATACTGACAAACGTGCGTCCCCGCTGAGCCTCTGCCCGAGCCGCTTGGAAGCTGTGACGCCCATGTATACATGGGTCTGTACTACTATTTCACCCCTTACGTGCTCCTGTCAGCACTACCTCCCCAGTGCTGCCGTCGGCCAATGGCCGACGGAGCCCCGCCCACTCAATGGAACGCCCGCACTGCGGCGGAAAAACCGCCGCGGTTAAGGCGTGAAACAACCTGACATCCTCTGTTATGGGGGTCAGTAACCTTTGTTTAAAGTTCTCATTGCATCGTCAAGGAGGGCAACGCAAACACTTCTGTGACCTAGAGCCCATTCCCCCGCCCAGGCTTGATCGGGTGACACGCAGTACAACCAGGGTGAGTCAACCCCAGGGCATTAGCCCAAATCTAGCACTCAGCACATCAAATCCTAGACTGTTGCAGTCAACAAACCAAATAGGCTTAGGCTTGACAAAGGTATTCATAGTTGTGTATAGTTCATCCCTGAGGCTTGTTATACCTTGTTGTGGGTCCCCTACCCACAAACCCCATTCCTGAGACTTACGCCATGGACATGGAGGGGGATTATTTAGAGGAGTCTTTACAGGGCCTCCCTCTTGACGACGAGTTTTGCGATGCGGTGGATGCCTCCATCCACCAGGCGATTGCGGAGGCCTTGTGGCCCTTCTAACGCCACCTCATGGAAATTGCCTATGCTTATGCTGAGCCATCCTCTTCAAGGGGCGGTCTCACTTCACTCAACCCTGAGCCTAAGCGCAACTCGGACCCTGGCTTTGATCTAGGTGCGTTTGAGCGCTTTAAGAAGGCCTTTTTAGGTCTTGCGACCTGTCAATGCGCATGCGCATTGAGCGGAGCGAGACTATAGGGGCTTAAACAGACTTTAACTAACTGGCGATTTGATGCTGTGCCCGTGCGCTTTTAGGTCAATGCGCAAGCGCATTGACCTAAAATGCACGTGCACAGCATAAAATCGCCAGCCATCTGTTCCCCAGCAGCTCTTCCCGCTCCGCCCCACAAGCTTCCCCCAGCGTGCGCTCTGCCTGAGCCGCACTCCTCCCACACCTTTGAAGTGAAGCTTAGCTTCACTTCAAAGGCCCCTGCTGCTTTACACCCTCATGCCGCTCTCCCCGCCCCGCCCCCTCCCCTGCCCGCCGTGTCGCATTTCTCCTCCCCCCTCCCCACAGCAATGTCCTCCGTCTTGTTTAGATTTCCCATCTCGAGTTTCAATCTCCAGCGTGGCAACATTAGAGCAGTGTTTTAGTGAGTATATTTTTCTAGCATTTTGCCACACATTAGGTTATTATTATTTGTAATCGCTAATGCTAACATTGGGGCTCTATCTCCATTGACTTAGATTCATTACTGCTATCGGTTGGAAATATAGTAGCAGGCTATTCCTTCACTTCCGGTTTGAGTAAGTGTGTTACAGATCGCCTGCATCATGACACGCTATGTTTAGAGCGCACCGTGCTACACGTTGGTTTTACTGTGTCACTGTTTTTCCGAATACAGTTGCATTTTCACTCCACCCTTTGCAATATAACACACGGGCATGGTTTGTGCCCACTTTATTTTATTTCATTTCACTCAATATACAGTGTTTACTCTTTTCACAAGTTTTTTGTGCACTTTCACTAAACTAACACACGGTGTCTTTCTTTACTACTGTTATGAATTGACTTTTAGCTGGTACATCCGGTGTTATCTTTGACTCTTTTGTTTTGATTCAGCTATTGCCATTATAAATTACAATAACTTTAATTTAAGAATTAATTATAAAAAAAATGTAAAAACCATTTTGATTTGTAATATCAATACATCGAAGTCACGTTAATACAACACATATTGCATTACAAATGCTATAGGTGTCACATTTGTGAAAGTTAAAACTATTGGCATTGTAAATGACAAAGCTATTAAATTCGCTATTTTCAAAACCAACACATAAATAAGAAATTTGTCATTTACAATACCAATAGCTCAAACTTTCCTAATGCGAGACCTATTGCATTGCAAATGCTTGTTTTGCTTGTCCCTCTCCTGGTTCTACTGACACAGTTGTGGATGCGAATGCCCTGTCTCCCCAGGTTGGCCTGGACGAGGAAAATTATGAGTCTCCTAATGAATCTAATGATGAGGCTGGTCCTTTCAGGCCCTGGGGGCCCCTCCCCCCTTGCGCGGTCCAGAGGCTCCTTCCGATATGCTGGTTCCTGAGGACCTTTTGCACCCCGCTCTGCACAGTGGACCCCTGCCAATTTGCCGCAGGATGCCTTAGGAAACCCTTTGAAAAACAGGTCAGGGCGTGCCTTCAAGTGGAGTGTCCACTGTCCTCCCTCTCGGGCAAGGTGGCGATCACTCGAGAGATAGATGCCCGGATGGCCACATTTTTGCAGAAATATATCCGAGACCCCCAGAAAGGGATCAATAGTTCCTGGAAGTCCTGCCAGGACAAGCTTCTTGATGTCTGTGGCCCAATCACAAAAATCCTGTACCTGGCTGAGTAGGCTAAGGCCTCCAATTCCCCGTTCTCTCCTGAATCCGTTTCGGGTTGGGTGCAGCTCACAGAAGAAGTGAGAATGGAGATGAGGTAGTGGTTGGATCACATGGAGGCGTGGAATGAGCCTGCCATATTTGGTTCCAACCCGGATATGGTGATAGAATCAGACACCAGCAAGTCCATAGTGTTCCTAGGAAACGCAAATTGTGCCCTCTCAACCAAGAGCCAGAGTTCCCTCCTCCTAAAGGTTGACCCCAAACTCAGGGATCTTGCTTCCTCACAGGCAGGCGCTGTGGCACAAGGTGGACTCTTTGGTGAGCCATTTAGCAAGGAGTTGGGAAAGTGTGTCGCTACGTGCCAGGTTTCTATAGTTCAAATGGAGGGATCAGTTGTACTAGTTCACAACCCTTCCTTTCGGTCTTTCCTTAGCTCCTTGGTGTTTCACCAAGGTCCTCAAACTGGTGGTGGAGTACCTCAGGGCACAAGGGTTCCGCCTTATAATTTACATCGAAGACCTACTCCTACTGGAACAGTGTCCGGCACAGTTGGCGGAGCAAATCCAGACGGCAGTGGACTGACTGTAGAGTTTGGGTTTTGTCATCAACAAGAAAAAGTCCCTGTTTACCTCAGCAAAGCGGACCACTTTCCTCTGGTTCATTATAGACTCTGTGAAAAAAGACCTTGAGCCTGCCTGCCTGGAAGGTATCCAAGATCCGCAGGGAGCTAAAGAGGAGTCTGGCCAGGCCCATGACGTCTCTCTGTCAGATTGCCATGGTGTTGGGTCTTCTGTCATCCTCCATACAGGCGGTCTTCCCAGATCCTCTCCACTACAGAACCCTCCAACGCCCCAAGGCTTTCCACCTGCGAAAGGGTCTGTAATATTCCGAGCAGGTTCAGCTCACAGAAGAAGTGAGAATGGAGATGAGGTAGTGGTTGGATCACATGGAGGCGTGGAATGAGCCTGCCATATTTGGTTCCAACCCGGATATGGTGATAGAATCAGACACCAGCAAGTCCATAGTGTTCCTAGGAAACGCAAATTGTGCCCTCTCAACCAAGAGACAGAGTTCCCTCCTCCTAAAGGTTGACCCCAAACTCAGGGATCTTGCTTCCTCACAGGCAGGCGCTGTGGCACAAGGTGGACTCTTTGGTGAGCCATTTAGCAAGGAGTTGGGAAAGTGTGTCGCTACGTTCACCCGCCTGTACAAGGGGTAAGCTTCAATTAAGAAGATTTTTCACCAGAAAATGTTTGTTGGGGCATGCCGTGGCAGAGAGCGCTCGTCCGGCCTTTTTTATACCCAAGGCCCTCCAAGAAGCTTCAAGAAGGCGCAGGACTTGCCCAGACAGGGATAATTCTTCCAGTCCAGGAGAGGTCATCGAGATTGGGGTTCCAGAGGCACCTCCAGAGGGTATTTCCAGACCCAATCAGATGAGAGTCTTCCTTTTCCCCCAATTAAAGGTGGGGGGGGCAGGCTGGCTTTGTTTGCGTACCTTTGGAAGCGAATTACTTCAGATGCATGGGTCCTTCATACCATCAGGGGTTTCCACATAGAATTTTACAGGTGCCCGTTTCAAGAATCCTGCCCTCAAATGCTATTTTTTTCAGAAGCTCAGGCCACCCTGGTAGACAGGGAGTTGGCTGATCTCCTGCACAAAGGAGCAATATCCCGATCCTCCCTCCATCCACTGGGTTTCCTAAGCAACGTATTCTTGGTGGAAAAGACCGACGGGGGCATCACCCAGTCATCAATTTAAAGGAATTCAATGGCTGATTGTTTTACCGCCATTTCAAAATGGAGGGTATCCTCCTGATGCAAGATCTCCTTTGTCCGGACGACTGAATGGTGCGTTTCGACTTGAAGGACACCTATCTGGCGGTCACCATTTCTTCCTCTCACCACAGGTTTCTATAGTTCAAATGGAGGGATCAGTTGTACTAGTTCACAACCCTTCCTTTCGGTCTTTCCTTAGCTCCTTGGTGTTTCACCAAGGTCCTCAAACTGGTGGTGGAGTACCTCAGGGCACAAGGGTTCCGCCTTATAATTTACATCGAAGACCTACTCCTACTGGAACAGTGTCCGGCACAGTTGGCGGAGCAAATCCAGACGGCAGTGGACTGACTGTAGAGTTTGGGTTTTGTCATCAACAAGAAAAAGTCCCTGTTTACCTCAGCAAAGCGGACCACTTTCCTCTGGTTCATTATAGACTCTGTGAAAAAAGACCTTGAGCCTGCCTGCCTGGAAGGTATCCAAGATCCGCAGGGAGCTAAAGAGGAGTCTGGCCAGGCCCATGACGTCTCTCTGTCAGATTGCCATGGTGTTGGGTCTTCTGTCATCCTCCATACAGGCGGTCTTCCCAGATCCTCTCCACTACAGAACCCTCCAACGCCCCAAGGCTTTCCACCTGCGAAAGGGTCTGTAATATTCCGAGCAGGTTCAGCTCACAGAAGAAGTGAGAATGGAGATGAGGTAGTGGTTGGATCACATGGAGGCGTGGAATGAGCCTGCCATATTTGGTTCCAACCCGGATATGGTGATAGAATCAGACACCAGCAAGTCAGTCTGGGGATTGCACTGCAAGGACTCCTTTACAGGAGGAAAATAATCCGCAGACGAACAGCAACTCCACATCAACTGTTTGGAGCTGATGGTGGGATCGTTCACCATGAAGTGTTGGACGAAGGAAAAGGGTCACCTGCAGTGTTCTCCTCAAGATGGATAATGTGTTGGCAGTCCGCTACATAAACCATCTCATTCATTATCAAATCATTGAACGGCAGAGGACCCAGATACCTGACAGAGAAACTTATTCCGTACCTGCCGAGAAGACCCTTGGGGTCCAGGGTGAAATCTATTTTTACTATGCCCCGCATTAGAAAAACACGTTCTGGGGGGGAGAAAGCTTTCTCTTATCTGTCCCCCTTATATTGGAGTGAGCTACCCTCCCATCGACGGAAGTGCACGGACCACCTTCATTTCAGAAAGCTTCTGAAAAGTGAGATTTTCAGATACTAATGCTGCTTGCCTATGGTTCACTGTGGCGCTGAGATACCCCTTTCATGGTGATTCATGTATATTATAAATTATATTACCATAACATAAATTATATTACCATCTAGGAGGTACCAAATCCAAGGTACTAGCAGACCTGGCCAAGGATTCTTGGACATTCTGTCTTGACCACAGTGTCTCATTAACGGCGGAGTATTTTCTCAGGGCATCCAATGTGATTGCAGATTGGTGCTCATGGGCATGGTCAGACAACAGCCTTTGGCAGTTGAATCCTTGAGTCTTTAGGAGACTGCAAGCTCTTTGGGGTCCTTTCTCAGTGGATCTTTTCGCTTCTTGTCTCGACCTTCAGATTTCCAAATATTTTAGCTGGACGCCGGACCCTATGGCGGCAGTGACAGATGCCTTCCTCCAAGATTGGTCGTGGGCGGAGGGCTACGCCTTCCCACCCTTTGCCGTTATCATGTGCCTCTCAGCCCAGATCCGCAGACAAAAGGCGAAGGTGGGTTTGATCACTCCTTATTGGAAGTCTCAAGTGTGGTTTTCAGTTCTTCTAAAACTTTTCTGAGACTCTTCAATGCTTCTACCCCCAGATCGGGATATCCTCTGGGATCCCAAGGGCAGTCACCATCCTCTGTTCCTTCAAGGTCGGATGCCTGTCATGGCCTGCTGGGTTTCAGGAAACAATGGAGGCTCCATGGCGTTTCACAGAAGGCTGAAAGAACCCTGGCAGCAGCCTGCACAGACGGCACAAAGAAGCAGTACAGGTCCGCTTGGACCCAATGGGTTGGGTGGTGCCTTTGGAACGATCAAGATCCCATGGGGTGCAAAGTGGTCCACATCATGTATTTTCTGGCTTTTTTGGCATCTAAAGGGTTGGCCTACAGTACAATAAACTCTAACACAGTTTTGTCTCTTTTTGAAGACTTGGCAACCAAACAAATATTTGTCTCGAAAGGCATTATCATGCGAAGCTCGCCATGCTCTTGTGTCTAGTTTCATGTAGTAGAGTGTCCGATGTACGAGCTTTCGACATCTCTGGACAGGACTTTACCCCCGGGGGGGGGGCACTTTTCATATTTCCAGACTCATGAAGTTGGATTACAAAGTAGTGTCGTATCCTGCCTTCGATAAGCATCCCAAGTTGTGCATGATTTGTTGCCTGAAGGCTTATGAGAGCATGACGGAGAAACACCGTCCCCATGGTGAGCGACAACTGCTGATAACTCTCAGGAAACCTTTCAAAGCTGTTACTCCTTCCACCATAGCCCTTTGGATCAGATGGGTCATGCAAGAAGCGATAATTGGACGTGATGTTAGTGAATCACTGGCTTCATCCCTTTAGGCACACATGCTTGTCTCCTTGCTAGAAAAAGACGTCCACACTGGTTTTGCGAATTAATTCATTCTCATATCTTTTATTCGTTCATTCCCTAACATTTTCGTTTATGCATATTTTTTTCTAGTGTCTGTTCCCTGACGAAGGGCATTCAATAATGCCCGAAATGCATTGGATTTGTTAATCAGTCATTGCCTGAGGTCAAACATATTGACAATATGTAATCATCAATTTGTGAATACTATGAGGAATGAACATATGAACGAATTGTACTTTTTGACGTCGTGGGACTCTCGACGCCACCTTTGGAGCACCACCAAAAACACTAACCAATATCCTAACAACATCACGTGAAACACAGCAGTGCATTTGCCCTAAAAACAATTATCAGTATCATGCAAGAAGCGGGCATTGATTTCCCGCGATTTGGGGCTCACTCGGTCAGATGGGCAATGGCCTCTAAGGCGTTTATCCATGGGGGCCCGCCTAGAATATATTATTAATGCCGCAGACTGGTCTTCAGATTCCATGTTCAAGGGATTCTATTTTAAACCAGTCGTGGACATGAGTTCACTGGAGGTGGACAAGCTTTGAACAAGCATAAACCTAACTCCTGACATAAAATGAAGAATTTCCTAGTAGACATGAAGGAAAGTTTCAATTCTATTAAGGACACGGAGGCGAAGATAATTCCTGCTTAGAGTTGCTGTGACTCTCCGTCACGCTCCCACCCCCAGATTATGAGGTACTCACAGGTGTGGTGTTCCAGTTCCTCGTACAGCATAAGAATGGCTTTAAATTCCCTTTTTTCCCATAAGAGTTTATATATTGAGTCATGCCTTTCTGCTGAGAGAGCATAGTGGTACAGGTTGGTTTTCATATACTTTGTTCCGCTCTTCCCCTGATATGCGTTAACTGCATGGTGTTCAAGGTACAGAAGTTCAGGTTCATCTGTCTTTTTCTAAATTCTCATAGGTTCAGAAGCATCTAAAGTGGACCAAGAGAGTCTGGTGATCTGAAGAAGGTGGCAGTCCAGAACGAGGAAGTTATCCAGTAGCCTCCTATCTTTGTGGTCTTCCTGGACAGTTGATTGGTTCAGCTTTGTTGATCTTTTCCCTGTGTACTATGGGAAAGATAGTTTTTTGTTTAATGAGTTGAAAACTGCTGGAAGGAAACTAAAGAAAGTAGAGAATAATCTTCACCTCAGTGTCCTTAATAGAATTGAAACTTTCCTTCATGTCTACTTGGAAATTTTTCATTATACTGTTTTACGGCTTTTCACCATTATGGTAAAATGTATTGTTAGTGGTAAAAAGTAAGACCTGATGAGTGCAAGTGTTTTATGCCTAATATTTTTCCCCTTCAATTAATGAGTGCCGCATTGCCTTGGGTGCAAACAGGGCACACTGATGCTCCTGTGTGCATGTGAATGTTTCCACGCTGTGATTAGCTGGTTTACTTCTTTCCGTTATATAGCCAAATTGAAATTGTGTTTTTTCTTAAGGATTGCCTTAGCAGTCAGTCATGTGAAAAGAAACTTGTAAACAGGCAAACTATTTTTCAGCCTGAAGTCAGAGTAATAGTTATAATGTTGTTTTATGTTGTAGTTGGAGGGCAGAATCTTCACACAAGAGCTAGGAGGAAAGTTCTTTATTCACGTTAGGTGCTTAGTTACAGCCACAGATTGAAAGCTCCTGTTAGAGCTCCATCACCCCCTCAACTGTAATCAACTCTTAGGCTTCTCCCAACACACAGACACCAACATTCCGTGCATCATCACATTCTCACAGCATCCACACATTCTACAGCATGCATACTAAGCTGATGTATACACAGACGCGACACCAGGGGCGACTGGTGTTCATAGGCAAATGGGGCGTTTCCCAGCCACCCTCAGGGAAGAGGCAAGGGTAGGGAAAATAAACGCAGAGCAGCTGAAAATAAAGTACTGCTCTGAGGCGTATGCTGAATCTACTTTAGAGAACAATAGTGTACTTTGTGTATGTCCTACTGCGCAAGCGCCAGCCGGGCACGTTTTTCTTCGCCCTGCAGGTACAAGCTACAGCAGTGATATCACATGAGAGGGAGTGCTGAATTAGAATGACATGGATCTGGTTGCTTTTGGGGCACATCAACAGTGACCCTGGGGGGAGTTACAAAACTCTATGCACTTCAATGTCTGGGGATGGGACAGGCCAATAAGGACAAGGAGTGAGTGGATGGTAACACTTTGTGGAGCATCACAGAGTGGCAGGCTGTAGGAGGGGGTGCTGGGGCTGCTCTCCCGGCAATAACAAGTGTTAAGTAATGCATTTAGTTTCGCTCTTCAAGCCTTCCAGCCACGAATAGCAGGAGCCATGCTGGTCCGTACAGACAATATGACCAGCATATATTACAGCAACAGCCTATGATACTAGTACACACTCCTGCACCTTGGCACCATGGAACTCCCACTTTGACGACGGGGAATGATTCAAGCATGTGAATCTATGAAAGATACCAATACTGGAGCACTGCAGTTACTGGAAAGTAACTAATTTTCTTTCATTGTGACTGGAAACCAGTAGTCCAGTGGCAACCTGAATTTTGCTTGACCTATCAGGGCCTCAAGAGATATGGACCCCTGTGGCCAAAGTTGCCCTGCTAAGACTGGACTGAAGTGTAACCCCAGCAAGCCTCCCTGTCGACTACACAGCATCCTCAGCATTCTGCATACCTTGCATCAGAGCCACTCCATAGAAGTCAATGGCAATTTGCCATTAATGCTGGAGCTGGATTGGCAACTGCTTTTTCTTCAAGGTAACTGTTCCTGGGGATTTTATTGTTCCCCCTGACTTGCTCCCTGCCAGACTTGGTCACCTAAAGTAACTGGACGTGGCTACACTAAACTTGGATAATCGTTTTCCCCAAAATGTTTATGTAATGTAATGTAATTTGTACTTGTAAAGCGCGCTAATACCCCAACTGGGGTGTCCTGGCGCTGTAACGCATACCGCTGTGTAACCCTTCCTGGCTATTCCCTGTGAAATGTCTACTCCTGGGCACCCCCAAGGTGAAGCCAGGCATCGCAGCGCTGTTGGGGCCGTTGTGGAGATGAAGCAAGCTATTGCCCAGAGTTGCAGGGTGGGACCCATGATTAGAATAGGTTCGAGGAAATTGAGTCCAAGACCCGCCGAGGCGGGAATTGAACCCTGGTCCCGGGCCAGACCTCTGCATCAGGGTCTGCCGCTCTAACCATTGAGCCACACTTCTCCACTTATGGGTGGAATATTTACAATACTTACCAATGATTGTTTGTGGTCGAGTAAAAATCTGTGATTTATTGTTTCTTCAAGTATTTATATCTCTGGAATACTCTAGTGGGCGTTGTTAGTCTTGGTGTCTATAAACTCACTTACAAATACAGTCTATTTTTATACATTCTTGTTGGATTTCTTGAGAGTCATATTTCTTTCCTAGTCAATTGTTTTGATGTTGTTTAATGCTTTACACTTGTTCCTTTGTTTAAGCCTGACTGATCAAACCCAAGGTACTCAGGATTGAGCTAAGGTTTTAGAAACAAGCCTGACTGGACCCAAGACGGTTTTGTGAATGTATTCCATGGTGAGGTCACCTAACCAAACCATGAAATACACCACTTTCCTCACAGTGATGTAGCATGCCAACCAAACAGCTCATTCTAGAGGCCACATCCTCAACTTCCTTCTTCTCAACATCACCAACAGTCTGGTGCACACCACCAATACCTCTGCACTAGATCAGCCAAGTTGCCATCTCCCTGCTCATGTCCAGTCAACAAACAGAGGTCAACCAAAGATAACTCTTCAGATACATCAATGAACAACCTAAAGCTCATACTCTCTTCCAGTGTTAACTCCACATTTGATGTCAACACTCTTCTCAACAACTTCAGCACTTTTCAGGCAAACCACGTGAACACCCATTCTCCAACTAAAACAGACAAGTTCAACTGAAACCAGCAGCACCCTGGCTCCCCAAAGATCTTGCTGACAAGCAACACTCCATGCTTAAAAAGGAAGGAAATGGAAGACAAAGAAAGCCCCCAAAGAACTCACAATTCTAAAGTACCCCTGATCAATATGTAGGCAACTCATCATATCAGGCAAACAAAAGTACTATGCCAACACTTTCAGTGAAGCTGTCAAGAATAACACTGTTGAAGACATTCAAGCACTTTATCAACCACCTGCCTGAACCTCCTATCCTACACTCCACAGACAAGTGCAGTGCATCAACACCTTCCTCAGTGAAAAAAAAAATATACAGAAGACCCTAAAGCACATCGACAAAGCCAAACCGGCTCCTCCTCTTATAACCAACCCTTCTTTTAGTATCCAACAATAATCATCCTTCAAAGCCCTGCCTCTCACAAATATACTCTTAATCCCTCAAAGCCACCCTGTTCTTCATCAAACTGTCCAGTGGAAGCTTCCTCACCCATACTTATCTCTGTCAATGCCGTACTTACCCAAGGCTTCATCTCAATAGCTCTCAAGACAGGCCAGTGCCTTCCACTCCTATGGAAACCTACAACAAACCCTAATGTCCCCGGCAACTTCTGGTACATCACTCACCTACCTTTCATTGGTAAGATCATCAAAGCAGTCTCTGCTGGACTCCACCCAAAACATTAACTCCAACCATCTCTTGCACAACTATCAATATAGCTTTAGTTCACTCTACAGGATGTTGAGAGCTACCTTATATATTGTAGACAACACTCTCCTAATGTTATTGGAACTCTTGGCTGCCTTCATCGCTGTCAACCATCTGTCCCTCATCTACTGAAGACTGTAATTGGATTTACAAGGTTCTTCTGTGGTTCTCCTCCTTCCTTTACAACTCCATCAGTTTGTTTACATGGGCAAGTCCAGGCCCCAGAAGACCCCCATCTATTGCGGAGTGACCCAGGGTTCTTTACTATCCTGTCATCTTTAACCTCTATTTTGAGTACCTTTGAGTCTCTCCCCACCAATAACAGCATCAAAATTCACCAGTATGCTGACGACAAACAACACTACTTTAAAGTCTCCTCCGCTTCAGACATCTAAAGCCTCAGACACTGCCTGTACCACTTCCAACCAGGATGTCCAACACCATCCGGATGCTCATCTTCACCAACACACATTTACTGGAGATGACTAGATTATCAAAATAGAAATAGTACAAACCAGGCTCAATGACATGAGTTTGTATGAATTTAAATCCAAAATTTCACTCAGTGCCAGGTCACTTGGATTCACCTTTGAGCTACACAAGTCCAAGAAAACAAATATGGCCTGGTACCAGCTCTGTCTACCGAAGAAAGTGCAACCATTCCTCCTAGAAAGCAACATCAGAATTGCTTTTCAAGCGTCTTTACTCTTGTGTCTAGATGGTAGAAATGCCCTACTCCATGGCCTCTCAGACTCCACATTGGCCTCATTATGGCATTCTTAATGCTTCACTATGTCTTATGCAGGATCAACAGAAATATGATCAAATCACCCTCTCATGTTCGCATTTCACTGGCTCGCCTTGCTAGTCCACACCATCTTCAAAATTAGCCGTACCATCTTCTAAGATATCACTACCTGCACCCCCACTTATCTGTCTAAGAAGCTTACCATCTCTTGTTGCTTTTGTCACACTAGCATCCTAGAAACCATCATACTGAAGACAAAGTAGCATAAAAAAACAAGCATTTACAACGCAATAGGTCTCGCATTGATATTATTTTGAGCTATTGACATTGTAAATGACATCGTTCTTTTTTTGTTTTTCTTTTGTAAAACATACATAAAATACATTGTAATTTACTATGACAATTGCTAAAAAAAAGTTGTGTCTGCAGTAGGAGAAACTATTTAAAGAAAATTAAGGCCTATTTGTTTTGTTACTTGTGTTCATCTCATCTTTAATTATTTTTATGCATTCTGATGATGTCAAGATGGAATGATGTGGGTTGAGCTGAGAAGGTCCCCAAACAGTTGTTTATGACCAGCAATTCTGAGAGGGATTCGTTCTCTGTGTGTCAAAATAGACCTCATGTTCAATCCTTCTCTAACATTCCGAGTGTGTGTGTGGGGGGGGGGCAGGTCACCACAGAATAGTCAACAGCCCTACGTGAGATAGGGGTATTCACAGTTTGTAGTAAATAAAGTTTGTGCACGAGTTAGTTCTAAAGGGCTCTCTTTGGTCAGTTGACACTTTTCTCCTTGAATAGTCCCTTATTAGTCAAAGTGTCTCCTCGAAGATCACACAATAGAATGGACGCTGGTGGCAGTTCAGAATCTCATGGTAGCTACACAGGTAGGAAGTATCATCTTCTTGCGAGAGTTCTGATGTTTACAACTGGCTGCTCAGTAAGGTTGAGCAATGGATGGCAGAAGTGAACCTAAATTGGACGCTTTTATATTACCATCAGAAGTAAAACAGCAAAGTAAAAATATCCATTTATGTTTCCCTAACATCAGAGGTGTGGCTCGGCTACTGGCAAAGCGGGTTCCATGGTGTTGCTTCTGTAAACAAAGTCAGTGACAAAATGAGTGCCTACTAGCGATTGTCAAACAATTACCATACACAAAACACAGGTTTTTCGGAGCTGACATTGCATGCTTTTCTCGTCTCCGTGGACAGACTGTCTGAGGGGGAGCCTTACAACTATTGAAATGTCGAAGTGCTGGTTGGTGACAGTGTCGCATGACGTGGGAAAGGAGTCCGCCTGGGCGATTTTATTATGACCATGAAATGTACGAAATTTCGCCCATTTATTCTCTAGGAGACTACCGCAAGCAGAAATTGCTTCGTGAGACCCATTTTCTTTTAGGCCAGCCTCCTTGGTTTCTCGTAATACTTCTGAATGGGGGCTTGGTGTGCGTTATGTTCTTTCTTGGCAGAGGATATGCAAAGCGAATTTCGGAAATTCCACACTTCCCTAGAGGAGAGTCCCTTAAAAACAGCCATGAAATATATCATCTGAATTTAATATGCCAGGAGACGGCGGGCTCCAGCCTCTTGTTGGTTTTGTCCTGCTCTAATCTATATTATTACACATTGCGATGTGACAAGCAGTCACATGGCAGAATGGAGTATATTAGGAAACTACGTAAAGCTGTACAAATCAAAGAAAGCGCTGTGAGCCTTGCGCTCGGATTACAATTGTATTCAAACTCTAGTGAAGGTATGTACGTGCTTGAATATTTTTAAAACAGTAAAAACAATCAGTCCTCACAACTGTGTGGTTGTACACAGAACTCGCGGCTTGGCAGCAGTCCGCCCTCCTCGGAACGGACACTTATTTGCAGCAACTGGCACTCACGAAGAAGAAAAACAAGCTGTTGAAAACTTGATCCGGCAGTACACGCCTCCTAAAGATAAGAAATTGCTGCACGACAACCGAAAGGCTAGGCCGGACGAAAAGGAGAAAGGGCGGAAACCAAAAAGCCTCAGTTTTAATCGGAGGCCACCGTTTTACATAAATAATGACGCCAGCCAATGAAAATGAGGAGCGGGCTTCAAGTCCCCTTCTGAAATCTCCTCATCCACAATATGTCTCGTAGAGCGAGCAGCGCATGCGTGCTGCAATGCTAGGCGAGACCTAAAAATAAAGGAGCAAGGTTGTTGGATTTTCCATCTATGCACTCAGGATCTGAAATAATATTGTCACGTCCATCATTAGTTTCAATGCTGCCCCAATTCAGGAAAGAGTTAAAGACACACCTCTTTAAATAACGTTTTATCATGATGCAGTAGCATACCACAGCCTAGCTACCTATGAAATCACTTGTTTACTGTATTCCTTCCTTTTACCTTATACAATGCTCCACTGCCTTTGGCAAGGTCAACGCTATACAAATACCACCTTCCTGCATACCTACAGGTTCTCTTCCAGGGGATCCTCATCAATAGTCATAAGCATTAGAATATTACCGCCCATGCGCGCGACCCCGGAAACACTATATTATATGTGCCCCACATATATAACCATATATATATATATATATATATATATTAATAAGCAATAGCAGCCTACTAAACACTGGAGCTGAATCATGCTGTAAAGAATTTCCTCAATCATCATGCGTAGGAATGGACACTGGTATCTACAATAACCTTTGGTTATCCTTTGAAAACCCTCATAGACGTTGAGATGTTATAAGTGCGGTGTATCTTTTGTCCGCCCCTCCTCTAACGTCATGGCATTATCATCGGGTTAACAAATGACGTGCTATATGCCTGCCTCACCCGAGGCAACCTCTGGAGAGAGTAGAAGTGTCCAGAAATGAAAAAATGCACTCGCCCAGAGGATTTTAGTATATTGCTAGTGAGCCAAAAAATTCTAAAAAACTATTTAACACCCGAACAAATAATTTATTGAAAAAATGGTGTAAATAGTGATTAAAAATAGTGGTATATGAGGTAATCGAGTTACAGGACTACCATATAACTCCATCTAGGTCAACATGTTTCAGCTCTAATTGGCCCGAGGGGTCTATAGAGCTTTCGTCAGGACAATACAACAAAACAGGCTGAATACTCACACTATTCGTGTAGTGTTCAATGGAAGTATGAAAGTATCACACGCAATTTCCTGTGTTTAGGAAAAACAAATATAAGAATAATTGTACATAGCGGCATATAGCATGCACATCAGGAGACTCAAATTCTGTGGCCCGGTGCAAAGAAGTGATTTAAATTACATCAAACTCCATTAATATACTTATGTGCATCACGTTGTGGATGCAATGCTTCATAGAAGTGGTGGAGAAATAAAACAATGGATCGTGACACTGGGATTTCAGAGTGATACAAAGTGAAATTCATAGTCATTCAGTAATTCGTGAAAGTTCCTTAAGTAATAATAATAATAATAATCCACATTTGTAAAGCGCACAATCACCCGTAAGGGTCTCTAGGCGCTGGGGGCCGTCGGGAAGATTAAGCAAGCTATTGCCCAGAGTCACATGGTGCTGGGCTAACCTGCCGCCGGAGCCGGGGATCGAACCCTGATCCCCAGATTCCAGCGTCAGTCGCCCTGGCCGCGGCGCCACACCTCTCCCTGAGGTAACCCTAAAGCCCATATGATGGATTTAGGCATAGGGGTCTAACACTGTGCGTCATGCAGTGGGTCTTATAAAGCATGCGCTAGAAATAATTGTACCTTATGTTGTAGGAAATCTCTCCGCATCAGGAGGGATGTCCGAGTCGCTTGTTACAGGGCATTCGCTAGGATAATAAAGGACAGCAAGGTTTCGTAATTACAGCAAGAGCGCAGCCGTTACTCACTGCGTTTTATTAGCCGCTTTGCTGGCGCCATCCTTACCCTCGTGTATGCTGCAACTGCTGCTAGTGCTGACTCTGCACCCTGGAAAGAGGAACTGCAAAACCTCGTTTGTTTTTAACATCATGGAAAACAACAAGGGACTGTTGACAACCAAGGTTCTTAAAGAGGCAGACAACATTTCATTTGGTAACGCTATTGAGGGCGCAAAATCATGATATAGGAGAAAATCAGTGTCACCAAATATCAAGAAAGTCGTAAATAATTACATGATTATGTGGAAAATTACGGGTCTCTTATTTGTGATATATATTAAGATCAACTCAAGTGAATAGGGGTTATGGATATATTATAAGTCGGTAACATATTGAAATATCCATAGTTTATAAGGTTAATTTAATCCCACTCAAAAGGTATTACGTGAGTACATCACAAATCGGGAACACTATAAAATATCAAGGGTTTCTCATTCAATATGATATTTAAAGTAGTCCCTCTTGAATGTTTTAGGGTTCAAGCAAGTATGTCGTGAACATGGATTGAAGGGCTAGCAAGTAGATCATGGACCCAGTGGCCATTTAGTAAAATTGGTGCCACGGAATATTGTCGTTCATCCCATGTATGTGGGTTCCCAAACGATCGACCCATCTTTGTTCCCTTTCAAAGAGTGTACGTTCAGCATCTGTGTGTTTCTCATGGAGTTTTTCGAGCACTGTCCATCTCAGATCATCACACGAATGTCCAGCTGTCACAAAATGTGTGCACAGTTTTGTTGTGCTCTTCTTGAGACGTATGTTGCTCCTATGTTCCCCTATGCGAGTCTTAACCTTACGACAGGTCATCCCCACATATTTTTGTTGACAGGGGCATGTAACGAGGTACACCACATGAGTGGAATTACAGTTGGTATGTTGCCTCTGAGTCCATAGTAGGCTGTCGGTCAGTTGTAGGGTCTTGGTTGGATTCGTGAATTTACAAACTCCACAGGTGCCACATGGAAAATGGCCTGTTATTGGGGTCATATTGAAGTTCCTTATGGTCGTCGTGGTGAGTCTTTTCCTGGGGCGTGTGTGCACTAACACATCTTTGAGATTTTTTGTCCTCCGGTTGGCAAATCTCGGCTTTGGCCAATCGAAATTCCCTGATGTCACTATTGACCAATTCTTCCTTATGAGTTTTTGTACCTGGTACGAGGCTGGGCAGAAGGTGGTCACACATGTAACAAGGTCCTTCACTGGTTCCTTGTGATAGCTCTGTAACAGACACTCCCTTGGTTGGTTTTGAGCTCTTTTTTTACATTTGGCGATGGTTTGTGGAGTATAGTTCCTCGCTCGTAGTTTTTTACTTAAAATTGTAGCCTGTTGTTTATAGTCACTTGGTTTGCTACAATTTCGCTTGTGTCTCAGGAACTGACTGTAAGGGAGATTGTCCCTTAGAGGTTGGGGATGGAAACTGAGATATGACAGTAGGCTATTTTTGGCTGTCGGTTTCGTATATGTCCTTGTCTCTAGTTTCCCATTCTCAGAGAATATAGTCAGGTCTAAAAAGTCTATACTTTCACTGTTGGCGGTAGAAGTGAACCTTAGCCAGCGATCTTGTGCATTCAGCCAATCCATGAATGTGGTCAATTAATTTTTTGTGTCCCAAATTAACAAAACGTCGTCAATATAACGCTTCCAGTATAGGATACTGGAAACGTATGGATTGTCATTATTGAGGACGAATTTCTGTTCGAATTGACTCACATACAATCCGGCTAATGGAAGTCCCATGGCACTGTAGGAATAGTTGTCCGTTGTATTCGAAGTAATTCTCTTTCAATGCTAAACGACAGCACTCTAGAATAAAATGGCGAGGTGTTTTGTGAGGCCACTCGATGAGGAATAAGAGATCTTCCAGCATTTGCATTGTGTCATCTTGGGGCAGGCTTTTTTCAATAAATTATTTGTTCGGGTGTTAAATAGTTTTTTAGAATGTTTTGGCTCACTAGCACTACACTAAAATCCTCTGGGCGAGTGCATTTTTTCATTTCTGGACACTTCTACTCTCTCCAGAGGTTGCCTCGGGTGAGGCAGGCATATAGCACGTCATTTGTTAACCCGATGATAATGCCATGACGTTAGAGGAGGGGCGGACAAAAGATACACCGCACTTATAACATCTCAACGTCTATGAGGGTTTTCAAAGGATAACCAAAGGTTATTGTAGATACCAGTGTCCATTCCTACGCATGATGATTGAGGTACCTATTCAGGGGAACTGAATGGACGCGTAATTCCTCTTCCCTTTTTTGATCACAGTAAAGAATTTCCACCATACATGAACAAACATGCATTATAAACATGAGAAAACAACAATAAAGATTGTTTTAGAACTGTTTTAATGCTCAGAAAGCAGTAGAAATTCTTGTAAAACACTGAAAGCATTGGAAGCTCCCAGGCTGCATTGCAAATCCCCAGTCTAAAAAGACTGGAAAGCTAACCTGCAGCTGAATGCAATAAACTGACACCGTGCCTTTAAGGCACCCATGACCCCCAGCTTCCCATCATGCCTCAGGGGTGACAGTTAGCTCAGTTGTTCTTTCCGGCTCCTTCAGGAAGGATCCTGGCAACACAGCTCCACTCATTTCTGTGTTTTCTGACAGAAATTTGCTTCATCTTTCACTGTTTTTCGACTTACTTTGACATTTTACATCCTGTCAAGTAAGAATCTGTCTTTTTCTTGACAGTTTTGGTTGGTATTTTCTCTAAAATGCCTTCCCTTTCTGACAACTGCCCTTCTTGTGGCAACAAGAAGGCCAAGACAGGCAGCCATGAAGTCTGTATTCTTTGTCTACCTGACAATCATGACCCAAAGGCCTGTCCTCACTGCAAAACCCTGTCAGGAAGAACTCTGAAGAACAGGGAGAGGATTCGCATCTATGGCCTAGCCCAAAAGTCATCCAGAGGAAGGTCTCCGGTAAGGAAGGGCTCTAAGAGGGCTAGAACACCTTCAAAGGACAAGTCTTCGCACCCTTCAGCTTCAGCGTCGGGCTCGGCGCTGAGGAAAGAACTACCGGTGGGTCATTTATCTAAAAAACGACCTTCGGCGGCGGGCTCGCCGTCGAGAAGAAGAGATTCAGGTACGTCGTCGACGTCTAGAATTCAAGACCCTCCGCCATCGTCAACTCGGCGACGATCGGCGTCGAGGACCAAGACCCCTCCGCCGTCGTCAACCCGGCAACGAACGGCGTCGAGGACCAAGACCCCTCCGCCGTCGTCAACCCGGCGGCGATCGGCGTCGAGGACCGTCACACCACCGCCGTCGTCAACTAGGCGACGATCGGCGTCGAGAACTGTGACCCCTCCGCCGTCGTCAACCTGGCGAAGATCGTCGTCGAGGAGCAGAGACCCTCCGCCGTCGTCGTCGTCACGATGTTCGGCGTAGAGGAGAGGCTCACCTCTGCCACCGTAGAGAGTCCAGAAACCTCCGCCGTCGACAGACAGACGTCGATCGGCGTCGAGGAAGAGATCTCCGTCGGCGTTCGACGTCTAGGGTGACCAATACCCCTCCGCCGTCGTCGCGTAGACATTCGAAGCCGAGATTGACTGCTCCGCCGTCGCCCCAGCGGCGTTCGGCGTCGAGGGCTCCGTCGTCGGCTTCACATCGCCGTTCGACGTCGAGTCATCGCCGATCCTCGCATCGCTCGACGTCGAGGCATTCGACGTCAGAACACCCGACGTCGAGACATCATGAGCGGACTAGGTCAGCGTCGAGGCACTCCGCTTCAAGAAGATCCAGAGAATCGGTGATTCTAGTGACAGAATCAGCCTCCCGTCACTCGTCCTCACATTCGTCTGGCCGAGCTGCCTCCAAGTCTAGAAGCCCTGCCCGCAATTCACGTTTGCGAGACCCTTCTTCTGCAAATGTGAGGTTGTCCCCTAGATGGAATCTGCCATTAGATCATTGGCGAGATTCAGGGGCTACGAGGCGAATGCAAGATTACGCCAGTCCTGCACATAGGTCTCCATTTCAGAGACTAGTTGAGGTAGTGGACAGAAGCAGCCCTCCCAGGCGCAGAGCTGAGAGATCGCCTGTGAGGAGGCCTACTAGATCTCGTTCTCCCAGAAGGGAGGAACGTTCAGGAAGATCACGCGAAAGGAGGCACAGAATTCATCGCAGGAATAGGAGGACGCCATCGACTTCTTCTACCTCCTCTACCCGATCTTCCAAGAGGGATTATTCTCCCACACTATCGGATAGCCCTATATCTAGGGTCTCACCGGTTGATGACATCAACACTTTCCATGATGTCCTGCAAAGAGGAGCTCAGAAGCTCAACATTGAGCTGTCTATTCCCCAAGTCACTAAGACAGTGATTTTTGAGACACTTCACCAGAAGTCAGTTGCTGCCATTGGTTCCGGGGATTATGGACCCTGTCAAAGACATATTCCTTGCTCCAGCGACCATTAAAGTGGTTCCGGCTCGCATCCAAAAAAAGTACAAGCCGGCGACCTCTGACCCGGTCTTTGTCAAGACTGATCCTCCTGCAGACTCAGTGATCGTAGCATCAGCACGACAAACACACTCGGTCACTGCTACCTCCTCAGTTCCTCCAGATAAGGACAGCAGATCACAGGACTCGTGGGGTCGTAAGGTCTGCAACTCTGCCTCTTCTACACTGAAGGTCTCCAGTGCGGCTGCACTGTTGGGTAGATATGATAGAGCCTTATGGGAGTCCATGGAGCATTTCAAGTCCAAACTGCCGAAAGAAGACCAGAAGGACTTTGAAGAGACATTGACAGAAGGTTGTCTGGTGGCGAACCAGATGATTAGCACGGCTGTGGATGGCGCAGCTCTTGCAGCGCATTCTTATGTCCATGGAATTTGCGCCAGAAGGCCGTCTTGGTTGCGCCTGACAGGCCTCAAGCCTGATGCACAGCAGCGCATCTTAAATCTTCCTTTACCTGGTTCCTCCCTCTTCGGTGAACACACTGACGAAGAGATGAGTAGAATGAAAGCCAAGCAAGAAACAGTCAAAGCAGTCTGTTTGGAGAAGAAAAATGAGTTCAAGCGCCGTTTTAAGACCAACAAAGGCAGAGGGGCTCAACAGAGGGTTCAAACCCCTCAGCGGTCCCAGAACAAAAATCAGGGCAAGACCCAGTTTCGAGGTGGTAAATCCAACCGAGGTAGAGGAGGTCATCATCAGCAATCCTCTACATCAACGAGAGGGGGGAAGTGCTTCACAACATCTAGCAGAGTGGCGCAGCATCACAAAAGATCGTTGAGTGCTGAATATACTTCGCAATGGATACATGCTTCGTTTCCGTGCGCTCCCAAAGAACATTCCTCCAAAGAAATCTCGTCCTCACCAGTTAGATCTGCTCCGAGGAGAGGTGAAAATTCTTCTTCAAAAACGAGCTATAGAAGAAGTACCTCCCTCGCAAAAAGGAATGGGAGTCTAATCCAGATATTTTCTTGTTCCCAAAAAGGACCTGGAGAACAAGTTCCGTCCCATCCTAGACCTTCGTCTGCTAAACAAGGTCATAGTCAAAGAGAAATTCCGCATGTTGGCTCTTCACCAAATATGTCCACATCTACAGGAAGGCGATTGGATGTGTTCGGTGGATCTGCAAGATGCATACTTTCAAATTCCAATTGCGCTGCATCATCGTAAGTATCTGAGGTTTGTGGTCGGCAACAAACACTACCAGTACAAGGTGCTACCCTCCGGGCTCAAATCAGCACCAAGAGTCTTCACCAAATGCATGGCAGTGGTAGCAGCTTTTTTTCACAAAAAGGGGCTTTTCGTCTATCTGTACCTAGACGACTGGCTCATAAAGGGTCCATCTCCTCTGCAAGTAGAGAGCGACTTCCACCTTTGCCTGCAACAATTGCACAATCTCGGCCTCCATGTCAACATGGAAAAGTCAGTCCAGCAGCCAACCCAGTCCATCCACTACCTAGGCTCCGTTTTGGCCACAAATTTGGGAAGAGCGTTTCCTTCGGAGGAGAGACTTTTTTCGATGCAGCAGAAGTGCAGGATTCTGCTCGAGACCCGAAGTCCAACAGTCCGTCAAGTATCCTCCCTGCTGGGTTCCATGGCGTCCTGCATCTTTCTCATACCGCACGCCAGACTGAGGATGCGGCCTTTGCAACAGTCTCTAGAGGACCAGTGGGACCAATCGACAGGACGCTGGGAAGACCGGGTCAGTCTTTCCCAGGCAGCGAAAATTTCTACCAAGTGGTGGACTCGACCTCGAAATCTGTTGGTGAGAGTTCCTTTTCACCAACCTCTTCCGCCTCAATCAATAGTGACGGACGCGTCCCTTCAAGGCTGGGGGCACACATGGGGTGCCTTCAAATACAGGGTCGGTGGTCGGTGCAAGAGCAGACCTACCACATCAACATGCTAGAGCTCCGAGCGGTGCATCTCACTCTCAAAGCCTTTCTCCCTGCAATCAAAGCCACTCGGTCTTGGTGCAGACAGACAATATGACCACCATGTTCTACCTGAACAAACAAGGCGGCACACGATCACGCCCTCTATCTCTGGAGTCCCAAGCGATCTGGCACTGGCTTCTCGCTCGGAACCTCTCGCTGGTAGCAGTGCACCTTCCAGGCGAGCTAAACATCAAGGCAGATGCACTCAGCAGGCACTTCGAAGATCAACCAGACTGGGTGCTCAACGACGAGGTAGTGGCAGAGCTTTTTCGTTGCTGGGGTCGTCCAACCATAGACTTGTTTGCAGACGACGAAAACAGAAAATGCCACGCCTTCGCGTCCAGATTCCACCGCCCAGGGACGCAGGGGAATGCACTTTTGATGGATTGGTCAGGGACATTTGCCTACGCATTTCCTCCCCTGTCTCTGATTCCGAAGGTGGTTTCCAAGCTCCTCAGGTCGGACATGGAAATGATCCTAATAGCTCCGGACTGGTCGCGGCAGTGGTGGTATCCGGACCTTCTTCATCTGTCTGTGTGTCCACACAGACGTCTACATTGCAGGCCGGACCTGTTGAGCAAGATGAGCGGGAGGATTCTACATCCCAACCTCCTCTCTCTGAACTTGACGGCATGGCTCCTGAAGTCCTGCATTATGGACATCTGAATTTGCCTCCTGATTGTATGCGCATTTTAAAGGAAGCTAAGAGGCCCTCCACAAGAGCGTCATATGCGTTCAAGTGGAAGAGGTTCTATATTTGGTGTAGGGAACATCATCTTGACCCTATTAAAGGTCAAGAGGATGTTATTCTTACATACCTTCTTTCCTTAGCAACGTCTGGTTTGAAGTATGCTTCCATTAGAGTGCACTTGTCAGCCATTGTGGCGTATAGGAAATCGCCAATCCAAAAGTCTTTCTTTCAGATGCAAGTGGTCAAGGACTTCCTGCAGGGGTTAAAGAAAGTCTATCCCCCTGTTCGAAATCCTTCCCCTCCCTGGGAGTTGAATCTTGTATTATCCAAGTTGATGGGTGCTCCTTTTGAGCCCATCCACAAAGCAACGTTACAACCATTTATCTTGGAAGGTCGCTTTCTTAGTTGCTATCACATCAGCGCGCAGAGTAAGCGAAATCCAAGCATTGTGTACAAAAGAGCCTTACACTGTTTTCCACTACAATAGAGTAGTATTAAGGACTCATCCATCCTTTCTACCAAAGGTTGTGTCTGATTTTCATATTAATCAGTCTATTTCTCTTCCATCTTTATTTCCAAACCCTGCGACCCCTGCTGACGGTCGCTGCATTCTTTAGATCTCAAAAGAGTGCTTAAATTCTACTTGGAAAATACTAAGAGTATTAGGAAGACGGATCAGCTTTTTGTCAACTATGGTTCCAAGAGAACGGGTTTTCCAGCTGCCGAACGATCCATCTCCAGATGGATCGTCTCCTGTATTAAATTGGCTTATCAAGGCGCTAGGGGGCGCACAGCGGAATGGCTGGGTAGCTACACAGCTCCGCCAGACGGCTCACGGACATACGCGCTAATTGTCCGTTTTGACCACCCAGAACGCCAGCAAACACATAATCGGTGCTGTGATGATCCCGGGCACCGAATAGCACAGACCCCGGCTGCGGAGCGGGGCTTACTCGCTCATGAGACTGAGAAGATCGCGGAAGCTCCGGGCAGGCACTCGCAAAATGGCGGCGGGCGCCGAGTGCGTTGTGTGCGCTTCGCACAGCTGAGACCCCCGCAGCCCTGGCGACTGACATTGCTATAAACGCCAGGTGAGGAGTGACCAGGGAGGTACGATCCCGATGGACTCAAGGAGAAAATGGGAAAAATAAATGTGCTCCACTGAGGCGCGTTTTGACACGGCCCCTTTAAGGGAACCTGATCGGTCGCACTCAAAATGGCGGCGCCCATTTGCAAGACAGAGCGGTGTTAAAAAGCGGAGCGAGCTTGTGCATATCTGCGTGTGGGCTGACCTGCCGAGTGTCCATGAGGGCTGCTGACACCTGCGGTGAGAGACAGGAGAGAAGCGGGATACACCGGGCAAGCTGGAACAAGCACACAGACGCTGATGTGTGACCTCGGTGGACCATCCCCCCCTGCTTGCGCATTGAGGAGCCCTGCGGTCCTGGTCTGGATGTACTGTGGGTCATCTCCATAAAGTGAGGAGAGGAGTGGCGGTAAAGTAAGAACGGGGCGACCTACAACCATAGCCCGGGGCCCTTCGCTGGTCTCAGAGGAGGGGTAATGGTGCAACCTACAGAGAGATAGACAGGCTGAGGCGGCCCAGTACACCGTAGAGGGATTTCAGCGTGGTCCTGAAATAGTCTCACGTGGTACACCAACACAGCGTGGCGCGAGGTCTCTGACAGGAAGGGTGCTTGATAACGTATTGAATACTCACTTTCAGCACTGCACGGAGGAACGGACTTGCCACACACATTGTTGACCAATAGTGTACCATGGCTACGCTGGGGTCTGTGATGGTGGTATTCGCAGTTAACACACGGGAATGAGAAACAGCCCTCAAGCGGGAACACAACGCACACGGTGTTACAGATCTGAGATCAAGTGTGAAAGATACAGGGAAGCTGGAAGCCCGCGGATCCACGAGATCTTCCACAAGGATCACTAATAAGAATACTGCCACAGCAGCGTTCCTCAGGACCATAGGGCAAACTGCGAAGCTGCAGAATACGTGTCCTCCGCCATCACCAGTAATGGGGAAACCGGATAGGCAACAGCCGAAGATCTCCTTTGACAACAGGAAAGCGTCGAAAGGCACGGAACATGCGCCAGAAGGAGAGGGAGCAATGATGGCGGAACCTACGTCCACCATGGAAAAAATATTGCTGTCCATACAAGCTAATGTGCAGGACATTAACGGTAAATTAGACAATCTTACTTGTAGAATGGACGGGATGTCGAGCAAACTGGAAAAACATGATGAACGACTGGATGAGGCCGAGTCGAGAATCTCAGCGGTGGAGGACGAATCACACGCCACGACTAGCAAGTGCACGGGTATGGAGCGTATCCTGGAGGTGATCAAGGCACGGGAGGAGGATTTGGAAGCCCGCTCCAGACGTAACAATGTACGCATAGCTGGCCTGCCGGAGACGACCAACACGGGCAAAATGGAGATCTACATTGAGCAGCTATGCAGAGACATTTTCGGGGCAGAAACCCTATCCCATATCTTCATAGTGGAAAGGGCCCACAGATCGTTGGCACCCAAGCCTAAAGTTGGAGCGACACCAAGGCCAGTTGTGGCGAGAATACTCAACTACCGCGATAGAGACACGATTCTGCGTCTTGCGCGCGAAAAGGGCAAAATCACGCACCAAGGCAACACTCTAGAGTTCTACCCGGATCACACCATGGCGGTCCAACAGGCGAGGAAAGAATTTGCATCTGTTAAAACTAAACTCAGGGACCTGAACGTGAAGTACTCCATGCTGTATCCAGCGAGGCTCCGAGTGACATGGAAGGACAAGATAGTGATTCTACAGACACCGAAAGCAGCGCAAGACTTCGTAAAAAAAATCATACAACACAACAAACAACGTGTACGCGAGGAGCAACAAGAGGACTCGGACGTGGCGGAGTGACTCAGCACGGCCAATGCATAGGATATTTGCAGTCTTGTGCTCTGTTGGTGCAGGGACAGGTGAACGGGACAAACCTTGAGGAGGACGGGATAAACATCGCATGTGCCTGAAGGCTCTTTTCCTCTTAGGCCTGACTAATGATAGTTACTGCTATGAGCGTGCAGGACACCTGAAAAGTTGGAGGTGAGACATTTAACCTCCTTATGTTGAGTCGTGCTGTGGAGATGAAACGACGGCACAAGACCGAGCACAACGGAGCTGGCTGAGTAGACATTGCCGACCCGGCCAAGTGAGCGAGGACTGGCTTCGAAGGAGGGTAACGAGTATGAAGTCGAATACTGCCAAGTATTGTATGTTGTTGTCCGGGGACAGAGGGGGGTGGATGAGAAGGACACGAATATTACACATGGTAATATAAACACAATGTGAGTCGTCTGCATCCACTACTGTGGGTGTAGAGTTGTGCCCCTGGCGGACCTCCAAAAGGGTATACCCCACCAGAGTTGTTCACAGGGTACGGTTAGTTGTTAAAGTTTATAAATGGGTCGATGGCTTCGGCAGAATTGGGTTGCTGGAGTGGGTGGGGGAGGGGGGAAGAGGGGGGTTGTTGAAGTTTTGAGACTGAGACTGATAACACGAGTGTATTTGTGGTGTGATGGTGGGCTGGGAACCGGGAGGGTACCCCTTGTTTGCGGATGGGTCTTGTGGTGCCATGTGGTGCGAGATGTCCTTCCAATGTCAGGATTGACAATTCACTCTCACTCATGGAGCAGGTAACAGGAGGCCACAACAAGAATCACATTAACCTCTTGACATGGAATGTGCGGGGGTTGACTAACCCAAAAAAAATTCGACAAGTTTTCGCTTACCTGAAGAGGTGGGAAATAGATATAGCGATAATACAAGAGACACATATTGCGCCACACACACGTGCTCAGATTGGAGGCAGGTGGGCGGAATCCTCCTACATGGCTAACTACTCCACCTATGCGAGGGGGGTGATTACACTGATACGGAAAGGAGTGAACTTCACAGTAGATAAGGTGATCTGCGACGCATATGGTAGATATGTCATTCTGACAGGCACACTCAGGGGTCAAAAGATAACACTTCTAAATGTATATGGCCCCAACACTGACACCCCGGGCTTTTATCAGGAACTATGGTCACACATTCAAACATTGCCAGATACTCACGTAATCTGTGGGGGGGACTGGAACGTAACATTGATGGAAGGGGTAGACCGCTCCTCTAACTCCCTAGAACCACATAAACATGCCAGGGCCAAGCTGCTTCACATGATTTCAGACCTGTCACTGACAGACATATGGAGGCTCAAATACACAGCTGAGCCGGGCGCTACACACGTTTCTGCGGCTCATAACAGCTGGTCACGTTTGGACTACTGGCTGGGATCGGATGCCATTGCATTGTGGACGACGGAGGTTAAAGTCCTGCCAAGAACTCTGTCGGATCACAATCCTGTGAGACTGTCACTGGCACTACCGAACTATATCGCTCCTCCCTTTCACTGGAGATTCAACTCACGCGCTCTAACAGACACGGTCTATGCAGACACTATCCACGAAGCGATCAAAGAGTATTTCCTAATCAACAAGCCTACAGTGGAAGACTCGGGTCTTTTGTGGGAAGCATTCAAGGCCACATTACGTGGGGTGTGCATGAGCACGACGATTGGCATCCTCAAAGATATCAGACGACAAATTGCACGATGTGAAACACGCATGAGGGAGCTAGAACAGGCTTATGAAACCACACACAATGTCGCACACCTGGGCGAATTAAGAACTCTACATTCCGAACATCAATCATTTGTAGAGGACGAAATCAAATACCTTGATAGGAAGATTTCAGCCAGATCGTATGGGGAAGGAGGCAGACCAGGTAATAGGTTGGCGGCCAAAATCTGTGAGGGTAAGGGCCATAAACCTGTTTTACGTGTTAAGGCACAGGATGGGTCGACACACACACAGGCTACTGCCATTGTGGAGTGCTTCGCTGGAGAGTACGAGGAACTGTACAAATCAAGACCGATCGCATCCAGAGAAGACACGTTTGCCTATTTAGATGATGTGGCGATAGGATGGCTCTCGGATGGGCAGAGGGAAATGTTAGCATCACCAATAACAGTTGAGGAAGTGACGGACATAATCACCTCTCTTCCTAACGGTAAGGCACCGGGCCCTGACGGGTTTACTAACGAGTTCTACAAGAAGTATGCTGACCTCCTTGCTCCGCACATGGTGCGCATGTATGGTGCAGCGTTCGAGAACTCGGAACTCCCACCAACATTACGTGAGGCAGCCATCATAGCGCTACTTAAACCCGGTAAGGACTCGGAGATATGTGAGTCTTACAGGCCACTCTCACTTATAAATACTGACTCTAAAATACTGGCGAAGTTATTAGCGACACGTCTGAAGCCAATTATGACGAACTTGGTCTTGCCAGATCAGGCGGGTTTTATACCTACGCGATCCACTACCCACAACACTAGGTCGTTATTTGCATTGTCTCACTATCTCCAGCCATCAACCAAAGCTGTGGCGGTCATGTTAGATGCCGCCAAGGCTTTCGATTCCATCGAATGGGATTATTTACTCACTATCCTGCTCAGAATGGGGTTCCCCAAGCGCTTTGTACAATGGGTCACACTACTATACACTAATCCATGTGCAAGGGTGCGAGTTAATGGGTATGTCTCGGAAGTCTTTAAGATTCAACGGGGCACTAGACAAGGGTGCCCGCTCTCACCACTACTTTTTGCACTAGCACTAGAACCTCTAGCTTGCATAATACGGCAAAACTATAAGGCCTCAGCCTTGCAATTCCCATCCAGACCCTTGCATATCTCCTTGTATGCGGATGACATGCTTCTGTACATACGCGACCCTAACACCCACTTAAATCCAATTATGCGAGAATATATAAAATTCGGAGGACACTCTGGTTTGATGATAAACTGGGCCAAATCCTCTATTATTCCTTTAACAGACACGACGACCTCGCACGATACGGACTACCCATTGGAGTGGCAGTCAGAGCCGGTGAGGTATCTGGGCGTAATGTACCACAGAGATCCTGAGGTGGTGATTAGATCAAACTACGGCACGGCAGTGTCCAAATTGGACGATAAAGTGTCGCGCTGGATACAACTGCCTCTGTCATTGGCGGATCGAATAGCCATCGTAAAAATGAATATCCTGCCGAAGTTACTGTACCTCTTCAATAATATCCCGATTGAACCGCCTACGGCAGTTTTCAACAGCATCAAGTCCCTGGTTTTAAAACTGATTTGGGCGGGAAAACAAGCGCGCGTGCCCTTACAGACACTCACATTGCCATACAGCAGGGGAGGGTTCGGAGTACCTGATTTTCTGTTGTATTATTTATGTGCTCAAGCACAATACGCGGCATACTGGTTCCACGAAGTACCATATTTAACGCACACGGCCATTGAGCAGGGAGATGCGGCGCCCATCCCGCTGTCATCGATGCTCTCCCACACGCGCCCACCTCTGCACAATCGCGATATTAACACAATCGACACCACTGTTAAAGCTTGGAGGAAACTGGCAAGATTAGCGCACAAAGAGCCATTATACGCGTCAGCGATGCCACTGCCTTACCACCAGGAACTTTCAGTCACGGGGGAGAAGGTGGGAATGTCGTTATTGCAACAGGTCGGAATAGGGACGATGGGAGACATGTTCCATGAGGGGCACTTTGTAGAAACGGCCGACATGGAGTATATTCGGAATAAAACACCACTGTTCATATTCACACATTACCGGTTAAAACGGGCCGTGCAGACATACTTCCCCACTTTTCCAGAGGAACCGGAGAGCCTGGACTCCCTCCAAATGATCATCACTTCTCAAGACACATCACACCTGGTGTCTAGATTATACACAACGGCGCAGGCTGAAATACCAGGGGCGGGGGACAGGGCAAAAGAAAGGTGGGACAAGGTACTGGAGACATCACTAACGGAGGAGGAATGGCAACAAACATGCGCGCTAACACAAATCCTAACACCAAACGGCAATTTACGTATTATTCATTATAAATGTATTCATCAGGCATACTACACGCCGGCGCGTATGTATAGATTTGGCCTTCAGGATAATGACAGATGTAAACGGTGTAATATAGGGGAGGCAGGGTTCACACACCTGGCATGGGACTGTGCAGCGATACAAACCTACTGGGGGGAAATCACTGCTTTGCTGGCTGCCATGTTGGGAGTGGAGATGGAATGCACTGTTCGTGTTTGTTTACTGGGAATTATCCCACATTTGCGGGCCACAAAACGTAAATTCTGTGCAATAGCGCTGTTATTGGCCAAGAGACAGATCGCACAATGCTGGCATAGCAAACGCAAACCCACAACGAGCAAGTGGATACTGGATATGACCAGCTGTAGAGACAAACTACAGACCTATGAGGAAGAGTTACCGGCAAGATCTAGGCCCAAAGACTTCTGGTGCTATCTTACAGCATATTTATTGTCGCAGAACACAGACGAAGAAGGTTGATTGTGAGGTGATTTAGATGGTGGGAATCAGTTCAGCAGTGGGACCCCCCGGGAATGGGCCAACATCGCTCCACGACACATTGGTACTAAATTGACAGAAAGTGTAGACGTCTCAATGTTCTTTTGTTCCTATGGTGGATAGTTGTAGGTCCACAATTGTCGGGTTAATATTGTAACTGAAAATTTCTGACCTTAAGACCTGCGAACTAACTGATGAGTCACTATGCACATGTATGAGATGTTTTAGCCGCCGGCCCCAGGGTTGTAGGCACATGGCTGTGTATATCTGACTAAGTGTAATAAAGGTCTTTCAAAAAAAAAAAAAAAAAAAAAAATTGGCTTATCAGCTAGCGGGCAAGCCCTTGCTGTTGACACTTAAAGCGCACTCTACTAGGGGGAAAGCGGCCACAGTAGCTTTCCTACATATCATCTCTATGTCAGAGATTTGCAAGGCTGCAACCTGGAGATCAGTTCATACCTTTACGAGGCATTACTGCCTAGAATCTGATTCCAGGACTGATACTCAAGTAGGGCAAGCCTCTTTGAGGAATCTATTTGAGTAGCCTGCGGCCTGTTCGAGCTTAGTTTTGTCTAGGCTCATAAATGATATACTGTTTTTATTGATCCTTTGCCCGCAGGGAGATGAGGTGAGGCTCGCTATTCTATTCTAATGCTTATGACTATTGATGAGGATCCCCTGGAAGAGAAAGATTAGTTACTTACCTGTAATCCTAGTTCTCTTCCAGGGGTATCCTCGTCAAAGTCATAAGCAACCTTCCCGCCTCCCCGGGCAAAGGACTACTTTAACTTGGAGATATTGTTAACCTATTGTTTCATGGTTTTTTCAGTCTCCGCAAAGAACAACTGACCTAACTGTCACCCCTGATGCATGATGGGAAGCTGGGGGTCATGGTGCCTTAAAGGCACGGTGTCAGTTTATTGCATTCAGCTGCAGGTTAGCTTTCCAGTCTTTTTAGAGTGGGGATTTGCAATGCAGCCTGGGAGCTTCCTATGCTTTCAGTGTTTTATAAGAATTTCTACTGCTTTCTGAGCATTAAAACAGTTCTAAAACAATCTTTATTGTTGTTTTCTCATGTTTATAATGCATGTTTGTTCATGTATGGTGGAAATTCTTTACAGCATGATTCAGCTCCAGTGTTTAGTAGGCTGCTATTGCTTATTTTTATATATATATATATATATATATATATATATATATATATTTATGAATAAAACCACGATGAATTGAAAGACTGGTTTTGGAGCTTTACTTGTGTCTGTGCGCTGGAGAAAGTGCTCGGGAGGTTTCATTGGCACCGAAACCAGCTGGAGGCATATATATATGGTTATATATATGTGGGGCACATATAATATAGTGTTTCCAGGGTCCCGCTCATGGGCGGGAATATTCTAATGCTTATGACTTTGATGAGGATACCCCTGGAAGAGAACTAGGATTACAGGTAAGTAACTAATCCATACTGAACGTATAAATGGGCGGAGAGTGCAGGCTTCATCTAAAGTGATTGCTTATATACCCATGCAAAAGATATGACAATCATTTTTAGTCAGTTTTTACACTGATTGCACCAAGGACGTTTGTGTTGTTGACCAGCTCTTTATAGGGTACACAGGCAAGGGCAAAGCATTACAAAAGAGGATCTTATCAAAGTGGCTCATCTTGTGTATTAAGATGTGCTATGCCCTTACCCTTAATGAACCAGCATAAGAGCCCATTCCCCATGGCTGAAATTCGCAAGATGGCAACACGGACACCTCCTCATACTTTTGCAAAGCACATGCTTTAGATTCAGAAGTACGAAAAGATGGTCCTTTTTGCACATCCTGTCCTCCAGGATTTCCTTGTCTGACCATTCCTTCAAAACCCTCCTTCGAATGGCTTACTGATTGGGGAATATATTCAGAAGGTGAGGAATATACAGGTACATTTATTCATCAAAAGAAAAGGTTACTTACCTTCTGTAACGATCTTTCTGGTGGATCTTATGTCTAGTTACAGTTTCCTCACTGATCCCACCCACTTTCCCGTCATGAAGGATGGCCATGCATTGGCAGTCGTTAATAGGGTTCCATGTGGATTTGTTGCACTGCACCTTAATAGAACTAATTTCACTCCCAGCCTGTTAACCTTGTTAGCTCAAAAGAATGGATGGGAAACTGAAGAGGGAGTTAACGTCAGGATACCATGATGAGCATGTTATTGCTCCAGTGACAACACAGTGACATAATTTCCAGCACCGATGTGAGCCAGTGCCCCCTGCCAGCGTTGAAGAGCTATTAAAAAGGTTCAGAATCCAGTAGTAGTAGTAAGTATACTTGTAAAGCGCACTGTTACTCTATCTCGGAGTGTCCTGGCGCTGTATACCGCTGGGGAACCCGTCCTGGCTTTCCCTGTGAGATGGTCCCTCCTGGGCACCTCCAAGGTGAAGCCAGGCATCCCCGGCGCTGATGGGGCCGTTGTGGAGATTAAGCAAGCTATTGCACAGAGTTGCAGAGTGGGACCCATAAATAGCATAGGCACCTTGGCGAGAATTATCGAGTTCGCGGACATTGACCCAAGACCCTGCCGCGTCAGGAATTGAACCCTGGTCCCGGGCCGATCTCTGCTTCAGGGTCTGCCGCTTCTAACCAGTGAGCCACACTTCCCCACAGTCTCGCTAGCACCTGGGATATTCGAAAGGTGAGGCATCTGCAGAGTATCCACCAGAAATATTGTTACCAAAGGTAAGCAACTTTCTATTTTCTTCCAAATGGCATGTGTTTTACCTTGCTTTCATCCTCCTTACATTTTTGACTTGTTCATTACTAATACGAGGAGGTAAACCAAGAATGCTTCATAATAAAGAGAGCTGTACCTAAATTACACTGAACAGTAGTTAACACCCAATATAGGAAGGGAGTATTGTTAGACCTGATACTCGCCAGGTCGTGTTTCCCTAAACTTTTTGCTTTTTCCTCCTGAGTTTGCTGATTTTCATGTAGTGACCTTAGGGCTCTAGCCATTTTCCCACTGTAAATGCAGTGTGAAAGTGTGCAGACCCTTCTTACCCTTGTTAGGAAATGGTGCTGACCTGATGTTTGTAAAATGTGTCAAGCCTGCATTGCAGGCCTATGGGTGCACACTTGCACCTATGGTGTTTTTAAACATGTGTCCAGCTTGCCATTGCAGGCCTGGGAGTGCGCAATAGCACTTATGCTCAGGCCGGCTTTGTTAAATCACTGGCCAATCCTTAGAGGACCTTTTAAAACCACAAGAGCACCCCTAGGGTAAGTCCTGAGGGGTGATGCAAGTGGTAGGTGAATGGCAGGGCAGGTACACCTGCGTGTACCCTGCCCAAGCAGTGAAGAATACTCATGTGTGTTTTTACTGCCTAGGAGTTTTGCTGCTCCCATCGGTGAACATGGGATAATGGTAGAAACTACTTCAGGATGCAATATTAGATTGCAGTCGAGCAGCCTCATAATGTTTCCTGTCATTTCCTGTCATTGGATTTACAATGACAAACCCTCCCCTATGGTAAAGGTAATTTTGTCATTACTAGCTTAGAAATGCCGCTTCAAGAAAGTGAAACATGATGGGAGGGGGGGTAGGCCCTAAACTGGCAGCTAGACTGGGCCTGTTAAAAATAAAAAGGGGATCTTGTCTAGCTGTCACTTTTGGTGGTGTTCTGGACTTAAACAGACTCAAACAAATTATTGAATAAATTGACCTAAAAGTGGGCCTTTCTCTGCTCTAAAACTCCTTATGTGCCTTTTAGTTTGACTCCATCCCACACTGGAGGAGTACATCTGTGCATTCCCCAGCTACAGCCATAAACAATGGGCATGCAACGTGAAAGACATCTGCAATTTGAGGGCCTAGCTGGATAGATTAGAAGTGGAGGTTCTGACACTAGGCCCCTGGACCCATATCAGGGCCCCACTAAATATTAGGATCTACATTCCACGGCCTCATGGCAGACAAGGCTAACATTTAGAGGAGACATCTTTGGTTCAAAGGGAAACCCCTGAACCACCCCTGACTTCAAAGGCACACTCCAGTATATTTACTGATGCAATACTTCAGCAGAGCAGAGATACACTTGTGGGGACGTGGGACCGGAGAACCTGGAACTACGTGGTGCACACTGCTGAGGAATCTGTTGTGCCCAAGGAGGATTACTGCCATTGAGAGGGACCGCGCACCCTTTCTGAATAGTGGCTGGCCTGGGCTGACGGCCTGCTGCTGTGTGGCACCCTGAATTGTACATTCCAAGGGCTTGTTGGCTTGTCCCCTGTTCTCTGGTGAATGTCTCAGGGACATCAAGGACCTCCCCTGCGGGTCCGTACTGTCTATTTTTGACACCTGGAGAGCGGTGCCCTCTTAAGAGCCCACATCATCTGCTGGATACCAGCTGGTAGCGCTGTATGATTGTGGAACCAAGAATTGTGCCTGGAGACCAGATTGCCCGCATCTGAGAAGTGGGACCCCCGCATCGTGGGGATCTCAATGCGAATAAGCGTCTTATTAGTGGGGAGCGGATTCACCGGTTGCGAGATTCTACATGACCCGCTTTGTCAATAGTGCTGCATCTTTTTCGTGTGACATGCCGACTACACGCTCATTGCATGCAATGTCCAATTCACAGGGTGAGGCCCTCGGAGGTGAGGGTGTACCTGTAGTGGTCCCGCATTCTACAATATGTGGCACTGCTGAATGAGGCACTAAGCCTGGTGCGAACAGTATAAACGCGCACCAGGCTTAGTGCCTCATTTTCGGGGAGATACTTACGTTGCAACTCTTCGTTGTGTGTGTGACTGGAATTGCCTGGTGCAACCAGTATCAACTCACGCCAGGCATTGTGCCTCATTTCTGGGGAGGTACACAATTTGCAACTCTTCATTGTGTGAGACTGGTATTGTCTGGTAAGGCTCGTATCACAGTGCACCAGACGTTGTGTGCAGAATTGCCTGGGTACGACTAGGATCGACGTGTGCCCGGCGGGGTGCCTCCTCCTTCTGAGAGGCCACCTTGCTACCTGCCCTATTCATTGCTGTAAGAGGCTGGCTTAGTATATGGTGCACACTTATTTAAGTGATGCACCTTGCACTTATTCAGGCAACCGAAATGGTGATTTTAGTGGTCCTTGATAACCATAGAAAGCTTTCAAAGGGGTAGGCGTGGAGAGCAGCCTTCAGGCATATCTTGAAGGAGTGTAAAGCAGCTTGTTTTACCAGTTTAATCTTTAGTGTAGGTTAGATGAAAAGAAACCACATAGTGTGTATACTCCTATTGATCACACAGCCATCACTAACTCACTAACTCATTGCTATACCTCCTACCCAGAGATATTAACACAGTACACAGGAATACTTAAAAAGCAATCAGGTAAGTAGCCCAAAATACAGTGGCCTCAGGGGAGTTCAAACCATGTACTAAGAAAGTGGAATGCAAACTGCGACGGAGGACGGGACCTGTACCAGAAGACCCAGAGGAGCCGTAGACACACGGAACCACCCAAGCTAAGTACCCAGGACCCCCATGGAGGCTGTGTGCAGAGTGTAAACACATCTGCCTGTTCAATAGAAGTCAGTGGGGAAGTCGCTGTTGCAGTTTTGCAGAAGGACCCTTCCCAGGGAACCCCGAAGGATTCCCTTGGAGGACGGAAGGTTGGAGAGCCTCCCCACCCATGAATGCTCCGTAACCAGGTTACCTACATCATGGAAGCCAGGTGCACTGGGGTGAAGAGACGTCAGAAATTCAGTTGACAACAACGGAAGACTTAGAGATAAATGCATCTGGAGAAGATGGTGAAGAATTCTGTGGAATCCAAGGGTGGATTCTGGATGTGAAGAACCAGCAATCAGAGGGGACAGAGTCCATGCCACTCAGGAGTGACCAGGAGGCGCGAATACACAATGCCCACCGGAGTTTCAGAAGAATCGGTGACTACGTGGTCGGTGTCCGGCGGGAACACCAACAACTGTTGGTAGCCGTAACTGGCATGAAAACGAAGGAGCAATGTTGGGACCTGCAAGGGACTCACCAACAGCAGGATAGCCAGAGCAGGCCCAGAGCAAGCAGGGGAGCCCACTGAAGCAGTACGAAACCCTCAGGAGGAAACACAGGCTGATGGCACAGGAATCGCAGGAGGAACTTGAGCAGCTCACCAAAGATGAAGGCTCACGGTGCAGAGGATGCAGTGAGGATGCTGATCTTGAAGGGAAGAGATGCTGGAGGCTGGTGCTTCTTGTATCCCGAAGATCTCCAGTGTGGAGCCAACATGCAGGTCGCTGCGGTGCACAGGGGTTCGGCCCCAGCGGCGAGCTATACTGGCCTCAAAATTGCAGAGAGGGCAGGTCAGGCCTCGAGGGAGTTGCAGGACCACCACCTGTGAGCCTAGGCAAGACCTTAGGACAACAGAAGCAGCAGACCAGTTAGCTTTGATGGGGTACCTGCAGATGCAGGGGAGTGACCACTTCACTCCAAGGGAGAATTCTTTGGTTGTCCTTGATGCCCGCAGGTCTGTTAAAGAACCTGGCAGAAGCACAGACATAGACGATGAAGAAGACTTGCAGAACAGCGAGACCAGGAGCAGCAGGAGTCTTCCCTGGTGCAATCTCGGTTCCAGGTGAAGTTCAACAAAGCCCAAGTGTCCAGCCGGTCGAAGAGTGATGTCGTTTCAGGCTTGAGTCTTGTCCCAAGACAAATCTAAGGACCCACCCACCGGTAAGCCCTTAAGTACCCTATGGAAAGGGTTGGGCCACCTCAGGGGTCCCTCCCAGAGGAGGGATGGACTAAGGGGAGGATACTCAGGTCCTTTGTCCAGTTTTGCCGCAGAGCCTGAGCCATGGGCTCCCTGAACTGGCTCAAACCGGAGTATGCAAGGAGGGCTCCAAATGTGCCCTTCAAAGCAGTCTTGTGGCGCTGGCAAGTGCTCCCGACCCAGCCCAATACACAAAGTACTGTCTGGGAGGTGGTCACACCTCCCTGCTACAGGAAACCTACCTTCCCCTGCTCGAGCTTGGCTCACCAGCAGGAAGGCAGATTTGTGTATGTGGTCGGCAGCATCACTAGCTTGCTGGCAGACCCTGACAGGCTGTTACCGGGAGTACAGGGGGTACCCAATGGAGCTCAACCCCCAGTACAGGAGGTCAAACCTCCAACACTGAATTGGTGTTGGGGTATGATTCCAACATGTTTGATACCAAACATGACCGGGTGCTGTGCAACCACTATATAGTTATACATCTCGTAATGACTCATGTCCACTATATGTATTAAAATGGCTGACCGCACTCACAAAGCCTGGAGAATCGACTCTGGGGTTTGTGGGGGTGTCCTGCTCAAGCACGGGCACCCTTGCATTCATAACCAAGTACCCTGCCCTCAGAACTGAAGAGTTTGCCATAGGGGTGACTTATAGGTTTTAAGTGCAGTGACCGCAGATATAAGGAAACGTATTTCTGTCAGGAGAGGTGCAAGCATCAACTCACACAGGCTGCAAAGGCAGGCCCAAAGTCACAGTTTAAATGGACTCCCATGGGTGACAATCAGAAGTGGGTCAAGAGGTTGTGTGCCCCCCCTTCTCCCCCCTCGATGCTTCGCAGAGCTGGGCTGGTACCGGAAGGCCCCTGGTGGAACCCTTTTGAGTGACCGATTAATGCCCTCAGCCTGCTCCTACTCTGCATCCTGTGGGTGAACTTCTCGAGTGGTGGCCAAACCCCCCCATTTGACAACTGCCTCCTAATTATTTGTGCTACCTACCCCCACTTTCTTCTCTGGGACCCTGACTAAGTGTGACTTTAGCCATGTGCGGCCTAGTGTCGGGGGGAATGGAGGGTTATCTCCAATCTGTGGGTGTAGGGTAGTTGAGGTGAATTAGGGGACGGAAGGAAGCTTGGTCCACAGGGTCTCAGTGTTTTACCATTTGACCGGCCAGATATCAGTTGCACCGCATTACTGTTGTGTGCGGATGTGTGTGAGTGCGTTCCACACGGACTTGTCTGATATCAATTGCACCACAGTGTGTGTGGGAGTGACAGTCTGCGGATCGCCTGTGATTGATGACACTGGCCGGCGGTGCTGCGTTACATGTTGATTTCTTTCCAGAATAACACTACGCATGACATTGGTTTTACTCTTGCGGCCTCAGTCCACAGTGCTGCTAAAAAGTGTTATAATTTCTTGTATGTACATATTTCTGATATTGTTGTGACCTGGGGGTACGCTATAACTATGCTGTATTGAATTATAATAATTGCCAGGGTGAGCCTAGGTTTGACAACCTGTTGCACCGCATAAGGGTGATGTGGGGGTGGGTATAGTTGGATCTTTTCCAAGTGTGCATACTACTGATGCCATTTCAACATGGTTGGGCCTAGTACTACTAGTAATATTTCCAAGTATGATTTATGACCAGAAATACATGATGTTCATGTTGTGTTGATTTTGTGTGTGTTGAATACAAATGTTATTTACATACATCACATGTTAAGTCTCATTTATTGTGAGTGCTGTGCAAGTGCTTTACATATTGCCTCTGAGATAAGCCTAGCTGCTCAGTGCCAAGCTACCCAAGGGTGAGCGCAGGTTATACAGTGTGTGTAATCACCCACACCTGACGAGAGTGGTAGGTTCTGCCTGGCTAGCGCTTTGCCTCAGCAAACCAGATAGTGCCAGTTACAACAAATATTATCAAAATATGTCAGTTTAGAAGGAGATACTATTGATGGTGTTAATGTGTATCTATGTAAGTTAGAACAATCCTGTGTTCTAGCCACCTAATTTTTCAAGTAAATCAAACTGGATTTTTTGTAAGGAAACCCGTGTATGATATGAGCAGGAAATTTACTTTCCCCGATTCATGAAACTCTTGTAGAAGCAGTCAGACTTTTACCATAAACGTGTTTTCATATAAAACGTTACCCTCAGTAACATAATCTATAACTGCCATAGAGCAATTTAATAAAATCTGACTAATTAGTTGATGTGTGAAAAGGAACACATTATAATCAAATGTTTTTCTCCTTGCAGGTGGAAGAATGCGCAATAAACTTGTGGAACTGGGGGATGACAAAAAGAATCGGTCCAGTTATCACCAACGAAGAGAGAGCAAAGTGTAAGTTATTCTACTTCCCTTAAATGTTGTAGAAAATAATAGCAGAAGACACTGCAGGGGGCATTGGTATATACAGTACCGCTGTGGAACCCTTCCTGGCTTTTCCCTGTGAAGTGCCCACTCCTGGGCACCCCCAAGGTGAAGCCAGGCATCCTAGCGTAGTTGGGACCGTTGTGGAGATTAAGCAAGCTATTGCCCAGAGTTGGACCCATGATTAGAATAGGCACCGATGCGAGAATTATCAGGTCAGAGGAAATTGAGCCCAAGACCCGCCAAGGCAGGAATTGAACCCTGGTCCGGGCCAGACCTCTGCATCAGGGTCTGCCGCTCTAACCATTGAGCCACACTTCTCCACAAGCTGGGGGGCTTGGTGAATTCCTGGAGGACGAAGAAGAGCTCCTTGGAGTTGCTGGAATTGGCGAGAATTTTGTTGTGGAAGAAGGTTCTTTTGGTGGTTCTGATGTGTTGGTGGTACTCCGTCATGGTATTTTTGTAGGTGGTGTGGTTTTGAGATGTCTTGCTGTTTCTCCAGTTCTTCTCGAGGCATCTTCAGGTGTGTCTTCCTTCTTGGAGGTCGATGGTGAACCAGGTGGCTTTTCTGTGGCAGTGTCTGTCAGAGTTGCGTAGCGGGCGAGTTTGTTTGTGCAGTTGGAGATCCACGTTAGAAATTCACTGGCTGCGAGGTTGGCGTTGGTTGCAGCAGTGGGGGTGTTGCAGTTGAGGAAGGAGTTGAGCTGCTCCTCTGTGATTCTGCTCCAGTTCCTTCGTGGCGGGTGTGGAGTGGTATTGAGCGGTTTAGGTTTGTCAATGAGGAAGTGTACGCAGTGGTGGTCAGTCCAGGGGGGTTGCATGGTGTGGCCGAAGTGAATATTGTTTCCTCCTGTGAAGATGGGGTCGAGGGTGTGTCCTGCCTTGTGGGTCGGTGTGGTGATGAGTTGTTTCAGTCCGATGTCAGCAAGATTGCCCAGGAGGGTGGTGGAGTTGGGGTAGCAGGGGTTGTCGAGGTGGAAGTTGAGGTCTGTGATGAGTGTGTAGTCCATAGAGGCAATGGCGTGGGGCGCGATGAAGGCGGTGATGGTGTCTGCAAAGAGGGCTCGGGCCGGGAGGTCTGCAGGCGAGGGTGATGCGGAGTGTGGAGTTGGGGCTGGTCTGGACCTGGAAGTGTCGGTGTTAGGCCGCAGGGAAGGTGTCGCTTGAGTTGGAGGGACTTTTTGTGTGCGATGACAAGTCCTCCTCCCGGGTGGTGGGTGCGGTCCTTCCTCTGGATCTTGCATCCTTCCGGGATGACGATGGCGATGTCCGGGGCGGAAGAGGCTTTGGTCCAGGTTTCTGTAAAAAAGACGACGTCAGGTGAGAGGGAGTCCAGGAGGTTCCAGATCTCTACGGCGTGCCTGTGCATGAAGCGAACGTTGAGGAGGATGCACTTTAGGGTGTCGGTGGTGTGGGCGGCTGGGGATGTGGTGAAGGATTTGCAGCAGTGGTGGCAGGAGAACTGGCTGTGTGTCACAATCGGCGTTGACTGTTGGCAGTTGTTGTTTCTTGTGTTGTTGAGTGCGAGGAGGTCGGCTAAGTCGTAGCGGTGGATGGCCGGAGATCCAGGGTCCCTGGCGCTGGTCGTGTCCCGTGGCGGACGGGCGTCCCTTTGGTGCGCAGCGGTCGCCATGTAAATAGGGGAGGGATAGGGCAGCTGGGATGCAGGAAGGCAGGAAGCGGCAAGGTGAGAGGGGCCGCGGGGGCACAAGGGAAAAACAGACGCAGACGGCTACAAAATTAAAACAGGAGTACAAGTATAGGAAATAAGGCAATCAAAACAAAAACAAGGCAAGGCGAAACAAGGCAGGGCAAATAAAAAAGAAAGAACAAGGCAGTCAAAGTAGCGAGGCAGGCAAATACTGGCAGAGGACCAGGGCAGGCAGAGAGCAGTCTCGAGCCCTGCTCGCACCAGGCAGTGGCAGCGACGGACAGGCGGAGCTGCAGGGAGGGAGAGCGGGTCCCTGGCCAGAGGTCAGGGTACTCGGAAAGAGAGGTTGGAAAGTGAGGTAGTGGGAGAAGTATAAAGATTCAAAGTACAGAGAATGGTAAAATAGAAAGAGGGGTAGTAAAGAGATTGAAAGAGCGGCCAGGTCTAGACAGAAGTGAGGCATAGAGAAAGTCAGAGAGGGGTTCTGAAAGGCAGAAATAGAGGAGGTGTAGAGAGAAAAGCGATGAAGGAGAGAGATAGGTGTAGCAGGGAAAGAGGTGAGAGCAAAAATGCGGTTGAGCAGGCGGCTTAGAATTGTACGGTACAGTGAGAGCTAAAGAAATAGAGATAAGGTGGAGAGGGTAAGTTGAAATAGAGAAGGAGTTGGGGAGATAGATCTGAGGTACAGAGAAAGGAAAGAGGAAGAGAGAGGGTAAAGGGAGGTAAATGCTGGGAATGGGAGAGATGCCAGAGATACAGAATCTGGAGGAGAGAGCTGTACTGAGAGAGGTGAGAGACATGGTGTTGGTCACGTGAAGATAGTTGAAATAATGAGAAGGAGGTTCATCAAGATTTAGAGATAGGTAGAGATGAAGTAAAGATAGCGTGGTGAAGATGAAGAGGTGAGGTGAAGTACCAAGTATGTGACCACCCCCAGCGCCCGAAACCTCCAAAGCTAAGAGAACTCCCTTGCTCGGTCAGATTCTGTTGATGCATATGCCACTTTGCAAGTTAACTAGCCGCACACAGGCACAGTAACTGTTTTGTATGTCTACTGTTAAAACCTTTGAACTATAGCTCAGCAGACTTCAAGGTCACGCACAAACCGTGCAGCACTTGAGTGAGCGTGGGCTGTTTGTTTTGCAGTGCGCCATGTTGCCTGTAAGCTGCTGTGCAGGTGCGAGGGAGCTGAGCCGACGGAAGCCACCATAAGAAGGCAGATTCTGGTAAGAATGATTGGACACCGACAACCAGTAGCTTGCTGTCAAATTCTTTATTTTCATACGTTGAATTGTTTTTTGACAGTTGTCTTAATGTTTGTGCTGGGAGCTCACCAGTAGCATTGAAACTAACTCCAAGCGTAAAAATTATGTTAAAAGGCATAGGTGGGTTTTATATCAAATTATATTAAAAAAAAGACTTTTATTTATTATTATTTATGTTTTATTCAAGTGGTTTCCTGAGTTGCAGGTGGTGACTGTATCTCAGAGCCACGGGACTACAGTTTTTAAAACTTTTTTCTGTTGCTGGAAAGAGTCTTTGTATCTTTGAAAAGCTGTACTGTGCTTCCAGATATATTTTTTCTGTCCTGTCCCTTATTTGTATTCCACTGAACTCAACAGATTGAAAGCAATGTGGGACGCGAGTTTACCATGCTCTTCACCAGCAAAGTCTCACTCTTCAAACACTGAGTCACTCAGAGTGAACCCCGAATCTGACTACGGCTAGCTAGGGCCCGCTCATCCCAGGGAGTGGTGGCAGCGGGGTTCTAATCCCTGTGCGCGGAGTCAAAAACAATATGGAGGGAAGAAGACCTGCAAGAGCTAGCGTAAAAGGCCCATGCAGACCTCTGCATGTCGGTTTACCAAAACAACAGGTGATGGACAGAATGCAGAACAATGTCATACATTCACCCCAGTACAGAGATCGGGGCCTAAATCCATCGTTTTTTTGCTCACCATGCCATTCCAGTTTGAACCCAGCCATATGCAAATGAGTCTTGACCCTGTGCTCCATGGGAACAGTCCAGTCCGAACTGCCAAGCCAGGTCCTCCCTGGACCGGAAACAAGCATCCAAGGACCGGTTTCGGGCTTTCAGCCCTCATCAGCCAGGATAGCTTGATTCCAGTGGCATGGAGAGCACAGGACTCACGTCTGAGCATACCCGACCCACTCGGGGTGACAAATACATAAACAACAGGTGATGGACAGAATGCAGACCAATGTCATACATTCAACCCAGTACAGAGATCGGGGCCTAAATCCATCGTATTTTTGCTCACCATGCCATTCCAGTTTGAACCCAGCCATATGCAAATCAGTCTTGACCCTGTGCTCCATGGGAACAGTCCAGTCCGAACTGCCAGGTCAGGTCCTCCCTGGACTAGAAACAAGCATCCAAGTACCGGTTTCGGGCTTTCAGCCCTCATCAGCCAGGATAGCTTGATTCCAGTGGCATGGAGAGCACAGGACTCACGTCTGAGCATACCCGTCCCACTCGGGGTGACAAATACAAAAACAACAGGTGATGGACAGAATGCAGACCAATGTCATACATTCAACCCAGTACAGAGATCGGGGCCTAAATCCATCGTATTTTTGCTCACCATGCCATTCCAGTTTGAACCCAGCCATATGCAAATCAGTCTTGACCCTGTGCCCCATGGGAACAGTCCAGACGTGAGTCCCTTGCTCAGGGTCAGACTGATTTGCATATGGCCATGTCTGAACTGGGGTGGCAGAGTGGGCTAAAGAACGGTGATGGATTAAACCCAGATCTTTTGACTGGGTGTGAATGTTTGATTGACTCAGATGCTCCGTCTATCACTCCCCCTTTTGTACCGCTTTGTTCGCCATAAGTTGGAAGGGTATGCTCAGACGTGGGTGCCTTGCTCACTTTGCCACTGGATTCAAGCAAGCCTGGCTGAAGACGGCTAAAATGCCAGAAACCGGTCCTCGGAAGCTAGTTTCCGGTCCAGGGAAGGCATGGCTTGGCAGTTCGGGCTGGAGTGTTCCCACGAGGCACACGGTCAGACTGATTTGCATATGGCCATGTCTGAACTGGGGTGGCAGAGTGGGCTAAAGAACGGTGATGGATTAAACCCAGATCTTTTGACTGGGTGTGAGTGTTTGATTGGTTCAGATGCTCCGTCCATCACCACCCCCTTTTGTACCGCTTTGTCTTTGGACCACGACATTGAAGGGTGTTCATGCAGTTGGAAGATGAACCCAAAGACGCTGAAGAACATGAGGCGAAACTCTTCATGGCACTGTCAAAAAAGGAGAAGGGGGTTGCAAGAGATCGAAGTTGTTGACCTCGCATACTTCGAAGTTGAAGAAGCATAAAAAAAAGAGAAGACATGGGTCTCGGTGTCGATCTTCGAAGAGCAGGGCTTCGAGGTCAGCCTCCTCTGTACAGTGGCGTTGTGACAAGGATGTAATCTCGCCGTCGCCTACTCCTTCTCCGCAGGTGACTCCGGCCCAGGGATTCGCTGACGCCCAGGGAGTCTTCTCCTGCGGCTTCACTTGTACCGGCTCCGATGTCTCTGGCTCCCCTGTCTCAGCCCCCTATATGGCTTCGGATGGATCCAGACCAGGGGGTTTCGGATCCTTATCCTCCTTTTCCAGAACCAGGAGCGGATCCGTCGCATTTCATAAATGCGATGTTTGGCATGTTTGCCAAGGATTTTTACCCTACCGGTGTGCCTTCTGGCCCTGTGGGTCCGCTTGCCTTTAATTTGGGCATCCCCCAGCAGTATGCCCAGGCACCTTTCGTGCCTTTCATGCCAACAGCTCCATCCCAGCAGTTTCCGGCGCCAAGGTTTTCCACTCCGGTTCCTCAGTCTCTGGCACCGTCTGGTGTTGGGCTGACGTCTTCCCGGATTCGGGGTGCGCTGTTGCCCACTTCGGAAGGTCCTCCTTTGATGCCTGTGCCGTTGTCACCGGCGCAGCGGCTGGCACCGACGCCGCTGATCCCGAAGCAGCGTTCCAGGAGAGAAGTATAAGGACTGCTGGATGAAGAAGAGAACCAGCAAGAACATGAGGAAGGGGAGATCTCCGACTCCATGGACAACTTTGAGGGCCTACGGGAGGCCAGTGGCCTGGATACTTCCCCTGAGCTTTCTTTTCCAAAGGCCTTGCCTTCACAGGACGTTGCCCCTTATCACTCAGTCATCAGGAAGGCCGCTGACCTGTTGGACCTTCAGTTGCCTTCGGGTGGGGTGAAGTCGAATATCTTGACTGCAATGTTGCATTCTACTTTGTCTTCTGTTGAACCTCTGCTGCCTTTTAATGAGGTGTTGACGGAGCAGATTATGGAGGTGTGGCAGAAGCCCTTGTCTTCCCACTGCATTATCTAGGTCAGTGGTAAGACGGTATAAGCCTGCTTCTGGTATTCCAGCTTTCCTTTCTGCCCATCCTTCAACAGAAATATTGGTGATTCAGGCTTTTTGTTCCAAGTAGTCGACTGGATCCTTCCCCACCACCCCGAGGGATAGAGATTTGAAAAAGCTGGAGCAGTCTGCCAAAAAGGTGTTCACCTCTGCAAGTATGGCTCTGAAGTCAACAAATGCCAAGTGTTTGCTAGGAAGGTACATTCATGCACTGATGGACTCTGTCAAGCAAGTAGCTCCTAAGTTACCTGAAGATGACCGGGTTCATTTTTTGGAAGCGCTATCAGACACACAAGCAGCAGCCCGTCAGGTCATTCAGTTGGGTCTAGACATGGCAAACTCGTTCTCCAGGGTGATGGGCTCCTCAGTGGCTATGAGGAAGCATGCCTGGCTTAGGTCTTCGGGTTTCTCACCAGATGTACAGGCTACTTTGTTCAATCTATCCATCGATGGATCTAGATTCTTTGGTACGAAGACGCAATCTGCGCTGCAGTGCTTCAAGGACAGTAGGGTTACTGCAAGACCCTTGGGCCTGCAGTCCCAGCCCGCGGGCTATCGTTACAAAAGGTATTGAGGCTTTGGGAAGGTGGCTTCCTTTCCGAGGCCGCCAGCAGCCTCTATACAGGTCTTATACGAGGAAAAGGTAGAGGCCATCTGTGGGGAGCCTCTCAACAACAGTCTTCCTGTCCCCACCGCCGTTACCACAGGAATGCAAATCTAGATCCCCCATCTTGGAGCATGCTGGTCCTGTAGGGGGCCGGGTGTCCCATTTTCTGCAAGATTTGAAATTGGTACTTCAGACCGTTGGGTTTTGAATCTTGTAGATAATGTGTACGCCCTACCTTTTCAAGAGTTTCCACCTCCTTACCCTCCTCGCCAGGGCTAGTGTTCAGAGGACCATTTGCTGCGCTTGCAGCAGGAGGTTCTTGCCTTGCTGCAGAAAGGTGCGATAGAGGTGGTCTCGGAGCAGGAAAGGGGTCACGGATGCTACTCCCGTTATTTCCTGATCTCAAGAAGGACGGCCGGTTGAGACCGATCCTGGACCTCTGGGTTTTGAATTTTTACCACAGGCAGGAAAAATTCAAGATGTTGACCCAAGCTCATGTTCTTTAGGCGCTGCAGCTGGAAGACTGGATGGTGTTGATCGACTTGCAGAATGCATATTTCCACATCCCTATTCTGAAGTCGCATCAGAAGTATCTCCGGTTTACGGTAGGGTGTCAACACTACCAGTTTGCAGTCCTCCCGTTCGGTCTCACTTCCACACCATGGGTCTTCACAAAGGTGATGGCGGTGGTGGCAGCACATCTCAGAATGTCGGGGAGTCTGATTTTTCCCTATCCGACGACTGGCTGCTCAAAGCAAGATCACCAGTGATGGTGCTACGGCACTTGCAAGTAACAACGCAACTGTTGTTCAACTTGGGTTTCTCGATGAAAGTACCCAAATCTCACCTGGTGCCCTTTCAGCGCAGCCTGTTTAACTGTGTGTTGAGCTTTCCTGCCTCCGCTGAGGATTCTCGACATCCAGGAGATGATTCCTTTGTTTCACGATGGAGCAGTTGTTCCAGTCTTGAAGGTTCTATGCCTGCTCTGTCTGTTAGCTTCCTACATACTGTTGGTCAACCATGCATGCTGGCATATGAGGACACTCCAGGGGTGCCTCCGCAGGCAGTGGTATCAGCACCATGGAGATCTCGGGGAAAAGGTCAGAATCTCCAGTGACACTGCAGTGGAGCGGTCTTGGTGGAGTGTGCCGAGCAACCTTTCTCAAAGAAAGGCTTTTCAGCCTCCCCCACCAGTGACCACAGTAATCACAGATGCCTCCACTCTAAGGTGGGGTGCTTATCTTGGGGATCTGGAGATCAAGGGTCCTTGGTCTCCGAAGGAAAGGTTGCTTCACATCAACCTTCTGGAATTGCGGGCAATACGTTTGGCTCGCAATGCCTTTCTTCCCTCCCTTCATGGTCAGTCAATTCAAGTCCTGACGAACAACACTACCGCTATGTGGTACATAAACAAACAGGGAGGGGTATGGTCCTATCATCTCTGCAGAGAGTCTCTGCAACTCAGGTTCTAGGTTCAGGGCCATCAGATTCTTGTGTTTGCAAATCATCTGGACGGGGTGCTAAATGTACATGCGGACAGTCTCAGTCGGCAATACTCGAACGGTCACGAGTGGCGGCTTCAACCTGTGGTGGTCCATCACATCTTTCGAATGTGGGGGTTTCCTCGGTTGGACCTTTTCGCCACTCAGGAGAACACTCCCTGCCCGTCAGTCTGCGGGCTTCAGTATCCGATGCAGGGAGCTTTGGGGAACGCATTTCAATTGGATTGGATCTCGTAACTCCTTTACGCATTTCCTCCCATACCCTTGATTCCTCGAGTTCTGAGGAAGATTCGTCAAGACCGGGCCCAAGTCATTTTGATCACTCCGGATTGGCCAAGAAGGATGTGGTACACAGATCTACATCACCTCTCTTCGTACCCTCTGCTCCGTCTCCCTCTCAGGGCAGACCTCCTCTCAAAGTCGCAGGGGCAGGGTCTACACCCCCAGCTCCAGAGCTTGCACCTTCATGCCTGGAGATTGAACGGGGCAACCCGAGTTCTTTCTCTCTCCCACCGGATGTGGTAGATGCTATTTTATCATCCAGGAGACACTCCACCAAATCTATTTATTACTCTAGGTGGTCCATGTTTGTGAAATGGTGTGGAAGAGGTTTGAAAAGGAGAGGGAGCAGTCATCAGAACACTTGAGGTGCGGGCTTGCATAATTGATCTTGAAGGGAGTGACACTAGGGATAGATAAGATGGTTGTCACATTGGCAAGGGATTTGAGCTGACAGCGTTTTTTGGGTATTGTTAAGTTGAGAGAGTTTCTGGGAATGGCGGGAAAGGAGTGCGTAATGAAGGACGGGTCATTTATTAAGTAATATTTAGTAATACAAATTCTGCGGGCAAAAACGTTGATGACGGGGTGAGCTTAAACTATAAGCATTTGTGTTTTAAATGAAGGGTATTTGTTGTATAATTTGGTAAATGAAAGTTAACTTGAGATATAACCTAATAGTCATGTTTTAAAATTGTAGAGAACCCCTGAACAAGTGCCAGGAAAGGCCCGAAATGCATTGGGTGAAGGAAACGATTCAATCGAGGAGTATCTATGTAGCAATCAGCACTATAGAACAAGGCTCATTATGGCATATCTACAGCATTAAGGAGTTTATGTAAACATAGTGTGTCCAACGTGTGACTTACAAACCATTAATAGCGTAATGCATGGAAGGGTTTAAACAGAAATAAACATTTGTGATGAATTTGAGTAACTTTTTGGCATCTTTGTTATGCATAGTGGAGAAGCGTGGCTCAGTGGTTAGAGGCGGCAGACCCGGAAGCTGAGATCGGCCGTGGACCAGGGTTCAATTCCCCACCTCGGCGGGTCTCGGGCTCAAAATTCCACGGACTCGACAATTCTCGCTCCGGTGCCTACTCGACTCACGGGGTCACACTCTGCAACTCTGGGCAATAGCTTGCTTAATCTCCACTATGGCCCCTTGCGGCGGGATGCCTGGCTTTCACCTTGTGGATACCCTGGCGGGGTATCTCACAGGGGAATACCAGGATGGGTTCCCTAAGCAAGCGCCTTGATACCTTCGGGTGATACGTGCGCTATATAAGTCGCCATACATACATACATACATACATGCATTCAAATGCTGTGCATCTGGAGTGGGGTGTTAATCCACCCCACTTTCTTTAGAGATTCTTCAATTAAGTGGTTGGACAGTGCACGATTCCGGGACAGCACGCTAAACATTGAAAATAATGAATGTATTTTTGAAATATGAAGGAATTGGTGTGCACTCTGTCATTACTTTTGCTATAGTATTTCTTTACATTCCTCATCATTAGATTGTGAATAGAGAAGGGATCTTTTTGGTCCTGACGAAGAAGCCATGTGAGGGCTTCGAAACATGTTGATGACATAGGAGTAACTGCTCATCATAGCATTATACCTCCAAACTATTCCCCACTTTTAATAATACCAGCTCCTAGGAATATTAAAGTTTTCTAGTCCATTGAGCCAGGTATTTTTTAATATAGAATCACTCACACCTGACCCTTCTACTCACTTTCCTACACGACACATAGTTTTCCAAGAACAGTGCTCCCGCGTAGTTGTAGGTCGTAGCACACCCCGTCCCGCAGCGGGGCGGGAAGACCCCCATGATGAAGCATGACACCAATGGTCCTTTTGGTGCGTGAGGGGTATTTTAACAAAATTGTGTCTTTTCCACCACTGTAACAAACATGTGTAGTCTGTTAGGACAGGGTTATATATCAGCTTGAGGGTGGATCTTTTTGTTTATCATATATTGACTAGAGGTCGATGTATCCACCTCCATCGCTCTTTTGAGCACAACCACTTCACTCTCCTCTTTTGGTATTTTGACTGTTTTGACCTTCACCACGTCATCTTCATTTGGACATTTCAGAGTTGTGACATTAGCAGGTATATGATGTTGTTTAAACGTACGAAGGGGACGTGGATTGGTCCTGGGAATGTCTGTCACAGAGTTTGGGTGTACAAAGCCGGTAGCAAGGTTAAATTGCTAGTGAGAAGAGGCATAAGGAGTCTAGCACCTTGGTTAGAGTTCCGGTCACAAGGCCTCCTGGTAGTTGTAGTCACTTCAGTCTCACTTTAACAACACTTGACAAACGGTTAGTGTACAATAGCTGTTTGCAACATGCATTTGGGATTGACCATACATTTATATTTTAACCCTGGATTGCTATTTTGATGGTAATGCACTTACAGACAGCAATGCAACATGTGGCATGTCATGGAGTTGGATACATGTGCTCTTATATGCAGAAATACCCATTGCCACAGACAAGCCAACATATCAAATACTTTGAGTATTGCATGTTAGGAAAGTAGATAGAGAACACAATAGCAGCAGCAGAATTGAGAGCAAACAGGACATGGTGATATTGTGGAGGTTATTGAAGTCTAACTTACCAGAGCCCACTCCCCCCTATATTCCTGTCAAGCCCTCAGAGTGCAGGATGGCCAAGACCTTCTTCTGCTAGGGAAAGAATTGTAATGGTGCGCTGTGAGGGCCGCCGCCAGTCCTCAGAGCCTCCAGGTTTTGGTGCTTGTACCTGGTACGCACACTCAGCCTGAGGTCGTTCGACCTCTTCCTAATGTCGCCCTGTGTGCACAGGGTGGTACCAACAGCATTCACTCTGTTGACTATCCTGTCCCACATTTCAATTTTGCTACTGAGAGGAGTGTGCTGGACTTTGGATTAAAAAATGTGTCGTCCTACTCTAATGATTTCATCCACCATGACTGTCAAATTTTGCTCAGTGAAATGTGTTTTTTTTTCATAGGCATGGTGAAAAAATATAATGTGGGTGAGTATATGAATGAAAAACAACAGTAGAGGTAAAAAGGTGGCCCAAGAAAATAACCGGTAGTGTAGAGTGCTAAATGGGAAGATAAGATGAAAATGTGTAGCAGAGCAAATGACTGTCAGTCTGTCTTACTGTGCTGCAATGTGAATCAAAGGATGCTGATCTGGGATGGGGTGTGTTTTATAGAGTGATTTACAGGCATGTCCACTTGACAAAGCACATTAGGTGTGTAGTTTTTAAATCCAACCGCCAGGACCTGGTGGCATCTGTGGACACAACGCCAACATTACAGACCGCCGCGGTCCCCCGGTAAACCACTGTGGCCGGCTCTTCAGACAACACAACGCGTAATACAGCGGGGGGTAGATTGCTGGTGCAGCAGTGTCATAGACGACTAAGCAGTCGGGCCGCCAAACTCTTAATCGGGCCCTTTGTCTTCTTACGCTAGCTGTCCTCTATGTACTATAAATTACCACAATACTCCCAATTAATAATTCATGTACTTTCTCTGTTACAGATGAACATGAAGACAGGAAAAGGGTGGGTAGACCTTGGAAAACCTTCCCTTGCTGAAGAATTTCTACAAATTGCAGCCAATGTAAGTTTAATACTGGGGAATTGAATTTTGACAAAACTGAATTTCTAAGCTCTAAATTACAGTGCCACATCTTTTTCAGTTCTTCTATATTTTCCACTGATACACCTACTAAAAACAAATATCATAAACACACAGCCAAATGAGTAGAAAGTCATATGCTCATACGTGTCAACCATGCCATTCAGGCGGTAAGCTGAGGCTTTTGAGCCAGTCCTAAAGCCTATGGATTTAACATTGTAATTCCACGGATTTTTGAGAGGCCTTTGCTGCCAACTGCTGAGTGTATGTGAATTATTAAAAATATAAACAGGCTACCTGGGTTCTCTGAACGGTCATATTTGTCTCTATTCTAGCGGAAAAAGAAAAACACTTTGGAAATTCCTGTTTGTAGACTTGCTTCTGACACCTTAAGCAAACAGCATTGTAGCCAATACCTAATATATGCTTAGAGTGGGTCTGGGGTCTACCTTTTGCTTATGTGTCGATGACTTGCTTGTCTTTACTCCCTGTTCATGGGCTTGCCCCTCCCAGAAGACAATTTTGGCCTCCTTTTCTTTTGACTGGATCAGTTGTATCCTTCTGCTCACATCAGGGAACTGCATGTTTTCCTTTGCATGTTTCAATTACTTTTCTCTTAGAGCCCGAAAAGAGAGTGGATATCTTTCCTATTTTTCCTCTTTCTCCTGTGTTTTGGCTTACTCCCTTCCATATCTCTGTCATATCTCCCTGCTTGTTCTGTCTTTAGCTGTCATGTAAATATATACAATATATGAATACTCTCATGACATTTATGTTATCAATAAATTAGATACACAATTTGACCTGAATCTTTTGTCGTTCGATGTTGTGTAATACATCTGGGTGATAACTTGTATAATCCTGCAAGGTCTGGTCACTATAGTGGTCATATCTGATGTGGTCAGTACTGCAACAATGATCAAAGTCATCAGTAGCTTGGGACTATTTTCATTGCTCAGCTCGTAGCTCTCATTATAGAAAAGGTTGGAGAGCCCTTGTCTAAGCCATACTGAGCCCCTCCGCACAGCTGACTTGTGGCCAGTAGGTCAGAAAAGCCCTTTGCTCCCCATACCTTTTGACAAAAACCCAATGCCTGAAAGCCCTGTTGTGCAGGATTTCACAAGTAAAGTCAGTGAAAAATGCTTTTCTTTCAAATCCCCCCACAGGGAGGTGAAATATTTTCCTCAGCAAGCCCAGCTTTATGATTCTGCCTTAGGGGACACAGACAACATGATTTTACTGACTGGCTTCATGAACCCAAACATTACAAGACAGATAACCCAAAACAAAAGGATGCAGATAATGATGTGTTGCCTGCCGGCTTGGATGCCAACTATGCAGCTGTGCTATTGGCACCAGTGTAGTGCTTACAAGGCATGTCTGGATGCGATTCACTGTGTTTTCAGGAGATGTCCAAAGGTATCTGATGTATATGCCCTTTAATAGATCTAGAATGTTCAGAGAAAAGGCTGACTCAGCGCTTGTTTCGTTCAAAGAGAGTCACTCCAGCCAGATAATTCCACAAGCAATGTAGAAAGTTCATGCGCTACATCAAAGGCCTAGCTTACATCAGAGGCCTAGCTTACATCAGAGGCCTAGCTTACATCAGAGTCCTAGCTTACATCAGAGGCCTAGCTTACTGGCAGCAACAGCCTTTCCAGATGGTGCAGCAGCAAACACTGTCATTTCGGGGCAAAGACCGTTGTGGTGGCCAAAGCCATTCACACCAGTAGGGGTACAGTCACCCGGGATGGGGCAGGATACACTATTTCCTCCCCAGCTGGAAATCCATCACTTCAGGTAGATGGATTTTACAAATTGTTTAATTGGGCTATGCCCTGCCTTTCACTTTGCCATCTCCTCTGGTTCTCCCCGCACCAAAACAATTTTTGGCAAATCACGTCTCAATCAATCACCTGCTTAAGCTTTCTGGGGGGCGGCAGATAGTAGATTTGCCCTGATTAGTGGATTGCTCGTAAACTGCCTCCATGGGGGTTAGAAAGTCTACCATACAGCAGGGATTTCACATAAGGGCACATGAAAGGGATGGGTGGCCCATTGGCCCATATTCCCACCCCAGGAGGGGGCGTTACATTCTTTCTGTCCCCTGGGAAGCGTATTGTGGCAACACTGTGGAAGAAGCTGAAATCACACTACACACCAGGAAAATCATTACAAAAACATAGCAGTGAGGGTGGCCCACCTTGGCATAAAATGGCAATATATTCTTTCTGTATTCCTACCTCCTAGAGGCCAGCTATTTATGATTAATGTCAGATTAATGTCAGAAGTCCCTACGCGCAGCGTCCACGCGCTGCGGCCGCGCCGAAGGTGCGCCAAAGGTAAGCCCGTCTACGCCCGTCCGCGCCTGGACCGGGCCCAGCGCCAGACCCCCCGCTCTATGCCGCTCCCAACCCCCCAGAGTAACTTATGATGCCACTACTCTCCTCGCCCTCAACCCCGGACGCACCCCACTTTGCTGCGAAGCTACCCCAGGACGTACCCACGGCCCATTCTCCTGCCTCTCCTGTAAGTTCAAATGCGTCAGGACCCTCACCAAACACACTTCCTCCATACACAGCTCCGAACCCAACGACTTGAAATGCATCCTACTGAACACCCGCTCGGTCCACAGACATGCAACCGAACTCTGGGACCTAATCGACACTACATCACCTGACATCGCCTTCCTTACTGAAACTTGGATGAATGCATCTTCTGCCCCCGACATCGCCATAGCCATACCGGACACTTACAAGATCATTCGAAAAGACCGCACCAATAAAAAAACTGGAGGAGGCATCGCCATCGTCCATAGAAACACCATCAAAATTACAACCAGCTCTGACGCCAATCTCGCAACCGCCGAGCACCTCCACTTTCAGATCCACACCGACCCCAGGACCACACTCAGGGGAACCCTCATTTACAGGCCCCCAGGCACCCGATCTCAATTCAGCGACGATATCACTGACTTCGTCAGCCCGCACGCCCTCGCCTCCGAGAACTACATTCTTCTAGGAGACCTCAACTACCACCTTGACAACATTCTCGACAACAACACCACCACCCTTCTGGACAACCTGTCCAATCTCGGACTCAAACAACTTGTTGACACCCCCACCCACATAGCCGGTCACACGCTCGACCCTATCTTCACCTCCAGCAAGCACATCTCCTTCGATCATACTACAGCCCTCCACTGGACAGATCACAGCTGTGTTCACTTCAGCTACAAAACAACCCGGACCCACAACCGTCCACAACCCATTCCCCGAAGAAAATGGAACAAAATCACCACCGAACAACTCCTCACATCACTCAACCAAAACACTCCCACCCTGGCAACGGACCCAGACCTAGCGGCCACCAACCTCAGGCAATGGATTACCCACAGTGCAGACGAACTAGCACCCCTGAAAAAACACCAGTCGAAATTATCCAGCAAAAAAGCTCCCTGGTTCAATGATGACCTTAAAAAATCCAAGAAGACATGCCGCACCCTGGAGAAGAATTGGAGAAAAGAACCAACCTCAGACAACATGGCCTCCCTCAAGACAGCCACCCGCAAACACCACCAACTGATCCGATCCACCAAGAAATCAGCACTGAAGGACCGTCTCGACAACAATTCTCATAACAGCAAGGAACTCTTCAATATCGTCAAAGAATTCACCAACCCTCCCGCAGCATCCAACGACATCACTAACTCCCAAGACCTCTGCAATGCGCTATCCTCCTTCTTCTACAACAAAATTGCCGACATCCACAACAGCTTCAAGAACACTCCCAATGACCAACTCACCCCACCCCCTTCAGATCCCACCCCTCCAACTAACTACCTCAACTCCTGGAACCCAATCACCATTGAAGACACCATTCGCCTCATGAACTCAATCCACTCTGGCTCACCTTCTGACCCCTGCCCCCACTACATCTTCAACAAAGCTGACTCCATCATCGCTCCCCAACTCCGCGATGTCATCAACTGCTCCTTCGACTCCGCCACCTTTCCAGAAATATGGAAACACGCCGAACTTAGCGCCCTTCTGAAAAAACCAACAGCAGACCCCTCAGATCTGAAAAACTACCGACCCATTTCCCTCCTCCCTTTCCCGGCCAAAGTCATCGAGAAAGCCGTCAATAGCCAACTAGCAGCCTTCCTTGAATCCAACAACTCCCTAGATCCCTCACAGAACGGCTTTCGAGCTAAACACAGCACGGAAACCGCCCTCATTGCAGCGACCGACGACATCCGAGCACTCCTGGACAACGGTGAAACAGTGGCCCTCATTCTACTCGACCTCTCCGCCGCCTTAGACACTGTCTGTCACAACACCCTCATACAACGCCTCAACAACATCGGCATACAAGGAAAAGCCTTGGACTGGATCATCTCATTCCTAGCCGGGAGAACACAGAGAGTCCGACTCCCCCCATTCTACTCAGAGCCCACCGAAGTCATCTGCGGCGTACCTCAAGGCTCCTCACTCAGTCCCACCCTCTTCAACGTCTACATGAGTCCCCTCGCCTCCATCGCACGTCAACACAACCTCAACATCATCTCCTACGCCGACGACACCCAGCTAATCCTTTCCCTCACCAAAGACCCCAACACCGCCAAAAACAACCTTCACGAAGGCATGAAAGAAGTAGCCGAATGGATGAAACAGAGCCGCTTAAAACTCAACTCAGACAAGACGGAGGTGCTCATCCTAGGATCCTCCCCCTCAGCTTGGGACGACTCCTGGTGGCCTTCCGCTTTGGGATCTGCGCCCACACCCACAGACCATGCACGTAACCTTGGCTTCATTCTAGACTCCTCCCTCTCAATGTCCAGACAAGTCAACGCCGTATCGTCCTCTTGCTTCAACGTCCTCCGCATTCTCAAAAAGATCTTCCGCTGGATCCCCCTCGAAACAAGAAAGACTGTCACCCATGCTCTGGTCACGAGTCGACTGGACTATGGCAACTCACTCTACGCAGGAATTACAACAAAACTGCAGAAAAAGCTCCAGCGCATCCAAAACGCGTCAGCGAGACTCATATTAGACATCCCGCGCCAAGAGCACATCACCGGTCACTTAAAAAACCTCCACTGGCTCCCCGTCAACAAAAGAATTACTTTCCGCCTTCTTACCCACGCACACAAGGCCCTTTATAATCTTGGACCCGAATGCCTCAACACCCGACTGTCCTTCTACTATCCCACCCGCCAACTAAGATCATCCAATCAAGCCCTCGCCGCAGTCCCGCGCATCCAAAAAACCACCATGGGTGGCAGATCCTTCTCCTTCCTGGCAGCCAAGACCTGGAACTCACTCCCCACACACCTCCGCCTTACTCAGAATCACATCTCCTTCAGAAAAGAACTGAAAATATGGCTATTCGATAAAAAGTAAACCCCCCCCCAAGCGCCTTGAGACCCTCTGGGTGAGTAGTGCGCTTTATAAATGCATGAACTTGAGCTATGGGGTGTGCCCCCAGTTTGGCATCCAATGGGACAGAAACTTACTAGGCACCAGGGTTTTCAATATGGCACCGAAGCAAACCAAAGGATGGGTGTAATGCCTGGTATCAGGCCTGTCGTGTAGTTCCTATAAACATATATAGGATCTGCACGTTTAGACAACAATGACTGTGGGCTTGGTGTCCAGCCTGATTCAGTACACCCCCACCGGGTATGTTCGCCTGTATACCAGCTTGCTCACAGTGCCACTAGAAAACCCTCTCACCAGGAGAGAATACTCCCCCGGTGCCAAACTTTGGAAGGTCCTTGAACAACTAGGAATCCCCCCTTACCTATTGTCTTTGATCATTCGCCTCCATACAGGTAACTTTGCCCAAGTTAGGCATGAGAAGCTTGGGGAATTACCCCTCGTTCCCAGTTGATAGAGGTTTAAGGCAGGGGTGCGTGTTGGCCCCAACCCTGTTTTGCCTTTTTGTTAATGCCCTGGTGGCCCAACTTAACGTGGTAGTGGATAACGATGCCCCCAAGTTGGTGCATGGTAAGGTCCCAGCAATGATGTTTGCTGATGACACTTTGCTGTTATCAAAGTCCCCTATGGGGGATCTAGGGGGGACCTATAACAACTTATAGCAACTCCTATCATGTACCGCCTAGTCCTGTGGTTGAGATTTACCAGGTACAAGTTAGGAATGCCGTAATGTATGGGGCTGAACTTTGGGGTCATTGTCCCATTGCTGGTTTGTCACGGATAGAGAACAGATTTATGAGACAGTTGTTGGGCTTACCATTGAGCTCACCCCTTATACCAATACATCTACATCTGGGCATTAGACCTATTGCTGATGAGGTCGGGTTGAGGCCACTAACTTTTTGGCGTAGACTGTGGGTGACCCCGGAGCTAGCAGATTACCAGTCTGAGCTAAAGGGGATAATGGGTCTCCCGGGGGTAGCTAACCTACCATGGTTTTCATACATAAAAAATGCATCCCTTAGGATTCGTATTCCCGACTTGTGGAGCAATCCCGAGGTGGCATGTTTGACAATCTCACATCTAGGATTGATAAGAGCCTACCGATCTGCTAAGCTCTCTGACATCCAGGGGAATCCCAATCTTGGTCACTTAACGGTTGATTTTCTGAATTTTAAAACTGACTATTTTATAGAGCCATTTATAGATGTCATTCAACCCAACGTGGCAAGGAAGCTGTATATTCAGTTTTGAACAGGAACTCTGCCATCGCATTCTTTCACTAACAAATGGCAGAAAGTGCCTCCTCTTGGATGCCCCGCTTGTACCTGTTCAGATGAGACGGTTATTCATGTTTTCTTCTGTTGCCCAGACTATACAAAGGCTAGACAGCGCTGGCCCGTACCGCTTTGTAGAAATCTAGGGTGTAATCAATGTTTAGAGACTTTCAGAATTTTACGAAATGACACACACCCACCTATTGTGTTTGCAATGTCCAGTTTTTTTAATTCAATGTGGCAGAGTCGTAGGGGATTCTTAAGTCTATCATTGTAGGTAGTAATCTCCTCCATTGAGCATTGATTCGTATTTTACCATTATTATTTTTTTAAGTATTTTTTAATGTTTCTAGCTGTTCTTATCGTTTTAAACTTATAACAATGTATTATTGTATTACTCCTTTTCCATTGGTGGTATAGACAGTTAATTGATCTAATTTTAAAAAAATGTTTAAAATTGTCTTTTTTCTTTTTTTGTATTGTTTGCTTTTTATTTTCTGTAATGACCGAAATATAAAGTTTTTGGAATTGGAATTGGAATAGTTCTTGGCAGCTATCGAACATGACAACCCTGATCCCTCAGGATCGTGGAAACAGTGCGATATTTTTCACTTGGTCACTCGTGCTCACTTGGTCTCAGATGGATACACAGAATAAATGGTGGGGACATTTTTCAGTAAGCATTTATTGAACCAGCGTCATTCTAGTGTAAAATAGGTGTGCTGAAACAACAATAAGACAGTAACAGATATAAATGATTATAAGCACCAACAGGGTAAAAGGATGGTAGATTTCTACCATCGTGGTAAAACAATTAATACAGGCAAGTATATAAAATACATGACAGTAATGAATGCGTACTCATACAATGCAACCCTAACTAGATGTACTTAAGCGTACCTAGCATGTATGTAGGTGTAAAGCCAAGAGTCCCTCTAGGATAAAGTCAACCCTGTTACCTTAACCCCTTCAGCGCTAATGACAAGGGTAACTCGTCATGGACTTTCCATTGATTTCAATGGAAAGTCAATGGAGCTCATCGAACACCCTTAGCAGCCAAGTGGTTAAGTGAGAGACTGTGGGACCCCATCTTGGTCTCGAGATGGACACCCCGCAAGGTATGTCAGACCACTGGGAGCTGAAGTGTCTGCGTGCAGGAACCTCAGCGTCTTGCGTCAGTGTGTTGGCATGGAAGTCCTTTTATCTTCTGACTACCTCAGCAAGATATGATGTTTATATACCCAAAGTGGTACCCTCAGGGGTTCTACCTTGCAGTGTCATGTCAAACTTAGGATGACGGATGGAATGACCCTTACAACATAGTTATTATGCAGGAGATGGTAGTCCTGCTGTGTTTCCAAGAATCCTCATGCATAATGGATGAGGCTAGTTTTATGGGAAACCCCTACGTCCTGAAAGCAGTATCGTAGCTAGGTAAAAGGTCAGTCCCAAGACCGTTATGCAGTGTAATGGTAGTGGAGAATATAGGTGATAGATACCTGAGCCTATATTGGTGTACATATATGAAACATACCAGGCCAGCCTCTCATCCCAGAAGGGGCAATAGAGTCTCTCTGTCCTCCCCAATCTGCTACTGGGAACAGATAGAGCATTTGCCTCCTCTGGGAGAAAAGAACACTAAACACTGTGATTTTGCATTTGGGCAAACAAAAGGGGTGGGGGCGTTCCACCATGCCGTTGGGCCATGCATTCAGCCCAAAAGGGGCTCCAATCTCTTTCTGACCCCTGGGCAGATAGGGCACTTGCCCCCTGTGAGGCAGAAAGCCCACTTGACACCAGGTAAAAAATAGGCACAATAAAATTAGTAGGCCGTGCCCTCACCCCAGAACAGTGCAATAGTCTTCTCTGCACCTCTTGGGACTTAAACACCCCCTTCCCTATCTCAAATTAGGACATTTGATTTGTTTGGGTGTAGTTGTTATATGTGAGCTATCAGAATAGAGGTCAATCCCAATATTGTCTGACTTGCCATATTGAACAGCTGCATTGTTCAGCATTGGTCAGCCGGCAACCAGGGTAACCTGCCAAAGCTAGATAATTTTTAAAACCGGACACCAAGGGAAGGTTTGGGAGAAGTAATTTTGGGGCCACCACTCTCCCTGTTCCATCCTGTCACACCCCTTCAGGGTACCTTTTGCAATTTTGCTTGATCTATGACTGTTTTTATACTCACATTCCTGCTCCTGCAGGAGGCAAATCTTTAAGTGTAGGCACATGAAATGTGAGGGTTTACATAATTTACATAGCAATTTCATTATTCAGAGACAGTGCAGCTTTATTAGCCATCTCATCAGCAAATGCATTATCTCATGACATTGTATCTTGAAAGGATTGGTGAGCATTCAGCTTAACAATGGCAATTGCACATGATAATGTGAGAGCCTCTTACAAGTGTTTCCACGTATGCCTCATTCTGTATAAGAGTTCCAGCAGAACTAAGGGAACCTCTCTGCATCCATAATTGTTCAAAATTGTGGGCCAGATCAAACGCATACTTAGAATCATTAAACACAGTGACAAAATATAAAATACATGCATGTGTGAGAGCAACAAGTTCTGCCACTTGAGCAGAATGAAACCGAGGCAATAGTCATACAGCTAGTCCGCCACTGCAGGCTAGTTGAGCAGTCCTGCACTCACTCCTAGCCTGATTTCCACATTGGAAGCAATGGCAAGGTTACCACTTCCCCTGTACATGTGTGTATGTAAGTAACCCCTCAGACAGGCCTACTGAGCCTTAAAAACAGGGTGCGACATATGCCACTGGTTGGACATGTACTGAACATGTCCTGACAAAAAAAAGTCATAAAACTACTGTTTTTACTGTGGAAAGACTTGGTCACCCAATTGACGAGTATAGGGTTATACGCTGAACCCTCTGCTGTGCTAACTCCTGGACAGTGCCACCAAAGTGGACATTAAAAGGTATCAAACAACTCGTTATATTAAGCCCACTTTGTATCTCAAGTCGAAATGAATGTAACTGGAGTGTGCATCTTTAATAAAGCTGGCCACTTTGTTGCCTTCCAAACTCATATGCCTTCCTGGGCACACAGGGGGACTGCTTCTCGAGGCAGTTTTTTGCCCTCATGGGGAGATGTGCTAAAGACTCTCAGGAAGGGGAACAATGGGGAATTGCAGGCCGGGGGACGTCACCTCCTTCCTGCAGGAAGCCACTTGGGTGTTCGCCCCAAAAGGCAGTCTTAAAAGATGAAGCTGCCTTTGAAGGACAGATGTGTAACACCATAAGGTAGGGCTGTCCCATTGTTACGGTAGACATGCTGGCACAGGAAGCAGAGAGGGGAAACTAGTTACCAAAATGGTTTCCCAGGGGCGTGTCCCTAGGTGTGGGCTAGTAACGTTTGAACACTGAGAGAGGGGTCTCGCCATCTTGAGAGTTGGCAGAATAGTGCAAACTAGGATAGCCATATGTCACACTCAACAGGAAGTGATCTTCAGGTGGGAGGGATCCTGGTAGTCCATTGGCTGCAAACTGCATCCTGCCCTCAAGACATTTTCTGAGCATAAGTGGGGCACCCCTGGCACACAGACCTCAGATCTTGATCATCTTGGAAGAAGGATTGCCCTGTTACACTGAGGGACCAGCAAAGAGAGGCTACATCGATTAAGACTGCACATGCTGTACTTGGTGGCTAGTGAATAGAGGGACGTGCTTGCTGTGTCCTGCTCAAGGACAATCGGTCTCCAGAGCCCATTCAATGCAAGAGAATTCCAAGTGCCAGCTGACTGGCTGGTCCGCAGCACAGGGACACAACAGCTGCAGAAGCCTGCTGGGGCAAGTTGGTAGTCCAAAGTCTTCAAGTTGCTATGACCGCGTCGTGCAGCACCAAAGACCAAGACCCGGCGCACACAGTTGTACTCAAGTTAGCTGAACCTAAGAGTGCTGTCGGAGAGTTTCTAGGACCCTCAGAAGGGGAGTTATCAACTCAGGAAGGACTGAGCTGTCACCGCATCAACGGGCGACTGGTAGTCCAGTGATGACTGGACTCCGACCAGACAGGAGAGGACTTCAGGGGACGTCGACCTACATTCTTATAAAAAAAACTGACTTTTTATAAATTGGTGTTGGATTTCTTGAGAGGCGTATCGATTTCTTCTTCAATTGTCTTGGTGTTGTTTAAATACTTAACACTTGTTCCTCTGTGTAAGCCTTGCTGCTCAGTACCACAGTCCCCTGAGTTGTGCTGAGGGTTCTACAGATGGAACCTACTGGACCTAAACGCGTTGGTACGTTTATTGCATGGTGAGGTCGCACAACCACACCATATAATACCCCCCATTTCCTTTCAGTAGCAATATTTCCTATTGGAAAAATTGTCTAATGGACAAATGTTGACCTTAAATGGTGAGAGGTACAGTGGCTACAGAATGAGGAACAGCCACTATTAATTAACCTCAACTGCTGAGGCTTTTCAACACCCAGTTCCTTGCCCTTTTTGCTATTTGGCATGCTTCATGCTCACGCCCTCATAATTTTTTCACATAAAGTAGTCAATCCAAAGTTGCATTTGTTTTTTCCAACATCCTGGGATTCTAAAGGCACTCAGAGTTGAGGATACCTTTGTAGGGCACAGAGAAAATAGCCAAAATAGAGATAAATTGTAGGTTTTTTTTAGGGGGAGAAATGGGAAAAGTACAATACAAGAAGGATCGCTGACACATTATCGAAACCATAAATATCGTGATACCGAAATATTGTGTCAAAAATATAAATCACAAACATATTGTTTTCCTATACATATATTGATCAGTACAGAAATATGGAGAAACAAATTTATCGTTTTACACTAACATAGAAAAATATATACAGAAATATAAATTTTCACTATATATGTAGTTTAAGTTAGTAAAACCTAAATATTTTTACATATGGCATTAATCTAATGTAAATTAAACATGTTTAAATATTATTTAAAAATATATAAATATGTATTAATTTACACAAACACACACATTTGTATGTAAATGTAAATGTATGAAACTTATATAGCGCAGGACTTACCCTGGGGCATCTCCGCGCTTGCTTAGGGAACCCGTCCTGGTATTCCCCTGTGAGAAACCCCGGCAGGGTATCCACAAGGTGAAAGCCAGGCATCCCGCCGCGAGGGGCCGATGTGGAGATTAAGCAAGCTATTGCCCAGAGTCGCAGGGTGTGACCCCGTGAGTCGAGTAGGCACCGGAGCGAGAATTGTCGAGGCCGTGGAATTTATGAGCCCGAGACCCGCCGAGGCGGGGAATCGAACCCTGGTCCACGGTTGATCTCAGATTCCGGGTCTGCCGCCTCTAACCACTGAGCCACACTTCTCCACTATCAAAGAGTGTATTTTTCTTTACCCATATATGATGTTAGACTATTTTAGAAAATATAAATGTTAACTTATATTATAATTTTATAATTGTTTTTAAATTGACCAATGTAACAATGATATAATTACATACACATAAAAATGTAAACGTACAAATAAACTGCAAAACCTTTAAATAAAATGTCCAGTTTAATAATACATGAAATGTAAACAATATATAAAAATATGTATTACAAAAAATATCTTACAAATCACATAACTTCATATATATATATAAAACTTTAATTTAAATAAACAAACTGTCAGTGCAACAGTAGGGAAAGCATTGGACTCAGGAATGGTTACATTTATTATTTCCACTCCAGTCTATGCAGCAGTTCAGTAGGGAAAGCGTTGGACTCAGGAGGTATAATTACTACTTACACTCCAGTCTGTTCAACAGTAGGGAAAGTGTTGGACTCAAGAGAAGTAAGATTTACTATTCCCACTCCAGTCAGTGCAACAGTAGCGAAAGCATTGGACTCAGGAGGGGTTAAATGTACTATTCCCACTCCAGTATGTGCAACAGCAGGGAAAGTGTTTGACTCAGGAGGGGTAAAATCTACTATTCCCACTCCAGTATGTGAAACAGTAGGGAAAGCATTAGACTCAGGAGGGGTAAAATGTACTATTCCCACTTCAGTCAGTGCAACAGTAGAGAACTCGTAGGACTCAGAAGAGGTAACATTTGCTATTCCCATTCCACTCTGTCCAACAGTAGGGAAAGTGTTAAACTTGGGACGAGTTAAATGTACTGTTCCGAAGAACCGGGCCTTATGGGCCTGGCGGCGCAGGGCACGCCTTAAATCTCCAAGTTCACCTGCCTTGTCGGACAGAGACACGAGACACTCTGTTAGGCGTAGAAAACCAGGTTTATTAGCTGCAGCTAAGCACAGTTGTCCCAGAAGTACAGAGTAGGTTCTTAGGAGACTGCCACTTTTACTCTGTGGCACACAAACTTTTATAACACACATATTTACAACGTATACTCCCAATACATACAAGGCTAGCCAATAGGAAAAGTTGGAAAACAAGCTATCAAGTGTCCCAAATACGCCCTTCTTTCAGACCCTTTGTTTCACCCCTCCCCACAGGTTAATCAGTGCTAGTGCCTGTAATCCAATTTGCAGGTGGCAGGACGTATTTGTGTGCCTCAAAGGATAGTTGTGTAACAAGAGAATACAAGGAGAGAATAGCGAAGGCCAGTCGGATAAGATAAAGTAAAGAGAGCCAAACAGTCAGTCGAGACAGTGATCAATCTGTTCTCAGGACACCCCCGCGCCGCACGGCCACCAGCTGTGTGTGTGCCCCTCGCTGCTGCTCGCAGCCTCGTTGTGCGGTCTGCCTTGCCGCCCTAGCTGCCTGCCTCGCTGTTCCCTGCCCAGCAGTTCCGCCGTATTTTGGTGGTCCATTGTGGGTTTGTTGTATTCTCTATTTTGTATTCTGATTGCCTTCTGTATTACCTTTGCTGTTGTCCCCCTGTGCCTTGCCCGCCCCGCTCCCCGCTTCCCGCCGCCGTTCACGCGGCCACGCCCCCTTTTGTTTTGTGTCCTCCCCGCTCCCGCCTCCCAGCTGCTCCTCCCTCCCACTTAGCCTTAAATGGCGACCGCGCGGACGCGCAGCGGACACGCGCAGCGGGCGCGCCGATTGTGCGCCGAAGGTGCGCCAAAGGCAAGCCCGTCTGCACCCGTCCGCGCCTGGACCGCGCCCAGTGCCAGGACCCCTGGCCCCCACCAATGCAAGACGACCTGACAGACCTACGACGCCGCTGGCCTCAACGCACTCAATGCTGGCCGGAACCCCACCTGCTGCCGGGTCGCCCCAAACGCACTCACGGACCCTTCACCTGCAGAACCTGCAAGTTCACCTACCTCCGAACCGGCACCGCGCCCGCCAAGCCAAGCACCAGCAGCAACCACCTGAAGTGCATCCTGCTCAACACCCGCTCCGTCCACAGACACGCCGTGGAACTCTGGAACCTCCTCGACACAGCATCACCAGACATCGCCTTCCTCACGGAAACCTGGATGAACGCCTCCTCAGCCCCCGACATCGCCATCGCCATCCCGGACGGGTACAAGATCATCAGGATGGACCGCGTCAACCAGACCGGAGGAGGCATCGCCATCATCCACAAGAACACCATCCGCATCACGACCGACTCCAACGACACCTTCGCCGCCGCCGAGCACCTCCACTTCCAGATTCACACCGACCCAAAGACGACCCTCAGAGGCACCCTCATCTACAGACCCCCGGGACCACGCACACAATTCAGCGAAGACATCATGGACTTCATCAGCCCGCACGCCCTCCCCTCCGCCGACTACATCCTCCTAGGGGACCTCAACTTCCACTTGGAGAACAACAAGGACCGCAACACCGCCGCCCTGCTGGACAACCTCGCCAACCTCGGACTCAAGCAACTGGTGAACACCCCCACCCACTACGCCGGCCACACGCTTGATCCCGTCTTCTCATCCAGCAAGCACATCACCTTCAGCCACTCCACCGGACTCCACTGGACCGACCACAGCTGCGTCCACTTCAGCTTCAGAAAAACCACAACCCACCACCACCCGCAACAGGTTCCTCACAGGAGCTGGAGCAAGATCACCGCCGACCAGCTCACCACCTCCCTCATCCAGAACCCACCTGCCAGCACAACGGACCCCAACGAAGCAGCCCGCAACTTCACGCAGTGGCAGACCACCTGCGCCGACGACCTCGCACCACTGAATAACCCTCCCAGCAGACCCAGAAGCAAGAGGGCCCCATGGTTCACCGACAAACTCAAGGACTCCAAGAAGACCTGCCGCACCCTCGAGAAAGCCTGGCTCCTCGACCAGACCACTGACAACATGACCGCCCTCAAACACGCCACCCGCAAGCACCACCAGCTCATCCGCACCACCAAGAAGAAATCACTGAAGGAGAGACTGGACAACAACGCCCACGACAGCAAGGAACTCTACAGCATCGTCAAGGAGTTCTCCAACCCCAACACCGGCAACAACGACATCACTCCTTCACAAGATCTCTGCGACTCTCTCGCATCGTTCTTCCACCGCAAGATCACCGACATCCACAACAGTTTCGACACACCATCCACGCACCCAACCGTCGAACCAACGCACCCCACCGCCACCCTCCGCACCTGGACCACGGTGACCACCGAAGACACAGCCCGCACGATGAACACCATCCACTCCGGATCTCCAACCGACCCCTGCCCCCACCACGTCTTCAACAAGGCCGACTCCACCATCGCACCCCAACTCCGGGACGTCATCAACACCTCCTTCAACACCGCCACCTTCCCGGAGAGCTGGAAGCATGCCGAGCTCAGCGCCCTACTGAAGAAACCAACAGCGGACCCCACCGACCTCAAAAACTTCCGCCCCATCTCGCTCTCCCTTTCCCTGCCAAGGTCATCGAGAAGATCGACAACAGACAGCTTGCTGCCTTCCTCGAGACGAACGGATCCCTCGACCCCTCGCAGTCCGGCTTCAGAGCCAACCACAGCACCGAGACCGCCCTCATCGCAGCCACCGACGACATCCGAACCCTGCTCGACAACGGGGAAACAGCGGCACTCATCGTCCTGGACCTCTCTCCAGCGTTCGACACGGTCTGCCACCGCACCCTAGTCCAACGCCTCAGCAACACCGGCATCCAAGAGAAGGCACTGGAGTGGGTCATCTCGTACCTCGCCGGAAGAACACAGAGAGTCCGCCTCCCCCCGTTTCGATCCGAGGCCACCGAAGTCATCTGCGGCGTCCCGCAAGGCTCATCACTCAGCCCCACCCTCTTCAACGTCTACATGAGACCTCTTGCTGCCATCGCACGCCAACACAACCTCAACATCATCTCCTACGCCGACGACACCCAGCTGATCCTCTCCCTCACCAGAGACCCCGACACCGCCAGAACCAGCCTACACGAAGGGATGAAAGACGTCGCCGAGTGGATGAAGAACAGCCGCCTGAAACTGAACTCAGACAAGACGGAAGTCCTCATCCTGGGACCATCGCCCACCGCCTGGGACGACTCCTGGTGGCCCCCAGCCCTGGGCACCGCTCCCAAGCCAACAGACCACGCACGCAACCTGGGCTTCATCCTGGACTCCTCCCTCTCGATGACCAGACAAGTCAACGCCGTCTCCTCATCATGCTTTCACACCCTTTGCATGCTTCGCAAGATCTTCCGATGGATCCCGACAGAAACCAGGAAGACGGTCACCCAGGCCCTTGTCACCAGCCGACTGGACTACGGAAACACCCTCTATGCCGGTACCACAGCCAAGCTACAGAAAAAACTCCAACGCATCCATCACGCCTCCGCCCGACTCATCCTGGACATCCCCCGACGCAGCCACATCTCCGGCCACCTGAGGGACCTGCACTGGCTCCCCGTCAACAAGAGGATCACGTTCAGGCTCCTCACCCACGCACACAAGTCTCTCCACGACCTGGGGCCCAAGTACCTCAACGACCGCCTGACCTTCTACACGCCCACCCGCCAGCTACGGTCCACTAGCCTCGCCCTCGCCGCCGTTCCACGCATCCGAAGAGCCACCGCCGGAGGCAGATCCTTCTCCTACCTGGCGGCCAAGACATGGAACTCCTTCCCCATCCACATTCGGCTGACCCAGGACCACCTCGCCTTCAGGAGACAACTCAAGACCTGGCTGTTCGAGCAGTAGCGGACCCCCTCCCCCAAGCGCCTTGAGACCCTTCCGGGTGAGTAGTGCGCTATACAAGTGTTATGATTGATTGATTGAATCAGCCTAGACATGGATTAGTGGACTGGGCCAGACCCTGACATCGGTTTGGTAAACAAGTGCAGGGGGTTACTTTTTAACAGAAAAGACACGTAGCAGCTGGAAAAGGCAAAAACACTCCGTTCGCCGTGCTGCCTGAGTGAAGGCAACACAACATGGCGACGGGACAGATGGATAGAGGCCTACCCCCTAAAGGATAATACTTCTTTGTCCACTGCTAAAGCCCTCTTGAAGGAATTCTTCCCGAGGACACACCTTCTGCATAATTTGGCCTACAAATTCACTTACATTGTCACTCCGGTTTGCCGCATGGAATTTCTGCTTAATACCAAGACCCGCACACACCTTCTGCATAATTTGGGCTACAAATTCACTTCCATTGTCACTCCAGACAATTCGCGGCAAACCGAACCTCGGGAAGAATTCCTTCAAGAGGGCTTTAGCAGTGGACAAAGCAGTATTATCCTTTAGGGGGTAGGCCTCTATCCATCTGGAAAAGGCACACACCACCACCAGAACATACTTAAGGTTGTTGTAACGTTCCATATGAATGTAATCGATTTGTAATACCTCAAAAGGATGCGTAGGGGGAGCAAAATGACCTGCCGGAGTTGGGGTTCCCTTTCCTGGATTATGCATCAAACAAACGATACAATGTTTCACCACATTTTCCGCACATTTAGGGATACCTTCATTCTGCCATACTGGAGCCAGAAGTTTGCATATCCCTTTCGCACTGATATGGGCTGGACCATGCGCCATAGTAACTACAGGCAATACATAGGCGTCTGGTAACAGCCAACGCTGGTGTTCTGACAATTCCATCCAACACCCTGTCGCGTCCAACATTCCCGTACTTTCTCTCCACTTACTCAATTCCTTCTCTGTAGCCTCTTCTTGAATCATTCTCACACTTTCTATTGTGTCCTCACACATTCCTCCTTCTCTGACCCATCTTGCAGGGCCTGCAACATACATGCGACTTGTAGCATCTCTCGCTGTTTCTTTCGCTACCTCATCCGCAAAAGCATTCCCGCGACCCACATCATCAGTGATCCTTTTATGTGCACTACACTTCACAATTGCTATCTGGGTAGGCAAAGCAAGTGATTCGAGGAGGTCAGTTACCAACTGACCATGCTGTATCTTAGTCCCATAGGAAGTAAAGAATCCTCTTTCCTTCCACAGGCGGCCGAAGCTATGAGCCACGCCAAAGGCGTACTGGCTATCGGTGTAAACATTCACTCTCTTTCCTTTAGCCAACACACGCGTTCTCGTCAGGGCAATTAGCTCAGCTGCTTGGGCTGAATTCTGTCTAATGCGTGCTGTCTCTACTACTGTATACAAGGTGGTAACAGCATAGGCTGAAGTCGTCTCACCATTGGGAAGTGTGAAACAAGACCCATCCACCAATAAGATCCCATCCGGGTCCACGAGTGGTGTATCTTTTAAATCTATTCTGCCTTTCGTTTCCTCCTTTGTACAGAGAAAACAATCATGTTGTTCTTGGGTGTCTTTCCCTTCTGGAATGGGTAACAGTGTTGCTGGATTCAAAGTATTACATCGCTTGATGTGTATATGACTAGCCAAGAGCGTCAGCTCGTACCCAGACAAGCGGGCACTCGTGAGATGTTGTGTTTTCGTTCTGTTCAAAAGAGTATCCACTGCATGTGGTACCATAACAACAAGAATGTTATCCAGTACCAATCCAGCAGATTGACGAATGGAGATCGCTGCTGCTGCTGTAGCTTTGAGACAACTAGGCAATGCCTTGGCTACTGGATCCAATGTAGCCGAAAAATAGGCACATGGCTGCTGTTTGTCTCCAAATTGTTGCGTTAAAACTGACAACGCACAACCTTCTCTTTCATGAACATAGATTGTGAAAGGCTTACTGTAACCTGGAGTACCTAACACAGGGGCAGAACACACGGCAGTTCGTAAGTTAGAAAAACTCTTCTGACATTCGTCAGTCCAAGGAAGAGGTTGGGGTGTGTCTTTCAGAGTAAGTGCCAGCAGAGGTTTAGCCAACAAAGAAAAATTTGGAATCCACTGTCTACAGTAAGAGGTAATGCCCAGAAAAGCACACACCTCCCTTTGTGTGGATGGTACAGACATTTGTGCGATTGCTTGAATACGTTCTGGGGTCAATCGCCTTCCCTCCTTCGACAAGAGATGACCTAAATAGGTAACCTCTTGGCGGCAATATTGTAGTTTAGAGGGTGACACCTTGTGATGCAGATCAGACAAATGACGCAACAACGAAACAGTCACATTCTTACAAACATCCTCTGAATCAGCAGCAACCAACAAATCATCCACATACTGAATAAGAGTGGCACCTGGGGGCAAAGTGAAAGCATCAAGCTGAGATTTTAAAGCCTGACTATAAATGGAGGGACTCTCACAATAACCTTGGGGTGCACGTTTGAATCGGAAACTTCGGCCTCCGAGAGAGAAGCCAAAAAGATCTCTACTCTCCTCAGCGATAGGAATGCTGAAGAAAGCGCTTTTGAGATCGATAACTGAGAACCAGACAGCTGAAGCAGGTATCATTGTGAGCAAGGCAGTGATATCTGGGACGACAGGAAACTGGGGTATAACCATCTTGTTAACCTCCCAAAGATCGATCACAAATCGATATACAGGAGGCTGAGAAGAATCAGTGCTTTGAAGAACAGGTAGAACAGGACTATTACAAACATTTCCTCTTGTTTCTTCAACCACACCCTTCTGAACTAAATCATAGATGATAGCCAACAGAGCTCGTTCGCCATCGCTGGAAATTTTATACTGAGGAATGCGTGGTAATTTAACATTAGGCTTGACAGTAACCACGTAAGGTGGAATTTGGAGCAGACCAACACCATTCGGACCTGTAGCCCAAAGCGTAGCAGGAAGGGAATGCAATTCGGGTGGGAGTTGGTCCTTAGACAAATACATAGGAGAAACCAATTTCTCACCTAAAGTAAGATGTACACCAGAGGGGGAACAGTGCAATGTTGCATGAAGACGTCTCAATAAGTCCAAACCCAGCAAATTCTCGCCGCAACCAGTCTTTAAAATGAGCGGGGCCTCCAAATCATAAGGACAATTGAGATAGGCAAAGGGCAAAAAACTGGGTTACGGACTGGGGCGCCAGAAAATCCTACAGAAACGTTTGTTAAGCCAGACAAAGGTGCCCCAGGGAGTTTGGAGTGAATGGTAGAACTTCTCATTGCACCAGTATCCAAAAGAAATGGCTCTGAAACACCCAATGCAACAACTTCAACATAAGGCCCATTCTGATCCACTGGAACTGATACGACTCCCTTGCTTTGTCCATGGCTGTCCTAGCTAGTGTGAAAATCCTGATTCTCACTTTCAACACAATAGTCGTCATTGTAATATTGTGCAGACTGGGTATTCTGCTGATCAAAATAATTCATAGAATTCTGAGGGGGAAAGGAACGCTGTGTCTGAGACAACGCACCTCGCCCTCTACCGCTGGTTGCTGACTGAAAACCACCACGGCCTCGTGGCCCTGGCAATCCACCATTACGCTGCAATAAAACCGGACAGCTATTCTTAAAATGACCTTACTCTTTATAATAGGCACATTGATTAGGACAGGTCGCGAAACAAAGGGTTCAGCGTTCTGTAACAACCTCTGAAACTGGGGAGGCTGTTGAAATTGGCGCTGAGTAGAACGAGGGGGATAAGCCTGTTGCAAAAGAACCTTTGTTTTTAATTCTTTAGTCTTTTTCTCGAGTTTATCCTTTTCCTCCTTATCCCTATTCTCGTAATACTGAGCAGTGGCTAATATCTGGGAAGACGAAGAAACTGCCCACGAACTCTCGGAGTCTTTCAATTTATGCGATAATTCTGGAAGTAAATTAAATACAAATGTATTCACGAATAATCGCTGTCCACCCTCAGTACTCCTATATTGACCACTGTGGTTGATGAACGTCTCCTCGAAACGGGTAAAGAAATCGGAGACACTCTCCTCTTTCTTCTGTTTACACGCAGCTAACTTATCCCAGTTAACACGCAAGGCAGGCATCATCGTTTTCATTAAAGTGATGATCCTACCGGGCAATTCTGTAATCAAAGCATCGGGTTTAGCACCTCCTACTTGTGCTGCATCCGCGGCAGTTATAGCAGCCCAATTAGCACCTAAAGCTTGGTCGTGGTCTTCCCTAGGAATCCGAGCCCATAACGCTTGTGGGACTACATTTCCCATCAGCATATCAATATCGGCCAAATTCATGATACACGCATCAACAGTCTGGGACAGCTCTTTATAATACCCAGCAGGATTTTTACGAGGGTCTGGTAAAGTCTATTTAAGCGCCAAAACTTCAGATCATTTCCAGGGGACATGTACCCATTTTTTTTTTTTTGTAAAAACATTTTTTATTGGCAAACAAATCCAAAAATTGGTACATGTAGCAATATGACGTGTCAGTTATTGATAATCCAGGATGATATCACATTTCGTAATTTATGCCATTTATAGACCAATCCCCACAAAATTCCCTGCCCTCCACCCTTCCCACCCCTGTCAGTGCGCCCTCAGTCTTCCCCCAGTAAGCCTAACATCAGTGCAACTTCTCCCTCCAGTATTGCTGCCAGATACAGTCTAACGCAATGGGGAGACCGACACCCCAGTTTCCACGCCGTGTGTGCGTTAGTCACGTGTTTTCTTCGGAAGCAGGCTACCCTCTAGAGTGTCAATCCTACGCTGCCGCCCCTTCCTCTTCCTCACTTGAACTACCCTCAGGTCGCTGGAGCGCCACCATTAAGGCCTCCCATGCTCTGGCTACATCCAAGGCTTTGTCGTTGTCTAAGCGCCTGGCCTGTTGCATTCTAAGTGTACACTCAGCCCTCGCCCAGCGCTGAAGAGTGGCCCTCCACCGCAAGTAGCTGGGGCCCTGGCTGGATTTCCAGTGCATGGTGATCTCCCTTTTAGCTAAAATCAGGCCCAAATCATAGAACTTACTAGTGACCCTTGTACGGGGGGTGTGAGGGAACCACAGCAACAAGCAGGTGCCCATATCCACCGCTATCTGCCGGTCCGTGACAGCATTCAGGCAAGCCAGCACCGCTCCCCAGTAACTAGTCAAGCCACCACAGGACCAAAACATATGTGCGAAGTCAGCCTCGGCCGTCCCACATCGCGGGCAGAGCGATGATGCGCCCGCAAAGTATTGCGAGATCTTAACGGGCGTCAGGTACGCGCGGTGCAGCGTAAAGAACTGGACCAACTGGAACCTGGCATTTCTAGTGCCCTTCCAGGCGCGGCGCACCAACTGCGGCCATGTTGTCTCGGGGATCGGTCGCCCAATATCACGTTCCCATTTGGTTCGTAGTCCATCCATGGGCAGTAGGGTTTCAGTCAAGAGCCTCCGAAGGAGGCAAGTGATGGCCTTGAACGTACCGGCCGCCATGACCATATATTGGCAGCCCGCAGACGTCGGCGGCTCAGTGAGCCCCCCCCCTCCAGTGTTTCTGAATACTGGCCACCAGGGCGGCGTGTAGCAAATAATCTCCTCTCGGGAGGTCATAAGTGTCTTGCAACTCTTGGAACGTGAGTAGCGCACCGTCGTTGTAAAGATCTCCAATCATATGCAGTCCCAGTTCCTCCCATGTTGCCAGCGCCGACCAGTCACCCCCATGTGGGAGGGCCGTGCACATCCCCAAAGGAATTTCAGGGGCATACGGGCGAGCGGTACCCGAGTGCCTGTGGCAACCCCTCTGGTCCCCGGAATTCCCAAGCTACCGCCTGGGTAAGCCACTGTAGTTGCGCCGCTAGGTAATACCATTCGAAATCCGGGACCGCAAGCCCCCCATCCACCCTAGGGCGCATCAAAGTGGCCAGAGCAACGCGACGCCTGCCCGATCTCCAGACAAACCCGGAGGTTAAAGATCGGAGTCTGCAAAAAAACGTCGCTGGAACACAGACTGGCAGGGTGCGGAACAGATACAATAAGCGGGGGAGCGCTACCATTTTCAGTAATGCCACCCGCCCCGCGACCGACAAGGGCAGTGTCCGCCAGAATCCCATGGAGCCCTGCAAATTTCTGATCGCTCTATTAATGTTACCCTCCAAGAGAGCTAGTGAAGAGTGATAGATATGCGTGCCCAGGTAGGGGAGGCAACGGTATTCCCAGCAAAGGTCCCCCTCCAGCTGAGATTCGTCCTCCTTCGGTGTTATCGGTAAAAGGCAAGACTTTCCCCAGTTGACTCGCAGTGCCGAGAGGCGGCCAAAGTCAAGGAGCAAGCGCCTGGCACCACGAAGTGAACTGCCGGTATCCGCCAAGAACATCAACAAGTCGTCCGCATAGAGGGAAATGTAATGGGAATCACCCCTCAGCGATAGACCTTCATAAGCCCGGCCCAACCGGGCATGAGCCGCAAGTGGTTCAATGGCCAGCGCAAACAATAGAGGGGACAAGGAGCATCCCTGTCGCGTCCCACGACCAACCCGGTACGCGGCTGAGATCGTAGCACCTGTCTTGACTCGAGCTGTGGCTGCAGTATAAAGCAAGGCAGTCCACTTCACAAACCGCTCATCTAGTCCAAATGCCTCCAGTACACGGAGCAGGTATGGCCACTCCACGCTGTCAAAGGCCTTCTCGATGTCAATCGAAAGTATAGCGGCCTCCGGGATCTCGCTCCCCATGACCCGAAGCAGCCGACGCACACAGGTGGCAGTGGTGCATTGGGGAATAAAGCCCGCCTGATCGGGGTGTACCAAAGCCCGCATATGAGCAAGAAGCCGCGTCGCGAGGACCTTACTCAGGATCTTGTAGTCAGTCGCGAGCATGGAAAGCGGGCGATAGGCCGAGCGAGAGCTGGTGTCGCCACCACGTTTCAGTAAGGGTATCACTAAAGCCTCACGGGCAGTCGCAGGTAAAGCCCCGGTATCCCAGGCCTCACGGTAAACAGCAAGCAACCGTGGGAGCAACACATCCGCATAAGCCACGTAAAACTCAATTGGCAGACCATCCGCGCCAGGGGTCTTGCGGCGAGCCATGAGTTTAATAGCTGCGCGTAGCTCCCCTTCAGAGATCTCCCCGCCTAAGCGGTCCACATGGTCCGGATCGAGCTGGCGAAGCTGTGCCGCAAGCAAGAAGTCTGCAAGCTCCGCAGGTGCACTCGGCATCGTGCTCCTAGAGAGGTGCTCATAGTATGCGAACAACTGGGCGTTGATCTCCGATTGAGTATAGACCAGGCGCCCCTCCGGAGTAGCCAAAGCCACAATCGGAGTACCACGAGTCTCAGGATTGGCCAGCCAGGCCAGTAGGGAGCCCACCTTGTCGCGCTCAGCATGAGCCCTAACAAGGAACTCCTTATAATCAAAGCAGTGGAGCTTCTCCATCTGTGACGCAACTTCCTCGCGCGCGGCCGAAACGGCCCCGTGAGCCTCAGGATTCACAAGACTAGTTCGCTCCGCCGTGCGCAAGCAATCCTCGCTCAGTGCGAGATCCTGCAGGAGGGTCTTGCGGGCCCCGGCGGTAGCAGAGATACAAACTCCCCGAATTACCGCCTTAAAGGCGTCCCACTCTAGGGCCCTGCTCGTCGCCGTGCCCTCATTTGCAGTAAAATAGCTCTCCACCCCGGTTCGCACATCAGCCTTAGAAGCCGTGTCCTCCAGCGCCAGCGGGTTCAGCCGCCACGTGGGGATAGCCTGGCGCTGTCTAGTCCACTGGACCACCACCAAGCAAGGGTTATGGTCAGATATCGTTTTAGCCAAGTACTCGCTGTGGTGGATCAAACACTGAGCGTCCGGCCAGCAGAGAATGCTGTCAAGTCGGACATGCAGAGCATGCGGGATGGAGTAAAAGGAAAAATCCCTCTCAGCAGGGTGTTGTGTACGCCATGCATCGACCAGGCCCCATCTACCTTGCCACTCTCGCCTGCTCTTCGCCAGCCTATGAGCCGCAGACTGCGCTAATGGTGGGTGTGATCTATCTAATTCCACATCTAACACTGAATTAAAATCCCCTCCAAGCAAGACCGTGTTTGCTAAGACTGCCGCCAGTTTCCCCGATAATCGCGTGAAGAAGGCAGGCTGCTCTACATTCTGGGCGTAAGCACTGCAAAGCGTTAAATCCCTCCCATCTAGTCGACCCTGCACAGCCACAAATCTCCCCTCAGGATCTACCACCGTCACCAAGGGCTGAAATGGAACCCCTACTCTTACCCAGATTAAAACCCCCCGTGCAAAGGCCGAGTACGTGGTATAAAACAGCTGGCCTCGCCACCTACGCTGCAAAGCCCGCCCCTCCGTCGGGTCAATATGCGTTTCCTGCAGGAAAGCTACTTGGATCCCCCTGCGAACAAGATAGGCATGCACTTTATGACGTTTCAGCATGGAGTTCAGTCCCCTTATATTCCAAGTTACACATTTCAGTTCAGGTAGGGTCCCCATTCAAAATAGCAGATACAGTTCGAGTTAGCGAGAAAGCTCCAGGCGCACTGACAGTACCCCAAAACCTGAGTCCCGAAGCAACCCAACAAACCATCTTCCCACCCACCCCCAGAATAGGCACTAAACCGCAGAAACCCATCCAAATGCAGAATTCCCAGTGAAAACAGCCTCTGGTAACTACCAGAGTCTCACAATAAGTGTGAGATCGGGGGGGGGGGGGTCGGCACCACATCACACTGACAGTGAACTCACATATGTCGTTAGCCCGGCCTCCCCCATTACTCCCCAGGTGTCCCATACCCCCACTGTGTCAGTGGCAGGAGCCACGGAGTGTATGAGGCATAAGCCCAACAACCCTCAGCCAGCCCGGGGTAGACATTCCCGTCCCCGTCTTATAGCATGAATCATATCAGCATTTACAATACCACATCAAGGGGGGCACAGGGGTCATTCGTCAAGCAGGCCATCTGCAGTCCCAGGTGTGACATGAGGTGGCGCAGGGCCACCACCGCCCGAACCCTCCGACGTCCCATCCTCAGAGCCTCTGTGGGAGCCCGACTCCACTGCCGACATCGACTCCACCGTTCTGGAAATAGTAGAGACCGCCCTGAGGGCCTCCTTGCGTTCCAGTTCAGTTTGCGACATGGAGGGGGTCCGAGTAGCCGTCGGCCGCTTCCTGGCTCTCCTGTTTCGTCGAGGCTTCGGCGCGGCTTCCCGCATCTCCCCAGATGTCAGATGAGCGTCCGCACCGGCCCTGTACAGTTCCAGCCAGTCCCACACCTCTTCAGGAGAATTGTAGAAGGAGGAGTTGCCCTCCATCATGACCCGCAGTCTGGCCGGGAACAAAAGAGTAACGGATACCTTCCTCACGGAGAGCCTTCTTGACCGTCAGGAAGGTGGAGCGCAGCCTGTAGACCTCAAGGGAATAATCTGGGTAGATGGAAACACGGGCATTGTCCACTTGGTAGGGCCCCAGTGCCCGCGCTCTCTGCAAAATAATGTCCCGGTCTCTGAAGTGCAAGAGGCGCGCCACAACCGGCCGAGGAGGTCGACCAACAGCAGGAGGGCGGGCCGGCACGAGGTGAGCTCGCTCCAGCGTGTAAAATGGCGTCAGGCCCTCCAGGACAACCACGTCCCGAAGCCAGGTTTCAAGGTAGCCCAGCATGTCAGTACCTAAATTTTTTCAGGCAGGCCCACCACGCGTATATTGTTGCGGCGATTGCGCCCTTCTGCATCCTCTGCCCTCTTTTCAAGCAATTGTGCCCGCTGCTGCAGATCTCTCAGGGATGCCTCCGACGCCTTGTGAGAGGGCTCCAGTGTATCCAACCGAGCCTCAGTTTGTTTGACCCGGTCTGCTAGTTTGCCGTGGTCCGCCCGTAGGAGCCCCAAGTTCGTGGACACCTGAGCGATGTCGTGATGCAAGGCCTCTCTTGTGTCGGTGATGACTTTCAGGATCTGATCCAGTTGGCTCTGTGGAAGGCCCACCGCCGAGTCACCGGACGGGGCAGGGTCCTGACTGCCCGATGAGTCCTCCGCAGGGTCGGGAGGCGGCTTCTGGCGCAGCTTCCCCATGATGGCAGCCGTCTTCCAGCGCTCGGCCAGTAGGCGCGGGGCACTCCCCAAGTTAGATCCACTAGGGGCCCCCACCGAGCCGGTGGTCAGGAGCTCAGTCACACGAACCAAGGTCAGCTTCTCGGGTCGTGCACGTGCCAGCGCTGCCGCAGACCTTCAGGTTAAGGACTCCACTCCCAGATCCGACCAGTTGCGCCGTGCAGCCGAGGGCAGACGCCACAATAAAGTTCCAAGGCCGAGCTGCTCCCCGTTCAGAATCGGGGGCGACCGGGTGTGCGGCGGCAGGCGCGTCCGCCACAGCGCTACTGTCCCAGTGGCAGACGCCGCCCGCCCCAGTTAGTAGGCGCCAGTACCCTCACTCCTCGACAATCGGCCTCCACCACGACCAGGCCTCGCCAGGCCCCTGGGCACCCCACCGGAGCTCCAACGTCTCCCGTTAACAGCAGCCGGCAAGTCTACACCGCAGCCCCAAAGCCGGAGAGGAGCGCGGCTCCGCAGGCCGCGGCAGATGGTCCACGCCACCACGGGAGCCCGCAATGCCGTCCCTCCAGGCCCTCCGCGGCCGCCAGGGCTCACCAGCGCCTCAGTCCAGCCAATCACCTCCACAATGTCACGGCAGAGCCAGGTAGGTCCGGGGATGCACCCAACCTCCAGGTCTCAGATGGTGGCTCACCGAGGAGCACAAGTGGCAAAGCGCCGAGTGCGCTGCCCCACCGTGGCCGCGTCCGCCGGGTCTCAGCAACAACGGGAGGTGCGAGGCCCCCTCTTCTGATTGCACGCCCCACCGGGCACTACGTGGGTCCTCCACTGGATCGTCCCGCCGCCTATCGCCGCCGGCCGGGTGTGAAGCCGGGGCACCGACCCCCACCGCAACCGGAGGCCGGCCGGCCCTCACTGCAAGGCGGCCAGCCAACCAATCGAGGCCGGGGATGAGGCCGAGCGCACAGGCCGTAGAAAGATGGCCAGCGCCGCCCATGGGAGTCCGTTCGCGGCGCGCTGTATCACTGCCGCCGAGCTGGCCCCGCTGCTCCGGGCTGATCCTCGACGCCCACGGATGGGTAAGTTAACAGTCTCAGTCCGTTAGGGACACCAGGATAAGGATAAAAAGGATAAAGGGGGAAGGCAGGTACGGAGCGTAGGGCTCACACGTCCATTTTCGTTGGTGGCCAAGCCACGCCCCAGGGGACATGTACCCATATACGCTGGAAATGAGCAGGGACACCCAGAATATTGCCTGCCTGTGGAACCGCATCTCTCCATACTGGAGGAACTTCTCTCATAGGATAATGTTTCACTTTCTGTCTAGCTGTAGGATCAGGTTCAAGAAAAGCCTGAGAAGAAAATAAAGACCTGAAAGTGACAAGTGTTCTGACGGCGTCCTCAACCTCAGAACCCACAATAAATCCTTTATCAAATTTAGCCTGTACGTCTATCAGACCCTGGGGAGCTAAACCCAAATCCATATCCTCCCATCCTTTGACAAGAGTGTCACACATAACATTAAAAACATATCTCTGTCTGGGCGCATCCCACTGGTGAAAGGTGCTCATGATATCATGCACACTATACTGTGGACCACTCATGATGCATTTGTGAGCAAGATGATCCAACACATTTCGCTCGTCGGGACCTGGGAGTTGACTATGGGATTGCCTTCGAGAAAGAGCAGGAGGAGGGGGGAGCCTAGCTTGCAACCATGATGGCCGCCTGAACCCTCGGCTCCGCTGTCCAGCTCGTCTTCCTTCCGTGCCGCTGCCTATCCTGTTCTTCATTCTGTACTCACGTCGCGGTATCGGATGTGGGAAGTGCTGCTGAATCCGCCGATGTGCTCCCCGGCGTAATTCCTGTGGCAAAAATGGTAGAGCGCCCTTGTCTCCACTCCGGTGTGTAATGGCGGCGACTGGGTCTTTGTTCCTGGAGCTGGCCGGCCCCGCCTACGACAACGACGGACACCACGAGCTGCACGGTCCCGGCCGGCGGTGAGCGACGGTCGATCCAGTTTTCCGCAGCAGAGCGCCTTATCTCCTCTTTCCCACTGCAGCTGCCAGAGATACATTTGTATCCTTCGCCCTGGCCGACTCCTTTAACTTTCCGTTCTCCGGAGCTGTGTGGGGGTCCATTCTGAGTCCAGCGTTCTGCGGTTGCTTTTGATGGCCTGCCCTTCTGCTGAGGGTATCTACAACGGCCGGCGCTGCACTGCCACTGGGTGAAGTGTCTGTGATGCCTTTGCAGACTTGCGACGTTTTGGACGCTCTGGCTGCCCTGCGAGCCGTTCTGTGCGATCATGCCCGGGACCTTGGGGGTCGATTGGAGGCCATTTTGACCACACTATCCTCTACTGCCCGAGATGGCGTCCTACTGCAGTGCGCTTCGCCACACCCCGGGTACGAGCATTGTGTGCTGCCTGTCCAGAGTTGCATGGAGGCGCTGGAGGTGCGGGGGCTGGCTGCCGCTGCGACCCTGTCTGCAGTTCCTGTTGATAGGTGTGGGACTCCCGGACGGATGCGGCGGCCGGGCGATCACCTCTGGGCGCCATGTCTTTCAACCACTTTGGATCCTGTCGGCGCCTCTTACCATGGAGTCCTGGGCTTGCTGCTTTTACTTCGACTGTTTAACTTTATAGGATGGCGGATGCGTGCTACCCTTCTTTATTCATCTGTTGGCTGTATGACTTTATTCTGGACGGACATTGGTGGACAGTACCTCGCTCTGTGGTGGGCCCTGCGGCTGTATACGTTGTTCCGGAAAGCTGTTTTTTCATTACACTTTGTTGGCCCGCTGGATCGAAAGGGACAAGGCTGAAAGGGCTTCTCTTTTTGCTTTCTATTGTTTGCGCTGCTGTTTCTGGGATGGGTGGCCGGGGGAGCTAGGAATTGGTTATGCTTTGCCTCGGGGTCGGGGGTGGGGAGGCTGGGAATATCCTGACTGATGTTTCAGACATATAATTATGGCCCTCCTCCGGTTTTATTTCTCTTGGGAGTAGGGGTTTGGGTTCCTTGGGGGGGTCATTGCTTATATCTTTATTTTTAAAAATGTGTTAACATAGCTTGCTTAGTGGGCGGGTCACTATGGTTTCGTGGGACTGTATTTCGGACGTATGTCTTCCTGTTGTTCTCCCTATAGCACGCTCATTTGAAGGCATTTGTCCTGCCCTGTGCTTGGTTGGGTTAACGGGGTTCTGTTGTGGGTCAGGTCTTATCCTTTCCGGGAGGGATTTTGCATCTGGTGTCCCTGTTCTTTCGCATTGTTTATTGATTCTCTGGATAGGTTGTTACCTCTAGTACATAGCTGTTGGATGCCTATTTATCCTGTTTCCATTTTCCACTTCTATCCTTGTTTGGGGGCGAATTGTTTGTTATATGGTTTGCTCCACGTGAGGTTTGCTTTATTACATGTCACTAGATCCCTTTCCCTACAACATAGGCTGACCCTCTCACATCCTGCTATGCATGGACAGACTGATTTGTGGCGCCTACAGCGATATTCCGCTTGGGCGTGGCACTAACTGGTGCGTTATACAATTCCGCGTTTGTGTGTCCTCTTGTGATAGCTCGCGTTGAAGTCCCGCCTGTTGCCGTTCCATTTGTGGATAATCCTTCGTATGGCTCCCCCTCTCGGCTGTTGGGTCTGACTATATGTCGCTTCAACGACTTTATATTGCCTCCTTTGTTACTCATTTTCCCCTACTCCACTTCTTGTACTTTTTCCTTTCTGTGGGGTCGTTTCTGGGCGACAGGCACGCTGTTAGTGGGTTGGCCGTAGCCATTGCAGGGGTGCAGGGTGGAGGGTGTGGGGGGGTTTGTTGTTTTAGCTTGTTTCGTTTTATGGTCTCTATCGCTCTTTTCTGGCTTTGGGAGGGTTCTTTCCTCTTTCGTAGGGTTGGTTGTCTCTTGGTCTTGCACCTTGTCCTTCTTTGGACATCTCCAAAGCCCCGGTTTCCCACCTCCCTGGGGCGGGCACTTTGGGGTGATAATTGGGAACATTGATTATTGTATTGGGGCCTATTGTTTAGTATTACCAGCTTGGTTGCCTTGATTATTTAGTTCCTACACTCCTAGCCTGCCTCAAACTTCAACTGGGGTATGTCCCTTTTGTCTCTTTGTGTACTTAATGTGAGGTGCTGTGTCCTTGTTGTTGCAACCTCCCCCTCTTCTTCAATTTAAAAATGAAAACCTTCAATTTAGTGCTGCAGGCCTCGTAATTGCTTCTGTTATTTGTATCGTATCATGCTTGCCGAATGATCTGTTTTGCTCCTGTTTCTTCTTGACTGTTTTTGCGGCCGGCCATGATGGTTGTGGGCCGATGCATGTATCGCCTTAATTGTTGAATAAAGGTTTTTATAAAAAAAAAAAAAAAAAAAAAAAGAGAAAGAGCAGGAGTCAAGTTAAAAGACCCAAAGAGGGGGGGAAAGGCCAGAAACAGTATCGACCAATCGTTTACGAGCTGTGGGTGAATCTGACAGTAGAACGGGAGACAAGGCATTAAGCGAAGCAGGAGAGGGACTGTCAGTTACAAGAGGAACCAGGAGTAAAGGAGACTGAGGTACAGGAATCGGTGGCAAAGGAGGCGGGGGTGGCAAGACTGGAAGGGGTTATTGTGGAAGAACCGGAATCACTGGATGAACGACAGGTGGCTTGACAAGTGGTAACAATGGGGTTGCATTAGCACCTTGTACATAGGGCGGAGGCAATCTCAACAAATGGGACATTAAGGGATCTTCGTCAAGATCCTTACTCTGTGGAGGAGTAGGCAACACAGGGTAACATCTATCTATTGCCATACGATGCTGTCTTTCTGAGACTTCAATCGCCTGATCAATCTTATTATCTTTAAACTGCTGGGCAGCCTGTATAATCGTCATATCTTTCTCTTTCTTATCTCTTTTTGCCTGCTTAATTTCTCTCTGTTTGGCTTCCTTACGCCAGAGGCGGAAAGAGTCAAACATTGCCGGCCGGGCTTTCCTTTTGAACAAAATTGCTTCTAGATTGTCTAATATGTCAGGCTCAAAGCTACCATTTTGTGGCCACTGCAGAACACCATCTTTCTTTGTGTATCGGATCCATGCCTCGTTAAAGGCAATGGGGCCAACACCATGTTTCGAATAGAGCTCATAAGTGGGAGTTCCAACCGGAGGAATTGGACAAGAGTCCTCCAGCCGGGAATCCCTATTGCAATCAAGACAACAAAACTTCCTAAACTTGCTAAGACCAGGCATCTTTAATTCACTGGTCTACTTACAAACTTCAAGGGGTTAGAGCAAATACTCAGCACAAACGTACTCACCCCTTGGCTTCGGCTATTGCAATGATCGAATAACAAACCCAAAAACAAAACAAAGAAGTGGGCGCTACCCACGAATACTTAACTAAATGTTCTCTCACGCCAACAGAGGTCCATCTAACGTATCGCAATACCAGTCGACACCAAAGGGGCCAAGGCAGGGCGGCAGTCAGGGCAGCAGTCGTCAGCAGCCGTCGGAAAGGAGTAGCCGCGCTGCAAAAGACCTTCGGTCCACTTCGACATACAGGGGTCGCTTGACGTGGTTCGCGAATCCTCCGGAATTTTCTTGCGAGGCTCCTCACGACCCTCTGGCTGAACCGCTACCGCTGAAGCCGCCCCACGTTGGGCGCCAATTGAAGAACCGGGCCTTATGGGCCTGGCGGCGCAGGGCACGCCTTAAATCTCCAAGTTCACCTGCCTTGTCGGACAGAGACACGAGACACTCTGTTAGGCGTAGAAAACCAGGTTTATTAGCTGCAGCTAAGCACAGTTGTCCCAGAAGTACAGAGTAGGTTCTTAGGAGACTGCCACTTTTACTCCGTGGCGCACAATCTTTTATAACACACATATTTACAACGTATACTCCCAATACATACAAGGCTAGCCAATAGGAAAAGTTAGAAAACAAGCTATCAAGTGTCCCAAATATGCCCTTCTTTCAGACCCTGTGTGTCACCCCTCCCCACAGGTTAATCAGTGCTAGTGCCTGTAATCCAATTTGCAGGTGGCAGGACGTATTTGTGTGCCTCAAAGGATAGTTGTGTAACAAGAGAATACAAGGAGAGAATAGTGAAGGCCAGTCGGATAAGATTAAGTAAAGAGAGAATAAGGAGAGACAAACAGTCAGTCGAGACAGGGATCAATCAGCCTAGACATGGATTAGTGGACTCGGCCAGACCCTGACATCGGTTTCGTAAACAAGGGCAGGGGGTTACTTTTTAACAGAAAAGACACGTAGCAGCTGGAAAAGGCAAAACACTCCGTTCGCCGTGCTGCCTGAGTGAAGGCAACACAAAATGGCGACGGGACACAAAATGGCGGCCGAATACGGGACGAAGTCGAAAACCAAAGAACCTCAGTTCCCACTCCAGTCTTTGCAAGAGTAGCGAATGCACTGGAGTCAGGAGGGGTAAAATGTACTATTCCCATTCCAGTCTGGCAACAGCAGTGAAAGTGTTAAACTCGGTAGGAGTTAAATGTACTACTCCCACTCCAGTCTGTGCAACAGTAGGGAAAGCGTTGGACTCAGGAGGGATACAATATACTATTCCTACTCCATTCGGTGCAACAATAGCTTAAGCATGGGACTCAGGAGGGGTAAAATTTACTATTTCCACTCTAGTCTGTGCAACAGTAGGGAAAACGTTGGACTCAGGAGGGGTAGTATTCCCACTCCATTTACTGCTACAATACAGAGAGTACTTCACGTCAAGCAAATAACATATTTTACCAACTCTATTAAATACTGAAAAATATAAAATTCTAAACATAAAAATGAAATGTCTACATTTTAACAAAAATTAAAACATAACATGAATACTAATTTTTTGAATAATTAGTATCAATTAAAACAAATATTTTAGTAATGCATAAAGGACAAACAGACAGACAGACAGACATAGTTTCGTTTTTATATATATAGATAATTCGCAAGCAGCTGTTAGCCGATACGTTCCCGGTCTGGTCACAGCTATCTTTCCATTGCTGATCTGTGAGAATCGCCCAGGTCTACCTCCCATCTTTGTCTTAAGTTGGTAGGGGCATCTGTCAAAGATGCCTGCGTCTGGTAATAAAGAAGGGAAACCACATGTGCCGGGGAGGTGCTCTAACTTTGACATTACTTACTTTAAAAATTCGATATTCTTGTCAACTATATTTCTGCATCACGATATTTATAGATCACAATATTAAAAACAATATTTCTGCATCTTGATACTTTTTACACTATTTATTGTGCGAATACCATTCCAGAATGCTTATTTTTTTTCTTTCTAAAAATGCCATCAGGAAACGGTTTGCTGTGCTAGGATCACTTTCTTCCCAACTTTCAGGTATAAGCAGAGTTGTATCAAGAAAAATATTTTGAAACCACAGTTTTTGCATTTTTCTAAGAGGTCGTCCATGTTTCAGTTTGTGGTGGATGGATATAGGTGTGAAACCCATGGGTGATCCGGTAATGCAGGGCTCGAAAAATCCCCAAAATGGTACTAGTCCTGCAGGACTAGTACCTTAAAAAATGTCCTTGACCTAACTGCAACCTACTTGACCTCCGCATCTGAAAGCGGAGTAAATGTGACAAGATAACAAGATTTAAAGGCATCTTTATTGCTCATTAACTTTGTGAGCAATAAAAATGCCTTTAAATCTTGTTATCTTGTCACATTTGATCCGTTTTTACAGACAGAGGACAAAAGATGGTTTGTTTTCCTACTCGCTAGAAAGGGCGAGTAGGACCTAAAAACAGCTCGACCTTGTTAAATTTAGCTCGACTATGCGAGCGGTCGAGTGGAATTTTCGAGCCCTGTAATGCTATTTATTTCTGAAAAGTACACAAATTCTGAATTCAGCAAGTGGTCATTTGTGTAAATCCCTGAGAGTTTTACTATCAAAACTAATTATCGAAATAAAAAATAGTGAAAGTAAGTAGAAACAAATAGTAGTTGGTGACAAAGTTTTTATCTCTCATTTTTTTTACACAATGGCTGATTTACAAAAACGATACACCTTTGACGTCCGTCAGACCCTTCTGGTCTTAAGAACAGATAGGGTTTGAAGGTTTTCTAAAATACCCATAGCCAACAACTAAGCTGAAGCTAAGAATGATTTTTTTAATGTACCAACCATGCAGCATTTCATATTAACCCCGGGCGGAGACCTCCGCTCCGCCTGCGGAGTGTGCAGAGATTTGTCTTCTCCGCGTTCCCCAGGCATAGTGTGCGTAGTAGGGCTATGCTGAGGTACACAGAGTTGAAAACAAACTCCGTGGAACTCCGCAACGCCACCTGCTTCCACCACCCCATTATAAAAAGTAATTAAACATTATTAAAAAATAAATTTAAAACCACTTACCTGGCATGCGGCGTCCCCGGGCTGCCCTCCTCTGCCCTCCGTCTCGCTAATCCTTGTGAGAACTGTGCATGCACTTGTTTCAATAATTGATGTTTATGTATCGCATATTTTTATCTTCAGACCAGCTGTATGATCCATCCAGAATAGACAATACTTCATCTTCATTGATTTTAGGGATATTGAGGTGCACTCACTGGTACAGTAAATCATGCAATATCAATTTGCATAAAGGATCTCATTCTAGGAGATTTGTGGGCAAGGTTGGGCATAACAAGAATACATATCAATCAGTTACAAGTCTTAAAGTAAAAGAAAGAATGTCGGTAATGTGATGGGGAACTTTTCATATTGGAAATGTCAACGGTATAAATGGACAAGCCCAGGTGAGTCAACAAAGGGGATTCAGGGGGAGGAGCCAAGCTCGCGAGCGTGATGGTCGCCTTTTAGCTCGGCTCCGCCAGCCCTCCGGCCTGACTCGTATATCCTGCTTTATATCCTGTCCGGAGACGACACATTATCGAAGAACTGGGAACATAACGCTTTGCTCATACTCACCGTCTTTCCCGGAAGCCCCGACGTGCCGCGGTTCCGAAGTTGTGCCCCCCGAATGGACCGGGGCCTCCGTGGAGCCTGGCCCGGGACCTCGCCTATGGGAGCCGGCCTGGTATTGCTGTGAATGTCAGCCTCGGCCGAGAGAGTGAACCACTGGTGAGAGCCGTTGTGCGAACATCCCGGTGATCCTGAGCCGGGCCAGTCCCGGTGGCCTGAGGCTGATGCGGGGCGCGATGCTCCGGGGACTGATCATGTGAAGGGGTCCCCCCCGCCGCTGCTGCGTCCGGCGACCCTGGACCCTCGTGCCTGGACTCTGCTGGTGAGGAGCGCCGGCGTTTAATATAGGCGGACCCCCGCATTGGGCGAGTACCCTTTCTGCACTGAGGCCGCCATCGCTGGGACCCCCCGGAGCTCTGTAAAGTCCTACTTTTTTGAACCGTTTTGAGAGTAACGGAGGGTGGTGAAGGGGCTGACTTCACAAAATGGCTGCCGCCTATCTGGAATATGGATCACCTCGTGGCGGCGGACTTGGGTTGCCGGACTACACGGGGGCCTGGACATGTGTGCGTGAGCCTACAATTGGAGATGTTCTTGATGCCCTGAGATCCTTGCACGCGTCCCTGGCCCCCAATGCCCCTATACGCTCGTCGCGGTCCGCCGCCATCTTGGATGGACGCTTCTTCATGCATCCCCCTTGTCCCAGTGCTTCCACTGCCTCGCCCCCTTTGGCTGTTGCGGGGGTTGGTACCGCTGTTCACCGACCACTTAGTGGGCCAGTGGCCTTGGAACTCCTTGCTCTTCGAAGTATTGAGATCGGGGACTCGGATGTTGTGTCGGAGCCCGGTCCCACTTGGGTGCCTGGGAGGATTGCTGGACTGCTGCCTGTCTCTGCATCTACGAGTTTGTGTTTCTACATTGCGGGGAAACTCCCGCGTTTCCGAACGGCGAAACTGAACTCCTGTTTTTCACCGCCCGTGCTGCTGTTGCTGATACATTTGAACTACCTATTTGAACTTTTCCTCACTTGCCGGTTGACTGACCCCCCTTGTCTACGTCTTTATCGTACTTTCTCTCAATTGTGTGCTTGCCTCGCATCGAGTGGCTCACTTCACATTGTCATGTGGTGGGTGGGGTTTGTGGTTAAGAAAGGATTGGGGTGATGTGCACAACTTCCGGTGGATTTTTGGTGTACGAACTTGTGGTGTAATTGCTTATATTCATAGCGCGGTGGGAGGTCCCCCCCTGTAAGTATAATGGCGCTCGAGATCGTGTCGTTCTGGTTCATTCGTAAAACGAGTGTAAGGTTGGGCGGAGGGCTGTGGCCGACTGTATTTGTTTCCGCCCTCTTGCTCCTCCCTCCCATTTCTTCCTTTGTGTTCATGTCTTCTTTTTGTCTCATTTATTCTTCCTTTCTCTTCTCTCTACTGCATTTCGGGTTCTGGTTTAGGGCGACAGGCACGCTGTCTGAAGGGTAGGCCGTAGCCTTCTACAGGGGTGATGGGTGGGTTGGGTCCTATTTGATCATTTTCCTCAGTTCTATGGCCCTTTTGTATCTCTTTATAGGAGTGCCGCGTCTGTCCTTGCCTCCCGTGGTATGACTGGGGGTGGGTCTGTAGCGTCGTTGATCTTCTTCTTATAGTTCTGCTGTTTTCCGTGGTGACTGCCATACCCTCCTCGTTGCTAATGCTCCTGCTCTCTTCTGTGTTCCCCGCCGCGGGACGCCTGTGTCGGCGTGGCGCTCTTCTCTTTCGTTTTTTGTTTTTAATTCCCTTTCTTCCTTTTTCTCCCTTCTTGTCCTCTTCTCTCCTCCCCCCCCCTCTTTTCTCCCCTTCCCTTTTTACCCAAGGTTAGTATGACGGGTTAGTTTTGGTAAGATATCCATCCGATCCCTTCGTTCTGGTTCCGATGTGCTATTGGGTGGTGGGCATGCAAAGTGTATATCGGTGTTGCCTCTCCTGTATTGCGGCCCCATACCCCCTTACTGTTGTTGAGGGTTTGTCTTGGGAATTCGGATTCTTCTATGTTGACACTGAACCTGTCATACTCCTTTTCCCCATATTATAAAATTAACCTTCTCTGCTCCTGTTTGCTGGTCGCCTAGATCTTCTGTGTTTCCCCCTTCCCGGGATTGTATTGCTCATGCTCCTTAATGATTGGTACTGTAATGCTCGCTCTGGATCTTTTGCCCGATTTCCGTATTGTGGCCGGCCAATTTGGTTGTAGGCCCAGCTTTGTATATCCTTTTAATACGAATAAAGGTTTTAAAAAAAAAAAAAAACAAAGGGGATTCAGAGGTGTTGAGAGTGGACCGGCTGGCAATGGTATCTTTGGACATGAAGTGGCTTCACCATTAATCACATATGGGCCAGTTTGTTCCATTGGGATCAGGGTATTCACAGGGCAGTTGGTGCTTCTTGGCTGTCCTAATCACTGGGGTTTATTTAAGTAAATTAAGGGACCTCAGGTTGCATTGCAATCTGAGCAGTTTTGTTTCCCATGACCAGCTGACCAGAATTAAAGCCTTAACCACTTTGAACGACCACATTCTCCTTCAATGTCCCGGACCTTCCCTCCCTCTGCTTATGTTCTCCATGCTCCCGCAAACGCCCATTCGCTTCATTGTTCCCTTTCCTCTCCCTCTAACAGTTTTTTGAAATTATCGCAATGGTAAAGCCATTTGTTCCTTTCTTTCTTGTACCGCCGTGCAGTTTTTGATGATGGTGACTATCCCAGCTAAGCCTTTAGTTTGCCACTCAATACAGATAGTATGAAATAGGCCCTGTATGCCTCTGGTAATAATCCTGCACAAAGGCAACAGCTCCAGCTCCCTGTGCAAATTCTGCAGCTCAAGCAGTGCGCAAATACCATTCAAAACATCCTTTAATCTGTCTAGGTATCAGAACGGAATTCCCTTTTATTATATTTAGAATTTTAAATCTTGGATTCACTTTGCATCACCTCATTTAGCAGTCCATCTTAAACAGCCAAAGCAAAATCATGATGATGTGCATGTTTGCATGTTGTGACTAAATGCTCTTTTTCACCAATTGATCTCTCATTTCACTCAACAGTCTCAGCATCTGATTCACATTTGCCCAATTGGCTTGGTAACATCCGAACTCCATCTAGAACTCTTCTTGGAAGTTTAAAGCGTTTTCAAACACATTACGAACTCTTTCTTGATGTTAAGCAAATCTGCAGGGTCCCATGGAACATGGATGGTTGTTCTCCCTCCCTGGCCTGGGTATTCTCTGTGGGGAAGAAGGACTTCTGTGGATTCATCTCAGGGTTCTCCTCGTAAAGGCCACCATAGGATGGTGTGTATGGTGCTTCATGGGCCAAGTGTAGTGATTATGTAGCTAGTTGGTGTAGCATCCTCCCCAGCCCGGGAGCATGGAAAGTAATACGCCACACATGGAGCTATCGATTGTGCGTCTTTATTCCTCAGCATACAATCACATTAAGCTCTCTTTTTTACGTCATAACCGTTAATAACCACACCTTAACACCAACCAGCAAGTTACATACTTCCTCTATTGAGTCTTCCTGTAGTGAAGTGCCCCTTTTTGCATGGTTACCCCCCACGATTTGCCTGAATTCTGATTCACTTTGCCTGAATGTGCACTGGGTCCCTGCTAATCAGGTTCCCAGTGGCTGTGTTCTTTCCCAAAACTGTATCTTTGTTTTCACAAATGGCATACCTCTGGCACACATATAAGTCCCTTGTAAAAGGTACCACTGGTACCAAGGGCCTTTTGGCCAGAGAGGGTCACTAAGGGCTGCTGCATGTATTGTGCCACCCTCAGAGACCCCTCACCAAACACATACCCACTGCCATTGCAGACTGTGTGTTTTGGTGCAGTTAAAACTGAACAGGCGACATAGCACACATCCCAGTCAGCCATGTGTACACATCACTGCCTGTGGCATAGGTAAGTCACCCCTCTAGCAGGCCTCACAGCGCTAAGACAGGGTGCACTATACCACAGGTGAGGGCAGGGCCGGACTAGGAACAGAAACCAGCCCAGGCAAACTGCTCAGCCTGCCCCCCTTGGGGTGAGGGGGGAGTGCAGCCAAGCAGTTTGCGAGGGCCGGTTTCGGCCTTTTTTGTTACAGGGGTGCGATATTGCCGACCCCCGGTAACAAAAACGGCCCCCCAGGGGCCCAAAACCGGCCTCCACCCTAGCGGCCTACAGGAGAAATGCCCAATGCCTGCTATGGCCAGTCTGGCCCTGGGTGAGGGCATAGCTGCATGAGCATAATGCCCCTACAGTGTCTAAGTCCATTCTTAGACATTGTAAGTGCAGTGATGCCATATTGATTACATGGGCTGGGAGTTTGCCATTACGAACTCCACAGCTCCATGATGACTTTACCGAATGCTAGGAAGTTTCATATCAAACTTCTCAGCATAATAAACCCACACTGATGCCAGTGTTGGATTTATTGTAAAATGCACTCAGAGGACATCTTAGCGATGCCCCCTGAAAAACGACCAACTCTCTGGTGTGCAGCTGACTTGTCTACACCAGCCTGCCACACTCAGACACGTTTTGACTCCCTGAGTTGCGAGTATTTTGCTCCCATGGGTCAGAAACAAAGCCTGCTTGGGGTGGAGGTACTTCCCACCTACCCCCCAGCAGGAACAGCATTCAGAGCGGTGAGCCGCTCAGGCTTCTTGCCCTTTGCTATGCTAGCCAGCTCCAGCTGGTGGAGATGCCCGCCACCCTGGCCAAGCCCCACTTTTGGAAGCAAGGTCAGCATGAAAATTAATCAGGAAGAGGAGTGTGCCGAGCTGAAGTGACCCTCTCCTTAAAAGAATCCTCCATTTTGGATACAAGGATTTTAACCAATAGGATTATGGGATGCCCCCTCCACAAAGGGAGTTTACATACAAAGAGTGTAGGCACCCTAAAAGGTAAGTAGCCCATTGGCTACTACCAGCCAGTATCTTTTACAACCCTAAATTGAGGACTTAGGGGCACCCCGGAAACTTGATCCATATAGTCCTGGTGACCTAAAGTAAAAGAAGGACATGCAGCAGGGAAGACTCCACATGACAACTGACTTGGCCCCAGCCCCACCGCCCTGTCTGCAGCCCCTGAAGAATCCTGCTTGAAGGAGCAACTCATCCTGCAGGCCCAGCGACCTCCACAACCCTAGGAGGACTGCCTGCCTACTCTAAAGACCAAGAACTCCAGAGGTCAGAGCCCTGTCCACAAAGAAACCTACACCAAGGCCTCCTTTGCGTTCTTGATCCTTAATCCTGCCCACTCTGAACCCGATGCTTACGGCCCACCAGTCCAGCAAAGTCTCCCCAACAATCCTGACCTCAAAATCTTCAGTGGCTGACCTCTCCCGGATCCCACGAAGACGTCTGCAGCCTCAGCACGAAGTGTCCTCCTGACCGCGACCGGCTCCGGTAAACATTTTCTGACATCTAAAAGCACCCCTGCATCCTCAGCATCCGACTTTGCGGAGCCAAGCCGACGGTGTCCAGACGATCCCAACATCCCAACTTACCTGCCCAGTTGCTGGTCACCTTCGCACAGCTACTTGGTCTGAGCCTGCAGCCTCTCTGTGAACCTAAGTTCCTCCATCTGCTTGCCTTGGGTGCCCAATGCTTTCTATGCACCCTGCTGCCCCTGTGCCACTAGTGGTGTATGATTGGTGCTGCCTTGTGGCCCCTCCTGTGCTTGCTTAAACCCCTGGGGCCTGTGGCCTGAAACCGACACCTCTCCCCGTGCCCCAGTCTCCATTGATTAACATTAGGCCCAGTGAGCGAATTTGACTTCCGCACCTTGCCACTGGTAGTACCTTGCCCAGTGTTGGTCTAAACCTCTTGAAGACTGGATTTGTAGGTTGTGTTCTTCCCTGTGAAATTGTGTGATTGTTTTCCTCCCATAGGTTAACATTGACTTGTTTGAAAAATGCAGTGTCCACTTTTTAAACTTAAAAACTGTGATATTGCAAAACATATTTTACTGCAACAAAGTTTCTTTGGTACTAAGTAAGACACATACAATGTCTTTTCATTTGTCAATCCATCAATCCTCGTCTGCCTACGCCAGTGATGCTACCACCTTGCTCATAATTGATGTGTTGCTTGTCGCTCTCTATCACGAAGGCATATTCATTTTCGTTATGTTTGAAAGCAGTTATATCTCTTTACATTAACCTTCCACACGTGCGATTTTCATTAAGAACTGGAATAAGGAAAATAAGAATTCTAGAATGTTTTGCACTACTTGTAATATTATTGGTCACGTCCTCCAGCTACTTATTTTGTATAATGACCACTCAAGTTTTCAATGTAACCCTACCTCCCCACATCGGCAACCTCCTCCTTCCCCCTTCAGGTGCCTCGGATGTTCAATCACTGACTGACCACTACCTTGACTCTATGAATACAATAGTCAATGAAGTCGCCCCTCTGCAACTGAAGAGAGTCTCCACCAAAATCTCTAACCCCTGGTATGATGACAGACTCAATGACGAAAGGCGTAATATGCGAATGGCAGAGCGCACCTGGAGATCGGACCCTTCAGCACTGCATCTCAAAAAGCTTAAGAACAAGAGAAATGCCTACTTTAGGAGAATAAAGCGCACAAAGTCGGACTTCTTCAGCCGCCAGTTGGACCAAGCGAAGAACAGGCCAAGAAAGCTGTTCGAGCTAATCAAGACCCAAACAAAGGCACAACCCACACAATCAAACAGCACAACAAACGACACCCCACACTGTGAAGCCTTCTCTGCTGTCTTTAAACTAAAGACTGACAACATAAGAAATGACCTCATCATGGATGTAAGCCGATACCCCAACCACACCAGAATGGCAGACACTCAACCTAAAAACAAAGCATCCTGGCAGTACTTCGATACCTATTCGGAAGAAGAAATACACAAACTGCTCTGCACCTTGAAGCCCTCTAATCACCTCACAGACCCTCTACCTGCTAATGCTGTAAAAGACTTTATCCCCTTGCTCCTCCCTCTCTGGACCAAGATCATCAACAGCTCTTTGCAACAAGGCCACATTCCAGACTCCCTTAAGGTGGGGCAAGTCACGCCTATACTCAAGAAACCTACAGCTGATCCGTCTGACCTAAATAACTATCGGCCCATCACCAATATCCCCACCCTGGCCAAACTGCTGGAGAAATGTGTCCAACTCCAACTAACAAAACACATTGATCAATTTGACCTCCTCAACCCTCATCAATCAGGCTTCAGAGCGAAACATAGCACGGAAACAGCTATGACACACATAATTGATGACGCCCTCCAAATTCTGGATCGTAATGAGTCCTGCCTCCTCATCCTTCTTGACCTCTCGTCAGCATTTGACACGGTCAAACATGAGAACTTGCTGGAGCTGCTAAGCACTAGAATGGGGCTATCGGGAACTGTTCTCAAGTGGTTTTCGTCCTTCCTTCACAATCGGTCTCAGAGGTTCAAGATCGACAATGTGCTATCTACACCTGTGCCTGCAGATCTAGGTGTCCCACAAGGATCCACCCTCTCCCCTACACTGTTCAACCTCGTTATGGAACCGCTCGCCACCTTGCTTCAAGCATCCAATGTTCAATTCCATATGTACGCCGATGACACACAACTCTATCTAAAGTTACAATCCCCGGAAGATATCAAACATCTGAATTCCACGCTTATTAACACCCAATCATGGCTGGCCGATAATCACCTCAAACTAAATGCTCTGAAAACTGAGTTCCTACTCATCACACCCCCGGCGAAAATCTCCACCACCCAAACCTGGCTCAACAACCTAACAGCACTCAATGTCCAACCTACCATCGTGGACTCGGCGAAATCCCTAGGCATCACACTCGACGCCAAGCTCAACATGCAGCAGCACGTCAGCAAAGCCACAAAAGCAGCTAATTTCCAAATTAACACGCTGAGGAAAATCAAACCCTTCCTCCCGGCCAAAGACTTCCAAACTGCTGTACAAGCTTTAGTCATCCCTCGAATAGACTACGGAATTGCGGCCCTCAGCGGTCTCCCGCTATCCACAACAGCACCCTTAAGAGCCTCCCTGAACGCTGCCGCGAGACTCATTACTGGCTCTAGAAAGCATTCGCACATATCCCCAGACTTAAAGTCTCTAAAATGGCTGCTTTTTGAAGCCAGAATACAGCTACAAATTGCAGTTATGACACACGCGGCCGTGCACCACAAGGCACCCAACTACCTCGCTCAAAAGCTGTCTATATCAGGAGGTTCGAGATCCAATAGGAGTACAAAAAATCTACTCCTGAAACCTCGTAGATTCCGGAAAGTGAAAACTTACAAGCGCTCCTTCTCAGGAATGGCACCCAGGATCTGGAATGCGCTCCCTCCTGAAACCAGGCTTATCTCCTCCACTGCACTCTTCAAGAAAGAGGTGAAAAAAATCCTTCTGGCCAAGATCTCCTGATCGTTATAGATGTTGGTTCAGAGACTCTGCATTGCCTTGTATCACTGCTCACCCTATCCCTTGGCACTATACTCTACTTGTTGGGGGCACTGCTACGCTACTCTCTTACTACCGTCCAAGATATGATACACGCTGGCTTACTGATCCACCTGAACACCTCTGTAGTGGGATCAATGACTTGTGCTGTCCTATGTTACTTCCTTACCTGATTGTATATGGATTGGTTTTATGTATGTTTTTATTATCCATGTTATTACCATGTTATTGACTATTATACTGTTCCCATTATCTCTGTTGACTCCTACTGCCCCTACCCTGTCTTTGTGAAGCGCTCTGATATCTGTAAGGATCCTGTTCGCGCTATATAAAACTTTGAATAAATAAATAAAATAAATAATAACCGGTTTCCTATGTGATTGTATGCTTGCACGGACCAATCTGATGCTAATAAAGAGATTAAAAAAAAAAAAAAAAAAAAAAAAAAGTAAGACACATACAAAAAGAATATTTTTACAAACAATTGGTCTTGGATTTAGTCGTTGTGTGTGTAATCATTCCTTGCATAAGTTCGTAAAACAAATGCTTAACACAGCCCTCTAATAAGCCTAGCTGCTCGACCACACCACCACAAAGGAGAGCATTTAGTAGTATCTACTTTAGCCTCTGGTGTTGCCCGGTTCTGCCGCAGTAGACCGTATCCCTGACTGTATCGGATGGGCTCTCGTGGGACTCCACAGACCCTTCAACACTTTCACTCGCTTGGTCTCGGATCCATATAGCACAGCTGTCATTAATAGGACTCGTCTCTTTTACTAATACTAGCTGCCTGGCACTGGCTTAGCATTAGCTAGAGTAATACAAATGAAGGTATTTTTCAAATATCTGCTTGATGTGGTTGCTCAGGGCATGTGTTTGTACTAGGGCTCCAGTATGTGCCTGTTTTATTTCTTAGCTTTTGCTCCAGGATCAGCAAGGTTCAGAATAGGTAGTGTTTGCAAGGAGTCTGAACTCGGTTACCGTAGATGAGACATCCCACCTTTCTACAATATTATACGCTGTTTAGACTCACCCTCTAGCACTCACTCTGCATAAAGAAATGTAAAGCACCTGATGAGGATCTCGGGCATCTGAGGGCTCGAACAGACCGAGAGCTGTCTGTCCCCAAGAACGAGTTGAACCTAAAGTCTCTCCAGATCTAAAGATGCCGCCAGATACTGAGGAGTTACAGAGGTACCCGCAGTATTACAAGCCCCTTTAACTGCTAATAATATTATGTTGTGTGTGGTGGTTCTTGTGCCTGACTGTGCTTTGCATCACTTGTGTTTTGTAGAGCTTGGAACGTTTGTACGACAAACTAACGAGGAGAAACAACGGAGAACGTGACGTGAACGCGCACAAGGCTGACGTGGAGAAGGAACTCTTCAAAGTGCTCAGTTACCAGGCGGAGGCGGTGGGTATCCCAGGCTAGGAATGGATCCTGTAGGTTTAAAGAAAACATATATATTTTTATGTAACTGTTTCTATGGCCCTGCTGTAATGAGCAGCATAGCAAGGTTTGAAGGTAACACGTTCACTAACAGCTGGAAGGGTGAGCTGAGAAGTGATTAGTAGGAACGAGAATGGGGAAATGATCATTTGAGATGACTAGTACTTCAGAAGAATCAACTCAACTACAAGCAGGTCATCAGAGTCTTCAAACCCTCCGTTGTGTGGAGAGTGAGTTCCAAGGGTTGGACGCGGCACCTGTGGGGGCCTTTCCAAGCCTTTGGGGGTAGATCACTTATCAGAGTGCATGTCCCCTCCACATCACAGAATACGCCATGGCCCTGCTCTGAGTTTAGGTTCTGTTTATTGCACGTGTTAAGATCTGATGCTGTGGGGTTCTTAATTTGTTGAGTCTAGTAAACAGCAGCGATTCTGAGATATTTGGGGAATAACAAGCAGATTTTGGGGCTTAAGGCACCAACATTTGAATGTTACGGTAAGTACTGTATTGTTTTGACCTTCCGAAATGTAACAAAGAGCAAGGTATTTAATACACCCACTAATTACTAGGGGCCTCATTTATGGTATTTTGGCATAGAGCAGCACCTCAAGGCAGCTTGCTGCACTGCCCTATGCCCCAGTGAAAGGGCAGGAAAGCACTTTATTTAAGCAGTAAGATGCTTTCGTGTTCTCTCTGCCTGCGCTGGCACGACTTCCTAGTGTCAATGTAGGCACCCTTGCACCATGGTGCAACTAAGGGTGCCTCCGTTGCAAGCAGGATATTTGTATGCAGGAAAGGGCACCTTCCTGCACAAAAATAATCGCACAAGGTGTTTTCCTCTTTCCATGTGTACTATTCTGCAGCACACAAGGAAAGAGGACCCAACAAGGAGAAATTAACATATTGCTCCTCGTTACGCCCCACCTCGAAAGGCTTGCGGATTTGACACTTAACCAGGTTTTACATTACTTTGTAAATCTAGGGCGGCATCAAATTCCATGGGTGTTGGGTGGGAAACCCCACTGCAATGCCCATGGAACGCCTTCCAGGTTCAGAGTAAGGCAACGCACCGATTTGCGCAGCGTCGCCTTACTCATAATTTATGAGGCCACTCAAAGCACACAGGGTGGCCTAACGAAATCATACCGGCTGAATCTCACGTTGACGCAGAGAGCAATGGAAGCCTTGGTCACTTCCACCCCCTTTCAATGGACAAAAAAGAAAATGTCATACCTAGGAATAAAATTACCATCTAATGTCAAGGAACTCTACAAAACGAACTATCCTCGATTTCTTCACCAATTAAAAACAGATCTCCGCAGGGGGTCTCCCTTGAACTGATCCTGGATAGGCCACATCCAGGCGATTAAGATGATGGCATTGCCCAGACTTTTATATCTTTTCCAGGGCCTGCCAATAGAGATGGAGCGGGACTTCTTCACCACCCTTAAATCTATGCACACCTGATTCATATGGCAAGGACTTAGGGCGAGGCTGTCCTATAGACAGCTCTGCCTGCCAATAAACAAAGGGGGTTTTTACCAAGAAGGGGTAACCCTGTGTCCCTCAGAACCTGGGTATGTATGTTTAAAGACAAAAATGGTTCTGTCGGGTGAGTAAATTGCTTTTGCGTGAAGGCTAGGTTAGCTCATAACAAAGTATAATCAATAAAATGAAAAGACCTCTCTGACAACAAATATAGTTCAAAGCTTTTATATGAAAAAGCAAAGTCACATTAAAACACCGGAATTACTTCATTCCATTTCAGTTTCAAATATAAGTGAAAGGTGACTATTAGTGAGCAAAGTGAATAGTGCAACAAATTTAGTGACACATATTTACAATTATATACAAAATTTATACAAGGAAAAATGGACGGGGGGAAAGACTTTTAGCGGTCAGAGTTCTAAGTTAGTACTCCAAGGAAGCAGATGATGACTATGCCCGTTCCCGGAGGGTTCTTGACCAATATTGTGCGTCGACGTTTCGATCCTGATGTGCCCCGATTGGTGGTCACGCGGATCTTTATCAAGACAGGGGGGGAGAGGGGTCTGGAAAGAGAGGTAAGTTTGTGTCAGAGAGGAGGAACAATTGTTTGTACTGGAGCAGTCTGGTAAGTGCATTATACTCACATGAGGGAAGGGGGGGGGTTTTGTAGATTTTCGAATACACAGGAGGCAAAAGTCACACACTGTGGGAAGGCCAATAGGTCAATCTGGGGAAAGAATGGAATCAGTCCATTTGCAATAACTGCCAAGTCAGGCGCTAGGTAGAAACATGTAAAAAATATATATACATGCAGGGGGTGCTCACACCAGGGTTCCAGCAGCGCCCTGACCTTTAAAAAGTTGTGTTATCAATACCCGGGGCGGCACTAGAATTACCATTAAACAGAACCCAGGGCACGCTATACGTGTAGCAACGGATGCAGCAACCCGGCAAAGTCAGGCGCTATGTAGAAACATGCAAAAAATATATATATATATACATGCAGGGGGTGCTCACACCAGGATTCCAGCAGAGCCCTGACCCTTAAAAGGTTGTGTTATAAATACCAGGGGCGGCACTAGAATTACCATTAAATAGAACCAACACTCAAGGCACGCTATAAGTGTAGCAACGGATACAGCGACCCGGCATGCGGGGTGAAACGTTTGACAGTGCCCAGACCTTATGATCACTTTCTGATCACTTGCATTGTGTTTATAATGTGGTCTCAATCACACAGTGAAGTATTGAATTAGTACTGAATGTTGGCTTATTTACACACTGTATCATGGAATTATCAACTGTCCCTTGACACATTGCGTAACGCGATGTTTTAAATGTTTGCTTTATTACACTCTGCCTCACCCTACAATACGATCATTTCCTGATCGTAATCTGCCCCTTGACATACTGCATAACGCGATAGTTTAAAGCACTCGCGTTGCCCAGTCACCCAGGGGGCCCGCCACCCATATCCAATCAGGGCTTAGCACATCGCCGGCCCCATGACGCGCCATGCCGACGTCACGGCGTTGCTAGGCAACTGACGTGCTGAACGTCCTCGCGCTTAGTATCTCGCTAGATTGAGCGACCGCGAGTGATTCAAGCCGGTATCCTGCTCCTGTGGAAAGCGTTCCTCCACGTGAGGTAAGCCACCATAACCACCAAAACGGCACAAGTTTGAGGTGCACTCGTACTCTGGCGCTGGTGTACTCACTAATCCTGCCCAAGTGCTCACTAATCCTGCCCAAGTGCCACTGCGCACCAGTACCTGTGACTTACACCCTGAGCACTGTCAAACGTTTCACCCCGCATGCCGGGTCGCTGTATCCGTTGCTACACTTATAGCGTGCCTTGAGTGTTGGTTCTATTTAATGGTAATTCTAGTGCCGCCCCTGGTATTTATAACACAACCTTTTAAGGGTCAGGGCTCTGCTGGAATCCTGGTGTGAGCACCCCCTGCATGTATATATATATATATTTTTTGCATGTTTCTACATAGCGCCTGACTTTGCCGGGTTGCTGCATCCGTTGCTACACGTATAGCGTGCCCTGGGTTCTGTTTAATGGTAATTCTAGTGCCGCCCCGGGTATTGATAACACAACTTTTTAAAGGTCAGGGCGCTGCTGGAACCCTGGTGTGAGCACCCCCTGCATGTATATATATTTTTTACATGTTTCTACCTAGCGCCTGACTTGGCAGTTATTGCAAATGGACTGATTCCATTCTTTCCCCAGATTGACCTATTGGCCTTCCCACAGTGTGTGACTTTTGCCTCCTGTGTATTCGAAAATCTACAAACCCCCCCCCCCTTCCCTCATGTGAGTATAATGCACTTACCAGACTGCTCCAGTACAAACAATTGTTCCTCCTCTCTGACACAAACTTACCTCTCTTTCCAGACCCCTCTCCCCCCCTGTCTTGATAAAGATCCGCGTGACCACCAATCGGGGCACATCAGGATCGAAACGTCGACGCACAATATTGGTCAAGAACCCTCCGGGAACGGGCATAGTCATCATCTGCTTCCTTGGAGTACTAACTTAGAACTCTGACCGCTAAAAGTCTTTCCCCCCGTCCATTTTTCCTTGTATAAATTTTGTATATAATTGTAAATATGTGTCACTAAATTTGTTGCACTATTCACTTTGCTCACTAATAGTCACCTTTCACTTATATTTGAAACTGAAATGGAATGAAGTAATTCCGGTGTTTTAATGTGACTTTGCTTTTTCATATAAAAGCTTTGAACTATATTTGTTGTCAGAGAGGTCTTTTCATTTTATTGATTATACTTTGTTATGAGCTAACCTAGCCTTCACGCAAAAGCAATTTACTCACCCGACAGAACCATTTTTGTCTTTAAAAATAAACAAAGGGGGTCTGGCCCTACCAGAGATGTCCCTATACTACAAAGCAGCTCAATTTAGGGTAATCACGGAATGGTCGGCCCGAGAGTTGGACAAGCACTGGCTACACGTAGATAGGGCAGTGGCGGGGCAATGTATTTGGGACCTACTGGGGTGGGTGGGGAGGGAGGGGTGGAAGTTGGGGGGGACTTTTATGATTTACCAATCTTATGCTGAAGTTACAACCGGGTGTATTTCCTTTGATAAGCCTCCTTGCGATTTACACTTCTTCATAAAACAGAGGCAACTGATCTATCCTATAGATTTAATATGTTGAGATACAGGAATTGGGTTGTAATGCGCTATGTTGTGATATACTTTGAAAATCTCAATAAAAACAATATTGACAAAAAAATGCACCCAAACCCTAATACCTACTTCTATGTGCTGCACTAAGAGCATTGGAAAGTAAAGCAACTTGCAGCTCAGAGTTTCTTAGGGAGAAGAGGTGCACTGCATACCTTACTTACAGCAAAAGTTGTCTTTATCAGCAGATATGTGAAACAGTGTTCCCCACAAAGGGCAAACACATGCTGCAGTAGTGGCCTTCCACCGGGACTCAGCTTTATCTGCTTTAGGAGAGATGTAACATCTTTCAAGGGCACTGGCAGTAGGTTAGACCGTCTCTGGCAGAATCTCGTGTGAAAATCTGGGCGAAGGACCTCTCCTGGCAAATGGTCAAGTGGCAGTCCTTCTATACTAAATCTTATTATCAGAGATTGGAATTTCTGACATACGTTTACAGATGTTTGACATAGACTGTGTGCATCAAGGTGTTCATCCCATATTTTTCCTTATGGCATATAAGATGAAAGGATGTCAATTCATGTTACACTATTTTTGCTTCATGTCTGTATTTGCTTTTATTTGACCGTGACACGTTGGCAAGTAGACACGTGTCCCAGACTAATGTTGCATCAGGTGTTATAGCTATGTTATTAGTCGAATGACTTGATGCTTTAATAGTTCTTGGAAAGATAAGATCAGACAACATCTGCGTCAAATGGCAGACATGACTATGATTCTGCATAAATGGGAAAAGATGGAACCTTCTGTTGTCTAAAATTGGGAAGATGGCAATCTACATTACCAAAGAAGGAGTCAGAACCTACATAAAATGGAGTCCGACCTTAGGGACTTTACGTCAGGCTAAACATGCTGGGGTGTGTAGTTACACTTTTCCCATCATAGAGATGGTCTTCAAATCCCTGTATGCTTAGTACTGTGGACTAACAACCTGGGACTACCATGAAATGATGCTAGTTTACAGCTTTAGGTACAGTGTTTATTACTAAGGCTGACATCATACTTATAAGACTTGTCCATTAACCAGGTATGGTGATCAAAGGAAGAACCTAATAATGCAGAATGCAGCTTTCAAGTAAGTAACATGATTTAATTCTTTATTTAAGAAACCTAGCCAAGCTCTTGCCAGCATATCAAGCAAATAATGCTCGTGTGTCATAAGTGGCGATGCGTGAAAAGGAATATGTAAGACCTCATGTATATAAACTGACTGGACAGAGCAGTATTGCTTCTATTCTGACACAGACACCCATATTCATACATCGCCAGATAGCTCCCGCTGTGACTTATTTGTAATATTTACATTTTCCTCCCCAGGCTGTTGCTCAAGATATTTTTTCGAAAGCTTCCAGTTGTGTGCAGCGCTGCAAGGAGATGTTGATGAGGCTTCCAAAAGAGGTGTGTGAAGGCACTTTCTAGGTTTCTTTCTAGCACTTTAGATTTCTTGCATTCTCCTCACCTAGATGATTGTATAGATATCAAGCCAGCTCTGTAGAAAACTGTATATATATGATACGTCATGACCACCTTTAGACCTTTCTGTGACAGGCTGTGTGAACAGAAAATCTCATTATAATCGTTTAGTGGTGTGCTTAATTTGGCATTCACGAGCCTTAAAATGTGTAACCAATGTTATTGTTTAACCTGTTGCGTGCTGCCGTCGGCCGTTGGACGTCGCGAGCGCTACCTCCCTAGTGCTGCGCACGTCCAACGGCCGACGCGGCCCCGCCCACCCTTTAGAAAGCCTGCACCGCGGCGGTTTTGGCGTTAAGTTATATCTAACTTGGCTGTTCGGTATGCTACTGTTATGAATACTTCATCTTCCAATTGCTAACATTTTCACCTTTAAATTGTGATAACGGAATGCAAAAGGGTAATTTGATTCACACCTTGCCTTTTAGAAAACATCAGATGACAAATATGTATTAAACAGGCCACCATTTGCGTTTGATTCCATTCATTTAAAACACTTCCAAAACGGCAGAAATGCACAGTCAATGCATAGTCTATTAGTTAGCAGCAAATGAAGGATATTTAAGATTAAGATTTGCTTATGGACAGGCATGGCTATTCCTGGGAAAAGATCTAAAAAATAAGAAATGAACTTAAATGAAGAAAATGCCTTTTTTACAAGTCATCATCAAACAAGTAAGTAGTTTAGCAAGAGAAAGCTAAAAGAAAAATGTAATTACTTCTGGGGTCCTATCAGTTTCTACAGATGTTTGCTCTTGCTTCTTATGTGATGAAACTCCTGCTGAAAAAAAGTGGTCAGTTGGGGGTTCTACCTAGTTCTACCTTTTAGGTGTGAATGTTTGAATTACTTACTAGACCCTTACTGAAAATGACCCCGAAAAAAAGCGTCCTGCTGTGTTTGATGAGACCGAGCCAGCGTTTTCGAATTCTTATCAAGTAATGGGTTCGGCTTTTACTGGATTCTTTTTTTTCTATTGTCATGTGTTCATCATCTTTTTTGTGATTTCAGTGTAAGATCTATTGTTTGAGATACTTGGTTTAATTATCTTTATGTGCACCGGCTAAAACGTTAAAGCATAAGACTTCGGTACTTGGTAATTTAGTGACCATGCAGATATAGCCAGTGAGTATCACAAGGAGTGTCCTTTTACCCGTGAGACCCTTACGAGCTGGCAAAGCAGACACCATCTTGGGAAACATCGAAAACACTAGAGCGTAAGTTGCGTAGACAAGCCTTCACTCATGATTCCTGGAAAATAGAAAAAAGAACGTAACCCCGCCTAATGATGCAATGGTCCTAACAATAGGATCCCAATGTATGTGGGGTGATTAACCTAGGAGTCTAGCAATGCACATAACAAAAGAGGTCAATCCAATTATACCCAACAGCCAGTTTTTAGCAAATATATATTCTTTTATTTTTTTATATATTCTTTCAGTTGATGTAAAAAGGATCGTACAAAAATAGATAACATTTTAATTCCACAAAATATCAAACAACATATATTAATGCAAAAAGAGATAAAGATAAGAATAAGAGAAATTCATCCTATTTTGGAGCCTACCCAGTAACAAGTCATACTTCAATCATACCCTCATGTTCTCAATTACCAAATTAATCTACCTAACATTCTATCATTCAACTTTCATTCTTCCACGCATCCCTATCGTCCTGGCGTATGCAACATAGAATTAGTGAGTTTGTTGCATAAATCAGAATGTTATTCCAGATAGGTGACATTAATACGGCTCCTAATGAATATTAAACAGTGTGCCGTATTTTCTGGAAACACAAGCCGACGCGCGTTTCGGTGACAGGCCAGAAGGGCCACACCTTCGTCAGGGCTGGGGGTGTTGACTGGGAGGGGATGAAACAAACATCTGGAAATAAAAAACAATATCTAAATTTTTTTTTTTTTTTTTGTTCTATAAAAATACAATCATAGCATGTTAAGGCATGTACTTTTTCCACTTTTCAACAGTTTTTAACAAAAATAAACATTGATTATTAATGATAATATAATAACTGTATGGTTGACTTTTTGTGGCTGTGCAATGCTCGACTACCTAGAGACACTCCCTGTGACAGTCTCCCGGTTAAGTGAGATCTGTGAAAGGCATAAGAATAACCTTGACTAAGCGACACATCGAGTACATTTCATCACATCTCTCATATACCACAATATTACATACATTCATTCTAGAGCATGTTTGACTAAGTGCCAAAGGAATTTTTTTTTTTTTAAATCACTCATGATTCCGCCATCGCTCTATGTAGACTAAAAGCAGGCTCGTAGCCAGGAGTACATGTTTGGGGGTGGGGCATGGCCCTCAGTAATGACGTGTCCCCAAAGAGGGGATCTGGATGTGGATTTCCCCCTGATATTTGTAGGATCAAATCGTACCTTACGATCAGGTGTTCAAGCCCACAATGGATTATTGGTGTTATTCGACCAAAGGAATAACCCCCAGATTCATCAAAGTCCCGTTTTGCGAGTCCTTAATAGCGATTATTAAGGAATCGCTATTAAGGACTCGCAAAACGGGATTCATATAGAAATCGCACAAATTATAGCGATTTCTACTGCCTCCTTATTTGCGATTCGCAAATTGCTAATCGCAAATAAGGAATGACTTCCCCATTCATTCCTATGGGCCTAAAGGCTCAAATAAGGATGCGATTTCAAGGGTGCCAGGGTGTCCAAAGGACACCCTGTAGCACCCCTGAAATGATCATGTACACTGGTGTTGCGCACACACACGTCCAAAGGAAATGTGTGTGTGTAACATACAACTTAAAAAAATGCACTTAAGTGCATTTTTCTAAGTTTTCGCTATTTACCACGAAGTAAGACTTCGCGGTAAATAGCGGCCCCAGATTGCGAATTCGCAATTTTTAAATGGTTAATGAATTGCATTTAAGGAATCTCTAATTGAGATTCCTTAAATGCAATTCTTCGCAAATTTGCGATTTCTACAAATGCGATTTTTGCATTTGGGATGATGAATCCCAAATGCAAAAATAGTGCTCGCAAAGGGCCAGATTTGCAGAATCTGGCCCTTTGCGAGCCGATTTACCTTTGATGAATCTGGCTGTATATTGTGTAATTTTGGAAAATGTTACCATACAGAGCACCGCTCAACCAGTAATATTTTGTACATCATGGTGTGATTTAATTCGAGTTTATGAAGCAGATAAGTCACTTGACTGGTATCTTTTTGTAACATTTTTTTTTAAAGCTGCAAGTCAAGTAGGGGGCAGGATGAGCCAGCTTTCACCTTGGACGAAGTCTGGAAAACATTGGCCACCTTTGTAAAGGGTGCAGTTTCCCGGACTGGTGGTATAAACTCCATTATAATCAAATAGGCTCATAGTGACAAACATAGGCATGCCCCCATCATTGTTGCACGCAGGTTATGCTGAAGGGGCAGCGCAAAGGAAGACCTGGGGTGGACAGGTAGCAGCAACACATCTAGACATGGTAGCAGGTAGGACCTTGCGAGAGGATAGGATAGGATCTCTTTGTAAAGGATTTTTAGCTTCTATTCTAAGACCATTATAAAAAATAAAAAAAAATAAAAAAAATAATGGGAAAATTGTTTAGAAAGTGCAGTAACACTGGTCAAAACTTGATAAGGTTTAAATTCAACAGAATGACTTAACTATCTTTTGTCCACTTCCCCCCTCCCTCCTTTTGCTCCTCTATTGCTGATTCTTACTCTCCTCATCTTTTTGTCTCCTCTGTTCATTCTGTCTCTGTCACCATGTATCCCTGTACTGTGGCCTGCTTTCTTCTGTATGTCTCTCTTCGCCTTCTGCTCTCTCCGGTTCTCTCACACCGCAATCATTCCCTTTCTCTTCTTTCTCTCCCGTGTTCTCCTGTTCTCTCCCTCATTCCTTTGTCTTTCTCGTCCTCTTGCATCTATTATACAACCCCATTTTCCTCTTCTGTTTTGTTTCCCTCTTTTAATTACTCCTATTTATAAACATAGCTACCTCTACATATATTTGTATGCTTTCTTGCTCCTCCTTCTTTTACACATTGTCTTCTCTGTCTTCATCCTGCCGCCACCTCGTGTTTGTCATTGTGCTCTCTGACGTCCTCCTTCTTGTGCTATCTCCCCAGCGTTCTTTTTGCCTTTCTGGACCCCCTTCTCTCTATTATCTCAGTTTCCCACATATTCTCTTTCTTTTCTCTCTAGCCCCTCTTCCCAAGACTCATATGTCTGTTTCCTCCCGGTATGACCGACCTGTATTTCTATCAGGCTCCTTCATGTGTAGTTTAAGAAATCTGTACCTCCACGATTATACCACGGACATATTCATAAAGGGCATTACAGGCAGTAAAAAACAATTTTGGTCTCAATTTTGTTAGTTTCACAACACCATGCGGTATCACATTTCATTCGATGGCCAGTCCTGGTTGCAGGTGTACAGTGTGTGTCTAGAGTGATGTGCTAGGGTGGTAGTAAGCTCATGAATTGTAATATTTCCGTATCTTAAGAGTACACAAACCTCATCCCTAAAGAAAAACAAGCATTTACAATGCAATAGGTCTCGGGTTAATTAAGTTTGAGCTATTGGCATTGCTTAATATTGCAACATTAATTGCACCAAAAGTCTATAAATTGTAGGCCAAAAAAATGTGTATTTATTTTTGTAGCAGTGGTGGCATGCTGCGCTTTAGATGACTATATTTGAAAGTAAAGTGCGCCATACTGCGATTGCTACAATAGTTATTTGTGGATGCGTTAACAATTGATGTGTGCACTGATGGCTGGTGGTGTGTGTGCCTGGTGGAAGTGTGCACTGCCGGCTGGTGGTGTGTGTGCCTGGTGGAAGCGTGTACTGACGGTTGGTGGTGTGTGTACCTGGTTAAAGTGTGCACTGACGGCTGGTGGTGTGTGTTTGATGAGAGCATGCACTGACAGCTGGTGGTGTTTGGGCCCGGTAAAAGCGTGCACTGACGGCTGGTGGTGTTTGTGCCCAGTGAAAGCGTGCACTGACAACTGATGATGCCTGTGCCTGATGAAAGTGTGCACTGACAGTGTGGTTGTGTGTGTGGTTGTGTGTGTGGTTGTGTGTGTGTGGTGTGGTTGTGTGTGGTTGTGTGTGTGTGTGTGTGTGGTTGTGTGTGTGTGTGGCTGTGTGTGTGTGTGGGTGTGTGTGTGGCTGTGTGTGTGTGTGTGGCTGTGTGTGTGGCTGTGTGTGTGTGGCTGTGTGTATGTGGCTGTGTGTATGTGGCTGTGTGTATGTGTGTATGTGGCTGTGTGTATGTGGCTGTGTGTGTGTGGTTGTGTGTATGTGTGTGTGTGGTTGTGTATGTGTGGCTGTGTGTGTGTGGTTGTGTGTGTGGCTGTGGGTGTGTGTGGCTGTGTGTGTGGCGGCTGTGTGTGTGGCGGCTGTGTGTGTGGCGGCTGTGTGTGTGGCGGCTGTGTGTGTGACGGCTGTGTGTGTGGCCTGCTTGAGTGTCATTAAACTGTTCATCCAAACATGAGTATCATAAAGTATTGGACTGAATAAGTATTTTGAGGAGACAGCAATGACTATTTCTATTGAATATGTGGGCAGGGTGTCATAGTGCCCAGGCAACAACAATAGCGAGGGGGGATGAGGTCGAGCACGAGTAGGTCAAGTGCAAAGTCTTGGGGAGGGGGGCCCACGGAAGGGTCGGGCGCAGGGAAGAAATAAGGAAGGGCATGGAGGGATTGTGGCCAGAGGGGCCAGAAGTAGAGGGTGTGCTCCTCCACGGGGCGGGGGGGCTCAAGGATATGCAAGGGGCGGTTGGTGATGTGAGCCAGGGGTCTTAGTCTGTGAGTCGAGGAAGACAGGATTGCTGGATAAGTGTGGAGAGATGCCCCCCCCTCGGGCGGCGGAAAAAAGTCTAGTCCTCTCCAGACTAGACTACTGCAATTCTCTTCTTACTGGCCTCCCCAAATCTCACCTGTCCCCACTTAAGTCTGTCTTCCATTCAGCAGCTCGTTTCATTTATGGGGCCAACAGAAGCGATCACATCACACCGATGTTATCCACCCTCCGCTGGCTCCCCTTCGAGGCTAGAGCTATCTACAAGACCGCCTGTATCACCCACAAAGCCTTGCACTCCTCCTCTCCCCGCTACCTGGCGAATAAACTGAAACTCTCTGGAGGCTCTAGACCTTCACGCAATGCGGAGAATCTACTGCTTGAACCTCCCACTTTCAAGAAGGAAAGAACAATGGCCCAATCCTTTTCAGGCAACGCGGTGAGAATCTGGAACTCCTTTCCGCCTCAGCTCCGGACCACCGCCTCCTCCCAGGCCTTCAAAAGGGACCTCAAAGTTCTCCTCCTCCAGAGACACCTCCAAAAGTAATTCACGTCCTCTTGCTATTTGTGAGGAAGACTTCCCACTACTGATAATTTCTACTTTCCATGACCATGGAAGTGCTTCCCAGTATATTCCTGTGGTTGGAGTGTCTGCCTTTTTGCAGTATTTTCCATGTACTTGTGTTTGGTGCCCTTTTGTAACATGCACACACCACTTTGCCCTTGTAACACACGGTTTGCTACCTCTCACATGTTTTTACCTTTGATACTTGCACAAGTGCCACCTTTGCCTACGTAACGCTTGTTCTTGTGCCTGAGTGTCTAGCACTTATTGCAGTATTATACCTCAAATTATACTTTGTTTTCTCTTGTAACTGCACAATTGTCACTTTTTCCTCTTGTGCACTTTTTACTACCTCATGTATTTTTGGTTGCTCACAATTTTTACTACCTCATGTATTTTGTTTGCTCACAATTGTCACTATCACCTTTACTACCTCATGTATTTTTGGTTGCTCACAATTTTTACTACCTGATGTATTTTGTTTGCTCACAATTGTCACTATTACCTTATGTAACGTAACGTATGCTTTTGTAATCTGTTCTTTTGTAATGTTTCTCATTATGTTTCATTTCTGTTCCTATTGTGAAGCGCTCTGACGCCTTCGGGTAAAGTCCGCGCTATATAAAAATGCATAAATAAATAAATAAATAAATAAAAGGAGGATGGAGTGGAATGGTTGGAGGCTCGTTTGAAGGTTACGGAGATGGGGGCTGGGTAGTAGATGCCCCTTAGTGTCATGGGGCTGAGGATCGAAGAGTGGCGTAACAAGAGGGGAGGGGCTGGTTCTCGGTACTGGGGGCTCTGTTTTCGAGGGAAGGCACAGCCTCCGTGCATCAAGCGCGTGAGTAACAATAGCAGATGGAACTGTCACTGTTTTGTCCGGCAGAAAGCACTTTAGTGGCCGAACGAATGTGGAGAAATAAAACAAGTGTAAGTTAAAGTCACATACGCACCAACGCATTAAAAATACAGCACCAAACGTAACTCACATACAGGTCTTTCATAGGCAATAAACCGGCCCATAGCTAACTCAGTCTTTGATCTTCTCGAGGCTGACAGTCTAAGTCGCAGTACATTGATTTGCCTTAATTTACAGCGCTTACAAATTTGCTATGAAGCGCTATACATTGTGGCCACCGGAAGCGCCACCTCACGCAGTTTGCAGCCCTTGTCCCTTAGCATGGACGTAGGTGGCATTCATAAACAACTGATACACGGGTATAAATAACTTTTTCTCTACTAGGTCCTTAGCGCCCTCGTCTAAATAATTTAAGATTAGCGCAGGATATACGTTGTCACTAAAAATTAGTCGAACTGTGGGGAAAACACTAAAGTTCGGAGGCGTCTAAGAATGGAAGTGGCGTTTTGCAGTTGATAATTCATATCTGGAAAAGATACGTTTAACGATGGGCAGGGCAGGGAGTGGCGAAATATGGCGGGGCAGTGGGGGACGCGAGGCGAAGGAGGAGGGAACAAGGAGTAGGAGGAATGACTCCCTCGCATCGGTCGCTAGTCCGTGGCTCTCCCCTGGGTAGTTGGTACTCCTGTTAGGTGCGGCGTCGGTTTACCAATCACTCCCGCTTTATTTAAGGCAAGGTTATATAGGGCGAACTTTACCCGAAGGTGTCAGAGCGCTTTATTAAGAACTAGTTGCAAAGAAGGAGGATTTAGGATTACATGAGTTACATAAAAGACACACAGAGAAGAGGCTGGTGATTATGGTTATTTCTATATACATAGGGAAGGGACATGCCCTATCACATTTCGCAGAGAACACCCATAATTTTGTGTTACTGCCAATGGCCAAACTTCCGCTTTTCCAGGACATGACTAGACAGTAAAGGGTTAGGATTAGGCGGTGTAACGTGTTAGGATTAGGCGGTGTAACGGTTCTCAAAAACTAACTGCTAAAGGACAGAAGGCCAATTTGGCATGAGCAGGCCTCGACCGGGCTGAGCACAGCAGTGGGTGCGATGGATGGAGGGGTTTGGTGGATCGGTGGAGGTGAAAGGGGGCATGGGGGCCACAGGACGGACATGTGGTGGTGCCGCGAGCGGGGTGAGATAGGGGGTCAAGGAGAAAAGGGGGAAGTGAGCTAAGGTATGCGTCATTGGGTAATAATTACATTGAATACACCTCTAAAAGAAACGTTAAGTGGCATGAGACAAAAGTGTCAATGATGTCAATGAAGAACGAACAGAATACAGGAGGCAGCGAACGGTACATTACGGGAGGGGAGGGGCATGTGCGCAAGTTGCAAAAGAGCAAAAAGTACAAGTAGAGGTATAGTAATGCAATAAAAGGCGGACACTCAGACACAATAGCAAAGAACGCGCGAGACCAAGGGCCTGCCTATTCTGAACAAGCACCTACCTCTCAGTGCCCTCACTGCATTGCGAAACTTCTCAATGCCGGCCAGGAAGAGAGCAGTGATCGGCGCGCGGCGGGGACGCTGGCGCCGTGAGCGTGCGCGCGACTGAATCCGCGAGTGGCCAGCACTTGTCGCTCCCTCTCCAATTAGGATTGCTGGGCGCGTGCACAGCTCTTGTCTCCTTTTGTCGGCTTTGGCGGCTGACATGATTACAATAGTTCTCTGCCGAGAACGCGCTTTGCGCGTCTCTAGGCCGAGACCTAACCAGCCAGTATCATTTATCAAATGATATTGGAGCACCCTGTATTTCACAATTTTTTGAGAACAGGCATATGAAACCACAAACTGGTGCTAAGAGGCGCAAAAACAGCATCTATATGTACAGAAAAAGTATTCAGTGCGGAGGCTGCTAGCAAGGACGCATTGAACTATATAGCATCGTATTATCCACAGGTGCTTAATGCAGCATCTCATGGCAGGGATAGACTTAATTATGCATCCAATTTTTATGTAAGATCGGTTCTCAGCACTCTGATGCTCGGTTTAAATACACAGCTAAACATGGAGTTATCTATATACCTATAATAAGTGCTATATTATTCATGTATGATACCTTCCCATTGAAAACAGAACTGCACTAGATGAAAAGGGTCAGTGTCAGAGAAGAATCAGTGCTCTCTGATTGAAGTTTGACATTCCACTACAAGAAATTCCTGCAATGTCAATAAAATACCAGGTATGTAAAGATAGTTTGAGACTGTTTCACTAAAACATTGCAGTCCTGTGGCCACACATCTCTACAGCTCTATTAAAAGTATAGGAGGCCTTTTGGCAAGTGCTATTCAGAAAAGGGGGTGGTGATGGACAGAGTATCTGAATTAAGCAGAACACTCCTACCCAGTCAACAGATCAGGGCTTCATCCATCACCGTTTTTTAGCTCACTGCACCATCCCAGTTCAGAACCTGGCTACATGCAAATTAGTCTGTCCCTGGCCCAGTGCATCATGGGAACAGGGCAGACCAAACTACCAAGCCAATTCTTTACCGGAAAGGAAACAAGCTTCCGGGGACCGGTTTCTGGCATTTCAGCCGTCGTCGGCCCGGCTTGCTTGAATCCTGATGGTGCAGTGAGCAAGGGACTCACATCTGAGCATACCCTGCCACGCTTATGGTGGCCAAAACGATTCAGAAAAGGGGGTGGTAATGGACAGAGTATCTGAATTAAGCAGAACACTCCTACCCAGTCAACAGATCAGGGCTTGATCCATCACCGTTTTTTAGCTCACTGCACCATCCCAGTTCAGAACCTGGCTACATGCAAATTAGTCTGTCCCTGGCCCAGTGCATCATGGGAACAAGGCAGACCAAACTACCAAGCCAATTCTTTACCGGAAAGGAAACAAGCTTAACGGTGATGGATCAAGCCCTGATCTTTTGACTGGGTAGGAGTGTTCTGCTTAATTCAGATACTCTGTCCATCACCACCCCCTGTTATGAATCGTTTTGGCAAGTGCAGCAATACGACAAACTTGCTGAAAAACGGATGTACCGTTTGATGACAAATATAGCAGTACTGCTGAGCTATGTTTTACTGCCCATTAAAAACATATTAGTCCTGATAGGAAGTGTTGGTGATTAATCACTAGAAGGAGTGTGGCCTTTCTTAAAAAATGTTGGCATTGCAGCTTTTTTGAGAAGTCACAGTATCCTTCCAAAGAAGGTCTTTTTGGGAATCTTTATCTGTGGTTAACAATCATCGAGTAGATTTGTGTCTCTTTGTGGCACAATATTCACCCGTGGTTCACACCACGAATGACGCCATTTTGATCCCCAGTCTGGTGCCCGTAGGCCCACATAGGCTGACCCTGTCCTGATGCTCCTCCTTCCTTTCTAGTCAGAGCCAGATATTTGTACACCCACAGGTTTGTTCTGCACAATCAGCGGGCTCTTGAAAGTTTCACATTGCTACTCCCTTTCTACCATCTCATTTAATGTCAGGCACTGGGGGCGATGATTATATTTTGTGGTGCGGGGTTTGGGTCTCATGCTGTTGACGCTCACCTTGTCCTGTGCTTTGACTGATCTCTGTCTGAGCTTCAACATACTGTCTGCCACCCTATTGTGCATGTGTAGTATTTGTATCTGAATCTCGACACCAACAAGATTAAAGTATTGATTATGGCTTTAACAGGCGACAAAGGCAATGCATTTGCCCCAGCAGCTTGGGCTGTCCTACTCAGCCCTTACCTAGGTTAGGAACTTCGACTTTTGATTTGAAAAGTATCTGTCTGTGAGGGAACACGTGGGCTCTGTGACCTCGGCCTGTCTCTATCAGATGAGACTGCTGAAATCAATCAAGCAATGAATCAATCAAACAGCATTTGTAAAGTGCAACACTGTCACCCTAGTGGTATCTGGGTGCTGAAAAAGATTCTTTCATTCCTCAACATCTGCATTCTGCTGTTCATAATTTACTAAGCACATACTTGCATGCTGTGGATATTTTCTGATATGATCTAGAGGTTGCACTTGCTCCAGAATATAGAACTTAGGTTTGTTATCAACCGGATGTATGTCATCATAACACATGCTTTTACTACGCATGCCTTTACAACGCAGGTTTTACAACGCAAGTCGTTACAACGAATTGCGTTGGGGGGGCGCTGGGTAGTGAATAGTTTAATTTACTATTCCAGCTCCAGTCCCCGTGGATAGTAGGGAAGGTTTGGGATAGTAAATTAAACTATTCCCTATCCTGCAGCGCCCCCCCAGCGCAATTCGTTGTAATGACTTTCGTTGTTAAACCTGCGTTGTAAAGGTACTGCGTAGTGAAAATTGCGTTGTAAAGGATGTTTCCCTTATCAACCTCCACAAATTTGATTCGGATCTCTGAAGTCCTCTTGAAATTCCATGGCTCTCCACTTGGCAGTGGATCAACTTTAAGTCCATTTGTCTAGCCCCTTAAGAAAGGGCCTAAATGCATTAATTCCACCTTCTAAGCATGGCACCTCCTCGATTCGCTTTGGTATGGCTTCATAATTTTGCTGTTGTTCCCACATATCAAGCTTTCTAGGTTTGGGTGCATGGATTTTTCTGTTTTCCCACAAAGTATTTAGAATAGTATAACATTAAAAAAATTGCTAATCATGGAAGGTTCCATAAAGTACTTAAATCCCATCTTTTCTGTTAGTTCCATTATTTAATAAGTATTTTTTCCAAAATAGACCAAAGCCTTTGTGAATGCTTTGATCACAAGTATTCAACTCCCTCAGTGGTCAAAATACATCACTCTAATTTAGTTTTCTTGTCATCACTTTGTATATTAGATTTACATTTATCCTTCTATCATGGGCTCCCAGAAGAAACCAGGAGAAGTCTCTATGCATTTTAACACAGAATATTTACACATCTATTAAGTTACATGCAGTGTACATGTGAATATAAATTCAGCAAACACGTTGCAAACACAATGCTAATGGCAATTTACTTGTTATAAACATGAATCGGATATTCCTTTTTCTAAAATCAAAATGCAGAATTTGAAGGACGCCAAAACATGCAATAAAAAAGCACAGGGGTACTTGTTAGACCTCACACTGCAGCACGTAACCACAACAGAACCTTAGTCATTTGTATGCAGAATTTTAATTGATAAATTATAATTTAATTTGCTTCAGTTGCCTTTAAAAAGTCTTAGACATATTCATCTGAATAACATGAAATATCAGTTTGATGACTCTTTAAGAGATATGAAGAAGTCCTTGAAAATGTATCCCCCTGTAGTAACATTTCTGTGAAATGAAGGGATGTTAGATCAGTTCAGATTCAATTTACTAAAAGTCAAGGTAGATACAGAACTCTCTTAGTTACAGACATTGGTAGCAGGCACAAAAAACAAACCAATTATTTTAGCAAAGTTGGATCCTGTTTTCTAGGTACTAAAGATTTCTGCAGCAGGCATATTTATCCATTGTTAGAAAGTAGACTTTTAGTTGAAGAGGCGAGAAGCTCGAGGCTCTCGATGTCAAACACGAGAAAACTCAGAGTGATCAGGACCAAGAAAGTTTCATCGTAGGTAGGGTACTGCTTGGATTTGGTCCAGGTGAAGTCCTCTATGTTCCGACTTAGAAACGTTTCGGGAAGTCATGAACCTTTCAGCAGGGCAAACAAGCATGTTGAGTTCAACCAGTAGTTTTAAGTCAGCGGCTGTGGCTCGGCAGCAGCTCAATGGTAGCCTCTGGTTCTTTTAGTGAAAACTTCAAAAACGTTTCTAGTGCCCAGGCTTGCAATTGTGGTTGGAAAAGGAGTAAACACTAAAACCAGTCAAGGGTCCAGGACCTTTTGGGCACCACTGAGGGTTAGGACTCAGTCTCCCAGAAGCCACCAGCAGCATCCAGGGCAAATCCAGTTGGAACTGGTCAGCTAGGCTCTGCAGAATCTTTGGCGTCCTGCAGCTTTCTTGTTGCTGGAGTTAACAAGCCGCTAGCCAACTAGTCCTTGGAGCTAACTCTTCAATCCTGGGTGCAAGTGGAGATCAGGTCCATTCCTTTGAGTTTCTCTACACAGGTTTAACAGCAAATGCAGTCCTCCTTCTGTGTTGCACAGTTCGAGAGTTGTCCTGAAGAAGGTACACAGCGTTGCCACTTTTATGCCCAGCACAAACTTGTGGCTTGTGGCAACTCCGTGGCCAATAGGGAAAAAGTTCCCTGGGGCAACCCTACCCACTGTCACATAACGTCCTGTGGGTTTGCCCCTAAACAGTTCCACAGTGGCCTGCTCTGACAAAATCCAACATGGCAGATCCAATTTTCCCCCGATCGGAGCTCAGGCCACACCCTGTGGTGTGTTTAAGGAAATTAGTAACTCCCCCTGCAAACAGTTCTCCCCTCCACTTGCATTGGTGCCACTCTGGCTTCTTGGACAATGGCAGGGGCAAGCCTAGGTGTGAGTTACACCTTGCTGTGACTCGGGATGCGGCTTTGATACTTATGCAGTTGGTGGGCACATCCCCAGACCCTCCTGTTTGAAGGAGATCACGCCTTCTCCCAGCCAAGGCCCTTTTTTCCCATTCCATGGAGCCATTCACACTTCTCAGCCGGCTGCCAGGTGACAGTTTGGAATTAACTCTGATGAGGCTATCAGTCTTTTTCAGACATTCTAAAAGTGCCATTTTCAATATAGGAATATAAAATCTAACTTGATCATTAGATTGGATCTTAAATTACTATTAATTTGAATCCATGAAGCATTGTTATAGCTCTTCCCAAACTGAAGTTATGCATTATAAACTTTTGTAATGTAACCCAGTGCTTTTCAATGGGAGAACCAGTCCCACCACAGTCAACATTGACTGGATATTTTTCACTGCCAGGACATGTAGAACTTAATTAGACATGTCCTACCTTTACATTATCATGCACCTTGCCCTACGGGCGCTTTAGGGCCGACTTATAAGAATCAAAAAGGAACATTTATGCTTGGTTTATTTTGCCAGGTCCAATTTGCAGTTTTAAAACTGCACACTCGGGCTACAAGAGCAGGCCTTAAGACATGCTTTCCATTGCCACTATAGTGGTTGCACAATATGTGCTGCAATCCATTAGCAACATTTTACTTACAGACCCTGGGTACCGAGGAACCATATACTAGGGGCTAATTGGCAAGCTGAGTGTGTCCATTAGGATTTTAACAATTTCAACACGTTTTTAGGGGTCAGACCACATGCACTGGGTGTCTGTTTAGCAGGGTCCCAGTGTACGGAGTCCAAAATCCAACTTCAGTTACAAAAAAGGGTGATCATGCAAAAAGAGGCATTTTCTTACATGGCCCACATCCAAGTGAATGGTGAGGAGCAGCCAAACCATTTCCTTGGTAGTTCTCATCATCTAAGCGGAAGAACCTGTTGCATGGCCAGTCGCTGGCCTGTGTTCTACTGTAAAGTCTATTGCTTGTAAGGAGACTGACCACCTCAGCAAACTGGGGTTTCCCCCTCTCATCTGCAGTAGCCATCTGAGAGGCCTATGGGAAGTTTGAACCTTAAATTGAGTCTTAAATTCTTAGGGTCTCAGCTTCTTCTGGCACCAAACCACAACAAAGGCTTCACTCTCAACGGCATTCCAGTGCTGCTGTCTGAGGAGGAGTCACCTACTAATAAAGGCAACTACTTGGTCCTGGCCTTCATCATTCCGTTGTGACAGTACTACCCCAATCATATGCCCTGAAGCATCTGTTTGGACCACAAACTCTTTGCTGGAGTCGGGTGCTTTGAATACAGGTGCTGGGCACAGGGTCTCTTTCAGCGTGTCCAAGGCCTTCTGACACTCATCAGACTAAATTACCTTCTTGGGCTGTTTCTTTGCGGTTCTGTCAGGGGGCCAACAATGGTGCCATACCACTTCACAGATCTCCTGTGTTACCCATTCAGGTCTAGAAAGGCTCTGACCTGGGTTTGTGTTTTGGGAGATTACCAAGCACTGATGGTTTGAAGCTTGGTTTTAAGAGGCAGCGCATGTCTCCCACCAACAAGGTGGCCAAGGTACACCACAGATCCCTGCCCCATCTGGCAGTTGCTGGCCTTGGCAGGCAGGACTGCCTGTTGCAAGACCCTAAGTACTTCCCTGAGGATGGTCAGTTGGTACTGCCATGTGGAGCTAAAGACAGCTGTACCATTAAGACACACTGCACTAAAACGCTCCAGTGTCCTGTTCACCAGCCTTTGGAAGGTGGCAGCGGCATTCTTCAGATCAAAGGGCATGACTTTAAAATGAAGATGGGCCTTAGGAGAGTAGAATGCTGACCTCTCCTTTCCTCCGTCAGGGCAATATGCCAGCACCCAGAAGTAAGGTAAAAAGTACTTAGGTACTTGGCAGCCCCTAGTTTGTCAATAAGCTCATCAGTTCTGGGGATGGGGTGTGCGTCAGTCTTAGTGATAGCATTGAGTCCTCTGTTATCTACACAGAATATGAGTACTGGCTCCCCCTTTTTGGGTTGGCCTTGGGCACCAGCACCCCAGGGCCAGCATAGGGCCTACTGGAGGACTCAGTCACCCCAGGTTCAACATCTTGGCAACTTCTGCCTTAATGCTGGTCTTGACCTTATCTGACAACCTGTAGATCTTGTTCTTGACAGGTAAACTGTCACCAGTGTCTATGTCATAGGCAATCCTCTGGCTTTGGCCAGGTGTAAGGAAAAACAGTCCTGCAAACTGTTCTAATAACTGGCAACAGTCCTTTTGCTGCTGTTCAGTCATTGTAGGAGAGAGGACTACTCCCTCCACTGACCCATCCTGAGCATTACTGATTAAGAGTTCTGGCAGAGGTTCAGTCTCCTCCTCCTCTCTTTCATCAGTCACCCTGAGACTAGTTATGTCCGCCCTCTCAGAGTGTGGTTTTAAATGGTTGACATGGATCACCCGACGGGGGTGTCTGGGAGTTCCAAGGTCCACCAGGTAAGTGGCCTCTCCCATCTTTGTGAGCACTGTGTAGAGCCTATTCTACTTGTTCTGGAGGACCCTGGGAATCACAGGCTTCACCACCCACACATTTTGACCTGATTTGTACTCTACTAAGGAAGCTTTCTTGTCATACCAGTGCTTAATAAGCTCCTAGCTGATCTCTAGGTTCTGGTTAGCCGTCTTCATGTATTCTGCCACATGGGAACACGGCCTAGCACAAAGTCTACTTTGCCCTGTTTTTTTTTTTTTTAGAGGTTTCACCTACCCTTCGCGGACTAGACTTAAAATACCTCTAACAGGGTACCCATTGAAAAGCTTAAAGGGCTAAAACGAGCTCTTTTGTGACACCTCCCTTTAGGCAAATAAAAGAAATGGGAGTAGTACATTCCATTTCCTCCTGATTTTCTCAGACTGGAACTTCACCTCATTGTCAGCATCGACTGCTTTATGGAGGACATTTGGCATAATTTGCTCTGGGGAAACCAGCCTATCCACCACAATTGTCAGGCTGGCTTTTTCCCCTCAGAGCTTCTACTTTGGTCCCATTGATGTTGGGTCATTGCCTGTACTTCAACATTCACGGAGGTAAGGCGGCCAGGGCTTTAACATCGTTATGAAGCCTGGCACTGCTTCTGTACTTTCCCCTGTGCCTTTTGTGCCATCTCCTGCTATTTGGCCCTCTTATTAACCATATATCATTCCCTTAGATCTAACCCCAATGTTTTCTTCCCTTTAGCTGTCCTGGAGTTGATGCCTTGCGAAAATGTCTCCTGTTGACAACCCAGACTTGTTATGTTACAAGATAGGTACGAGTTCCTCTGTGTGATAGGTTCAAGAGGTATCCAATTGGTGTTCCCTTTTACAAATCCGCCGACCACTGTAGCTAACAATGCTTGTTTACAGTTTAGGTCTAGTATGAAAATGGGTATGTAACACTCACTTACCTTTTAGTGTAGATAGTATGACATTGATCCTGAAGAAGTGTCCTGATCAGTTTGACAATTAAGACACGAAACATGAGGATCACTTGAGAGGAGGTTACTCACCACTAGACGCCTTACGACTAGGTTGGGCCCCTCTCCACCTTTTAATTAGGCAGTTTACCTTCAGAATAAAAGTTTGGATAGGACTAACTGACCTATTTGAACACACATTTCTCGGACATCTACACACACTAGGCCCCTCACCCCCACTGCACCCACCGGCAGGAACAAAAGATCCCCGTCAAAGAGCCCCGGTCTCGGGTACCCGTCAGGTATTGCAGCACCGACCTGACGAGGGGTAGGCTCAAATGATGAAGCATGACACCTAGCTTGCTGGGTGTGTGAGAGCCCTAGTTCTAAAAGGAGAATTCCCCCTCCTGTTATCACACAAGAGTGGTCACCTGGTGACCCCTTTGAGTGGCTTATTCCCAATACCTCTTGAACCTATCACACAGAGGAACTCCGTACCTGTCTTGTAACATAGCCTCTTGGGGGCATGTACGCTGGACCTCGTTAAACTAGCCCCTAGTCCCTCCCTTGGTTCTACAACCCAGACATGTTGACAGGTTTAACACTATCAGGAATCAGACACTCCAATAATTTATGATTCTCTCGAAATCACAGTGGCTTTGGCACCATAACCCCTTTCGATGTTTCTGTTGGCGAACTGCCGTCGCAAACACTACCTCCGTAGTGCTGCGCACGTCTGTTGGCCGACGCGGCCCAGCCCACTCCGCTAAACCGCCGCACTGCGGCGGAATTTCCGCCGCGGTTAAGCGGGTATGCAGCTGTAAAAAAAATCAACAACATGCTATTCGCAACATATTCTTACAGTTGCTGGAAACAAGAGAGAGATGAGTCGGAATGTAACAGAATTGTCTGACGTAAGAATAATTTTCTCCAATAAACTCCTAATGATGGCAGAGTGGAGATCAAGCAGAACGTAAACATAGCTAATGGAGTTGTTAAGTGTCTGTCAGAAAAGAGGTGTAATTGGATTATTAACCCGAAAAAGTAGTGTACTCAAATATTGATTAATATGTAATTCAGAAAACTTACTCATAAACATGTGTTTCACAAAATCTGAAGGAGAGATGAGGATGTTTCAAACATGGCACTAGAAACTGGGTACGGACATTAGGTAGGAATATATGTTGACTTAGAAACACAAATTGATGATATCTCGCTGTTGCAAAGTCAACCTTATGCCCTGGGCACCTCCCATTTTTTGCTGACATGTACTGGTGGTAACTGACTCTGACTGTCCCTGGGCTCTGCCTAACCAGGCCCAGGGCCTGTGCTAAGCTGAATTAGGCACTTAGAATACACTGAAAACACCTACATACACTTATTTATTTATTTTTCACATTTTTAGAGCGCGCTGTTACCCGGAGGTGTCCTGGCGCTGGCTGACTGACAATAGTGTGTGAGAGCGGAGAAAATTAGTGTGTAAAAAGCCAGGTCTTTAAAGCTCTTCTGAATGATAGAAGGTCAGGCATCTGTCTGAGGTTTTGCGGCAATGCATTCCATGCTTTCGCAGCGCCCAAGGAAACGCTCCTACCCCCCCAACGAGCTTTCCTGACTCTTGGGACTACCACCAGCCCCTGCTCAGCTGACCTAAGGGATCTTACCGGTATGTACCAGTGGAAGAGCAAGGTCATACAGTGGGGGCCGAGGCCATTCAGTGCCTTGAAGACCACGCACAATGATTTAAAGATTATTCTTTTACGAACTGGTAGCCAATGTAGCTTCACCAAGTCCCGTGCAGCCGAGGTGAACTTAGGTGTACCTGTAATCTGACGGGCAGCTGCGTTCTGCAGAATTTGGAGCTTGTTTAGAATCCCCTGTTGCGCATTCAGCAGAAGGCTGTTGCAGTAGTCCAGTCGGGACATCACCAAACCTGTGACCACTGTCTTCTTGTGCTCATCCGCAAGAACCGGCAAAACTTTCCGGATGCTTTTTAACACATAGTGGGGAGTTGAGGAAAGGGCATTTATTTAGGCCTGAAGGATAGAGAGTCATCCATCAGTACACCCAGGTTTTTCACCTTCGTGACCGGTGATGGGGGTCCCCATTTCCTCTGGCCACCAGCGTGGGGACCAGAAGTTGTCTCTGGACCCAAACAGCATCACTTCAGTTTTTGCTGAATTCAATTTGAGGCAGTTTTCAGCCATCCAGTTGCTGACCTCAGGCATGCAGCCTCTGAACCTATCAGCTGTGCTGTCAGTTTCACCCGGTAGCAGTGACACCACTATCTGTGTGTCATCTGCGTATGATGTTAGGTTGAAGCCAAAGGATCTGATCAAAGGCGCCAGGGTAGAAACGTATACGTTAAAAAGAGTTGGACTCAGGGAGGACCCCTGAGGAACTCCGCAGGGGAGCACAAAAGGGTCGGATTCAAAGGCCCCTGAAGCCACTTTCTGAGTCCTGCCGGAAAGGAAGGCTTGCAGGATTTGAAGTGCCTTTCCTTGAATCCCACAAGCCCTCAGTCGGTCCACCAATAACTTGTGGTGGACCGTATCAAAGGCCGCAGACAGGTCCAGCAGGATCAGGGCAGCTCTGCCCCCTGCATCCATCACCGTTCTTATGTTCTCTGTTGATTTAGTCAGTGCGGATTCGGTGCTGTGCCCCGCCCGGAATCCATGCTGTGACGGATCTAGACGTTGACCTGCCCCCAGGAAGGCACTCAGCTGTGTGTTTAACCACTTGCATGCTAATGACAAGGTGAACTCGTCATGAGGCACACTGGAGCTGTGCTCATGACAAGGTCAACTCGTCATGTATAATGGGAAACATCAAAGCTCAGCGTAGGAGGGGAAAACCCCTTAGCAGCCAAGTGGTTAAAATACCCTCCATGATTTTCGCTGGAAGGGGTAGCCTAGCAATGGGCCGAAAGTTATTCAGATCGGTCATTTCTAGGTTGGGTTTTTTGAGCAGGGGTAGTATGGAAGCTTGTTTCCAACGCAAGGGAAATTCCCCGTTGTCCAGCATGGCATTGAACAATGGGGTAAGACCTGCGGCCATGGACGCGGGGGCTAATTTGGCCACCGTGGCTGGGCAGGGGTCGGACGGGGAACCTGATTTTATCCTTTATAATCTGTTCCTGACCTCCTCCTCACTGATGGTGGTGAAGTTGAGTAGCATCACTTTGTTACTGTTTTTTCCAGGTTGAGTTTCTGGGGTTCCAATCTTAACTTGCTTGTCTAGCGGGAGGAAAATCTTTTCCACCTTTTCCCGGAAGAATTTGGCCAGGTCTTCGCATAATTCGCAGCTTGGGGGAATCTCCGCTGGTTTGGGGGCCACCAGGGATGATACTGCATGAAATAGTTCCTTAGGGGAGTTACTTGCTTCCTTGATGCGTTTGGTAAAATAAGCGTATTTCGCCTTTTGGATCGTGTGTTTGTACACTCTCAGCTCAGCGTTAAGTAGTCTTCTGTCTTCCTCTCTGTAATTTTTCCGCCAGGAACTTTCAAGTTTTTTACAGAGTACTTTATGGTCCCTAATATGCTCAGAGAACCAGGGGGCTGAAGGACTTGAACGTGTAGAGTGATACATTTTAGGGGGAGCTAAGTGTAGGCAAGCTGCCTCCAGCCAGTTCGTGTACGTGGTGGCCGCTTCCTCCACCATAACTGGGGGGGGGGGGGGCACCATAGAGGTTCTCAAGAAATCCTCCAGTGCCCTCCCTTCTATGCTTTTCCACTTCCTAATTATTCTGGGTGGGTTTTTTACCTTGCTCGGTCTGGTAGGGGGGCTAGGCTAATATCAAAGTGGATAGCAGCATGGTCCGACCAGGAGACCGGGCGACCACCCGTCACCTCAAGGTAAGGATGGTTTGAAAAAATCCCATCTAGGGTGTGTCCCGCCCTATGGGTCGAGCCACTGACCATTTGTTTTAGTTCTACCCCATGCAGCAGTTCAATGAGATCCAGGGTATCTGGGTCTGAGTCACTCTCCAGATGAAAATTGAAGTCCCCTAGCAGAGTGAATGTATTGGCGCATACCGCTTCTTCTAACAGGTTAGTGAGTCCTGTGAGAAAAGGGGTTTTGGGCCCAGGGGGCCTGTACATGAGACAACCTTTGAGGATTTGATGGTTAGATAGAGTGAAATTAAAATCTAGGGCTTCAAATAGGTCGGTGGTGCCGGGCTGGAAGGACCCTCTGACCGATTTATGATAGATTATGGCCAGCCCTCCGCCTCTCCTCTTTTCTCTGTTTTGGGCAAAACACTTGTAGTCAGGGGGGGTAGCTTTAACAATATCTGGGCCTGAAGCAGCGTCTGTCCAGGATTCCGTTATGAAAGCTATCATAACTTTGGTTTCCTGTATTAGATCTGCCAGTTCTCTGCTGTTCTTCACCAGCGATCTGGCGTTGAGTAGCAGACATTTTACCGCGGTTTGTTTTTTCTTCACCAAGGGTTTAGATGAAGCCGTGGTAATTGTGCTGGTATGCCATAGAAGATTGGGAAGGGCCTGCTTACAGTTAGTGCAGAAATGGGGAGTGGTCTGCCAATCTTCCCGCATTTCTAATGTAATGCAGTCTGGATGTTTGCCGTTGCCACGTAGGGCCAAAAGAGTGTTGCGGTTATAAGAGTAGTCCGTCAAGGCTCTCAGTAGCACCGGACATGGGGTTATGGCTCTGGCCGCGGGTCCGGCGCGGACGGGCGCAGACGGGCTCACCTTTGGCGATCCTTCGGCGCGCCCGCTGTGCTCGTCCGCTGCGCTTCCTAGGAAAGGGTGCCATTTTATGCGAGTAGGGGCGGAGCACTAGTCTGCTCGCCCTGCTCCTCACTAAAGATGGCGGGACCAGCGGGGGGATTTGGCTCCGGTTCAAGACCACCGTGTGCAATCTGTGCAATATTAAAACATTAATGTGCAAGAGCGCTTTTAAAATCAGCGGCAATTATATCGGGCTTTTTAAAAACAAATAGCAGCAATATCGCAAAGCTTCAAGTCCCGGCTTCCGCCTCAGGACCGTGCAATCACACCACACACACTTTCAATCCTAGGGTACTCTAAGTTAGGATACCTCAATGATTGGCATGACCGCCTCTATAAGGCCCCAGTACGTCATAGGGCAGGGGGATCAAAGCTACCTTTAAGTCCCTAGTATATAATAGGACATGGCAGTTTAGAGGCCAGCAGCCCTTTCTGCACTTGCATGTGTGCAATGCTGAGGCCTGAGGTCAGTTTAAAAGCAGCCCTGTGTTGCTGGACTGCTTTTAATATCCAAATTGTGCCCAAACTCGACTTTGGTGCTTGGGGAACTCAAAAAGTAATAAACTACAATGTTGTGGCATATTAGTTGCCCTCAGGGCCTCTCCTAGGTGTCACAGGGGTGGAGGGTCAGGTATTTATAAGGAGGATCCTTATAAAGTAAGTTTTATATGCCTTGGGTTTAGTGAAATTGCACATTTCACTTCCCATATTGTAGTAAAGTACTTTCCAAAATTGACTTTTGTGCTAGGAGCACTGTGGAGTAAGGATCCACATTATTTTTTACATATTCAGAACCCCTAAAGTGTCCCCTAGGCTTCCCAGGGGTGTAGAGGCCTATAGATATAGGCAGGGCCCTTGTAAAGGATGTTTTATAAGCATCGATGTTGCAAAAATTGCCCAAGTCATTTTCCCCATCGCAAATCCCCAGCCCCATACGTTAACATGGCAAGACGTTAGTAGCTAATAATTCCCGCCAGGAGTATCATGAAAATATAATTCAGGGACTTACTATAATGGTATTGATAAATCCAGCAATATGCCATTGTTGAATTTATCCTAAAATGTACATATAAGAATTTATAAGACTTTCTTGTCTGTAACCAAAATTCAGCCTTCCAATGATCTGTCCTGATTGGTCAGAGTTAAGTGGATTAGCCTGGCTGCTTTGATAAGGTGATAAGTAGCCCCTGGGGTTAAATAGCCATTCTGGAATGAGAGGTTTCTGCTCCATGGGAATACCAGAGCCAGGGGAGGGGTCATAAACAATAATCTTCAATAGAAGGAGGAGACAAGCAGGAAAAACCAGTTTCATTTATACCCCTACTCTTTTTACCCAGCCAGATGGCAGGCTTAGGGAAGGAATATGCAGAGGCCATGGGGGAAGGACAATATGGACATTAGCCATCCTGGAGGTTGGTTTAAGCAGCTCTTGTCTCTCTGCTGGGACTTTAGCCATATTGAATTTTGGAGAAATAGTGCTTTCTGGGAGACTATTGTGCCACACTTTGGAGGAAATGGTCATGCTCTAGGGTGTTATCCTGCACATCATTGGACAGGTGTGCTCTCCTGTGTGACCTCAGAGAACACTGAATACGTTTCTAAGAGTGGCAGTGCCTCTCAGATCTGCTGCTTGAAACTTGAGGAAGAAGAAGGATCCATGCTGGAAGTTTGGTTAGCACCAACCAGGCCCTGCACTCTGACTGACTGCGCCTGCTGCACAATCTGGAACTACAGCCCTGTGGATCAAACCTGCTTCAAGAGGACTAAAGAGTGGCCTACAGGTTAACAGAGTTCACCTGGACCATCACCACCAATAATACCCTGCCTGTAATACTACCAGTGGATTTGTAAGGGCTTTGTCCAAGTGGATGTGTAACTTGAAGTCCCAAACTTTCAAAGACCATCTTCGAGCTTCCAGACGCTTGGGGTACGTTTTGGACACTTTCAGGCCCGGACTGGCCGTTGTGGGCACCGGGCAATCCCCCGGTCGGCCGCAAGGGTGGGGGCCTGTTTTGGGCCCTGGGGGCCGTTTTTGTTGCAGAGCCGTTTTTGCAGCATAGCTGCAAAAACGGCCCTGTAACAAAATCGGCTGAAAAGCGGCCCTGGCAAAGCGCTCGCCCCCCTCCCCCCCGGGGGGTTGGGGGGGCTGGCCGAGCACTTTGCCAGGGCCGGTTTTGGTTCCCAGTCCGGCCCTGGACACTTTGGGACCCTCTAAGGAACTTCAGGAAGAAGTTCCAAAAGTTTGGAGCAACTTTGGAAAAAAGCTCCATAGGTGGACTAATTCAACCTGGCCAGCCAAGTCAGCGACTCTCAACCGCGAGCCAACCTGCTGTCCAGGTTCATCCCGCTGAAAAGTGACGGAAGTCCAACTTCCAGAGTTAGAGTATCGAGGGATCCCGAAAAAAAAGCTCTGTAAAATTTTGTACTTCTGAACGTAGAGCAGGTGACCGGGACCAACTGCGAAAGTCAGGACGCCCACCTTAATTTTTTTAATTTGTTTAATTTTTATCTATTAATCCACAGTATCACAAAATTCCATCATACATCAAACATTCATATGTTCACAGAACGCCCCCCAAATATAAATACCAATCTTTTGTTTCCTTGAGCCCTTTGCTGAATATAAATTAAATTCTAAATTAAATATATTATACAGCCTGGCTCTCCACATTTCAAAAGTGGGGGCCTCAGACTGCAGCCAAGAGGCAGCAACACAGAGACGAGCTACAGCCATAGCCATACACAATATATAACAATGCTTATACATAGGTCTTCCAAGCTCTAAATCCTGACCAATCCCTAATAACATCATAGCTGCAGACATTTTAATAGGTACACTAGTAATACCTGATAAAAACTTTTCGATGGGGGGGCGTGGCCAAGATGGCGGGCTGAGTAGTCGCACTCTCGGTGAGCTCCGCCATCCCTGGACCCTAATCCTGCTGTACATGCGCTAATCCTCCCCCCGGGACGCTGCATTGCTCAGAGCGGGGGCCCGCTGCACCGGAGGAGCATCTGGGAGATCACCGGACCCCCTTGGGGTACTGGGCGGACGCCGGACGGGGCGCCGTTGCGGAGAGCGAGCGAGGCCCAGCATACGGCCTGGTAAAGAAACAGGCCCTGCCCGGCCATAGACGTCGGCCGGGTGATTGCTGCAGCGTCGCTGACCCTGCCCGCTTGCACCGGCTTCTTGGGCCTCTTATTGCAGCAGGGGCCGGGGGCCTGGGCTGCCGGACCAGGAGCCATAGAGACTCCGACGCCAGGCCGGCGTCGGACATCACGCGAGGCCGGGGCTTGGGCCTGGTCATAGGCCTCGACCACTTTGACGGCCCCTAGGTGGGTCGACGAGCACTGTGGGCCCTGCCTACCGGACCCGGACGGACCTGCCTGGTCTTGCGACACCCCGTCGGGGCGTGGACTGGCTGGAGCAGGGGTACAGAAAGAGAGGTGCCGGACCTGGAGCCTCCTGCTACGCGAGGCCGTGGCTTCGGCCTGCGCTCCAGGCCTCAGAGACGCTGCACGGCGGTGGCCCCCGGCCCCCCGGTAGACATTGCAGAGCACGGAGAGGCACTCCTGGGCGGAAGCGGAACCCTGTGGTGAGTCAGGCAGCTGGGGAACAACGGAGAGGACTGTGGCGGCCATCGCCCCTCGAGGCCACCGGGGACCGGGAGTTGGGCTTCTGTGTTTCTGCCCGCCTTTGCACTTGGCCACCGGGGTAGAACTGGGACAGACCCCTTCCTCAGGGGGATCCCTGGTGGCATTCTGGGCCTGACCGTGGGAGACGGGAAGAACCGCCCGGACACTACTGCAACCCCCACGTGGCCCCTGAGGGTCTGCTGTGGCCTAGCTTGAAGGGCGATCCCTCGGTGCCGTGAGTGACGCCGGGCCCGAGGCCGCGAGGCTTGTGCAGTGAGAGAGGAGAGCAGAGCCGGGCGGATTGGTGCTGGAGGCCCGGGAGGGTGGTCTATCGTCGGGGAAGCGGACCACTGGTGGGAGTCCGACAGCGTGCTTCCGAAGTTGCACCTGGGATTGGGCTGTTGGATTTTCAGGAGAGCACCTCGAGAGCCAACATGTCGAACAACAAGGGGTCCCGGAAGGGGGACCGCACACTGCCAGAGATGCTGAACCGGAGCACTGCAAGACAGGACCGAGGTCACCCATCCCCACCCCACTCGAGCGGTGCCCAAGGAGCGAGTGGAGGAGAACCCCCGGTTACGAGGTCCTTCCTAGAGTCCCTCTTCAGCTCATTGAGGGACGACTTTCAGACGCTTAAGCAGGAGGTCGCAGGTGAAGTCCGTGAGATACGGAGGGAGGTGGACGGTCTCGGTGACAGAGTGTCCACGGTGGAAGAAGCGGGCCGCGCTAGGGACGAAGAAATTACACAGTTGCAGCAGGAAGTCATCCGACTCCGGGGACAGCACCTTGACCTGCAGTCGCACACAGAGGACCTTGAGAATCGCTCCAGGAGAAACAACATCCGAGTCCGGGGCGTGCCGTCCCGGGAAGAGGGGGAAGATGTGGCGACCTACCTCGGGGAGCTGTTCAGAGAGGTGCTGGGGGAACCGGCTGACTTTGCCATTCGGATTGACAGGGCGCACAGGGTAGGTCTGCAACGCCGAAATTCAGCGCCTCCTCCTGACATCTTGGCTTTTCTGCCAGACTATCCCTTGAAGGAGCGGATACTGAGGGAAGCCCGGAGGAGACCCTCCCTGGAATTCAGAGGCCACCGGATAGCTCTCTATCAGGACCTGGCCGCATCTACTCTGCAAAAACGCAAAGCTTTTAAAATTGCGACTGACTTTCTCAGGGAACATGGCACTCAATATTCCTGGGGACATCCCTTCCGGCTCATTTTCAGGTGGAACGGAACCTTGCACCAGTTGCGTTCTCTTCAGGACACGTGTGGAGTGCTGGGGATCACAGCCACTGAGGACGGAGCTCACACACCGCACCGGAGCCGTATTACTAGAGACGGTTGGCAGACAGTCCCCGGCCAGCGATCATCTGCTTCCTTGTCGCGGCCGGACTCTCCTATGGCCCGAGCGGAGTCGGATGCAGCAGTCCAGGATGGAACTGGAGCTGGTACTGCAACTGCGGTGGCGCTGACAGCATAAGTGAACTCCGGGGGGAGATCGACATCGCTGTGATGGAGCTGCAGGTTTGAGGGTCTGGGGGGGTGGGGGGAATGGGGGGTGCGAGGTGGCTGGACGTCCACTTCTTCTGACTTTCCGCGGGCTTGTCCGATAAGGACCGGACTGGGACAATGGGTCTACAAGTTTTTGGGGGGGTAGAGAGGGGGGTGTTTAAAGTTGTTGATCCGGTCCCAGTTGCGGGAGGGGGCTGGATGCGAGAGGGTGGGTGGGGAGGACGGGGAACAGTTGGGGGGGGCAACGGGGGTTGGGGAACTGAGTGGGAGATGGGGTCTGGGGGTTTGGGATGGGGAGGGAGGGTCGTCCAGTGCACACGGGGGTTCTTGGTCATTTTGACTTTGTCTGTGCTTTTTGATCTGCTTCTGATTGGCTATGGCTTCAACGGGGCGATCTGCCTCTCTGCTTGGCATGGATGTTGGGGAGAGGAGGGAGGGGTTACCGGAAGTTTCTTGAGGGTGGTGAGCTGCTGGTTAGGTGGCCTGCTTTATGGTTTGCCTGGAACTGTTTGCTTTTTGTGTCAATATTCTATGCATGGTACTCTGCTGCACCACGGGCTGAATGACGCTCTTGTCCTCCTGTTTTTGCAGTGGGTCCTTGTTGCTTTCTACTACAACACCACTCATGCCTCCAACCACTTGTAAGGTGGTGACCCTGAATGTCCGGGGTCTGAATAATCCCGTGAAGAGGCGGGCCGTCCTTTCACTTTTAGAGAACACACAGGCAGATATCTGTCTCCTCCAGGAGACGCACCTACTGTCACAGGACACTCATAGACTCCGCTCACACAAGTTCCCCTCACAATTCTTTTCCTCATGCACCACTAAAACAGCTGGGGTGGCGATTCTGGTGGCGCGGCGTTTCCAGGGGGAGGTTCTCCACAAATTTGCTGAACAAAAGGGTAGGTTACTGGCTTATCGATTTCGAATTGGGGGTCTCTTCTTCACGATAGGGTCCCTCTATAGTCCTAATGACCGTCAAGACCGCTTTCTTCAGGCGGCGATCGAGGAGGTCACATCTTCCCAGGATAGACATGTCATACTCGGGGGAGACTTCAATATTGTCTTCGACTCTGCGCTGGATAGGTCGGCGCAACGCTCCCCTCAGGTTGGAGAAATCTCGGCGGACCGTAAGGCTCAGCTGGACGAGGTGGGCCTACTTGATATATGGCGACATTTGCATCCGACGGATAGGGACTACTCGTACTATTCTCATGCCCACAAAACGTACGCACGGTTAGATCACCTGTTGGTTACCTCCCCAGTGAAAGCGTTAGCATCTGGATCTGAAATGGGTGTGATCTCCCTCTCGGACCATGCCCCGGTCGAGGTCCTGTTAACTATGCCCCCGACGGCGCTCCGCCCACGGACGTGGCGCCTTCGGGATACGCTGCTGCATAGGGCAGAAGTGGTGGCTCGCATTGAAAAGTCGATTCGGGAATTTCAATCCCATAACGATAATACAGACACTTGTCGGGCCACGCAATGGGCGGCTTTGAAGGCAGTCATCAGAGGGGAATTTATAGCGATTTCCTCGGCGGACAATAGGGAGCGGCAGGCCAAGAGAGATGAACTCACAGATCGTGTTAGGGAACTGGAACAGATCCATCGCAGAACCGGGGCCCCCCGAATTTGGCGGCAGCTCAAGGAAGCCAGGAAGCTCCTGGCGGCCCTGGACCTCGACCGGGCGGAGTACGCCGCTTTGCGGTTGCGACACGCCTTTTATACTGGAGGGGACCGCTGTGGCAAGTTGTTGGCAAATAGGCTCCGTGTGGCGCGGCAGAGCCAGCTGGTCAAGGAGATCTCTGGCCCGATGGGCATGCCGGAAACTGAAGACGAGCGGATAGCTGCAGTCTTTCGGGGCTTTTACAAAGACCTCTATACCGGGGATCCTCCGGATGAGGAGGCGATGGACACTTATCTGGCCTCGATCACACTTCCCTCTCTGGACCCTGTGCAGGCGGACTATCTGGACAGGGACATTAGGATCGAAGAAGTAGTTTCTGCCATTGCCCGACTCAAGCACGGAAAGGCACCGGGCCCGGACGGCTACATTGCGCTGTATTATAAAACATTTTGCATGACGCTGGCACCCATCCTGACGCGCCTCTTCAACTCCTTTGCGGAGGCCGGGGCCATTCCACCTGATCTGCTCAGGGCCTCGATCTCGGTTATCCCTAAGCCAGGTAAGGACCCGAGGCAATGTGGATCCTACCGGCCGATCTCCCTTCTGAATATTGATTTAAAACTGTATACGGGGATACTTGCTGCTAGACTAGCTCTCCATCTGCCCGGCCTTATCGATCCTGACCAGGCGGGTTTTGTCCCGGGGCGGCAGACAGTGGACAATACGAAACGAATTGTTCATTTGCTGGAGAAGGCCTCTCGGGTTCCGGGGGAGCGAATGATGTTGGCGGTGGACGCAGAGAAAGCGTTTGACCGAGTCCACTGGCCTTACCTGGAGCGGGTGCTCATGAAAGCGGGTATAGGTGAGAAATTCCGCACCATGATCCTTAATTGCTACGTTCGTCCATCGGCGGTGGTCCGCGTTAATGGGCACGCTTCTGCCTCCTTCGACATTGAACGGGGCACCAGGCAAGGTTGCCCGCTTTCACCTTTGCTTTTCGCGCTCTACATGGAGCCTTTTGCCCAACGGGTTCGAGACAACCTGCGAGTGACCGGCATCCGGATGGGGGCCTTCACACACGCTGTTAGCCTTTACGCTGATGATGTTATATTGTCTATTGACAAGCCCGCCGTGGCTCTCCCGGCATGCATGGAGGAACTATCCTCTTTTGGCGCGGTGTCTGGATTTCGGATGAACATGGGTAAATCGGTAGCGCTGGATATCTCCCTTGACCCGGTCACTAGGGCCTGTTTGCAGCAGCGGTTTCCCATGTTATGGTCCTCGGAAGCGGTGCCCTATTTGGGCATCCAGATTGCACCTACCGTGGCGGCGATGGTGTCGACAAACTATCGAGCCCTGGGGGCCAAGATCAAGGAGGAACTGGGCCGATGGAATCGAGGCGCTTTTTCCTGGCTTGGCAGGATAGCTGCTGTTAAAATGACGATTCTACCTCAGGTGTTATACCTCTTTCGGGCCTTGCCGCTCCAACCGCCCGGAGGATGGATCTCGCAATTACAGGCCGACGTTTCTCGGTTTGTCTGGCAGGGGAAGAAGCCTAGATTGCGTAGGGCCCTCTCGCTGCTGGCCCCGGAAGCGGGTGGACTGGGTATCCCAGACTTCCGCAAATACTTCCAGGCAGCACAGCTGCGTTTCCTGGTGGAATGGAGTAGGTGGGAGTCTGATAAGCATTGGCTCTTCCAGGATCAGGCGGTGGCTGGGAGACCGCTGCAGGAAATCCCCTTCCTGCGTCGCCCACGTCGGCCCAAAAATCTCTATGCCTCTTTTGTTACGAGGGTGCCACTGCGGGTGTGGGATGCTACGAGCGTTCTACGTGACCTCACCACGTTCCCGTCACCGCTTACTCCGCTGGTGGACAATCCAGACTTTACCCCGGGGATGGAAAGAGGAGCGTTTGCGAGGTGGCAACAGGCGGGGTGCAGAGCCCTGTGTCATCTTTATGGCCCAGACGGGGTGGTTCCTTTTCCCCAACTTCGCCAGGAGTTCTCACTTCCAGAAACGGAGCGACTTCATTACATGCAGGCCCGCCACTGGGCCCTCCACCCGCAAGTACGAGAGACGGCCGATCGGCCTTTTTTCCCTTATGAGCACTGGCTCATGACACGGACTTCGGACTCCAAACTGATTACTGACTTGTACAAGCTGCTGCAGCCCCCGGCAACACACTTTTATCACCCTGGGAGAGAGCGTTGGGAGAGGGAGCTAGGGAGGACGCTGAGCCCTAAGGAATGGGAACACATAGCCTATAGAGCGCGGCACTCAGCCTACCACATGGGACTCACTGATACCTTGACTAAAATCTCTACCTATTGGTATTACACACCGGAACGAGTGCATGAGTTTGACCGTAGTAAAGCGGATGCGTGTTGGCGGGGGTGTGGACATAAGGGTACTCTTACGCATGTACTGTGGGATTGCCCGCTCCTAGAACTTTACTGGAAGGAAGTGTTGGATGAAATTGATTCTGCTTTTGAAATTGAACTGCCACGTTTCCCTGCCTATACCCTGCTGGGACTTCCGAATGATCTGATGTATCCCCTCCGTTCCCGCAGAGGAAGACAAATAGCTATAGCTCTGGGCTCCGCGGTTCAGAACATTCTGATTCATTGGCACACTGCTACAGTCCCGTCTATCACTGGCTGGCTCCACAGGTTGTGGCATGTGTTGGGTATGGAGAAGCTGTCCCTCACGGTGGCGGGTGATGTGGACCAGTTTAGGGAGCTCTGGCAGCCATTTCACTCCCTATTGCTTACTGAATTTAAGGAACTGACCTGTCCCAAATATCTCCGCCTTTTGAGGCTTCCAGCCCAGGTGGAGTCTGCCCCTTAATCTTCCTGTGAGTTTCTCTCCTTCGTATTGTAGCGCTGATGTATGTTGAGCTCGGGGACTGTGCACTGGACGGGGGTGGGATTGGGAGGGGGGGATGGGAGTTCGGGTGTTGGGGGGGCATGTTGGGTGGGGGGGTTTCATGGGCAATGTCATAACATGTTGAGGCGACTGGAGCCTTCTATCATAGCGCAGGCGGAGTTAACGGATGGCTATTCATTAACGGTACTTTTGGACACTTGCTTTTCCGCCCTGCTACATTCTCTTGAAATGTTTGTTTGTCCTTACATGTTGTCATGAATAAAATACTTTAAACCTAAAAACTTTTCGATATGACTAATATAAAGATCCAGTTTGCTACAAGAGTAGAACATATGCAAACTGTCAGCCTTGTCACTCCCACAGTGAAAACATTTACCATCCTGCCTCCCCCCCAATTTCAACAATTTTGTAGGCGTGTATATAGATTAAGGACAGTTTTAGAAAATTGGGCTTTAAGATTCGCAGATAAAAGTGTTTCCTCGGATATTGCAATAGCTTTCTCCAAGGAGAGTTTGTGTTCTCCTAGAACATTAGCCCATTTAACATTGTGTTTCTCCAGATCGTCTACTCTAGAGGTTAAAAGAATGTTATTAAAAAAAAAAATTTTCTCCTGACGCTTAATGGCTTCACTAAGTTTGTGCGGTGCTGGCACTAAGTTTTTCCTACCCAAAAAATCCAGAATCTGGAGAAAAAAACTGCATCCTAGGTAGATTATATTTCCTTGTAAAATCCAGAAAGGTAGGCTAAAGCCCTCCAACCTCATAAAAATCACCAATTTGAGAAATACCCTTACTTCTCCAAATTGTAGCTACATAGTACCAAATAAGTGGGAGTATATTTGAAGCATTTGTAGGTGTGTAGTATGTTATCCCCTCCAAAGAATTTTTTTTCCGAATAACCTTCCACACTTAAAGACAGTGTCTATAACTTTAAAGCGTGTTCTCTTGTAGTAGCTACTGTCCACTTCTTTAAACAGGCAGTTTTTATCTTCCGTTCCTAGGAGCATATGATAGATTGACGGAGCTTCTGCCATATTACTAACCTCCTCTCTGTAAAGACTGGAGATACACGGTATAAAGTTGATAAGTAGGTTTAATTGTATAATCAACCCCTTCAGGCATCAAGGTCCTACTCCTCCATCAACTCAGTCAGATCTCTGCTACCTGGATTCTACATTCCAGAATCCAGTAAGCAAAGTGAACCAAATGTATTTAAAGTGATACACACATTATTTAAGATATGATAAGATACAACATATCTCCCTTCCTAATTTACTAAAATTAATTTGAACAAATATAAAAACTAAAACACTTCTGATTGAATAGTATAAGCTCTTGAATAACTATATACAGTTTATGTATGTGTAAGCTCTTGAATAACTATATACAGTTTATGTACACATATAGTCCTTCATCCAATTAGGTTTAGATTTAGGACGGACACATCTCCCCTCCACACACAATTCTGCATCAATTAGTTTTGTTGATTTAGATGCTGATTCATTACTTCCTTGGCTACTAAGGAGTTTACATTCTAAATCGTTACATTTTGTTACACTCCTCATATTCCATTTCTTCCCATCATTAAGTTTGACTACGTTTCCTACAATATAAACGATCTGTTTAGGATCAGACCATTTGGAAAAACCAGGTTTCCTATTCTCCATGCGCTGTGTACGTACCCAATCACCACATTTTAAAGGTTTTATTGCTGTCTTTACTCTCATATTGTGTTTCTGTACATATTTATCTTGATAATCTTGTACTTTATCAGATATTTTTGTTTCTTTCTTGACTAATTTGTCATCATTCTTACACATCCAATTGGGTTTAACCTTGGAACCCGCCTCTCGTCCTTTTAAAAGACTGAAAGGAGATGTTCCTGTGGCTGAATGCGGAGTGTTCCTATAAGACCATAACATGTTTTTTACAGCTTCTTTGCAATTTTCACCATTGTTGTTAGCTAGTTGAATACATTCTTTCAAAACACGGTTAAACCTCTCTACTAAACCATTTTCCCTTGGATTGTAGACTGAGGTAGTGTTGTGTTTGATGCCAACTTTTTTGAGATACCCTGCAAATTCACCCGCCACGAATTGTGGACCATTATCAGATAGAATTATACTAGGATACCCTTCTCTCCGAAAGATTCCCTCACAAAAATCAATTATATTAGAAGCTTTGATGTCTTTTACAAAGGCTACTTCAGGCCATTTGGAATGAAAGTCTACCAAAACAATGGCATATTTGTCTTCAATACCTTTTACATGAAATGGACCACATATGTCCATAGCAACCTTGTCCCACGGCTTGTCAGGAAAGGATGTCGCTGAAATTGTGGTTTCTTGTGACTTGTGAGACTTATCACTACACATACATGCTACACAATTTCTAACACATCTTTCGATGTCTTTATCCATGCCTATCCACCAAAAATCATTTCTAGCTCTCCTCTTCATGCTAGTCATTCCACTGTGCCCCTCATGAAGTAAGTTTAACATTTTCTCTTTAAGGGAAGAAGGTACCACCAACCTGTGACTTCTTCTAAGAATGCCACTATCAATGGATAATTCTCCCCATATCATTTTGTAATCAGCTAACTCTGTTTTTATTAAAGTGGATGGATCTACACCTTCTTGTAATTTTTTGATTATGTGTTGTAAAACGCCATCCCCAGCGACAGCTTCTATCCACTCCTGTTCTTTTACAGCATTGTTACATGAATCTTCAATGTTTGCTATTAACCATTCGTCTTTGTCATTGTCAATTTTTTCTATTTCACTATTCAATGGCAGACGTGAAAGGCAGTCAGCATTGATGTTCTTGTGGCCTGGCACATACTTTATTTTGAAATTGTATTCTTGCAGTCTGTAAGACCATTTTGCTATCCTTGGTGTAGCCTTTGAAGCTCCTTTGGTAGTAAATATATCAATTAAAGGTCTATGATCAGTCCATAACTCGAATGCAGTGCCCCATATAAACGTTTTAAAGTGGTCTACACCCCACCAACATGCCAAAGCTTCTTTTTCAATTACTGAATAAGATGGTTCAGCTCCTTTTAGGGTGCGAGAAGCAAAAGCAATGATCCTTTCTACATTGTCATTATCTCTTTGCATGAGAACAGCACCTAAACCATATGCACTAGAATCAACCACTATGATTGAAGTATGACATGGATCATATGGTTTCAAAGCTACCGCCTTGGTGATATCTTTTTTAACATTATCAAAAGCTAGTTGGCACAATGTAGACCATTTGAATGATACGCCTTTTTTCATTAACAATCTTAATTCATGCACTTTGTCAGCAAAATTAGGTACAAATTTGGAATAATATTCCGCAAGTCCCAAAAAGGACCGCAGCTGATCTTTATTTATTGGATGTGGAGCATTTTCTATGGCATCCAATAACTTTAATTTCGGTTTGACTCCTTCACTTGATATTGTGTGACCTAGATAGTCAATTTGTCTTACTCCAAATTTACATTTTTCACCACATACTGTTAGTCCTGCATCTTGTAATTTGCTAAGAACATTTCGCAAATTTTGATCATGAGAATGTGAATCATTACCCCAAATTAAAACATCATCTTGAAAAATTCTTACATGCTTCTCATCTTTTAAAATGTTGCTCATAACTCTTTGGAATACTGAAGATGCAGAGCCTAAACCAAATGGCATCCTCAAGTATTGAAAAGCACCTTCGGGAGTTATAAAAGATGTCAGGTGTTTGGAACTTTCATGTAATTTAATTTGATGGTATGCATTGGACAAATCGATAGAGGAAAAATACATTGCGTCTTTTATGCTAGATATCATTTCATTTATGTGTGGTAAGGGATATCGGTCGACCCATATGTTGTTGTTTAAATCTCTCAGGTCCACACACATCCTAATTTTTCCATTGGGTTTCCGAGCCAAAACTATAGGACTAAGCCAATCAGATGCCTCGATTGGTTCAATTACCTTGGCATCACACAATCTTTTTAATTCCTCCTTTAATGGACCTCGTAAAGCAAACGGTACATTCCTTACTTTATGTACAACAGGGTTGTTGTCTGATTTAAGTATGATTTTGTGCTCAAACTTGATTAAACACCCTAGATTTTTACTAAATAGTTTTGGAAATATAGATTCCCATTTTGTAGGGTGTTCGTCTTCAGTTAGTAACACTTGACCTGCAAAATTTTGGGATAATAACACTTGATCCGGATGATTAGGATCTAATATTAAACCCATTTTCTTTGCATCTTTCCATCCTAATAATGCGCGTCCTTGCTCAACTACGTATACAGGACTAAAACAAGATCTCCCTTTGAATGTTAATTGTGCATTATAATACCCCATCATAGGTAACTTTACTCCACAATACCCTTTTGGAGATGCTACAGAGTAAATCAAAGTCGGCTTACTTCCACTTTCCCACATGTATTTATCTATGATGGTATATGGTGAACATGAATCCGCCCATAGTGCCATGTCATCATCATTTATTCTTACTATACATTTGGGAGGTTGATAATCATCTGAAATATCATACACATTATCATCTTGTACAACCATTACTTCTATTTCACTATTAGTGTTATCATCATCTTCACTCTCATCCTGTGGTTCAATAAAATTAATGGAATGTTTCCAATTACTATTGTCGCCCGTGCGACACCACTTGGCAAAGTGACCTATTTTCTTACACTTGCTGCAGGTGACTTTTATGGCAGGACATTTGTTGAAATCAGCTGTGTGTTTTTGACTACCACATCTGAAACATACACGTCTGCTAAAAGTACTCTTATTTTTTGATAAATTGCTTTTTGCATCTGACCTAAAATCATTTCTTATTTTGCTATTGTTTATTACACTAACACTGTTAGATCCATCAGTATCTCTTTGTTGTGCGACACCTAATTCCTTGACGTAATGAGATGTGTTCTCCATCTTCCTAGCTATATCTAAGGTTTTCTGCAACAATGGGTTTTTAAGTTCAAGCGACGCTCTTAAATTTTTATGTTTCTTATTCTATTTATAAATTGGTCTCGAATTAATTCCTCATGTAAATCCTTGAATTTGCAGGTTACAGCTAAAGACCTTAAGCAAGCTACATATTGCTGTACATTTTCTCCTTGTGATTGTGCCCTAGAGAAAAACTTATGTCTTTCCACTACTATGCTGGTCTTTTTCCCATAGTTTTCTTCCAAAGCTTTTAAAGCTTCAGAATAAACATCTATGGATACATCGTTAGAACTAGATTCACTGGTTTCACTACTTTCATCCACAGTATCAACTACAGAAGATACAACGCGATTATTTATAGGTAAAGTTTTTAAGACTTTTCTTCCTTCTACTCCCAAACTGTGTTTGAGCAAAGCTAATTTCCTAGAGGGTAAAAACACATCCCCCCCTATAGCTTCTAAATAAGTTTCAAATGATTCAGACCAATCTTCCCAATTCATAGAAGGTGAACCGGGATTTTGAAGAAATTTGGGAGGAGGATTGATAGAAGAATTAACATCCATTGTAAATAACCTGGTTAAATTGCTGAGTGTTAAATAACAGTTCAAATAATATTCAATTGTTATGTATGCTTCCTGTAATATTTAAATGTCTGATAGATAAATAAAATTATTTGTATTATTAATTGTCTTTGTATATTTTTCCGTTTTCTTTTTTTTTTTATTGGTTGTTAAAAGTTGTCAATACCGCTTTATTGTAGACGCGATGCGATGAAATGATGTCCTGAAACGATGTCTCCGTGTTCCGTGAAGTTGTGCTCCGTGAATTGTTTATATGTCGTTATGGTAACTTGAAATGGCCGCCATGCGTCAGATTACGCTGTAACGCATTCAAGGATTGACGATCATTGCACGTGATGACTTTGATGCGCAGGCTCACGGTTAGAGAACACGGCAGGGAACACTCTGAGGCGGGCGCGCCGCTCCTTTGAAAAGCAACACTCTTGAAAGTCAATACGATAAACTGTAAGTGGACATCGCGTTCAAAGCTTTTGTGTATTTACGATTTTGACAAAATTTGCGAGCAGACTGCTCCGAGTCTTCAAATTCGGCAAACCGCTCCAACACTTCGAGATTTCAAATGTGAGTGGATCGCTCACACACTTCGAGGCTTCAAAAGTTGCCTACGACTTTTCAGTTAGTGGAATTTCAGTTAGAAGGTTAGAGCGCACTCGCTACATTCATTATGTAGATTGTAGAAAACAATATAGATGTATTCAAAGAGGAAGCAATTTGTTGGTATGAAAACGAAATTAGGTACCTTGTTATTGAAGATTAGCCTGGGGGTTGAACATTTTCAGGTGAAGTTCAGATAAGTTCATTTGTCTCCAGTAAAGTTCATTGATGATCTTTGATATTGCATCCCATCCTCGTGGCCACTGTTAAGACTGGAGATACACGGTATAAAGTTGATAAGTAGGTTTAATTGTATAATCAACCCCTTCAGGCATCAAGGTCCTACTCCTCCATCAACTCAGTCAGATCTCTGCTACCTGGATTCTACATTCCAGAATCCAGTAAGCAAAGTGAACCAAATGTATTTAAAGTGATACACACATTATTTAAGATATGATAAGATACAACACTCTCCAGTCAATAATATCCGCATATTAGACAAAAAACATGCATAGTAATAAAATGTAAAATCAGGTATCGACCAGCAACCCCTTTCTCTTGGGAGAGTCATAAACCGTGCGGCTCGTCTAGGTTTGCTCGGGGCCCAAAGGAATTTAGCACAAAGTGCCTGTAGATGTTGCAGTTGAACCCGCGTAACTTCTAAAGGAACGGATCTAAAAATATGAGACCCTAGGGAGTATATTCATTTTTAAAATGTTTCCTCTACCCACCAATGTAAGAGGAAGACGCCCCCACCTTTCTAAGGATTCTTTAACACTGCTCATTATAGCCACCCACTTAACTTCCACCAACTCTTTCATAGACAATCGGATTTTAATCCTTAGATAAGTCACTTTCCTGACCACTCTTAGATCATCGGCCATAATATTATTTGTACAGAGTATTTGCTTCTTTGTTGTGTTCAACTTATAACCTGATATCTGACCAAATTCTTGGTCTAAACGTTCCACCTCCAATATAGCCATGGCCGGGTCTGCAGTAGGCATGGCTATATCATCCGCATAGGCGAAGACAGAATACTGAATCCCCTGAGCAATAAACTGTTTCACCAAATTACTTTTCTCCAACATATCTACAAAAGGGTTGATGTACAGAGCAAACAACAAGGGGGGAGCAGGGGCACCCCTGTAGAGTCCCTTTAGTTATTTTATCTGGTTCCGATACCATACCCATTGAACATATCCTGGCTACCGGTGACTTATATAGTACTTGTATAGCCTGAATAAACCCTTGTCCAAAACCCAACTGATACAGGATATCCCATAAGTAATCCCAGGCAACGCGATCAAACGCCTTCTCAGCATCAAGCAATAATAACCCCAGATCCCTCCCTTCCACCTGAGCAATATCAAATAAACTATAAACCAAAACAAGCACCAGTATTGCCCACTAATTGGAAAGGAGGGCCTAAAATGTGCCACACGACTTACTCAAAAAATCAGTAAGTCTTTGGAACCATTGTTTATTCCAGAACAAATCTGTTATTTTATTTTTCAATTTGTATCAAACCATCATTGAACAATATTCACACATTTATATACAACAATATTTACACTCCACATTACACACAATCATTCTCATCCTTGGTGATTGTGTGTAATGTGGAGTGTAAATATTGTTGTATATAAATGTGTGAATATTGTTCAATGATGGTTTGATACAAATTGAAAAATAAAATAACAGATTTGTTCTGGAATAAACAATGGTTCCAAAGACTTACTGATTTTTTGAGTAAGACGTGTGGCACATTTTAGGCCCTCCTTTCCAATTAGTGGGCAATACTGGTGCTTGTTTTGGTTTATAGTTCATAGTGAGGCTTGTCCTTATTGCCCGTGAGTCCAGACCCAGTTTTGGTTACGGCAATATCAAATAAAGTCACCACTTTATTAGCATGCAAAACCGTCCCTCGGCCGGGAATGAAGCCATGCTGATGTAGGGAAACTAACGGTAGAATAACCTTTGCCAACTGGTTTGCCAACATTTTGGCATAGATTTTTCCGTTGTAGTTAACCAATGAAATTGGTCGGTAAGACCCCGGAAGCTCTGGTGGTTTCCCCTTCTTCTTGAATACAACAATAGTGGCCTCATCCCAAGACCTAGGTGCATGCCCATTTTGTGCGGCTCGAATGGCTGCCAGTGCCAACATATCAATCTTAATATCCTGGAAAAAGACCCTATGGACCTCACCTGGGAGCTTATCCGGGCCTGCAGCTTTACTAGTCGCCAAGTTGTTAATAGCCATCTCCAACTCCTCCATTGTGATAGTGCTGTCTAATACCTATGCTTCCTCCTGATCTACCTGCATCAAATCCCATAATATAGCAGAGTTACTTGCAGAGTCCCGTGGCTTCTGCTGGGTATATAAATCTGTGTAAAGCTTATGAAAAATCACAAGAATCTCTCGAGGGTCATGAATCATTACTCCTAAATTATCTCTAAGACCTGCAATTCTCTGGGAGGCTTCCTTCGTCCATAATTGAAGAGCTAAACACCGACCTACCGCCTCACCATACTCATGGCACTCCTTTTTATAAATTAAATATTTCCGAGCATTTTCCTTATTCCAAAGAATATTAATATTTGCCCGACATCTTGCCGCATTAGTTTCACGATCTGCAATATCCTCATGTTGCGAAATTCCTTGTGTAAGTTTTTCCTCAGCTAATCTCAGTTTAGAATATAGGGCCCGATGTAGGTAAAACGCATTTACCGATTTTAAAATACCGATCCGTACCGAATCGGTATTTCAAAATCGGAAAATGATATGTAGGAAAAAATAGTCGGAAAAATACCGAATCGGTAGCATTCGGTATCGAGAGTCGATACGTACCGAATCGCCAAGTACCGATTCGGTATAGGCCGGGTCGGACACGTCCGAATCGGTAATAAAAAATGCGGAACCAACCGATTTGGTAAACGCCGAATCGGAAATATAAATACGCCCCATGGGCCGAAAGGCCAATAGGAAGGCATTATACATTCCGATTCGGTATTTACCGAACATATTCGGAAAATACCGAATCGGAAAATACCGAATCGGAGAATGCCGATTCGGAGAATGCCGATTTGCCGAGCAGGTTGAGTGACACTGAAGACATCAGCCAATGAGCTGTAAGCACCCTCCCCCACAGGGAGTGGCAACCCAGGCAGGTGCAACTCATCAGAACTTTCTGGAAAGCTGCCTGAGCTGAGCAAACACAGAGAGAGCAGCATTGTGAGCAGGATCCCTGTGAGACATGGATACCAGCACAGAGAGCCAGAAGGCAGCGCGTAAGCGCAATCCAAAATTCAGCACCATGGAGCTGCAAACTTTGGTGGAGGAGGTGGTGAGGGTGCACACCCAGCTATATGGAAGGCAGTCCCTCACTGTTCCGGAGAGCACCAAGAGGAGGCTGTGGATCGACATCGGGGAGAAAGTGAATGCAGTTGGTGTCACCCACAGGAGCCTAGACGACCTCAAGAAGAGGTTTTATGACATCCGTGGCGTGACCAAGCGCAAACTGGCCGACCTGCACAAGCAGGCTGGACTCACTGGAGGAGGAACAAACCGTGCGCCACCCCTCACTCAGCTGGAGGAACTAGTGGCGACCACCATCGAGAGGGCCAGTGTCGTGGGAATTGGGGACCTGGATAGCTCATTCCGAGCTACAGCTACAGGTAAGAAGCATGCGCAACTTGACACACCATACCAGACACCTCCCCTACAGACCCAATGCACAGCCAAACCCCAGGCCAGTACTGCTAGCAACAGACATGAGCAATGCATCTTGCTAAATGTACTCTGCAAAAGTTACCAAAAATGCCACAGCAGAAGCATAAGATAAATAACAGTAATACAGCATCAACGTGTTTGTAATGAGATGTGCAATGCTTTAATAGTAGTGACTGGAACCCATTAGCACCCACTTGACAAATGCTTCTTTATACCTAGGGGCACCATCAGGCGGGGGAGCAGCATCAGCTCCAGCACCAGCACCAGCTCCAGCACCAACAGCCAGTGCGGCGGTGGCAAGCACCAGTGCAGCAGCACAGGAGGAGGAGGACAACAGCTGTGCCCTGGCAAATGAGGAGGACACTGGACATTCCCTCAGAACTCCACACTCCCCCCGACTGTCTCAGTCTCAGTCGCCCTCATTGCTATTCTCCCCGGAGAACACACCACCACAGAGCCACCCTGCACCTGCCACTTCCCCGGCCCGGAGGAGAATTGTAGCTCCATTAGTCATCATGGAGGGGGCAGCGGGTCAGGCTCCTGCACAAGACCCCGTGACACCAGCGTCACCAGAGCACACACAGCAGGGCAGCAGAAATCCACGTAGGCCACGTGCAACCAGCAGCCCAATACCAGCACCGGGAGGCAGCGTCTTCGCAGGGCTGGAGACCAGCATGGTAACGATACAGAGGATGCAGGCAAAATCCATCCTGGCCTGCCATCGCCAGTTGCGCCTGCACAACCTGCAGATGGGTGAAATGACACAGGGCTTCAAGACCTTCGTTGACAGCAACAAGGAAATAGCGACATCTATTGGCCGAATGACCACTGCCATCACCCAGCTCTGCAACAGATTGGATGACCATGAGCTGAGTCGTCGCAGGGATGCACGAATACAGAACAGGTCACTCAACCGCCTTGCAGCTGTGACTGCCCAGCTATGCCAACGTGGGGCAAACATGGAGGCCAGCCTCACACAGAACATGTCCGAGGTCACTAGGGGCATGGGCCGTATTACCACCGCCATGGAGACACTACTGATCTCCAACACCGTAGTGAATCCCGTCCTGGGCGAGGCTGGGGACAGCAGCAGCCGCAGCAGCCCGGCCAGCGCTGCGTCAGAGCCGCGCCGGAGCAGCAGGCGCTCAGCTGAGGCTGCAGGGCATTCAGAAGGGGGTGAGGCTCATCCTAGTGGGCCTGCTAAGCGCAGCAAAAAATAAGACTGCCACTGCGGGTGAGGCAACCCGGACATTGGACATTTCTACCCCTTCTTGTTTAACTTTTCTTTTGTTGCACATCAGTGCAGTAACGTTGATGCAACATTATTAAATTTAATTTCTGAAAACATACATTGACCTGTTTGTGCATCTGTACTCACTCAGAAATAGTTGTCTGTTATCTCCTGACGCCTGTATCTGCCGTCAGTTGGTGCAGAGACTCCAGCAGGTAGTGGTAGTGGCACAGCATTGTCATCGTCAGGGTCCTCGTAGTCGGATAACTCTACCTCAGTGCCTTTCCTGACTGCAAGGTTGTGCAACATTGCACAGACAGCAATGATCTTGCAGCAGGTGATGGGGGTATATTGCCTTGCACCTCCGCTCTTGTGCAGACATCTGAACCTGCTCTTCCAGGTGCCAAAGGTCCTTTCCACTACGTTCCTCATGCTTTTGTGGGCACGGTTGTACCTCCTTTGGCTGGGTGTTGAGGGGTTGAGGTAAGGGGTGAGAATGAACGAGCGTAGGGCATATGCACTGTCGCCTAGAAGGAGAAGGGGTAACATTACTCACATGCATACATGTACTTCACACTGCAATTTTGGTTATGGGGGTCTGACACTGTGTCTTACCTAGGAGGTATCCTTCGCCAAATTCCCCTGCCATCAGCCGTGCATAAATTCCGCTACTCTGGAAGATATAGGAGTCGTGGGTACTCCCCGGAAACTTTGCAACCAGGTCAGTGATCACACACTTGGCATTGCATATCACTTGCACATTTATGGTGTGCCGTGACTTCCGATTGCGGTATACGTATTCCGTGTCAGCAGGGGGGCAAATCGGTATGTGTGTGCCATCTATGCAGCCAATGATGTGGGGGAATCTTGCCATCTGATAGAATTCAGCTTTTGTCTGTGCCAGTTCTGCATGGGTGGAAGGGAAGGAAATGTAGTGGTCCATCCTCTGGATCATGGCATCAAGGAACTTGTGGAAGAACCTTGACAGGCTGCTCTGGGTCACCCCTCCTGCCACAGCAACTACACTTTGATAGCTGCCAGACGCCAGCAGGTGTAGGCAGCATAGCACCTGCACCTGCACAGGGATTGCGTGTGCCCTTGGGGTGGGGTGCTGCAACAGGGGTTGGAGGTCCCTGATGAGGTCTCTGATGGTCTCTGCCTCCAGCCTGTACCTCTGTAGGATCTCTGGATCTGTCAGCATGCACAGGGTGATCCGCTGTCTATACACCTGCTCCTGTCTCAGCCATTCCCTCTCTCCTTCCTGCTGTAGCCGTAGCCGTCTTGCTATGACATAGAAAGCTGCCATGTTGCAAGTAGAACTGCATTTTGGGTCCTTTTTTATAGGTTGCACCTGGTTACCACCTGATTCCAATCCATGGTAATGTCCGACTCTGGCAAATTCGGTATTTCAGTGCTTACCTACATCTCATTCTTCAGCTTTTCGCATCGAATCGGATTTTAACCGAATCGGAATTTATACCAAATCGGCGATTTTACCGAATCGGAAAGTCTCCGAGTCGGTAGAATTCCGATTCGGAAAAAGGTCGGAATCGGAAAAATCTCCGATTCGGTATTCTACCGAATCGGAGATTTTCCCGAGTCCAATTATTTTCCGATTCGGATTTCTACCGACTCGGTGACTTTCCGATTCGGTAAAATCGCCGATTTCGCAGGATTTCGGCCTCCTACATCCCGTTGTCTCTATTCCGATCAGTAACGGCCGAAAATACCGATTTTCGGCCGTTACCGACCGACCTACATCGGGCCCATAGTTCCTGTAATTCTAGTTTAGCTTTCTTTTGTTAATGTATCCCAAAACTCAGTACTTTCCCCCTAAAGCAAGCTTTAAAAGTGTCCCAAAGAACCACTACATGGACAGATTGTCTATTATTATCAAAAAAAATCTTGAATCCATATCTGCATATGCTCTCTAAAACCACTATCAAGCAAAAGCTTCCTATCAAATGAAAAAGTTATTGGAGTGCACCCTACAGAAAGAGCGGGGTTTCTAAAACTATTGGCGCGTGATCAGAGGTGACCCTAGGAAATATATGTATCTGTGCCCCCGTAAGTAATACAGAAGATATAAAAATATAATCGAGACATACTAGTTTCTGGTGAGAAAACGAGTAAAACGTGAACCCGGGCGCTGGAGCTTGAAGAAAATCCTGTGCATCAAGTAATCCATGATCCTTTAACACATTATATAGTGCTTTAAACACCCTGGGTTTCCTACCCATGTATCCTTGTATACCACCCTGTAGTTCTTTCTTAATTAATTAATTTATATTAAAGTCTCCGCATAATACCAAAGGCACCGGCCACGATGCAGGTTCCAAATTTAACTCTTCCGAAACGAAAGATTCATTGAGATTAGACCCATAAATAGTGCATAGTGTAAATTTAGTACTACCCAAGTCACATTCCACGATTACCCACCGCCCCAATTTATCTGCTAAAAAATGACCCGTGGGCAGGATGGCAGGTTTAGTAAGTATCGCTACACCCCGTGTCATTGACGCTTGTTGTGAGATAACCAGGAGTACAACACCTAAATCTGTCAACATTTTACGTTACCACAAGGAATGTGCGTCTCTTAAATGCAAAGCAAATCCGGTTGGATCACACGCAGTTCAGCGGCAACCCTTTGCCTCTTATTATAATTATTGAGGCCACATACATTTAAAGAACATATTCTACCCCCCCTGCTGGCCATTGGAAAACAAAAAGAAAGAAAATGAACAAGCTGCAGTTTTAAACAATACAACATATCTTCAACATTCAAATACTTTTTCCATACTGATACTGTGGATTATTTTTCTGATTTTACCTCACCTAACACTCCCTACATACCCTACATCCTCCCACCCAAAATGCCCTACCTACCCAATCCCCTAACATCCCCCACCCACCCAACGGAGCCTATCCCCCCCCCCATGAGGTTTTAGGACCCATGGTTCTTGTGATGACAAGCTTCCAGTCACCCAATGCTGTTGCCCGCAAAACCAATCCCAGCCATGTGGAGAAAGAAAAAGACCCCCATAGGCCACCATCTATATTACATATACTTCACCAATGCTTAACATCATTTTAATGGCAATAACACCAGAAAGATACAAAACAAGAATTTTCCTTCCCTCTCATGGCTGGGAAACACACAAAAAAAGGGAAAAAGCAGCATTACATAGGGGACGGGACACACGATTCTAACTTGGAAAATTCTACAAGAAAAAGACAAAAAAGAGATACACCATCTTCCTATTAGATGGTGTTATCCCAACCTGACAACTATACAGCCACTTGGTCCAGGCAAGAAAAAAAAAAGCAAACAGCAAGGGAGATCCCTTCAAGGCAATACCAACTGTAAGAGATCCTACAAAGATATTAGGAACTCTTCTGCTGAAACCTCTGTGGAGAAAAATCGGGTGCGATCCTGAAAAATAACTAAGTTTGGCTGGATTCAATAAAAATACTTGTGCCCCTTTAGCCTGAAACAGTGAGATAAGCTGAGATAACTACCAACGATTTTCAACAGTAAAAATGGCAAAAATCTGGCCTTACAAAAAACTCAAAATCCTTCCCTGCCTTTTTTTATCTGGACGGGCTAGCTGGTAAACATCTTCCCTAGCTAAAAAACTATTGAAAGAGATCAAAAATGCTCTGGGCCTATCAGATGTTTGGCCCACTCTCGAATGGATATTAAATGGAAAACGATGTGCTCTTTCTATCTCTCTGTTCCAGTCCCATCTAGTTAGCTCAGGGAATGCATCTATAAACAAATCAACAAAAAACTTGCGGGGATCCTTCCCGTCCCTCCGGAATCTGTAACACTCTAAGATTTTTCCTATGTGAGCGATTCTCTAAATCGGCCAGCTTCCACTGTGTGTCCTCCTTCATAGTACGCAAAGATTCAATCAAGGTCTTTTGAGCCACAAGTTCATCTTTGAGATTTGAGATGCATGCCTCTGCTTCATTAAATCTTGATGTAAAATCCGAGCAGGTTTTAGCAATGCGACGTACTGAGTTTTGAAGTTTCCGGCAAAGATTCTGCACTCTCTGACTTTCCAATCTTGTTTCCTCCCAGTGGGACATTATTGATTGGTAAATTAAGACTAAAGATATATCTTCTGGAGGATTGATTATATCTGTGTTTTTCTGTAGCCCACTAGGCTATTCATTTTCGGACTCCATATTAATGATTTTATGGCCCAGTCTCTTGTGAACAGTATGGGGTCTACCTTTCAAGAACTTGCCAGAGTCTTCCAAGTACACACTATTATGGTCGCTGCCACCGACCCCATTCGCTTGGGCTTTGAAAATTGCTGCTAAATCCTAACAAGACGATGTGGACTGGTCATATAACGAAAAAAAATCTCCAGATTTAGCATCCTGTACTTGGATATGAACACTTTTATCCAAAGTTCCCCCAATATCAGAACCTCCTGCAGTCCTAGCGATTGTCGACTTAGTAGCGGAGTTTGAATCAGGGGTAACACATGTAGCCACATCTGCAATAGGAATCTCCCTTGTAGCAATAGCAGCCAAGAGAGAACCCAAGTCCTCCATCATAGAGTGTTGTTCCTTACTCCTCTGATTTTCAGAACTACCATCAATATGAGATAGTTTTGTTCTGAACAGAGGCAAGATGGCGTCCCCAAGCTCGGATGTGTAAGTTGACCGCTCACCGTTGCTGGAGCCCGTAAACAGCAGTTTGGCAAAAGCGGCGATAATGAACTTATTCAATCCAGGAGAAGAATGGGATTGTACGGGACAGAAATGCCGAGTCGTGGGCTCACCTGGTGATGAAAGCTGTGGGATGCTGACTGTTTTGGTAGCGGTGGCTGCGGTGATGCTTGGTTGTTTTCGGCGGAGCAGCTGGGCGGTCCCGCTGTATCGACATCGGCATTGGGCTGTTTTTTTGTCCCAGAGACGAAACGGAGGCTCGAGAGAAGAGTATCCCTTGTCCGTAACAATGCCTCCTAAAAGTGTGCAGGGGAAAACGTGGCCACGAGAACATCCACTTGGTGAAGGGAACGCTGGTGTTGGGGTGAAGACGCCAGGTAATTCCCGGTTGCTGCAAAAAATGTTAAAGACGATATAAATGTTAAGGGGCTGAAAGTTGACAGCATGTCCAAAAGAACTATCACGGAACTTTCCATTGCTGGCAAGGACAAAAAAAGGGGTAAGAACGCGAGCTCTTTACAAGTGGAGGGGGTGGATGGAACGGGAGAGCAAGTTGGAATTGATAAGTTTATCGATGTAAACGAGGTTGTAACAAGTGACAAAAATGGAGCACCTATATCTTCTGCTGTAGTTTCCTTGACTTTCCCTAATATTGATGGTATTTGTGAAAATCAGGACGCCCACCTTCAACCATGAGCCGGCCTGGATCTCTGGTTCATCCCGCTGAAAGGCTCCGGAGGTTTGACTTCCATAAGTGTGACCGGGAGCCCGTCGCAAGGAAAACTATCAAACCCTCACTGAATCCACACTGGGTGGGAACTTCGAGGGACCCCGGGAAGAAAATCTCCAGAAAAGTTTCTAAGTCAGAAGATAAAAACTTTTGACCGAGACCTGCCACAGGGGTAGCCGCGCAGGGCTCCATCTCGGTAGGGCTGAAATTTTGACTTTGTCGCAGTTTAGCTCGACCAGATGTCCCAATAGGTGCTATAGGTTTCTCTGTACTATATAGTGCTAAATCTTTAAAAATTCATAACTCCGGTTCCCTACATTGGATATTTTTTGTTTTGGAGTCCTTTTAAAGATAAAAATACTCCCTTTTTTAATAAATTGGTGTTGGATTTTTATTATGTGTTGTGTCTTAATTATTTATTTATTTATTTTATTTTATTTTATTTTTGCCATTTATAGAGCGCACTGTAACCCTGCGGGCATCCTGGCGCTGAGACATGAGGAAAGAGCCGGCGAGATAGGCAACTGATCTAGGTGGAAGGCAGCTAATATGGAGAATCAACTAGGTCAGGAATCAAACTTTAGGGTAGAGCCACGTCTTAACTCTCTTACGGAACAACATTAGATTCGGTGTGCTCCTAATTTCCAGGGGAAGACGGTTCCAAAGGCGGGCAGCTGCCACACTAAAAGCTCTTCCCCCCCCCCCAGGGTTGCTTTCTTTATCCTGGGAATCCTGGCGAGACTGGCAGAGGATGAGCGAAGGTTGCGTGTGGGGTCGTACCATTGGAATCTGACTTGGAGCAGCTTGGGTCCTTGTCCATCAAGTGCTTTGAACACTATACATAAGGATTTAAACAGAATCCTTTGAGTCACTGGAAGCCAATGCAGCTCCGCTAGTGCTTGTGTTGTCGAGGAGTGGCGTGCTCGAGTCAGAGCAAGCTTAGCTGCTGCCACCTGGATACTCTGAAGTCAGGCAGTCAGATAGCCCGGGGATTCTAAGAGCAGGGCATTACAGTAATCCAGGCGGCTCCGTATAATGCTCCTGACTACCGTGGTTCTTGCCTGGACTGGCAGCACTTTCTGAAGTCCTCAGATGAGAGTATAACAACCTCCCACCAATTTGTTAACATGGGACTCCAAATTCAGTTTCTCATTAAAGCTGACCCCCAGACTGCGTACTGTGCTCACTGGTGTCAGCGCGCCATCTGTGGTTATTGGTCAGAAATTAGTTGGCAGTCCTCGGGTGATCCCTCCCACCTTACAGTGTAGAATCTCTGTTTTCTCGCTGTTAAATTGAAGCGAGTTGCCCTTCAACCATTTCACCATTTCAAACATAGAGGCATGAAAGCTTTCCAGAGAATCCGCCTGGTCGCCGTCCAGGGACACCATAAGCTGGGTGTCATCGGCGTAGTTAATCACGCTGATGTTATGCGTTTTAATAATCCCCGGCAATGGTCGCATATATGCATTGAACAGAATAGGGCTGATTGAAGACCCCTGCGTTACCCCGTATTCATTTTTTACAAACTCCGATTGATACAGATGGAGCGCTACTGCTTTCCATCTATGAGATAGGAGCGCATCCATCTCAATGCCACACCTGTCACTCCTAGGATTGCCAGCCTTGAGAGAAGTATATCGTGGTTGACTGTGTCGAATGCGGCGGACGGTCTAGCAATATTAGGGTTGCCGATTGACCCCTGTCCGCCCGCATTCGAAGGTTATCTAAGACGGTCACCAAGCCTGTCTCCGTTCCGTTACCAGGTCTGAACCCAAATTGCTCCTCTTCCAATTTGTTGTTTGTCTTCAGGAAGAGGGATAACGCCCTACTAACCAGACATTCCACGATCTTAGCCGGGTAAAGTAAGAGGGATATAGGCCTGTAATTCTGGTAGCAGCCTGGGTCCAGTGTGGGTTTTTTCAGGAGTGGCGTAATAATAGCCTGCTTCCAACTGGGCGGCATCACTCCATTATTGAGGGATTGAACTCTAATCCGAGTTCTTTCCTTATCTTGTGGGGATAGGATCCGAGGGTGACCCTGAGGAAATTCCTAGGGCCACTCGGGTAAACTCCCCTTCCGAGGGTATCGGGAAATCATCCAAGGTAGCCTTAGGGTCAGCCAAGTTAGAATCCCTGTCCCAGTTATCACATATCTCCCCCTTTTCCTGGTCTGACAGGCCGGTTGGGGTCACATCTTTCAGGCCTTCCACGATCTTATTAATTTTATCTTGGAAGAAGAGAGCCAGCCCGTCACACAGCTCCAGAGTAGGTTTGATTTTACTGTTAGTTGAGTCAGGGTGGGTCATGTCTCTCACTATCCTGAAGATGTCCCTGGATTTATTAGAGCTTTTGAGGATGGTGGAAGCGAAGTATTCTGCTTTAGCAGTGGCTATTTCTCTTTTGTATTTTATTAGAGTAAGCCTCCAGCTAGCTTTATCTTTTTCCCCGTAGTTCTTCCTCCACTGTCTTTCTGCCTTTTTGCAGGCCAGTTTAAGATTCCTGAGGTTTTCTGGGTACTATAGGGCTGAGGGATTCCCTCTTTTCCTAATGTCTTTTAACGGAGCAAGTTGGTCAGTCTTCCTAGTTAAATGCTCGCAGAGGGCTGTATAGTTCTCTGTGACCTGTTTCTCAGGATTAAACAGAGTTCCTATCTGAAAAAGTGGGCCCGTTTTTGCCTTTCTTAGTAGTCCTTTCCAGTCCCTACCACGAAAGGTCCTTTCTTGCCCATTTGAGGACCTCATCTTGCTTATATTTTGCACGCTAAAGTTGACCAGGTGGTGGTCCGTCCATCCCACCGGCAGGGTTTTCCCCATAGTGATATGGTTTTCCTCAGCGAATATCATGTCTAAGATGTGGCCGCCTATGTGCGTCGGTTCAATCACCCATTGTCTCAAGCTCAGGTTTGCACAGGACTGAGTGAGGTTGTTAAATGCTGTATCCATCCTCCCATTAGCCCACATATTAAAGTCTCCCAAGACTATCAGTCTGGTATGGGTGAGGGCCATGTTATTGATTGCGTCAATCAGTTCTTGCTGTTGTTGTGCGTTGATTACCCCCGGTGGCCTGTAATAGATCATACCCGTGAGGGAATGTCCTGTCTGATCCTTAACGGAGAATCCTAAAATCTCAGCGCAGGTGACTTCGTCTATATCCAGCGGGGAGATATTCAGTGTTTCTTTCAAAATAATTCCAATCCCACCTCCCCGACCCAGGTTTGTGAAAGGCCTTGTATCCCACTGGGCATGCCGGTTCAAACTCTAGCTCCAGCCCTACCGTGGTCCAAGTCTCTGTCATAAACAGAGCGTCTAGGTTATGTATCTCTACCAGTAGCTGTATCCCTGTAGAGTGCTTAGGAAGTGATCTTACATTAAGAAGACCTCAGTTTAGACCAACATTTGCCAGTGGGCCAGGCGCCATCCCTGTCGCGTTATCTAACGGCAGCTTCCTTAGCACGCAATCATTTTGCCTGTGATTGTTTATAGGCCAAATGGGTGACAGTTTGCTATGGAGAGACATGATCTGTGGGAGAGGTGACAAGCAGTTTATACAGGGAGCTGCTTGACCTTTAGTATGGCTATTAGGCAACAGTCTAGGGCAGTTCGCCTCCCCCTCAGAGATTTAAGGTTCATGAGAGTATCTCTGGAGTAACATATCCTCCCTAGGACAAGAGAACCAAGGGGACTGGACCTAAGCCCGGTCCGAGCGTGGACGGGTGCAGACAGGCTTGCCTTTGGCGCGCTTTCGAACGCGCCAGCGGCGTGCCTGCTGCGTGCGGCCGGCAAGCCATCTGCCTTAAGTACCGGTGACCTGAGAAGTGACGCTGGCATGGGGAGGAGATATGTCCCTCCACTCAATCGGTTCGCAAAGACCGCGGTGGACTGGGGACCGACTAAGCCCTAAAGTGCGATATGCAATTCTGCAAATAGAAAGGTACGTGTAAAATCAGCAGTTCAGGATGTTTAAAAGTTTCCCCCAAAACAAAGTTAACATTTTAAAAATATCAAGTTCTGACCCTCCGGCGCACATCTACTATCTCTGCGCGGCCGGCAAACCTTCCACCTTAAGTGCCGGGACCCCGGAAGTGACGCTGAATTAGTGTTTTTAAGCTAGGGAATATTTGTCTAAAACCTATTCCAAGCCCTAGACTATGTTAGTCGCCTTATTGCCAGTGGCAGATGCATATTTGCCACTACTAATAATCCACCTTCCAACACTCACCATGGATCTTAAGCACCATACTATGCAAATAATTGGACCAGATTAGAAGAAAGCTCAATCCTCATTGTTTATTGCCACTAGAGAAGCAATATATTAATATTTAATCTCTCCTGAGGCTCAGCCGGGAGTGGATGTTTGATTAACTATTATTTGCTGCTCTAATTGCAGATTTGCACACTTGTAATTTTTTTAAAAACTGTATGCTGCTGATTCTTTTAAATAACGCCTCTAATTTTACTGGAACACATCGTACCTTTCCCCCTGCAGCCTCGATCTCCGGCACCGGTTAGCCGGGCATTGGGATCGCGGGGCCGCCATTTTGGGTAGGTCGGGAGGTCAGCAGGCTATGCTTTCTCGTCCCTGACGTTATTTAACCACAGGACGCTGCGAGGGCGCTTGGTTTATCTCTCCTGTGGCTCAGCCGGGAGTGGATGTTTGATTAACTATTTGCTGAATTGTTGCTAAATTTGCTGCTCTAATTGCGGATTTGCACACTTGTAATTTTTTAAAAACTGTATGCTGCTGATTCTTTTAAATAACGCCTCTAATTTACTGGAACACATCGTACCTTTCCCCCTGCAGCCTCAATCTCCGGCACTGGTTAGCCGGGCATTGGGATCGCGGGGCCGCCATTTTGGGTAGGTCGGGAGGTTAGCAGGCTATGCTTTCTCGTCCCTGACCTCATTTAACCACAGGATGATGCGAGTGGGCAGCGGACGCGCGCAGCGGGCGCGCCAAAGGCAGGCCCGTCTGCGCCCGTCTGCGATCGTACCGCGCTCAGCGCCAGCCATTATGCTTGTGGAGGCCCAGGTAACCACCAAAAACTATACTTTGATGGTCCATCTCTAAAGGAGCTTAACCCTAGTACCAATAATCATGATAGCATCTGCATTGATCCTATGAAGCACTCGCCAGGTTCGCCGAAGCCCTGTCTAGGATGCGGGGTTATAATCCCAAAGCTACGTTTTGATACCGTAGAGAGGTTCAGACCTCAGGTAGTAAAGACAGGGAGAGACACAGTCTGGAATCTGGTCTTGATGAATGTGAGATCTTTGGTCAAACACAGTTTAGAATGTGCTTTATTTCTGGAAGCCGAAAACATTAAAATAGCCTTAATTACTGAATCCTGGACGGATAATGCTTCCGGACTGGTTCTTGTTAAGGCGACACCTCCGAACTTTGTGTGCCATACCCTGAACAGGCCCAAGGGAAGAGGTGGTGGCCTAGCGGTTATCTACCATTCCTCACTCTCTGCGTCTTTTAGCCCTGGAGAGGTGGAGGGTAGTGAGGCTTTGGACTTCTCCTTCCATCTATCTCCCCACTATACCTTTCAAGGGTCACTTATTTACAGACCACCGGGTCCTAGAGGACGTTTTATTGAGCAGGTGGGTAAACTCATCGAATCGGGTATTCTGTCTAGTTCCTATACCATTCTAGGAGATTTTAACTTCCATCTGGAAGCCTCCCTAGATCCTGACTCAGTCAAACTCCTAGATTTAATGAAGTGCAGCAACCTTGAGCAGCTGGTAATGGAGGCGACTCAATAAGCAGGACATACGCTTGATGGTATTTTTTCAAACAATCCGCACCTGCTAGTTGCCAAGATTGAGGCACTTCCTTGGTCGGACCATAAAGCGGTCTTATTTGATCTTTCCGTTCCAGAGCATCTTTCGCAGATACCAGCGGGGAAAAAAGAAGCTGGCAATAAGAGCATGGAATAAAGTCGAAGCCAAGGATCTGTGTGAAACCTTAAATAAGACTAGGGGGTCGCCTCCCCATAATTTAGAAGATGCTACTCGCCGTTTCTCCAGCTGGCTGGAAACAGCTGGGAACGTGCTGGCCCCAATAGAAATGATTTATCCCACCAGATCTCGGCCTTCCGCCCCTTGGCACTCCGGGAACAAAACTGTTATGTAAACACCTGGAGAAAAAATGGACAACAGAATATAAGGAGTCAGATAAGATGAAGTACAAAGGCTCTCTTTTTATATACAAACAGCAGATTAACCAGGCCAAAAGTCAATTCTTCTCTATGAAAATTTATTAAGCAAAAAACTCAGCGAGAGAACTGTTTAATACTGTTACCAACCTGGCTAATCCAGTGACGTTCACAACAATGCCGAGTCAGGAATTATGTGATAAATTGGCTACATTTTTTTTTGATAAAGTGGATGCTATTTTCGCCACTTTCTCTATCGTTACGGCCAAGAACATTGCAAATCAACTGGCTGATCGTTCAACAGAGCTGGAGGTGATACTGGACACGTTTGTTCCTCCAACAGCCCTAGAAATTAGTAGCCTTCTTAGTCAGATGAAATCCGGCTCCCCTTCGGATCCTTGCCCGATTGCTGTATTAAAGTTAGCGGCTGAGCCAGTAGCTCAAGTTCTTACACCAATTTTTAATTTAATGTATTCAGAGGGACATTTCCCGTTAGATTGGAAAAAAGCCTCTATTCTACCCCTCTTGAAGAAACCAAATCTGGACTCTAAAGACCCAAATAATTACAGACCTATATCTAGACTCCCGGCCCCTGCTAAAATGATTGAAAAAAATTTAAACGTGCAGTTGAGCCAATTTCTCGAGTCCTCTCGAGCACTGGACCACACACAATACGGCTTTCGAGGGGGCCATAGCACGGAAGCTGCCCTCTTGTAATCAACAGAAGAAATAAGGACTATTCTGGATCTAGGCAGTAAAGCGGCCCTAATCCTGTTAGATCTTTCTGCAGCATTCGACACGGTCCATCACGTATTGTTGATGGATCGGCTGCAGGAGATCGGTGTTCAGGGCGCGGCCTGGAGACTCTTAAAATCATTTTTGTCTAATCGGACCCAGCAGGTGGCGTTGGGAGAATTTGTATCTTCTCCGTTTTCATTACCATGTGGGGTCCCTCAGGGGTCCTCACTGAGTCCGACACTTTTTAATATTTATGTGTCCTCCCTCGCACCTCTTATTCAGTCTTTTGGGTTCAGCCTTACTAGCTATGCTGACGATACCCAAATAGTGGTGTCTCTCCTTCCTGCGGAGTCTAAAAGCACAGCAATCCGATATAACGATTGCATGAACGCAGTGGGGACTTGGATGGCTCAGAACTGCCTAAAGTTAAATTCTAACAAGACGGAGGTGGTATGCTTTGGGAATGATGCCAATTTCTGGACACCAGATTGGTGGCCTGATACTCTGGGTCCTCTTCCCGTGCCTATCAAGAAGGTATAAAATTAGGGGTATGGATAGATCAGAAGCTTAATTTTAAAGACCACGTCCTATGCCCTGAGGTCATGCAAGAATATTCTGCCGATTGTTGTAAAACAGTGATTACAGCTCTCACCATGTTGAGGCTGGATTACTGTAATAGTCTCTATTTTACCATTCAGGAAGGTGCAATGCAGAAGTTACAACTTTTACAGAATGCAGCTGCCAGACTGCTGTTGGGCATGCCTAAGTATGCGCCAATAGCGGATGAGATACCAAAATTACACTGGCTGCCACTTAGGAAGCGTACCATGTTCAAGGCGATGTGTCTAGTACACAAGGCCCTCTACGGAGCAGGGTCGGCCTATCTAAAAGAACACCTCTATTGGTATACGCCAAGCAGATTGTTACGATCATCAGATGCCAAATTGGTGCATGTCCCATTTGTCAGAAAGGCCACCTGGGGTGGTAAAAGCTTTGTGGCAAATGCAGCCAAAGCATGGAACAAACCTCCCCTTCAGCTCAGAGCTATTTCAAAACGTTTTATCTTTCGAAAGAACTTAACCCCTTAATTGCTGCCGTCGGCCAACGGTCGTCACGGCCACTACCTCCCCAGTGCTGCGCACGACCGTTGGACGTCCATTCAGCACTAGTTCCAATGGACAGCGCAGCACTGGGGAGGTCTATTTACAACGCTTTAAAGGGGTTAAAAACCTGGTTGTTTTCAGAATAGTGGACCAGGTATCTGCCTGGCTCGGTCCCTCTGGAGAGATTTCACATAGCGCCAGGACACCCATGGGTAACAGCGCGCTCTATAAATGCCATAAATAAATAAATATATTTGGGAGTTTTAAATTGAAATGTAGGCATGCTATATGTGTTTGAGATTTTTTTCTGCATGACATTGCGTTTTGTGTGCCTCATCAGGAGGGTATATATTCACTTTTTCCTACCTTCATTTTATCCTCTTTTTATGTCTTTCATTCCTTTACCTTTCTTGTCTTCTGTTTTTCTTTGTTTCATTCATTCTTTTTCCCTTCAATTTCATATATTCTTTATTTACTTAGTTATTTCTTCTACCTTTCTTGACTATCACTTTTTCTCCTCCTTTTTCTCTTTTTTCCACTCTGCCCTTTCACGTTCTTTCTTCTCCATTTTCTTACCACCCATATGAAGGACAATATTCTGGACCTTATCTGCTCTTCATTGCCAATCCTTACCAGACACAAACCACTGCTGCAGATCACGTTGCAATACAGTTCACACTTTTACAGTTCATACTCACTCACCATGTGAACTACAGCAATTATGCCACTTCAATGACCTTTATATCAGTACCATTCTGCACAAATTAAATTTGCTTGCAATCTCCTCAACCCCTTACTGGTCATTAGTGGCAAGCTTCAATTCATACTCCAAACCACAATCCAGTTCAAGCTTTTATACATCACACCCTATCTCCAAGTGAGCTACAGCAAATGCGCTCCTTTAAGGACCTTCATATCTGTACCATTATGCACAATTTTTATTTGCGTGCAACCTCCTCCATTCCTGTGAGGTCATCAGCACCAGACTTAGCCCTATACTGTAAGCCACTAGTGAGACCTTTGACCTCTAAAAACTCACAAATCGAAGCCCAGCTTGCAGCCCCCATTATACTCATGTAGCTCAAGGTCAGTAGACTAGCCATCTGAAGACAAGAAAGGTTTTGGGGCCAGTGAGCCACACCACAGAGTGGTGTGGCTCACTGGTTAGAGGCGGCAGACCCGGGAGCAGACGACGGCCCGGGACCAGGGTTCAATTCCCAACGCGGCAGGGTCTTGGACCAGGGTCAGCGGACTCGATTATTCTCGCCTCGGTGCCTACTCTAACTAGGGATCACACTCGGCAACTCTGGGCATTAGCTTGTCTCATCTCCACAACGGCCCCACACATACGCCGGGGATGCCTGGTTTCACCTTGGAGATACCCAGTAGGGACCATCTCACAGGGAAAGCCAGGACGGGTTCCCCAGCTGTCTATAGCGCAGAGATACTCCTTCGGGAGTCGATTCTAACGCGTTAGAAACCCGCAATTAAATATACAAATCTTTTTTGGACGTCGCATAATCGGCCCATTTGTGATCGTAAAAAAGCACTTTGAAATGTACAAAAGCCAAATTGTCATTCAGTGACTTGCTAATGTATTGCAATTTGTTGTAAGAATCGGTAGTTGTAAGGGGCCTGTTTAGGTCATTCCTTCCATCGCAAATAGTGAATATCTTCCCATTCATTCCTCTGGGCCTCCTATCCCATTGGAATGAATGGGTAGGTATTCCTTATTAACGAATCTCAATTAGCGATTCGTTATTAAGGAATATTAAGGAATCGCTAATATTTTAGCGATTCCTACCTACATTCAATTTTGCGAGTCCTTAATAGTGAATCGGTAAAATTCGCTATTAAGGACTCGCAAATTTGAATTTACCTAGATCTGGCCCCTGGTGATTTCAATCTGAGGTCTTTATTTGAGTCATAGCTTGGTGAGAATATTATTTAGATGAGACAATTTCCAGGTTTTGCCTTTAGCAAGATTGTGCTCCTTTCACAATCTTGTTAACACCTTACTAATGCACCTCATGTTGTTTATGTAAATAATTCCTAGGTTGCTCCATTGTCATCAATGGTAACATTGTTTCACAGTGTGCAGTAATAATTCTACCAGATTATTCATTTTTATATATTTATAGGTAATATACTTTACACTTTTAATATACTTTATACTTTTTCTTTCAGTCAGCGTTTCTATCAATTCTCTGCTACAACTTTGGAATAGAGACATATGAACACAAGAAGTACGACGAGAGCACCTTTTGGCTCAGGTGATAACATTTAGCATTCTTAATAAATACAGCACTGTAGTCCTTAAGTTAATAACAGAGCAAAGGAGCAATGATAGCCAATGGCATGAAACTGTGATGGATTTCAAAAGGAGAAGATCCATAGAAGAAGACACAGGACCCTGCGTCCGCAGTACATGCTTTAAGGCATAACAACCACAAGTAGAGAGGGCATTAGTCCCAGCATGGGACGACCTTATTCTGGAGTTATAGCCTGAGGCAGGTACTAAAGCAATGCATGTCTATCTTCTCATAGGAGTTGAATGGGAGAGGATTTTGAAAAGGACATGTGGCTATCACTTGTCACAGGGAACAGCATGAAGGAGGAAAACACTATTTCTCTTCCAGGGGATCCTCATCAATAGTCATAAGCACTGGATATTCCCGCCCACGTGCGGGGACCCCGGAAATATTATACAAATATATATGTAAATTACATATAAATAGCTCCACAGATATATATGCACATATATCATTTTTTCTCACACCAATGCAGCCCCAAAAAAGAGGCTAAATAATGTAAATAATCCCACATATACTGAATTAGCAATGACACAAAGAAAACACATTAGGTCAAATAGCCCTTGAACTCTGTGTTTTAATGAGCAAAAAGGCTCATAATTCTCTTCCAGGGGATCCTCATCAATAGTCAAAACCATTAGAATATTCCCGCCCATGCGCGGGACCCCGGAAACACTATATTATATGTGCCCCACATATATATACTCATACATATATATACCTAAAAAAAGTTTAAAAAAAATACCTGCATATATATATAAAAACAAGCAATTGTAGCCAAATACACAATAGAGCTGGATTATGCTGTAAAGAATTTCCATCATACATGAAACATATGCATTAGAAACATTCTCGTACCCACGAAGGACTGAGGCCTTCGACCTATCCTCGACCTGCTCTCCCTCAATTTCTTCATCAAGAAAGAGAAGTTCATAATGCTCATTCTGGCTCAGGTCCTGTCTTCCCTGGACCCAGGAAACTGTATGATAGTATTGGACTTGCAGGATGCATATTTCCACATTCCCGTCCTGCCTGCCCACAGGCATAACCTGCGGTTCACAGGGTGTTTTGAGCACTTTAAGTTCGCTGTGCTCCCCTTTTGCCTCACAGTGCCCCTTGGTGATAGAAAAGGTGATGGTGGCGGTTGCAGCTCATCTGCGGATATCAGGGGTGCCAGTCTTCCCCTATCTCAATGACTGGTTTTTGAATGCGGGCTAGGCCCAAGGATATGGTCTACAATCTGTAGATTACGGTGGACTTCCTGCATTTGCTGGGGTTCACTATCAACGAGCTGAAGTTACATCTGACTGCCTCTCAGATGCTTCCTTTCATCAGAGCTGTTCTGGACACGGTGCAGTTTTGGTCCTATCCTCCTGAACGGCGAGTCCAGGATATTCAGATTATGACATAAAGTTTCAGCCTCTATCCTGGATTTCAGTGAGACCGCCTCTGAGGCTGCTGGGCCTCATGGCCGCTTGCATCCTTCTGGTGATGCATGCCCATTGGCATATGTGGGCTCGGCAGTGGGACCTAAAGTTTCAGTGGGTGCAGCATCAGGGGAATCTCTCTGACATGGCCCATATCTCCGCGGGAACTACACAAGATCTGTAGTGGTGGTTAACGACCCGCGTTTGGGTCAGCAGCTGACCACTGTCCCTACCTAAACCAGATCTGACAGTGGTGACAGGTGTGTCAGTCCTGGGATGGGGCGACCCTTTGGGAGAGGTGGGGCTCAGAGGTCTCTTGTCTCTGGCAGAATCCAGACTCCACATCAACCTGTTGGAGCTCCAGGCAATCCATCTGGCATTAAAAGCCTTTCTACCTTTTATCAAGGGAAGGCTAGTGAAGGTGTATACGGACAACAACTGTCATGTGGTACTGCAACAAAAGGTCGGGGTGGGGTGGGGTGGGGTCGTGGACCATATGTCAACAGGTGACATCTCTTCACATGGCTGGAATGTCAGGGCATTTCCCTCGTGGTTCAACATCTGGCAAGCTCTCGGAACACCAGAGTGGACGAAGTCAGCCAAAGATGGAAAGCAAATCACAAATGTAGTCTCCATCCGGACGTGGTGCAAGGTTTCTTTCAGCAGTAGGAAAAGCTTTGGTTAGATGTGTTCGGCTCCACTGTTAATTGGGTAATGCCAGCAGTTCTGGGTGCTGGAGTTTCCAAAACTGCTCTCACTCAAAGATGCTTTTCATTTCGGGTGGAGCTCAGGCCTCCTCTACGCCTTTCTGCCCATACCACTCCTGCCCACAGATTTCAACATCAGGATCGACCAGGCCAAAGTCATCCTTGTGGCTCTGAACTGAGAATAGAGACTGGTATCCCCAGCTGGTGAACATGGCCATCAGTCCTCTAATCAGGCTGCCCCTGCGGCAGGAACTCCAGTCGTAGCAGCAGGGGAGGGTTCTCCACCCGAACCTGTCAATGCTCCGCCATCTTGCGTGGAGATTGAGTGGCGACAATTGGCAGCTTTCAACCTTTCTCTCGAAGTCTGTGATGGTATCTTGGCAACCAGGCGTCCCTCCACCAAGATGGTTTATGCGTGCCATTGGACAAAATTTGTGGCATGGTCTACAGAAAGACAAATCAACCTCCTTTCTGCCCCCCTTTCTCAGGGTATACCTTTCATCCTTTTCCTTGACTAGTTGGTCTCTGCTCTGTGCACTCTAAAGGGCTATCTCTTTGCTATTTCACCTTTTCTGTGGTTGCCTGATCAGCCATCTCTTTTCAAATCCCCTATTGTAAATAGGTTTCTGGAAGGTATACAGCATTTGTTTCCACCTTCTCCCTTTATTATGCCCCAGTGGGACCTCTATCTTGTCTTCACTTTCCTTATGTGCGGTCCCTTTGAGCCCATGCACAGTTGTCCACTCAGGCTACTTACCATCAAGACAGCCTTTCTCATAGCTAGAACATCTGCCTAAGGATCAATGAGCTTAAGGCCTTGACATACAAGCCTCCTTGTTTGAACATCTACCTAGGCTTCGTACAAGAGCTCCCTTTCTCCTGAAAGTGATCACTCCCTTTCACTAGACAAATCCATCACTCTGCCTACTTTTTACGTTTCGCCTCATCCCTCCAAGGATGAGGAGCAACTTCACCACCTGGACCCAAAAAGAGCATTTTTGTCCTACCTTGATCGCACACTAGAGTTCCAGGTGGATGACCAGCTCTTCGTGGGATATGTCAGAGTGAAAAAAGGAAGGGCTGTACACAAGAGGACTGTCTCACGATCGATCGGTCTTTGTATCAAAATCTGCTATGCATTGGGTAAGAAACAACCCTCTGAGGAATTGTGTGCTCATTCCACCAGAGCTAAAGCTACAACCACTGTGTTAGCTCACAGAGTTCCTGTCCTGGACGTCTGCCAGGTTGCAACGTGAGCAAACACAATTGCCTGGACAGTCAGGTCGGTAGAGATGGGCATTTTGCCCGTTCCATCCTGCAGGACTTCCTCATGTGAAATTAGTCATGGAGACCTACCTCGGGCGAGGTATTGCTTGGGTATCTAGTCTACGGTAAGGAATCTGTGCCTAGAACCCTTATCAGATGAACTAGTTACTTTGTCTGGTAGAGACCCTATCTAGCTGCAGATTCCTTACCGACACACCCATCCTCTCCACTGTCTAGGGACAGCACTTTCCTCTTTCAGGGCCCTAGTTTTCCACACCAGTGGTCAGTGTAGTTCGTAGCTCTGCACGAGAAAAGTAACTGACGTCAGCATTCTGCAGGTTGCACCTATATAGGTACCGCACACGTCAGTTCCGTTGCGTATGACACCATGTGGAGCAGAACGACGATACCTACTGGCACACAGTACAGCTCAAGAAAAATTTCCGGATCCAGTCTGACGCCTGGGGATAACACTAAGGTAAGGAATCTACGGCTAGTTAGAGTCTCTACCAGACAAGGCGTTACCAAAGGTAGGTAACTTTTTTGATAGGATGGATCTGATTAATGTGTTACAAGATTTGTGCATCTGCTAAGGACCGTGTTGTGCTAACTATGAGTAGGGCATAACTTAAAAAAAAAAAAAATTAAATGTACTTCTCATTTAGACTCGTGTGTAACACCTTCTAGCATTATAGTTTGCACCTGGACTCTGGGGCATGTTCCTTGATTTACACCTATGCACTAAGCATTGGAAAAAAACTTGTTCAAACGGTGTGTGCACAGACTTGCACAGTCAACTACCACTAGGTAAAACCTAGTGGGAGGTGCCCATGCAAGGACCTTTTGCCCTGTGCTTCTCATCAGTGCTAGTGTGGAACCAGGGGTACATTGTATTTGTGCCCGTTGATTCGGTGGCGATGTTTAAAGTCAGTGGCTGCTGGCACGGATTGGGGGTGGAGTGGCTGGGGGGTAAAGAAAAAAAAAAGAACAGGAAGCACCTGGGCTCCCCAAAGCCAATCACCACGCTGTAATGCAGCATTGTGATTGGTCTGAACGCCCTGGTTCGGCGCTTGGCCAGGGACTGGTAGCCTGGGCATGTTCTCCACCCAGGCTGTAATGCAGCCTGGGTAGAGAACATGCAAAGTGTGCATGGCTGTTTGCCAAACAGTCATGCACACTTCCAGAATGCCCACACACGAGTCCTCCTGCTCTGAGAGCAGAGAGCTCCGCCCCACCCCACAAAGCTACTGCAGCAGGAAAAAATAAAATGATAATAATGTTATGTTATGTTAAATTTTGATAAAGCACAACAGCTGCCCCAGCAAAGAGGCGTCCCGGCGCTGCTAGATCAGGAAAACAAATACTCAAGGACAGTCAGGCAGAAACAGGAGCCTATGGAAGTGAGAAAAGGATGGTCTTGATGGCTTTCCGAAAAGCCAACAGATTCTCCATTCCACGGATGTGAACCGGCAGAGAATTCCATAATTTGGCCGCTAACAACCGGAAGGAGCGATCACCCATACGGCATAGTTTGATACGTGGCACCTCCACCAGGTGTTGCCCCAATGAGCGCAAGCTCCGGGGGGGGCAGGTACCAAGTCAACAGTGGGCGCAGTAACACCGGTCTCCCGGTTTTAAGGATTTTGAATGCTATAACAAGGGCTTTGAATTTGATCCGGGAGGCAATCGGAAGCCAATGTAGTCTTCCAATCGTTGCTCTGGCAGAACATCTGCGAGGGAGCCCGATCAGAGTTCTTGCTGCCAGATTTTGAACCCGTTGGAGTCGCAAGATCTCGGCTTTATTCGCACCTAGGAGCAACACGCTAGCATAGTCCAAGCGAGAGATGATTGTGGCTTGAACTATAAGCTGGTGAACTGTTGGCTCAAAGTACTTCAGGATTGGTTTTAGACCTCTCAGCAAGCCCACACAAGTTATTATCATTTTATTTTTCCATTATTTACACTGCCGAAAGCGATAGGGCGACGCTCGTCTGCCTTAGCGGAGTTGCCGCTACTAAAGGACCCTGGTTGAGTGTGACAGTGTATATGTTCATGGACTGAGGCACTTTATGCAATCTGTAGAAACCTGTGACCTTTAACCAGGGAATGGGGAGAGCTTCACTCTGCTTTTATCACATGAATTCACAAAAAGATTTTGGTATTCTCTCCTCTCTAGCCAAAGCTATGAAATTGGTAAAATGGACAAGAAATATTCTACAGGACAGGAGTTGCAGGTAAGCAATCTGAGCACATGAAGCCAATGTTTAGAATGCTCTTTGTGCATGTGGAAACCAATCTCCTGCACGATACAGAGGAGGCCGTGCACTTCAATAACACCACTTTCTGTGCCTTTTTGTTTGTGATATATGTCTAGCTAATATGGCTAATGTTTTGTTCTTTTTCATGTAGCAGACTTTACAGGCACTGCTTTTATTTTGTAAGAAGGGACAATTATTACATGCTGCTCTGAAATTACATGAACCACAAACTCCTGCTGCATTGCATTCTCCGACGTTCAAACCGATAAAGGGTTCTGGCCCTATTCAGCAAGGCTAGGCCAAATCAATACAAAACCAACAACACGATTGCCAATACTGATACATTCTACACATAATACTTCTACCGAATCACACGTGACACTCATAGTGACTGGAAAAAAGCTGATTTTGAATTTTTTATTTTTCTTTATTATTCAATTTCATCAAGAATCAATAAAAAAGGTCATGTTATTATTTCAATGAACAATCACGACAAATGTTGTTAGAACCACAAACACTTACACATATCTAAGACACAACTTTTAAGTCACATATAGGACAAAAACAATACCTATCATATTCAAAACAACACATTACAGTATGTAAATTAAAGACACACTCCAGTTCCAAAGAAAAATGATAGGACAGTTAAAAAGAAAATAAACAAAGGATGAAAAAGCTAGGGAATGGTTGAACAAATACACAACAGAAGAGTCTTTCTCCAGTATTAGGGGTGTCTTTCATAGATTCACATGCTTGAATATTCCCCGTCGTCGAAGTGGGAGTCCCACGGTAAATAAAATAGCAATAATGCTAATAAATATATATATATATATATATACATATAGTATCATATAAGTAATAAAACAGATAAAATATGTACTGAAAAACCTTTACAAAGGTTACCACATAGAAATGCATTAGAGAGAAAAAAACTCATTTGTAACATATCAGTGTCATTATGTTAGTCCAAACTGCAGCCAATCAGGCTCAAGTACCCTCTAGAACCTTCTCCTCAGAAGCTCAAGCCCTCAGATTTTCTACCGCACGTCGTGTGAAGGGAGTCTCCCTGAGCTCTGCTCAGTTCTTTTCTACATTTCTACTCTTCACAGGTTTTTGTTTTACACAAAGATGTCAAGTAAGAAGTCTTTATTTAGACCTTGTTCCTCCTGTGGGAAATTGCGTTTATTTGAGAAGGACCCTCATGACAAATGTATTTACTGCCTGTATCCTGCTCACAAAGCGGTTGATTGTAGGTTCTGTAGAACTTTCAATCCTAAAACCCTTAAGGACAGGGAGGGTCGCCTTCTACTTTGGCTTAAGCGCCTTCAAGATAAGGAGGACGTTGTTTCTGATGCAGAAAGCCTTCAGTCAGTTCCTTCTTCTATGGCTTCTAAGCGTGGCAGTGTTCAGGAGTTACCATCTCCTTTCCTGAAGAAAAGAAAGCTGGCTTTAACTGTGGCTGCAGTGCCACCTACTACTACTGTGCCTGTTATCACTACGCCCACGAGACCTGGCTCTCAGGCGCCTTTTCCAGCTTCTATTAAAGTGGTTACACTTTTAACAGCGCGGTCGTCGACGGGCTCGTCGACGACCACTCCAACGACGAGATTGGCTGCTGTGGCTTCGTCTACGACCACAGTCACGACGACGTCGGCATCATCATCGTCGACGAGAGTCTCGACGACGGCTTGCACGTCGACGAACGCCTCTGTCTCTTCAATCCCGTCGACGATCCCCATTTTATCGTCGACGAAGAAGCCATCGTCGACGAAGAAACCATCGTCGTCATTACCTTCGTCGACGAAGCTCCCGTCGACGACACAGCTACCGTCGACGACGACGAAGATTCCGTCGACGAAGATTTCGTCGACGCAAGCGCCGTCGACGAAGGCGCCGTCGACGAAGGCGCCGTCGACGTCTAAAATGCTGTCAACTACATCGTCGACGAAGATTCCGTCGACGAAGATGCCGTCGACGAAGATTCCGTCGACACAGGCGCCGTCGACGAAGGCGCCGTCGACGTCTAAAATGCTGTCAACTACATCGTCGACGAAAACATCGTTGACGAGCTCGTCGACGAGCACATCAGCTACAGTAGTGCCTAAGCCTTCTAGGTCTACGGTGACGCCTACAGACTCATCGTCTACGACGACTGCTTCCAAATCGTCATCGTCTACGCAGGGATCTGCGTTGACAGAAACTTCTGGTTCTTCATCCTACGCCAACGTGCCTTTAGTGCCCTTGGACACTTCAGTTTCTGCAGTACAGTCCTCATTCAATATGGAGGAAGATTCTGCTTTCCATCTACAATCCCCTGCTCCACAACCACCACTTCAGTTGTTTGTCTCAGACCATGAGACTGAGTCTGTTCCGGATGACACTGGGTATGGGGACGCCCAGAGTCCATCAGATTTGATAATTAAATGCCAAGACACTACTTCGGAGGAAGAAGAAGATGAGCAGGTAGATCAGCACGAGGACCAATGCGTGCAAATTCCGATGACGTCTATTCCAATGACGCTTTTCTCTAACCTCCAACACATGTTGGACGATTACAATAGACGCTTTCCACCTACCCCCCAGGGTACTCCGGTTCATGAATCTGCTGAGGTACCAGTTTCGTCTCAACCTCTACAATCACCACCTAGACCGTCGATACATTTGAGCACTCCTCTATCTCCTAATCCACAGATGGACACTGACTCAGAACCAGAGAGAGAGGAAGGCGAGGTTTATCCAGATACGGATGGTGAGCAAGATCCTTATATGGCGGAATTCGATGATTATCGAGTTCAAACACCCTCGCCACAACAGGGCACTTCAGGTGATTCACCTCCTGTGGACATCGCTAGTTTTCATAAGCTTATGGACAAAGCGGCGGACCGCTTCAAGTTGACAAGGGTCCAGCGAGACGAAGAATGTTTCCTGTATGATTTTAAGAATCAGCCTTATAAGCAGGTACATACCATACCAATTATAGAATTTATCTGGAAGGAAGGGCAAAAGATTATGAAGGCTCCTAACTCTTTGCCTGCCCAAATACCTAGGTTGGAGAAGAAGTACAAGGCTCCAACAGGCTCGCCTGTTTGTCTGCTATCTCATCCAAAGCCAGACTCTGTGGTGACTCAGGCAGCACAACGTCGTGCGCGCAATCCTGCAGCGCCTGTCACTTCCCCTCCCGATAGAGAGGGTCGACGATTGGATGCAATCGGAAAGAAGTTTTCATCCATGGCATCAACCTCAGCTCGTGCTGCGAATGCTCTCGCAATTTTGGGTCATTTCGACCGACAAATGTGGTCAGACATGTCCATCTTCCTTGCACAGCTTCCAGAGTCATCCAAAGCAGAAGCGCTCCAGGTCCTTCAGGATGGACAAAGAGCTTCGGAGGAGATTATAGACTGTGCTGTGGATATTGCAAATACTGCATTCCGTATCCTTGCCAGTGCTGCGGCGCTCCGACGCCAGGGATGGTTAAAATCTACATCTTTCAGGCAGGAGGTTCAGTCAAAGATCATTGACATGCCGTATGATGGCCAATCTTTGTTCGGTTCCCAAATCGATGCGTCTTTGGAAGCCATAAAGAAGGATACCGACACGGCAAAATCGCTTGGATCCTTACAATTTAAAAAACAGCCCTTTCGTGCAGCACGGGGACGGGGCACCTCGTCCACTTTTTCCCGAGGAGGACAGTCACAGTACCGCCAGTACAATCAGGGGAACCAACGGTACTCAAATCAGCAGTCTTCTCGTCAACAACAATCCAGACCCTATAGAGGAAAGTCCAATTATAGAGGTGCCAACAACGCCAACAAACGGCAATGACTTGCCAGTTCAGCAGGATGTTGGAGGTCGAATCTCGCAATTTTACTCTCAGTGGTCTCAAATAACATCGGACCAATGGGTGTTGGACATTGTGCGCAAGGGTCACGTTTTGGAATTCACAGAGTTTCCTCCTCCATTTCCACCTTCGGGTCCGCCACCTCCCCACCTGGAAGAACTGCATCATCAAGTTCTACTTTTATTAACAAAGGGTGCAGTCGAAGTGGTTCCTGTATCTCAGCGGGGGAAAGGCTTCTATTCGAGGTTCTTCCTCATTCTAAAGAAGACGGGGGAGTGGCGTCCCATTATGGATTTGAGGTATCTCAATCTATTCCTGAAACAACAGTCCTTCCGGATGTTAACGTTGTCAGAAGTCTTGCGGCTTCTCTGCAGCGGCGATTTTTTAACGACAATAGACCTGCAAGACGCCTATTTTCATGTACCAATTATTCCTCAGCATCGGAAATACTTGAGGTTCACAGTGGGACACAATCACTATCAGTTCAAAGTCCTTCCTTTTGGCCTCAGATCAGCTCCTCGTGTGTTCACGAAGGTTCTGGCCCCGGTCATGGCTTATCTGCGTCTTCAAGGAGTCCAAATATTTCCTTACCTGGACGATTGTCTTTTAAAGTCCCAATCCGCAAGCCAGCTGCATCACGACACACGTCTGTGCCTCACCCTATTCAATTCTCTAGGGTTGACCATCAATGTAAAGAAGTCACATTTCACTCCTCTGCGAAACAGGACATTCCTCGGAGCTGTTATAGACACGGACGTGTCAAAAGCGTTCATCTCCGCCGAGCGGAGACAGAGGATACTTCATCTGGTCTCCACCATCAGATCAAAAAAGTCAGTTTCAGTGCGAATGTTAAAATCATTTCTGGGAATGGCATCATCTTGTATCGCACTGATCCCGAATTGCAGGTTACGTACCCGTCCCATTCAGGAGGAATTGGACCTACAATGGCGACAGGTGTCGGGGTCGTTCAACGACCAAGTGACAGTCACATCTTGCATGAAGACCAGTCTGCTCTGGTGGGAGCAACGAACCAATCTGATCCAAGGGGCCTCCTTCCTTGCCCAGCCTCCAGATCTAACATTGACCACGGATGCGTCCATGGACGGATGGGGAGCCCATCTCATGGAACTTTCCATCAAAGGCAAATGGACAGCGACTCAGAAGACCTGGCATATCAACAGGCTAGAATTACTGGCAATCTTCCTAGCGCTAAAGGCTTTCTTACCAGTGGTGCGCGGAGAATCGGTGCTGGTCCAAACAGACAACACCACCAGCATGCACTACATGAACAAACAGGGAGGCACAAAATCTCAGCCCCTGTCTCGTCTTGCCCAAAAGATTTGGGAATGGGCACTTCGTCATCACATTTGTTTGACAGCAGTCCATCTGCCGGGAGCGTCAAACATACTGGCAGATTCCCTAAGCAGGTCTGCGTCATCCACTCACGAATGGGAGTTACACCAGCCGACTCTGGACCTCGTGTTCCACCAATGGGGTCATCCCAAGATGGACCTCTTTGCAACTCCAGTGAATCGGAAGTGCCAGACTTTCGCCAGTTGGCATCCACATCCGGAATCCAGCGGCAATGCCCTACTCATGGATTGGACCGGCCTATTTGCTTATGCGTTTCCACCACTCCCATTGGTGCCAAGAACGTTGTGGAAGATGCGCAGACAACCCTGCCGCTTGATTTTAATCGCCCCACGTTGGCCCAGACAGGCGTGGTTTTCAGAACTCCTTCTAATGTCCCAATGCACACCCATTCGTCTCCATCCACGTCCGGATCTTCTGACAATGGACAATGGACAAGTTTGTCACCCAGACCCATCAACGCTTCAATTGTGGGCATGGAACCTGAATTCATTGAATTTGCCTCTTTAAATATACCTCAAGACTGTAGAGACATTCTAGCGTCGGCTAGAGCTCCATCAACCATCAAGACATATAGGTTGAAGTGGAAACGTTTCTGTCATTGGTGCGCAGCATCCAACGTACACCCTATCAGTTCCACTCCAGACCAACTGTTACCGTTCTTTTTAAGTCTTGCTCAGTCTGGTCTTTCACATGCCACATTGAGAGTCTTTTTGGCGGCTATCTCACGCTACCGTCATGATGGATCTACGTCTCTCTGTTCTTCCAGAATCATCCGACAATTCTTTAAAGGACTTTTCCGGAAGTTCCCTCCGTTAAGGCGCCCTCCTCCAGCGTGGCACCTCAACGTGGTGTTATCCCAACTTATGAAACCTCCATTTGAGCCAATTCATCGCTCACACCTCAAGTTTCTGACCTGGAAAGTGGCTTTACTTTTGGCTTTGACTTCGTCTCGTCGCGTAAGTGACTTGCACGCTTTCACAATCAAACCTCCATATTTACAGTTCAAACCAGATGGAGTATCACTTCGTACCAATCCTTCTTTTCTTCCAAAAGTACCTACTGACTTCCATTTGAACGAGCCAGTGTTCTTAAAGACTTTTTTCCCGGATCCTAAATCCCCTGCGGAACAGCGACTACATTCTTTAGACATCAAACGTTGTCTAAAATTCTACCTTTCAAGAACAGCTCCTTTCCGTAAATCCAATCAGCTATTTATAGCATATGGACTACTGCGCAAAGGACACTCAGTGACTAAACAAACAATAACACGATGGCTCTCTTCAGCCATATCATTTTGCCATCAGCAGGCTGGCAGGCCTTTACCTACTCCAGTGAGGGCACATTCTACGAGAGCGATGGCGTCGTCCATCGCATTGTTTGCCGGAGTGCCTCTACACCAGATTTGTCGTGCTGCGACATGGTCCAGCAGGCACACATTTACCAGACATTATTGTTTGGAAGCTGTCAACGAAGCGGATACCGCAGTGGGGCAAGCAGTGCTTCGTCATCTTTTCAAATAAGGTGAGCCTCTTTCCCTCCTCCATTCTTGAGATTGCCTTGCTTTTATGCTATATATTGTTTCTTCAATGCTTTGGAAATATTGCAATCTCAGCTCTAGGAGGTTACTGCTATCTATTCTATTCAAGCATGTGAATCTATGAAAGACACCCCTAATACTGGAGAAGAACAATTGTTACTTACCTGTAAACAGGTGGTTCTCCAGTATTGGTGTCTTTCATAGATTCACATGCGACCCACCCATCCTCCCCTCAGAGGCTCTGTTCTCCTCATGCGCTATTATTACTAGTGCTACGAAAATCTGAGGGCTTGAGCTTCTGAGGAGAAGGTTCTAGAGGGTACTTGAGCCTGATTGGCTGCAGTTTGGACTAACATAATGACACTGATATGTTACAAATGAGTTTTTTTCTCTCTAATGCATTTCTATGTGGTAACCTTTGTAAAGGTTTTTCAGTACATATTTTATCTGTTTTATTACTTATATGATACTATATGTATATATATATATATATATTTATTAGCATTATTGCTATTTTATTTACCGTGGGACTCCCACTTCGACGACGGGGAATATTCAAGCATGTGAATCTATGAAAGACACCAATACTGGAGAACCACCTGTTTACAGGTAAGTAACAATTGTTCTTATAGTTCCTATGATACAACGCCTCAGGGCAGCAGTGCGTTTTACAAGACACATACAAGACACACATACATACAATACAAACCCTATAGGAGTTATAGCCAAAGGTATGCAGACAAAATATCGATATTTAAATATCGATATACAATTATATCGAAGTTTAAATATCGATGGGACAAAATATAGAGGGTAAGTAATATCGATAAATTTAATATCGATATTAGTAATATCGAAGTTTTAAATATCGATGTCAGTAATATCGATGTTAATAATTTCGATGTTACTAATATTGATTTTTAAATTATTTTTGTGTATATTATTATGTATTTATTATGTTTTTAATTTATTTTTATGTAATTTAATTAAATGTTGTATTTTAGTACTGTAGCGGGTTGTGGGTTTATAGGGGAATAGGGTGGGAAGTAATTTAATTATGTTAAATTAATTATTAATTAGTAGGAATTATAAATTAATATTTATTATTTGGCAATTATTTTTAATTAATTGGTAATTAATTTTAATTAATTGATTAATTGATAAATATGTTCTGTAGCAGGTTGTGGGTTTATAGGGAATAGGGTGGGAAGTAATTTAATTATGTTAAATTCATTATTAATTAGTAGGAATTATAAATTAATATTTATTAATTGGTAATTATTTTTAATTAATTGGTAAATAATTTTATTTAATTGATTAATTGATAAATATGTTCTGTAACGGGTTGTGGGTCTATAGGGGAATAGGGTGGGAAGTAATTTAATTATGTTAAATTAATTATTAATTAGTAGGAATTATAAATTAATATTTATTAATTGGTAATTATTTTTAATTAATTGGTAATTAAATTTGATTAATTGATAAATATGTTCTGTAGTGGGTGTGGGTTTATAGGGGAATAAGGTGGGAAGTAATTTAATTATGTTAAATTAATTATGAATTAGTAGGAATTATAAATTAATATTTATTAATTGGTAATTATTTTTAATTATTTGGTAATTAATTTGAATTAATAGATTAATTGATAAATATGTTTTGTAGTGGATTTATAGGGGAATAGGGTGGGAAGTAATTTAAATGTAATTAAGTAATAATGTTCTTTAATTAATTGTTTGGTTAATTATTTAATTGTTAATTAATTATTAATTGTTAATTAAATATTATTAAATGGTATTTTCATAAAATTGTTTAATTACATATATTTTGTTCACATGTTTTTAATAATTATGTATTGGTATTTGTAAATGGTTTATATCTATTTAATAGTTAATATTTTTATTATTTAAAATAAAACATTTATTTATAAGTATGTTATTTTTACCCCTACGCTATCCAACATTTTCCCTACTGTTGCACTCTCAGGAGTGGGAATAGTCATTTTTACCCCTACGCTATCCAACACTTTCCCTACTGTTGCACTCTCTGGAGTGGGAATAGTAATTTTTACCTCTACGCTATCCAACACTTTCCCTACTGTTGCGCTCTCTGGAGTTGGAATAGTAATTTTTACCCCTACGCTATCCAACACTTTTCCTACTGTTGCACTCTCTGGAGTGGGAATAGTAATTTTTACCCCTACGCTATCCAACACTTTCCCTACTGTTGCACTCTCTGGAGTGGGAATATTAATTTTTACCCCTACGCTATCCAACACTTTCCCTACTCTTGCGCTCTTTGGAGTTGGAATAGTAATTTTTACCCCTGCGCTATCAAACACTTTCCCTACTGTTGCGCTCTCTGGAGTGGGAATAGTAATTTTTACCTCTACGCTATCCAACACTTTCCCTACTGTTGCGCTCTCTGGAGTGGGAATAGTAATTTTTACCCCTATGCTATCCAACACTTTCCCTACTGTTGCACTCTCTGGAGTGGGAATATGAATTTTTACCCCTACGCTATCCAACACTTTCCCTACTGTTGCGCTCTTTGGAGTTGGAATAGTAATTTTTACCCCTACGCTATCCAACACTTTCCCTACTGTTGCGCTCTCTGGAGTGGGAATAGTAATTGTTACCCCTACGCTATCCAACACTTTCCCTACTGTTGCACTCTCTGGAGTGGGAATAGTAATTTTTACCCGTACGCTATCCAAAATTTACTTAATTTTTTTAATTAGTTTTGCATTGTTATTAATTGTTATTTATATTATTATTTTATGTATAAAAAATTATTTGTAATTTATTATATTTTCATTTATTTATAAGTTATTAAAATAATTATTTTAGAGTTAATATTAATTAAGTATATACTATGTATTATATTTTTATTATTATTAGTTTTTTACATTATTTATTGATTTTAAATATTATAATATATTTGCAACTATGTTTATTATATTTATAAGTATTATTTTGTTAATATTAAATTTTATTTAAATAAAAAAGACGATATTTAAAAAAAAAAACGATATTTTTGACATCGATATATTTTTTTCGATATTTTTGTACTTACCTTGTTAGAGATAGGATCCCGATATTATTGTCCTCGATATTTTTGTTGCGATATTTTGGTACCTCGATATTTTTGTAGTCGATATTTTGTCATAGATTCATAGCCAAACAGTACTGTATTCAGGTCACCAGAGTTGCAATCAGTACATATCAGAGAATTTGTTTGATAGATCGTAATGGACCTGATACTAAGATTCAAATGCACTTGTTTGGTATCAAGAGAAGAAGACAATAAGAAAAGTGGAGCTGTGTAACCAGGATCCTTCCTGAAGGAGCCGGAAAGAACAACTGACCTAACTGTCACCCCTGAGGCATGATGGGAAGCTGGGGGTCATGAGTGCCTTAAAGGCACGGTGCCAGTTTATCTCTATGTTGCTATGAGTTAGCTTTTCAGTCTTTTTAGACTGTGTTTTTGCAATGCAGCCTGGGAGCTGTCTATGCTTTCAGTCCTTTATGAGAGTTTCTGCTGTCTGCCAAGCATTAAAACAGATTCAAAACATGTTTTATTGTTGTTTTTCCCTGTTTCTAATGCATGTTTTCATGATATAATGGGGAGTCCTTGCAGCATTATTCAGCTCTGGTGTGTATGAGGCTGCAGTTGCTTATTTTATATATATATATATATAAAATAAGCACTTGTTTGGTATCAAGAGAAGGTCTACTTGTGTCAAACCCCTAATGTGTTTGAAGCGGGGTTCTCCTCAGGACCTGGAACAGAGGAGCTGTAGTGTAACTTCTGTGGACTTTCTTTTTGTGGCACGGCACGTGCTTCCTTAATCCGTAAAAAAGTCTAAAATCAATTTCTGAAGGGATATCTGTGGCAGTTCTCGTTGCGACGTCTTTTAAACAGTTGGTGGAGACAAAATATGAAGAGATGCGACGCGTCTCCTAAATGTACGTGTCACTTCCCTGGTTTTTTTTCTATGAAAGGGTTCTTCCCAAATCTTCCTTACATTTGTCCCAATCTCGTCTTGTAACATTGTTTAATCCGTGTGAGACGGATGAACGCTTGGAAGCACACGGATTAAACAACGTTCCAAGACGAGATTATGGCACACGTAAGGAAGATTTGGGAAGAACACTTTTTAAAAAAAAAAAAAAAAAAAGAAAATGACACGTCCGTTTAGGAGACGTGTCGCTTCTCTTCCAGGGGATCCTCATCAATAGTCATAAGCACTAGAATATTCCCGCCCATGCGCGGGACCCCGGAAACACAATCAAATATGTGCCCCACATATATGCATTTCCATATATATATATATATATTCTCTCAAAAAAACTATAAGTTTTAGTGGTGTTATAGTTAGCTGGACATTTTACTCATACAAAACCATTGAAATTGCTCCTATATAGTTAGTTGTACTAACTATATTTGGCGCACCCGCAATCCTCTGCAGATGATGTCACATATTAGATCATTCATGACATGGTCAGTGACATCACTGATGACATCTCAAATGACATCAGTGATGTCATTTGAGATGTCATCAGTGATGTCACTGACCATGTCATGAATGATCTAATATGTGACATCATCAGCAGTGGATTGCGGGTGCACGAAATATAGTTAGTACAACTAACTATATAGGAGCAATTTCAATGGTTTTGTATGAGTAAAATGTCCAGCTAACTATAACACCACTAAAACTTATAGTTTTTTGAGTGAATTTCAAAGGTTTTTTAAAGGCTAATTCCTAACTATATAACTCCTGAAACCTATGGTTTTTTCAGTGAATTTCAAAGTTTTTTTTAAATGCTAATTCCTAACTATATAAGGCCTGAAACCTATGTTTTTTTCAGTGAATTTCAAAGGTTTTTTAAATGCTAATTCCTAACTATATAAGGCCTGAAACCTATGGTTTTTTCAGTGGATTCGCAAGGTTTTTTAAATGCTAATTCCTAACTATATAAGGCCTGAAACCTATGGTTTTTTCAGTGAATTGCAAAGGTTTTTTAAATGCTAATTCCTAACTATATAAGGCCTGAAACCTATGGTTTTTTCAGTGAATTTCAAAGGTTTTTTAAATGCTAATTCTATTAGCGGATAACGTTTAAATATATTAATATCCTAGTGGGACCACCTGAGCAGCCCTAAGGGGTCAGGGTGTTTCTACCGTGCCCCCTTTTTGTGCTCTACACGTTTGTTTTTCTGCTTTCTTGTGCCTAATTCCTAACTATATAAGGCCTGAAACCTATGTTTTTTTCAGTGAATTTAGGTGTGCCATACTTTTGTCATAAGTAAGACTGTTAGCGCTCTAGTTGTTCTTTAGAACACTCTGGGACATTCTGTCATTGGGCTATAGTTGGGCTACATCTGGCTGATATTTGGGCTACATTTGTTTTTTTTTGTCTCTGGTGGCCATCTTTGGGCTACATTGGGCTACATTTGGGCTCTAACATATATATAGCCCAATGTAGCCCAATATATATTTTTTCAAAGTTAATTTTCGTAAAAACCACTGGAGCATATATCTTGAGACATAGCAAAGGCAGATCGGGCTACCAGTCCCTACAATTTTGCCAAGTTTGGTGGAAAACCATTCAGCCGTTCGGGCTAAAAGTGAGTCCAACCGCCCTATGGAAATTAACATGGGGAAAACACCCCCCTTTTATCTCGGACTCCACTTGACGGATCCCCCCCAAACTTTCAGGGAAGGACCGGAGCACCGCGAGGCAAAGTTAAGGAAAATTTCAGGAAGATTCCTCAACCGGCGCCAAAGTTATTCCCAATAGAATGTTGCGATTTCCCTATCGCCAGTAGGTAATATATATATATATATATATTAAGCAACTGCAGCCTCATACACACCAGAGCTGAATAATGCTGCAAGGACTCCCCATTATATCATGAAAACATGCATTAGAAACAGGGAAAAACAACAATAAAACATGTTTTGAATCTGTTTTAATGCTTGGCAGACAGCAGAAACTCTCATAAAGGACTGAAAGCATAGACAGCTCCCAGGCTGCATTGCAAAAAACACAGTCTAAAAAGACTGAAAAGCGAACTCATAGCAACATAGAGATAAACTGGCACCGTGCCTTTAAGGCACTCATGACCCCCAGCTTCCCATCATGCCTCAGGGGTGACAGTTAGGTCAGTTGTTCTTTCCGGCTCCTTCAGGAAGGATCCTGGTTACACAGCTCCTCTTTTCTTATTGTCTTCTTCTCTTGATACCAAACAAGTGCATTTAAATCTTAGTATCAGGTCCATTGCGATCTATCAAACAAATTCTCTGATATGTACTGATTGCAACTCTGGTGACCTGAATACAGTACTGTTTTGCTCTAACTCCTATATGGTTTGTGTGTATCATAGGAACTATAAAGATGCTTCTGTTGTGTATTTGTTCAACTATTCCCTAGGTTTTTCATCCTTTGTTTATTTTCTTTCTAACTGTCCTATAAGCTTTCTTTGGAACTGGAGAGTTTCTTTAATTTACATACTATAATGTGTTGTTTTGAATATGATATGTATTGTTTTTGTTCTATATGTGACCCAAAAGTTGTGTCTTAGATATGTGTAAGTGTTTGTGGTTCTAACAACATTTGTTGTGATTGTTCATTTAAATAATAACATGAACTTTTTTATTGATGATTGATGAAATTGAATCCTAAAGAAAAATAAGAAATTCAAAATCAGCTTTTTTCCTGTCACGATGAGTGTCACTTGTGATTGGGTAGAATTATTAAGTGTAGAATAATTATCAGTAGTGGCAATCATGTTATTGGTTTTGCATTCTCCGACGTGGCGCTGCAGAGTCCATAGAAAATGCAAAAAACACGAGTTTTCTCAATCTTTACAGACTAACCGTCTTTGAAGTCTTAATAAAACGGTCTCACATAAAACAGCCCCACTCACTGCAACTAGCTGTGGTTACTGGCTCTACTGGCTTCCTCTCTTACCCAGTGTAACAGTTACCTTATTTAGGCCCATCAGAGCCAGAGTTAGCGGTCTCCTAGAGCTCAGGCAATCCATTCATATGGGCAGTAAGATCAGCCATTGATTGTTGAGCACTTGATTGCGCTTATCAGCCATTGTTTGATTGTGTCATTCGTGACGTAAGGATGTTTTCCCTCCTGCAGTACGACAAGTGGTAATTTTATTTGTGCAGTAGTGCCATAATTTCACTTGGATGAAGCATTCGCCTTTCTGTGCTTTATACCACTGATATGTTTTGTTTACTGAGCGGGGAAAATATTTTCAAAAATGGGGTGTATATTTTTAGCAGTCAACATGACAAATGACAGAAGTGGGCTTAAAAGGTATATATTGGTGGATGAAGGCCTGCCCCTTGCATTTCTTGTAGAAATGTTGACTGGTCACTACCCATGGAAAGAGGCAACCCTGGAAGGGTTTTTAAGAAAAGTCCTGAACTTCCTAGGGACATCTCTGCTGCCATTGCTTAGCAACAATTGACAAAGCCAGTAATTTGGCTTCTGTATTGTGCACACCCGTGAAGGACAAAATTCACACATACCTGTAGACTTACAGACATAGTATGTTTTCAGTGCACACAGACCAACATGGTTACAGGCACCTATGCAGTTAAACAAAAGACTCAGGATACCCGTAAATATCAAAATCACACATAGAGACACCTATGCATGCCAGTGTGGTGTCTGTTCTTTGTATGTGAGGGCAAAAGCATGGAGAGGAGAATATACCGCTGCTCGTTGTGCTCTACCTGTTCTTCTCCAGGGAATGTTCATTACTATATATCAAGAGGGAGGGACTCGGAGCCATAAAGGTCCAGCATACATGCTCCGATTAGTAGGTAGCACCACATATGTTACTATAGGCAGTAGGACTCCATCATTAAAATATTTCTGTAGAGTACCCCATCCTAATTTTTATCCTACTCCTTCAGATATTTACTTAAAATACACCAATCTACTATTTTTCCCACACACCCACACTTAACCATACGGCTTATAACAAGATCTCCGGTGGAGAGCCCGCATCGAGGGAATCCGTCAGGCAGAACCCAGCTGCGTGTTTGATTCCTTCCGAGGCGGAAGCCGGGAGGTTGCTGTGCTTACTCTGCTTTGATTGATTATTATTCTCATTTTTAAACTGCTGCACAATTCAGCTTTTAAACATTGCCTGTATTTGACGCTTGACTACGAAGCTGTCAGACATAGTAATTTGTGATTCTTTTGTATGTCACACCTCGCTTGACTAAAAATCGGTATGATTGTTGTCCCCTCGCCCCCTGCTTGATGAACTAAGCGCTGACCTCTTACCGACTCACCCCCGTACTCCATCGCTACCCGGACCAGCATCAGCAGACTCAGGCGCTGAGATAGCTGGGTCCCGGGCGGGCTGAAAATCATAGCGGCCATCTTTGTTTGGGGAAGCGTTCGCACGCATCCTAGTGGCCAGTATAAAAAGGGGAGGGCATGTCTCCGCGCAGCGGACGTGATCAGCGGACGCACCGGACCTGTGCCAGAGTCCTGCCCGTCTGCGCCCGTCCACGACCATGCCGCGCCCGTGACCACAGACCCTGTCAATTTGGTCACCCCGTCCATAATTACATATGACAGGAATTCTCTACTCAAACTCATGCCCGAGGCTGTGCCTTTAGGCACACTTTACCATCTGACCTCATCACACTCTCGTACCCTTACATGCACTGTAAAATTGAACAGCTAAAAGACAACCCCGCAACTCACTGCCCCCTCCTACAGAAACCCGCTCGGTCCTCGCCCTATAGTCAAAACCTTACCGTCACAGCGGGCCTAATTAACTGTTGTTCATTGGCAAAACACTCTTTAGATATAGCCCAAACGTTGTCTGATAACAAATGGGATCTTCTTTTCTTAACCGAAACCTGGCTGGGGGACGAAACCAATCCTGTCCTGTCCCTTGCTATACCTCCAGACTATAATATACTATGTGCCAACCGACAGAGCCTCAACTGTGGTGGAGACATTGCTATAATTTATAGATCACATTGGACCATCTCTTCCTTCCCCTATACCCAAATAGAATCTATTGAAGCTCTCCCATTCTGCCTCCAACTGACAGCCAATATCACAAACCCCGGTCTACTTGTATACCGTCCCCTCAAATCCAAGGTATCCTCCCTTCCTGTCTTTCTTGACTATCTCCTTCAGGCTAGTTCCTGATACGCAAATTTTACCCTTCTTGGGGACTTCAATCTCCATGTAGAGGATGCCTCGGACACCACAAGTCTCAATTTTCTCTCTACACTATCTGATGGAGGGCTAATACAATTGATTTCCGGCCCAACTCATAAGGCAGGCCATACTCTTGATCTGATCTGCTCCAACTTAGCAGACATAACTATCAACGAACCTTATCCAGTGATCTGGTCGGACCATTTCTTCATCCCTTTCTCCATTTCTCTATCCCACCAAGACAGACCTAGATTACAGGCCAAAACCCTCGGCCGCAACTGGAGTAAGATCTCTCCAGAAAGCCTAGCAGTACACCTTGCCACCACCTCGCCCACGCACGCTCTAGACCTGGACTCTAGGCTGACCAATTTTAACAATTGGATCTCATCTGCTATAGACTCGCTTGCTCCTATCAGGTCTATTAAAACCTTCCGAGCTGCCCCCTCGGCACCGTGGTACTCGGATGAACTACGTAAATGCAAGTCTGCCTGCAAGCTCTTGGAGAGACGCTGGAGACTAGCTTATTCCCCTGACAGTAAAGCGGACTACAAATTAGCCCTTAAGAAATACAGGAAAAAGATTATTGATCAAAAAAGAATTTACCTGGAGGATAAAATTAACAGAACGCGAGGATCCTCGAGGGAAATCTTCAATAATGTCAGAACTTTTACTGACCCAATGGCCCTTAAACGCCAGTCCCCGGTTTCACAAACCCTTTGTAACCGCCTCTCGGACTACTTCGAGGAAAAAATCGTTACCATTTATGATTCTTTTCCCAGCAATAATAGATCTGACTTGAATGATAACTACACAGCCCACCCAGAAACCGTCTCCAATTCCCCCTCGTTTTTTTCTGATTTTGAGGAGATTACTTTAGATCGTTCCCTGGCAGAGCTACTAAAATGTAGATCTGGCTCACCTATCGACCCTTGGCCTGCCAAACAATACAAAGCCCTGGCTCATCTTCTTAACCCCTTATTGAATGGCATCTGGAATGACTCCCTCAGGACAGGCATATTCCCGGATTCTTGGAAACACGCCCAACTTGTCCCTTCCTCAAAAAAGCCAATGCAGACCCTAATGAACCTGCCAATTACAGGCTTATTTCCTTATTACCTGCCCCAGCCAAGGTGCTTGAAAAATTAGCACAACAGCAATTAGCGAGCTTCTTTGAAGCTCACGGGTCTTTTCACTTCTCTCAACACAAGTTTAGACTGGGCTACAGTACCGAGTCGGCCCTGATTGAGATGGCTGACTCCATTCGATGGAGTCTGGACGGGGGCTCGAGAGCGGTGTTGGTGCTGCTCGACATGTCGGCAGCTTTCGACACCGTCTCCCACCCCGTCCTACTCGACCGCCTCCAATCCAAGGGCATTCAAGGCAAGGCCTTGGAGTGACTGTCCTCATTTCTATCTAACCGGGCACAGGCCGTATTCACCCCTCCCTTTACCTCAGATAGCCGTCCTCTTAAGTGGGGTGTCCCTCAGGGCTCCTCCTTAAGCCCCCTCCTGTTCAACGTTTACTTCTCCCCTCTGAGAGAGCTGATTGCCCAGTCTGGAATTAAAGCTACATCGTATGCTGATGACAATCAGCTCCTATTCTCCTATGATAACCCTTCCCAGTCCACATTTGATCCACTAAAAGACTGTCTCCGTAACATCGCCAGTTGGATGGATAACAACTGTCTCCGGCTCAATCCCGGTAAGACCGAGGTCCTCTTTTTCCATCAACCGTCCCCACTAGATTCAAACTTGTGGTGGCCACTCGACCTGAGCATGCCCTCCTCCCCAAGGAATCCGTAAAAAACCTAGCTGTTAGAGGGGATTCCAGCCTCTCTTTCCACCACCAGCTTGCTTCTCTAAAATAAGGATGGTTAAAAAATTTATTAATTTTCTTCCAAGCAACACCAGGAAAACCATCGTCCAGGCACTAATTACATCTCACTTGGACTACGCCAATGGCCTGTATATTGGACTCTCCTCTAGCCTCTGCCACCGGCTGCAAATAGTTCAGAATGCTGCAGTCCGATTGGTCTGTGGCATCTCTCTCAGAGAACACATCTCCCCACATCGGCGTAGGCTCCATTGGCTTCCAGTACAAAAAAGGGCAGAATTGAAAACCCTTACATTGGCGCACCGGGCAATAAAGGGAGTTGGCTCTGCGTACCTCTCCTCCTGCCTTCGTCCCTACAGAAATGCCAGATCCCTACGATCCAGCTCAAAAAATCTCCTCACCACTCCGAAATTCAAAAAGGCTCGTTCAGGAGGAAAAACCTTTCAAGTATGTGCCTCTTCTCATTGGAACAAACTCCCACTCCCCATCAGGATGATTCAGGAAGAACTTCCGTTTCGCAGAGCATTGAAAACTTTCCTCTTCTTGTGGAAAAGTAAATTTTGCCATGTTCTGTGTCCCTACGCGTCATCCATCATATGTTATCTGTGCATGATTAATATGCATATGTATTCCCTATGTTCGATTAAAGACGCAATTACAGTTGTGTCCACCTCTAGTATGTCAGTTTCCAGTTCTCGTGAATATTACGAATATCAGGCCTATGTAAAGTTACGTTGCCACGTTCCTCAGTGTGCACGTTATTTCATTGTAAAGTTCCCGTTTCTAGGCCTCAAAAGGGCCTGGACACCAGATTCAGCTCCTGTCTCCTGAAGCCTCGCTGAGGAACGATACAGCCCCCACCTGTATCCTCGACCCTTCACTTACTTCCTGCCTCGCAGTGCCCGGGTCAGCCTAGCTCTGCCTCTGAGTCTGCCAAGAGTATGTTATGATTCCAGTTATCAGTTCAGTCCTCCTTCTCTGCATTCCTAAAGCTACTGAATCACATCAATAGTTTCCGTCATTGTCTAGCCTTTACGTCTCCATGTAAGAGAAATACTGCATTTAATGGTCATTTAATATTCTTCATCACGCACTACATGTAGAATAATGCATGCTCCAGTCTTAGAGTCTGTTAGCCTCTACCCCGATAACTTTTGGATTCTATCAACATGTTCTCTAAACATCAGATACTAGATACTGCTTAGGTACATGTCGCCCTGACTCTCCAGACTTCAGTCTCTGCTCCTAGCACAGAGTTCGAAGCCCCCAGCTTCTTCTAGTAACACGTCATTGCCAGCTTGCGCGCACCATTAGGTCAGAGGTCCCGGCTCCTTAGGTAGCCCCCTCCATGTTTCCGCCCCATTCATGACATATTCTGTTACGTTTGCATCACATGTCTATGTATACGCCTCTGTTACACCTACTTTCACCCTTATCTTTCGCGACTGCTATTGATCACACCCACTGCTCCGCCTATCGTATGTATTGTAATGCAACTGTTTTAGTATATATGATCGTGTATTGTTATTAAATGTTAGCGCGCTCATCCCAGATCCAGCCCCAGCAGCTGCTGGGCCCTGCCATCCTATTCCTATGCAGGTTGTCCTGTTCCTGTCCTTTATGCTGTAATAAACCTGCAAAACTCCTACTACCTCGAATCTTGACTCTTATTTATTGAGCTATCTGTTATTCATTTATTCATCCAAAAATAGAGGTATTATTTATTTATTTACCACATAATGGCGCCCGAATAGGGACTTGCCCTTTCCCCACGCGTCGGTGAAGCCACGCCGACCCCCTGACCCTCTGCAGCCGTGACGGAACCATACCGTGCACGTGCAGATATTTCTGCTTCAAGTATCCCTCAGGCCCACGGAGGAGACGGAGGTGGCGGTCCAGCATCCAGACGAGGCGGTGGAGGAACGCGGCGAGTCCCGACCAGAGCCCAAGCCGAGAGTCCAAGGTCCGAGGTATCCGGAGGCCCACCCGTAACAGAAGCCCGAAGTTCGTCCGTCCGGCGTCGAAGCAGTCCAGTCCCGTCCGAGGCCTTCCGTTCGTGCTGCCCGGTGAGTACCGTTGCTGGGGTAGTATCTAGACAGGGTCAATCTAATTGACTCTGGTCCGTGGGTTGGTGGTACACAGACCCACAAACGAAGTGTCCACTTCGGTGGATGCGGGTCCTGACGTGTCTCTGTATGAGACCGGTAAGTTTCGTACTGTTTCAGCAGTGCATCTAGTTTCTGTTCTAGTCAGTTCTGTTCTCGAGAAAATTCATGTATTCTGTTTTCCGTATTCCGGGTAGTATTCTGTTCGAACTGTTATTCTGAATGTTATTCATGTATTTTAATGTCGTGGTATGAGTGCGAAGTAATTATCGTGTTTATTGTGTATTGTGTTGTGTCCAGGTTATAGATCAGTCATGCCACTCTTTTCAAAACTGCGTCAGTTAAAAACCAGAAAAAGTCTGCTAGAAGCAGCAGTTCCTGTCCCTCCTAGGGACAGTCCAGGTCATTTTATGTATCAAAAGCATGGCATAAGTGCCATACTATATCTAGATTTATGGGTAGAGTATACCAAACAGTTAGAAGAAAAGTATAGATGGCCTGTATCAGGCACAAGGGATGCCGAGTGCATCATGCGAGTAGAAGAAGCATTATGGAAAAAGAAAGCCAGACAGTCACAGAAAGATGCCATCGAGTTATGGCGCAAAGAATCTCATAAAAGAACCGAAAAAGAAATCAGAAAGTCAGAATTAAGTAGAGAATCCTTAGAACGAGCCCAAGAAAGGGAATTAATCGAGATAGGTGAACGAGTCAAAACCGAACAGTCAGACAGACAGAGGCATGCTCTTATTAAGGGTATGTATCCTCTTCTTGCCGAGGGCTTGCCAAAAGCAACCCCGGAGGCATCCAGTAATTTCCCGCCACCATTAGTTCCGACCAAGCTATGTCACAAACCGACCGCAGCTGATATTTTTATTTCGTCCTATTTGGACGACACAGTCCCAGAATATGCAAATCCTGTTCCTACTCCGCCAGTCCCTGTAAATCAGGCACTTCCCGCTCCTCCAGACACCGGAGTACCTGTTACGGTACCCCCGGTCCAGCCCGCTATACAAGTCCAGCCTGCATTTCCATTTCCCACTCTGCCAGGACGAAGAGCATCAGTAGACGACTCTAGTTTAGGGGCCGCAGGGGGAGGTACTCCTCAAACCCCGCCGCCACACAAGCGTTTAACGTTAGCCGAATTACATGCACAAGCGTCACAGCGTACGCCCAGATATCAGTCTGTTGCAGAAATAAGAAAAGCCCTTAATGAATGTGGCTATGATCCAGTCCCAGGCGAGGATAGTATGGTTTTATATTCATTACGCGTAAGAAAGGTGACCGAGTATCTAGTTACCCTACCAGATATGAAAGAAGATCTAGACAGAATATATCGTTTCATCCGTACAGGGAATGATCCAGAAAGTATTAGTGACGTCATGTGCCAAAGAAAAGTTGAAGTCCAGCTCATGATATTAAAGTTTCTGATTAATTGTCTAATAAGGGAACAAGATTATCCGACCAAAGATCGAGCCGAAATGAAAGTCCTGACAAGGTGGAGTGATAATATAGCCGAGGGTAAGCACAAGACTATCGGTAGTATAGAGAGTATGTACAAGAAGATTCGTAAAGAAATAATAAGGATACACGAACAACGTAAAGAAGCACAAGTAAGCGAAAAAGAAAATGACTCTGCGGAAGAGGTAGAGGACGAGAATCCCGACAGAATAGCGTATGTAGGAAAATCTAGATTTCCAGATCGCCATTTGCGCCTAGAACACAAGTCAATTTTTCATCATCCAGCACCAGAACAAGGTTCTCTAGAACAAGTATTTCAAGCTACCGATCACATTCTGAAATCACGAATCGGTTATAGCGAGTTAAGTACCATGCATGAACAAGAACTAGTCCGATCAGCAGTCCGATGGACTACTGATTCTACCACTTTTCCAGACGAAATAGTGGCACAAATGTTTCTGAAAATGCCCCCAGCCGAGCAGCGACTGGCGGGTATGTATATGATCCAACACCTCATTACATTGTATGAGGGTCAACATTCTGATCCAGGTCTGTTACACGATGTCCTGAACGAGTTACTCCAGTATAGATGGAAAGGTTTAGGTACCGATTTAATTAGTGTCATTTTAGAACAGCGCCACAAATATAGAACGTTTCTGAACCCTCAGTTTGTTCATGCCTCACCCCCAGAAAGTAAACCCTTTTACATAGACAGACAGAATCCGTTACGAGAAGTGCATCCAGTTAAGACAGACGGTGGTGAAATGCAACGAGTGTTTGTTTACACCCCTATCACAAAGATGGAACTCTTAGAGATGAAAAAGTTAATTCCCTGTCATGATAAAGATCCAGCAGGGTTCCACCGAGAATTAAAAGATATGCTCCGTATGGGAGAATACACGTATCCAGATATTATTAAAATGTTAAAAGTCCTGTTGCCCGCAGGGGTATATGAGAAACTCAAAGAAAAAGAATGGGAGGTGGGAGAGAAAAAGATCGATTGGGCAGTTCTAGAAGCTGAAGACAAGGCACGAGTACCAGGTACCGGTCTTGGAGATAAATGTAAAGAATTACCAGAATTATTAATACAAGTTTTACCCAGATTATTGACAACTAGAAAGGAAGACTGGGATGCAATCTCAGCCTGTAAACAGAAACAAGACGAAGATATTAGTGATTATTATTCCAGATTTGAGAAATGTTTTACCATAAACAGTGGCCTCAAGACAAGTAGTGAGTCATACCCTCATCTTTTTGTTACTAAATTAGTCGAGAATTCAAGCCCACAAATTAAAAACCGAGTTTTGAAAGTCGAAAGTACCTGGCAAGCTAATACCCCGTCCCAGATGTTACAGATGCTTCAATATCACCAGAATAGAATCAGAGAAGAGCAAGAACATGAGAGAAAACGTATGAAAGACACGAAAATGAAAGTACTAGTTGCACAATCTGTTCCTCAAGATAGTCAGAAGAGGGGACCAAATCAAGCCAGTCATCCTGCAGCTCCCGTTAAAGGGAACTGCAATTATTGTAAACAGCCAGGTCATTTTATAAACGAGTGTGCAGTTCTGAAACACAACATAGCTACCGGTAAGACTAAAGAAAGACCACGTCCGCCGAGACAAGAACAAGTTTCACAGACTCCTCAGTCACAAAATGCACCACAGACAGTTACAGCACCGCAGCCTATCGCTGCGACACAGCATGTTACACAGCAGATGTACCAGTATGCACAGTCCGAGTATCCAGAGTATCAGCCATATTCATGAAACAGCCTAGAGAGGGAGGTAGGCTTGCCTCTCATCGAGATACCTGTAGATCAAGAAGGTCCCTATGTTCATAGTCAAGTATTAGGGAAAGACAGAAAGTTTTTGATTGATACAGGGGCAAGTAGGACCACTATAAGTCACGCCGAAGTTCCAGGGGCTCCGCTCTCAGGCTCAAGAAATGTTTCCCTTGGATTTTCAGGAAAACCTATCGTAAATGAAATATCAAAGCCAGTTACTCTAGAAGTAGGTCCATTGTCCCGCACTACTGATCTGTTACTTACTAAGTCATGTCCAGAAAATCTGTTAGGCATTAAAACACTGAAAGAATTAGGTGCAGTTATATGCTGTTCCCCAGAGGGAATACGATTGTTCCTACGTGACTTCAAGGGTCACTATGTATTACGAGATTTTGATCCCAGATTGTCCAATGTTCCGCAGCATCTATGGGCGCAAGGTCCAACTGATGTTGGCTTTATGCAAATCACACCCCATCGTGTGACTCTCAAGCCAGGTGTAGTGTTACCACGAATCAGGCAGTACAGATTGCCACCTGAGGCTGTAGCAGCCTTATCCAAAATTATTGACGAGCTCATCGCTCAAGGAGTAGTTGTAGAAACTGACTCCAATGTATGTAATTCTCCGATCATTCCTGTCATGAAACGTACTGACCCAAATGCACCTCCAGTATATCGTTTAGTGATTGATCTCCGAGAACTTAATAAATGTATTATTCCCCAGTATCCAGTTGTCCCAGATATCTCTTCCCTATTGACAGCCATTGATTCCGAAGCCACATTTTTCACTGTCATAGACCTCAAGAACGCATTTTTCAGTGTTCCCATTCATCCAGACAGCCAGTTCCTTTTCGGATTTTGTTTAAATGGAAGGAGCTATATGTTCACACGCGCTCCTCAAGGTTTCACAGAAAGTCCTAGTATTTACAGTCAAGCACTCAAGAGACAACTAGACAACATTCACATGCCAACTGACACTGCCCTGCTCCAGTATGTCGATGATCTACTGATCACAGCCCGTTCTGAATGTGCTTGCGAACGAGCATCCCTTACAGTCTTGTATTTCCTAGCCGAGATGGGGCACAAGGTGTCCCCTTCGAAGCTTCAATTCTGTGTCCAGCAAGTGGTCTACTTAGGACACTTACTGTCCAAGAGGGGTAGGCAGTTGACACCAGACCGTATCCAGTTAATAGCGAGTCTTCCTCAGCCCAAGACCCAGAAGGAGGTACGTGCTTTTATTGGCCTTACTTCTTATTGCAGACAATGGATTCCTCAGTATGCATTTCTAGCCAAGCCACTGATACAGTTAACGACACAGGAGGCAGCCGTATCGACTGTCCTCCCTTGGACATCTGAACATACACTCAGTTTCAATGAGTTAAAGAAAGCCCTATGTCAAGCTCCAGTTCTAGCAACACCGAACTACAGTAAGCCTTTTACACTTTTCGTCACTGAACGCGAAGGTACAGCATTATCAGTCCTCACACAAGATCAAGCAGGACAGTACAAGCCCTGTGCTTATTTTTCGAGCACATTAGATCCAGTGGCCCAGGCTCTGCCTGCGTGCCTCAAGTCAGTTGCAGCCACAGCACTAGCTATCAGACAAAGTGATTCCATAGTATTAGGACACTCCCTGACAGTACAAGTTCCACACTCCGTGGAAGTTCTTTTAAACCGAACACAAACTCAGCACTTGACAATTGCACGTTTAACAGGTTATGAACTGACACTGTTCCAGCCACACATAGAAATCAGACGCTGCAACGTCCTAAATCCTGCTACATTGTTACCATCAGTTACTTCGAATTCTGCCACACACGACTGTGTGGAAGTAGTTAACATCATGACAAAGCCAAGACAAGATCTGACAGATGTTCCATTACCAGATCCCGACCTGACACTTTATGTGGATGGTTCATGCATGAGAACTAGTACAGGAGAACTAGTAGCCGCGTATGCAGTGACTACTGACACTGAAGTTATTGAAACACACCGTATTGACACCCTGTCTGCTCAAGCAGCAGAGCTAGTTGCTCTGACTCAAGCCTGCATACACGCCAAGAACCTGAAAGTTAATGTTTACACAGATTCACGTTACGCATTTGGAGTTGTACACGACTTCGGAGTGCTCTGGCAAGAGAGAGGTTTCATGACTTCTCATGGAACCAAGATTCAGCATGGTCTCCTTATTCAAGCTCTGTTAGATGCAATACATTTACCGACATCCATTGCTATCATGAAGTGCAAAGCACATACGAAAGTTACTGACATTATTTCCCAAGGTAATGATCTAGCAGATCGCACAGCCAAGCTTACAGCTCAGACTCCAGACATTTCAGTTAATCCGACACAGACGCACACTCCAGATCCGACTACATGTATGACAGTTAAAGACCCTACTCAAGATGTCATAGATATCCAGTTACATGCTACTCCCGATGAAATCAAGAAATGGTCCGAACAAGGAGGGGTACAGACAGATCAGGGATGGTTAACAAAGGGTAGAGCCACTTGGTTTCTCCCCGACTCCATGGTTCAAGTCATTATTAATACCGCACATAGTCCAGCACATTTAGGAGAAAAAGCTATGTTAGACAGTATCCAGAATATTTGGTTCAACAAGCATTTGCGAGCTGCAGCCAAGCAAAAAGTCCGTACCTGTATGATATGTTGTCAGTTCAATCCAGGTAAAAGTGTCCCGGTGGAACAAGGTGGATTCCAGCCTCCTGACCACCCTTTTGAAGTCCTCCAGATGGATTACATTCAGATGGAGCGATGTCGAGGTTTCAAGTATGTCCTTGTAGTTGTATGCGCTTTGTCCAGGTGGACGGAGGCATATCCAGTCCCAGATTACACAGCCGCGACCACTGCCAAGCAGTTGGTTTGTGAGTTCTTCCCCCGTTACGGACTCCCTAGAGTCGTATATTCTGACAACGGCCAGCCATTCTCATCTGAACTCATGAAGCATGTTTCCCTATTGTTAGGGTACCAGTGGAAGTTCCATTGTGTACGCCATCCTGAAGCAGCCGGTCTCGTAGAGAGACATAACCAGACTTTGAAAATCCGTATTGCAAAAGTTTGTCAAGAGAAAGGTGTAGACTGGCTAGTAGCTCTGCCAGTTGCTCTGTTTTACATGCGCATGGTCGCACATTCCAGATCAGGTCTGTCCCCGTATGAGGTCGTATTCGGCCGCCCCCCTAACATGTGGGGTACTCCTAGACCTCGAAGTATTACCGATGTTTCAAGTAATATGCTGACAGATTACCTAGCTTCCTTGATGTCTGCCCTCAACTCTTGTCGTTCACAGGTTGCTGCCGCATTTCCAGACAATACCGAGGTGGCACCGCATGAAATCGTTCCAGGATCCATGGTCCTAGTGCGAAATTTCGACCGCTCAAGTCCGCTGGAGCCTCGCTGGAAGGAGCCCCGACAGGTCCTCCTGGCCACCCGTACAGCCGTGAAGTTGGAGGGACGCAAAGGCTGGGTGCATCTTTCGCATATTAAAAAAGTTTATGGATTGAAACCAATCTCAAAGAACATTTCCGAGAATTTTAAGGACTGTCCCGCAAAAGACATTGCTACGAACCCTTCCCTGTTAGAGAAAACTCCGCAACAGGAGTATAAACTCAAGTAAAGGTCTAGTAAAATAAGTCAGCCAGTTTGATTGTCTAAGTCCTCCCCTAGGTGAAACGGTTAGACCGGTTTCTGACATGTATAAAATAGACCCCCATAGTGAGAGAGTTAGTCAAAACTCAATCCGATGTATCGTTCTTCTATGTTTCATATTATTTCTCAGTATTATGATTTCCTGCACCAGTTATGCATTTTATCTGTATTTTCCAGTTTCTCATGTAAATAAGTCTTCCAATGCTACAGTAGAGCACACGTTTAGTGATCTACCTCCTCATGAACTCTCTTACCGCCTCGCTATGCGTAATAATTCTTTCATCCGCATGTTACATTATTCACACCAGACCAGCAATGCCACTAATTGTTGGGTGTGTGGTCGACTCCCCCCTTTCCAGACACCGAAGGGAGTTCTGCCACTCTTTCCTTATCCATTTTCACATAATGGTTCGTGTGGAGCATGGTCCACGTTAACGTCATCCTCAACAGATATGTCTTTTCTTAACAGTACATGTTTTCCAGACAAGCAAGGTCTTCCCCACAGAACAGGGTTAGATCTAGAAAATGAAGTTTACAATTTAGGTAATTATTCTTCGAATTTCATGGTCCTGAATGTTCAGTCTGATTCCACTCCAGACTTACCTGCTATTTCAGTACTACCAGTCAAAGGCGAATTATGTGTCCGAAATAATGGTTCCGTACATGTAGGACATAGCGATTGTACTACTATTGTCAAGTATAGTGACAGTGGGAAATCTATTTTCAAAGCTTCACGCCATTCTTACTTTATTTGTGGTCAGACCGCATATGTTCGTCTGCCCCTCGATTGGGAGGGAACCTGTTACATTGCCTTCCTACTGCCACCTGTTTTCCTAGCCCCACCTGATTATCATAGAAACACACATCTAGTACACATTAGACATAGAAGGGAGTCCCCCATTGTCGATTATACTGAAACTGCTCTAGAACAGTATACAGATTTCAATAGAGGTTTCTTCTTCTTTATAGGACCTATCCAGAATAGTAAGCTAATCCGTAGGTTAACCAGAACCCTTGAAGCAGTAGTCAATGAGACTGCCTCTGCCCTAGGTAACTTAACCGAAGAGCAATCTGCTATGAGATTTGTCGTTTTACAGAATCGTCTCGTCCTTGACGTCATATTGGCCGATAGGGGCCGGGCCTGTAGAGTCATCGGATCTAGTTGCTGCATTTTCATTCCAAAAAACGCGCCGTCTGTTTATTCAGCTATAACCAGACTCCATAAAATTGCCCATCTGTTACACCAAGACCCAGGCACCTGGACATGGTCCGGTTGGTTCTGGAATATAATTTCCGCTTGGGGATGGAAAGTCTTGTCCTTTCTAGGTATTGCAGTAGCGATCATATTCAGCTGCTGCCTCTGTATACAATGTGGCCCTGCGATTTGCGGCATTTGTGCTACCTCTTGTATTCCTAGTCCCAAGCCCCGTTCTAAAACCCGTTCCCAGAAAATTCGAGACGAGCAAATGATACTGTATGAAATGATAGATGGTATCATGAATATTGATGTTTCCTGATGGAAACGTAGTGACAAGGAGGGAATGTGGAAAAGTAAATTTTGCCATGTTCTGTGTCCCTACGCGTCATCCATCATATGTTATCTGTGCATGATTAATATGCATATGTATTCCCTATGTTCGATTAAAGACGCAATTACAGTTGTGTCCACCTCTAGTATGTCAGTTTCCAGTTCTCGTGAATATTACGAATATCAGGCCTATGTAAAGTTACGTTGCCACGTTCCTCAGTGTGCACGTTATTTCATTGTAAAGTTCCCGTTTCTAGGCCTCAAAAGGGCCTGGACACCAGATTCAGCTCCTGTCTCCTGAAGCCTCGCTGAGGAACGATACAGCCCCCACCTGTATCCTCGACCCTTCACTTACTTCCTGCCTCGCAGTGCCCGGCTCAGCCTAGCTCTGCCTCTGAGTCTGCCAAGAGTATGTTATGATTCCAGTTATCAGTTCAGTCCTCCTTCTCTGCATTCCTAAAGCTACTGAATCACATCAATAGTTTCCGTCATTGTCTAGCCTTTACGTCTCCATGTAAGAGAAATACTGCATTTAATGGTCATTTAATATTCTTCATCACGCACTACATGTAGAATAATGCATGCTCCAGTCTTAGAGTCTGTTAGCCTCTACCCCGATAACTTTTGGATTCTATCAACATGTTCTCTAAACATCAGATACTAGATACTGCTTAGGTACATGTCGCCCTGACTCTCCAGACTTCAGTCTCTGCTCCTAGCACAGAGTTCGAAGCCCCCAGCTTCTTCTAGTAACACGTCATTGCCAGCTTGCGCGCACCATTAGGTCAGAGGTCCCGGCTCCTTAGGTAGCCCCCTCCATGTTTCCGCCCCATTCATGACATATTCTGTTACGTTTGCATCACATGTCTATGTATACGCCTCTGTTACACCTACTTTCACCCTTATCTTTCGCGACTGCTATTGATCACACCCACTGCTCCGCCTATCGTATGTATTGTAATGCAACTGTTTTAGTATATATGATCGTGTATTGTTATTAAATGTTAGCGCGCTCATCCCAGATCCAGCCCCAGCAGCTGCTGGGCCCTGCCATCCTATTCCTATGCAGGTTGTCCTGTTCCTGTCCTTTATGCTGTAATAAACCTGCAAAACTCCTACTACCTCGAATCTTGACTCTTATTTATTGAGCTATCTGTTATTCATTTATTCATCCAAAAATAGAGGTATTATTTATTTATTTACCACAAACACCAGGATGGATGGATAACAGTTGGATGGATAACAACTGTCTCCGGCTCAATCCCGGTAAGACCGAGGTCCTCTTTTTCCATCAACCGTCCCCACTAGATTCAAACTTGTGGTGGCCACTCGACCTGAGCATGCCCTCCTCCCCAAGGAATCCGTAAAAAACCTAGCTGGTAGAGGGGATTCCAGCCTCTCTTTCCACCACCAGCTTGCTTCTCTAAAATAAGGATGGTTAAAAAATGTATTAATTTTCTTCCAAGCAACACCAGGAAAACCATCGTCCAGGCACTAATTACATCTCACTTGGACTACGCCAATGGCCTGTATATTGGACTCTCCTCTAGCCTCTGCCACCGGCTGCAAATAGTTCAGAATGCTGCAGTCCGATTGGTCTGTGGCATCTCTCTCAGAGAACACATCTCCCCACATCGGCGTAGGCTCCATTGGCTTCCAGTACAAAAAAGGGCAGAATTGAAAACCCTTACATTGGCGCACCGGGCAATAAAGGGAGTTGGCTCTGCGTACCTCTCCTCCTGCCTTCGTCCCTACAGAAATGCCAGATCCCTACGATCCAGCTCAAAAAATCTCCTCACCACTCCGAAATTCAAAAAGGCTCGTTCAGGAGGAAAAACCTTTCAAGTATGTGCCTCTTCTCATTTACCACAAACTCCCACTCCCCATCAGGATGATTCAGGAAGAACTTCCGTTTCGCAGAGCATTGAAAACTTTCCTCTTCTGCTAAAAAGTCAACTAAGGAAGCCTCATCGCACATCTAGGAGCGCCGGGACACCCCATTGGGGTAGCTGCGCGCTATATAAAACACACTAAATAAATTGTAGCGCCGGCCTGACGTGGAGCAAAAGCCCAATGATGAAGCATTATCTAGGTGTGTGAGGGCATTTAGAACGTAACTGACCTAAGGAGACAAATCCCTACTTACTAGGAACAGCATACCTCTGTGATCCTGATATTCTTTATCTATACAAATATAATAAAGAGAGAGCCCAAACCTTTGAGGCGGGTAATCTCAGGAACCACAGCACAAATCACAACACCAAATACATTGTTGGAAAGGGCAGTTGCAGCAGAAGGACATAGGCTATGCAGACGCCCACCTATACATTTAAAAGGTAAAAGAACCGTGCCAGCAAAGTAGTCCCTTGTGGGCGTGTCTGCGTTGTGCTGTGGGCGTGTGCTGGCGGCGTGACAAACGCTGGGGGCATGTGGTACGTTACGCCCTTCATGCCATATCTCATATCGTGTGCTGTGGGCGTGTGCTGGGGGCGTGGGCGTGTGCGGGGCGCGGGATTACGGAAAAAAAACAAGCGTTGTGCCCAATATTTCATTGTTTTTTCTTCCCAGGTTCTGTACATTCCAGCTCCGGGTGTCCACCCTGCTCCCTTTAAATACCCCTGCACCCCATAATCATAATCCACCCTTACTCCTTAAAATACACCAACACCCTTAAACACTAACCCATTTTAACCCTATAAATATACCCTGTACCCCAAAACCCAAACCTATCCCTAAACCCTAAAAATACCCCCGTACCCCAAAACCCAAACCTAGCCCTGAACCCTATAAATACCCCTGTACCTCAAAACCCAAACCTAGCCCTGAACCCTAAAAATACCCCTGTACCCCAAAACCCAAACATAGCCCTGAACCCTAAAAATACCACTGTACCCCAAAACCACCCCTGAACCCTAAAATACCCCTGTACTCCAAAACCCAAACCTAGCCCTGAACCCTAAAAATAACCCTGTACCCCAAAACCCAAACCTAGCCCTGAACCCTTAAAATACACCTGTACCCCAAAACCCAAACCTACCCCTGAACCCTAAAAATACCCCTATACCCCAAAACCAGCCCTTAACCCTAAAAATACCCCTGTACCCCAAAACCCATACCTATCCCTAAACCCTAAAACTACCCCTGTACCCCATAATCCAAAACTATATCTGAACCCCTAAAATACCCAAATACTCCAAAACATATACCTCAGTACCCCAAAACATATACCCCTATACCCATACTTACCTTATCTAAACATAAAAAAACATGCTTTTACCATTCATGCATTTACAACGAATTTCGTTGTAAATGTATGCGTGGGAAAAGCATATCAAATGTAATGCCATGCGTTATAATGGCATTGTGGAGTCATGGTACTTTCGTAATAAAAGTATGCGGAGTGATGGTATGCGGAAAGAAAGTTGCAGAATAATTGGTGTTTACCCTCCCCCGGTAAGTACATTGGTGGCACGGTGGCCCACATCTCCAGCAACATACTCATATTTTTTCACCACCCATTTGAAAAATGCACAGGTCTCTCTCATTGATGGCCAGCACCGACATACACTTTTAGACACACCTCCTGCCACAAGTTCTAGAATTGCGAACTTTATAGCTGGGGAGCTACGTTCGAATCTCGGCATCAGCTCAACATCCTGTGATTCCAGGCAAATCTCTTTTTCTCCCCGTGCCTACCACAGATGAATGTGTTCTTCTGTAATGTAAATTGTGCTCATGCCATGTTGTCGAGTTCGCGCTATATAATATTGCAAGGAAAAATAAAGTAGGGAAACTAGAGTTCACACACTACTGAATGCGCACTCTTAAGTGCATCAGCAGTGCACTGTGAATCGGAGTGTTTCACAGGCCTGTCACAGATAAGAAATGCTATCAAAACGAAATCCTACAAAACAATATACTACTGGCCGGCAGCAATTCATACCCGGACAACGTCGGGACGGGCTGCTAGTTAGTCATAAATACGGAATAGCCCCACCACCCACGTGTTCCCAGAGATCTTTTTTAAACTATATTTCATTATGTAAAAGTCAAATTGTAAAAATATAGCCTTATTTGGTTAGTCTATATCGAGGCTACAGTAATTATTTTTTGGTTTCTTTCTCTTCAGAAATACATCCAAAAATCTAGAAAAACTGGTATTATTGACCAGAAATACACACTCTTGCATAAACTGCTTCCTTTGTTCTCCGACAGCTGTGTTTGGGAATGAACTTGCTATTTTGTTCAGTACTTATTACTACTAATCAACATACTCTTTGAGAGGAGAAAGTATTGCTTTCTTGTGATCCTTGTTCTACTCCCTAATTCTCCGTCATGGAAATCTTCATTTAAATCATAGATAACCTGCCTTACACCACAAGGGGGAAGAACCAGGACTTTCTACGCATGATCCCAGATAGTTATAAAATTCAGCAAATTGACACTAACAGGGCATGATGGGATATGAGAGGGATGGACAACATTAAAGAAGCATTGACCGTTTCCCAGCCTTTATTAGCTATACTTATAGGCTTTATAGGGTACAGCATCCCAAGGACAGACCACACATCATGGATGACTACTCTGCTTACGATACCTTGAGCAGTACACACACCATTGATGAAGGTGTCATTTACAAACCAATCAAAGAAGTCATTTCAGAAAGGTGGAAATAAGATAGTCCTGATCTATGGAAAAGGTGGTCCATAATTCCTACTTCCGGAAGAAACCTCTGCCAGAAAGGTTTCACAGCTCCTGTGATGATCAAAGAAATATCACAGTTGAGGTGAAGACAATGAAGTTTAATTCAAATCGGAGTCCAACTCTCCATTTAGTAGTAACTAAAACAACAGTTACCCCAGAACTCTATAAGTAAATAGGAGCACATGAACGAATGCATAAAAACTGACTTCTGTACACATTAGTAAAGGAAGCCAAGCTGCCTGAAACTAGAAGTGTGGCAACCGAAGTAGGTCGTGTAACAAAGAGTCAGAAAGCAGGGGGATTGCCAATCCAAGTAACTTTATTCCGGAAAGACGATCTCATCCAACTTCCAGTTAGAGGCTTTATAGCGTAACTGCCTCTCCTTTGTAAATATGACGCCATTCTCTCACCTGAGCACTCCACTTCTGAAGACATGTTGGGGTTTCGCGCTCAGGCTGGCACCATTGTGGAAAGCAGCCTGAGACTCTTCTACTCACATGGTCCATTGGGGAGGTGTAACAGTGCATGGTAATAGGTGCTGGCGAGATGTCACCAATGGGTGAGGTGTTCGGCTGACTGTTCTTTTTTCCTCTAGGCGACTGCTTATACAGTAAAAAACTGGAAGAGGCATTGGGCTGTGGACGTTGCCTAATCTTAGCTGGTGGTTGAAGGTGGGGCCTGCCGGCATTCATTTTAGGGACCTACAAATATTTTTCCTCATCAGACTTTAACTCAGAGAAAGACACACACGGGTGAAAGAAGGAAGATGGAAAATGATGGAAAAACCACGACAAAAGGAGAAAGTACAGATGAAAAAGAACCTACAGTAGTGAAATAAAGGGGAAGGAGGTGCCTGGTAGTGGAGTAAATAGGTATGAAGTGGAATCAAGGCTATTGGGAAATAAAACAAAGGCCCCCTGAACTCTGATCGTACGATTCCTAGGACAGGGAATAAACAAATGTGAAAAACAATTCCTAGCCAATCATTTTAGATACAAAAATATATAGGCGGAGGGTATCACACAAACCTAAGACAGATGACAACGTCCATAAAGTAAAGTATCATATTTTAATACATCATCAATTAAAATTAAAAAACTGTAATACATTCCAGTAATAATTCAAATTCTCAATTCATAAAATCAGGTAAAAAATACACAGTTAATAAACAAGTAAAATTATACGATCAGTAGTGAATCAAAAACAATAATAATCTAATCAGAAAAACCAATATTTGTTACAAAAAATTAATCAAGTAGTAAAATTTCGACGCGCGTTTCGGCGTAGCGGACGCCTTCTTCAGGAAATTACTACAACAACTAGTTATAGAGTGACGTCTGGGGAAAAAAAACTTTAAAAGGTCGCTTATTTTCTTAGATTTGTTGGCTCATGATAGATTTCTTAAGAAGTCCCTTCTTTCCCTTAATATAGGGATCGATAGGACGATTGTGATAATGGAAAGTTTAAAAGGTCAGATCCAAGGATATCCTGTATATGGAGACCCCCTTTGTTTAATAAATTTCAATGTGCCGGTTACTTGATAACTTCACTCTACAGATATATAATGGAGTTCCACACAATAAAACTTTAATTACTGTGCACAAAGCGCAGTGAAAACACCAATAGTTTAACTGCCAAACCCGATTTGGTTGACTTTAAATGTTACACTCGAGGTTCAATTGGAACTAAGTCTGCGATGAAACGTTTAGGAAGCTCGGCCGCTGGTGGCGTGTGACGTCACGGGATAAGGACGTCAAACACCTAAATTGGAATCAAGGCTATGCAGTCTTGGTATTTGGCATGCCGACATTCAATAGCAACAGTTGTCGGCTTCTCATCAATACTTTGGGCCACTGCACTCATGCTTTTCCAAATTAACGAGAGGCTGTGGGTCACACAGCTGACAATAAAATGGCATCTGTTATTGCCGAGAGTGAAGCCATTGCTGATGAAATCTTCTGCTCCATGCCTCACAAAATGGCGCTTATCTATGGTATCGTACGACACCTCATGATTGGGCAGTGTATGTGTTTCCTTCTCATCCACAAGTCTTCCAAACCCATGCCTCTCCATCAAATGGCATATCCAAAATGTGGTCATGGACCTTTGTGCGAAAGTAGGTATATCTAATCCCAATTTGTCACCTTAGACTGCTTTACCTTGCATCTGTCTGAAGCCTTTCGCTGTGAAATCCATGTGAGTGACAATTACAACTGTGGATGCTCTCCCTCCTGAAGAATTGCCCTTGCGTCATCCATAATGAGTTGGCAACATATCTGACCAGATCTGACTGTTGTAACAGCCTGTGATTGCCAGGTTAGCTGCAATGTTCCCAGAGGTTGCAACTCTCCTGCAAAAGTTATCATTTGCTCTACTCTTTATCAGAAGGACCAGTGTATGGTGATGACAGGTAACATGATCTTCTCTGAGATGACTGTAAGATGATGAGTTTGGCTTTTGGATGACCCATCTGGCAAGCTGGGGTGCTGTCCAGCACCCACTGCTTCTTGTCAGGGCATGGCACTAATATAGCATTGATGCAGATGTCTTAAACCCTCTTGACAAATGTAGTCCTTAATGGTTATGGGCTTTATTGTTCTCCTTCCTGGCTCTCTGAATTCACAAAAGAAACAGTCTGTCTCTGTTACTAAGGCTCGAAGTTCAAAGCAATTAAACACTCTCTCCAACAATAATTGGAATTGAGCAATATTATCCATTGGAGAGTCTGTGCAGCTGATGGTTCAACCGCTGCAGCAGCATCAGCATAAGTGGAGAAAGAGGCTGATGGTGAGACTGTGGTGTATGGAGAGGCTGCAGTAAAGATGCATTGTACATCTGGTGGAATAATCTGACTATCACAAGGTGAACATTGAAGGGTTCAGCAAGACTCTGCAACACGTGAACCTTCTTTGTAACAGGAATTCTCGTATTATTTGTCATAGAAATGATCATAGTGTGAGAGACCATAACATATTGCTGTAGACAGTCACTTCTTTGTGGTAATAGTAATGGCATATATTTATCCCATCGTGGTCTACATATCCCAGTCTTGACTTGCTCTGTTATCTCTCCTTACTCTTCCTGTCATGTGACGCAAAGTTGTGTCTGGTTTGTCTTTGTGCCAAACGGCCCCGCCCCTTGACCCATCCTTAGTGTCTAGAATCGTCCTAGGCCCTTAGTACGGCAGTTCTGGTAAACCATAATATTTAGAGCACCTGTGTTTACATATAAGGTGTTGATGATCAAGCGGCTCTACCATTCTTGTGGTAACTAGGTATTGCTGTGTAACATTAACCTAGTAATCTGGTGCGAGCCTGAGCACGGAACTCCAACATGTCACCAGGAGCGGTTTGCTCAGGTGAAAGAATGTGTCATCGTTCAAAGGAAAGGCAGTTATGCTATGAAACCTCTAACTGGAAGTTGGATGAGATCTTCTTTCTTGAATAAAGTAACTTGGATTGGCAATCCCCCTGCTTCCTGACTCTTCATTACACCCCCTACTTCGATTGCCACGCTGGCGTAGTTGGCAGGATGATATCTTGGCCTTCAGGAAGGACTCTGAGGAACATGATGCTAGGGTGAGAGCTGTATTGGCGAGATTCTCTGACTGAAATTTCACTTTAAAGCCTGAGAGATGCAGGTTTGGAACCAAGTCTATCACCTCACCTGAGACAGTGGGCCACACTGTCTTAGGTGAGGTGGTGTTTCCCAAGGCTGAATTGGTTGACACCATTAAGTGCTTGAGTTCCCCAACATCCTGGGAGGAGCTAATGAAGTTCTTGAGGATGATTGAATTCAATGCAAAGTTTATGAAGGGTTTTGCTGATCTCAGCATTAACATGAGGAGCCACCTGAAGACAGGTGTTGTATTTTCCTGGGACTCTCTGTGTGGGGAGGAATTCTGATTGCTTAACGAGCGTCTTAATACAGCCCCTAAATTGAGAAATGTTGCCAGCAAGAACAAATCCATTGTCACTGACGCCAGTCTGAAAGGGTTAGGCGTGGTTCTCCAAAAAGCAGGGGAACATTGAACCAACACGATAGGATAAGTTACCCACCTGTAATCCTAGTTCTCTTCCAGGGGATCCTCATCAATAGTAATAAGCACTGAATATTCCTGCCCATGTGCGGGACCCCGGAAACAATATAAAAATATATATGTAAAAAACACATATATCTCGCTCCAAATATATGTAAATACATATATCATTTTTCTCACACCAATTCAGCTCTAAAACCAAGGCTAGACAATGTGAATACTTGTATATGTACAGCAATTAGAAAGGAAAAAAAAACACATTAGGTCAAATAGTCCTTGAACTTTGTGTTTTAATGAGTAAAAGCACTCATAAATCTTGGAAATTGCTCATAAAAGACATTGTCAGCCATAGGCTGCATTGAAAAGTGAATAACACAGAAACGGAAAGCATTTTCAGTCAAAACTGGCACTGTGCCTTTAAGGCAGCCATGACCCCAGGCTTCCCATCATGCCTCAGGGGTGACAGTTAGGTCAGTTGTTCTTTCCGGCTCTTTCAGTCAGGGCCCTGGTTAAACAGCTCCCACCTTTTTTTGACTTTCTGTCAAAAATATTTGGTGTTTTCCTTCAATTTTTGTATTCACTCGACGGCTTTTAGCCTTAGAGAGCTAGTGCTACCTTTTTTGGGCTAAAAAAAGGTAAATTTTTTGTCAAAAATGCCTTCGCTTTTTGATCACTGCCTTTCTTGTGGGAAGAAAAAAGCTAAGACTGATACACATCCTGTGTGTATTTGTCAAGTAGAACTCTCAAGGACGGAGAAAAATCCAGAATTTATGGACTTTCTGAGAGAAGTAGGTCTCCAAAGAGACAGAAAAAGCAGAGGGCATGGTCGACGTCATTCACTGGGAAGGCACGGTGCCAGTTTTGACTGCAAATGCTTTCAGTTTCTATGTTATTCACTTTTCAATGCAGCCTATGGCTGACAATGTCTTTTATGAACATTTTTCAAGATTTATGAGTGCTTTTACTCATTAAAACACAAAGTTCAAGGACTATTTGACCTAATGTGTTTTTTTGTTTCCTTTCTAATTGCTGTACATATACAAGTGTTCACATTATCTAGCCTTGGTTTTAGAGCTGCATTGGTGTGAGAAAAATGATGTATGTATTTACATATATTTGGAGCAAGATATATGTGTTTTTTACATATATATTTTTATATTGTTTCCGGGGTCCCGCACATGGGCGGGAATATTCAGTGCTTATTACTATTGATGAGGATCCCCTGGAAGAGAAATGTTCATTTTGTGAGGCTTAAAAGACGCAGAATCTAGATATTCCATCATCACGAGAGAAGCCATGGCTCATTTACAGTGAGGAGTGATCATTAACCTCTCTTAGAGGTTTTAAAAAAAAAGATGTGGACCTTATTTCTGGTTGCATAACTAAACGGGTCATAGCATTACATTATTTTGCCATTGAATATTTTCCTGGAGTCTGTAACACAGTGGCAGATACCCTTTCCGGATTAATTCCCATTGAGGACGAAGATGTTAACCTTGAGGAGAGTGGTGGAGCAAGATTCAGAATTTATTTGTTTGGTCAACATTGTCACTGAAGAGAAATGGCGGGAAGGGTTGGCTAAGGATGAGGTGCTAGTGGAAGTGATGCAGCTTATAAGGCAAGGGTGGAAGTTCAGGAATCAAGGGTCAGAAGGTTGTCGCAACTATTGGTGTGTGCACAATGAATTGTCCACCAGGAAGAACCTGTTGTTCAGGGGAACCAGACTTATTCCACCTCTCAGTATCAGAGGGGAATTGATTGGCTTCACCCCTGAAGCAAATCAAGGCATGGCAAAAAGTAAGGAGAGAATGCGCAGTTCCTATTGGCAGCCTGGCATGGACAGACAAGTGGAAAGAATAGTGTACGGCTGTGCGATGTGTGCCCCAAGTAATAAGTCCAAGCAAACAAGAGTTCAACCCATGGTGTCCGGGAGACTGACTGTCAAACCATGGGAAGAGATCACATTGGATATTGTGGGGCCGGGCCATGGCAAGCAGGTTTTTTTCATTGTTTGCCGGACATGTTCTCTAGGTGGCCCAAAATGTTTGTCACAAGCTCCATACAAAATAATTAAAGTTTTGGAGAACCTCATAGCTAGGGAGGGATTTCCACACTCATTACTTACCGACAACAGTATACAACTCACATCCAGAGAAATAGTTGGATTCCTTGGTGATAGGGGAATACATCCCAAAAAATGTGCTAAACAAGGTAATTAAGGAAACCTTTTCTCTGGCCAAGTCTAATGCTCTAGATTGGTAAAAAGAGGTGTGCAGAATGATCGAGATGTACAGAGCTACCCCCCATTGTACTACTGGCAAGAAGTCCCAATATCTTTGTCGAGCCCTCCTGGGTTAGTACCTATGGAGTAGTGTGGCTCACTGGTTAGAGGCGGCAGGCCTGAGAGCAGAAGTCGGCCCGGGACCAGGGTTCAATTCCCGACACGGCAGGGTTGTGGACCTTGGTCAGCGGACTCGATAATTCTCGCTTCGGTGCTTACTCTAATCAGGGGTTCCACTCGGCAACTCTGGGCATTAGCTTGCCTAATCTCCACAACGGCCCCATCAATTCCGGGGATGCCTGGCTCCACCTTGGGGACTCCCAGCAAGGGACCATCCCACAGGGAAAGCCAGGACGGGTTCCCCAGAGTTATACAGCGCCGGGACGCCCCGTTGCTGGGGCAGCTGTGCGCTTTACAAGTATACTACATTACATTTACATTTACATTTACATTTACATCATATGCACTGGAGTTAGGAAAGAATGCTGGAGGTGCTGAATGGTGACAATGTGAGGAGGATAAGGTGAGGTTGAGGAAGAGTGAATATGATGCCAGAAAGGTGGGGAGAAAGACTGTAGGGGTTGTGGGAAACTTTGTCATGATTAGGTGTCCCAAGTAAGGCAATTCCATACCAAAATTCTCCAAACTCATTAGAGTCATCAAAACATTTATCAATGCTGTCAAAACTCAGGACCATAGAATGTGGAATCTCAATTGAGTGGTCCTGCAGAAAAAGAATGGAGATGATATTGATGTAAATGACAAACCCATTAAACATCCTGATTTGAGTATGAGAAAGCAAGTGGATGATGGATCGACTAGAAGCTCTGGCAGGGTAGTAAAGATGCCGAAGTACTTGAAGGATTATGTATAACCTCCTTCTGCTATCCATATGTTTCTGGGTTTATCTTTAAGAGTACCAGGAATCAAGGACTTACTTTCTATTTAGTTCTTATATTGTTTACGTTTTCTTGTGTTCATAAGGGGATGTGGTGTTGGGTAACTAGTTATAGTTGTGTAACAGTAACCTAGTAACCTGGTGCCAGCCAGAGCACGAAACCCCAACATGTCTTCAGAAGTGGAGTGCTCAGGTGAGAGAATGGCGTCATATTTACAAAGGAGAGGCAGTTACGCTATAAAGCCTCTAACTGGAAGTTGGATGAGATCGTCTTTCCTGAATAAAGTTACTTGGATTGGCAATCCCCCTGCTTTCTGACTCTTTGTTACACGACCTACTTCGATTGCCACATTTCTAGTTTCAGGCAGCTTTGCTTCCTTTCCTAATGTGTACCGAAGTCAGTTTTTATGCATTCGTTCATGTGCTCCTATTTACTTATAGAGTTCTGGAGTAACTGTCTTTTTAGTTACTACTAAATGGAGAGTTGGACTCTCATTTGGATTAAACTTCATTGTCTTCACCTCAACTGTGATATTTCTTTGATCATCACAGGGGCTGTGAAACCTTTCTGGCAGAGGTTTCTTCCGGAAGTAGGAATTATGGAGCACCTTTTTCATAGATCAGGACTATCTTATTTCCACCTTTCTGAAACGACTTCTTTGATTGGTTTGTAAATGACACCTTCATCAATGGTGTGTGTACTGCTCAAGGTATAGTAAGCAGAGTAGTCATCCATGATGTGTGGTCTGTCCTTGGGATGCTGTACCCTATAAAGCCTATATGATGCAGATAATAAAGGCTGGGAAACGGGCAATGCTTCTTTAATGTTGTCCATCCCTCTCGTATCCCATCATGCCCTGTTAGTGTCAATTTGCTGAATTTTATAACTATCTGCGAGCATGCGTAGAAAGTCCTGGTTCTTCCCCCTTCTGGTGTAAGGCAGGTTACCTATGATTTAAATGAAGATTTCCATGATGGAGAATTAGGGAGTAGAACAAGGATCACATCAGATAAGTGGGTGCTGAATTTAATTTGGTTTTGCCATACACTGCAATTTATTCAGAGGCCACCACCATAAAATGGTATGAAATCAGTACCTCTGGCTGTTACAGGCCTAAATCCTCTCCATGTGCAAGAAGGAGGTACTGGAGCCCATCCCCAAATCCCACTAAAATGAGCAGTTTTTACTCCAGGTTCTCTATCGTCAAGAAAAAAATCCAGAGACTGGCATTCCATCCTGAATCGCCAGCCGCTGAACAAGATCCTCAGGAAGCAATATTTTTGCTGTAAGTTTTATGAATGTTCCTGTAGATGGAGTTAATGACCTTGCTATTTCTAAGCTATTTGGGGATAAGGCCCTATGGTTAGACGTTGCAAGGTGCATCTATCAGTCCTAACCTTTAGCCTTAAGCCAACTCCAAGGATCTTTACCAAATGAATATAATTAATTGCTGTTTCAGCAACAAGGGCATCAGGTGGTTCCTTACCTGGACACCTGGCTTTTAAAGAGAAAGTCACACAACACTGCTACATCATCCACAGAATCCTGTTAGCACTATTTTACAAGCTGGGGTTTTCTCTGAATACAGACAAATGCTCTCTCAGGCTGTTCTCGCATGATCATTTTCTTGCAATTTTAATTACAGTTAATTTAAAGAGTTTTCTTCACAGCAGGGATGTGGCAGTCAGGGGTAAACATTGGAGTAGGCTCTTAAGGGTCAACATTGCAGCAGGCCCACATTTTCAACATAAAGTGGTTCAATATGTAATGACGAGAGATGTATCTATAGATGTCTGGAACACACACCAACATGAGCTGGAAGCATGGGGAGAGTGGTCCTAAAAGGAAAAGCAGTAATATATCATCATGTTGGAGCACAGAGCAATCAGGAGGGAACTCCAGTTGTTCCTTCCCAGTTTAGTAAATGTATACATTTTGATAAGGACACACAACACCACTTCAATATTTTATGTAAAAGAACAGGTAAGCAAAGACTGGAGTGCCTACACCCCCATCGTGCTCCAGGATGGAGATTTGTTTAATAATGATTACCTCTTATAATTTCCTCATCTCTGAGCTTTGAGACCCGAAATAAACTATCCCTACCGTGCCCAAGGACTACAGTAACGGATGCCCCCAAACCACTCTTTGCCATACCCATGTGTCAGAAAGGCTTAAAGAGCGTTTAAAAAAAAAGTGTCAGGTGACCCGCGTTTTTATTGTGACCAGCATAATAATGTGAGATGCCGAGGAAAGTGTCAGTAGGTACATGCTCTTGTGCACAGAAGCAAATGAAGACTCACCAGCTTTTATGTAAGGCTCTCTCTCGCAGGGGGGCATTCCCCCATTCTCCCTTAGGTGAGGAGATGAATTGAGGAGCTCATTTAGTAAAGGTGAGGGACCTTTGTTGCTGTTAAAACCTACCCTTGCAAGAGAAGCCAGGGAGAGATCCACTTTCTTAACTGGGTAAGGGGAGGTACTTTCTGAACTCCTCTCCTTGCCCATGTGCAAGTGTATACAGGAGCCATGCCTTCTCCTTATCATCCTTGGGCAGTGCAAGGGGGTTCATTATCGTCTCCTTCTTGCTCTTGGGAACGACAAAGGAGTTCAGCATAGAGCCCCCCCCCTGCCCCCACCCACCCCCCACATGTGTAACATTTTGGTGTGAAGAGCCGGGGCCTAGAGTGTGCAATTTTGCCCCCGCTTATCTATAGGCAATGCAAGGAAGGTGTCATTCCTTCTCTCGCCCTTGGGCAGGGTGAGGGTAGGGTTTAGAGTTGAGCGCCTCAACCACACTTTGCAGATGTAATGGGGAGTGGGCAGATTTTATCCTCCCTGACCCTTAGGTAAAGGAAAAGACCTCCTCTTCCAGCCCCCACCCCGCCTTACCTTGAGCTATGCAGAGGGGTCTTTCATTAGCACCTTAGCTCCTGGATAAGTCAGCAGGATACGATGAAAATAACTTTTTAGCTGTCCTTGACTTGTTAAACAGGCTGAGGTGATGAGGCTGCCCGACAAAGCTGCAGGAGTATGAGCTCTAACCCCCTGGAGCAAGGACTCGGTCAATGTACCAATACGAGTGAGAAATCCAACTGCCCTGCAGCCCATACACAACCCACTGAGAAATACTGTGCAGGAAGTGTTTCTGGTAACAATCAATGCCACAAGATTAGTTCAGGGACACAGTGGAACACCGAACCTGTGGAAGTATAAACCCTCTTTAGTCAATGAATAGTGCACTAAAAATATCACTAAGAAACAGAAGAGGTATCCTAGCCTCATCCGCACAATATGTATGGTAACTACACAGAAGTAAAAATGAATGCAGCAATTCATGTCATGTTCAGTGAAACAGCAAGAACATTTCAAACATGGTTAGCGAGTTCTTGACATTCAAACACCCTAAACCTATTTCTAGGCGCAAGGCCTTGTATGTGTTGTATGTGTATGTGCGATGTTTAAGATTCTGGTTACTCCTCACTTTTCACTCTCGGGGATGGTGGTCTATCGCCCCCCAGGGAGCGAGGCGGCGTTTCGCGCTGCTTTCCCTGATGTGGTCAGCTCCTTGGTGGTAGGGTGTCCCAATTTTTCTATTCTGGGGGACCTCAATCTCCATTTCGACAGACCCAACCTACCCGTGGTCAGTGGCATTCTCGCGGATTTGGAGGCTTTACAGCTGACGCAACTTGTTCAGCAGTCCACTCACACCGGTGGCCATACGCTAGATCCCTTCTTCACTAATTTGGCAGATGCTTCTGTCACCGCCGTCTCGCCCCTGGGCTGGACTGACCATTCTTTGGTCGCCATTAGTACCCCCTTACCAGGTAGGACTGTCATTCCTCCTGCCAAGTTGGTCGTAAGGCGGCATTGGGGTAAACTACGGTTGGAAGATCTGCACCGTGTCCTCGCTGCAGAGCCATTAGATCCGTTTGTAACTGTTGATTCAGGTTACGATGGGTTCTGCGCGTGGATCTCCAAGGCGCTAGATGCGCTTATTCCACTCACCGCCTGTAAGACCAGTGCTAGAGATTCTAGCCCGTGGTACGACGGCGCCCTACGTGCGCTCAAGGGTAGCTGTAGGCGTGCAGAGAGGGCTTGGCGGAAGGCGTACGATTCGGGGAAAAAAGCTATCTATCTCGCCTCCGTCAAAGTGTACCATCGGGCTGTGTGCCGTACTCGGGCAACCTACTATACTGCCGAAGTTGGCAACAGCTCTAATCCCTCGAAAACTATTTTCAAATTGATGAAGGACCTTCTAGCTAAGCGCCCTGGTGCCCCGACGATTGGCTCCACCGCACATTGTGAGGCCCTTGCGGTGTTCTTTCAGGAAAAGGTCCAAAACATCTATAAGACCTTTCCACCTACAGGACCCCCAGTTAAGTCTCCGATTACCATCTTTGGAGATACGACCCTGCATGCGCTGCCCCTGTTGACATCTGAAGGGTTTGACATCTTGGCAAAGCAGGTGAAATCTGGGTCCCCCGCTGACCCTCTTAGTTCGGCTCTCTTTAGAGATGAGTCGTTCTTGGGCCGGACCGTGGTACACTCCTTGATCAACATCTCGTTGGAGTCGGGCACGGTCCCCCTTAGCTGGAAGCGGGCGGTGGTTTCTCCCATTCTAAAGAAACCCTCGTTAGACCCAGACAAGCCTGAAAACTATCGGCCTATCTCTTTGCTTCCCTGGCCTACCAAAGTAATGGAGGCCCATGTCAACAAAGGTCTTTCGGCCCACCTTATCCAGGTTAACATCTTGGATCCCACCCAAAATGGCTTCCGTGCTGGTCACAGCACGGAGACCGCCCTTCTCTCCATGGCTGAACACCTGCGCACAGTGATGGATGCGGGGCAGACAGCGGCGCTCGTTTTATTAGATCTGAGCGCCGCGTTCGACACCGTGTCCCATCCTATCCTGTTGCATCGCCTGGAGGAGATTGGGCTGGGTGGCTCTGCCCTCCAGTGGTTTCGCTCCCTCCTGAACGATCGTTTCTTTAGCGTTGCCCTGCCACCGTTCCAGTCCCAATTCCTTCCTCTGAGACAGGGGGTCCCGCAAGGCTCCTCGCTGAGTCCCACGTTGTTCAATCTGTACGTGAGACCGCTGGCTGAGATCGTCACGCAATGGGACATGACTATGGTCTCGTATGCTGACGATACTCAGCTAGCGGTTACTATCAGCGGGGATGCGGACCGGGATGCCCCCAGGTTTCAGAGTGGACTTAGGGCGGTGGCAAGCTGGATGAAGAACAACTGTCTCCAGCTCAACGCAAAGAAAACTGAGATCATGATCGTCGGCAGGGGGGCGGAACTGTGGGGGGACAAGTGGTGGCCCGTTGAACTGGGGCCGGTCCCTCTCCCGGTCACTGAACTTAGGAATCTGGGAGTTTGGATGGACCCTGCTCTCAGTTATGAGGGCCATTCGAAGAAAATCGCGGCCTGCTGTTTTGGTATCTTGCGGTCGCTGAGGCCCATTCTTAAGTTCTTTGACCGTGGTACCAGGCAGCTGATAGTCCAGGCCACGGTATTATCTCGCCTGGACTATGCCAGCTCGCTTTTGGCAGGGACCAATGTGGCTGAGACCACCCGCCTCCAACGCGTTCAGAACGCTGCGGCGAGAGCCATTGTTGGCTTACCTCGAACGAGTTCTGTCTCGAGAGTCTTGAGATCTTTGCATTGGCTCCCCATTAAAGCACGCATCCAGTTTAAGGTGTTGTGCTTGGCGTTTAAGATCTTGAGGGGAGTAGGTCCGCCAATTCTTGCTGATCTCCTGTCGTGGTATGTTCCTTCCCGCGCTCTGAGATCGGGAAGCCAAGCGCTCGCTGTGGTCCCCCGTTACAGGCTGTGTCGGGTTGGTGGTCGCTCTTTTCGGGTTAGGGCGGCTGAACTTTGGAACTCTCTCCCAGTTGACTTGCGGCTATTGGATGACCTCCTGGCCTTCCGCAAAGCCCTGAAAACCTTCCTTTTTAAATAAATTCTTTTATCTGTGTTGTGTTTCTGCTAACTGTTGCACTTTGCCTGCCATGCGCCAGGACGCCCCTTAGCTGGGGCAGCTGTGCGCAATACAAAAGTGCATAACATAACATAACATAACATAACATGAAGTAGTAAATACCAAGCCCATTGTTTCAGTTTCTTACGATGGATTGCACATTATCTGTTTTCGTTAGGAAAATAACCACTCAGCTTTTCTCTATCACAGCTTTACGCTAGAATGAAATTGGCTCCAGATGTCCCAAAAGGTGAAGGAGTTTGCAAGCTTCTATGTCACCTGTCAAACCAGTGGCAAGACAGGAAGACACCCAAAGTCCACCTTAACCCGGCTACCAGTAGTTGGGGTTTCCTTTGAGGGGATAGGAGTGGATATAGTGGGTCCACTTGGACCTCCCACAGCCTCAGGAAACAAATTCATACTAGTAGTAGTGGATCATGCTACTAGGTATCCTGAAGCAGTTCCCCTTAGGACTACTACGGCCCATGTGGGAGCCAAGGCCCACATTGGTGTGTTCACCAGGGTAAGATTTCCTAAGGAGGTAGTATCAGACTGAGGTACCAACTTCATGTCTGCATTCTTAAAGCACGTTGATTGAGTGTGGAGTGATCTACAAGTTCACAACACTTTACTACCCACAAACCAATGGCCTTGTTGAAATATTTAACAAGACATTGAATGGCTTGGTAATGGGACTCCCTGAAAAACTCAAAGGGAGATGGGATGTTCTGTTACCATCCCTGCTTTTTGCCTACAGAAAGATGCCTCAGAAGGGAGTAGGGTTTTCACTCTTTGAACTTCTGTTTGGCCACCCTTTAAGGGGACCACTCTAACTTATGAGGGAATGATGGGAGATACCCCATCATGTACCAAAGCAAGATGTGGTGGACTATGTACTAGGCCTTCGTTCCACAATGGCAGAGTACATGCAGAAAGCATCCAAACATCTTGAGGCCAGAAGTTCTGGCTTGATCAAAAAGCTTATTAACAACACTACTGGGTTTTGGCTCCCAACAGTAAGGCCAAGCCTTTGAATACTAAGTAACAACAACAATTGCCAATACTGCAGACTGTTTTTATTTTAGCTTTATTTGCCTACCACTAATTGAGTTGAAACAAAAAGGGAGGGTGGATAGCTGTTTGGTCCGATTAAATCAGGTATCTATTTATTTAGTTTAATGCATATTTGAAGAAAATAATTTTTCACTTTTTACATTTTTGTGATAGCGATCAACATACAATTAAAAAATACAATTTATACAAAAACACAAACCAGAAACCTCAATTACTTTTTACAAATAGACTTATGTGCATTACAACATTACATTCATGCCCACTCAACACATTCATCCGACAATACACAAATATTTACAATAGTTCAAATTATTTATATACACAACATTTCTTATTCGCCATAAAGGTGAGTATTCCAAATATTTTTCTTTTTTAGCAGTTACTTCACAACACTTCTCTTTTGCAAGACTTTTATGGCTGACAAAGGGGTCTACGCGTTTCGAACTCTAAGGAGTTATAGAGCTCTCATCAGGACCAAAAAAAAGAAGAACAAGCTCCAATGGGACTTGTTGGTGCACCAGAAATTAATCTGTCTTAAAAGATTTATTCTTGAGGTCTGGGTCTTTTTAAATGGACTTGCGGCAGAGTTTTTTTCTTATTTTCATAGCGTTGGAAGGGCAGTCTTGCCTGTCTTAAATCGATTGTTGGAGTCCCTTTTGGTTTTGTCCGCACTTCTAGTGCGTATGGGACTATTAGTCTCTCATCCGTCTGCTCGAAGTGCCTTGTGCCTTGTGTTTACAGCGTCTCACCAACAAGTCCCATTGGAGCTTGTTCTTCTTTTTTTTGGTCCTGATGAGAGCTCTATAACTCCTTAGAGTTCGAAACGCGTAGACCCCTTTGTCAGCCATAAAAGTCTTGCAAAAGAGAAGTGTTGTGAAGTAACTGCTAAAAAAGAAAAATATTTGGAATACTCACCTTTATGGCGAATAAGAAATGTTGTGTATATAAATAGTTTGAACTATTGTAAATATTTGTGTATTGTCGGATGAATGTGTTGAGTGGGCATGAATGTAATGTTGTAATGCACATAAGTCTATTTGTAAAAAGTAATTGAGGTTTCTGGTTTGTGTTTTTGTATAAATTGTATTTTTTAATTGTATGTTGATCGCTATCACAAAAATGTAAAAAGTGAAAAATGATTTGCTTCAAATATGCATTAAACTAAATAAATAGATACCTGATTTAATCGGACCAAACAGCTATCCACCCTCCCTTTTTGTTTCAACTCAATTAGTGGTAGGCAAATAAAGCTAAAATAAAAACAGTCTGCAGTATTGGCAATTGTTGTTGTTATTGATCAAAAAGCGGCACTGGTTGAGTTCCAACCAGAGCAACAGGTGTGGGTTTTAGAGCCGGTGCCACCAAGGGCCCTCCAGGACAAATGGAGTGACACTTTACCTATCCTAGAGAAAAAGAATGAGGTCACCTACTTGGTAGACCTGGGCATTAGGAGGTCCCCCAAAAGGGTGGCACATGTGAACCACCTAAAGCTTTATTGTGATAAGGATGATGTAACCGTGCTGATGGTTACTGGTGAGGATCAGGAGACAGAGAGTGAACGTCCCCCTGACTGTCTCTCTTACAGCCCCCAAGATGGGTCAGTGGATGAAGTTGTCTACTCAGGCACCCTCTCTGCCCAACAGCAAGCTGATTGCAGACATGTTCTGAAAAGTATGCCCATATCTTTTCCTTGCCCCCTGGTCTGACACCCATGTGTACCCATGATGTGGACACGGGAGGCAGCTTGTCTGTCAAGACAAAAATCTATTGCCAGTCTGACCAAGTCAAGAAAAGCATCAAAGCTGAAGTTCTCAAGATGCTAGAGTTGGGGGCCATTGAGCATTCAGAGAGTCCCTGGGCCAGCCCAGTGGTCCTAGTCCCCAAACCTCACCCACTGGTGGAAAAGAGAAATATGGTTTTGTGTGCACTACAGAGGCCTCAATGCTGTCACCAAGACAGACGCACACCTCATCCCTCGGGCTGATGAATTGATATATAAGTTAGGGGCTTCCAAATACTTAAGTACCTTTGACCTAACTGCACGGTACTGGCAGATTAGCATGGCCACTGGAGCAAAAGAAAAGACAGCATTCTCCACACCTTATAGGCACTGCCAGTATCCTGTGATGCCCTTTGGGTTAAAGATAGCCCCTGCCACCTTCCAAAGCTTGATGAATCAAGTCCTTGTTGTGTTGGAAGGCTTTAGTGCAGCTTATCTTCCTGGCAGGATCACCTGGTCTTACAGGCCTTGCAGGCTGCAGGCCTAACTATCAAGGTCTCCAAGTGCCAGATAGGGCAGGGAACTATTGTGGACTTGGGCCACCTTGTTGGTGGAGGCCAAATCCGACCCCTTCAAACCAAAATCCAGACCATTCTGGATTGGGAATCTCCAACAACCCAGACCCAAGTCAGAGCATTCCTTGGTTTGACTGGGTACTATAGGAGGTTTGTGAAGGGATATGGGGCCATTGCAACTCCCCTCACAGAACTCACCTCCAACAAGATGCCCAAGAAAGTGAACTGGACAGCTGGCTGCCAAAAGGCTTTCGACACCCTAAAAAGAGGCAATATACTCAGGATCTATTCTCAAGACTCCAGATTACTCCAAGGAGTTCATAGTGCAGACTGATGCATCAGAGCTGGGGATAGGAGCAGTCCCATCCCAGACAAATGATGATGGACAAGACCAATATGTTGCTTTCATAAGCAGAAGGCTTCTCCCCAAGGAGCAGTGTTGGAGTGCCATTGAGAGGGAGGCCTATGCTGTGGGTTAGTCCCAGGAGAACATGAGACCATACCTGTTTGGTACTCACTCCCTAGTTCAACCTAACCACAGACCTCTCAGATGGCAAATGCAGATGAAAGGAGAAAACCCAACACTTGGACAATGAAGATTCTCTTGGGAAAGATTAGTCTCATCTTCTTTTGTTGGGGAGTGTGGGGGTTTGTGTAGGAAAGTGTCCCGTTTTGCTTGGTTACCCCCCACTTTTTGCTTGACACCTGATGCAACATAACTTCATGTGCCCTGGGTCCCTGCCAATCAGGTTCCCAGGGCCTGTGTTATTTCCCAAAACTATACCTTTGTACCCACAATTTGCACATCTCTGGCCACAGGTAAGCCCCTTGTAAAGGGTACCATGTGTACCAAGGGCACTATGACCAGGGAAGGCATCTAGGGGCTGCAGCACCTATTGTGCCACCCTTAGAGGCCCTGTACCTTAACACACACACACTGTCATTGCCGGCTGCGTGTTTTGGAGCAGAGAAAAGTGAAGAGTCGACATGGCACATATTCCTTTGTGTTATGCCTGCAACCCACTGCCTAGGGCTTAGGTAAGTCACCCCTCTAGAAGGGTGCACTAGCCCTAAGGTGAGGGTACAGTGACATGAGCCCTGTACCCCTACAGTGCCTAAGCCCATTCTTAGACATTGTAAGTGTAGTAGATCCATACAGAGTATATGGTCTGGGAGTTGGTCATTACGATCTCCACAGCTCCATAATAGCTTTACTAAAAACTGGGAAGTTTAGTAGCAAATGTCTCAGCACATTAAACCCACACTGATGCCAGTGTTGGATGTATTGGATGTATTGACAAATGCATTCAGAGGGCTTCTTAGAGATGCCCCCTGAAAGTCGACCAGCCCTGGTGTGGGTACTGGGTAGAGAGCCTCCACTCTCTGGGTCCAGAAACAAATCTCATCCTGGGCAGAGGTGTCATGCCTCCTTCCCCAGGATAGGCTGGGTCCCCGAAAGGGAAAGCTTCAAAGGCTTGCCGCCTTTGGAAGCTGTTCCTTCCTTTTGCTGCCCCCAGCAACTGACTCCCACCAGTTTGGCAGGAAAACCAAGCTAGGAAGAGAGGTGTGCCCACCTTTGCTAACCCCACCCCATCTCAGTACCCTCCATCTTAAAGATGGGGGAACTCAGGCAATTAGGGAGAGGCTCATGCCCCCTCCCACAGGAAATTAGCATAATAGGGGGTGTACGCACCCCAAGAGCCCTAAATATAGGGCCCTTTATCAGCCGTATATTTAGTATTTAGGGGCAACCCTCAACCTTGCCTCCTCAGATTCGAGGAAGAAAGAAGAAGGTCCGAAGAGCCGTGCTTACCTAGGAAAAAGAAGACATCTGCTGCTTTAGCCCCATCCATACTGGCCTGTTCCGACTCCAACCTGCCTACAGCGAAGAAACTGGAGTGTCCAGCAGCCCCCCAGAGCTCGGAGGACCTGCCCTGCACTCACCTTATCGACTCTGTCTCCTATGAGCACCGGATTTGCTCAACAAAGACTCCAACACCAGAATCCTGATTCCGGTGATTCTGCACCACTCTGCATATGACACCCACAGCCCGAATTTGAGTGTCCAAACACCACAGAGTGGTCTCCACAGTGATCTTGACCTGGGATCTGGTGATCCCCTACCTCCCTCAAGCTTTGAGATGACGCCTGCAGCCTCAACCTGAAGGGTACCCCATCCTGCGACCGGAGCTGGTAAGAAAACCCGATGACCCACGGTCTTGGGTGGCCCAACCGACGGTGTCAGGCATCCCCCAAAAAACCCAACTTACCTCTCCAGCCAGTAGTTGCCTTCAGGAAGTCTCCCTGCCCGAGCCTGCAGCAGCTTCACAGAACCAAAGGTCTCCATTGAAAAGCACAGGGTACCCAACGTCCTTTTTGCAACCCTGCATCTGGGTGCTTGTGGTGCAGCTCCAGTGCTGGTTGTTGGCCCCTGTAGTGCTGACCTTAACCCCAAGAGATTTCTACCTCAGAAGCAGTCCCTAAACGAAGACCCACTTAGCCCCATTGGCTAACATTGGGCCCCTGCACTCTGCACCTGGCTGCCCCAGTGCCGCTGGTGGTGCAACACGAGTGCCCATCGAGACCTTGGGGAACCTTGGTCCTAACCCCCAAAACTGCCACTTGTAAGTTGTGTACTTACCTGAGAAACCGCTAACACTCTTTCTCCCATAGGAATCCATGTTAAGAGATTTTGGGCCTAAAATGTAAAGTGTTGAACTGATATTGTATGGACAAAAGAAAAACAAACTGCAAAGTGTAAAAAGTCTTACTTATCTTGTATTGTGAGATCCTAAGGTGTGGTATCTAGGCATACTACCCGCAGTACTCAAAGTAATCAAAAAGTAACTACAAAGTAATCTGAAAGTAATTACGTTGTAATTTAAACTGTATTTTAAAAGTGATACAAACCTGTTACAACTGCAAATGCAGTCTCAATTGCATTTCGGTGTAAAGGTTTACAATTGAAAGTTTATTACCTTTTTTAGACTTACTTAATTGGGCTGGATTCTGTCTCTGAGTGTGTGCCATCAGCCTTGATTGAGTGAAGACAATAAATGCTTAACACACCCTCTGGATAAGCCTAAGTGCTCTCCCACTCTACCACAAAGAGAGCTGGTACTACTTAATTAATTTAGCCTCTGCTATATCTCTGCGGACTCCCTGGACTTTGTGCACACTATACCTTAAGTTGGTATAGTATATACTATTGCCAATTGCAGTTCTCATCAATAAGCATGGTGCAGCTTCAGTAGACAATTAGTTGTTTCACGTTGATAGATACCATTGGGGGCATCTCTAGTGGAACTTCCAGGTAGGTTTCTAGCAAACGGTTTATGCACAAAACTGGTACTGGTCTTACTTGTGAGGCATATCGTTTATGGAATTATAGAGTCCTAATCTCACTCAAGACAGTCAGCAGCTCCTATCCAAGGTAGAATGCCAAGGGGTCCATTAGGATGGCGGGCGGACCGCCGAGGGGGTAAAGCGGCGGACGGTCTTTCCGTCCGCCGCTGTCCCCTCCGCCATCCTAATCTGGCGGAGGGGAAAACGAGAGTGCTTGTCGGACGGATTGCCTCCGCCAGGGTGGCAGTGGCCACCGCCACTCTGGCGGAGGCAATCCGCCCGACATACTAATGGACACCCAAGTTTTCACTGCAGTTATTTTCACATGGATAATAGAAATTCATGTTGTTGGTTGAATCTGGTATTACTAGTAGATCTTTTGCCGATTGTGTTGCTACTCTCTATTGCCTCCCCTCTTCCCAAGTGCAGGAAGTTAGGCATAACAGGCCTTGCTTTCCACCCAATGGTCTGTCCTTCTTCAACATGAAACTTTGTTTCAACAAATCTGCCTTTGTTGCAGGGGCAGATTTACCAGTTCCTCTTCATTTTGTTTTCCTCAAAATAAGAAAACAAGATCTTTGTCCAAACATTATTCTAAAGTGTACAGCTTGATTATTTTCGATAAGTCGGACTGCTATTCCGTAGTCTTGACTTCAAGAACTTTTTTCCCTGATTATTTCACTAGCCACTCCAGAGGGATACCAGATTAAACACATTCATAGGTTAAATAAATGAGGTGGTGGGGTGGCCTGTATTTACAAACAATCCCTACTCATTTCATCCATTAACACTACTCCATTTCCAGGAGTTGAAGCTCTTACTCAGACTTTCCTCTCATTGCTCCTGGAAGGTATGTCTCCTGCAAAAAACTCCTGCGTCGTCTCCTAATTTTGCCAAAGGCTTCTTTAAATTTGCTTTGGCTTGGCTAGTAAATAATGAAAGGTGCCGCTTTCTTGGAGTCTTTAATATGCACCCGAGGATGTGACAATCAGAGAAGCGCAGAATTTTCACCTTTCTCAGGAAGTTCTTAACCTGACATGTTGAGCTCAGGTCCTTCACTTCAACCTGCAGTGCTGTGTTCCTTAGAATGGTCATCTTTCCTGGCTTTTGTCCCTTTGGCCTGGATGGATTTGTTACAGGCAGTCTTACCGGAAATCCGTTCCCACCATAAATCATGGCTCCAAGTTAAACCTTGGAAAGATCTGAACTTAGGAAATGGGCGAACACTCTTATTGATTCTACTTGTCCTATGATAATCTGGGGCAGAATACTATCTGTATTGATAGCTGGTTGTCAAATTCGTTAGATAAACAAATCACCATCAAAACTCTACAGCTTCGGTCTTCTGTCCCTTGGTTAAAACCAGGAGTTGCAACTCCTTCCAATAGAATACAATTGTTGGGAATAGAAATGGAGGAAAGACTACTCAGTCGCAGCCAAAACTCAGAATAAGAATATACTCAAAAAAGCTACCAAAAGATAATTAGGGCCGATGAAGCCACTTTAGCCAAGGAAGTCATCCGAGTTTCTAAAATTCCTACCAGGGAGGTTTTCAGACTGTACAAGCATATGGCTTACCCTGATGCCTTGAGCAATTCTCTACCTCCCTAACAAGAGCTTTGTGATAATTTATCAAATTTCTTTGTAGACAAAATGTACACCATAGTCACATTCTTCCCTCAGCCTGTGCTCAATGCTTTGGAATTATCAAGGAACTTGAACCAGGTGTAAAGGCCATCCTTCTCTGCCATTTTCGAATAACAAATGTTGGACCTTCTTGCTTCTACATCTTTGGCCTCTCCTTTGGACGTCTGCATGTCCTACACCTGAAGAATGTCTGTAAAGTGGTTACACTTTATCTCTGAAAGAGACCATTGTTATAGATTCCTTACCTTAGAATTACCCCCAGGCGTCAGACTGTATCCGTAGAATTTTTTTCAGAGCAGTACCAGTGTGCGTCAGTAGGTGGTGTCGGAGTTAATCGTCGTGGTCGCCGGAATGACGTTCCGCTGTCTATTTAGGCGCCGCCCCTGCGCGCTGACGTCAGTTCTATCTGTTTGAGTCTTCGACTCCTGGTAGCACGAGGGCTTTCCCATTGTCGGACCTGCTTCAAGCCCTGTGACTCCTTCACAGGTTGATGTCGGTCACCGATCCGCACCTCGAGTGCCTTTGGTGCCTGGAGCGCAACCATGATCCAAAGTCGTGCTCCAACTGCCGGGCCATGAACTCGAAGTCTTTGCGGGAGCATTCCCGAAAGCTTTTGGAGGCCCAGCTGTCCACTCCACACCGCTCGAGGTCCCGTCTAGAGGAAGGTTGCGAGACCGGTTGCAGAGTCATCAATATTTCTCCTTGAAGTGTTTGCCCTCCTCAAGTAAGCCGAAGCACAAAAAGTTCGTCGGCCAACGTGGCACGGGACCCGGAGCGTCGTCGCTCTCCAACTCCATCTTCATAGCCCCCTGGGACAGCTCCACGCTTCCCTCCCTTTCCCAGAGCCGGAGCGTCCCCTGCCAAACTTCGTGCATTTTACAAAGCGCTCCATAGCAGTTTTGTGCAGCCGGACTCTGCTGGCACGCCTTCGGGCCCCGCAAACTTAGTTGGGGTCCTAGGCCTTCCATGCCGGTGGCTCCGGCCTTGGGGCCAAAGGGCCCACATGGATCCATGCCTGGATCCGGATCGGCGCCAGTCGACCTCACTGTACCTTCCCCAGCGCCGAATCCAGTGGCGATGCCCCCAACGCCGGTTATGCCCTCAACCGGCTCACCCACGCTGCTGCTGAGGGTCGAGACGCAGCTAAGTTCACCATCCGGTGTGGGCTGGATACTGCCGACTCGCTGAGTAGAATAGTTTCCACGTCGGTAGCCCTGAAGGCACTACGCCTGGCTGAGAACATCTGGCTTCTGGGACGTCCAATCCACACTTTTGGACATGCCCTTTGATGGCCGTCACCTGTTTGGTGACAAGGCAGACAACACGCTCGAGTGCTTCAAGTTCTCTAGAGCCACAGCCAAGTCCTTGGGCCTCGTAGCAACTGATCCACCCGTGCAGTATGCCTTTCGCCCCTTTTGTGGCGACGGAAGGAGTGCCCCACCACTTTTTAGTATGTATCAATTCCAGTTTTTGATTCGGTAATATTGTTACCAAATCTCAATTTGGAATTGTGAATACATACCGATTCAGTAGTAGGAAGGGGGGTGGCATGGTTTGGGCATCCCTTTCTAATACCGAATCACAGCAGTATGTAGAAATGTTTGCGACCGAATTGCGGTCGCAAAACATTAGCATTTTACCACCTACTTCAATTAAGTAATAACCAATTTTCAAACTGAAGGGGCTCCTTTATGAATGTTTGTAAAAGGGTTTTTAAGAGCAGGCAGCGGTCCCTAAAGGCTTTTCTAAGTGGTGGCAGTGGTCCATGGACTGCCTGCTCTTAAGAAATGGAGGAAATACTGTTTTCGTTTAAGGCAAATAGCCTGCATTTAAAAAAGATGATTGCTTTATTTAAAAGTGATCATAGACATGATGGTCTGCAGACCCCAGCAGGCCACCGTTCCTGTAATTTTAGTGGCTCCTAATGGGCTGCAAATTAGGTTGTTAATAATAATGAGGTATGTTGATTTCCGACCCATCAGGAAACGCTAAATTAATCTCATGGATTTTCATACATTCAAATAGCGATCACCTAATTTGGATTTCGCAGAGAATCGACAGTAGGTAATTGCTATTTGAAATAATGATAATTGTGGCCCTTTATCTCTCCTTCCTCTCCAACTTTAGCTTCGGCTTGGCCAGCTTTCCATAGTGCGCCATTCTCTCACTCCTTTTGTGTTTCTTTCTCTTTATCCCACACTCACTTTTTAATCTACCTTCCCTTGATTTGTATTGTTCACTAAGTTAAAATGCAATGTATTTGTACTATATGGATTGCTGCCCAGGATTTATTCTGCTTGTTTGTTTTCAGGCGAAAGTGCTGCGGCTTCTGGCCACAGTGTACCTTGAATGGGACTGTAACCTGTACCATGACAAAGCTCTGAATGCCATCTGCCTGTCTATCGAGGTATGACTGACACACTGATAACTTTTTTTCTATTTTAAATTATTTTTATTGACATTTTTCACAGGAATAAACATAAACAATGAAAAAGACGTCAGCTTCCTGTCTCAATGCGTACAGTTAACAGCTTCGTAGTGAGTCAAATAATCCCCATAAGTGTTCATACATAATCCCTGAGCATATAAATTAGACAGTGTCCCAGTCTCTATGCATTTTGATGCTCTCTGTGACATCCATCTCCCTGAATTGTGTTCCATGGCTCCTCACTGGCCCCAGTAGAGAAGGGATGGAGATACAGAGGGAGGGACTATGGAAAAGAAAAAGGGGAAATACAAAGAAAGATTTAGAATAAACTCAATGGGTAGAGGGGAAAGCAGTTTCTCTGGTTCATGCCAAGGTGAGTTTCTCCAGCAATATCTAGACTTCCAACTGGCTATAGACATCCGGGGTGTCCTATACATATTACCCGGGCATACGCTGCTACGCTATCATCAGTATGCGGGGAGGTAGAGTCTAAATAGGTTTGCAATGGCGCCCATATATCTTTAGGACGGGTCTGTGCGGGCATCAAGTCCCAGTAATCGGACAGTTGATTATGACAGAACGCGGCGTCCTGCAGCCACCACGTTATCTTCAGACTACGACTGCGAACCCAACAGATGTCCACCGCCTCTTCGCCAGGAGCAATAGCATGGTCACCAGTTTCCTATGCTCAACTACTATTCCACGTACATAGCCCAGCAAGGGCCCCAGTGGGGAGCAGTCCACTGAAGCCCCTATCAGTGAGGCCAGCACCTCAAAAACGCTTTTCTAATAGCTCGCCACCTTCGGGCAGTCCCAAGCCAGGTGCAGGAAGGAGCCCTCCGGGGCCCGACAACGAAACACTGATGACTTATCTGTGAGGACAGCGTAGTGTGTTCAGGTCATGTATGTGCTGTTTTAGTCATCCTGATTCTGTCTTATAAAAATACAGGTGCACAGAATCAAATATTAACATATTCAGCGCAGGCTGGTGCCACCAGCGTCCACTACCCACTTAACCCGCTTCGGCTGATCTGCCATATTCGGGGTGCCGCTATTAAATACGCTCTTTGATTCAGTACTTCAGGGAAAACCTGTTCTAAAGAATGGTAAAATCGTGTTTTACGGATTCACAAATGAGACAAACATCAAAATAAATGGTTAGACACTACAAGTGGGGTTTTTGAGTTATCAGAAAGAATGAGCGCACTGCCTTGAGTGAACGTGAAAGTAAGGAGAAAAAACTGGTAAGGTTATGATGCGGAAAGGCGAGCGGATAAGACCCCTTAACCGTTCAAAATGCGGGTTAGAAAACTAACTTACACAACAACAAATAACTGCAGAGCCCTCGCACACACAATTGTAATATGACCCTAAGTTAGGCAAGTTGCAACAACAAACAATTATTAGAGCAAGAATAAGGCAATTGCAATCCAGAACTGTATATGAAGGAATCGGGTGTGGTTTTAATGGTTCCAAAAAGCCAGCCGACACGTGTTTCGGTCGCGTGGGAACAGATTACTGCGACTCCTCAGGGCTGGGAAAGAAACACAATAGTATAGGTACAGCATATTTACATTGTGTAAAAGCATGTATACAGACATCTCTGACTCTTTAACATTAAGTGCACCAATAAAAAGTCTAAGTAACGGATTGTGTCAGGGAAAAAGAGACAAATTATAGACAGGTATTCTTGAAATGTCCAAGAGGGCACCAGAGTAAGTGAGTGGCTTGCTGATAAGGAGAACCCAGAGAATTTACCAAAATCGCACTTTAAAACAGAAAAATAGGGCTTCTCCATATTCAATTTAATCTTTAGCTAAAACAATAGTGGTGTTAAAAAGTAGGAGATAAAGATCAGTAAGAGCGAGGAAAGGAGACACCACCGAATTGAAGGTGTTAGAGCATAGCAAACAGCTTATGGCTGTTTTATCGGTCTTGTGTTTATACATGCATGCATACGAACCCGATAGTTAGAAAAGGTAAAGTGAAAATGAGGGCGTACATAAAGACGCATACCTAACGACACCACCTAAAGAACCGTCACTCTTGGTCGATATATGTATAAATGTACCAAAATGAATGCTGTAATCAATCAAAATAAATGGTTGTATGTTAGCATATCTTGTATACAAAAATAGCGTCTTACGCAAATATAGTTTCAAAAGTAGTATGTTAAAAAACATCGTACCATAAAGATTTTTGAAGCCATGCAAAGACACCCTGCATAGCTTTGAGTGGCTTCATAAATCATTAGTAAGGTAACGTAGTGGCGTGTCAAATTCCATGGGTGTTGCATGGGAAAACCCGTCCGCTACACGCTTGGAACGGCTCCCAGGCGCAGAGTAAGGCTACCCAGGGATTTATGCTGTGTTGCCTTACTCGTGATTTATGAGGCTACTCAAAGCCACACAAGGTGGCTTTGCAAGGCTTCATAAATCTTTGTGAGAGTCCTGCACCACGCATGAACCGCTTTACGTGGTGCAATACTGGCGCAGGGCTCTCATAAATCAGCCCTGTAATTTTTAAAACCCTTCCAAAAAGAAACTGGCAACAAGGAGAAACATGGCAGTAAATCTGTTCTGCTTTATTGGTTGCAAAGTCTGCATGCAAAAGTCCCTTATGGGGTTAAGGCATCTGATGCAGGGACCTTTGTGTGCCCAGTAAACCTCAAGGGATAACAATAGTAAGATAACCCAGGTTAATGTATTTGCTGGAGAGATTTGTGTTTTGTCTAATCTCAGTGTTGAACAAGAGTCCCATAGAAGGTTAATATGTCTCCTGCAGAGCACAACATGTCACATGCAGATGGCAGCTTTTATTTTATGGAAATGGTTCTGTGGGTTACTCCTTTTATTACAGAGATCCTTTTGTTACTTGCAATTCATAAATTACAATCCCAATATTGCACAGTTAGCCATGAAAGATATGTGACTCCTAAACCTTCTAACCCTCACAGTCCTATGTAACACATCCTGTAAATTGATTTACACTCTAATAATGTATTGCCAAAGTATAATGTGTACTTTTGAAGTAAAGTGCTCTGACAACCTGCCTTGGGATGAGTGGCGCCAAAACCCTATAAAGGAAATAAAACATAATCCTGGTATTTAAATTGTTATTTGTGGAAATACTGGGACAGATCAACACATCTGACATTCTTATAGTGCATGCTTATCTCTTGTATACAGAGATGGAAAAAAGTAAAAAACATGCCTCTCTTATGTGCTTGCGAAGAAATAACTTGCTGTGGGCCTTTGTTTCTCCTCCATTGCATTTACAGCTAGGTGTGAGCTCCAGATAGCTACCAGCCAGGATACTATAACAAAAGAAGGCTTGATGGACCCTTAAATTAACCCTTTGTTTTGTAACCACCTGGAAATTAAAATAACAAAGTTCTCCAGCCGCCTGGACGTTGCTGCTGGGAACTAAAGCAGACAACATACAGGTGCTGTGGAATTTGTCCTGGTGTCTGATAATTTCACCAGGATGAGTTATATTGTTCTGTGGGGCCCAACCTCTTGGCAGGGTAGACGGCGTCTACCCTGTAAAATGAGTGAGTAGACACCATCTACCCTCATGTACCCTCAACTTGTGCCCTTTATATATGTGTAAAAACACACTCACACACACATGTTCACTAAAAAAACGAAGGTACAGGGACGTTATAGTTCATGTTTTGCCCACACAAAACCATAGAAATTCAGCTGGTATACTTATAATTATATTTATGTTAAGCAGCTATAACTTGTGGCCTAAAGTTGCTTAACAGCATGAGTTATAGTTTCTTCAGATAAGTATAACTCTATAGGTCTAACTATAACTGCTGAATTTCTATGGTTTTCCATGGGTAAAACACGAACCTAACTATAATGTCCGTGTAACCTTTGTTTTTTCAGTGAATTTCCATGTTTTAAAAAAAGGTAAAGTAATATATAATTGCCATATGTTAATACAACCACTGCCGCGTACAGCCTTTTGCAATGCATGGCGGTGGTTGGCTGTAGGTCCTGTCCTGCTGCCAGGCCACCCCACGTGCACCCAACCCCACGCATTTTGCCATGCGCTGCGGGGTATGGGGTGTACTGGCGGAGGTTTTTTTTTGCCATTGAACCTCGGATCTGCGGGGGATCTGAGGATCTCCAGTTCAGTCCCCCAAAACATTATTGGCCAATTTCTTGCCTATGAGGGGTCAGGAATCGTGTATCCTGACCCTTATCTGTATTCACACTTTATTTGTCTCTCCCCTGGGCCAAGCGACAAACAAAATGACAGCTGCAACTTTCCTTTTAGGTTACGGCCAGCTAATCCAGAGGCACTCCAGGGGGGTGCAGCTGTTTCAGTGCAACTTCCAAAACTTCTCTTTGAGAAAAAGATGGTCCTATTGACATTGATATCATTTCATGGATTTCACTGCTTCATTTTGCTAGTGATAAAGTGTCACTCAAAGTGTCACACATAATATTATTGAATCCCACATCTAAGCAGGCTGAGACCTTGGAAATGTCACGCATAAGCCACATAAGGGCTCTGAAAACTTTGCAGCTATGGTGACTTAGATAATCGACTGCATCAGTCAGAAATGTTCACTTATCCCGTTACACAGTCATACCTCGATCTTTGAGACTTTGTCTAAAATAATTTTACTCTCCTCAGTTGTTCTGACAAACAGAAGCTAATACTCCAGTAACATTTTTGTACAAATGATACATAAGTTACTGAAATACACTGGCCACCAAAACGAACTCAAAACTCAGCCTTAAATATTTAAAAGCACCAAACGGAGTTATGAAAGTGGTGAGCAATTACAACTTTGTTTTACTGCCTGTTTTGCCCTCTTCTGCTCAGTTTTGCCTTTTCTGCCCTCTGTTTTGCATTTTCTGCTCGTTTTTCTGCCTTCCGCTTTGCCTTTTCTGCTCTTTTTCCCACTCTCTGTTTTGGTCTCTTGTGCTTTGTTTTGCCTTCTCCACTAGTTAACTGCTCTCTGTTTTGCCTTTTCTGCTACTTTTTCTGCCCTCTGTTTGGAATTTTCTGCTCATTTTTCCGCAGTCTGATTTACCTGTCATTTTTCCGCAGTCTGATTTGCCCGCTTCTGCTCTCTGTTTTGACTTTTCTGCTTGGTTTTTTGCCTTTTCTGCTAGTTTTTTCTGCCCTTTGTTTTGCCTTTTTCTGCTTGTTTTCTCTCTTCCCGCCATTTCCCTCCTTCCACTGTCTCTCTCCTCCCACCACCCAGCCCTCACTGAGGACCTAATTAATGGAGTCCGCAGCACCACCCCATTGAGCAGGTCCTTGTGCCAGCTCCCCCTGCGACAGTTCTCCTGTCCAGCTTGCCCGCAGTCTGCTGCACCCTGCTGGCAGTCCACCTACTGCGCTCTGTTTGTCCCTCCTCTGCTTGCTTTGTGCTGTGTTTTCTTCTTCAGTTCATTTTTTTGTCCTCTGTTTTGCCTTTGTCTGTTCGTTTTTCTGCCCTCTGTTTTGCCTTTCTGCTAGATTTCCTGACCCTGTTTGGCCCTCTTATGCTGGTTTGCCTTTTCTACTCCTTTTTCTGCCCTCTGTTTTGCTTTTTCTGCTCATTTTTCTTTCCTTTGTTTAACCTTCTCTGCTCATTTGTTTTTCTGCCCTTTGTTTTGTCTTTTCTGCTAGTTTTTCTGCCCTCTGTTTTGCCTTTTTCTGCTTGTTCCTTCCCTCTTCCTGCCATTTTTCTCCTCCCACCACTCAGTGCCCCATCCTACCCAAGGACCTACTTAATGGAGACCGCAGCGCCCTCCTATTGAGCAGGTCCTTGTGCCAGCTCCAGCTGCAACACTTCTCTTGTCCATCTTGCCCGCAGTCTGCTACCCTTTGCTGGCCGTCCTCCTGCAGCCCTCTGTTTTTGCCTCCTTTATTTGTTTTGTGCTTTGTTTTTGTTTTTTTCAGTCCATTTTTTGTCCTCTGTTTTGCCTCTTCCCACCACTTCCCCCTTCCGCCATTTCTCTCCTCCCACCACCCAGCGCCCCCTCCTCCCCCAGGACCTACTTAATGGAGACCCCAGTGCCACCCCATTAAGCAGGTCCTTGTGTCAGCTCCCTCTTCAACAGTACTCCTATTTAGCTTGCCCACAGTCTGCCACCTTCTGCTGGCCATACACCTGCTGCCTTCTGTTTGTGCCTCCTCTGCTTGTTTTGTGCTTTTTTTTTTCCTTTTCAGTTAATTTTTTTGTCTTCGGTTTTGCCTTTTCTGCTGGTTTTTCTGCCCTCTGTTTTGTCTTCCTGCTACTATTTCTACCCTCTTTTTGTCCCTCCTCTGCTCTGTTTTGCCTTTCTGCTCATTGTTCTGCCCTCAGTTTTGCTTTTTCTGCTTGTATTTCTGTCCTCTGTTTACCCTTTTCTGCTCGCTTGTTTTTTTGCCCTTTGTTTTGCTTTTTCTGCTAGGTTTTCTACCCTCTGTTTTTCCTTTTCTGCTCGTTTTTCCGCCCTATGTTTGGCCTTTTCTGCTCGCTTTTCCGCCCTCTGTTTTGCCCTCTTCTGCTCTGTTTTGCCTTATCTGCTCGTTTTTATGCACTCTGTTTTGCCTGTACAATATTTTTTTTGGCAAGTGCAAATCAGCACATAATCTAATCCCCTGTTCTTCTCAGTGACAATGAAACTCACCCACTCTGAAGCTTTCACCGGTTCAGTAACTTTACTCTCACAAAGTTCTTGAAGATGTTTTTGCAGTTCACTTCTAAAACATAAAGGCACATCTCTGACCTTGTGTGCAATAGGACGAGCATTTTCTTTTTAAATTATTTCATGTTCAAACCCACAAAGAAATACCAATTTTTGTCACAAAACACTTCAGGATACTTTATCAGAATAAAGTGAAAATGATCACTCATGTTCAACCAACTTGACTGGTGTGTCAGTTCCAGGTCTTAAGGTAATTCCCAATTTACCCTGATCCACCAAGCTCATGATCTCTCTCCCTTTAACAGCCATATAGATCTTTGTTACAAGGACCCTTCCCGAAAAGTTCAAAGAAACCCAATGTAGGAAACTGGGCTTTTGTTGCAGTTATCCCCCCATTTGTTGCTCACTTTTTAGCTACTAATGCCAATGTTCGACTTTGACAGTGCTCTGAGACCTGCTAACCAGACTTCGGTGCCAGTACTCCTTCATCAAAACAGGTGTTGTCTAATTGACCTACAATTAGCTATGGACTTTTGACCCCTGTAAGTTCCTTGTAAATGATACCCCAGGGCATGAGTGATAAAAAGGGTTTCAAAAAGTTGCAACATACCTTATGCCACCCTAAGGGACCCGCACACAAATTCTACACAGATTGCTATGGCAGGCTGCGTGACAGTAAACAAACCATGAGTGAAAACAAGACATGACACACTCCTGTGTGGCATGCCAGAGTCACTGCCTCCAATATATGTAAGTCAGTCCTACAGCAGGCCTTTGAGCCCTAAGGAAGGGTGCATTGTATTTTTTGTGAGGACATATCAGCATGAGCAGCTAAGACCCTGTGATGTCTAGTTCTATAACTGGATATTGCAAATGAGCAGGGAAGCCATCTAAGGTATGCACTCACTGAAACATATGGTGTTTTGAATCACACACCTCATATTGATAATGGAGTTAATAATACATGCACCCAGAGGGTACCTTAGATGTACCCCCTGAAACCTACCAGCCCTCTAGTGTGCTGCCTGACTGGTCCAGTCCAGCTTGCCACCACAGACACGTTTCTGACCATTGATAATGGGGGCGGAGAGTCCACACTCTCAGGAGGTCAGGAACAATGCCTGCTCTGCAGGGTGGTGTTTTGCACTTCCTCTAGCAATGCTGGTAAATTAGCATTTGAGCGCACTGCCTTTGGTATGTGAATCTGGCTTCCCTCAGAGATGAGGGGATGTCTACCCATCCTGAGCAGGGTCCATCTGGCTTCATGACAGGTGGGTACATTTTAAGTCAGAGAGGCGTGTTCATCCTCGGGCTAGTTCCATTTCTAAGGTGGGATACCTGATGTGAACACAACATTTCAGAGTTTGCCATCTTTGTGATGGCAGAATTAGGAACTCTGGAACAGATTTATGGCCACTTCCCACAGGAAATGGTCATATAAGGGGCATAGTGACCTCGGGGCCAAGTAGCCCATGGGCTACTACCCTACAATACCCTACACATCCCAATATTTAGTATTTAGGGGAGCCTCTGTACCAGAATATTAGATTCCTACTGATCTAAGAAGAAGGGCACCAAAAAGCCACAAGAAGCAAAGACTGTGGAGAAGTAACTGACTTGGCGTCAACCATGCCAGCCTGTCTGCTGTTCCTGACAAATTGTGAGAAAGTCGTCTAGTCCTGCAGCTGCTGTGCCTCCAAAAGCCTAGGAGGGATGCCTGCCTTCAACAAAGACCCAGGAACTCCTGTGGAGTCAAGGAGCTTCTTCCCTGCAGGCATTCTAAAAGAACTGTGAGGACTCCGTACCGCCGCAAAATCGGCACTGCTGCACCCATGCCCCCTAGCCCGCGATGAAGAGGGCTAACTGTGACAGCATGCTCCCCTGACCATCCAGAGACACAGCCCACCTTGGGTTTGCCCACAGTGGACTCCAGATGCCTCTTAGTGCAGGCCCCTTCTACCGCAAGTGTCTCCAGTGTCAAAACCCCGACACCTCAGTCCACCTCTACACACTGCAGCCCTGGTCCCTCAGTACAACTCTACACCCGGCCACCCTGGTCCAAGGAGAAGAGGACCAAAGGTATCCTCACGTCCCCGAGCATCGTGGGACCTGAAGCCCCATGTTGGTTCAGCCTGACCGTTCTCCTAGGCGCAGCTTGCAGCCTCTTTGCAACTGGACTGTTCCATATTAAAGTGAATAAGACACCCGACACAGTAAACACACCTCTGCACCCGGAGACCCCAGAGCCTCTAAAGGTGACCTGTTGGTGTGGCCTTTGACCTTGCCTCATACTCATCTTAAATCCAGGAGACTGGTCCCGTAAGCTGCTGTGAAGTACCCAAATGCAGTACATGTTTTCCCCCATAGGATAACATTGGGGACCCAATGCTGAAAAGTACCTCTGCACCCGGCCGCCCCAGTACCGCCCAAGGTGACCTGTTGGTGATGCCTTGGACCTTGCCCCATACTTACCTTAAGTCCAGGAGATTGGTCCTGTGAGTTGCTGTGAAGTAACTGTATGCAATGTATGTCTTTCCTCCGATGGCTAACATTCCTGCTTTAAAAATTCTCCATTTTTCAAAACTGTAAAAAAATCATAACGTGAAACTTGCTATCCTGATTTAGATGATCTTGGTGCTTAAAGTTATATAACAATACTTGTTATTTTTATAAATTTGTGTTTTGTGTTGGATTTGTTTATTGAATGTGTGTCGCACTTACTGCCTTTATATGTGCAATAAATGCTTAGCACTACCCTCAGATGCTCACCCACAATAACACAAAAGAGCATTTGAGGTGTCATTTGTACCTCTGTAATTCCTTTGGGTTGTACCTGGACTCTTTACACAGCGTACCTCTTTTTGGTCCTATAAATAAAGAGCCAGCTTCCTACATTGGTGGTACAGCGGTGATGAGGACAGCTCCAATTCACCTATTGACAGCAACTCTACCGGACTTACTTCTGGTAGTACCGCAGATGAAGTAGATGAGGAAGATGCAGATTTTCAAAAACTAGCTAAGATACTCGCTCTAGAGGCCGAACTCTTGGCATTACAAAAAGAAAGACTTGAGATGGGCCTATGACCCATTTCTGGTGGCAGAAAAAAATCAAATAAGGAGAGAGGAAACTTTTGACCATAAAATCCCCAAAGGGATTGTCCCCAAATATATTGAGGATGAAGATATAACCATGTAAATCACAGTCTTTGCGAGGGCTTGTAGAATGAGGTGGTTACATCAGAAACACTGGGGCTCTCTAATCTGGGAGCTGGTCTCAAGTAAGTGCAGGGATAGACTCCTGACACTGAGTGAGGCAGTTGCTGAGTCCCGTGACCTCTTGAAGGAAACCCTGATTGAGGGCTTTGGACTTACCACTGGGGAGTACAGGATTAGGTTCAGGGAGACTAACCTTGAGGCAGACCTGGGTAGATTTTGTGAACTTCTCAATAAAAGCACTAGATGGCTGGCTAAAAGGTAACAAGGTGCAGGACCATGAAGGGCTCTATAATTTGATTACGATAGAGCACATTTTAGCAAACTGCCTTAAGATTCATTCTTCTTAAGATTTTCAAGAATTAAAGTAGAAACGATGACAGTCTGTCATCGTTTCTACTTTAATTCTTGAAAATCCTTGTTATACTTTTGTTTATGTACATATATGTTGTTTTGAAAAAAATGTTTTAATCATACCATGGCTGGTTAGAGTTGTAATCCTTACACTGCCTTTTTTACATGTAATCATATTTCTCTTTTTTATGTATCATTTTTTTATTAATAAAACAAATATATATTATTTATACCACAATTGTATTGTTTGCCAGTATATTGAGGTTGTTGTCCTTCCAAGTTTAAGTGTAACCTGATTTTAGACAGGTTTTGTTGTGGCCTAGGAAAAATTATCATTAATACTGTTGTTGCCCTGTCCTAGGAACTGTATCTAGACTCAGGGGTCCCTTTTTTACATTGAGCCATTCCCTTGCAACCAGTACCCTAGTCACCAGTGGAGTTCCTCAAGGCTCGGCTCTTTCGCCCACCCTTTTCAACCTTTTTATGGAACTTCTCTCTGATATTCTGAACCGATCTAACACTCATTACCACATGTATGCTGATGACACGCAACTTCTTGAAGATGTCCTCTCCAGAGGACTTTAAAACCTCAAATGACGCACTCTTACAAACTCAACAATGGCTAGCGCAGAACCATCTTTTGTTAAATACTCTCAAAACAGAATTCCTTCTGATTGCCCCCAGCAACCACTCTGCACCTACCCTGGACTGGCTTAAACAACTCACTGCTCTTAACTGCACCACTCATATTGTTGACTCTGCCAAATCGTTAGGTATCACCTTGGACAGATACCTAAATATTCAAGCTCACATCAATGCAACTATTAGGGGAGCCAATCTTCTGCTCAACACCCTTAAGAAATTCAAGCCTTTCCTTCCGCTCGAGGACATCCGGCCTGCAGTACAATCCCTGGTTATTTCTCGACTAGAATATAGTTTGGTTACCCTTTCTGGGCTTCCTAAAGTTAGTTGACTCAATTCAGAGTCACTCTAAATACATTGGTCAGGCTTATAACGGGCTACAGAAAGCAGACCACATCACGCCAGACCTAATTCAGCTAAATTGGCTGTCTATAGAAGCTAGGATACGTTTTAAGATAGCTTGCTTAACTCATAAAGCTATTCATTACAACACCCCGGTTTACTCGGCTAAAAAACTTGAACTATCTGGGTTGAGTCGGAACCTAAGAAATTCGCCCACCCTACTTTTGAAACCTCCCAAATTCAAAAAGAAAAGTACTTACACTTGTGCTTTTACTTGCCTTGCTCCAAGAATTTGAAACGCTCTTCCTCCCAAGATCAGATCCAACCCTTCCACTTCATCTTTCAAGAAACATGTCAAATGACTAATCTTCAGTGAATATCAACAGCTTTAACCTGGCTTACCTTCCCTAGACTCTTCTCTATCTGGAGTTGATACTTATTTGATACCATTTACTTATCTCATTCAATGGACCTTCTGAAACTGTCCTGGTCCCTCCAGTCTGGCTGACTCCCCTGCCCCTTGACCGTGATTGTACCCCCCTTTGTTTGACCATGTGATTATTTAACTATCTCATTTGTTCCATTGTGTTGTGTTAGTCTTGCTTTCACCACTTTGTACAGCGCTCTGAGACCCGTAAGGGTCATGTTTGCGCTTTATAAAACTTTTCAAATAAATTGCATAAATATAGTAATAATAAAATAAAAGAACCTACCTAATTTTATTATGGGTGATACTTCAGACGACACAGATGAAAAAACACAGGTAGAGCCGAGGTTTCAGCCCACCTTTACAGGTCATGTGACAGGCAGTTCTTGTGGGTGCCATTTTAGGCGTAGAAATTGTGTTCACTAACATAGGTGAACTCTGTGGTTTGAACAAAAAATGCATACTGGTTTGGAGTGTGACGCGGAAGACAGAGGTGGAAGGTAAATCATTTTAGTGCAGTGATGCAGACGTCAGTATTAAAATGTGTTAGTCTAATCCCTTATATGTGGTACTTAGCAGGGCTATGTGAATACCCATAATGGAGAACTAGAAACACAATTAGGTACTTCAGAGTTTGTACATGTGCAGTACTAGTAAGATGGCTGAAAAGAGGGGCAGTGAAATTGATCCACCTCCTCCCAGGTATGTGAACCATGGTGGGTGTGATTGAAGTTAGCCTAAGTAATAAAAGGTATTTGCTTTTGCAGTTTAGGGCAGAGACCTGAAACAAGAGTATGTGTTCCTTAGTTTCCTTCCAGCCCGCCGCTCATTACTGATTGGGTGCCCCTGCCAATCATAGATACTGTCTTTCTTCATAAATGGAAATATCCTGGAGAAAAAAATAATCTTCTAAAACCCACTGTTTCATGTCTTAGTATCACCAACACAATCTCAACAAGCCAACTCCAGACTTCCGCTACCTGTGAAATTCAAGCAACTACATTTCTATATAATTTAAGAGGTTTATTTTCTTTGCCACTGCTCATAAAAGCAATACAATCCCAGCAGCTGGGATATCCCCATTTGCAATCCTTTTATTGCAGGGATTCTGCCTAGAAACATAACTATGCCTGGGACACAGAACATCAGTATGTAGGAGCTGAGGCACCATACCACATCAGTACTTATGGTCCCAAATCCAGGCTAGCCCATAGCGCCTTACTTGCCCTTCTAACCTTCCCAGAGAAACAAGTAAGTCGGCGCCCCAGAACACAACACTATAGACCCTCTCAGGGATCGCGACAGTAGGCCATCACCTTTCATCCTCTCACTCATATGTGTCTACAATAAATAGAAAAGAGACATGAAGACAGGTTCCAGTATTTAATGACACAATCGTGCTCTATTATGTAATAATAACCTGCAATTAGAAGACATATACACGTCACAAATGTGATATCATAATCAGCAGGCTGGGCCCAACGAAAAGCCCTTTAAATTGAAAGAATGATCTGCCTAAGTCTACCCTCACTTTAGAAATACACTGTTATATTATAGATCTGTGGGATTAGTGGGGGGCCCCATACCAGGCACCCATAGGTGGCAGTTCTACATCTCAGGTAGTAGAGCTCTCTCTTGTCTCGGGACCTTTGCTCTGCGAGAATGTGTCATCTCAGTTTTCAAAATGACATATGATATGATAAGAATTGTATGTTCAAAACAGAATCTGGGTTTCTCTATTATGTCTAGGTGTTAGTGTCCAACCACAGAGAAAACAGAACACAGTGTTTTTTGACCTTGTATGAGATGTTCCATCTAAATCCCAGCAGAAGAGCTGAATAATAAAACATGTGCAGTCTACTCGGAAAATAACTGTCTAGCACAAAAACAAGCATGTTCTTTCGTAACACGTGCAAAGCAAAAGCGATTTACTGTCTGCAGTCAGGCTAACATAAAAGAGAAAACAGTGGGCCCTATAGGAAATACATGGCACTTTGTTGATATAAGTTTTTGGAAATATGATGGGTGTTTGCTGAACCCTTTGTGAGGCTAAAGAAACACTGTGAGATATGCCCCATAATGACCGTACTCCAAGATAAAGCTGTTCAACGTGATGCTAAATGCTGTAATCGCCTTTCTAGTCACAGCAAGGAATTAAGGTTGCCTAGAATGTTGACAAAAGTAAAACAATATATATTTTATCATGGTAAAAAAGTGCTCATGTGCATTGTAATGAAGCACTCGCAAACCTAATAGTTTGCACCTATTTGACAATTGCAGTGCAGCATCAACAAAAATAGGAAAGAGGAAAGGCATGGTTCTGGCAGCTGTGTCATGTGCATGTTGATGTATGTGTGTGCATAAATGCATGTGTGCGCCTATGGAATGACCCAGGCTTAATTTTTCTATTTAGGGATAAAAGATGGTGGATTCCTCTAGGATTGGTGAATAAAAAAGAAATCACTTTAGTGTGCAAAAGCAATGTTAGCTCTGCCGAGCAGTCTGGCAGCAAATAGCAGCTGCACGGTTCTAAAAAAAAACATTCAAATTTAAAACATATAGACCGCAAGGGGTTAAGAGAGCAACGATGCCGCAGGTGTGGCCAAACAACAGGGAGCTACCTGGGGCAAGAGAGCGAAGGAGGCCCATAAGGCTGAGCAAGTGGAGGCCTTAAAAAATAAAAGGCTTGGAATGGTGGGGAGAGCAAAGCTGGCGGAGAAGAAACGCAAGTCAACGAGATAGTCAAAGCACTTTTTTGGTGAGGAGCACGCTACTCCTGAACCTATAAAGGATTAGTGGTGAATTAGTATAGTGAAATATGAAATTAATTTGAGCTGTGGATATGTTAGTCTGTTATTTGGATTGAGAAGGATAGTGGAGCGATAGAAGAAGGGAAAGGTTTGCATTTATATAGTGCTTGTAACCCCTGATGAGGCGTTGAAGCGCTTTTTGGCAGTAGCACGTTAGTCAGGAACCCAAACTGGATTAGTGGGGAATTAGTATAGAGAAATATGAAGTTAATTTGAGTGGTGAACATGTTAGTCTGTTATTTAGATTGAAATGGAATAGTGGAGGGATAGAACAGGGAAGGGCCTAGAAAGTTTTTTTTTTGGGGGAGTTCATAGTAGTAGGTGGGGGTTTGGGATGAGTAAAGGGATAGGTGGAAGGGGAGAGTAAGAGGGAAGGGTTTAGAAATGCTTGTTTGGGAGATCTGAATAGTAAGAGAGGTATGAGATGATGCAAGGAAGGAAGACTAGAAAGGGTTATTTTAGGGATCATAGTAGTGCTATGGGGTTTGGGATGAATGAGAGAGTGGAGGCAGAGGATATATTGATAGAGGTATAGGTAAGAAATAGGGTAGTGCATTGGTGAGAGTATTAGAATGAGGTTTGAGATGAGTTAGAATGGAGGTAGAGGATATGTTGCAAGAGATATAGGGTGGGTGAGATATAGGGTAGTGCATGGGATATGCTGAAGTAGAAGCAAAGTAATATATATATATATATATATATAAAGATACATAAGTACATGGAAGGTGTATATATATGCATCAGGAAGGTAATATATGTAGATTAAATAAACTCAGACTTTCAAGTGTTGTACTTTAAATCAATGTATTTATTTGTATTTCTTGTAATTCAATAGTGAAGCAATTGTAGATAGTTATGATAAAAATATTTACTTATTTATACATGTTAAACATAGAATAATGTAACTATAAGTAAAATGTACATGTTTTTAACAGAACTAATGAATATTTATATCTTTAAAAACATAATTATTATACACGTTTATAAAAAACAATACACATATGTAGGTACACATCTATAGTCCAAATAAATGTTTATATACATAGGGATAGGATGTATATTTATGTTTGAGTATGGTGGTTATGTGGGGAGGAGCCAATTCTTGAGTAGTCTTCTGAACATAAGGTGGTTGTCCGTGGATCTTATGTTCAGATCTTATGATCAAACAGTTCCATAGTTTGGCTGCTTGAACAGAGCAGGATGCGCTACCCATCGTTTTTTTCTTGTATGGTGGGAGTTTGAGGCGAGGTGCCACTCTAAAGCGGAGGTTCCTTTTTTAAATGTATTTTAGGATTTTATTCCCGATGAAGAGCGGACCTGTTCCAGGTATCGCTTTGTGGGTGATACAAAGCATTTTGAATGTAGATTTTCTGGCAACCAGTAACCAATGTAGGGCTTTCAAGGCTTGGGAGATGCGGGCTTGCGGCCTCTATATGTAAGAGTGATCTAACAGCAGAGTTCTGAATCCGTTGTAGTCTTTTCATAGTTGTTAAAGGTGATCCGTGGTAGATGCTATTGGCGTAATCGAGTTTGGACAGAACAAGAGCAATGGCAACCTGAACCTTCTGTGGAAATCCTAGTTGGGGGACGATGCGTCCCAGAGTTTTTATCGTAACTAAGAGGAAAGAAAACCCTTGATTAAGCAAAGGAGAATTTCAAGAAAGCCAGCTTTTGGTATGAACGGAGTTATTGTCAGTTGTTTGGTAAAGTATTGTCTGCAAGAGACTTTTGACGACAAACAGCTAAAAACGGTGTGGTAGGCGAGATCTAAAAAGTGGGCGGCATCTCCTCTCTAGGTAATGTTTATCCCACATCCCTCGGCGGTTCCAAAATGATCTCCTGCAAACTCAGGGACGGACTTGTATGTTATCATTTGGGCCATATGTATCAAGCTAATTAGCATTCGCAAAGGCCGAGATTCTGCGAATTTCGGCCTTTGCGAATGCTAATTAGCTAAATGGTATGTATGTAACATGTTTGATGCAAAATAAGGAATCGCAACATTTGCTATTCCTTATTTTGCGATTGCACTTAAGGAATCGCAAATTTTGCAATTCCTTAAATGCAATGTATCAAAGAAAAAATATCCAAAAAATGCCCATAAGGATTCGCAAATTACCACCAACTTCTAGTTGGTGGTAAGTTGCGAATTCTTTTAAAAAAGCTTTTTTAAAAAAAAACAAAGGTGCCATATGACGCTCATACATGCCCTTAAGGCATGTATGTGCGCCATATGCCCCCAAATGTCATTTTCAGGGGTGCAGCAGGGTGTTCTTGTGACACCCCTGCACCCTTGAAAAAATTCCTAATTTGCGATTAGCAAATTGCTAATCGCAAATTGCCCCTTCATTCCTATGGACCTCCTGGCCCATAGAAATGAATGGGTAATTTGCGATTAGCAATTTGCTAATTGCAAATTAGGAATGATAAGGAATCGCAAAAAAAAGCGATTTTGTACATACATACCGTTTTGCGAATTCTAAATAACGATTCCTTAAAAATCGCTATTTGGAATTCGCAAAACGGAACTATGATACATATGGCCCTTGGTGCGGGCGAATGTTAACACTAGTGATATATTGGCATGTTGGGTCATGTAAGTGTTATATCTTTCAATGGCTACAAATATAGATATTCAAACCTGTAGATCACACTTCAGGCATTATTAAATTGGCCCCCTTCGCTTCTCAGATTGTTTGATATCTGCTCTGTTGGTGTATACATAGCATTTCATCATCCTGTTTTTTCTCTCTAATGAAGGAGAATAGTCTGTCTCCTAAGCTCTGCTGTGATGTGGACATTAAGCTCCTGCACACAGAATGATCAATGTCGTTTCTATTGTGTTCTTCCCCCTAGTTCCTCCCCCAATTTACCATACTAATTTCTCTATAAATGCTGTTTATTTCGCATCCATGTTTTCTCTATTGCACAGCAGTGGGCATACTCTCATATATATTCTTTTATACATAGGAGCATTTGCATCCTGCCGGACTTTACCTAAAGATTAAAATTCTTCTGAAAGGTGGAGCATCAGATGACGTTGTCAGTGCAGGTACAGAGTTTATTCTATGATACGGCATGAAGGGAGGTTGTATTTCTGGTTGATGAGCGGCACTACCTATAAAGTGAGCTACCCAGTAGTTCAGCAGAGTCCAGAAAAAATCTCAACATTGTTAATGAATTCACAAAGTCAGAAGATTCACATCTTTATGCGAAAGTGTTTATGAATTTATGATGTACTAATATACTAATACATTGCTCTTCTGGGTACATAGCGCTACTGTTTAAGAAATTCAAATGCCTGAACGAGTAGATAAATTGGAGTCTTACAAGGATGATTTTTGTGCCATGTTTCAATCAAACTATCAAAAGGTGATGGGCAGAATGCTTGCAGATAGTGTATCCACTGGCAATTGCTTGGGGCAGCACCCCAACCTACAGTTTTGTTGCCCACCATGCCACCTCAGATTAGACCCAACCATGTACCAGTCCGCCTAGTTCCTGCTCTGCTAGGAATAGTCCAGCCCCATCTGTCAAGCCAGGTCCTCTCTGAGCCAGAACATAAGCAGCTGGTTTGTTCCATTTGTGCCTCTTCAGTGGGGTGTAGCTTAGCTCCACTGGCACAGTGAGCACAGGATCCAGGTGTGGGCATACCCTTGGCCACTTAGGGTGTTACATCATACACACAAACGGTACCAGGATGAAGATTTGCATATATTTGTAGTCTAACCACTGGCAATCGCTTGTGGTACCATTACAGCCCACTTTGCCTACTTTAGCTTTGAACAAGACCTATGCAAGCCAGCTTTAGCCGTGCTCCAGTAAGAGCAGTTGGCTCCATATTTTGGGAAGTGGTATGTTAGTGCATAACTCCCTTCGCAAAATAAAATACAGGTCATAAATAGTAAGGGTACAATTTGTGATCGCTTTGTGTGACTAGTTTTTAAGTACATCTGACACTTGTGTTTTTATAGGTACAAAGCGTGTGAACATCTGATTTAGGGTTGGATGCGCCAACTAAAGGTATCAGTTGTTGGCACGTCAACCATGGTGGACCATTGATTGGTTAAACAATAGTGAGCAACAGCAATAATGACTGTCATTGTGAAATCCGCACACAGGGCAGACCTTGGTCTCCAGATCTTTCTTTACTGTCTGAATGAGGTTTTAGATGTATGGTTGGTGATAGGCTTCTCCACAGCACGCACAGGCTCATTTGCAAAAACAAAGGTGATTCTATTTGGAACATTGGTTAATGCAAAGGGTGCCCTGGCCCGAAGTTCGGGCTACAGACTCTGGGCTTAACCACCCCAGAGTTAAAGGCTCTTAAAAATAAGTTACCCAAAATGCAAGTCCCTTGCAACACGTTTTGATTATAAGAACTAGCAAGGACAAGCAGAGGGACTGTCCTGTACTACTATGTAGTGCATCTGCTGTACCTAAGTGTGCAAGCTGTGCTGCTTATGCCATCAGCAGTTCCCTGCCCCGGTTTGGAATGAAGAGCATTTTGAAATTCATCCAGCATTACCGTCCTGGCAATCTCTGTAGCTGCCGCCATCTTAACTCTACCACTCGGCTGGAGCTACAGCCATCGAGCCTGCGCAAACCCACTAGGGGAAACTTACGAACACAAGAAAAAAGGGAAATCAGTGGAAGGAAGAGCACAGTGAGGTGATCATGGAAGTGGATGTTGCTGACCACTGAGGTCTCCGAAACAAGGCAGAGAAGGCGATGAGGGGAGAAGAACCGCGAGTGTTAAAGGAGAGTAAGCAAGATATACAGCTGTAGGTTGCCTTAGGAGAGCTTTAGGTCATGGTTGTCCCATGAAGGGGAGCCCCTCTTCAGTCAGCCCACCTTGCTCTTGCCTGACCTTGCTTCCATTCATGTAGTCTTCTTATGAGCCCTAATGCCTTAAGAAAGAAGTTAAAAACACCAAAATCCTTGCAACGGCCATTGTTCTATCTCCATTCATTTTCCATCGTTCCATGCTCTATCTTTGACCCCACTATTGAAAAGTCATAGGGAACACACATAATGTGCTTAGAATATATTGCATTTGTCTTTATGCTTCACCTAGATACATACCAGGTTATAGTTTGTTTTGCTGGTGATTAGTTTGTCAGCCTTTTTTATGCCAATAGTTAATGAACACTTAGTACATCTAAAAAGAAAAAGATTTTCTTACTGTATCTGAGCTTCACATCATTACCAACTCACTATCCATATTCCCAAGCGATTGGGCCTACAAGTCAATCAAGCCAAATCCACACTTATCTCAATTCAACCCTTTACCTGGCGACTGTGTTGAACGCTTAAATTGAAAAGTGTCATGCTCTTCTGTGAATGATTCACCTATAGGCGTCCGAAATAAAATCTCTTCTCCGAGTCATTGTATCCTGCATTTACTGCGTCCTCGTGCTCATCTACACAGTAGACCGCTGCAGTAGTGCTTGGAATACCAATAGTTGCAGTTTTATTGCAGCTGGGAAGATAAACGAGTTATTTCGAAGTAGCACTCCATTCCTTCTTTGATGGTGCCACACAGGTGCGTTTCCCCGTTCACTAGTGTATTCCAATACATACGATCGAGATGAATGCCCCTCTAATACGATGGTCAACGCACACGGGTCAACTACAATTCTAGGGAATGTATCATCACAAATATACCACATAAATCTCCAAGAACTCAGAGCTTTCCATTGGCTCTCAAGTCCTTCCTACCAGCATTCAAGGCAAACTCTGTTCCAGTTCAAATGGACAGTATATTACCCAAACAAATAGGGAAGCATAAGATCCAAATTCTTGTCTCGGGAAACTCAATCTATCAGGAAGTCACCCATAGCCAGAGTCTGTTAGGGTGTTTAGAATGCACAACAACACTCCTCCAGTGTGACCTTATGAGAAGTCTATAAATGGGCCTTACATGACAAAGTGCTAAACACATTTTCTACAAGTGAGATTTTCCATGAGCAGACATCTTTGTAGATGTAAACAACTAAAAATTCTCAAACTTTATTTACCAACTGAGGAGTAAGGGAATGTTCTTTTGACAGCAGAATAGCAAAACGTAAATTTGCAGTTCAGCACTTGAATTATCTATGAATGACTAGCAGTGGATTTTTCATGAGGGCAGGGGAGTGTCAAACCCCCGCCTCCTGTGCGCCATTCTAAGTGTTAAAAAACTAATTTCTATGAAATTATGTTATTGCCATTTTATTTTTCACAGTGGCACGCCGCAGCGGTCTGCCTGCCCCCGAGTCGGGAGACATGTGGGGCGAGCATTTGCTGCTGAATGGCAGCATGAAAGACTGGAGCAGTGGCTGCCTAGACACTGCAAAGTGCGCATGTCATTTTGGCCAGCTGTCTTACGAAGACCAGCCTGACATGGGCCATTGGCAGCTCTCCAACCTGAGATGTCCTAGACAGCAGGGTGGAGAACAAGCACAGGCCTCCAGGGCGTGAAGGAGCGCCTAGCTAACCCGCTCCATCCAATCCCAGTGCTTCTCTTATGCTGGCTAACAGCATGAGAGCAGCAGCGTCTGGATTGATATACTGTTTGTATTTCATTATATAGCTTTTCACAATTGCAAGCTAAAATAAGAAAAGATACATTTAGTCACAGTAATTCATTTGTTACCGTTACAATTCATCCCTTCATGGAGATTGTTTTCTCTTTCAAAATTGGGTCCTCAAACGGCAAACACCGCATGATCACTCATAGATGTATAAACATATTCACAAAAAATACATTCCATCATTAATTAATTATGGTACTTGTAATTTCAATATCGTCATCCCATCAGGGATATCTATTACCAAAGCAGAATTGAGCCATATCACGATACCAAATCCCTTGGGTAATCGTACCCAATAAGAACAACAGCATCACAGGTAGAGTCCACAAGTTTCATCCAAACTTGGAATCCAGGCACACAAACGCGTTTTGGCGCTTAGCCTTCGTCAATGTTTGCACGAAGCGCCGCCGTCGCCATTATTTATTTATACAATGAAACACATTAGCAATTTCCGGGCATGTGACTATCCATTGACCAATCAAATTGTGTACCAATGTATAGGTGAGTGAATCCGCCATCTTAGAATGGTGAAAGAATAACGTCATACAATAAATATTGCATCAGTTAAAAGCATCCATTGGCGAACACGGGTATTTTACCAAATAATTCATAACGCCCACAGATGGGCTTTAAACCCCGTATAAATCACATTCATGGTCATTATTACATTTAAAGGGTAATATACATTGCAAAGTGAATCACTTCACGCAATTCATATCGCTTCTCAAAAACCCCTGTCTTTTAGATCATAAGACTGCAGGGATACCAATTCCGCCCCCTGATGGGCTACACTTTCGTTTAGACCCGCATATGCATATGCTTTTTACAGTACATCGGTACAGTATGACAATAACCCTCTGAATGGGCTCATCCTCAAAATGCCCTGGATACAAAGTGCAATCAATTCATTCAATATCAAAAAATCACATGTGTAATCAAATAAACGAAAAAGTTTCAATCAAAAATTCTCAAAAATGTCAAAAAATTATCAAACATATCAAAATGTCACTGTAACAGACAATGACATCCAAAGCCTTGAATGCCAGAAAAATTGGAAATAACTAGGCGACTGAATCACAATTACAGGAGCATTAACCCAAATGTACTGCCAGTTCTTCACTACTGTTGAGACCCAAGGGGGTCCTACTCTGCAAATCTATCATATAATGTGATTCTAGACATCTCGACCTTTGTATCCTGTCTCCTCCCCTGAGATTTACTGGAACATGGTCTAGGCAAAAGTACATGAGAAGATCCCTATTTTCTTCCAAGGGATCCTCATCAATAGTCATAAGCACATGAATATTCCCGCCCATGTACCGGACCCTGGAAAACATATATCATATATATGTAGCAATACATATATGTATATATACGTATATAAAAAAACATACAATGCAGTCCTCTCTGGAAACGCTGAACAATGCTGCAATATATATCTTTGCATATAAAACTTTCCAATAAAAGCAGGGAGAAAGAAAACCTTTGAAAACTGCTTTATTATACAGTAGAAATGGTAATCCTGCAAGGAAAGTGAAAGCATTGTGAGCACATAGGCTGCATTGTAGAAGAAACCAAGGAGTAGAAAGCTGAAAAGCTAACTCACATAAACAGTAACTGAAAACTGGCACTGTGCCTTTAAGGCAGCCATGACCCCTAGCTCCCATCATGCCTCAGGGGTGACCGTTAGGTCAGTTGTTCTTTCCGGCTCCTTCTGACAGAACCCCTGGTCTCTACAGCTCTACTTTTTTCTGATTTTTGTCAGAAAATTACTCTCTTTTTTGTGATAAAACCTTTTTCATTCGACATTTTTTAAGTGTTGAAGTACCTTTCAGGTATTTTTTGAGGGTTTGAGCATTGTTTTTCATTCAGAAATACCTTCCCTTTTTGATCTTTGCCCCTCCTGTGGCAAGAAGAAGGCAAAAACAGACTCCCATCCGGTCTGTATTTTGTGTTTGCCTTCAGACCATGATCCTCACACTTGCCAACATTGCCAGCACCTGTCTTAAAGAACTTTGAAGGACAGGGAGAAGATTCACATCTGTGGACTAGCAGAGAGGAGAAGAGGAGAAGAAGAGGAAGGAGAGGCCTTCTACAAGTAAGAATCCAGTGGGCCCTCCATTGGCATCGGGCTCGGCGCCTCAAACCCATTCTTCAGTGTCAAAACGGCGACAAGAAGATTATCGCCGGCGGGCTTGCCGTCGAGAGAAGACCGATCGTCGTCGAGGATCAAAGGTACGTCATTGCCTCCACCGTTGTGAACCAGGTGACGATCGGCGTCGAGGCAGCGATCTCCGTTGGTGCGGGCTCGCCCAACATCGAGAGACAAGTCTCCGTCATCGCCGTCGAGGCAGGCTCCGTCGTCGCAGAGTCACTATTGATCGACGTCGAAGCATAAATCTCCATCGACGTCAACCAGGCGGTGGTCGACGTCGAGTCACCTTCCGCCATCGCAGGGTCAGCGATCGGCGTCGAAGCATACCTCTCCAACAACGTAATCCAGACGGCGTTCGACGTCCATCGGCGTCGAGGCGATGTTCGACGTCGAGGTCCAGAAGAGCTATTTCACATTCGACGTCGAGACCAGAAAGATCGACGGCGAGGCATAGTTCGACGTCGAGGAGGCTTTCTCCGTCGAACCGGACACGCTTACCTTCAAGAGCAAGATCTGGAGGCTCCAGATTCCATTCGACGTCGAGGCATTCGACGTCAAGGAGACATTCCACAACCTTAGTCTCCCCCATTATGGTGACACAAAGCAGATCTACATCTAGGCCCTCGTCGGCGACGTCACATCGCTCTTCGCGATGGAGGTCACGTTCAATATCCTGTGGGGCCTCTTCGCATTCTGTCAGAAGTTCCCCACAGACAATGGCATCTTCTCACAGTGCATCCAGGCATTCTGAAGCGCCTGTAGGTTCTCCTACAAGAAGTTCTCCAGAGAGACAGAGAACTCCTTCAATACATCTCTCTCCCAGGTGGCTGCAACCCCTGCATCTCTGGAAACCAGTGTCGGCAGGTGCCGTGCCAAGGGGGGCTGAATATTCGAGCCCTTTACATAGATCCCCGTTACAACGATTGGTGCAAGAAGTGGACAAGTCACCTCACACTCGCACTAGAGAGCACCGGGGCAGATTTTCTGAGCGCAGGTCTACGCATGGCCATCGGAAAAGACAACGTACACCATCTTGGTCGTCTTCCTCTACACATTCTTCAAAGAGGGATTACTCTCCCACCCTCACAGAGAGTCCACCTAGCAGGATTTCTCCTATATATGATATCAATACGTCTCATGATGTGCTCACAAGAGGAGCACAAAAGTTGAACATGGCCACTACCCAAGCGACGACATCCATCATCTTTGAGACTTTGCATCAAAGATCCGTTTCAAGGCCTTTGCTCCCTTTGGTACCGGGAGTCATCGAACCGTTAATGGAGGTTTTTCTAACACCGGCCTCCGCCAAAACGGCTCCTGCAAGAATTCTGAAGAAGTACAAGCCGGCTGCATCGGATCCTTTCTTCCTGAGATCAGATCCTCCTCCTGAATCAGTGATCATTGCAGCAGCGAGAAAGACACATTCAGTGGCATCCTCTTTCTCTGTTCCTCCTGACAATGATAGTAAGGCTTAGGATGCTTGGGGGAGGAAAGCCTGCGGTTCAGCGGCCTCCACACTACAAGTTTCCAACGCAGCGGCTTTGTTAGGGAGATTTGACAGATCCCTGTGGGATTCTTTGGACCGCTTTAAAGAGAAGCTTCCGAAAGAAGATCAGCAGGACTTTTCAGAGATCATTCACAAGGGTGCTCTGGTATCAAACCAAGCCATAAGCACTGCAGCTGATGGCGTGTCTCTATCAGCCCACTCCTATGCTCATGGCATTTGTGCACGTCATTCCTCCTGGTTACGCCTAACGGCTCTGAGGGCCGATGCACAACAACGCATAATGAATCTGCCCTTCTCAGGTACCTCTCTGTTTGGGTCCCATACAGATGAGGAAATGAGAAGAATGAAAACGGAATTAGACACCCTGAAGGCGGTGGGCCTTGAGAAAAAGAAGGATTTCAGGATGCGTTTCAGGCCCTATAACAAGAAAGGAAACCAACAGAGGGTTCAAACCCCTCAATGGTCACAAGACAAGCAGGGGAAATCCCAGTTCATAGGGCCGACGCTCCTCAAGGGGAAGAGGAGGACACCAGCAACAATCCACCTCCACCCCTAAGACAGCAGGGAAGCAATGAGCAAATGCTTCCTCCAGCAGCGTTGAGCACTCTAGTGGGAGGAAGTATCAAGCACTACGCTCAAAAGTGGCGCAGGATAACAAAAGATCAATGGTTGCTAAATATACTAAACAATGGATACATGCTACGTTTCTGCATGGCTCCAAAAGACTCTCCTCCGATAACATCCAGGCAGCATCATCTGGATCTCCTGCCTCAGGAGGTGTCCACCCTTCTCTTAAAGCAAGCAATAGAAGAGGTCCCCCCACTGCAGAGAGGAAATGGAGTCTACTCCAGATACTTTCTTGTCTGGAAAAGAGACCAGCCAAAAAAGTTCAGACCCATATTAGTCCTTCGGTTCCTGAACAAATTTGTCAAAAAAGAAAAATTTCGAATGCTGTCTCTTCATCAAATTTTTCCACACTTACAAAAAGGCGATTGGATGTGCTCAGTGGATCTTCAGGATGCATACTTCCACATCCCTATCACGGCACGCCATCGTAAGTTCCTTTGGTTCACTATAGGAAAAGACCACTACCAGTTCAAAGTCTTACCCTTTGGTCTCAAGTCAGCGCCAAGGGTGTTCACGAAATGCATGGCAGTAGTAGCCGTCTTCTTACATCGGCAAGGCCTACACTTCTATCTGGACGATTGGCTGCTAAAGGACTCTTCTTAACTCCTACTGCAGAAGCATCTTCTCATGTGTCTGGATCTACTCCACCGTCTGGGACTTCATGTCAATCTGGACAAGTCGGTCCTTCAACCCACACAGCCAATCCACTATCTAGGGGCCACTATCAAATCCGCCCTGGGAAAAGATCATCATCAGGTGCGATGCTGTTTAAACTTCCCCGTATCTTCAGGGCCAGAATGGGCGGACCGTCCTGACGCTCTCAGTAGCGGTCGCTCCCCACGCTCCCTGCTCTCCTGTGGTATCGTTGGGCTGCACTCTTTGCTTTGCTCTGCGCATTTAAAAACTGCTGGCTGCTGCAGATTATAGCGCTGTACCTCACTTAAGCATTGTTGATTAATTAATTAATTATAGCGCTGTACCTCACTTAAGCATTGTTGATTCATCTGTGCAATCCCAGTTTGTAGCGCTCGCTGTGTAGCTTTGACCTTTGACTGTAATTTGTATTGCTCGTTTTGTGCATTGATAGTAGCAGCGCTTACATCACAGATTCTTAGACCTCATCAATAATCTTTGTGCCCCATCCTGTTCTAGTTTCACTTTTGCTGCCATTTTGTTGTTGTTGTGCCTCGGAGCCCGTCCTCTCCACCCCGCTCCCGCCTCCCAGCTGATCCCCCTCGCCCCTCCCCCCTCCAATCTCCACCTATGACAGAAGCCATTGCGCGCAGCGTTCACGGGCAGCGATCGCGCCCCAGGCGCGCCATAGGTAAGCCCCTCTACGCCCGTCCGCGCCTGGACTGCGCCCAGCGCCAAACCCCCTGGTCCTCGCAAATCCCACTCCACCCGCTTAACGTACGATGCTGCTTCCCTCTCGGCACTCAACCCCGGCCGCCTCCAAGACTGCTACCAAGCCGCCCCTGGACACACCCACGGACCTTTCACCTGCCACTCCTGCAAACTCGACTGCATCAAGACCCACACTAAATACACAGACTCTAAACAGAGCTCCGAATCTAACCACCTTAAGTGCATCCTGCTCAACACCCGCTCGGTCCACAGACACGCCATTGAACTTTGGAACCTACTCGACACCACATCACCGGACGTCGCCTTCCTTACAGAAACCTGGATGAACGCCTCATCAGCTCCCGACATCGCCATAGCCATCCCGGATGACTACAAGATCATCCGAAAGGACCGCACTAACCAAACAGGAGGAGGCATCGCCATCGTACATAAAAATTCCATCCGCATCACGACCAGCTCAGACGATAACCTCGCAGCCGCCGAACACCTTCACTTCCAGATCCACACCGACCCCAAAACCACACTCAGAGGAACCCTCATCTATAGACCACCAGGACCCCGCACTCAATTCAGTGAAGACATCACCGACTTCATCAGCCCACACGCCCTCTCATCTAAAGACTACATTCTACTGGGAGACCTCAACTTCCACCTGGAAAAGATAAATGACAGCAACACCACCACCCTCCTGGACAACCTGGCCAATCTCGGACTAATACAACTTGTTGACACTCCCACCCACTATGCCGGGCACACGCTCGACCCAATCTTCACCTCCAGCAAGCACATCTCCTTCAACCACACCACAGCTCTCCACTGGACGGACCAGAGCTGCGTTCACTTCAACCCACAATCTCCCACAACCTATTCCCCGAAGAAACTGGAACAAAATCACCACCGACCATCTCTTCACTTTGCTTCACAAAAACCCTCCTGCCAATTCATCGGACCCAAACCAGGCTGCCACCAACCTCACACAATGGATCACCCACAGCGCCGATGAACGTGCACCCTTGAAAAACCATCAAATCACGAAAAGTAACAAAAAAGCCCCCTGGTTCAACGATGACCTTAAGAAATCCAAGAAGTTTTGTCGTACCCTTAAAAAAGCCTGGAGAAAAAACCCAACCACCGATAACCTGAACACCTTCAAGAACGCCACCCGCAAACACCACCAACTGATTCGATCCACCAAGAAATCAGCATTCAAAGATCGACTTGACAACAACGGCCACAACAGCAAGGAACTATTCAACATCGTCAAAGAATTTACCAACCCCACCGTCGGCACCAACGACATCACCCCATCCCAAGACCTCTGCGACTCCCTAGCCTCTTTCTTCCACAACAAAATCGCCGACATACATAACAGCTTTGAAAACCAGCCCGGAGACCAGTCCACTCCACCCACCCCTGAACCAAATCCCCCCTCTAACAACCTTTGCGCCTGGAACCCAATCACCTCTGAAGACACCATCCGGCTGATGAACACCATCCACTCAGGATCGCCCACCGACCCATGTCCCCACCACATTTTCAACAAAGCAAACTCCATCATCGCCCCCCATCTCCGAGACGTCATCAACTCCTCCCTCAACTCCGCCACCTTCCCGGAAAGCTGGAAACACGCCGAACTCAGCGCCCTTCTGAAGAAACCCACAGCAGACCCCACTGAACTTAAGAACTACCGTCCCATCTCACTCCTCCCATTCCCTGCCAAAGTCATTGAGAAAGCCGTCAACAATCAGCTCGCCGCCTTCCTCGAATCCAACAAATCCCTCGACCCCTCACTGTCCGGTTTCCGAGCCAAACACAGCACCGAAACCGCACTCATCGCAGCAACAGACGACATTCGAACACTTCTGGACAACGGAGAAACGGTTGCCCTCATCCTACTTGACCACTCCGCAGCCTTCGACAGTCTGTCATAGCACCCTCATACAACGCCTCAACAACGTCGGAATACAAGGAAAAGCACTGGACTGGATCATCTCGTTCCTCGCCGGAAGAACACAGAGAGTCCGACTCCCCCCTTTTAGATCAGAAGCCACCGAAGTAATTTGCGGCGTACCTCAAGGATCATCACTCAGTCCCACCCTCTTCAACGTATACATGAGTCCCCTCGCATCCATTGCGCGCCAACACAACCTCAACATCATCTCCTACGCCGACGACACCCAGCTGATCCTCTCCCTCACCAAAGACCCAAACACCGCCAAAACCAACTTACACGAAGGAATGAAAGATGTTGCCGAATGGATGAAGGACAGCCGTCCAAAACTGAACTCAGACAAAACGGAAGTCCTAATCTTAGGCTCATCCCCCTCTGCTTGGGACCACCGGCCCTGGGAAACGCACCCAAACCAACGGACCACGCACGTAACCTGGGCTTCATCCTGGACTCATCCCTCTCGATGACCAGACAAGTCAATGCCGTTTCCTCATCATGCTTCAACATCCTACGTATGCTCAAAAAAATATTCCGTTGGATACCCACCGAAACAAGAAAAACGGTCACCCACGCACTAGTCACAAGCCGACTGGATCACGGCAACACCCTCTACGCCGGAACCACAGCCAAACTACAGAAAAAACTCCAACGCATCCAAAACGCCTCAGCCAGACTCATACTTAACATTCCCCGCCAGACTCACATTTCCGGTCACCTGAAAGACCTCCACTGGCTCCCCGTCAACAAGAGGATAACGTTCTGACTCCTCACCCACGCACACAAAGCCCTCTACGACCTTGGACCCGAATGCCTAAACACGCTCCTGTCCTTTTACTCCCCCACCCGCCAACTACGTTCGTCCAATCAGGCCCTCGCTGCTATTCCGCGCATCAACAGATCCACCATGGGGGGAAGATCCTTCTCCTACTTAGCGGCCAAAACCTGGAATTCTCTCCCCACCCACCTCCGCCTTACACAAAACCACCTCTCCTTCAGAAAGCAACTTAAAACTTGGATATTCGATAAATAAGTTCCCCCCCTCCCCTCCCTCAAGCGCCTTGAGACCCTCTGGGTGAGTAGTGCGCTATACAAATTTCTGAACTTGAACTTTAGGTACCTAGCCTCCAAACAGTGGAATGCTCTCCCGCTTCATCTTCGGATGGAACCATCTGAATTAAGATTCCGGGGAAATCTTAAAACTTTTATGTTCCCTATCATGTAAACCCCCCCAAGGCTTTCTAATATCTGCCTCTTGAAATCTATCAGCAATTAGCGCGGGGACACACTGTTCTTTGTGCAGCCAGGCGCTTTATAAATGCCTTATTATTATTATTATTATTATTAAAAGTGTGTCCTTAGTCGGACAGACTGTCATCAATGACAGTGAAAGGCAACACCATTCTTCAAGCTTCTCAGCCTTCAGTACGACAGGTGGCATCTCTGCTGGGCTCAATGGCCTCCTGCATCTTCCTCATTCCCAATGCCAGGTTGAGGATGAGGACACTTCAGCAAGACCTAGAGGACAAGTGGAATCAAGCATCAGGGCAGTGGAACGATCGGATTACACTATCTTCCAGTGCGAAGAAGTCCATCCTCTGGTGGATGCATCCACAGAATCTCACGGTGGGTGTTCCTTTTCCTCAGCCTCTGCCAGTGCAATCCCTGATCACAGACGCTTCTCTCCAGGGTTGGGGCGCATATCTAGGCCCCCTTCAGACACAGGGAAGATGGCCACCTAAAGAGCAAACCAATCATATCAACATGCTCAAGCTGAGAGCAGTTCACTTGGCTCTCAAGGCTTTTCAACCTGCCATACAATCAGACTCAATTTGAATTCAAACGGACAACACAACCACCATGTACTATTTAAACAAACAAGGTGGAACACGTTCTCGTCCTCTGTCTCTCGAAGCCCAAGCGATTTGGCACTGGCTACTGGCCAGGAACCTATCGATCACGGCAGTCCATCTGCCAGGAGAGCAGAATGTTCGAGCGGACTTGCTCAGTCGTCACTTCCAAGAACAAGAAGACTGGGTGCTTCACAACAACGTGGTGGCAGACATTTTTCGACAGTGGGGTCATCCCTCCATCGACCTCTTCGCAGACGACGAAAACAAAAAATGCCACGCCTTCGCATCCAGGTTCTACCAACCAGAAACGAGGGGGAATGCACTTTTGATAAGCTTGTCAGGGACGTTTGCATACGCCTTTCCTCCCCTCCCTCTCATTCCAAAGGTAGTGGCAAAGCTCCTCAGGTCCAGGATGAAGATGATTCTAATAGCACCAGACTGGCCTCGCCAATGGTGGTATCCGGATCTGTTGCAGCTGTCAATTCGCCCTCATCAGAGGCTTCCGTGCAGGCTGGACCTTCTAACCAAGATGGGGGGGAAGATCTTGCATCCCAGCCTTCCCTCTCTCAGCTTAACAGCATGGCTCCTGAAGTCCTGCAGTACGGCCACTTAAACCTCCCCGCAAGACTGCATGGACATTCTGAGGGAGTCAATGAGACCTTCCACAAGATCCTCATACTCTATGAAATGGAAGAGGTTTTACTTGTGGTGTAGACAGAATGGTTGCAGTCCAGTTACTGGCCAGGAGGACATCATCTTGCCATACTTGCTCTATTTGGCCAAGTCTGGATTGAAATATTCCTCCATAAAGGTACATTTGGCAGCCATTACGGTTTACCGTAAATCTCCTAACCAACCTTCTTTTTTCCAGCTACAAGTGGTAAAGGACATCCTACAGGGGCTAAAGAAGGTTTACCCCCCTGTTAGACCTCCTTCCCCTCCTTGGTAGTTGAACCTAGTATTGTCTAAACTGATGGGGCCTCCCTTTGAATCCATTCATAAGGCTACGTTGCAACACCTTACGTGGAAGGTGGCGTTTCTGGTAGCAATCAATTCTGCGCGCAGAGTGAGCGAAATTCAAGCGCTATCCTCCAAAGAGCCCTATACAGTCTTCCACCATAATAGGGTGGTTATGTGAACCCACCCTTCCTTTCTGCCAAAGGTGGTGTCGGAGTTCCATGTAAATCAGACAATTTCTTTACCCTTTATCTTTCCAAACCCTACGACTCCAGCGGAGAGGTCTCTGCATTCGCTGGATCTCAAGAGGGTTCTCAAATTTTACTTGGAGGCCACAAAAGCTATAAGAAAGTCTAACCAATTCTTTGTGAAGTATGGCTCTGTTAGAACCGGTTTTGCTGCTTCTAAGAGAACCATCTCAAGATGGATAGTATCTTGTATAAAGCTATCTTACCAGTTGGCAAATAAACCTTTGGTCGCTTCTCCTAGAGCTCACTCGACTAGGGGTAAAGCGGCGACAGTGGCTTTCCTGCACAATGTTCCGATGGTCGAGATTTGCAAAGCTGCAAATTGGAAATCGGTACACACATTTACTAGGCATTACTGCCTAGATTCAGACTCAAGAGCAGATACCCAAGTGGGCCAGGCTTCCTTGCGGAATCTGTTCCGGTGTTGATAATTGTGGAGTCTATGTTCGCCTTATGGCGGTTTTCCAATGTGTGGAGTTTTCTCTGTATTCTTGCCCGCAGGATGAGGGGATGGGCTTGCTATTCGATTCATGTGCTTAGGACTATTGATGAGGATCCCCTGGAAGAGAAGGATTAGTTACTTACATGTAATCCTAGTTCTCTTCAAGGGGTATCCTCATCAAAGTCATAAGCAACCCACCCACCTCCCCGGGCAAATAATCAGGTGAAAAATATATATCTGTTTTTTAAAATGGTCTGCGGTTAGGGAAAGGTAGTGACATCAAATACATTACAATTAGAGCCGGCTTCACTCGGCTATACAATAATCATGGAGACATGTAAAAGGCCATTGTTTGGGGTTGAAACGTCGACCTTTGCCAGTTTGATCAACAGTGCTTGCTTCACTGTGAAAGTGTATTGCAAACAATGGCCTTTTGCATGTCTCCATGATTATTGTATAGCCGAGTGAATCTGCCTCTAATTGTAATGTATTTGATGTCACTACCTTTCTCTTTCACTCCCCAATCCTCACAAAGCACACCCTACTATTTACCCTTTCTTTCCCACCACTTTGTGGGGCACTTGATATAATACGCTGTCCCAGATTTATTCTGATGCTCAATATGATTAAATAATATTGATTGCTTTATTGTGTTGTGTAATTTGAATTAATGCCGGCTGGCATTTAATTAAGTTTTTTTACATTGTAAGACTGGGACCACTCCCTTTCTGTACCATGATACTGCACAGCATAGGTAAAAAGGTGATGATCTTTGAGGACTACCTTGGATTCTACGTGCAATGTCGGAGCTTTGGCTTGTCGGCTAGTGGTCGCCTTCTCATTGGTCGTTTTTCGTTTTTGCTGGGCTCTTTCCACATCCAGGCATAGCAGCACCCATTCGGGGTCTTCTGGGATCAGGTCCCGTGGCGATCGTTTTGGCAGGAGCGAGGCCGGGGCACACCCGGTTGTCGAGTGGGGCATTTGCCGATATGCGAGTACGAATTGATGCAGGCATGCCTCAGAGTCTTGGTGTTGGTCCACCCCGATTTGTAGGGCTCTGTTTAGTGTCCTCATGAACCATTCCACCTCACTGTTGGCTTGGGGCCACCGAGGTGTGATTCTACTTTGTCGGATGGCTCTTCACTCCAGGAAGCCATGGAAGTTCTGGCCCTGGAACGGTAGCCCATTGTTGGACATTATTTCTTTGGGTAGCCCGAACATGGCTAACGTCTTCTCCAAAGCAGGTTGAACATGGGTAAACGCCATGGACAGCACGAAACGGTAGCCCATTGTCGGACATTATTTCTTCGGGTAGCCCGAAAATGGCAAACGTCTTCTCCAAGGCTGGTTGAATGTGGGTGAACGCCATGGACAGCATGAGCTCTACCATGGGGAACTTTGAGAACGAGTCCATCACAACCATGGGGTGCCGCCTGTGATCTTCGACCAGGGTGTGAGGCACGGTTCTTCAGTAATTCCAGGGGCTGGAGCCGGGTTGCCGCCGGTGATGACGCACGGGTGGCAGCGCCTGACCTCCTCATCCACCATTTTGTCCATGTTGGGAAACCACACCTTCGCACATAGTCTGGCCTTGGTCTTGGCGGTCCCTTGATGGGCAAGCGTGACCATTCGCTGGCATGGGCTTTTTGGAATGACAATACGCAGCCCCGTAGTATCTGTCCGGATCCGCTGATGCTAAGTTCATGCCGTACTCTCCAAAATTGGCGTTGGGAGTTCTGTTCTTCGGCGTTGAGCACAGAGACTCCTTCAAGGAACCAATGCCACTGCTGCTTCTCCAGGGCCTCCTTCACTCTTCCCATGGTGTCATCCTGCCTCAGTGGCATCATGAAGATCTTCTTTTGTCACCGCCACAGGGCAGGCATTGGCTTCGACCATGTTTACGAAGGCATCTGTGTTGGCGCTATTGTCCAGCATCAGCTCGCCATCCTTCACGGTGGGGTGTCTGGACAGGAAGTCAGCAGGGTTGTCTTCCCTTGTTCTGTACAGCAATTGGAAGGAGTACGCCTGTAGCTGGATCGCCGACCTCTCAATTCGCGGGGGTGCTAGGCGTGAGGACCCGTTGAACAACGGCAGGAGGGGTCTGTGGTCTGTTATCACCCGGAAAGGATGACCACAGAGATATAAGTGGAAGTGTTGGCACGCCCATCCTATGGCTAAGGCCTCCCGCTCTATTTGGACGTATCGTACTTCCATTGGGGATAGCGCCCAGCTGACTTAGGCCACGGGTGTACAGACTCCCTTGGTGTCTTCTTGCAGAAGGACTGCTCCTAGCCAATGTTCCCTCTAATTATTTTCCTCTGTGTGCGGCAGAGTAAGGTCTGTGTGCGCTGCAGCTAAGGCTATGTGCACCAAGAACCTGACCGCGTGTGTAGACCAGGGCTTTGAATGGGATGAAAATACTTGGTGATCTTTCAAAGGCGCGTAACCGATGCAATTAAAGGTGTCGCTTAAAAGCAATTACGTAAAAAATATGTGCATCGCATAGTGTGCCACCTTACTGATATTTTGCTGCTTCTGTCATTGCATCCAGATATATAATACAAGTAGCATTACACCTACAAGAAGCCAAGACTATTGGCTTTGTCAATGGTTGTTCAGAATAAAAAGCATTTTGGAACCATAGTTAGACCTATACAGTGTCATCATATATTGGACTCCCAATTTATATACTATCAACTCACGTCTTTCTGAACAATACCATTGGACCTGTCAGATTGATGGACCAAAACACTCCAATTATGTGGTGCTCTGGAAATCATTTCAGGGTTAGAAGGGTGAACTGGATTGGACCCATACATAAAATAGGAAATGGAGACTGTATTATTGCCATTTTTCAGCATCCAAATATGGTAAAGGCCCGCCTTTTTACCATTCAGGCCAGCCATCAACACCTTAATGATTTTGAGGAGAAGATTACAGCTGCCCCCCTAGGCTTCCCTTACAAACCTCCAGTACCAATCATTTTATGGAAACAGGGCCACCAACAATTCTTCCAACAAAGAAATCAAAGACAGAGCTTATCTATACCCTGTTCAAAACGAGTTGCTCTTCTCTGATGCCTCGGTAAACAAAACTGACAGCAGGTGGACACTGGGATCCTTGAGAAATCTAGTTGGATGAGGGATAAAGATACAAGGGGTACGCAGCAGTGCAAGAAACCAAGTGAAAGATGTCTTGCTAAGATTCTAAACATGAGATCTTGGAATGTAGCAGGGATCAAAAACAAAATTGGTAACAAGTATTGGCAAATGTATATTTACTCCGTGCAGCTGCTGTTTCTACAAGAAATGTGGCACCCACATAATTTTAATATTGATTGATGTGTCACAATATATTCCCCTGCAAAACCCTCACTCCACGGGAGGGCAAAAGACAGCTTGGCAAAATTGATATCCACTACTGTCCCAGTGACTGTAAAGAAAATCTATACAAAATCCCCATTCTTTCAACGGGCTCTTTTGCAGATGGATATGAAGCAAACATTTGTATTGATAAACTTTTATGATAATGTTTTAAATAGTACAAGGTACAGAGACATGGAAGACCTTGTTGCTGTGCTTGAGAATTCTGTAAAGGATAGGAGCCAAATTGTATTTTTGTTTGGATGGGGGTTTTTAATATTAATAAATGTCGATTTTCAGGTTTCAACATTTGTGGTTATGCTGATAATTTTGGAAAAAATCAGGGGGCCCCCGCCAGGCTTACTGGAAGAATGCTTGCCTTTAGAATACCATGCGGCGCTGAGTCATCTCAGAGGCACTTTAGAACACCAGACAGCGCCTCAGAAACCAAGGCAGCGCTGTGTTACCTCCGAGGAGCTTTAGAATACAAGATAGCGCTGTGCCATCTCCGAGGCGCTGTACAATGCCAGGTGGAGCTATGCCATTTCAGAGGCGTCTCAAAGTACTAGGCGGTGTTGTGCCATGTCGAAGCATGTGGCACGTGCCACGGAGGGACAATCCCGAGAAGGCCAGGAAGATTTAAGAAACCATTCAAGAGCTGGGTTCAAAGGGAGGGTTTGGTGGCTGTTGCTAGCGCGAGACCTCTTGGAAGTTCAAGAGGTGAACGCGCCTGCTGATAAGATTGGGCTCCTCTTGCTGGTTGAGTCCGGGCAGGGCTAAATCTACCTTTCATCCTCCCCAAGTCGAAAAAAATGAACATTTTTGATTTGAATGTATTTTTAGTCATATTTTTATAATAAAGATTAGACCTGCCTGATGTGGGCATGATAGTTCTGTATAACAGATAACTTGATAAGAGGTGGTATTTCTGTTCTGAAATCAACGCATCGTTTATTAAGTAAGTTTGATACTGACGCATGTAAACACTGTAAGATAGCCAGTGAGGTTACTGTAGCGCATTGAGGCACGCCATACTGTAGTTATGTAGTGCTTTACATCCTGGCGAGGTGCTAGAGTGCACTGGTGACCTGACTGCACGCTCCTCCGTGGGGGTGGGGCTGTGGATGGAATAGTGCGTGTCTGGCCGGTGACGTAAGTGGGTAGTGTTTGCTGCTCTCTTTTCACTGTGCACTCTCGTGAGTGAGGTGAGACGGAGGGAAGGCAGGACACTTAGGCATTAGTGTGCTAGTGCCTAGCGTCTAGGCAGTAGATGGAGAAGTGTGATTATAGTGTGGCCTTTGTGGGAAGGACGCAGGAGTGTGTGTCCTTGGCAGAGATGGCTCAAACCACATCACACCAAGCGTGCAACAGCCCCTACTCCTGGGTGTAGGAGACCGTTGTGATAAAGATGTGTGGTGAAGGCGGGCACCTACTGTCTCCAAAGAGGTCTGCACAGAGCGTGGTTACATTATTGTCACCCTTCACGTCACTTCCTCTCTCTTTCGATGTCTCTCTCACGTCTCTTGTGTGCGGCCTGGAGAAAACCTAGCATTTTGTGTCCAGACAGTAACCATTATAGGTGCACAAGGGACAGGGATAGGGTGACCAGATTTTCAAAATTAAAAACCGGGACGGGCACAAACATAGAAAAGGGACAAATGTTCTGTTAGGTTTCAGGGATATATATATATATATATATATATATATATATATATATATATATATATATATATATATATATATATATATACACACATTTTTTTATTATTTTATTTCAAAAGTTTTTATTTAGAAGATTTCCAATTCATTATAAAGAACACAAACATATATATTTGTGCTCTTTTAAAGAAATGTATTTTCACATTACCTCCCGTTCTGTGAAGAGCACCAGGGTCCAGCTACTGCTGGGCCTGGCCTTGCACTGTGGCCTCTGCAGCCCTAATCACACCTCATTAAATCCTGCTGTGCTGCTCAAGTGAGGCGAAGCAGCACAGCAGGAGAGGTAAAGAACTGAACTTCTGCCGTCGTTTCCTGGAGGGCGGGTCGCAATGTGAGCCTGCATAACACTAGTTAACTTGCAGGTTCACCCGACCCTTGCTGAAAAACCGGGACATTTCTTTTAATAACCCAGGCGCTACCCAAAAACCCGGACATTTCTGCAAGTTGGAGAAAAGTGTCGGGACACCGGGACACTTCTCCAAAACCCCGGACCGTCCGGGGAAAACCGGGACGTCCAGTCACCCTAGACAGGGAGAGAAAGTGAGTGAAAAGATAGCGAGAAGGGAGAGAGAGACACGTATGGTGGGAGGGCAGTGAGAAAGAAGAATGGAGGAGGAGAGAATTGAAGAAAGAAGGGGTGGGAAACAAACAGCTAAAGGGGCCCATGTCATCTGCCTTCAGCCCGCACGGGCTTTTAGCCGCTGTCGAGATGCGTTCCTGCAGGTGTAGTTTCACTTTTCAATTTGTTGGTTAGCTTTGTATAATTCTCGTGCGTGCTGTCTTTCCTTTCACTCTCTGTCACTGTTTCATTCTTCTTGCTGTCTGCCTCGGGTTCTCTCTCTCCATCTCATTGCCTCTGTCTCGCAGGCTCGCTCTCTCCCACTGCACCCTTGTACTTTCTCTCCCCTCACGTCACCCTCCCACCTCAGGCTCCTGTCTACACACCTGTCCGTATGAGCTGCAAACGTTTATTTAAAGAGTCTTTTTAGGGATAATTACAAAAGTGCTTAACGGAGGAAATGCATTACAAAAGTGTCTGGTTTTCGAGCGAGTGGAGAGTGTCGCATTAATGCAGCTGATGATTTCTATGGGTGACCGTTCATCTCTCCTTTACAGGACAACTGGAGGAAGGCAACAGGAAGGGTCACAAGCAGCCCCGCAATTGAGCGCAATTAAGAAAAGAAAAGCAAAGTCAAACACGACGTGTGCTTTATCACACGTCGTGTTTGACACACTGCATTCCTTTTCTTACAGTGCACAGCTGCGGGGTTGATTGTGACCCTTTGAGTTAGTATTCACGTTATTCACGTTAATTGCACGAATACTAATTCAAAGGACCACAATCAGCCCCCCAGCTGTGCCCTGTAAGAATCGTCGTCTCCCGCAACGAGGAGTCCTAGCCCAACCGCGCTTGCGTAAACAACGAGTTCCATCTTCCTCTTGGGGTGAAAATACATGCCTGTATCTATGAGGGCGTGTACCGAGGTTCCATTAACCTTGATGTTGCTCTTGCAGCTGGGCCTTCCTGCGAACGAGATGAGAAACCCATCGTCATTGTCTTTATAGTAGCCGGTGGTGCCTCGTTCTTGTTGTCCTGATGTTGTGCTCTTCAAGCGTTTGGTGTGGAAAGGTCGTTGGGCGCCCACTGGATGCGCCACCTTAAGAGCGTCCTCCCCACTGTGGCAGATGCTGGCATAGTGGTTGGCTTTGCTGCATTTTGAGCAGGTATGCTCCCTCGCTGGACACCTGTCTTGTTCTTTCTGATCGAATCCATAATGTCCACACTTGCCACTTGCCACTTGGCCGGTTCCAGGTGCCTTGCCTCTCTCCTGGCGCGAGTCGCCTCTGCACGACGTCCATGGTCTCCTCCTTGACATGGACTACTTTCTGCGTTGACGAGGCCGGAGTATTCCAAACTTGAACGACCTCCATCTCTTTTGCCTGTTTGTCTGACAGCTTGTGGGAGCAGGCTAGGACCAGGATTTCGTCCAGGGATATCCCTGGGTGTCGAAGCATCTGGTGCCTTATCGCGACAGACTTACACCCCTGTATGATCTGCACCCTGATTTCTTCGTTCTGGTCAATGCCTGTGCATGTGCATGCCAACTTCCTGAGTTGAACATGTCCACCGTTTCCTCCTCGGTTTGCCAACTTGAACCGCTCGTAGTCCGGGTTCATCTCTGGGTTGAAGTATCTGTTGAGTGCCGGGATAGCTGCGTCATACTCATGAGCCGCTCCTGTATCGAGCAGTGTCTCAAACAGCTCGTAGAGATCGTCGCCCCTGATGTGCATCAGCAGGGAGCGTTTTACCGTCCCATCTGTCTCTCTAGTCCCTTTAAAGTAATGGTTTAGGCGACCTACCCTGAACTTCCATCTGGGCGCGGCTGTGACTGGGGCGGCAAGCTGGCTGAACGGGGGTATTGGCGTTACTGAAGCATGTGAGTGTAGTGCTGTTGGCGCTTGTGCCGGTGGTTGTGGCGGCAGGGGGTCTCCCATGATACGCAGAGTCTGGTCCTTTCCTGTGGTGTTGGCACCGATGTGTGATGCAACAACTCTATCCCCTGTGAGGATGAACCCCCTCTTTTCCTGTGTCCAATTGCGCCTTCATGGGACTCTATGGCTCTCCCCTCTTGGGTCTTGAGATTAACCTGCTGGCCGTTGGGTCTGTCCGCCAGCCAGTGCTCCTTCTTGTAGTGGATGTTCCTGGAACCTGGCGCATTGTGCACGTGGTTGCCTGTGGGCACAGGCGCTGGCTGCTGGCAATTGGCACTTGTCTTCTTTCTTGTGTCGTTGTCTTTTTTTTGTTTTTTTGTTTTGTTAACTGCCTAAGCATCTTTGGGTCTGCATCTGTGGCCTGCAGGGTGAGATCCCTGGTAGTTACCGGTGTTTCTATTGGCCTGGTGAGGGAGCTGTACTTAGTAGGCCTTCAGCTCCGTCCTCGCGCTGTGCGTCCTGCGCGGACCTGGTATTGGGCCGAGAAGCTCCCGCTGTAGAGCACATCTACTCTGACGAGGAATGGTACACCACACAGCCTCGAGCGCTCCTGCCTGCCGGTCTCTAGCGCTCCCACCATGTGCACTGTTGCCAGGAAACGAGTGCGTGGCAGGTGGGGCACTTGATCGTGTGGGCTGCGTAGAGCCTCCGGCGGCAGATCTGGCCACTCTCAGCTCGCACAAGCAGCTTTCTAGTGGAGCGGGGAGACACGACGGTCCGTTCACCCCTCGTCACCAGTGTGGCGCGCTGGTACAGGTATGTCGCTGGGCCCTGAGAGCCCTCTGCAGAGACACACACCGACACTGGTGTACGTCACGGCCGAAGGTCTTGTGCGACCTGGGACCTGTTTATATATCCCCTCGGATCGAGCCCACTCGCAAGGGGTGCTACGGGGGCACAATGTATCGTACTGGCTAGGGGGCACTCTACATCCTTTTTCAGAGCCTTTCTAAACCCCTTTTTGATACTGATGAAGCAAGATTTCGCACATTACGCGACTTGCTGAGATCAAGAACCTCGATTTATGTATAACTCTGTAATCCAAATTGTATGTCTTACTAATTTCTTTTATTTTTGGGTATACATGTATCTTAGTGATGCTTGCTTATGTGTTTTACTAATACGATTAATCCTTGTGTTAAAATGGCAGTCGCTTGGGAATTTACTACTGCGCATGCGTTAGTCACACTCACGTGACGTGACGTAGTCGCAGTTGTGGTGGGAAAATGTGCGCATGCGTATTTGCCGCTAATATGGCTGTCTGAAATACTCACATGGTGAAGCTTGCGCAGATGCTCTCGTGTTATTGTGTGTTGCACTAATCTATAATCGCATAGTATATTTTTACAGTGAGAAACCTAAAGTACAAAATCATGATATGTAGTAAATTCATTTATTTCTATGTTTTAATTTGTTTTCGCTTACTTTTCATGTACTGCGATAACTGGGGGGTCTGAATGAGACGAGAACCATTTTGAAGGTCCCTTCTGCGCATGTCACGCAGCCAGGGAGAAGTTAGCCTTGAACAGTGGAACTCAGCCAGCTGGCAGCCACAGTCAAGATGCTCTTGTGAACGCCACCTCTGACCCAGGAGGATGGAGCAGAAATGTTCTTCACTTGTTACATTTGTAATTCTCTATTGTATTCTGTGAAACTTTCCGTGAGAACCCCAAACCTGCTAGGCGGTTCCCTAAAATGATAATTTAGGCTTGCAGAAGTTTGTTCTGATTGGTGTGTTAGCCTATCCTACTTGGGAACCAATCGAAATTGGGGATTCTGACACTTTGCAACATTGGGGGGTGGTACACTGACCCGAAAACAGTATATCTAGCCTAGGTTCAGCTAGAGAAATTGTCCGACTTGTCTGAATAGCTGACCTGTCACTGACCCAACGCACTCAATAGGTGACTGAATACAGAGCGCTGCGGAGCACTCTGTCCGAATTTGACCTTAGACTCTAAAGGTTTTACTAAACCTTAAGTGCTGGCGGAGCACTTTGCTGGGGAGTTCGATAACCTAATCGGGGTTCTGACTGATAGCTGCAGAGAGGGTGGAGCGCAGGCGTTGCTTCCAAACTGCGGGTGCTGGTGGTGCCTTGGTGGTCCTGTCCTGATCCTAATCTGGTTTTCCTGTCCTGTCCTGGGGTGACCAATCTGCACCTGCGGTCCCATGGATGCCTGTCCTTCCTTGGAGTATTTCCTGTCCTTGACTGATCCGTGGCCAGGGTTGGTCTGCACACCTTTCTAGGTAAATATAGTGCGAAAACTCTTCACTGCATCTTCTATATTTCTGTCTTTGCTTTAATAAAGACATTTCTTTGCATATGTTAATTTTCCATGCTTTCCGCAACCTATTATAAAGTCATACAGTATATTTTCCTTAGCATGTTCCTATGTTTCCCTACCTTTTAGAACACATTTTCTTTCCATACTGTTTATGAAACATAACTGTGGTATATAAATTTCTCCTGAAATCTGATTTTGCGTAAGATACTAGAACTATAGCGTGTTCCAATTTTCCCCCTCCTATAGATGTATAGGATTTCCAGTCCATACCTTGCAGTATTTTTCCCACACAGTAAAAGTCAAGTTCGTGATCCAAAAATGTTAAATCCATTTAGTAGATCGCATTATTATAACTTTCTTATAGACTTATAAATGGTTGCCCTGTCACTGTTCCTCTACGGTTATGTTCTTTTTGTTATCTTGATTATTGATTGCCTTTTGACTGTAAACTTGCTAATTTCCGAACCTGATTTCTAGATAAACTTTTAAAACTTCCCAGTTGTCTGTGATCATTTAATGTGGAATAGAAATAAGCTGGGTTTTGTATTTTGCCTGCCTTGCTTTTACAGCTAGCTCCCTGATCCATTGTGGATCTTAGGTACCTGCAACGGTGGATTGGTAAGTCAGGTACAATAGAAATAAATAGGTAGGAACCAGGGTTACTGGTAGAAGAATTGGTAGGTCATCTGATTAATGAATAGGTTGAACTGAAATTTATGGGCCCGAAAACTATATGGTGAAATTATTGGTTGGGTGACCTACGATCTCTATCAGTAATTTTCTGGTAGCAGAGGATGGTTAGGGACTAGTTAAAGTTAGGAAGGACTAGTTAAGCTAGATAAGTTGGATGCTGCTAAAAGTTTTTTTTTTTTGTTTGTTTTTTGGTTGTGTTTATGCTGCTATGGAAGTAAAACAATTTGCATGACTTGATCACTCACGTAAAATGTTTGCTTTGAAAAATTCTGAAATGTTTTAAATTGTTTTTCCTATTATTGTACTGATATATGTATTAACACATTTGTAAGTTAAGCGTTTTATGTTGTTGGGAATCCCCGGGGAATTGAATAGCGAGTGGTGAAAAGAATCCACTTGTTTTGAGGTCACTGACTCCAGGAAAGTTGGTGCAGGTTAGGCAGAACTGGAAGCACTAACTAGGGTTTTTTCTGAATGTATGTTTGAATAAATGATAGCTACGAGATCACTGGCAAAACTTCTATCGTGATATAACCTAGTAAGGGTCACAGCGGAAGGAGTAGCAGGTTCGTCGGGGCTTGAGTGATAGCAAAAGGGTTCGCTGGTGAAACTTTGGGCTTAGAATATATCCCGATAAGAAGTGGATGAGTCGAAAGAAGTAGCAGGTTCCCTAATGCTTGAGTGAAGGGTAGGCAGAAGAGATCTGTCCGTAGCGTGTGAAAAGTAGACAGAAGGAGTTTACTTGCAGTGAAACAAATCTTTCCTGTCTAGACACTTGAGTACAGTGGCGAATTTGTATTCGTTGTTAAATAACCAAGCACAAGCACTTTAGAGAGAAATTAAGTTTCCGTTACCTTGTGAAGGAGGGAGTCAGTTGCGGAGCTGCTCTGACGTCACTCTGTGCCGCGCTGGGATTGGTAGACGCAGCGGGTGTGTAGCAGAGCCGAAATTGTAAAGGAGGGGTGAGTGCCGAAGCGTGAGAACCTGTCTCGCGAAAAGCCGCGCACCCATTGGTCGAGATTATTTGAATTCGTGCATTTCATTGGTCGCACGAAAAATAAAAGACGCACTTGGATTGGAAGTGATTTGTAAACAAAGTCGCTCGTAGAAATCGTATGTGGCACTCGTATAGACCGCATACTAGACCTGATCCACGATATTTGGGGTTGGTAACGATCAGTGGAAAGGGCATAAAACCGACATTATGTACGGAAATAAGAGGAAAATATCCCTTGTAAATAAGGTGAAAAATTATTTCAAAAAGGACAAACCGATTAAAACCAGAGAAGGTGTTGTCATTCCGCCGCCTAATACTCCCGCATCTTTCATGATGTTTGATAAAGGGTACCACTCGTGTGTATGGTTAGAAAATTGGGCGGAATACACCAAGGATGACGGAATCTTGGCTTTTCCATTAGAGGGTACATTCAATGGCAGAATTTTATTTAATTTGAGAACCCGAATGAATGATTTACATCCCAGACCTAGACTAACGCAGTACGAAGCACTAGAGGAATGGGAAATCGAAGCTTTTGAAAGGGATAAGCCCCGGATGGATAAAGGGTTAACTAAATTTTATCCGAAACTGAAACAAGAGACCCGTGACAAAAAGATGAAACAGTGGAGACAGAATATGATTGTGGAAGGACTGTTTCCAATGATGCCAGTGGGTGGTCCTCCTGCAGGAGAGAAGATAACAGAAAAATGCAAACACTGGGTGCCCATTGGAGAGTCGGATGATGAGTTGTTAGATGACATGTTTATGAGAAGTCCTCCTCCTTATAATGAAGGACACCGACCTTCTAGTGAAGGGGATAATTCTCGAAGACCTCCGCCCCAAGATGAGGCCAGATCCGCAAGTGTAGGAGGGAGTTGTCAAATACCTCCCTATACCGAGAGTTTAGGACCCATAGATGCAAGAGATATTTATCCTAGAATACCCGCTGGTGGAGAAACGAGATACACATGCGAAAGAGACTTTTTTCCCAGATCTCCCTACGAAGGTGAGGCAAGACCATCCAGTTCAGGAATGCCGTTCCTAAACCCTCTATATGAGGAAGAACCAAGATCCCTAGGCACAGGTACTTTGCACCCAAGACCTAGTTATGGTGAAGGACCCAGAGAGACACATCCCACTGCCCCGAGTTGTGCTCCAACTTTAACCCCACAAGTATTACATGACAATTCAGTCGAAAGGATATTGGAGGACAGAGAACGAGAGGCACTAGCTAAGCAGAGAGCTGAAATAATTCAGAAGATTTCCCAGTTAAATGCAAGTCCTGAGTCCTTAACAATCCCGGTTACTATTGGACCAGTGGTTCCATTGTATGGGGACCGACAGGGAAGTCCAAGAACTCCAGTTATTACCCCAGTTGTAGCCCAACCGAGATCAGAGCCCTTAATTGTAGATGACTTAACAAGTGAGTGTGAGTCTGAAGTCTCACTAATGGATCTGCCCCTTAGGTAAACAGGAAAAAGGATGCAGAAAAGACATAATCCTTTCAATACGAGGGAGATTCAAATGGAATCAGCTTCAGGTACTAAGAGCGTCACGGTAGTAACTCCTGAAGAAATTGAGAGATAGAGTCGAGAATTAGAAAAACAAACTCTTCAGTCGAAACCTCTAGATCTCTACAAACTGAGAGTAGAAATAGAAGAACTTATGGCAGGAAATGTAGGATTAGACAGACTAAATACCTACTCGGAAGAAGAGCTGTTGTTTATCTGCAAGAGCCTTACTCGAAATACCAGAGTACTCCATGAAAAACTAACTGACACTGCAGCTAGTATGGGAATAGATATCTCGAAATCAAAACCTTTGCAAAAACCGTACAGAGCAGATTTCTCAGACAAGGATCTGGAAAACCTGAACATGTGAGGGAAGAAGGCACAGGTCAAAGAATTATTGACAGTATTACAGAAATGGGGAGATGTGGACAGATGGAAAGCCAGGTGGGCCAAAAAGAAAGATGAGGCTAGATCCAAACAAGTGACTCCTCAGTTCGTTCTAAAAGAAGCTGATAAACCAGAGCAGTTATGTCCTATGCGTGAAGTACCAGGTGGAAAATACGTGCATGTTCCATGGTCCAGACAGGATATTGTGTCCTTTACAAATGATTTCCCAAAATTAAGAGAGAAACCTGTGGACTGGTACAGGCAGGTGGAAAGGTTTGTAAAGGTACAAAAATGCCTGTGGAAAGACTTGGATGGGTTCTTTGATATAGTGGTTCCTGTAGATCTATGGACCGAGTGTAAGATCGCCATAGCTTGGCCTAGTGAGGAATACCCGAGGGATCCTAACACAGGAGCACCCTCTGATGAAGTAATGAAAAAATATGATCAGGTGATTTTACACCTAAAGCAAAAGGTGCCTGCGAAGGAAACTGATTGGACAAAGATAGATAGAACCACGCAGGAAAGGGATGAGACTGTGCACTCCTTTTATGAAAGACTGTTACAGGTGTTTAAAACGTACAGCGGTATAGATAACATCGAGATGAAGAACATGACCCCCTTCATTTACAGGTTTGTAAACGGTTTAAGGCCAGAAATTTGCCAGTGGATCAAAGACAATAAAATCTGTTGGCAGTCTAAGAAAATAGATGAAGTCTTGCGATACGCAAAGTATTGCGAAGACGAGATGGCAGACAAACGAAAGGCTTTGAAGGAGAAGGTGATGTGGGCACAAGTAAAATTAGCCGAGCAGCAGGAAAAGCAATTAAGTAAAATGAATAAGAATACCCAAAATCAAGGAGCTGGGGGTGGAGGGAAGCCCAAGGTAAAAATGAGCAGAGAAGAAGCTAAAAAGAAATTTCCCTGTCACCAGTGCGGAGAAATCGGGCACTGGAGAGACGAGTGTCCATATTTACAGCATGATAATACCCAAACCCCTGATTTAACTCCACAGACGCAGAATGAAAAACCAAGAAAGACTCAGCATCAGGTAAAGGCAAGTCAATTGCCCCGAGCGCCAAAGCCAAATTATAAGGGAAAATCACCACAGGGTGATGACATAGAGATCTGGGGAGGCGATGAAAATAGAAATGCAGCAACTTCGCAGTTTTTGTTGAATGATACCTTTTTCTGTGACGATCAATACTGACGGGGCCTGAGAGGGGAGGACAAGGAGTGTGTTCTTGGCGCCTCCTTGCCGGTAGACTAGTCAGGGCCATACATTGAAGGAAAGGTTGATGGAAATGATGTCACCTTTCTATTGGACACTGGTGCTACCCGTTCTACTGTGAGAACAGCGGACGTTCCAAACCTACCCCTCTCGGGAGAAGCAATCCAAGTAGTGGGTGTGTCTAATCAATTGATTAGTACCCCAGTTACCGAGCCCATGGAGAGCACAATAGGGAATTTTAAAGAAATGCATAGGTTTGTAGTGTGTGATACCAGTCCAGTAAACTTACTGGGATGTGATTTGTTGTGCAAAATGAACTGCACCATCTTTTGCACACCAAAAGGCGTCGAAATTCAGACACCAGACGAGGATGGCATATATAAATTAATGTTAATCAGACCTGACTCAGAAATTAAACGAATGACTGTACAAGACTTACCCGAAGAACTTCAAAAGACAGTGAAATCAGAAGTATGGGACTTTACTGGAAAGTATGTAGGATTGATGGCAAATGTAGACCCCATACAAATAGCCATGAAAGAAAATGCAGTTTACCCCAATACCAAGCCATATAAAATGAGTGCCGAAGTGAGAGCAGGAGTTGCGATTGAAATACAAAAATTGCTAGAAGTAGACATCATACAAGAAGTAAAGAGTAGTCATTGTAACTCACCCATAATTGGAATCCAGAAACCTAGTGGCAAGTACAGAGTAGTGCAGGACATGAGAAAGGTAAACAAAATTGTGGTTCCTTGTTGTCCTATTGTCCCGAACCCAGCAGTGATCCTGTATCAGATTCCCTGGGATGCTGAGTGGTTCACTGTGATAGACCTATGTCATGCATTCTTTTCAATCCCATTGCATCCAGACAGCAAATTTCTTTTCTCATTTGCTTTCGACAGTCACGTGTATGTTTGGAATCGTGTCTCCCAGGGGTACACAGAGAGCCCCTCTATCTTTAATCAGATCCTGAAAAAGTGCCTCGAATCCTTAGTCTTACCTGAAAAGTCTGTTTTGGTGCATCCTCCTGGACCTCTCCGCGGCCTTCGACACTGTCTGCCACCGCACCCTAGTACAGCGCCTCAGCAACGTCGGAATCCAGGAGAAGGCACTGTAGTGGATCACCTCCTTCCTCTCCGGAAGGACACAGAGAGTCCGCCTCCCCCCGTTCAGATCGGAAGCCACCGAAGTCATCTGCGGCGTCCCTCAAGGCTCCTCGCTCAGCCCAACTCTCTTCAACGTCTACATGAGCCCCCTCGCAGCCATCGCACGCCAGCACAACCTGAACATCATCTCCTACGCAGACGACACCCAGCTGATCCTCTCCCTCACCAACGACCCCGCCACCGCCAGAGCCAACCTGCACGAAGGGATGACAGACGTAGCCAAATGGATGTTGAACAGCCGCCTGAAACTGAACTCGGACAAGACGGAAGTCCTCATCCTGGGATCCTCACCCTCCGCCTGGGACGACTCCTGGTGGCCCCCCGCCCTGGGCAGCGCACCCAAACCAACTGACCACGCACGCAACCTGGGCTTCATCCTGGACTCCTCCCTCTCCATGACCAGACAAGTCAACGCCGTCTCCTCGTCGTGCTTCAACATCCTGCGAATGCTACGCAAGATCTTCCGATGGATCCCCACCGAAACCAGGAAGACGGTCACCCAGGCCCTCGTCACCAGCCGGCTGGACTACGGCAACTCCCTCTACGCCGGCACCACCGCCAAACTCCAGAAGAGACTCCAGCGGATCCAGAACACCTCAGCACGACTCATCCTGGACATCCCCCGCCGCAGCCACATCTCCGGACACCTGAGAGACCTGCACTGGCTCCCGGTCAACAAGAGAATCACCTTCCGGCTCCTCACCCACGCACACAAAGCCCTACACAACCAAGGACCAGGATACCTCAACAGCCGCCTCAACTTCTACGCTCCCACGCGCCAGCTTCGATCGACCAGCCACGCCCTCGCCGCCGTCCCCCGCATCCGAAGAGCCACCACAGGAGGAAGGGCCTTCTCCTACCTGGCCGCCAAGACTTGGAACTCCCTCCCGACCCACCTCCGCCTGACCCAGGACCACCTCGCCTTCAGGAAGCAGCTCAAGACCTGGCTGTTCGAGCAGTAGCGCCCCCCCCCCAGCGCCTTGAGACCCTCCGGGTGAGTAGTGCGCTATACAAATGTTCTGATTGATTGAATATATAGATGACCTTTTGGTGGCATCTAAAAGTCATAGAGATTGTGTGATTGACACCATTGCCTTGCTGAATCACCTAGGTGAAAAGGGACATAAAGTGGCCCCTGAAAAATTGCAATTCTGTTCAAAGTCAGTAAAATATCTGGGGCACCAGATAGAAAAAGGCATCAGAAAAGTCACTTCAGAGAGAGTCAGAATAATTCAAAAGATGCAGTTACCCCGTACTCAGAAAGAGATCAGAATGTTCCTTGGGGTTGTAGGTTACTGCAGGCAATGGATTGTGGGATTCGCAGTCCTGGCAAAGCTGTTGATAAAAATGACAAAGAAAGGAGCAAAGGACCCAGTTGAATGGGATGATGAAAGCTTAACGGCATTCACTAAATTACGAGACTGCCTGTGTACAGCCCCTGCTTTAGGGATGCCTGACTATTCTAAGGAGTTTGCACTGTTCTGTGACACACGTGACAACTGTGCATTGTCAGTTTTAACTCAGGAGCATGGGTTGACTAGACGCCCGGTGGCATATTTCTCTGCCACTTTGGATCCAGTAGCTGCTGGATTACCCGGATGTCTGAAAGCAGTAGCTGCAACCTGCACGAGTTTAGAACAGAGTGAATCCATTGTAATGGGACATCCTGTAACTGTGTATGCTCCACATGCAGTTGTGATTTTGTTGACCCGAACGAAAACTCAGTATCTCACCCCTAGTCGGCTGACTAAATACGAGAGGATTCTCGTGGGTGCTGCAAATGTAGTCATTACTAGGTGTAATATCCTGAATCCAGCCACCTTACTCCCTGACTCAATGGTTGTAGAAGACGAGGGGGAGAACGAGCATGATTGCATTGAGCTGACAGAATTCAGTACTAAACCACGCCCAGACATTAAAGAAACTCCTTTGCCTGTTAACGATGAAGAGCTGTATGTAGATGGCTCATGTATACGACACGAACTAGTGGGCCTAAGTGCTGCCTATGCTGTAGTCACTTTAAACAGCATTAAAGAAGCATCCTGTTTATATGGAATAAAGTCTGCACAAGTAGCCGAATTGATTGGGTTGATAAGAGCTTGCAAAATTGGGAAAAACAAAAGAATAACAGTATATACTGATAGTCAGTACTGTTATGGGGTTGTGCATGACTTTGGCCAGTTGTGGCTACAAAGGGAATTTTTGACTTCATCAGGTACACCCATTAGAAATGGGAAAGTTGTACAAGATTTACTGGAGGCCATCCAGTTACCAAAAGAATTGGCAGTGGTCAAATGTGCTGCTCATAAAAGGGGCCTTGACCATGTATCATTGGGAAATAATTTTGCTGATGAAGTGGCCAGACATTGTGCAATAAATCGCATGTCTGTAAATGTTAAACTGGGAGGACCTGGAAACAGCTGCCAACTTATGGTGTTTGAAGAGGTGCCTACATGGGATGAGGTGAGAGATTGGCAGCATGCTGTGCCATCGGAAGAGAAAGAGAAGTGGAGGAAACTTGGTTGTCGACCAAGAAGTGAGGATGGTGTCATTGTGGGCCCAAATGGTATGCCTGTGTTGCCTAGACATCTGCTTGCTTCTATGGCCAGACTAATACATGGAGATTCACACACTGTTAGGGACGCAATGGTTCTGGTTTTCCAACAAACATGGTACAATCCGAAATTCAGGAAAGTAGCAGAATCACTCTGCCAAAGGTGCTTGACATGTCAGCAGTTCAACGCTGGCAGAAGAACAGTAGTTGAACTGGGGAAAATTGGAAAATCAGAGGGTCCCTTTGTGAGAATACAGATTGACTTCATCACCATGCCTCGTTGTGTGGGAAAAAGATATGTCCTTGTCATTGTCTGCCTGTTTTCAAAATGGGTGGAAGCCTACCCTGCCAAACAGAGTGACGCGATAACAGTAGCCAAATTGTTACTACGAGAATTGATACCTAGGTTCGGGGTTCCAGTCACTATTGAATCAGATAGAGGAAAACATTTTCAGAATGAAATAATCGATCAGCTCTGTAAAGCATTCGGAATCACACAAAAACTGCACTGTGCATATCGTCCAGAGGCTTCTGGAGTAGTAGAGCAAATAAATGGCACTATAAAATCGAGATTAGCAAAAATGTGTAATTCTACTGGCATGAACTGGATAAATGCCTTGCCTCTTGTTCTGATGGGACTCAGAAGTATTCCAGACCGAAAAATAGGCCTGAGCCCCCATGAAATCCTGATGGGAAGAGTGATGAGACAAGCATGGGTACCAGGATACAAACTGTTAAACATTTCTGATGATTTGGTACTTGAGTACTGCAAGCAACTGGGTGACCAAGTGCGTTCTATCTCTCGCCAGATTGGAGAAGACGCCGTCGCTAATCCAACGACTCCAGTCCACAAATTGGTCCCTGGCGATTGGGTCTGAATAAAGAAACATACTCGTTTGAGTTGCCTTGCACCGAGGTGGGGAGAAAAACGCCAAATAATACTGGTGATCACGACAGCGGTGAAGTGTGCAGGCGTGCCCAAGTGGATCCATGCCAGCCATACACAGAAGGTGATTCCAGACGAGAAAAAAGGCGCTGAAGGTTGTCCAGCTGAGGGGTCTGCAGACGTTGGTCCTGAAGTAGCTGATGACGAACAACCGAGCACCAGCCAAGATGATTGGATACCCATAATCGACCTAACCGAAGACCCAATCAGAACAAGAGAGCGAACCCAAGAAGATAGAGAGTGGAATAGAGAGGAAGAGATAGGCACAGGCGAAGACCCTCAGATCATTGAGATTCACGTCAAATCTGAGGAAGAAGAGGAAGGTCAGACAGGGACGGAACAGGTGATTGACACACCTCCACAAACTCCTGAAACTGAAAAGGGACAGACTAGAACTAGTACAAAAGTTCGAGCAGAAGAAAATCAAGAGATCGAAGTGCTTGAACAGGATCAGATAGAAATAGAAGAACGTCTTCAGGACTCAGAAATAGAGACATTCGAAAGCCAAAACAAAAATTCCCCTGAACCAGGCCAGCTTAGTAACCAGGCAGAAGAAATAGATACAAGACCTGGAACTAGTCAGACAGGAAAGGAAGAGACAGAGACAGAAGTGCCACAAACAAACGAAAATAAAAGAGTATTAGAAGAAAGCCAAATCACAGTGCCAGCTAAAAGACTCAGGAAAAAGAAAAATATTGAACCAGGATATATTAAGAAACTGAGACTGAGAATAAAAACAGTAGAAGAAAAACTTGCAGAAAGAAGGAAAAGTCCCCGTATTACCGATCAAGCTGGAGAAAGCTCCAAAAGACGGAGTGACCGAATAAAAAGACTGAACGAAAAATATCAAGATCCTGAATGGACATATCTAGTGTTAGAAGAATTCGAAGATCTTGATATTACTGACGAAAGTGACGAAGAACAGACAGCTGATTATTCTGCCGAGGAAGACGAACCAACCTGAAGGTGTGCAGGGTAAGCTACCTGTGCAGAGTTACAAAGAGGGGTTGAGAAATCTTCTTCTGAACGAAAATGTCTGATTCAAATGTGAATGGAAGGCCTAGACGCAGTTATTGCAAAACATGCTGCAGAGTATGTATATGTAGCATAGTTATAGTGATAATAATTTGGATAGGACTAACAGTTTTCATTCCTTATATTGTGAGCAAAAATACTAATATTGACCCTAATCAGACTGTGACCACTGACACTGAAGAACTGACAACACGAAGTGTAGAAAGACGTGAAAAAGCACTCAGACAAACCAAACGAGACTTAGAAGCATCAGATGAGGAAGGACTACATTATCATGGAGTTAAAAACCAGACACAGTTAAATGTTTTTGCTAATCTTTTAGTGCACTATGTAGAAACTATGGAAATAGAAGACTGCTATGTCTGCATGAAGCTACCTACTTCTGTAGCTGAAGGCGTGACTTACCATCACCTACCCTTGACCTATGGAATTTCCTGTAGTATTTTAGCAAGCTTATTTTACAAAAGAGGACCGTTACAGTACTACTATTCTAACTCAGACGTGATATTTTCTGAACTTCCCATACGTGGAAACTTGAATCCTGTACATACTAAAAGTGACGTTACACGTTATATGGGAGAATACTTTCTGACTATAGGTACCATAGACTTAAATGAAGCACACAGAGACAACTTGACCTGTTCATTACATGAACAAGAAATGTTTTTTTAAACATGGCAGAGAAAAGAAGGGAGAGTTTCCAAAGAAAGGCAAATGATAAGAGACAGAAAACTCCTAAATGGGCTGAAACCATGGAAAGCACCTCAAATGGTGGGAGTGGTCCTGCTTTGTTGCTGGATTTCGAAAGAAAAGGGAAACTGTCTTCATCGCAAAAAGACTAGTTATTATAATAACATTTTCATTGGTTCCAGTCAATGTGAACACAATTACAAGGTAATTGGAGGTCGGGGTTTCAAAAATGGGTCAGAACCTGTGTTTCCCGGAATGTATTATATATGTGGAAACAAGGCTTATTTCAAATTGCCGGATCACTGGTATCGAAGCTGCTACTTTGGCATTGTTTTCCCGAAAATATACCATGTGAAAGAAATTGCTGGAAGCAATGAAAACACTAATGGCTTAATGCGTAGTAAAAGAGAAAGCGTAGGTGAAATAATGGGTAGTATTTTTAGTGCACTGATACCTGGAGTGGGAGTGGTTCTGAATACACACAGAATTTGCAAATTATCCACAATAGTGGATGTGTTGTCTACTGACACAGCTCATGGATTCCTGCTGGTCAATACTGAAATGGTTGCGATCAGATCAATGGTTTTGCAGAACAGACTTGCGCTGGACACCTTATTAGCAAAAGAGGGCGGAGTCTGCCGGATGCTGAAGGCGCAACATTGTTGCACTTACATACCGGATAAAAGTGTACAGATCAAAAGATATGTGAAAAACATTACTAATTTGGAAAAGGAACTCAAACCACTGGAGGTTGACAGTGCCTGGAAGAGACTTGTCGATGGTCTCTCCAATGTAGGTCATTGGTTTGCTAATTTAGGTAAAAGTTTATTGTTCAAGGTACTGATGCCAATTGGAGTGATAGGTTTCATAATCTTCCTCATATTTGTCTGCTACAAATGTCGCAAACACACAAAGAAATACGCTGTGAATAAGAGAGGTGTGAAACGGAGTGTGGATGAACTAGAATTGGAAGACTTGAATAATCAAATTTACAAAAGGGTGAAAAATTCTCACCCTAATAAAGATGTGAAAGAGAAATTGAATAGGATGTTGGAAGAAATCGAACTGCACAAAGTGTGAGAAAAGTTGGCATCTGGTTCCATAAGTTGTGATGATAGTAAATATCATCAAAGAGGGGATTGATGAAGCAAGATTTCGCACATTACGCGACTTGCTGAGATCAAGAACCTCGATTTATGTATAACTCTGTAATCCAAATTGTATGTCTTACTCATTTCTTTTATTTTTGGGTATACATGTATCTTAGTGATGCTTGCTTATGTGTTTTACTAATATGATTAATCCTTGTGTTAAAATGGCCGTCGCTTGGGAATTTACTACTGCGCATGCGTTAGTCACACTCACGTGACGTGACGTAGTCACAGTTGTGGTGGGAAAATGTGCGCATGCGTATTTGCCGCTAATATGGCTGTCTGAAATACTCACATGGTGAAGCTTGCGCAGATGCTCTCATGTTATTGTGTGTTGCACTAATCTATAATCGCATAGTATATTTTTACAGTGAGAAACCTAAAGTACAAAATCATGATATGTAGTAAATTCATTTATTTCTATGTTTTAATTTGTTTTCGCTTACTTTTCATGTACTGCGATAACTGGGGGGTCTGAATGAGACGAGAACCATTTTGAAGGTCCCTTCTGCGCATGTCACGCAGCCAGGGAGAAGTTAGCCTTGAACAGTGGAACTCAGCCAGCTGGCAGCCACAGTCAAGATGCTCTTGTGAACGCCACCTCTGACCCAGGAGGATGGAGCAGAAATGTTCTTCACTTGTTACATTTGTAATTCTCTATTGTATTCTGTGAAACTTTCCGTGAGAACCCCAAACCTGCTAGGCGGTTCCCTAAAATGATAATTTAGGCTTGCAGAAGTTTGTTCTGATTGGTGTGTTAGCCTATCCTACTTGGGAACCAATCGAAATTGGGGATTTTTACACTTTGCAACATTGGGGGGTGGTACACTGACCCGAAAACAGTATATCTAGCCTAGGTTCAGCTAGAGAAATTGTCCGACTTGTCTGAATAGCTGACCTGTCACTGACCCAACGCACTCAATAGGTGACTGAATACAGAGCGCTGCGGAGCACTCTGTCCGAATTTGACCTTAGACTCTAAAGGTTTTACTAAACCTTAAGTGCTGGCGGAGCACTTTGCTGGGGAGTTCGCTAACCCAATCGGGGTTCTGACTGATAGCTGCAGATAGGGTGGAGCGCAGGCGTTGCTTCCAAACTGCGGGTGCTGGTCGTGCCTTGGTGGTCCTGTCCTGATCCTAATCTGGTTTTCCTGTCCTGTCCTGGGGTGTCCAATCTGCACCTGCAGTCCCATAGATGCCTGTCCTTCCTTGGGGTATTTCCTGTCCTTGACTGATCCGTGGCCAGGGTTGGTCTGCACACCTTTCTAGGTAAATATAGTGTGAAAACTCTTCACTGCATCTTCTATATTTCTGTCTTTGCTTTAATAAAGACATTTCTTTGCATATGTTAATTTTCCATGCTTTCCGCAACCTATTATAAAGTCATACAGTATATTTTCCTTAGCATGTTCCTATGTTTCCCTACCTTTTAGAACACATTTTCTTTCCATACTGTTTATGAAACATAACTGTGGTATATAAATTTCTCCTGAAATCTGATTTTGCGTAAGATACTAGAACTATAGCGTGTTCCAATTTTCCCCCTCCTATAGATGTATAGGATTTCCAGTCCATACCTTGCAGTATTTTTCCCACACAGTAAAAGTCAAGTTTGTGATCCAAAAATTTTAAATCCATTTAGTAGATCGCATTATTATAACTTTCTTATAGACTTATAAATGGTTGCCCTGTCACTGTTCCTCTACGGTTATGTTTTTTTTTTTGTTATCTTGATTATTGATTGCCTTTTGACTGTAAACTTGCTAATTTCCGAACCTGATTTCTAGATAAACTTTTAAAACTTCCCAGTTGTCTGTGATCATTTAATGTGGAATAGAAATAAGTTGGGTTTTGTATTTTGCCTGCCTTGCTTTTACAGCTAGCTCCCTGATCCATTGTGGATCTTAGGTACCTGCAACGGTGGATTGGTAAGTCAGGTACAATAGAAATAAATAGGTAGGAACCAGGGTTACTGGTAGAAGAATTGGTAGGTCATCTGATTAATGAATAGGTTGAACTGAAATTTATGGGCCCGAAAACTATATGGTGAAATTATTGGTTGGGTGACCTACGATCTCTATCAATACGGTTTAACGGGTGGTGATGGGAGTATTCTCTGGTGAGCCCGTGCATGGGCGAGGTAGCAGCATCTGTCTTCTCATAGAGAACCCTAAGATAATGTAGTACATGATTGAGCCTGGATACGGGGTATGCTCTTCACACCGTTATTGTCACTGATTTTTCTTTGGTAACTCAGTAGAATGTAGCCTTATAGCCCGCCGTAGAGGACTTTAATAGCCGGTATAGCCCAGCTACGAAGGGCTACAAGGCTATTAGAACATTCTGCCACTAGAGGGCAGAATGTTCTAACAAAAAAAGAACAAAGCCTTATGGGAGCGTGAGGGGATTAGAATCCCCTCAGGTTCCCTGAAGCCTTTTTTCACAGCCAGAGCTGTGAACAAGGAAACATTGCAATGTTGAGCTCGGGGCTTATACCAGCCATTATGAGCCCGGAGCACTCCATTGTTTTCAATGGAGCTCCCAACATTCCAATGATCTAATCTGGTTTGAAACCCACTCCTCTTTTGCCCAGGTCCTATTGAGGCCAGTACGAAAAACAATTGACACCGTGGCTACCATGCTCCATATTCAAGTTTTTTCTCGCTGTGGGTACCCTTTTTATTTTTTGCACTTGTGTTTAATCTACTCAAGTTCTACCACCACTCTTGATTTTTGGGATAGACCAAACGTTTCCCTGCCAGGAAGACATCTTTCAAGTGTTAACACCACCGGTGATGGGATATATTTCTTACTTTAATAGGGGTGCGGTATGTCCTGTATTGTCAATGGAAAGATATAGGTATAAACACATAGGGCATTTTGTTGCTCCATTAATAGGTCGTGGCACGGGGCGAACCAGGCACACTAGGGGAAGACACTACATTTGATAACCCATGCATTTGCTTGCATGTCGATCTTGGCGATATGTAAACAATGAAATTCAAGTTTTTAAAAGAAACGTTTAAAAGAAAGCATGGTATGCAATATGAGTAAAAAAGAAATAAAAAATATTGAAATATGTTAAAAAGTTAAAGAGTTTGATCTGGGTCTTTTCCTGTGGGATTTAGTCCTATTGTGACGTCACATACAGGCCAAGAGGATCTTGTGCACTGTGTTTTGTTCCCTTCTCTTCTCAGTCTTTAGCCTGTTCTAATAATTGCTTTCCTTGAGGGGTCCCTTTTATTCTTTACACAAATGGGACTTAGAACAGAGTTTGCTCAACTGTGTTTTTCCGGGTTTCGGTCACCTGCGACTAGATTTGTTTGTGACAAGTTGCAACTGCAAATGCAGATGGCTTGGGAAGGGCTCTTTGCATATGCATTACCTCCACTTCCTCTGAGTATAACAAATGAAGGAGGAACCATGTTGCGTCATTTAGTAGCTCCAGCTTGGCCAAGACAATTTGGGTTCATGGAACTTCTCTTGTCAGAACAAAAACACACGCCAACCGCAAACCAGAACTGAACCCGTTGACAATGAACAAGGATCGGATTGTCCATCCTATGCCGGCATCTCTAAATTTATCAGCCTGGTTCTTGGAAACGAGTTCAGTCAATTGGTTATTTCTGAGGCTTGCAGGAGCATTTTATCCAAAGCCAGGTTGGCAACTACAAGCGCTGCGTATGAAGCAAAGTGACTAGATTCTGCACATGGTGCTCTACAAGTGGTGCAACCCTTTCTCATCTCCACCTCACCAAATATTGCCATATTTATTGCTTCTTGAATGTTAATGTCTCTCTGACAGTTCAGAGCCAACCCTCTGATACAAAATAACCTGTTTCTTAGCAGTTGAAAGCAATTTTTTCTCCAGTGATGAGGTCTCCTTCTGAGCCTAGTCATAAATCAGTTCTCAAATATCTCTCTAGGAAGATAGCTATAGTATCAGCATTCACATCATATAAATGGGTGGGTGAGGTTCAAGCCTTCACTATAAAAGAACTGTTTTTACAGAGGGATAATGAGGACAAATCATCATTTTATTCCCAGGTTCCAACAGACTTTGATCTTAACGAACCACTTGTTTTCAAGACCTACTTTCACAACCCTCTAAGTGTAACAGAAGGAGCACTCCATACTTTAGATGTGACAAATTGCTTAAAATTAAAGGAACATGTCACCAAGAAAACCAAGATCACATGGTACCAGCTAAAGGAAGTGAAATTAACCCTCCTAGAAAGCTATTTCAGAATTGTATTGTCAATCAAGCAATCATACTCTTGCATCTGGGTGGTGGCAACTCTCTGCTCCAAGGCCTCCCAGACTGCATTCTAGTCTCTTAAGAGCAATTTACAAGCCACAGCAAGGCTAATCTATCATTGAGCCAATTACAAGATACTCCCCCTGTGGAAATCCACTGGCTGTCCTTGCTACTCAGCACTATCTTCAATACCAGCTGCATCACCTACAAGCTTATCACAACAGGCTCACCATCCCCAGTGGCTCTCAGCACACCTGCAGCCAGGACATTATCAGACTGGAGTCAAACTGCAATACAGAAAAAACAAGACTGCAGGTCTTTTCCATCTATGTACTATGGACATGGAGCAGCACCCTGCATTCTTAATGGCTGCTCCAATTGTACTCCAATGTAATAAAGAGCTGAAGACACTCCTCTTTAGAGAACATGACACCATGGCCCGGTTACAGCTCACTTCTGCTGTCAGAACCCAACTTACCCTCAAATCCCTTGTTGACTGTATGTATGCCTTAAACACTGTACAATGCTCTGCCGCTCTTTTTCTAGATTTACACTATATAGATACTTCTTACAAATATCACGCTACCACACACAGCCTAAAAATAAGCTTACAGAATATTAAGAAGGTGAATATATAGGTAAGTATAGATTTGCCAATCTTCAAGATACGCTGATGTGGCGTTAAGTATAACAGATCTAAACCTATGCATACTTACCTTCATGATATTATGGCTGTCGATATTCTTGCCATGATATTTTGATAGCAAATATTTAAAGCTCAATATATTCTGACAGTATACCAGATGTACACCCATACATACAGTATACTGGCAGGCACCCTTAAACGGAATATCACACAGTACCTAGGCATCTTCACGTTGAAATTCCTGGCTGGGCTTCAGTCGGCTGGTGTGTGCCGATGATCTCTTCCATTTCAATACTGAGACCTGCTGTTTACTTATAGGCAATAATTGCACATTAATTCTAAATACCTAATCTGAATATATATACTTTTTTAATGTAACACCGACTGGACCATACATTTATTGTGCATTATCAATGCTCTAGCTATATCTAATGTTCTATTGCACAGTACCCTGTAGGAGTAAGCCTTGACTGTTTGATATAGTTAGACCCTTAAATTCAGAGTGAAAAAGGATGTAGTTGGCATTTCAGTGGCCTTGCAGTAATATCTGGTACCTCTGGTTCTAGGGCAGCATGCAATACTTGACACAAGGTCCCCTGTGTTCTATACTTCCCGAAAAACTGGTCTAGCCGCTCTCAATTTTCAACCTCTGTGTCCCATTAGCTTTATGATGTTCTAAACCAAGATCTCCTACAGTTTTTTAATGTAACAGAACCAATGAACTGAACATTCTGTCATTAGTACATAGAGGGTGTTGTTACCTTTCTCAATGGATGTCAGCCTCACGGCGAATGGCGCTTATTGCTTGAGATTTAATTTTTTGGAATAAAGTATTTCAGTCAATTTACTTCATTTTTCATTTCTAGCTGTTGTGGGACTTCGTCGCCACGATGTGTCCTTCGACTTTTGCTTGAATACTGCACGACTTCTGCTGGAGCATGGAAGGTAGTTTACATTTTACAACAAAGGTTATTATACCTGTATAAGAAGAGGTCTTGTGTATTATTGTGATATCTGAAAGTAATTTAAGCAATTGTAATATTTTCTTGCTATTGTAAAGGAAAGTTTTCATTCTCTGTAAGAACACTGGCAAGAATGTACTCATTCTTTTATGAATACAGCATCGGAATTACAAAACTGAAACCGTTAGCAGCGCTATATTTCCCAAGAACCCTGGAAAATGAATTTAAAAATCCATATGACCATCAGTAGCCGATCCCTATGTGACAGTCTCTGCCAAAACTTTCTTGGGCTCCATCTTGGTCTCTTTCTTGCTCAATGCACTGTCACCATCCAAGGTCTGCAGTTTTGCTTCTGATCCACTGCTGAAAACCAAAAGTTGGATGCATTACAACAAAATATAATGGCAATTAAATTGAACACTTAGGGTCTCATTTACAGTATGGTGAGTAGCCTGCCAATACCGCTCATGTGTCTACTGCCTTTGCCCCTCCAGCTGTAGACCGCCTGCCTTACTTTTAAATCCCACCTAGCTGGTGCTCTTAGTGCATTGCCATTGTGCGGGATGCATTTAAGGCTGGTATTAAATGTTGATTACGCACTCGTCATAATTTTTAAATCGATTACCCTTAATTTCTATATTTTGCACCTACTCCTAAAGTTTTTGTTGTAGAAAACCATTAGTATTTACCCTTTGGGGTGCATTGGGACCTTTTTACATTTACCCTGAACATGTCTGCTTGAGTCACATGGCAGACCCAGTCAAGAAAAATACTTATGGTGACTAAATAGGACAGGGGACAGTCGTTGTGACCTGCCAAATCTGCAAGGATGGGTTTCCATGCAAAGGGTTTCTAATGGCAGAACTGGTCAAAGGTCTGCTGCCAGAAGCCATGTAGTCGTCCCCGTTTCTAAATTATGTTGGGAGCCACTGATTTGGCAGGGAAGAGGCATTGCCAATAGAAGGAGATCCACTTGAGGTAAACCATTCCTTGTGAACTCGCAATATCATCTAAAACTAAGGAAGAGATACTAGAAGTTATCATATCCAGTTCAGTTCAGCGACTGACTTGTGCTGCCTTTCTTGAACTCTTGATAAAAAGGTGAAATGGATATGACTTTCCAGTTTTAATCCTAGACGAACGCTTCCAGTAATGTCCAGATCTACTAATGCTTCCAAATTTAGCCTCTAAATGAAGAAGGGTGGAAGATTACCTTTTTGTCCTTGATGTGAATCATTCCATAGTAGAGGATGCCCTCCTGTGCATCAATCTCGTGAACACCATCAGATCCAACCTCCTATCTCTCATAAATGGAGAATGCCCTTTACCAATCACATTGGACTTCCCAGGCAGGTATGCTGCTGTCAACAAGATATCCCTATCCAGCCACAAATGGCAAAAATCTAGCTCTAGAGTCATCCAATCTTAGATTGAAAGGTAAATCCAAAGTGGTACTTCTCTACCAAGACGTTGTTCATCAAAAGATGCAACAGCTGACCAGATCTTTTAGTAAGCACTTCACCACAAGCAAACCTGCTAGGAGATTGAGGCAGATGATAAGTAGCAGTAACTCTTAGCCAGACCACTTTTCTCTGGTACACACCGTGGGTACGCTGCCAGAGCAACTGGTATTTTATGTGTTCAAAGGCTCGATAGTGCAGCAGTTGTGGGAAACATTGTTGAGATGGAAAAAGAGACCTCCCACTAATCCATAATCCAATCTAGAAGCCTCAGTGATATCTGGCTTTCACAACTTTCAGTAGTTTGTTTTTGTGGATGCAATTTTTGATTCTGTGGAGAATCATGGTTGTCTGGGGTTTGGTTTTTGATTGATAAGAACCCTAGACTCTTGATCTATCATGAACGAATAAGCCTGCTGCGAAAGACCACAGACATTCTATCGCAATCCTTGTATGCAGTGCTTCCTGATCACGAAAACCACGCTGATAAGGTAAATGATTGTCTTCACTCCATGTTCGCTCACAAATGTTACCACTGGTTTCAAAAAGTGTGTGAAACACCAGGGTTGGATGACAGATAAACCAGGAGAACCCCAATTTGCCAACCATTTCTTTTCAGGTAAGCTAGATAAAAAAAACTTGATGTGAGCTCTAGACTAGAGTCATGAGAGAAGCATCCTTTAGATCCAGTCTTGGCCTCTGAGCTCCTTCTTGAATAATGTCTATTTGAAGAGAGATGCCCTTCATCTTAAAGTGCATGGATACTATTAAGGCATTCCACTCTAGTTTATGTTTAAAGAAAGATGAATCTCTTTTCCTTCTTCTACACTGGTGACCGCCTGGACCCTCCTTCAGACCGGTTGCTCCCCCACGCTCCTGCTGACCTGCAGCTGCCACGCTCTGCCGACTGAGTGGTATCGTTCTCTGTCCTACTTTCAGCTCTGTGTACCTGACCCTCGCATCACTGCAGCGCTTTGCTCGCTTAGCGCTGCACTATCGGATTTAATTATTTAATTAATAGCGCGACCTTGCTGAGGCTATAAGATTTATTTGCGCTACACTGAGGCTGGTTGGTGTGCCTAAGTTTGTTTTTTCCTGCACAATCTGCGCATTTGCTGCCCCTGTCGGTGCTCGCCTTTGACCCTCCATTTTGTGTTGTTTTCCCCTGGTCCGCCCCTCCTCCTGCCACCGCCTCCCAGCTGCTGCCCCTCCCACGCTCCGCCCCCTCCACCATCCATTTATGGCCAATGCCCCCACGCGCAGCGTCCACGCGCAGCGGCCGCGCCGAAGGTAAGCCCGTCTACGCCCGTCCGCGCCTGGACCGCGCCCAGCGACCGTCCCCCTGCTCCATGCCGCTCCCAACCCCCCAGAATAACCTATGATGCCGCTACTCTCCTCGCCCTCAACGCCGGACGCACCCCACTTTGCTGCGCTGCAACCCCAGGACGTACCCACGGCCCATTCTCCTGCCTCTCCTGTAAGTTCAACTGCTTCAGGACCCTCACCAAACACACTTCCTCCACACTCAGCTCCGAACCCAACGACTTGAAATGCATCCTGCTCAACACCCGCTCGGTCCACAGACATGCAACCGAACTCTGGGACCTAATCGACACTGCGTCACCTGACATCGCCTTCCTTACTGAAACTTGGATGAATGCATCTTCTGCCCCCGACATCGCCATAGCCATACCGGACACTTACAAGATCATTCGAAAAGACCGCACCGATCAAACTGGAGGAGGCATCGCCATCGTCCATAGAAACACCATCAAAATTACAACCAGCTCTGACGTCAATCTTGCAACCGCCGAACACCTCCACTTTCAGATCCACACCGACCCCAGGACCACACTTAGAGGAACCCTCATTTACAGGCCCCCAGGCACCCGATCTCAATTCAGCGACGACATCACTGACTTCGTCAGCCCGCAAGCCCTCGCCTCCGAGAACTACATTCTCCTAGGAGACCTCAACTACCACCTTGACAACATTCTCGACAACAACACCACCACCCTGCTGGACAACCTGTCCAATCTCGGACTCAAACAACTTGTTGACACCCCCACTCACATAGCCGGACACACACTCGACCCTATCTTCACCTCCAGCAAGCACATCTCCTTCGATCACACTACAGCTCTCCACTGGACGGATCACAGCTGTGTTCACTTCAGCTACAAAACAACCCTGACCCACAACCGCCCACAACCCATTCCCCGAAGAAAATGGAACAAAATCACCACCGACCAACTCCTCACATCACTCAGCCAAAACACTCCCACCCTAGCAAGGGACCCAGACCTAGCGGCCACCAACCTCAGGCAATGGATTACCCACAGTGCGGACGAACTAGCACCCCTGAAAAAACACCAGTCGCAATCATCCAGCAAAAATGCTCCCTGGTTCAATGATGACCTTAAAAAATCCAAGAAGACATGCCGCACCCTGGAGAAGAATTGGAGAAAAGAACCAACCTCAGACAACATGGCCTCCCTCAAGACAGCCACCCGCAAACACCACCAACTGATTCGATCCGCCAAGAAATCAGCATTCAAGGACCGTCTCGACAACAATTCCCATAACAGCAAGGAACTCTTCAATATCGTCAAAGAATTCACCAACCCTCCCGCAGCATCCAACGACATCACTAACTCCCAAGACCTCTGCGATGCGCTATCCTCCTTCTTCTACAACAAAATTGCCAACATCCACAACAGCTTCAAGAATACTCCTAATGACCAATTCACCCCACCCCCTTCAGATCCCACCCCTCCAACTAACTACCTCAACTCCTGGAACCCAATCACCATTGAAGACACCATTCGCCTCATGAACTCAATCCACTCTGGCTCACCTTCTGACCCCTGTCCCCACTACATCTTCAACAAAGCTGACTCCATCATCGCTCCCCAACTCCGCGATGTCATCAACTGCTCCTTCAACTCCGCCACCTTTCCAGAAATATGGAAACACGCCGAACTCAGCGCCCTTCTGAAAAAACCAACAGCAGACCCCTCAGATCTGAAAAACTACCGACCCATTTCCCTCCTCCCTTTCCCGGCCAAAGTCATCGAGAAAGCCGTCAACAGCCAACTCGCAGCCTTCCCTGAATCCAACAACTCCCTGGATCCCTCACAGAACGGCTTTCGAGCCAAACACAGCACCGAAACCGCCCTCATTGCGGCGACCGACGACATCCGAGCACTCCTTGACAACGGTGAAACAGCGGCCCTCATTCTACTCGACCTCTCCGCCGCCTTCGACACTGTCTGTCACAACACCCTCATACAACGCCTCAACAACATCGGCATACAAGGAAAAGCCTTGGACTGGATCATCTCGTTCCTAGCCGGGAGAACCCAGAGAGTCCGACTCCCCCCTTTCTACTCAGAGCCCACCGAAGTCATCTGCGGCGTACCTCAAGGCTCCTCACTCAGTCCCACCCTCTTCAACGTCTACATGAGTCCCCTCGCCTCCATCGCGCGTCAACACAACCTCATCATCTCCTACGCCGACGACACCCAGCTAATCCTTTCCCTCACCAAAGACCCCAACACCGCCAAAAACAACCTTCACGAAGGTATGAAAGAAGTAGCCGAATGGATGAAACAGAGCCGCTTAAAACTCAACTCAGAAAAAACGGAGGTGCTCATCCTAGGATCCTCCCCCTCAGCTTGGGACGACTCCTGGTGGCCTTCCGCTTTGGGATCTGCGCCCACACCCACAGACCATGCACGTAACCTTGGCTTCATTCTAGACTCCTCCCTCTCAATGTCCAGACAAGTCAACGCCGTATTGTCCTCCTGCTTCAACGTCCTTCGCATTCTCAAAAAGATCTTCCGCTGGATCCCCCTCGAAACAAGAAAGACTGTCTCCCATGCACTGGTCACGAGTCGACTGGACTATGGCAACACACTATACGCCGGAATTACAACAAAATTGCAGAAAAAGGTCCAGCGCATCCAAAACGCATCAGCGAGACTCATATTAGACATCCCGCGCCAAGAGCACATCACCGGTCACTTAAAAAAACCTCCACTGGCTTCCCGTCAACAAAAGAATTACTTTCCGCCTTCTTACCCACGCACACAAGGCCCTTTATAATCTAGGACCCGAATGCCTCAACACCCGACTATTCTTCTACTATCCCACCCGCCAACTAAGATCATCCAATCAAGCCCTCGCCGCAGTCCCGCGCATCCGAAAAACCACCATGGGTGGCAGATCCTTCTCCTTCCTGGCTGCCAAGACCTGGAACTCACTCCCCACCCACCTCCGCCTTACTCAGAATCACATCTCCTTCAGAAAAGAACTGAAAACATGGCTATTCGATAAACAGTAAACCACTCCCCCCAGCGCCTTGAGACCCTCTGGGTGAGTAGTGCGCTTTATAAATGCATGAACTTGAACTACACTAAAGAGGTTGTAGAGAATGCGGAAAGGTGCAAGTGAGACCAAAGAGTGAGCTCCCCCACAACTCTGTTACCACCACTGTGATAAATGCTTCCCCTTTTTTATGAGATACAATTAGAGTGGAATAACCCTTATGTACTGAAGTCCCTTCACACGCTGTCCTAAATCCCTGCACCATCTGCACGGCCTCGACATCGGTCATCGGTCGCCGTCGGTTGTGCATGCAGGGATTCATTCTGCTTCTGGATGAACAGAATGTGTCAAACATACATTGGTCTGGCCACTGACTTCTCTTAACTTATGAACCTCTGGGTGCTTTGATTGAAACATTGATTAGGCCTGTGTTCCAGCTAGCCTCATCGTTTCCATAAAGCTTCAGATAAATAACTTTGCGTGTGGATGAGTAGGCTTTCTCCGAAGTCATAAAAGAGTTGAAGGACTTGATCATCTCTTTCAAAAAGATCGGCTGAAAAAATGAGCACAAGGTGACTTTTCCATCTTCTGATGTGCCAGTTCACTGAGCCCAGGGATCGTCACCTCTCCAAGAAAATGGGGCAGTTGGAGTCGTCCAGCAGGCAACCATCAGGACTTCTTGATCCACTTGTCTTTGATATGCTCTACCATGTCCACTAGCATGCAGGCAGGATCAACCATATCTAGGAGCTTGTCTTATCATGTCTTTAAGCCTTTGTTTGAGCTTAGAGCATTTTCCCCAAAAACATTTGAGGGTTCATCTCTAAGCAGCACCCAGGAAGGCCAAGATGTAGAATGAAGGAACTTTTGCAGAGACTATTAAGTAGCAATTAGCTATTGAGGGTCGTGTGCTCTTTTGTAGTTCATTTTTCTGGGGTTCTTGGGAAATGTGGTGGTGCTGACTGGTTAAGGTTTGTAAACTGGCTATTGTGTTTAGTAAAGGAGGAGTAGAAGCTTAATAATCCTCACTCAGGGGGTTGCCACATAGTCAAAACATTTACTTGCAAAACAAATATAACAGCACTGCTTTGGCATCTTCAGAATAGTCCACAGCTGCATGGACGGTACCATGATCTGTATGGTATTGATGTAGTTATTTCTGTTTCGCAACCATAGACATGCATAGTTTAAATAGACAGTCCTCTAGCTAAACTAATGTCTACATTTTGTGTGTGCGCAGGGAATCGGTGGGTTTTGAGTTCCTGAGGTCTGTGTGTGAGCGCTTTGAATCATCACCTGAGTTAGGCAAGGCCCAATTGCTGCACATTCAGCTCCTGTTACAGCGAGGGAAACAGTTGCTGGCCAAGCAGAAGATTGAGGATATCATCACAGGTATCCTTTTGTTCTTAATAAACACTGTTATTTGGGTTTTAAGCAGTAGAAATCAACAAATACAGAAATGCCAGTATCAGCAGCCAAATCCTCTAGACATCACATTAAGGGGCTCATTAGGATGGAGGATTTTCCGCATCCTCCGGGCCGGCGGAAGCCACCGCCGGCCCGGCGGATGCGGAAAATCCTCTGCGGACCCACCGCCAAATTAGGATAGCTGATGGGACCTGGTTTCAGTCCGTCGCTTTTCCGCCGCGGTTGGCTTACAACCGCGGCGGAAAAGCTCTAACATGGCTGGCGGTGTCTATCAGACACCGCCAGCCCATATTAGGATGGTGTAATATGTATGCTTTTCCGCAGCGGCTTTTTCGCATACGGACCTTCACTTCGGGGGCCCGTTGCGGGCCCCCTGGGTGAAGGGGGGTGGGGGGTGCACATGGGGGGTACCTGTGGTACCCCCCTGCATATGCGTGAACAAAGCAGCAGGCACCGCGCGGTGCCTGCCGCTTTGTGCACGCAAATGCGGTGCATGCATTTTTAACATTGCAGCGGGTGCAGCTTGAAGCTGCACCCGCCGCAATGTTAAAGATAGAGGATGTGACCGCCACCTGGCGGTCACATCCTAATTGCACTGGAGGGACCGCCGCGGCCCCTGCGGACGGTCCCTCCTCCTCTAGGGTGGCGGACGGACGCAAGTCCGTCCGCCATCCTAATGAGCCCCAAAGTGTTTTAAAAGAATACGAAGTATCATAGGCGAGGCGAATGGTACCTTACATGGCATCACATCCCACACATGGCCTCGCCCGCCAGGGTAACAATGGATGTAGTATGCCCCATGTCTAAACCAAAGTAATCACCCTATGGACCCCAGGTTTTGTCATTTTGTTTTGACATCCCCTATCTAGGTAGATTACCCTCTCCACCATTGCACAATGACCCATGCCCCTTAGCCATTCCACCTTATTAGAGCTTCTCTTTGACCTCCAGAGGTTTCCAATGTTAGGTCAGGCTTGGCTATGACATATTTCATATGTAGAAATGTACGTGCGTGGCTGGATCCATTCCATTCCCCAATGCAAGCAAACACAGATTTAAGATATATCAGTGATTATGACCAACACTCAAGACAGTACCTGGGTGAGATCCTTCCAGTATTTCTGAATCACTGTGCACTTCCACATCATATGGAACGAATCTTCAGCTGTGTCATTGCAACTTTGGCAAGTTGAGGTGGTTAGTCACCCCATTATTGTATGGATGAATAATAGTTGCCACCCACTGAGTTGCCATTCTGACCTCTAACCACTTCTCATCTTCCGGGTGGCCTGCGTCCCTCTCCCATTGTGCTTTTAATGCTATGATGTGACCAGTGTCATTTATTACTATTGATTTATATATGTTGAAAACTAAATGTCTACCCAAAGGTTGTAGAGTCACCTTTGCTTACAGTAGGTTGGGTGGCACTCAGAACAACAGTGTGCTGCAATATTGCTCTAGTGCGTGCCACACATGTAAATATTTGTTTTAGAATGGGATTTGTTTAGTGGATAATTTTCCACTAGGGTCTCGAATGATTTTAACTGTCCAGGTCCCCAAACCTCTCCCAATTTAGAAATACCTATTAAGTTCCATTGGTGGAACCCCTGAAGCTGTGAAACCTGAGCCAACCTTCGACCGACCCATACCAGTGTTTTGCAGGTCAGTCTGTCTTTCCACCCTGTCTACTTGATCACCTTCTTCATTGCCCTGCTGACATTCTAGTGGCTAAGGGTGTATGGTCTGGAGGGCGATTGACATACAAGTAAGGAAACAATGTTTAGATGGTGGATAGCTGCACTTCATCCCTTATCGAAAGGCCTCAGAGGTATTTACATTCCAAACTTGGCTCGATGACGAAAGGATTACGTGAAAGACTTATAATGGTTCACACTGAACACATTCACTACAAAATAGTAGACATGCAACAGCAAAATAACTGTAGTTGATTCAATATACACCAAATAATCAATAGTGTCCTAGTAACAAATCGGTTTATTCACAGTATAAACCTTTGTTTCTTATAAGTGTTCTAAAAGCATAGGTGTTAAGTTATGTTTTGTACACAAACTACTACTAACAGTTAACTCATTTGGATAAGTCCACTGTTGCCTGAATAGATATACATCATGAAATAGCAAACAGTTTTGTTTGTGACTTGTGTCTGCGATGTTTCTCCATTAAACAAATGCAAGGGTCTCAGCAGGACAGGAAATGCCGGGGAACCTATAGAAGATCAGAACATACCATAAGGAATGGAACTTGCTGGAAGGGAATCGCCAGTAATTGGAAATGTATGCAAATGTACCTGCTGGACCCCAAAGGAGAATAAACAACCCTTGGGCGAGCTGTGAATGACAGCATGCAGACCGTGAAATAATCACCACTGTGTAAAGGAACACTATTACTTACAGGCGTGATTGCCTGGCTGCAGAATGGAGAGAAAGAATAAAGCCATTATATGCAAAGAAAACAATTTCTAAATATATCAAGCCAGAGATAGTAGCATATATCAATCGTACCCATGTAGATGAAATCAGCCCTCCGAAATCAGCCTGTGGGGACATAAATAAAGTCCCTGATCACAGCTCCCCAATTCAAAAATACACCTGACCTAACTGTCACCCGTGAGGCATGATTGCCTACAGGGGGTCCTGTGAGGTCTTAAAGGCAGGGTGCCAGTTTTTGTTCTGTTATATTTTGAATGCAACGAATTGTCTAAGGATGTCTCAAATTCCCTTTCGTGTTCCTTTTTAAATAAAGGTTTTGGAATCATCTTATGGTCTTTTTTTCTGTTTATTACAGAAATATCTTGGTAATTGTTGGGTGATTTAATATGAAAACTCAATGTAATTTGGACATTTTTAGCCTTCGTTATATATATATGTTTAAAGTACTTTGTGCTCGGGGTCCCCGCAAGTCTAAGACTAAGATGAGGATTCCCCTGGAAGAGAAATAGGATTACAGGTAAGAAATGTAACATTTTTAAGGGTCAGTACACATGCACTGGGTCCTGCTTAGCAGGGCCCAGGGCATTTCAGTTGAGTCATTACATCAGTGCCTAATAATAAAAATTAAAACAGCGTTTACACGATGGAAGCTGGTCCAGCAACCTGGTATGGATAAAGCTATGTGTCTCTTCGGACTAAGAGGACCACTGACCTTTCTGCATTTACTTATAATTTGCTCCAGTTTTGCAGCTAGTAGAAGAACGTTGTTGCTACCGACCTTAAGATTGACTCAGATTCAACTTACAAAGGGTCTCCTTCAGTTAATTTTTGGATGCAATAATATACCCATGTGTTATGATGTGGTGAAATTCTTGGCCGTTGTTCAGGATCAGTTAATTATGAAAAAAGGCTTGCCACTCTAGGAATATGGAATGAGTATCCGGAGGTGGTTGTGTTTTAGTTATATTCTTAAATATAAGAAAGGGCATTGCGAGGAAAGTTAATTTTTCTGAATAGTAATAGAACAAGCATTTTGCACTTTGTTGTATAATCTCACACAACAGAAAAAACACTTTCTATACTGTCATAATTGATTATTTTTAGTGTAGAAAATGTTAATGTCTGCTTTAATTAAGGGTATACGGTCAGTAGAGGACTGTTGAATTATAATTTCTCTTCTATTACATAGCACTAATTTTTTTAATATAAGAAACAGATTTTTGTATTTGGTGATTCTTTTACATAATGTTTTTGATTACTTGCCTATGAGATAAAAATAGTTGTGTCTATGAAATTATTGCATTAGTTTGGACCAAACTGGATTGTATTTGGCACAGAGGTAATGTTAACTCTGTATGGAAATAATATGGAAGAAATGTTCCCGTGATTGGGAGTTGCTGTTGTTATGTTATGAAAAAGGAGAGTTTTTAATGTTTTTAGACATAGAAGGATCAGGGTTAAAACGAGTATTGTTGATTTTAAATGCTTGCATGTAGGGGGGTGTATCAGTACCCAAAACTGAGTCTTAGTTGCAAAAGTATGTTTTATAATATGGTATGAATTATGTGCGTATATGAACTGTGTGTACGGCCTTTCTAGTCATGACGCCAAACTGTTAATAAACTGAAACTGTTAATGGGGGCAAAACGTGTGGGTGACCCACCAAAAAGCCTGGTTTCTCACAGGGTGGTGTTTATATAATGGTTTGGTAAAAGGTATAGCGGGCCAGCCCTGACTTGGTGTTACAGGTGAAGAGGTTTGTTTATTAGCAGGGCTATAAAACTGAGTTTGTGTCTAGGATGGACCAGACTTATTTGTCAGCCCACTGATAAATCCCAACTACTTGCCAAGAGTTCAGCGTCTGCTTTTTGTGCATACATTCATACAGACAAGAGTGTTCTGGAGTGCATGTAAGAGTGATCCCTTCACAAATAGCAATGTGAATAGCCCATAATAATGTGTTATTTAAATCTTTTATGCTGCCAGTTATCCTAATGTAGAGTGTTGGACCCCTTTACATCAGGCACATGCAGTATTTAGAGACAATAATTCATGCAGGATATTAAATCAATGTACAGGAAATGCTGCAAATTACAATGAGAATTCAGAGGTGTAGAAGGCACATATCGTCTATATTGGTATGCATTATATGTTAAGAGTGCATAGTTGAGAGAAACACAAAGTCGTAATTTAAAATGTAACATGTTGGTTGAGATTGTCTGTACCAATAAGATTTTTTTTTCACCACACAGAGGAAACTTTTTTTTTTAGCAGCCTTCGAATGACAGATTGAGAAAAAAATCATTCCGTTGTAGACCTCGGCCTAGCAGTTTACATCCCATTCCTTGATGGTGAGTCATGGCTCACCGTGCCATATTAGAAGGATTGCAGCTCATGAACTGCAAGTGACAAAAGGTTCTGTATGTCAAAAGCAGTACCCTTTTTATCTGTCACATGAAGTACAACTCTGTGACCTGCATGTTACACAACGTGCTTTCTAGCAGGCACAGTAACCCTTTATGCGAGTTTGAATCAAAATTGTGACAAGATGAACACAGAGCACTCCGGTGATTGCATTAACCGCCAGAGTTATCTTATCTTATGTATCCTATTATCCTCTTAAGATTGCTGGGCACTTGAAGGTCTCTCCAGCAGGTGCCATAGCTCGGATATATTTTGAAATGCAGCCTCTTTGTGACAAAATAAAAAAGGCAGAACGGATTTACTGTTACATTGTCAATGTTGGCAATTTCCTTGAAGCAGAGTTTTCAAAAAAAGTATGTTTAATGTCACTGTGCTTTTTATTATAACTCAGCTCTTCATGACCATATCCCCTTTCTGCTGCCACTTTGCACCCTAATTTATTGCTTTCTGGGGTAAAGGTTTTCCATTGTCTGCTCGAGTATGGCTGGCTACCAGTTGGATTCCCATGATGAGGCTTTCTTTTCGAAGATCACTTCTTTTGGCTTGTCAGTGTTGAGCTGGAGACAGTTGGCCAACATCCAGTTGGGGGTCTAAGGTCATGTAGGCAGTGAACTTGTTTCTTTTATCCAATAGAGACTTCTAGCTGCACACTCCTTACCGTATAATATTCACCAGGTGTCAGACTGGATCCGGAAATTTGACGGACACTTGGTGCCCTCCTTATATACTCCAGTTGGAACCAGTTCTGGTAGCTCTTGGCTCCCACTCTGGTGTGAAACTGGATAATGGACATAGGAATATCCTCCCCTCTGTCCAGCCCCTCTTCTTGGAGGGACCCCTGAGTTGTCTTAAGCCCTTTCTTGGGGTATAAAAGGGCTTACCTGTAGATGGGCCTTCGGATTAATTGTTGGACAAGACTCAAGCCTGAAACCACACCACTCTTCGACCGTCTGGTCACTTGGACTTCGCCTGGAACGGAGATTGCATCACAGAAGACTCATGCTGCTCCTGGTCTCACTGTTTTCTTCGTCGTCTCTGTCTGTGCTTCTTCCAGGATTTTCAACAGACCTGCGGGCATCAAGGAAACCTGAAGTAATCTCCCTTGGAGTGTAGGAGTCACTCCCCTGCATCGGCTGATACGGCAACAAAGCTGACCGGTCGGCAGTTCCTGAGGTCTCACAGACTTCGAAAGGGTCAACAACACAGGTAGTGGTTCTGCAACTCCCTCGAGACCTGATCTGTCCTCTCAGCAAGGGTGAGGCCAGTATCCCACGTCGTAACCGCTGGGACTGAACCCCTGTGCAGCTCCTCGACTTGCCATTGCCAAGGCTTGTTGGCTCTGCTCTCCAGAGATCTTCGGGCTACAAGAGCTCCCGCCTCCAGCATCTCTTCCTGCCAAGATCAGCGTCCTCACTGTATCCTCTGCACTGTGGGCCTTCATCTTTGGTGAACTGCTCGAGGTCTTCTTATGACTCCTGTGCCTTCAGCCTGTGGGTCCTCTTGAGTGTCTTCTCATGCTTCAGTGGGCTCCTCTGCTTGCTCAGGCCTGCTATGACTCTCCTGCATTTGGTGAGTCCCTTGGACCTTGCGGGTCCTAACATTGCTCCTTAATCGTTCTCCACATCTGTCGCTGCTGCAAAGGCTTGTTGGTGCTCCCGCCAGACACCTCCCCCCTTTCCCCCCTGGTTCTCGATTTTTCCGATGTGGGACAGCTCGTGAACGGCTCCTGGTTTTCCTAGGCATCGGCTGTCCCTCGCAGCTGCAGCGACAAGAACACCCTTATCACTCCTGCATCTTCCGTCATCAGTGGGCATTTCTCGTCCGTGCCTCCCGGTCACCTCTGAGTGGCGTAGACTCTATCCCTTGTGCTTGCAGGTTCTTCTCTTCAAGAATCCACCATTGTATTCCACCGAACTCTTGCACAGTCTTCACCAGCTGCATCTTTACTTAAGTCCTCCATTGTGGTCAACGGTGGTTTCCAACGCCACTTCACACCTATGCACCCTGCTTCCCTGGTGTAGGTATCCTGGTTCCTGGGGTATCCACGGGTGGGGTGACTCTCCAACGTTCCATCTTCCACTGGGTTTCTTCAGGGTCCTCTGAGAAGGGTCCTTCTTCTTCAAAACTGCAATTACGACTTCCCCATTAACTTACATTTAGTATGCGGCTGTGTTTGCACTCTGCACACAGCGTCCGCAGGGTTCCTTGGTATTTACCTTGGGTCGTTCCTCAGTCGCAGTTTGCAATCCACTTTATTAGTATATGGTTTGGTCTTCCCCCGGAGACCACTGTGTATTTGTGCTACTTACCAGTTCTATTACTGAAGTATTGTGTTTATTGTGATTATATCTCCATGGAGGAGCTATTGCAATGTGTTAGTGAGTGTGTATAATAAATATACATCTTTTTATAACTAGACTGTGTTTTTTTTTCACTTAACCTATACTATATGATTAGTACTGGTCAAACAAGCTGCTTCACACTCCTTCTGGACTAAGCCTGAAGGCTGCTCTCCACAGCTACCACTTGGAGAGCTCTCTAAGGTTGTCTAAGACCACTAACATCACCATAATGGTTGTCTGGATTAGTGCAAGGTGCTTCACTTAAATAAGCGTGCACCATATACTAAGACAGCCTCCTACACCCTCCAGAGAATGAGAGAGGTAAACAGCCTGCTGCTCTAAAGGCATTCCTACTCTGGTTTGTATTTAGAGTTGAAGAGTGCTACTAGGTTCGACGCCTTCCTGGAATTTGAGTTTCTGATCCCCCAGTCTTCTACTGCATAAGAGACTTACTTACAGCAGTGAAACAAGTTGGCTAAGACTATAGCAATCTCTGTACGTATTCAGATCACATGTAGTTATCTTCACTCTATTCCTGAGAATGTGACCCTCTTAAGTATCTTCAGTGGAGTTAAAAAAAATATTTCCTGTCAGCCCCAACAGAAAAGACATCTAAAAACCTTGCTGTCCTGAACAGAATGTCTTCAGTTCTAGACAACGTTAAAATTACCTGCTTGCTAACAAGATATTGACACTCTTTGTCGGAGAGGGCTGTCCCAGCTGGGCCCAGGTCATCCGAATTCATGATTGATTTTTTTTCTCCTGATTCTTAAAAGGTGGCATAGACAAAACCGAGTACTTCCTGTCAACTGAGCATGAAATGTTTTACAAAATTCGACTGTCAATGAGTACCAGAATACTTTTGAGGTGCCACATTTGGAGAACTTCAACAAGATTTTGCAGCGGAATGCTGACCCAGCTTCTGGATATGTTGTATGATGGGCAAAGCAGAGCGACCACTAAGCTTTTGGGCTAACATTCTCAGCTAAAAGTTTCCATCATCATTCTGCAGGTTTTGAGTTTATAGCAACCAGTGTAAGAAGAACCAGAACAGCCACTACTCCCACCCTAGATGTGACTTTACCCCTACAGAGGAACTGGTTATGATAGCTGTAGGAGGCTGGCCTGGTATACAATAGCAGAAGACATCTGTAGTCTCCAGGATCTCCACAGCTCTGAAACTGCTTTGAGCACTTGCTGTGTCAGATGTATGCTCTCCAGCCGCGACCATGCGATGTCCTTTCAAAAACGACTAAAGTTAATGCCCGATGAGTGGATCCTGCAAACAGCAGTAAACAAGTTTATTTTCTGCCATTTTTTTCCCAAAAAGCTTCCTTCTCACATATCCCCTCCCTCATTAACACATTTTGATTATGACATTTTGTGGCCTGTTGCGAAAGGAAAACTAGAGAGAGTGCCATTGGAAGAAAATTGAAAAGGGTGATTGTTATTTCTGGTCTCATGAGACTTCGCATGGGCTGTCCCACTCTAGGCGCAAGGTGGATACGAGGTTCTATTAAGCCACCTACGCACCCATCAGACCAACTGGTAAAAATCTGCTCGCCTTTACTGTGTATCTGAGCAGTTCCCTGCTTAGGCCCAACTATGCTTAGGGATTTCCACCATAGGCTCTGAATGGGATGCTAGTAACTAGATATCTATAGAGAGGACCAGATTACTTTAGTAGATAGTCTATTTTGCAGTGTGGTGTTGTGCTAGAGGTTTAGATAGGCTTTAGGCTTACATTACACATATTATACAATATGTTGTCAAAGAAATATTTGAACTTTAGGAGAGGTTACAGGCTACTTAAGCATGGTTGCATTCTGCAAGTACTTTCCATCCTAAGGTAAAGGGACTTTTTAAGGATTACGGGGACCCTGGACGAAATTAATTTTTCCGGGCCCCAGTTTGGAACAGCTATGAATTTATGACCCAGTTTCAGGTCTTTTGTGCCCTCTTTAGCCAGGTCACTGACAGTGCCCAGGTACACTCTCAAATTCGAATTTTATTTTTTTATAACAAATTTTATTGGGTTTTGGCACAGTTGCATGACCATACATGCCAACAAATACACAGAATGTTAGCATGATTACACCTATTAACAACAACTATATAACTTGCACAGAAGATCCTACGCAAGTACCATATCCTACCACAAATAGGCATTAGTCATATACAACAGTCTCTTACCATTCCGCTATATTTGTGTATTTCTTCCTCAAGAAGGGCACACGGGATGGCGAACTGGATCCAGAACAATGCCCCTACAGTCCGCCCACCGCTGCCAGACTTTGGGGAGCTTCTGGGGGAAACCTCTCGCTTGGAAAACAGCAATCTCCAGCCCCATACAATTGTCTAATCCCTTCTTTCACACCCCAATGGTTGGGAGTACATCCACATTCCATGCCCTGGCTATATACCTTTTTGCCAGAGTTAGACCCTGGAACAAAAGTAGCTGTCTATTCCCCCCTATGCCATCTTTGCTCTGGAGTAGGATCAACTTGGGGTCCAACGGGATTATCCAGGAAAGCCTGAAACGCTCTAGCGCTGTGCAGCTCCACACTATATGGATGAAGGTGCCACCATCCACCCCCTGCGGAGGCATATCAGGGACTCAATCACGCCCATGCGTCATGAGTGATGTGTTATGTAATAAGCTCTGTGGAGGTATTTCAATTAAATCAAGCAGAGACGATCAGAACCGCTGCCTTACGCGGCGCGCACAAGGCCTCTGTACAGTCATCATTGTCTAGGGCACCCAGATCTGCCTCCCAAGCCGCTCTAAGGGCAGGCAAGGTATTGCTGCTATTCTTGACAAGTGTTTGGTATATTTTCGCTGTTTGGTGAGTGCCCAAATCTCCCAGGTGTAGTTTGCCCTCTAGTGGGTTACATTTCGAGAGTGTCCCAAGGTCTTTAATGTACGGGGTAAGTGCGTGACGGAGTTGTAAGTACCAATGGAATTGGCTGCATTGCAATTGATATTCGTTCTGCATCTCTTGGAAAGATTTCAGGATTGTGCCCCACATCACATCTCCAAGGGTGGAGATTCCAATGGTGTCCCACCTCTGAAAGGCCACAAGGTGGTTCACTTGTCTTAGCATATTGCCCTGCCATAATGGCATCGACTCCGTAAGTTTCCCCCATCAACCAATCCGTCGTAGGGAACGCCTCCACAGGGTGAAGACCACCTGTGTTGCCAGTGGATGGGACCTAACACCCGGTCTATAGGTAGTCAAGAATGGAGGCGGCACCTATCACCCATTTCTCCACTGCATGCACAGGGTTACCATGATGGTTGTACCACCAGTCATTTATAATCAAAAAGTGAGAAGCAAAATAATATGAATAGACGCTTCCAGCAGCAGTACCGCCACACTATGTGGATTAGAAACAAGTCCAGAGAAAAATGCGGCCCCCCACTCCCAGTAGGACTCCACCAAAGACAGCGTTCAACTGCCTGAATCATGTCTGAGGAAGAGCATAGGCATAATTCTGTAATTGATACAGAAATTGGGGCAGAGAGACCATCTTAAAGATTGCTGATCTGCCCGTCAGAGCCAACGGGAGGAGCGACCAAACCTGCACCTCCTCCTTTACACGCATTAGGTCTGACTCCAGGTTATGGGACCACGACAATGTCGCTTCTGGACAAATATATACCACCAGATATTTAAATCTGCTTTCTGCTGTCGTCAATCCTGACGCCCACCCTGCAGCTATGATACAGCCATTAACAGGGAAAACTGTAGATTTTGAGGCATTCATATAAAGCCCTGAAGTTTCACCAAAGATATGCATGATCTTTAAGATGCGTGGCCTGGAGGTCTCTGGGTCGGTAAGAAAGAACTGCACATCGTCCTCATAAAGTGCGATCCTATCAGATAATTCAGATTTCACTCCTCGAAACCTCGCACTTGGGTGTCCATCCTAACCTACACCGCCAACGATTCTATGGCCAGTGGACAACCCTGCCTCGTACCCCTGCGGATCAAGAACGGGTCAGGCACTGCACCAGCAATCCTTACTGTTGCTGATAAGTTGGTATATAATAGTTGGATATCAGAAAGAAATCTGGGACCTATATTCAGGCGCTGCAGAATCCCAGCTAATGGAATCAAAGGGTTTATCCATTTTGGGCATTAGCCCCACGGTCGGCCTCCCCAAACAATCAGCCAAAGCTAGTGTGTTATAGCCCTGTTGTGGCTCGGTTTCACATAAAGCCTGCCTGGTCAGGCTGAACCAGGGCCAGCAGATATCTCATCAGCTGATTAGTCAAGGTTTTGGTGAGGAGTTTATCTTCCATATTGAGGAGGGATATGTGAATATACGATGAGTGTTCTTCTGGCGAATGGCCCGTCTTTGAGAAGATCACGATCTCTGCATGCAGCCAGTGTGGCGGGAGTGACTCCCCTCACGTGAGAAAGTGAAGCACTCCCATAAGATTTTTCCCTAGGCATGGCTTAAATGTCTTGAAGAATTTATATGGGAACTCATTGGGGCCGGGAGCCTTCTTGGTCTGCAATCCCTCCAGGATAGAGGAGAGCTGCTCTTCCGTGATCGCCTCCTCCAGTCGAGCCCTAGCACCGTCCGAAAGGAACCGGAGTGGCAGAGCAGTCACAATGGTGGAGAGTCAGTGTCTCCCTCCGAGCATACACTTCTCTAAAGTATATGGCAAAACTCTGAGCCACATCATGGGGATCTGACAACAACTGCCGCTTCATGTCGCAGATCACAGGTATATGGGTGGAATTTTGGGTGACCTGACACAGTCTGTGCAGCATCTTGCTTGATTTGTCCCCTCCATTGATATATGCAAATCTGAGCTGCCCACCAGGCCAACTTAGCTTTGTCAGCAGTAATTTTTGGTACTGATGTTGAGTAATACCCAGCTGCCGCCGTGCAATGCTGTCGTCGGCTTAACGAACATGTGCCTCAAGCATCTGTGCATCAAGGTCAACAAGGCCCTGGGCCCGAAGTTAATGCTTCCCTGCACAGTAGCTAATGTCAATCCGTGGTATTGTTGGTTTAAAGTTCTCCCATAGCATGGCCACGGAACCCACTGTTTCTGTATTAAGGGTAAAGTATTTGTCAATGGAGCGGGTAAGATGTACTGGGGATCCCGCAGATGCCATGGCGAAAGGCGCCAGTGCAACGCAGGTCTCTTGGGCCCAACATGAAATTGGAGAGCCTCCCTGGCTACGATACCGACGTTAGACAGCCTGTGAATGAATGTATTGGGGACCAAGAGGTAATGCAACCTAGAAAGTGAGCCATGAACTTGTGGAGTAATATGTGTAATCATTATCAGTAGGGGGATACCTTCTCCAAGCATCGAGTGCGGGTGCCAGTGAACCAATCCAGTCCTGCCTTCCTCTGGAACTCTGCCCTGCGCCATCTCTCCTTCTGAGGTTACATTATGTCATTCCATTCGCCTCCGATCACCGAGAGGCCCCCAGGTAGGTCCCCTGACAAACGGATAACAAGATTTACAAAGGACTGACCCAACGGTGGAGGGACATATATGCTGTATAACGGTGAGGGATTCGCCATAAATGGTGCTCGTAACTAGAAAGTACCTGCCATGGCTGTCTGATCATGATTCGGTGAGCTGAAAGGGAACACTACGCTGGATCAAGATGCCAACCCTCCCTAAACCCCTCATAAACCCAGAATAGAATATCTAAGTATAGCCATATCTGGCGAGGCACATTATCCAGTATGTGGGTGTCTTTCATAGATTCACATGCCTGAATCATTCCCCGTCGTCGAGACGGGAGTCTCCGGTATATAAAAAAGTAATGTCCTATAGACATACATAGAGAAGAATAGGCCTAAGGATCCCACCTTAGTGGCCTATCTATGTCCTTTTGTAAAAAGGACCAAAGTAAAGAAGGCAACCAATCAGCTACTACCTCCTTCTAGAACCTTCCTGTTAGGAACCTAGCTCTCCCAGATTTTCTACCGCACGTTGTGCTAGGGAGTCTCCACCTGAGTTCTCCTCTGGATTCTTCTTCTTACTTTAAAAAACGAATTTACCAAACTTATTACATTATGGCTGATGGCCAGAAAAAGGGTCTCTTCAGAGCCTGTTCCTCGTGTGGAAAGAAAAGGCTCCATGTAGAGGACAAGCATGAAACCTGCCTGTATTGCCTCTACCCTCACCATCAACCCAAGGACTGCAAAATATGTTGGACCTTCTCAAACAAGACCCTCAAAGACAGAGAAGGACGCCTGCTACTCTGGCTGAACAGGCTGAAGAACAGGACAGACGACTTGGTGTCAGACGACGGTGAGAGTGTCTCTGGTACTTCACAATTTTCCTTGAAGAGGCCAAGGGTTACTTCCCCTAGCCCCTCAGACACCCCTCCTAAGAAGACTCTCAAGAAGTCCTCAGAGGGCAAAACCTCAGTGTCTGGCAAGGATCTTCCTGTCACCAGGAAGCAACCGCTGACCTCCACGACGACAGCGTCGATTATCTCTTCAGCGCAAAAAACTGCACCAACGTCGACGACGACAGCATCGTCGGCCACCTCCTCGACGACGAAGACGACGACTTCATCGACGGCGAGCATGCCAGTGTCGTCGACCATTCCATTTACTCCATCGACGGCGAAGACCTTATCGTCGACGACGAGGTCGTCGTCGAAGTCGTCGACGATAGTCCCGTCGACGAAGATCATCCCGTCGACGAAGGACACGTCGACGAGAACACCGTCGGCGGGGACACAGTAGATGACGGGGAAAATACCGTCGACGAAGGACACGTCAACGAGAACACCGTCGGCGGGGACACAGTAGATGACGGGGAAAATACCGTCGATGAAGTTAATATCGACGACGACACCGTCGACAAAGTCGTCGACGACCCCTGGAAATGCATCGTCGTTATCGGCGTCACATCTGACAACGCCAACAGGCAAATGGAAAGAGTCTGAGCTGCTATCTCATGCCATGGATACCTTGCCGCCACAGACATCCCATATCGCCATTAAAATCACGAGGAGGCCAATTACGCCAGACCTGACGTCACCCAGTAAGGTACAAGAGCTGCCTCCAACCGGTCTATTACAAGGCGAGGAGTCGGAGGAAGAGTTGTACACACAAGCCACAAGCCCATCTGACCTTGTGGTCAAGTGTCAAAGCACCGATGAGGAAGTGGACGAGGTGGAACATATAGAACATTCAGTCCACTCTCAAGTCCGCACACAGGTTACACCGATGGTGTGCCTACCAGCAGCCATTGTATCAGACCTGCAATTCTTAATACAGGACTACAAACAGCGGTTTCCGGAGAAACCCACTACGCCTACACCTACAGCTGTACACGCACCCACTCCTTTGTCCCGACACAAGCCGCCACCATTGGCCCTTAGTAGGGAACAAGAGCCAATACAAGAAATTCACTTGTCTGATGACGAAGAAAGAGACCAGGAAGAGGGCGAGGTCCGTGACGACGAGTCTGACCCAGATGTAGATCAAGACTATATCGCTCCTTCTCCGGCCTCCCCGGAACCACAGTCCTCAGAATCACCACCCGCAGACATCGGTGGATTCCATAACCTTGTTGAGCGTGCAGCCAAACGTTTCCATATGGCTATGGAATCTCAGGAAACCGAGTGCTTTCTGTACGACTTCAAGGAACCGACTAAAAAGACAACCAGGTCAATTCCCATCATTGACTTTATATGGAAGCAAGGGAAATTACTGATGCAAACACCAGCTTCAATCCCAGTAGTAGTACCCAGGCTCGACAAAAAATACAGAGCGACTTCATCGGCGCCAGCATGCCTCACAGGTCACCCCAAGGCAGATTCTGTGGTAACCCAGGCAGCACAGAAAAATTCACGTAACCCAGCATCGCCTCTGTCAACACCACCTGACAAAGAAGGCAGAAAACTGGATACTATTGGCAAGCGTTTCTCCACCACGTAGGCCATGACAAGGTGGCAAATTCCATCGCACTTCTGGGCCCCTACAATCGACAACTTTGGGCAGATATCGCACCTTACCTATCTAACCTGCCAGAGGATGTCAAGGAGGAGGCTCATTCGCTTCTCTTGGAAGGCCAAACCTCTGCCTCTGAGCTCATTGACTGCGCAATGGATGTCGCCATGACCGGTTTCAGGCAACTGGCAGGTGCTGCTGTACTCAGAAGACAAGGCTGGCTCAAAGCCACCTCTTTCCGCCAGGAGGTGCAAACAAAAATCCTAGATATGCCCCATGACGGCCAGCATCTCTTTGGAGAAAAGATTGATGAGGCTTTAACTACTATCAAAAAAGGACACGGACACTGCCAGAGCTCTTGGCACACTGCAATTCCGGAACCAGTCCTTTCGTGGAAACAAAAATAGAGGACAATCTTCTTATAGAGGCACATACCAGAACAGGTCCTCCTATTCATACAACCAGAACAGAACGCAATACCAACCGCGATAACAGCAGCAAGGGCGTCAGACTTCCTACGGCAAGTCGAACTACAGGGGAAAGAACCAGAAAAAACCCGCTGGCAACCGCCAATGACTTGTGTCAATGGCCAGTCCATCCACCATTGAACTGCTTACAAATTGGAGGGAAACTCACACACTTCCTAGACAATTGGAAGTTAATAACAACAGATCGGTGGGTACTCCAGCTCATTCAATTCGGACATTCTCTGGAATTTGTCACGATCCCTCCCACAACACCACCTCGCAAACGATCCCACAGGCACCTACGATTGCTTCTTCAGGAAATCTCTTCCATGCTACAGAAGGGAGCGATAGAGAGAGTTCCACCAACCCACAAAGGAAAGGGTTTCTACTCCCACTTCTTCCTGATCCACAAGAAAGGGAAAAAGTGGAGACCAATCCTCGACCTCAGGGCACTCAACCTGTTCCTAAGGAAACAATCGTTCCGTATGGTGACACTCCAAGAAATCCTGGGACTTTTGGAGGAAGGAGACTACATGACGTCCTTAGACCTACAGGACGCTTACTACCATATTCCTATTCTCAAAGGGCACCGGAAGTACCTCAGGTTTGCTGTAGCGGGGCAGCATTACCAATTTTGTGTCCTCCCGTTTGGCCTCAAATCTGCTGCACGGATATTTCCCAAATGCCTCTCTCCTGTGGCATCCTTCCTTCGTCAACAAGGACACCAGGTCTTCCCATACCTGGACGACTGGCTGGTAAAGGCACCATCTGCGACCGGCGCAGCCAAATCCTCCAGCGTCTGTCTGGATATTTTCCAACGTCTAGGTTTGACCCTCAACCACGAGAAGTCCGCACTGGAACCCAACAAGGTCATTACATTTCTTGGGGCGACTCTAGACACGGAACGCGTCAAAGCTTTCCCCTCTCAGGAAAGAAAAGTCAAACTTATCTCCCTGGCTACGTCAGTGGCATCAAGGAGGACTTTGCCGGTCCGCACCTTCAAGTCCCTCCTCGGCATGATGTCCTCATGTATCATGCTCGTTCCCCACTGCCGCCTCAAGATGCGCCCACTCCAGGAGGAGTCGACGACCCAATGGACACAAAGTACAGGATCATTCGAGGACCGCGTACGAGTCACTCGAATAGACCTCTTTGCCACGAGAGAGAACGCCAAATGCCCAAGCTTCGCAAGCAGGCATCACCACTCAGGAACCCTCGGAAATGCATTTTCCATCCCATGGCGCAACGTCTTTGCGTACGCCTTTCCGCCATTTCCACTGATACCCAGGGTCCTCAGGAAGATGAAGTCAGAGCCCTGCACTATGATTCTGATCGCTCCATTCTGGCCGAGGCAGCACTGCTTCATGGACCTTCACCGCCTCTCTGCCCAGCCACATATTCGCCTGCGTCAACATCCAGCTCTGCTCACAATGTCCCAAGGACAGGTACTTCACCCGAACCTGAGCTCTCTAAAATTGTCAGCTTGGCTCCTGAGTACCGGGAATTCAGCCACCTAAACATCCCGCAGGAGTGCAGAGACGTCCTTGCAAAGGCTAGAGCGGACAGCACTAATAAAACCTACTCACTAAAATGGAAGTGGTTTTGCTCTTGGTGTGTGGCCGAAGGCTTCCACATCACTCCACAGCAGCTGCTACCATACTTACTACATCTGGCACAATCGGGCCTTGCACATGCATCGATTAAAGTGCATCTGGCAGCGATCTCAAGATTCACCAGGACTTCTAAGGGTCCATCCCTGTGGGCAAACAGAATTATAAACCAGTTCCTTAAAGGTCTCTTCAGGTCCTTCCCACGACCAAGACTGATCCCTCCGTCATCGCACCTCAATGTGGTCCTTCACCAACTAATGAAGCACCCCTTTGAACCCATCCATAGGGCAGACATCAAATGTATCTCATGGAAAACGGCCCTCCTCCTGGCTTTGACTTCTGCCAGAAGGGTTAGTGAGTTGCAGGCTCTCTCAATTCAAGATCCTTTCATTCAATTCAGGGAGGACAGAGTCATCTTGCGGACTAATCCTTGGTTTATTCCGAAAGTCCCCTCGGACTTCCACCTCAACGAATCAGTGGTACTCAGGTCATTCTTTCCGAATCCTACCACTGTAGCAGAGAAAACTCTACATTCGTTGGATCTGAAGAGATGTCTTAAATTCTACATTGACAAGACAAAACACTTCCGAAAATCATCTCAACTCTTTATTGCCTTTAGTAGACCACGGAAAGGCATGCCCTTATCAAAACAAAGCATTTCAAGGTGGATTTCCTCTGCGATCACCTTTTGCCATGACAAGGCCGGACGTCCTTTGGACTCAAGAGTCAAAGCTCATTCGACAAGAGTCATGTCCATGTCTGCGGCACTGTTTGCTGGAGTGCCGGTATTGGACATCTGCAGAGCGGCGACCTGGAAGTCCCCGCATACCTTCACCAGGCACTATTGCTTGGACACTGAGCTGATGAAGGATGCAGCAGTGGGCCAAGCAGTGCTTCACCATCTATTCCAGTGAGGTGAGCCTTCTGTCATCCCTCCATCCTTTACTGGTATGCACATTTTTTTACTAATATTTACATGACAATGCACTTTGGTGGTTTGCAGTTGCGTGATATGTATTATCTACAGACTCATATATGATGTTCCACCAACAATGTGCATAATATATTGCTTGCTACTCTGATTCAGGCATGTGAATCTATGAAAGACACCCAAATACTGGATAAGAAATGCGTTACTTACCTGTAACTGCAGTTATACAGTATTGGTGTCTTTCATAGATTCACATGCACCCTCCCGCCTCCCCTGGAAGGACTCACCTATCTCTCTAACAAGTTTACGCCTACCTAGCTTGGTGCGTACGAAAATCTGAGAGACCTAGGTTCCTGACAGGAAGGTTCTAGAAGGAGGTAGTAGCTGATTGGTTGGCTTCTTTACTTTGGTCCTTTTTACAAAAGGACATAGATAGGTGTGAGAAGTTGGCCTGATATGCAGTGCTCACTATTCTAGTGATCACTATGTATCAGTCCAAACAACCCTTATTGATGATTGGTTGTAAGTCAACCTTATAGACCAGCTATCCTAGTAGCATGGATACGAGCAGTCTAAGGCTAAGACTCTAGAGGGCGTGTTAAGCCAGCTGTTTTACCATCACATTACCCCTTGAACACCCAGTGAAAGGACACCACACAAGTGTTATGAAAATAAACAATGTATTTATTAGAATCACAACAACCCTGTACTCTTTATGAGGACAGGGTGCTAAGCACACAACAAAACTCTTATGAAAATACTTAAGTTAGCACGTTATACACAAATGCCCGAGGGGCACGAAAAACCATATATTCTAAAAGTGGAATGCGAATTACTAGCAGGTAAGTAACTGTACTAATAGGCTTTGGGATCGCTAGGACTTGACTAGGGAATCGTTAGATTACTTCTAGGAGACCTAGGGGACTCGGGTGCAGAGTGTGCACTCTCACGCGGGATGCGGGACAAAGTCTATGGAAGCTAGTAAAGGCAAAGTTAGTGTTCACGGGCGAACCCGACCTGGTAGGGAGAAAACGACAGTGGATCCTGACCCTTGGATAGTGAGGCTATGCTGGGACACCGAAGTGCCGAAGTTACCTAGCCCAGGGGCTGCAGCTGCATAGGTCTGAAAAGACGTCGGGGATCTCGTTGCCGGACCAGGAGCCTGGAAGGAAGAAGTTGCTGGCAGGCGACCAGTGAAGGAAAGTTCGATGGATCCAAGCCTGGATCAAGGAAGAAGAAAACCTGAAAGCAGAGGGGACCAAGTTCTTGAATCACTAGCCAGTGATTAAGTGGGCACCAGGATGGCACCGGGCGAAGTCACCGCAGTCAGGTGAGTGGGCGCTGCTGGGCTCTGCAGTCTCTCGGACCAGGAGGCGTTGTCGGCGACCAGGATGGAGGTGCGAGCTGTCCCACGAAGGTTCTTGCTGTCGACGTCGCTGGACCCAGGATTGGGCAACAAGTCTTGGCAAATGCAAGGCCCACGCGGTGGACCTAAAATGGCGTCTTGGGCGGACCAGGAGGGTCCAGGGTACTTCTCCGATGGAGGGAAGCAAGGGCCAGTCTGGAGCAACCAGACCAGCAGCAGAAATGTCGTCGGGCATCGTTCAGAAGGCCACAAGCCAGCGGGCTAGTAGCCAAACAACGCGGTGAGCAAAGCAAAAGCAGAAGGGCCCCACGCCGATCGTGGAGATACTGGGGGGCTGCTCTTCGGTGCTGGAGCTGCTCAGGGTGGGGGCTTCTCGGACCCCAAAGCACTCACCAGGAAATTACTCGGTGGGCTTGCTGTGCAGAAGTCGTGCAGTCTTAAGATGGCCGGTCCCTCGAGGTCTCGTCACACCCACGAATCTCAGCGTGACTGATGATGTAGGTAGAGGTCAGAGGTGCCAGGGAAGCCGGTTCTCGTCGAGCTGGGCAGTCGGATTCCGGAGGAAGGACGTGCAGCAGACCGCAGTGTTCTTTAAGATGGTGCCTGCGGATGCAGGGTGACTACTCCTTAGTCACAAGGGAGAAATCTTAGGAAGAAGTCTTGAGTTCCTTTCGTGGAAAGTAGTTTCAGGATTCAAAGATGATCTGATTTGGAAGGGGGCCAGTCCCTACCTTTATCTGGGAAAAGGGGGCTGGCACGCGACTAAGTCCTGCCCTATGGGTGGGACCAGGAGGGGGGTGGTTACACCCACTTCCTTGGCGGGCTTTTCCCCAGCACAGGGTCTGGAGTGTCCCTGGAACTGGTTCCAGCCAGCCTATGCACAGTGAGCACCGGGGTGCCACGTGCAGTCACCTTCCTCTAAAGCCCTGCCTACCTACAATACACAAAACCCTGTCTGGGACGGTGCTGGCACCGCCCCTGGCAGGAAACCCTTTGTCCTTATCTCCTGCTCTGGGAGGACTCCCAGCAGCAGGAGGGCAGACTTGTGTCTCGGTGGCAGCATCCATTTTGTGGATGCTAAGGCTCTGTCTGACTTTTAACCGGGTTATAGGTTACATGCATGTCGTGTCCCTCTAGAAGGGTGGAATGCTAACCCCGTCGCCAGAATTGGCGAGGGGTTAGTATTCCAATTCGTATGACACCTTACTCGACATGTTTTGATAAAGCGATACCAGAGTTGGCATTTAACCGCGAGGATTATAATGCACTTAAGAGTATATGGTATGCGATATCATGGAAACGGCTAAGGGATGGATCCCGAAAGCCGCAGACAGGCTCAGCTCATGCCAGAGCACTATCTCACACGATTCCAAGCACTCTGCCTTCAGGATTGTTAAGGCCTGCCATAGGAGTGACTGATAGGAGATCTGTGTGTCCATTTTAGGGTTAGATATAGGTATACTATATCTAAAGCAAAGGGTGATTACACCACCTTGCCCCAGCTGTCAAGCAGCCAGTTGTGTCAGATTTGGATGGCCAGCCAGGGGTGGCATAATACATGCTGCAGCCCCTGGTAGGCCCTGGGTACACCTATGCCCTGGGTACCTAAGGTACACTGTACAGGGACTGATAAGGTGACTCAGTATCCAATTGGATATGTACCTAGGGTACATGGAATCCATTTTACAGAGAGAGCAGTAGGCCTGGGGTCCTGAATAGCAGGGCCCCAGGTCAACTAAGTCAGAAAACCAGCAAAACACCAGGCAAAAAGTTGGGGGCAACCATAGTCAGGGATCTACCTTCCTACAATAGGCCACTAAGGTGGGACCTTTGGGCCTACTCTAGTTTGGTCCTTTTTACAAAAGGACGTAGATAGGCCACTAAGGTGGGATCCTTAGGCCTATTCTTCTCTATGTATGTCTATAGGACATTACTTTTTTATATACCGGAGACTCCCGTCTCGACGACGGGGAATGATTCAGGCATGTGAATCTATGAAAGACACCAATACTGGATAACTGCAGTTACAGGTAAGTAACGCATTTCTTACCTTGGTTCTGAGGAGTTGCGTCTCCTGTAGGAGTAGTTTGTCAGCGTCATCCTTCTTAGCATATTTCAAGACCGCTTCCCATTTTATCTCATCGAGAACTCCCTGTACATTCCAGGACACCATGCGAAGATGTTCCGCAGGATTTTTAGATAATGACTCACTCATCGTTGGCTATAATGAAAATATCTGGGCCGCTGTGGAAGTCAGAGGAGTGAATGTGTATTGGATCTGTGCATTACAATTATAAAAAACAAGTAACATTCCTGACCCCACCCCAAGCCCCCATCCTTCAACCAACAAGAAGTATCTATTGTGGTAAGTGTCATCTCCGATATTCAAAAGAGGGCGCCAAGGGAACACTCCCAATGAATCCCCATACCCAATGGAAAATAACAATACCAGTGGAGATAATTAGCTTCCTATTTATGTGGTTCTCAGTCTTTGACTCTGTCCACCACACTACTAAGCATGCAATAATTACCAATCATTTAAATGTTACCGGACCACATTCTACATCCAACATTCCCAGATGGGGAAGGGCCACACCCAGGGCGGCCTAGTTCGGCTAGGATCTGCCATCTCGTCGGGAGCTCTGCCAGGTGGACAGAGGTCGATTACATTGTTTCACTGTGGATTTCGGGGGTTAATTTCCCCCATCACCCTGTGATGAGTCAGAGTCCATGTGAGGCGGAGTGTGAGGTTTCAAAGTCCCAGACTCGTCTGTCCAGCTGAAAACGTCCTCTGGAGAATCAAAGAACAGGGTTTGCGAGTTATAGACCACTCTGAGGCATGCCAGATAAAGTAGCATGTATTGTATCTTTAGATCCCGTAGGTGCTGCTTGGCGGTCATGAAGGATTGATGCTGTTGTTGTACCATTTTTGTATAGTCATGAAATATCATAATGTGATGGAAGTGGTAGAAGATTTTATCTTGACTCCATGCATGCCTAAGGATCGCATCCCTGTCCATGCAGTTGAGAATCTGAGCAATAACTGGTCGGTGCCTCGCCCCCGGGGTGGTGGAGGTGTTCTTCATCAATGTCCTGTGAGATCTCTACCACAGAGCTCGATGAAAGGACCTATACGGGCACAATCGATCAGAGCCAGTTTGTCTGATACTGGTCCATGGAGAAACCCTCGCACCGTTCAGGGAAGCCAACAAATCGTAGATTACGGCAGATGCAGCCCTCAGCATCCTCCAGTTGTGCAGCCAATTCTTTTGTCACGACTGTGAGGGCATTCACCTTTTGCTGCAAGGTCATGACAGTCTTCGACATTGGACACTCTCGTCTCTGCCTCTGTGATCCCCTCTATCACATTTTTTTTAGGTCCTGTTGAAGTAGAGTGACATTGGAGCCCACTGTCCCAATCCTGGCGTCCAGCATGTCCTGTGATTGCGTTATGGCTGCCAGCAGTGCCATATTATCAGGAACGTCTGTCACTGACGTGCCCACCGCTGGGGCTGCAGTTCTGATCTGGGTGTATTTGTCCATTGTGCTTTGTTTGGCAGCAATAGGGGGTGGCTTGTCTTCTATCATGGCAGGCACTACTTCTTGTGATGTCTCCCAGATCCCATGGCCAGCACCAACAGTGTACTCTACCCACCAGTCTCCATACAAGCGAGTGTGAGGGGCTGTATTAGAGTTGGCAGCAAGTGAACACGTGTTACAGTCCTCCTGCCAGGAAGGAAGAATAGTCAGAGAAGAGGAGGTCGCCGCACTCCCGTGCACTAGTCAGCACCCAGCCGCAAACCGCACCAGGACTTAGCCAGATCGCTTCAGCAAACAGAAGTGCTCACTCTCAGCGAGGCCCCCTAAGGTAGTTCCACGCCGGTGGTGTTGGTGCCAAGTGTATAATCTGGGCTCCAGATCAAGGCAGCGCGGGCAAGATGCTGTCTGCCTGTCCACAGAGGCAAGAAGTGATTGTCAGGCCTGTCCACTAAACATCGCCAATCATGATATGGGGGTGGGGGGAAACTAAATGATCCCTACCCTGGACGTGGCGTCAGGGCTCCGCCAAGCCCCAGAGTTCTGGGGTGAGCATCCGTTGACCCTCAGGGTTCAGGACTCCGTTTCTGAGGGCGGGCATGGCCACCTTTCCCAGCGAACAGATTTCGCTGATGTCCCAGTGGGCCGGTTGCCAGTCAGTTCTGAGAATGAGGCCACAATCACTATACAGGCCACAACCAAAGTACTCCTGACCCCTTCACCTCCTGTGGGGCCTGCAGCGCACAGGCTGCAAAGCAGGAGGGTTATGACGGCCATACTACCTCTCCTTCAAAATTCCAGGTGATCCCTGGTGCGTCAGTATTTGTCCCAGCGGCCCCAAAGCCAGATCACAACAGTCGTGGCAGGCCCCTTAGCGTCTATCAGTGGTCTGGGCCACCATAACGTCTCCTTGGCCCGTGGCCAGCACCAAGGTCTCACTCACTTGTCTATAGAAGGGGAAGGGCATCTAGTCATGGCAGGTGTAAGTGCAGCTTCTCCAATGGCTGGTCACCGCATCCCGGTCTCGCCTAGAGCGGCCTCCACAAGATCTGGACAAGGGGGGGGCACCCGCCGACCGAGCACAGTCCTCCATTCTCCCAAGGCAGGGGCATCCAGCACTCCAGGAGCACAGCACAAGCCCAATGTGTGTGAGAGAGCACACATGGGATCACCACAGCAGCACCTCTCTGTGCGGGGCAAGACACTTACCAGGCCTCTCAATACTCGCTGTCACACCAGGCCCCAATCAGGGCCGCTCCTCTGTGCGGTCACCAATACGGGCTAGCCTGATGCCGCAGTGCCAAGCCTGCAGCCACCGAGGGGAATGTCGGAGCCCTGACCGGACCCCCGATCACAGGAATCATTACCGGGCCTGCAGACCTTCTCAGTTCACTGAATCGCTGAACCCATGCCCTGCCTGTAGTGTATATATTTGTACACGCGTTCATGCACGCGTGTGTTCTCGCGCTTTAACCGCGCTCGCATTTCATTTCTATTGTGCGCGAACTGCATTTGTGTTTATCCTTGAACATATCTCGTGACCTGTTATCACTTGAATATACTAGCCTAGCTAATTTGTACAGTTATATATATACATTCTTTGTTATAACAGTTACTGAATGTCAGTTACCACTTATTGCTTGGAGCTTACGGTTGTGCTCAGGGAGTGCTTCTTATTCCGGAAATAAACTTGTTAAATTCATCAAGATTTCTGTGGATTATTACTTAACAATTTGGCGACGAGGGACGGAGCATTTTGAACCCGTTTGAAGAAGCATTTCCTGATTGATTTTCAACAAAAATTTCACTACGGCTCATTTTACAATCATCTTACATTTCTTTGGAATTTTCAACCAAAACGAAGAGAAACAAAGTCTTTGGATCCAAGGATTAGGATCTATTACCTTCCGGAGTGCGTCTCTACAGCAGTTCCTCTCCACGCCCGTGAGTAATCTGCACTCCTACGCTGCTACGCTCATATGATTTTGGGCGGAAACTGCTACGCTACTTCATTTCCTTTGAGACGCTACTCTCCGCTTTGAATAAAAATAAAGAAGGTGACTTCATTTCTTTTCCGTCTGAATTCAACACTCGGTAACGGTGATATACGACTTATGGAGACAGTTTGGGCATCAGAAAAACGCAGTGATTAATACAAAGAAGCGTTCAATTCTTATTAGAATCGTTTGACGACCCATCCAAGAACCAAGTACTTTAAATTTTAACTTGAAATATTATCATTTCTTTATTTACAAGATACTTATATTTAATATAATTTTAACTATTTTTACACAGTTATGTGCGCTCAGGGTTATACTCTTTCTCCACCACAAAGTTATTGGTCAGCTGGTAGCTCTCCTTGTATGCCCTGGATTGAATGGAAAGCCTATTTTTTTAATTACATTGAAACATTGGATACAAATGGAAAAATGAAAGCCCCTGAAAAGAAAGGTATTTTCTTACATTGCTTGGGACCAGAAGGGTTAAAAGCCTTCAATCAACTACCTACATCACAAGCAAGTGGGGACATGAATATATTTGATAAAGCTATATATGACTTTGACAAATACTGCTCTCCTAAAGTTTGCATAGGAATTTCTAGATATAAATTCTTTCAGAGGAAGCAGTTAAGTGAAGAATCTGTTGATAATTTTGTTTCTTCTCTAAAAACTCTGGCGTTAGATTGCAAATTTGGCAATTTACAAGAAGATCTCATCAGAGATCAGGTTGTTATGCATTCCAGTAATGATACTATACAAGAAAGACTATGGATAAATGGTGATGAAAATTTAGATTTTATTGTATCCATTGTTAGGAAAGCAGAACTTTCTTGTAGGAGTGCGCAACAAGTTAAGGGCAAGAGTACTTCAGTTAGTAGAGAAATAGTTTCAAAAATCAATCACAAATATGATAACAAAAATAGAGATCCTTCAAAGAAAAAACAAATGTTTTTCTCCAAAGGAAATCCTGAGGATCTCAAAGGTAATTTAAAGTGTTTTAGGTGCAATAGTAAATCTCATTTAGCTAATAACAAAATTTGCCCAGGGTTAAAACAGAAGTGTACAAATTGTGGCTTAATAGGACATTTCACTTCTGCTTGCAGAAGAGGTAAAGTTAACCAAAAAGTGAAATGCATTGAATTAAGTGACAACAGTGATGATGATGATTCGGCTGATGACTCTAACAAATGTTCTTTTATTCTGAACATAAAAGATTCCACAGTTCTCAAAGTAAATGACACTACTATTAAAAAAAAGCCTTTATGTAATATGGTAATTGGTGGTGTAAAAATCAACATGTATGCCGACTCTGGATCACCTTATTCTATAGTGTGTGAATCTGTTTGGAATAAACTATTTGTACCTAGACTAAGCAATCACCTAGAGAAAAGTGACATCAACCCTGAAGGGTATTCAGGTGGAACAATAAATATTCTAGGCTTCAGAACTTTAGTGTTCAGATTTAAAAACAGGAAGTGTATTACAAAACTATATGTTTCAAAGAAGGGTCCTTCAGTGCTTAGCTGGTTTGACTGTGGTAAACTTGACATCGTGCTAGACCCTAATAGTCCTAATCCAGTAATGTTAATTGATGAACAAAATGGTATATCTTCTCTGATGTTGAATAAATTTCCTAATGTTTTTTCTAAAGACATTGGGAAGTTAACCAATTTTAAACATGAGATTCGACTAAAAGAAAATGCTTGTCCTAAAATACACAAAGCTAGAAACATTCCTTTTGCTGTTAGAGAAGAAGTTAAGAAAGAGTTAGACACTTTAGTAGAACAAGGAATAATAAATAGAATTGAATCATCTGAATGGGTTTCGCCCATAGTGGTTGCCAGACGGACCAATGGCAAAGTTAGGCTTTGCATTGACCTTCGCCACCTCAACAATAATATTATTGTTGATCAGTTCCCTCTTCCCCGCATCTCTGAAATGCTATCTGTTGTTGGGGGTTCAAAGTTCTTTTCTACCATTGATTTATCTGCAGCTTATCATCAGATAGAGTTGATTGATAAAAGTAAAGATCTAACTGCATTTTTACGCCTTTTGGGCGCTTTAGATTCAATAGGATGCCATTCGGTTTAGCATCAGCGGCAGCAATTTTTCAAAGAGTTATGCAGGACATTTTAAAGGATTGTAAAAATGTCATCTGTTTTCAAGATGACATTTTAGTATTCAATGATGACAAAGACAAACATATTACTACTCTTGAAGAAGTTTTAAGTGCACTTAGTACACATGGCCTTACCATCAAACATGAGAAATGCAAATTTGGTGTTCATTCTGTGAATTACCTAGGCCATGAGCTCTGTGAAGAAGGAATCAAACCAAAGCCTTCACTTTTAGAAGCTATTGAGTCAGCTCCTCATCCTCAGTCTAAAGATGATGTGAGATCCTTTTTAGGTTTGGTCGAGTTTTACGCCAGGTATGTTCCTGAATTTTCATGTAGGACGTATAATATCAGACAGTTAATTAAAAATAGAGTTGTTTTTGAATGGACGGATGAGTGTGAGAAAGAATTTTGCGATGTGAAAAATGCTATCTGCTCTGCAAGTGCGCTCACTTGTTTTGATCCTTCTCTACAAAACATCATCACTACTGATGCTAGTTCAAAAGGTTTGGGCGCTGTGTTTACTCAAAAATCTGATAAAGGTAAAGAAGTTATTATTGCACATGCTTCCAGGGCACTTACACCTGCTGAAGAAAAGTATTCCACAATAGAAAGAGAAACTTTAGCATGTGTTTGGGCTTTGGAACATTTCAGAGTTTTTGTGTGGGGTAAAGAATGTATTTTGAGAAGCGATCACAAACCTTTAGTACGGCTTCTTACTACAGAGGGCATGCTAAGAGCTTCAGCTCGCATTGCACGCATGTCAATGCGTTTACAAGACTTTATTTATATTATACAATATGTACCTGGTAAAGACAATGTTTCTGCTGATTTTTTATCTAGGATGCCTTTACCCATTCAGGAAGATTTACACAATGAATGGGATGATTTTCAAATTGCCATGATTCATGATGAGGGTCCCATATCTATTGATCAAACTCTATGGAAAGAGAAATTTGAAGATGATGGAATTTTAAAGAGTGTTGCCAACTACATCACTAGTACTTGGCCTGAAAAAAAATGTTTAGGTTCAGAGTTGAAAAGCTTCTGGGAAGTAAGATCAGAACTTTCATGTTATGAGAACATCGTTAAAAGAGGTGAACGTATTATTCCACCAGAAGGTGTGAGGAAAACTATAGTTTTACAAAGTCACGAAGGACATAATGGCATGGTCAAGACCAAACAACAAGTTAAACAATTATTTTGGTGGCCAGGCATGGATATGTTTATTGAACGTTTAGTTAGGAATTGTATTATATGTGCAAATTCTGACAAATCATTAGTTACCCTTAAACCAAACATGGGTGCACATACTATTCCCAACAATCCATGGGAAACTATTGCTATTGACATTATGGGTCCAATTGGTTGTGAATCTAAATATGTCATTGCAGCAATTGATATTTTTTCAAAATGGCGCCCTGCCCATTCTCTTTTGCCCTGTCGTGTCTTTTATGCTGTCATTGCGCCTCCCGATTGGCCCTCCATGCTTAGTTTGCTTACCCTACCCACCTTGGCCCTTCCCTCTATTGTCCAAGTTCAGGCCCTTACCTTAGCCCCTCTGTCCTGCACTGCATGGTCCAATGTGCTGCCACTGCCCTGCCGCTTGCCCTCAGTGGTTAGATTCTTGTCCCTGTCCTAGCCCAGGGTCCATCCTGCTGCCCTCTTAACTCCAACTTTGTATAGTCTGTTGCCTTTGCCCCATCTGCCTGCCCCTCATGGTTGCTTCCTTCTGCCCTCCCTTGTCTGTGTGCATGTTCTTGCATTCTCCTGCCCGCTGTCCGTGGTCAGCTTGCTGCCTCTGTCCCCTCCTCCTACTTGCCGTTGTCCGAGTCTAGGCCCCTGCCCCCTCCATCCTTCTCGTCATGGTCCATTATGTTGCTACTCTTCCTCCCTCCTGCCCTCCATTTTCTGCTGTGCTGCCACCCCCCTCCCTCTTACCCTCCATTGTCTGTTGTGCTGCCACAGCACCTTCCTCCTGCTGTTTGATCAGCTTGTTGCCCCTCCCCCTGCCTCTGTTGTTCTAGTCTGTGCTTCTTCCCCTCCCCGCCCTCTCTGGCTTGTAGGCGTGCCTCTGCTCCCTCTCTTCTGCCTTCCATGGTTCATTGTGCTGCCACTGCCCTCCCACCTGCTCTGAGTGGTCTATAATGCTACCACTAATTCTGTTGTCTGCTCTGTGTGGTCAACTTGCTGCTTTTGCCACCTCCCTCCTGCCCTCTATTGTCCAGGTCCGTGCCCCTACCTCCTGTCCTCCATGGTTCGTTTCGCTCCCTCAGCCTTTCTCACCTGTCCTGAATGATTGTCTTGCTACCCCTAATCCTCCTCCCCTTGCCTTCCATGGTCTATTGTTGTGCCACTGCCCCTTCCTCCTTCCCTTTGTGGTCCCCCTGTACTGCCACTGCCAATCACGCTTACCCAGTGTAGTCAGCTTGCTGCTTCTATCCCTCCCTGCTCCCTCTCCCTGTCCATGCCCCTGGCTCTGTCATCCCAACATTCTTCTAATGAACAACTCGAGCACTAACATTCTACATTTATGACCACAGTGTGACACACCTGAAGTCATCTTGATGGAATTAAAACTGCAAAACATTACCATTACCTTTTGAAATGAACAAAATAAGAGTGTTCCTTTTCTCATATGATTTATGGTTAGTGCTCTAGAAGCTAAAATGAGGATACATTTTCTGAATTCTCAAATAGCGACCGAGGGCTTTTAACCTAGTTGCTAAATTCGTTTTTTTAAATCTAGTTGATTGCTTAATTTGCCGCACAAGATACCTAAGCGTGTTATGCACTTCTATCATTAGGCTATATTTAGGATACAGTTGGGTACTATTTGGGCTACGTTTTGGGGCCTCCCTCTTAGGTGGACAACTTGAGCGAATTGCTTGTTATCAAGCTCTCTGGTTCCTTCATTCACTACAGTATCCTCTGTATGAAATGCTTTAAGTTTTACAGCTTTGATTCCATCAAGATGGCGGTTAGGTGTGCCACACTTTTGCCACAAACATGTAGAAAAGTAAAAGTCTTGTTCAGTGGTTAACGAAAAGATCTTCATCTGGAGAATAATTACTGGAGGTAAGTTACCTGTCCTTCCTCATTGTTGACTTAAATAAATACACTATTTTGGGGTAACAAGTCATGTCAGAAATAGTAGCACAGTTGCAGTGAATTGAATATTTTAATTGTTTTTGACCATGTCTCCGAGACTTACAATATCAAACATATATCTTTCGGCTGTATAGCTAGGGGGTTTGCCATCTATTGTCGGTTCTGTTTTGGCTGGTTGTTAATTAATATAGGTGTGTAATGGCTCTGATACTATTTGCAGGAGGCCTCACTCCTTGTTGATTCATAGCTATACTTAAAAGATCATTGATCCAAAATAGCCCATTGAAGCAAGCATTCGTCTTTCCTTATTTTAGGTCACTTCTCAGGGAAACAGCTATCCATGGAAACTCAGAATCATCTACACATAATCCTGTGGGACCAAGCTGCCAAACATTTTGAGGTTTGGAAATAAAATAATTATAATTAATTGTTTTTATGTACATCATATATTTAATATGGACTAAGGAGCAATGCATCTGTTTATTCTATAGGTTTCTGCCTACCTCTGAAGCCAGTGATGCCACAAATGCAGTATGTCACTCTGATTGTGTGCATAATTATGTTTGTGTGTGTGTGTATGTATACACAATATATATAATATCATTATTAATATATTTGAAGGTTTTAGCTTGCCAGACAACATGAATTATAACTCGCCCTGCTACCATGCACAATTTTCTCATAAATGATGTCATTTGATTTGGCATGAATGTTATTATGAATGCTATGATTCAGTGTAGTACAAGTGATGTTATATGAAAGGGTAAAGCTGTGCATGGGGATGTTGTAGATATAGTTATAGATGTTTTCTTTTTAGGTTTCGCCAGTACTGCTGTACTATCTCTGTGAGACTGTGGAACCACGCAAATGTAAGAAAGCTTCTGAGATTTATTTATTTATTTATTTATTTATTTTTGACATTTATAAAGCGCATCAATTGCCTGTAGGCGTCTCGGCGCTGTAAGCTGTAAACATTGTTTTTTGAACCAGTAGAAAGCAGCAGGGTTTTATCTTACTAGCCTGCTACGCGACGCGCTACGCATACTGCTACCATCCGCTGTGTTTTAATATTTTAAATAACTTGTTTGGCATCAATTGTATTGTATTTGGCACTAATTCGTCTCGCGCTGCCCGCGCTTAGAACGCTGTCGCTCTACCTCTTGTGTCTGGGGTATCTTAGATAGAACTTACCCGCACGTTAATCGTTTTGGCACCCACACTTGTTGGGACAGAGGGAGAGCTTGGGGGCTTATTAGGAACTCACCGCTTTGGCCGCCATATAGGGTTGGGCTTTTAGGAGGTCTACACTATCTCTAGGTGCCATCTTGTGTGAGGGGCCAGTGGCTTGCCCTCACAGGACTCTCGCATTGGAGGAGGAGCCTACTTAAGTAAGCTGTCTCTCCTCAGTCAGGTAGACTTACTAGCCTGCTATGTGACGCGCTACTCATACTGCTACCATCCGCTGTTTTTTTATATTTTAAATAGCTTGTTTGGCATCAATTGTATTGTATTTGGCACTAATTCGTCTCGCGCTGCTCGCGCTTAGAACGCTGTCGCTCTACCTTTTGTGTCTGGGGTATCTTAGATAGAACTTACCCGCACGTTAATCGTTTTGGCACCCACATTTGTTGGGACAGAGGGATAGCTTGGGGGCTTAATAGGAACTCGCCGCTTTGGCCGCCATATTGGGTTGGGCTTTTAGGAGGTCTACACTATCTCTAGGCGCCATCTTGTGTGAGGGGTCAGTGGCTTGCCCTCACAGGACTCTCGCATTGGAGGAGGAGCCTACTTAAGTAAGCTGTCTCTCCTCAGTCAGGTAGACTTACTAGCCTGCTACGCGACGCGCTACGCATACTGCTACCATCCGCTGTGTTTTAATATTTTAAATAACTTGTTTGGCATCAATTGTATTGTATTTGGCACTAATTCGTCTCGCGCTGCTCGCGCTTAGAACGCTGTCGCTCTACCTTTTGTGTCTGGGGTATCTTAGATAGAACTGACCCGCACGTTAATCGTTTTGGCACCCACACTTGTTGGGACAGAGGGAAAGCTTGGGGGCTTATTAGGAACTCGCCGCTTTGGCCGCCATATTGGGTTGGACTTTTAGGAGGTCTACACTATCTCTTGGCGCCATCTTGTGTGAGGGGCCAGTGGCTTACCCTCACAGGACTCTCGCGATACTCTGGTATTTAAGATGGCCACCTGCCAAGCGCGCAGCGTTGGCGCGCAGCAGGCGCGATGTAGGCGCGCCGAAGGTGCGCCAGAGGTAAGCCCGTTTGCACCCGTCCGCGCCACGGACGCGCCTAGGGTCTGCTATTCTGCCCTTCTGACTACTCCACTCATAGTCTATTCTAGGGCAGAACTTTTGCAGTTTGGGCCAGACCAGACACCCTGTACTCAGCAGGCTGTTTTCTCTGATAAGTCGGAGCAGCTTTCATGTGGATTACTTAACGTCCTGTCCCTCTGTAATCACCATACGAAGATTGTCCTTCTCATTGAGTCTTGCGGACTAGATGTGCTTTTCCTCACGCAAACATGGACACGGGCGGACAGCGAGGTAGAACTGGGCTTGGCCTGCCCTCCGGGCTATAAAATTAGGCACACTCCTCGCTTGAAGAACAGAGGTGGCGGCATAGGTTTCATCTTCCGGGAAACCCTAGCACTCTCGCAGTTAGAGATCAAGGAGGTACCGGGCTTTGAGCTCATGGGTTTCTCCTTTAAAGGGCAGGAGAGAACGTTACATTCAGGGGTTCTCTGCTATAGACCGCCGGGTAATGTACCATCAACTTTGCCGGATTTTATTGATCTCATTTATGACCTCTCTAATTCCCATACTGGATTGTTAGTTTTGGGAGATTTCAATCTGTGGCCGAATGGGCCTTTGGACACTGCTTTTAATGACCTCTGTCAGGCCTGTAGCAATATCCAGTTGCAACAGTTGGTCCTCTCTGCTACTCATTTGAAGGGTCACGTCCTGGACCTGGTTTTTGCTGACACTCAGCAGGTAGTGGTGAATGACATCTTGCCCCAATGCTGGACGGATCACGCAATGGTTTCCTTTTATCTTTACCTACCGGTGATTTCTTTGAGTGATACAGGGCTGAGACATACCAAAATGAGCAGACCTTGGTCTAGACTCCTAAAATCTCCAGTCCTGCCTATTCTACTCCCTGAAGGATTTACACTGGGAGGTAGTGTCGATGAAAGCTATGCCAGCCTGTGTCGGCAAATATCCAACTCCTTGGACAAGGTGGCCCCGCTGCGCAGATCAAGGGACAGACAGAACCGAGCTATGCCTTGGTACACCAACGACCTTTTGCAACCGAAGCTGAGATGCAAGCGGGCAGAGAGGGCCTGGAGGAAGCACTATTTAGATGCAGCGAAAGTCACCTTTAGGCCTGCACTACAGAAATATAAAGCACAGATCAAGTGTGCAAAGGCGGCCTACTAGGAGGATACGCTGAATCAGGCGACCAACAAGTCACAGACCTTGTTTAAGATTGTGAACGATCTTTCCCACCCGACTGGTGCCATGAATAATATTCCAGTCTCACAGATCTTATGTGACTCTCTGGCAGCCGCCTTTGAGGAGAAGATCGCCACTATTCTGAGCGGACTTATTGGATCGGCCTTGCCCTTGTCAGCTCCATCGGATAATTTATTCAGTCGGGGTGCTCCAGAGGGTCCTCCATACTGTTCCCAGTTGGGAGCTCCGGATGAAACCTCCAGTCGACCCCAACTGAGTTGTCTCTCTCTCAGTTTGGGAGCTCCGGAGGCATCTTCCAGTTGTCCCCAGCAGAGCTGTCTCACCCCCAGTCTGGGAGCTCCGGAAGCACCTTCCAGTCGACCCCAGCTGAGTTGTTCTCCTTCAGCTTGGGGGCTCTGGAAGAATCCTCCAGTCGACCCCAGTCGAGCTGTCTCCCCCTTAATCTGGGAGCTCCGGAGGAATCTTCCAGTCGACCCCAGCTGAGTTGTTGCCCTCCCAGCCTGGGATCTCCGGAAGAACCTTCCAGTCGACCCCAGTTGATCTGCTCCCTTCTTAATCTGGGAGTTCTGGAGGAACCTTCCAGTCGACCCCAGCTGAGTCGTTCTCCTCTCAGTTCAGGAGCTCCGGAAGTACCTTCCAGTCGAACCCAGTTGAGTTGCTCCCCCCTTAGTCTGGGAGCTCTGGAAGAATCTCCCAGTCGACCCCTGTCGAGTCACTCTCCCCTCAGTCTTGGAGCTCCGGTTGAATTGCCCAGTCGACCCCAGCTGAGCTGTTTTTCCCTTCCTCCTTTTGATGAGTTCTGCAAACTGGCACAGACTGTGTCATCAGGCTCTCCGCTGGATCCACTCCCGCATAAATTCTGGAAAGTGTTCCAGAAAGAACTCTTCCATCCTCTGTATTCCATCTGCCATCAGTCGCTTGTCACCGCGACGGTTCCGGAGAGTTGGAAGTTGGCAGTGGTCTCACCCCTCTTGAAGAAACCCACACTCGACCCCACCTGCTTGTCAAATTACAGGCCCATTTCCTTGCTCCCTTTCCCAGTGAAGATCATGGAGAAGTTGGTTACCCGTTCTCTATCCTGATTCTTAGAGGATAACATCTGGCTGGATGTGGCCCAGTTTGGTTTCCGGCCAGCGCATGGGACGGAGTCTGCGCTGGTGGTCGTGTTAGACAATCTTCGTTCGCGGATCGACACGGGTCGGGCAGCCTTTCTAGTGCTGCTCGACATGTCGGCCGCGTTCGACACGGTCAGCCACTCCACCCTTATTGCGAGGCTGGAGGAGATCGGGGTCACGGGGTTGGCAAGGGACTGGTTAGTCTCGTATCTTAACAACAGGCAGCAGGTGGTGGCATTGCCGCCTTTTAAGTCGGCTGTGCGGAAAGTCGGGCAGGGGGTGCCACAGGGCTCGGCCATCAGTCCTATATTATTCAATCTGTACCTCCGCCCTCTGATCCAACTGATAAGTTCCTTCGGTATTTCGGTGTTTAATTACGCCGACGATACCCAACTGGTCTTTTCTCTGGAGCGCAAAGATGCCGTCTCTTTAGAGACATTTCACCGCTGTATGACAGCTACAGCAGACTGGCTCCGCTCCAACTCCCTCCAGTTTAATGGGTCAAAAACGGAGGTGCTGTACTGCTCTAATGACCTTGTCCCGCGCTCACTCCCAGATGATTTTTGGCCTTCCTTCTTTTCTGGGGCAGTAACTGCAGCAGAGTCTGCCCGTAATCTGGGGGTCATGTTTGGCCCCAACCTGCAACTGGACATCTTCGTAAACAAAACCGTAGCCACCTGTATGATGCTGCTTTGGATGCTGCGTAAAGTCCTACCACTGCTCCCAGCGCAGGCTAGGCCAGAGGTAGTGCGGGGTATTATCCTAAGTAGATTGGATTATTGCAACGCACTGCTTATGGAGGCGCCTAGAACGCTGGTGGGCAAGTTGCAGCGGGTACAAAATATGGCAGCTAAGCTGGCTCTTTCTCGCCCGCGCACTGCCTCTTCCACCACGGCACTATTGGATCTACACTGGCTGCCTGTTCATCAACGGATCCTTTTTAAAGCATCCTGCCTGGTTTTTAGAGCCATGCATGGACAGGGCCCAGTTTTGCTGCAGAACTTATTCTCATGGTACTCTACATCTCGGAGCTTACGCTCCTCCTCTGCGTGTCTGGTGATGGTTCCCAGAGTCCAGAGAATTAGGATGGGAGGTCGGTCGTTTAGTTTTGTGGCCGCTAGACTTTGGAACTCGTTTCCGATATTGCTGAGGAGTCAGGGTGAATTTCTGGCCTTCAAGAGAGGTTTGAAAACTCACCTGTTTCCAAGAGCGGTGTGATTTCTGCTTGCTGAGTCAAAGCGCCAGGATACCCTCTGGGTGACAGTGTAGCGCTATATAAGTATGCAAATACATACATACATACATCTTAGTGTGTATTGTTATACTTTTGACTGTAGCAGAACTATAACAGTTGTGTAGTTGCTTTCACTGTTTTGGGCTGTTCTTGACAACAATGGCAGATGCAGGACAATCTAGTGGTGTTCCCCTGGCTGCAATAGAGGAGGAAGAGGAAGCCAATAGACAGGTAGATCAAGAGCTGGAGCGGAGAAAACAGCGAAAGGAGTCTGTGGTAGGTCAGTTATTTTCCCTTCCAGTGGGGAGAAGAAAGTAAATGCAAGGCATGTGACATGCACCTTATGTTACAAAGTGATTTCCTGGGGGACTGTCCAGCAGTACTCATTAGGTACAACTGGAATGTTGAAACACTTGCGCCATGCATTCCACCTGTTTGCTTGGGCTGAATGAAAAAGGGAGTTGGAATTGGCTCAATTAGATGTGGCAACACAGACAGAGCTGCTGATGTCCCAGCTGCTTCACCTTCCACTGTGGCTATGCAGACTCTAGTAGTACCTTCATCGACTACTTAGCACCATCTGCAATTCCACCACCTTTTTCGGCATTCGCTGTACGCCTCCTGAGGCAAGACCGCCACTCCGTCGAGCCACATGCAAGTACAGGAACATACTGCTTGTACTGTCAAACTGTGATAGTGGCAGGGGAGATTGCCCTTAATATCCACAGAGAGCTAATAATAGCTGACTGCTGCCCTCTCCAAAACCCCTAAGGATGTTTTTCATTTTGGCAGTGGGTTTTGTTGTGCCTTGTTGGGTGCGTTGTTTTTTTTTGTTTTTTTGTGGGTCCGGTTGATAATCCTGAAAAAAATTAGAAAAGGAAAAGAGGAAAAACAAAAGTTATTTTCAGAACTATTTTCATCACAATAAAGAGCTGATATTATTGTAACTTTTTCCTATACAGGTGCAGTGATTAATATGATAAATATATATGAAAGAAGAGTAAAGGAGAAGGTAAGCGAAGGGTAAGTTATAATATGTAGGTACGTGTAGTAAAAAAATATTTTTACCTAGTATTTTGTTAGTAGTAATGGAAGAATATTTCTATTTTGTATTTTGTTAGTAGTACATTTTTAGTTCAATAACAAAAAAAGACAAAGAATGAAATATTTACTTTGTTCAAATACATACTTAGTAAGTGCAACCTATTTTATTCAGTTTTCTTCAGATGGTAGTAACAATCATGTTACTGGTATATGCGATCATTAAACACCTAATAAGGTACAGATAAGAGGTCAATATTTGGTCATCATCAAACACTGCAGACAAACACAAATCAAATAGATTGTGAAAAACCTGTTTAAATTCTGTGCTTGTTCAACTGTAAGCTGTACTAATAGTACGAAAGCAAATAGTAGTAAGTAACTCAATTTCTTATCTAAAGCAGTAGAATTCTTTAAACATCATCAATCAGGCTAGGTCACATAATGACATATTTACTGTTGGTACTATGTTCTATATTGAGTCCTTATTTCTTATATTTAGATGACTGTACCTAACATTAACATTTTGTAGTTAGACTTTTACCATAACAGTTGTTTAGATGTTTAGGCATTCTGGGCCTAATTACAATGTCGGTCGGAAAGCATCCGACCGCTGGTCGGAGGCTTTCCGTCCGACATTGTAGGTTTAAAGTCTCACCACTGTATTATGGTGTCGGCGGTAGGAGTTTAACCCTGCCGAGGAATCCGACGCCGTTTTGACTGGCTCAAGGAGCCCGTTGGCCAATTCGAAAGCCCTAAAAAACCCTTAAGGATAATGTTTCTGCTGCTGGGATTATGATGTCGGTTTCTGACAGCCATTCCATGTCGGAAACTGACTTTGGGGGCCCTAACAGGGCCCCTTGCCCCCAGCTCTTCGTACTTGGCCCTGTTGGGCACCTAAGGTGCCCCCCCAACCATCCCTGCACTGTGTGACAGGCACCTTAGGGTAACTGCTACACGGTGCTGGGATGTTTAAAAATATAAATATTTCAAGAAGAGCTTGTGCTGCGGTCGGGATCAGCCTGCCACACAAGCTCCCATTAAATAATGGAAGTTTTACATCCTAATTGCGCTGTCGGAACCGCCGCCCTATGGTAGGGCGGTTTCTTCCACAAAACGGTGTCGGTCGGAGGCAACTCCGACCGACATCATAATTAGACCCTCTGTGTTTACAAGTTAACTTTTTCACATTCAGTCTATCCTGTATTATTCCTTAAATATTGGGACATTGTAAATGTAAATGTAAATGTATTGCGACTTATATAGCGCACGTATCACCCGAAGGCATCAAGGCGCTTGCTTAGGGAACCCGTCCTGGTATTCCCCTGTGAGATACCCCGGCAGGGTATCCACAAGGTGAAAGCCAGGCATCCCGCCGCGAGGGGCCGTAGTGGAGATTAAGCAAGCTATTGCCCAGAGTCGCAGAGTGTGACCCCGTGAGTCGAGTAGGCACCGGAGCGAGAATTGTCGAGTCCGTGGAATTTTTGAGCCCGAGTCCCGCCGAGGCGGGGAATCGAACCCTGGTCCACGGCCGATCTCAGCTTCCGGGTCAGCCGCCTCTAACCACTGAGCCACGCTTCTCCACATCGTGGTGAGTCCTGACGGTTTCGCTGGCGCTACGTTTGTGTGGCTCTTTACTAACTTCACTGAAGCTGCCTCGCACTGAATAACTGTACTGAGTAAATGTTTTTAATTGCGTCGCTCCTGTTCTTCATTTCTTTTTTTAATTTCTTAACTTGCTGGTATTTACCGGACTGTGTGTAGCCGGTGGTGAGGGGGAGAGGTTGGCAGTGGGCTGGCTGCTCTCTGAGGTCTTTCCGCCCCGTTACTCCACAGCTTGTGCCGATTGTAGCGGAGGGCGTTGCGTTACACCTCACTGGGCTCTCCTCACTATCCTCACTTCCGGGGGCTGAGCGTGGCGCTGGTGGAGCGGTCTAGTGCCCCCAGCGCTCATGCTACTTAATTCATGCAAAAATGGGTGCGCAGCGGACGCGTGCGGCGCTCCTAAGGCAAGCCCGTCTGCGCCCGTCCGTGCCTGGATGGTGCCATGGGCCAGGACCCCTGCTTCTACTACGACAATCAGGAGAGTATTGACTGCAGAAGAATTGCGAGCCCTCAGAGGTGGGGTAGACGCTATCTGCCTACACTCCATGCAGATGTTGGGTAGGCAAAGTGAGTGTGAGTGCTGTGGCTTTGTTCTGACACCGGATGAGGAAGTAAGGGATAAAAGGGATGTGCTTAGAACATATTGTACCTCTCTGCATTGTCTCTCCTTGAACTGTAGATCGCTCAGTAAACATAGGTTAGAAATCAGCAATCTTCTTAGAGACTATGAACCAGCTATATTTTTTTGGTTGAAACCTGGCTTAATGAGGCGTCCAGCCCTGATATACTAGAGGCTATACCCGAAGGATATGCGATCTTGAGGGTGGACAGGATCGGCCAGAAGGGGAGCAGAATTGCTGCAATTTTTAGGAGAGCTCTTCAACTTAAATTGGAGAAAGTTTCGCTCTCCAGCTGCGAAGCAAGCTTTTTTATTTTGAATATCTCTAGTACCATTTCAGTGTCTGGATTACTCATGCATAGACCCCCTGGTCCGGGGAGAGTTTTTATTGATGAGCTTCTGGAAATACTCCCTTCATATGTCCTCCACTACTCTAATTTTCTCCTATTAGGGGATTTTAATCTGCATTTGGAAAACAAAGGCTGTAAAGATTCAGCCGAGTTTTCTGCTGGTATTCAGGCTTTGGGTCTGAATCAATTGGTTCATTCTGCCACGCATAACAAAGGTCACACATTGGACAATATTTTTTATAATTGTACATGTCCAACTCCTGTAGTTTGGTCAGACCACTATTTATTATCTTTTAGTTTATTGATGCCGGGTCAGGCCCTCCCTGGGAGATGCCCAAAACCGACACTGGTCCGGAAGTGGGCGTTATTAACTCAGGATGACTTTGAAGGCGCACTGGGGGACAGCCTCCCAGAGGTGGGGGACAGCATCCTTAATGCCGATAATGTAATATCAAGTTGGATGTTGGAGGCAGTGAACTCCCTGATTCCGTTAAAACAATGTAAAAGTGGGCGTACCTCTGCCCCTGCAAAGTGGTTCTCGCCTGATCTGGTGCTAATGAAAAGTAGTTGTAAGCATCTCGAGCGCCAATGGAGGAAGAGCTACAGGTACGAGAACAGATTGAAATTTCTGGAGGCATTGAAGGTTTACCATCGTCAGATTAGGAGAATGCGTAGGGAATACTATTCTGGCCAAATTGATCTAGCTAAAAATTCAACAAAGGCCATTTTTCAGGTTGTGAAACAACTGTCCTCTCTTGAACGAGTGACACCTGCACTTCCTGCCTCTATGGACTACTGTAATAGGGTCGCTGACTTTTTTACTGATAAGATTGCTAAGATCTATGCCACCTTTCCAGAAAGCAGCAGGAGTTGCCCCAGTATTGGAACTTTCATAGATTCCCATGCTTTGTATCATTCCCCGTCGTCGGAATGGGAGCCTCGGTAGTATAAAAACCATAGAGACAAAAGAGAAACCCAGGCCTAGGCCTCATCTCATTTTGTATCCTATCACCCTCTTTTTGTAAAAAGAGACCAAATTTCTGCCAGAACCAATCAGAGCAGCCTCACCCTCTGGAACCTTCCTGAGAGAGCTCAGTGCCTCAGATTTTTCTACCACACGTTGTGCTAGGGAGTCTCCTCTGAGCTCTGCTCAGTTTTTCTCAACTTTCTGGTTGTATTCTTCTACATTTTTCTTCAAATTCGAGATGTCTGACAAGGAGAAGAAGGCCTTGTTTAGGGCCTGTGCCTCTTGTGGGAAAAAAACGTCTGTTTGTGGAGGACAAGCATGAGAACTGTATTTACTGCTTGTATCCGGACCACAAGGCCCCAGACTGCAAGATCTGCAGGACCTTCTCCACCAAGACTCTTCGTGACAGAGAGGGTCGTCTGTTAACCTGGCTGCAGAAAATGAAGACTCGCAAGGAGGTGATCTCTTCAGATGAGGAGGATTCCACATCTTTTGCTTCCTCCCATCAATCAAAAAAGAGGGGTAGGTCTCCTACTGCAGCTTCTACATCGGAGGCCCCTCTTCATGCCTCTCACAAGATCTCTGATAGGTCTGAGAAGGCTGGTCCCCTTCAATCTCCTCACGGAAGTGAAAAGGAGAGGCAGGGACAGGCTGCTGGTGGTGTTACAGCCTTGAAGGACAAAAAGGAAGCTGTTCTTCCTTCTCCTCCGTCCAAGAAGAGTAAATCCAGTGACAAACACCTTGCTGTCATTTCTGGCTCTGCTCAGGACAAAAAACAGCGTCCGTCGACGACAAAAACACCAGGTACGTCGACGACGGTTCCATCAGTGAAAGTTCCCGCTTTTTCTGTTCCACCGTCGACGGGATCGTCGACGGCAGGGGTGTCTACGACGACATCGTCGACGTTCAACAACAATGCTGTTGGATGATGATTCTGAGGAGGATGAGATAGAGGAAGATGACAATTATGGCCCTGCATATAGTCCATCAGAATTGCATGTCAAGACGCAGGACACGGACACGGAGGAGTATGTTGAGCGGGCGGATGCCCAGCTTATCCACCCATATGTTCAGGATGAACGACGCACGCCGGTTTTGGGACAGGGCATGGTGGCCATGCCCTCTTCACTTATTTCTGATTTGCAGATGATGCTTCAAGATTATCGCCAGCGGTTCCCGGCTGAGCAGCCGGGACACTCTGCATCTACTGCTCCTCCCGTCCTACCTCAGGTGCAACCGACTACTAGTCTTCCAGTGAGGTCCCCTTCACCACCGCCGAGGCCAGCGTTGGGGCGTGTCCGTACTCCGGACCCCTTACCAGTTCAGCCGGTCCCTCAGGATACCTCTTCGGATGAGGAGGTGATACAGGTGGACACTGGGGTTGACCCGTTGCAGGACCCTGACTTGGATCAGGGGGACAGTGCACCGCATGATCCGGACGCCTCTAGTCGTGACACGTCCGTCTCCCCTCCGGTGGATATAGGGGGTTTTCATCATCTGATGGAGCGGGCAGCTAAGAGGTTTGGTTTACCTATATCGAAAGAGGAATCTGAATGCTTCCTTTATTACTTTAAAGAACAATATCAAAGATCCGTTAAGTCTATTCCCATTATCGAACATGTATGGGAGGAGGGCATGAAGATTATGCAGAGTCCAGCCACGGTGATTCCAGTACTCCCCAGGCTGGAAAAGAAATATAAAGCTCCGGAGGGCAGTCCAGCTTGCCTTCTTGGTCAACCAAAGCCTGACTCAGTGATTTCTCAGGCGGCACAGAGCAAGTCAAAGAATCCGTCCACTCCGTTGACCACACCTCCGGACAAGGACGGCAGACGTCTTGATAATGTTGGAAAGCGTTTTTCCTCTATGGCCAGTTTACTAGTTCGAGCGGCGAATGCACTTGCCATCTTGGGCCGTTACGACCGCCAGATGTGGTGCGACATGGAACCCTTCGTGGAACTGTTGCCTGAGCCCACTCAGGAGGAAGCCAAGAAGGTACTGTCAGAAGGGGAAAAATCTTCTGCAGAAGTAATTGACTGCGCAATGGACATTGCTTCCACGGCGTTTCGAGCCTTGGCCGGCTCCGCTGTGTTACGGCGTCAGGGTTGGCTGAAGGCCACCTGGTTTCGGCAGGAGGTCCAGAACAGAATCCTAGATCTCCCATTTGATGGGGAGATGCTGTTCGGGAAACATGTGGACGATACCCTGCAGAATATAAAGAAGGACACAGACACGGCAAAGTCCTTGGGCTCGCTCACCTATCGCAAGGTCCCCTTTAGGGGCGCACGAGGTAGAGGATTTGCGTCTTACAGAGGAAACCAACAACTATATTCCTCGCAGTCTTCTCAGTCCTACAAACCACAATACTCGAATCAGCGACAAGGACAGTCAGCATCTTTCTCTCGCAACCCTCCGCGAGGCCGTCAACATCGACAAGGTCGCGATAACACCAAACGACAATAGCGGCCTCCCGGCTCTACCTACTGTTCCTCCCCTACCGATCACATCAGTGGGGGGCAGGATATCACTTTGTCTGGACAGTTGGAAGTCAATAACATCGGACCAGTGGGTCCTCAACATCGTAGAGAGTGGACATACGTTGGAGTTTCACAACTTCCCTCCAACGCGAGCTCCGGACGCCACCCGCACAGGACATCTGGGATTACTCCATCTAGAAGCCCATCAATTGTTCCTCAAAGGAGCGATAGAACGGGTCCCGCTCTCTCAGAGGGGCCTGGGGTTCTATTCAAGATTCTTCCTGGTGCGGAAGACGAAAGACACTTGGCGTCCCATCCTAGATCTTCGGGAGCTCAACACCTATCTCGTGAAACTCTCCTTCAGGATGGTCACGCTCCAGGAAATTCTTCCTCTCTTGAATCCGGGCGACTTCTTGGCGTCGCTGGATTTAGAAGACGCATATTTCCATATTCCAATACACCCAGCTCACAGACAATACCTTCGCTTTACAGTGGGCAAGAGCCATTTCCAGTTCAAAGTGCTTCCATTCGGCCTTCGGTTGGCACAGAGAGTGTTCACCAAGGTATTGGCACCGGTGGCGGCTTTTCTTCGAAGGCAATCTCTCGAGGTTTTCCCTTACTTGGACGACTGGCTCGTCAAGGCACCATCTTTCCAGGAAGCTTCGCAAGCAGTGTCTACTTGCCTCCATTTGTTCCGCTGCCTGGGCCTTCAGTTGAACGAACGCAAGTCAGTCCTACTGCCTTCCAGGACTGCCAGGTTCCTGGGGTCCGTGTTGGACACCACGCAATGTACAGCTTGTCCATCAGAGGAACGACAACAAAAGTTGATGGTTTCAGCTCAACTACTCTGCCGCAGAAAATTCCTGTCGGTCCGCCAATACAAATCCCTTCTCGGATCGATGTCATCCTGCATACCATTGATACCGCATTGCAGGTTACGAATGCGTCCTCTGCAGGAGGAGCTAGACAAGCAATGACGCCAGGCAGAGGGGTCATTCAACGACAGAGTGGTCGTGACATCAACTATGAGGACGGCGAGCGAATGGTGGCTTCAGAAAAACAATCTCACCCAAGGCCTGACGTTCAGGATCTCGCCTTCGCCCATGGTGGTGACCACAGATGCGTCGTTGGAGGGCTGGGACGCAGTTCTCCGAGAGCTTCAGGTCAGTGGCCACTGGAGTCTAAGTCAGCGCCAGTGCCATATCAATTTCCTCGAGCTGACAGCCATTCGGTTGGCCTTGCAAGCTTTTCTGCCCAGAGTGGGCAACCGTTCAGTGCTGGTCCGGACGGACAATACGACGGCCATGCACTATGTAAACAAACAAGGAGGTACCAAATCACAGACTCTGTCCACAGAAGCTCAACGGATTTGGGATTTCGCGATTCTCAACAACATCGCTCTGAGAGCCGAGCACCTGGCGGGAACTCTCAATGTCCAGGCGGACGCCTTGAGTCGCCAGACGGAAGTGACTCACGAGTGGGAGTTGAATCAATCCATTCTAGACGGAGTGTTCTCAGTTTGGGGGACGCCAGCCATCGACCTCTTTGCTTCGCCGGAGAACGGCAAATGCCGGTTCTACGCAAGCAAGGTTCACCATCAGGGGTCCCTAGGGAACGCTCTTTCGATGGCCTGGTACAGCGCGTTCTTTTACGCTTTTCCTCCCATTCCCCTCATTCCTCGAGTTCTCAAGAAAATGAAGGCGGAACCCTGCAGGATGATTCTAATTGCTCCAGCATGGCCCAGACAATTCTGGTACACAGAACTACTGCGGCTCTCCCAAGCTCCTCCAATTCAGTTGACGCCCGTTCCGTCCCTCTTGTCCAGGAGTCAGGGGCAAGTTTTCCATCCGGATCCGAGATCCCTCCACTTGACGGCGTGGCTCCTGAATACAGAGAATTCAGTCATCTAACACTGTCTCAAGAATGCAGAGAGGTCTTGGCTCAGGCCCGAGCACCAAGTACCAATAAAACTTACAAGGCAAAATGGAAGAGATTCTGCTTGTGGTGTCAACGGGAGGGTCTCCATCCTTACACTTCCCAACCTCATCAGTTGTTGCCGTATTTGCTATCTCTGGCTAAGTCTGGCTTGGCAAATTCATCGATCAAGGTGCATCTGGCAGCCATATCACGGTATCGGCGCAGTTCCTCAGGTCCTTCCTTATGGTCCTGTAGGGTTGTGAAACAATTCTTGAAAGGGTTATTCCGGATGTATCCGCCAGTCCGACCTCCTCCTCCAGTGTGGCAACTCAACCTGGTATTGGCGCAACTCATGAAAGCTCCGTTTGAGCCTGTGCACAAAGCAGATTTGAAGTTCCTATCTTGGAAGCTGGCCCTCCTTCTGGCCCTCACGTCAGCGAGGCAAGTGGGTGAGCTTCAGGCGCTTTCCATAGTACATCCATTCCTGCAATTTACAAGACAAGGTCTGGTTCTTCGGACCAATCCCAAATTCATCCCGAAAGTACCATCTGAGTTCCACTCGAATGAACCGGTGATCCTGAAAACCTTCTTTCCGCATCCTTCTACACCGGCGGAGCGGACGCTCCATTCTTTGGACGTTCAACGATGCTTAAAGTTTTACTTGGAGCGCACACGTCCCTTTCGGAAGTCAACTCAGATGTTTGTGTCCTACAGCGCACCTCGCAAGGGGTTGCCTTTGACGAAGAGTGGCATTTCCCGCTGGATCTCCAGTGCGATTCAGTTCTGTCATCAGGAGGCCGGCAAGCCACTGGACGGAAGAGTCCGGGCACATTCCACAAGGTCGATGGCTTCCTCTGTGGCTCTCTTTTCGGGAGTGGCCATTAAGGACATCTGCAGGGCAGCTACGTGGAGCAGTACGCATACCTTCACGAAACACTACTGCCTGGAGTCTGCAGGACAAGATGATGTGGCTGTTGGTCAGGCAGTCCTGCGGAATCTGTTTCATTGAGAGGTGGGCTTTCCCTACGATCCCTCCATCCTGGTGAGCACATTTTGTTTGTTTTTACTATGCTTTCTATATTGCTTCTATGGTTATGTGATGCCATGTATTTACAAAATGTGTTCTTGGTAATTTACTGCTAGCTATTCTGATACAAAGCATGGGAATCTATGAAAGTTCCAATACTGGGGCAAGAAAACAAGTTACTTACCTGTAACTTTGGTTCCCCAGTATTGGTAACTTTCATAGATTCCCATGCGCCCACCCGCCTCCCCGGGGAAAGCTCAGCCTTGTTACAGAGGTAGTGGCGGTTTGCACAACGGCTACGAAAATCTGAGGCACTGAGCTCTCTCAGGAAGGTTCCAGAGGGTGAGGCTGCTCTGATTGGTTCTGGCAGAAATGTGGTCTCTTTTTACAAAAAGAGGGTGATAGGATACAAAATGAGATGAGGCCTAGGCCTGGGTTTCTCTTTTGTCTCTATGGTTTTTATACTACCGAGGCTCCCATTCCGACGACGGGGAATGATACAAAGCATGGGAATCTATGAAAGTTACCAATACTGGGGAACCAAAGTTACAGGTAAGTAACTTGTTTTCTTATGTTCCTGCAACTGGCTTGGATACTCCGGGGCCTGAGGACTTGTTTGTCCTTCCTCCTTTGGTGGATGCTGAGGTGACCAGGCTAATGGTGGTGGTTAAATCTGGGTCTCCTCTGGACTCAATAACTCCTAAATTTCTGCTGCTGGGAAAGAAAATGATTGCCCCTGTCTCCACCTCGCTTTTGAACTTGTCATTCCAAACTGGTCAGGTCCTAGCATAGCTATGGTGGTTCCTCTGTTGAAAAAACTTCATTGAACCCTGCTCTTCGTGAAAATTTAAGACCTATATCTCTCCTTCCTTATGTGGCAAAAATGGCTGGGAAACATGTGAATGGCCATCTTTCTAAGTTTTTGGAAGAGAGGCGGGTCCTGCATGATACTCAGTCTGGGTTCAGGACTTTGTATGGTACCGAGTCCGCTCTCCTGCTGGCGACCAAAGTTTTGCGGGCTGCGGCTGATGAGGGTAGGACTGCGGCCCTGATTTTGCTGGACTTGAGCGCCACGTTTGACACGGTCTCCCACGACCTTCTATTAGAAAGGCTAAGGGAGGCCGGGGTCGGAGGTATCACGTGGACCTGGATGAAGAATTTTTTGGCAAATAGATCCCTCCAGGTTTTGCAACATCCTTTCAGTTCCAGAATGTTCCTTCTAAATCAGGGGGTGCTGCAGGGTTCGGCTCTCAGCCCAACCCTTTTTAATATCTATATGCGCACACTTGCAGACATTGTCCTGAAATATGGAATTCAGCTGGTGTCATATGCTGATGACACTCAGCTCGTTGTTACTCTGGAACAAAAGGAACCCGAAAGAGCTGCCGATTTTAGAGCCTGCTTGGGGGATCTTATGGATTGGATGAGACTGAGCTGTCTTCAGCTAAATGCGGGGAAGACAGAGGTGATGGTGGTTGGAAAACAGCCTTCTCTCTGGACACAGCTCTGGTGGCCCGTAGCACTAGGTACCTGTCCAGTGCTGAAAGCCAAGGTGAAAAATTTGGGAGTATGATTCGACGATGGTCTCTCCTTCTCCTCGCAAATATCAGCTGTGGCCGGGGCCTGTTTTGGCATTCTGAGGGTGATACCTAAGATCTTGGACTTTCTCCCCCTAAATGCTAAAAGGTCGATTGTACAGGCGTTGGTGAGATCTCGCCTTGACTATTGCAATGTCCTGTATATAGGGGTAACGGCTAAAAATGTGAACATCTTGCAGAAAGTCCAAAATGCCGCGGTCCGGCTCATCCTGAATATACCTAGGAGGGCATCGGTAGGAGAAGCCCTAAAGGTACTGCATTGGCTTCCTATTCGGGCTAGAGTCACCTTTAAGGCTCTTTGCCTTAGTCACAGGATTCTTGGGGAGAGGGGACCTCGCTTTTTATGGCCTCTCTTGAAAGCTCACCAGCCTGCTCGTTATCTAAGATCTTTGGGGAGTGCAAGAGTGAGTGTGCCCAGGGTGCGCAAGGCGTGACTGGGCGGAAGATCATTTGGCTTTCTGGCAGCCAAGGCCTGGAATGAGCTTCCCTTGGATCTTAGGACAACTGAGTCGGAATCCTTGTTTCGCAAAAAATTAAATACTTTGCTGTTCCGCTCCTCCCATGGAGGAATATAGTGGTCGGGTTCCACCTAGTTGGATGCCCGCGTGTGGGGCAGCTGGGGTGGCTGTTAGGGCTCTGTTTGTCCTAGCGTGAGGACACTCCGGTTGGAGTAACCATTGCGCTTAACAAGCTCACTAATAATAATAATAATATATTGTATAATGTCCCGAAGTAGTGTTTTGTATGTATTGGAAAATATTTGCAGTACGAGTAAAAATGAACCAAGAAATGGAAATTTGGCTTGCCGTGAAATCAGTAATTAAGGTATTAATTTTTATATTGAACTGGAGCACTTCTTTGTATCATTAGACATAAATACTTACTGACCATAGTTAACCAATGTGTCAACCCAACTGTTGAGCCACAGTTTGAATAGAAGTTAGAGTGAACCTCTTGATATATTCATTTTTTTAATTGATATTGTTTTACAGTCAGGAATAGGAAGGTATACAAATCTTTCTAATTCCACAACTGTTGAGAAAGCATTCAAGCTTTGGAAACATTCATGTTCCCAATAGTTGCTAGCAGCAAAAAATAAGTATGTGGTAGAGTCTCCTTAGCTGTAATTTTAAGAATAGTCATACAAATTCTTGATGATCCTGTTGCTGATTTATAGAGAAGTGAACTGTTCCTGTACAAACATCAACAATATCTCTAAAATACGTGTAGATTGGCTCAATTGTTTCTCTGATTGTTGTAGGAAACAGATATGAGTAACAGTCTTGCTAAAAAAGCATATCTATATTTTCTAGAAGTAATGCTTTTAGTAAAGGAAAATATAAAGTCAGATTAACAATCACATTACTGTAGCTGTCAATACCATTTGTATTACTGAACTGAAAGCCTAAAATGTCAAGGTGGTGGTCTTATTTTTCTTTTTACATGGTTCTGTATTGTGTAAATGCTCATTGATAGTGAAACTTTCTTATCTTTTCAAATATATTTAATTAAGGCTTACAGACCACCAGATATTCTCAAAGTGAAGGAGTATATATTGTTCTCAAAGGATTATATTTGTATACACTGCAAGTGTCTGCATTAATTTACGTGTCACGTAGCTCTAAAATATATAGTCCTTATAATGTTTTAACTCATAATAAAGCAACATAAGCCATTCCTCCTTTAGAAACAATAGAGCCAATGTTATTTAATGTATAATCCAAGCTTAAACGTTAAGATTTATGTATTGTTACATCATAAGCTAAATATAGTGGAAATTGTTCTCTTCGAAAATATGTCTCTCATCAGTAAAAATCTTGCTGTTGCTCACGCAATGTATTTTGGTTTATTTATATTGCCGAATTTTGCAATGGCAAATTCGATATCCCTCATTATTTATGTATCCAACAAAATGTGGTACATGTCCCAATGCTCCATTTACAAGTCCATGTTCCACATCCAAATTGGAAAGTAGAATAACACTGCATGTTTTGTAACAAAATAAGGGCTTGTTTATGAGTTTGGCGGTCTGATGGACTGGCAAACCCATGGTGGTTCAGTAACCTCCACACCGGCCGTCCGACTACCGTATTATGACTTTGGTGATCAGACCGCCGTAGACTGCTACTTCTGCCAGAGATTCCCGATCCCTGGAAGTATTGCAGCAGTCTTAGGCTCGCAATATGATAGCAGTGCCTCTGCGTCACTGCCAAGCATATTACGAGTTTCCTCACCACCACGGCTCTCATGGCGGTGAGCTCGCCATGAGAAGTGTGGTGTTAGGAAACCCCCGTTGCCTCATGGCGAGGGGAAGCATGCAGGGAGCCACAAGGTGTGCCCCCTGTCTGCAGGCGCCTCCAATTCCTGCTTGGCATGGACTTCACAGACACACACACTGACTCACCCATCCACACAACCACTCACCCATTTATATAGCTACTCACACACCCACTCACCAATACAGCCACTCACTCACCCATATAGCAACTCACTCACCCACCCATACAGCTACTCACACACCAACTTATTCTTCCATACTGCTACTCACACACCCACTTAGTCAACCATTCAGCTACTCTCGTACCCACGTATTCACCAATACATGCACTCACATACCCACTCACATACCCATGTAGCCACTCACACACAGATAAAGTCACACCGCTAATCATATAATATGTTAGAAATATTATCATTCATTAGTAGTACACAAAGTATACTAATTTAACTTTTGTAGTAGCTTAGTATATAGGTTTAACACACATACATATTTAGAAAACATTAACAGTCACTAGATGCGAGTGGTTGTGAGAGTGTCTGTATAGGTGTAAGTGTGGGTGTAATAGTGTCTGTATGAGTAAGTTAGTGTGTGGGTGACTGGGTATGCAAGTGGGTTTGAGTGTCTGTATTTATTTTTCAGAAGCACTCACAGTCACTGGATGATGTCATCAGTGATGTCAGTTATTTCATCAGTGATGTCACTGACCATGTCATTAGTGATGTAATATGTGACGTCATCAGTAGTGCATTGCGGGGGCGAGTTATAGTTAGTCCAGCTAACTATAACGGTTGAATTTCTCTGAGTTTGTATGAGTGAAATGTCAGCCTAACTATAACGTCCCTGAAACCTCTGTTTTTTTTCAGTGAATTTCAAAGGTTTTTTACATGCTAATTTCAAACGATAACATCCCTGAAACCTGTGTTTTTTTCAGTGAATTTCTAAGGTTTTTTAAATGTTCATTTCTAACTATAACGTAGTAGTCATGTTTGCAGAGTGGTGCAGAAAGGGGGCTGGGCTTTCGACCAGCGCTCTGGAATTCCTCTGCTTAGGACCTACAGGAGGTACCAGGAGGGCCTCTTGGCCCTCCTGGTGCTTCATCCCTCAACCCGTAGTGTGCCAGGAGGCGCGTTTGCAGAGTGGTAGAGGAAGAGGGGTGTGGCCTCCGAAGACCTCTTAGCAATACCACTGTGTGGGACTAACAGGAGGGGTATTTAGCCCCCAAGGACAACATTGAGGGCCAAGTACCCCTCCTATTACCTCCAGTGAGACCCACACAGCAGCATTGATAAGTTCTCAAAGCAGGCCACGCCCCCTTTGCCCACCAATCTGCAAATGCGCTCCCTGGCGCCCACTTGGATGGGGATTAAAGTCCCCTTTGCTGCTGGGGATCGCTAGAGGTCGACTAGCCTTCCTGACACCTCCAGTAAGCTTCAGATAGTGAGAATGCTGAGAGGTGGACACAGGCCACGTCCCCTTTCTCCACCACTCTGCAAACGATCTTCCTGGTGCACTCTTGATTGGGGGATGAAGTCCTCTTGCCTCCTGAGGGTCCCTGGGGGCCAACTAGCCCTACTGTTATCTCTAATAAGCCCCACACAGCTGAGAGTGGTCTGTCTGAGAGTGGTCCGAGGCCAGGCCCCTTTTTTACACCACTCTGCAAACTTGCCTCCTGGTGCACTGCTGCTCGGCGGATGAAGTCCACTTTAGTCCTGAGGTCCTCAAGACACAAGAGGACCTAATCGCCCCACCAGCAATGCGCCAAGAGGCGCGTTTGCAGAGTTGTGATAAAAGGGGAGTGGCCTTGGGCCACCTCTCAGAAATCCCACTGTGTGGGGCTTACTGAAGATGAGAGATGGGCTAGTTGGGCCCTAAGGACCATCAGTAGTGAAGGGCACTTTATCCCCCAACATAGAACGCGCCAAGAGACGCGTTTGCAGAGTAGTAGTGAAAGGGGATGGTGCTTCCGCGAGTTGTGGGGTTGTTATTTTTATTTTAGGCCTCCCCTTCCCTTGACCATTATGGGCCCCGGGGACCCTATCCCCCGGCTCCTGACCCACTTTTCATGTTTTTTAGTTTTTTACAACATACAAAGGGAGGGGGGGTGCGGGCCCACCTCCTGAGGCCTATTCTGGCCCCGGGGACCCCATCCCCCGGGGCTAGGTTTTGGCTTATATATTTTTTTAAGGGGAGGGGGGCCACACAGCCCCTCTCCCAAGGCCGGCCCCAGAGACCCCATTCCACGGGGCACGGCCAATTCTTTTTTATGGAAGTGGGCCGTATGGCCTCCCTTCCCTGGACCTCTTTTGGCCACGGGAACCCCATCACCCGGAGAATGCCCTGCCTTTTTTAAAATGACTTTGGAGGGGGCTGTGTGGCCGCCATTCCTGTGGCCAATTTTGGCCCCGGGGACCCCAACCCCCAACCCCCGGGGCCCGGCCTTATTTAAAATAAATAAATAAAGGGGTCCCATTTTTGGCCCCGGGGATCCCATCTCCCGGGGCTTGGCCTCTCGTTGGGGACCACGGGGGAGCCCCAAGGCCCCCACGGTCCCTGCCGGCTCCCCGCCTTCTGCGGGAGCCGGCATTGCTATTGGGCGAAGGGAGCTGCTGACATGCAGCTCCCTTTGCCCAAAAGCAATTTGCTTTGCTTTGTGGTAGCAAGAGCAGTTTTTCTGCTCTCCTTTCCATGAACCGAAGCCCCCCCCCCCCAATTAAAAGCAGAGCCACGGGGAGGTGGCTGTCCCTGGGGCTGCGGGGGGCACATGCCCCTCGCATGTGTTAATTAAAGCCCCGCGGAGGTGGCTGTCCCCGGGGCTACGTGTTGGGGGGCAGGAGCCCCCCACGCATTTTTTTATAATAATGCCCCTGGGTGGTGGTGGTCCCCAGGGCAGTGGTGGGGCTGGAGCCCCCCGCATTTAAAGAAGTATCGCCCGGGGAGGTGGCGGTCCTCGGGGCTGCAAGGCCCCACAGGGCTCCTGTGTGCCCAAGTCTCCCTTTACAGTATGGCGGGGCCCCGGCAGATAAGGTCCATGGGGCCATTACCGGCCGGGGGAGAGGGGCAACATAACCTGTGCACAATAAAATTATGCTGCGTCCCAGGGGATGGTTCGCCCAGAAAGGGGAGGACATGTGCCCCCTCCCCAACAAACTGTGTAGGGCCCCGGGGGATGGGGTACATGGGACCGAAATTGGCCTGGGAAGGGGGGCTGCATGACTGGCTTTGGAGGTTTGGCCACAAGGCCTGTCCAAAGGCCAGACCTTGCACCCAACCCCCACTGTACACGGGCTTCACCCATGCTTAGCAAGGGGTTGGCTGAATGCGGGGCCCTGCATCCAACCGCTTGCATGCACAGGAAACAGCATTAAAAAAAGTAGAAATTCATGCAAAAACAAAGGTTACGGGGAGGTTATAGTTAGAATATATATATATCGAGGCAGCAAAAACGGACCCTACTGGAAGGGAAGAATAGGCACTTCAAATCCCAGCATACAGTTTACTGGAAAACTACTGCACGATGGGAAAAAGCGCAAGATTAAAAGCAGTTTGAAGTACATACCGGTTTTTTCATGTTCCCCTTTTCCTATGAAGAAGTTGCATGTTGCAACGAAACGCGTCAGGGACTCTTATCAGGTGGGTCTGGTATCGTGATTTTGCAATAAATGGAATTGAATTCATCCTCGTGGAGTGGCGTTTCTCATGATCCGGGGCACCTTGGTGAATGGATTGACACGCGGCAGGCTCCGAGCCGCGGGGGATGCACCGCCTGAAAATCAACTCAGGTCTGTGAGGCTGTTAATTGCAGCAGCCTGCCAGCGCGATGGTGTGCTTAAATTAATCACGAGAGCAACCCCGAGGCCCACTGGAGGGCTATGGACATTAAATGAAATACTGGGGTTAATAATATCGAGGAAGCAAAAACGGACCCTACTGGAAGGGAAGAATTGGCACTTCAAATCCCAGCATACAGTTTACTGGAAAACTACTGCACGATGGGAAAAAGCGCAAGATTAAAAGCAGTTTGAAGTACATACCGGTTTTTTCATGTTCCCCTTTCCCTATGAAGAAGTTGCATGTTGCAACGAAACGCGTCAGGGACTCTTATCAGTTGGGGCTGGTATCGTGATTTTGCAATAAATGGAATTGAATTCATCCTCGTGGAGTGGCGTTTCTCATGATCCGGGGCACCTTGGTGAATGGATATATATATATATATATATATATATATATATATGTATATATGTATATGTATATATATATATATATATATATATTCCATATATATATAAAACGAAGAAGGTTGCCTCAATGGGGCAAACCTTCTTTGTATTTAGTGGCTCGCCCGGCCGCGTAGCAGTCCGGCCGCATGAAGTGCGGATCCAGTGCTCACAATTGTGGGCACATATTGCTGTGGAGGGGGCTTGACCCCTGGATTGTTATTGGTGGCAGAACAGCGCTTTCACCTGTCACTTCCAACTATTCCCCAATCGAGAAGTCACACACGGAAGGGAAACAGCACACGGCCCCTGGCAGTCGCACCGCAGCATTACCTGGTCACCTCACTGCAGTCTGCCAAACGCGTTTCGAGCCCATGTGGCTCTTGATCACTGGCCTTTATGAAAATACACAAAGACAGCCCTGTTTATGCTCAGTAGTCAAATCAAATCAAATCAAAACGAGCTTTATTCGATTTTGAACATTAAAATCATAAAAGCAAGCATAAAAACAAACATTCATTATCGTATATTACATTAAAAGAGAATTCATTTATACAAAATAAGCAATTGAGAAGTTCTTGTGAATAAATAATAAGCTTGTAAACATATACAATACCTTAGTGTAAACATTACAATATACATTTTCCCAAGGTTCAGTTGTTAATTACTTTTCTTATCTTCAATACATTCTTTAGAAAGCCCATCATTGACCCAATACATTAATAGTTATCCAGCATCTGTAAGTATACAAATGCAGGGCCACATTGCCTCCATCCTCCCCGCTTTGATAATGGTTTTAACAATCGTAACCTCTCACTACTATAAAACTTGCAAAATAGAACAATATGTATAGTGCTTTGTCGTGAGACTTTGTCGCAAGGGCAACGGCAGAGTTCCTTTGACCAATCATTAATTGTTGGGTACGTAATTAGATGGTAAAAGGTCCCAAACCTAAATCTGGTCAACAAGTATCTATCGTATCTGCCCCGAATATGTTGCAGATATGGTTGGATATTAAGCGTGGTAATGATCAGCTGATGGTAGATCACCATGGGTTTGTTCAGCTCAAGGGTTAGCCTATTTTTTTCTAGGTGGGCCATAGCAACTTTTTTAAACTCTTTTCATTTAATATGATTCATAGTGTCGGGAAGGGTAAAATATTCTGGGTAACCGATGTCCTGCATAACATTTTCCACAAATGTAAGCCATAAAATGTTGCGAGCATTATCTAATTTCATTGCATCCTTCAATATTTCTCTATTTAGGCCAGCGCTCTCCATGGTCCAGATTCTGTGCCATAGCAATACTGGCTGGGCCTTGATCAAGTCAGAAATGTATGGAATTCCCAACTCAGCATGGCAATTAAAAACAGGTGCACTAGTTGGAACAATTAAAAGAGACCTCAAAAAGACATTTTCTGTGCGCTGAATTAAGGAGCAATCTTGGAATCCCCAGATCCCCGCCCCATAAGTTGCAATACTCACACATTTGGCCTGATATATCTTTAATAAAATTTCTGGTGGCCTTTTCCCCAATTTTTTAGAAAAAATTCAAAAGAGCTGCAATAGGTTTCATAAAAAGTAGTGACCTAGCCTTAACCGCTGGGGCCCAAGAACCAGATCTATCCAAAAGCACACTCAGGTAGCTAAATAGGCGGTGGTTTCTACCTTACTTCCCCCCGCCTCATAGCTTCTATTTTTATCATGCTTTTTCCCACATGCCATTACAAAACTTTTCTTGCCATTCAATTTTAAGCCGAGCCGATCCATAAAAGCAGTATAAAAAGAGAGAGCCCTTTGTAAGCCAACTGTGGTTCATGGCCATGAGTACAGCATCGTCGGCATAAAGGAGAGATGCGATTGGACGGGTATTTACAAGTGGCGGGTCCCTTGTATGTGTCACCAACTCCTGTTCCAGCGCATTAGTATATAGCGAGAACAGGAGTGGCGCCAATACGCATCCCTGCCTTACGCCTTGTTCTATTTTAAATGAGGCGGTACACTCACCCTCAATGCCATGGTGAACCTTTGCTGTGGCTCCCGTATATAACTGTCTTAAAAACTGAATTAAAACAGGGCCGGCTTTCAGTTCATGAAGGACACCCCACAACTTTTCATGGACCACACAATCAAAAGCCGCAGAGAGGTCTACGAATGCCAGATAGAACTTCCCTGCTTTAGCCTTACAGTATTTACCAATTAAAATGCTTAAGTTCAAAATCTGCTCGTTTGTTCCAAAACCAGCTCTAAAACCATACTGAACGTCGCTTAAAATTCCTTTTTCTTCGGTCCATCCCTATGAAAGATCTAGAACTATCCTGCCTGCCACCTTCATCAGTGAGTCCAACAAAGATATTGGGCGGTAGCAGGCAGGGTTCTCTCGGTCACCCTTTTTAAAAATGGGGACTATAATGGATTCGGACCATGTATTAATAAAACCTCTTTCACAGCATGCCTGTAAAACCCTAGTTAAAATGGGTCCCCATACGTCCAAGTTTGACTTGTAAAGGTCAATTGATATCCCATCAGGGCCCGCAGCCTTACCACTCTTACTAGCTATAACTGGGGCATTGACATCCTTGAGAGAAATATCGAGTTTAATAGACGTAAATGACTGAGCTATATCAACTTTATTTCCTCATTTAAAAACTGCAGCCGAAGTTATGCAATATCTCATTTTGGAAACACTATCCGTTGTTTGTTTAATGGCAATGCTTAAAGAATGTTGTGATTTAAATATGGAAAATGAAACAATTATACATTTACCTCGTAAAGATTGGTTTGAAACTCATGGAGCAAATATTCCTATAACTAATCATCTACAACATTTTAAAATATGGAAAAATGGGTGTCATGGGCTGCAGGATTAAAAAAAGACTTATTTCTTTGCAAAAAATGCCGTGTCATTTGATGTCGCAATTTGGATGTTGAACATGTACTGTAATGGGAGCAATGGGACATATACTACATTTTGTTAAATACAAAAATAATGATGAAATCAAATTTGTTATTATCAAATTTGACAGTATAGAGGAAGCAAAGCACATTTCAAGAGCAACGGCAATATTTTTACTGATGAAAGAGATATATTCGAAGAGAACAAATTCCTTTATATTTAGCTTATGCTGTAACAATACACAAATCTCAAGGTTTAAGCTTGGATTATGCAATAATTAACATTTGCTCTTCTGTTTTTGAAGAGGGTATGGCGTATGTTGCTTTTCATGTGTTAAAATATTAGAAGGACTATATATTATAAATCTAGATGACACCAAAATGAATGCAGACACTTGTGTATGCGAATATATTTGTTTTGGAAAAATATATACTTCTCTTGGATAACATCCGGAGGTCTGTAATCCTACAATATATATATATGAAAAGGATGGAAAGGTTCACTATCAATGTGCCTTTACAAAATACAGAACTATGTAAAAAAATAAAAGGAACACCACATTGAAATTTTAGGCTTTCAGTTCAGTAATACAAATGGTATTAACTGCTATAGTAATGTGATTGGTAATCTGATTGTATATTTACCTTTACTAAAATAATTACTTCTAGAAAATACATAAAAGTCATTTTATAAGACTGTAACTCATCTCTATTTGCTACTTCAATCAGAGAAACAATTCTGCCAATCTAGAACTGGTAATAGAGAAATTGTTAATGTGTACTGGAACAGTTTGCTTCTCTATAAATCAGCAACAAGATGTTTAAGAAATTTGTATTGATTGCTTGAAATTATAGCTATTGAAAATTTGACACAGATCTTTTTGCTATCGCTACTATTGGAAACATGAATGTTTCCAACGCTTGAAAACTTTCTCAACAGTCAAGGAATAAGAAAGATTTGTCTAGCTTCCTATTCCTGACTGTAAATCAATACTACGTAAATATAAGTATATATCAAGCTGTGTACTATAACTTTTGTTTAAAGTGTGGATCAAAGGTTGTGTCGACTCTTTGGTTAACTATGGTCAATAAGAATTTAGGTCTAATGATGCGAAGAACTGTTCCAGATAATATAAAAATTAATACCTTAATTACTGATTTCTCTGCTAGCCAGATTTCTTTTTCTGAGCGCAGTTTTACTTGTATTACAATTATTTTCCATCATGGGCAAACCACAATTAATTTCAGGAATTTATACAATATATTTAAGGAATAATTCAGGATGGACTGAATGTGATGACAATAAGTTAACCTTTATACAAAGATTGCCTTAACATTTAAACTACTGTTACCTTCTAATTCTAAATACAAAAGTTAAATTTTAGGTACAGACATGTAAATATAGGAAATATGGACTGAATATGGTTAATAGTAGCAAAGGTAAATATGTCATTATGTGGCCTAGAATGGTAGATGACTGTTAAAGAAATCTACTCCTTTAGGTAAGATATTGAGTTACTATTTTTTGCTTCAGAACTTTTAGTACAACTTACAGTTGATCAAGCACAGGATTTAAACATTTTTTTTCACAATCCACTTGATTTGTGTTTTCCCTAGTGTTTTAGGATCACCAAAATGTACTGTTTATCTGCACCTTATTAGGTGCTTATTTATAGCATGTATTAGTAACTTGAATGTTACTATCATCTGAAGAACACTTAATAAAATAGGTTGTACCTAAGGGCCTGATTACGAGTTTGGTGGTGTGAGAGCGGGATGCCATGCCACTGCCCTGCTTCCACATGGCCAAACACGACCGTCCATCACATTAGGAGGGTGGTCCCACGGCGGAGCCGTGTTATGGCTCAGGCTAAGGCGCATATGCCCGTTGCTGCATGGCATGGGCTTTGAAGTCTATGCTATGGAGGAACAGGGGGTGTAGCAAACAAGGTGACACCATGTGCCCCCTCATTCATCCCCAAGCCTTGACTCAACAGGGGGCCTTGTAGGGCCTCCTTTGTTCCGTCCCACTTTTCATGGTGGTCTCACCGCCATGAAAACTGTGGCAGTGAGGAAACTCGTAATATGCATGGCGTGCTGCAGGGGGTCCACCAGCATATTGCGAGCCTCTGACCGCCGCGCCACCACCGAGGGATCACGGATCACCGGCTGTTGTGGTGGTCCAATGGTGGTCCGACCGCCAAACTGGTAATAGGGTGGTCCGACCGCTGGTGCCGTGGTTGGCGCACCCCCACTGTGGGTTTGGCTATGATTAGGACCTATGTATGTATTTGAAGAAATGTAAATATTACATTATTTGTTTTTTTTGTTAAAAATGTACTACTAACAAAATGCAAAGTCGAAATATTCTTCCTTTACTACTAACAAAATACAAAGTACTTTTTTTTTACTATATGTACCTACATAATATAACTTACCCTTAATTTACCTTGTCCTTTACTCTTCTTTCATGTATGTATGTATTAATATCTGCGCCTGTATAGGAACAATTTATGATAATAACCAGCTCTTTATTGTAATGAAAATAGTTCTGAAAATAACCTTTTTTCCTGGATTCCTTTTGTAAATCTTTTCTGGATTTTTTATTTTTATTTTAACTATAGGTCAACCGGACCAACAAAAACAAAGAAAACCAACGCATCCAACATGGCACAACAAAACCTGCTGCCAAAACAAATTACCCCTGGAGGTTTTGGGAAGGGCAGGGGTGAGCTATTACTAGCTTCCCTTTGCATATTATGGTCACTCTCTCCTGCCACTATCACAGTTTCACAGTACAAGCAGTATGTCACTGTACTTGCATATGGCTCGATGATGTGGCGGTCTTGCCTAATGCGGTGTACAGCGACTGGTAAACCAGGTGGTGGAATTGTGGGTGGAGCTGAGGTAGTCGGTGGTAGCACTGGAGTTTCCAAGGCTGAGGTGGAAGGGCCTGCAGTTGGAGCTTCAGCAGCTGGTGTTGGTGTTGCCTCGTCCAGTTGAGCCAATTCCAAGTCCCTTTTCTGTTTGGCCCGAGCCAAACGGGTAGAATACATGGCGCAAATTTTTTTCCAGCTGTACCCAATGAGTACTGATGGCCAGTTCCATGGGAAATCTCTTTGTGACATAAGAATCATGTCACAAGCCTTGTGCTTATTTTTTTCCTCTCCTACTAGAAGGCAAAACAACTACCATGGCACTGACTCCTAACAGCTGTTTTCTCTGTTCTTTCTGTGCAATGGCCTCCTATTTTTCCTCCAGTGCAGCCAGAGGAACACCACTAGCTTCTCCTGCTTCTACATTGTTGTAAACCAATGTTTAAAGCCTATCGTAAACTTTCTTACATTTGTAAGGTACCTTGGTAGTACTGAGATAAGACCACGTACCGGCGAAACCTCAACAAAAAAACCTTACAACTATCCACTATAACAATACACACTACCCCCCTTAAAACACACATTTTACATGTTTGGGACAAACATAGTAAGAGTTTATATATATATATATATATATACATATATATATATATATTCGCAGAACTCCGTTTCTTTTGTCCTGAATTCACCAGAGAAAATAAAGCGGACCCAGGCAGGTAATTTCCAATATTTAATTTAGCGTGCAACACAATCACCGCCATGACGCGTTTCGGGCCCTATGAGCTCTTGATCACATAACGTTGTAATGGCAAGCCCCACCCATATAAAGTGCAAGTGCAGGTCATCTGACCACCAGGCCTAAGGACATAAAAAACAGACTTCCGCAGCATTTCCACATATTCTTTTAGAAGGTTCCATACAATTTTAATATTTGCATTTCTAAATGAATTTAAATGAACCCCTTGATACTCCTCAACTTAATTAGGATCATTGATCTAGCAGCATAGATAAAGAAGTGCAAAACTTACACAGGTGCAACATTCTGCAAATAAATATACAAATATACAAATTTAAATAAATATTTAAGATGTGCAAATTTGCTTCAGAGTGTGCAAAATACACCGTATTTGTGCAAAAGATACTGTAGTCCAGGCAACTTTGACCTCTAGCTGCTTGCTATCGGATCATGATATGTGCAACCTATGCCTGGTTATGTCCCTCTCTCAATATGCTAATGAAGGGGTCTTTCATTACTGGTGTCATTTGACTGCCCACAGTATACTGTTGCCCTCTCTGCTGCTTTCTTTGAATTGGATCTATGACCACCTATGGGTGGAGCCATGGTGTCATAATAAAGCCCCTGTGGGCTAATTACCTTTCCTGAATCTGCTGCGTCCCAACTGCCTATCCTCTGTGGTCAAATAATACTGTGCGACCATATGGATAAAAGAGAGAAAAAAACGAGAAATTAACGTGTAGGTCATATAGACCAACCCTTGTGTAACAACTTAAAGTTAAATTCTTGAAGAATATGAAATTTCTCTTGTATACAGCCGTATAAAAATAGATTAATCTTACTGACTAGGCATGCAACTTGTTGATTCCCAATATGTATCACTCTGCTGTCAACAAGATCCTCTGCATCTAGGGCCACTAGAGACACGCATACATATCATCACTTGAGTTCAAACCGTTTGGTGTCTTAGAGTCCAACTCAAGGATGTACCGCGTCTCCAACAATCTCAATTGGGCCTCTCGGTCTCCCCCTCTACGCATCTGTGGGACCATGTCTATAGCAAAGTATATATATATATATATATATATATATATATATATATATATATATATATATATATATATATATATATATATATATATATATATATATATATATATATATATATATATGTGTGTGTTTGTGTGTGTAGAGATCAATATATATATATAGATACACAAAAAGTAGGCTGCTAAAGTACAGCCCAGTATTACTAGCACAAAAGCACACCACAATTTCTATACTAATTTAAATTATATATTTTTTCTACAATTATTCATGTATTAACCATTTTAGTTCAATACAATACATATATTAGAACACATTTAGTTGGTTAGATTTCACACATCTACTACTTTTCTAATAACAAATAACCAAACATCTTCTAATGTTATAACACTTTTCATAGCAATATCATATATTTAAATATACTAGTTCTTAAATTCATAAAATTCAGACAAAAAAAAATGTTACAAGTCAGTTACATCTAGGGGTTATTGTGAGATTCCACAATTACACATCACATTTAAGCTGCACAAACATTAGCAATACAATAGTTATAGTTATTCAATTCTGGTTTTAATTACAAAATTATTCATCTCACTTATACTACAGCCCATCACTCATACACTCAAGCAACTATAACTCACCATATTTATATTAAATGCATATAACAATATTTTAAATATATTATCATATTATGTTCAAAAGTGGAAATGTTTTTCTTTTAAAAAAAAGGTAATTATATAGATCAATGGAGATGCAATAGGCGAGTAATAGTTGCTTGAGTGTATGAGTGACGTTAATAATTGATGTTACGCTGTGGGCTTTAGTATAAGTGGAACAAATAATGTTATGTTTCAAAGCAGAATTAATATTAGAATTTTTAGAAAGCAAACCTAATACTCACCAAGGCCCTCAACCTTGACACCTAGCAGGTTGAGCAGGCCTCCTCAACGTCTATGATGTACGCTTAGTGATGCATCATCTGCTGATGAGAACACCTAACACTCCCATTGAATGAAGCCCTTGGCAGGCCTGCTGTCTGCTGTCAACATGCAGGGGAGTAGGCGCTACACCCAGAATGTGAGTGCTGCCACCTCCGCCTTGTCATAGATAGGGCATGGCTGCACCCCTGCCCATCGCCCACACAGCCACTGCTGCAGTAGCAGCGGCTTTCCTACCTGCTTTTGTCATAGCTATATGGGATGTGACTGGAGTAAGGGACTGGGATGGGAAGGTAATCGGAACAGAGAGGACATGTCAAGAAAGTATGAAAATCAAGGTACAAAAATTTAACTAAAAACATACAGAAGTGTAAATAAAGAAATAAACACACAGGAGAAGTCAGAAAGTGATAGAGTAAGGAAAATGTGGGATTTGGATCAGATGGGGGGGATTTTGTTGGGTAGAAAAGCAGCAGCAAAGAAAGAGAAAGCTAGCCAGGAGCAGCCTGGACAAAAGAAAACGGCTGCCCACCTACTAGTTGTGCACCGCGTGGTGCTGTTCGCTCTGATTTTTTAGCATGGGAATGCGATACCAGTGCTAAATCCCAGCACATAGTGCAACATGCATATTCTTCCTGTCCCGCAGATTGTCGCAGAGTTTTTATGTTACTCTGTGGAATTCCACAGAGTGAAATTCTGCGAGTTCTGCCCACCCCTACTAAAAGTCTTTCAGCTCTTAATTGAAGATGATTAACAACATAGTGATTAGCAAGGCATCAAACGCACCCTGACATCAGGGAAGAGAAAAAAGAGAGGCAGTATCCAGAAACAGACTCCAGTGGAAGTTCCAAGCTGTGAGATGCAAAGATCTTCATCCAAAATAGGAGGGAACAATGAAAAATATTGGAACAAAGTATAGCAACTAATCCATCTCTTGGAAAAGTTTCCTTATGTATGATTCAATCAGTAACAGACATACAGGAAAAGAATCTACTTCATATTTCCTAGAAATTGGGTTGTTGGTTGTCTGAGGCATGAGCGCTGGTCAAGCAACAGCCACAATCCCTCACAGGGTGAATCACAAAAAGTCACAAAATTAACCTGTGCACAATTCTTTATAGCTTGGCACAAAAAGCAGTCATTCTTAACTTATAGGCCATTGGTATAGTATTTATGGAGGCCACAAACAGTAATAAAGTGAAAACACAACACAAAAAAATCCTACTCCAATTCAGAAAAAAGGGTACATTTTAATAAATTATTTGACACCAAAATGACGTGAATCCAATTAGTAGAACTAGATTTACTTAAAAAAAAAGTTTTTAGCAAAAACTAGCACCTAAAAGACCAAAGAGCCAACGGCGGACACCTACTCGCGCAAGACTAGGTCAAAATGAAAAATATGGCCAACGGAGAGGGGAAAAGATATAAGAACTGGTTTAGGCCCGATCAGCGCTTACCTTCAGACTTAGAAGAAATTTCAAAGAAAAAGTTTTGAGAATGTAAAGTTCAGTTGGGCAAGGCTGCAGGCGGTGTCCGAGGAAGTGTAGTCATCAAAGGAGCTGATGGGTTAAGTTGCAATCAATCAATCAGCGTTTTGTAGAGCTCACTACTCACCCGTGAGGGTCTCAAGGTGCTGAGTGTGGGGGTGGGGGGGGAGGGGGGGAGCAGCTCCAATTGGGCCGTTTGAAGAGCCAGGACTTGAGGTCCTTTCTAAATTGGTGCAGTGTCGGGATTCGTCGGAGGTGAAGTTGCAGTGAAGATTTCTACGTTTGTACTAGGTAACTTTTTTGGAACTCAAAAATCTCCAGTGGGACGAGGCAGGAAGCTATAGCCAACAAGAGTTTCAGAAGGCCGGTTACCCCTTTGGGGTAGGACTGCTGCTGTGGAGATGAAAATAGCAGGAGCTGCCGTAAAGTCAGGCCGACTGATAGACTAGCAGGTTGGTCCCTGTCTTTTGGAGGGCCTCGAGGCAGCTTTTAGCCCAAAAATGTTTAAGTCTCAAGTTTTGAATTTTGGTTATGTGGGCACTTTTAGCACCACGGTCAAGGGTGCAGGACTGAATAGGGCATCACTTGGGGGGGGTTGGGACTCACTCAGGCTGGGTCCAGGAGTGGGTTCATGGTGGTGTGAGCCGGTTATGTCCCTGTGGCTCTGAACAAGAGGCCAGCAAACTAGCCCTTGGACTCACTCTGGAAGTCCTGGGTTCTGGTGAAATAGTCAGGCTCAAGGAGCAGGGTAGGCGTCTGAGGGGTCAAGGTAAACTCCAGGCAGCAAAGCAGTGTTTCCAAGTGCAGTAAAGCAGTCTTGTGAAGTACACACCAGACTACCGCAGCAGGCAGTCCTTTGAAAGTTCTTCCGCAGGTCCAGATACTGTACTCAGGTCAGGGTCTGAGGTCTCTATTCATACCTTGTGTCTTCTTTGAAGTTAGGAGATCTTTCTAGAGGATTCCCTTTGAAGTGCTTGGAATTTGCTGACTCCCCTGCCCTGCCGCTAAACCTGGCTGCAGACACAATGTATACATGAAGGCACTTTGTGCCACTTCAGAGCACAGCCTATTCAGTTACAAGTGGGGCTGTACCCAGCTCTGCCCCCCATCCTGCTAGCATATGGCCCATGCAGGCACAACTGATCCCTCTATTGTGTGATTGTCTTGGAGGAATTCACAAAATCCTAACTGCCAACTACATCCAGCAATTTGGCACGAAATGGTTATGGGCAAAACAATGGCAACTTTCTAAAAGTGCCATTTTCAAAATTGTAATTTAAAATCGGACTTTACCATTAAAGAGGATTTTTAATGAAAATGTCAGATATCAAACATGAAATGCTTATCTGTCTCTAATCAAAAGTTAGTGCTTATTAAATGTAATAAGGTAGCTCAATGTTATCCTATGGGACAGGTGGCCTCACAGTAGTGAACAAATATGTAGGTATTTTTCATTACCAGGACATGTAAAGCTTAAAGGTAAATGTCCAACCTTTTATTTACAATGCACCCTGCGCTATCGGCTACCTAGGACCTACCTTAGGGATGACATATGTAGTAATGGAGTTTAGGGCTTGGCAAAGCGGTTATATTGCCAAGTCGAATTGGCTGTTTAAAACTGCATGCAGGCTTTAGTGGCAGACCCTTGACATGTTTTAACGGGCTACTTAGGTGGGTGGCACATAATGTGCTGCAGGCCCACTACTAGCGTTTAATTTACAGGCCCTGGGTATATTGCATACCACTCTATAACGGACTTATAAGTGGACTTATAAGTAAATTAAATATGTAAATCAGGTGTAAACCAATGTAACCATCCTTGGAGGAGTGACGACAAGCCCTTTAGCACTGTTTAGCAGTGGTAAAGTGCACAGAGTCCTAAGGTCAACAAGCACTAATTAAGCAAAGTTGGATTTAGAACCTGTGGTAACAGCCTATGAGCAGACCACCATCTTGTAAGGTGCAGATTAAAATGTTTGTCTGCGCCCTGGAATTCGTGGTCTTCGTTTAACAAATGAAGAAGTCCCAGTTTAATGTCCTTCACCCAGGACTGAATTCTGCCTTCCCTTCACCGCCCTGTATGCCTTGCACTTCTAGCAGTTGTCGAATGCCCCTCCACCTGCCTGAGCGCAGGGACCCCAGAGCAATCTAAGAGGCTCGGATGCCCAGCTCTGCCCTGTGAGTGTGTAGTCCAACCCCAGGCTGTCTGACAGAGCATTAAGCACTCTCTTCTTCTGACTACTTGTAGTCTGTTAAGCTCACTGTACTGTTATCAGCAAAATGTAACACGGGCCTACCTTTATATGAAAGTCATCATTTTTCAGCCTGTTGATGGTGCTGATTTCCCCGGCGACTCCTCTCCTCTCCTGATATCTACTTCATATGCTTGCCATGGCTACCATGCCAGGCTCATGCCAGCGTGAGATGGGATGGAACCTTCCTCAATTATGACAATACATTGTTCCGGTAACTGTGATTGTGATATTCCCCCAAATGTGGTTTTAAATGCAAAATATTATGGCGTTTCCACTTGTTTTTTTGCATTTAAAGGTTCAAAGTTCAAAGTTAACAGCAGCTTTTTGTTGGTGCTACGAGGCGTTCCATCCTTTATTGTGCTCTAATGTGGTTCAATGTTACCATTTCGCTCTTAACAGAAAAATCTTGTTTAATGCACTGCAATTCCTGCAGATTTAAAATCTCTCGAGTTCTGTGTATCATCAAACTGTTGCATTAGACTCCTTCACTTGAAAGCGTGTGCAATATTGAGCAGCAAATGACTCATCGTGAAGTGTTGTACGTAGAGCGTTACTCTCAGTTCAGCACAATTGACCTCCTTTCATGTGTTTTTTCTATTTGTAGGAAAACAATTTTAGTGAAGCGCTTCAGTGGTACAACTATTCTTTCAGTTTTTACTCAGCGGGGCAGGTTGATCCAAACCTTGCGAAGCTCCAGAGGAACAGAGCGTCCTGTCTCCTCCATCTGAAGCAACTCGAAAAGGTGAGCAGATGCGCTGAAGGCCACTGATGGGAAAGTGTTGCTTAATGTCGAACCCAGAATGATCAGGATTGAGGCACTTGCATCACTAGTTATAGCTCTCCAGCAGGACCCTGTGTACAGTCCCTGAACCCAAGTGTGTCAGGGAAGTAAGTGCTGTTTACACACCTGATACAATCTAACACCGAGGGGTCGGAATTTATCAGGTGCAACAACCAGCACCTACTCTGTTTTTGGGGGAATAAGATGCACATTTTGGTGCTTTGCGTGCCACAGTCTGTACGCCACGGTAAGTGCCGGATTGTTTCTCTCTGATAAAGTCCAACAGGCTTGATCTGCTGACATGTAACTAGGGGTGAGTGGGGTTTTAATGCACATTTATGTTAATTATACATAATGGTACAAGGGATGTAATGGATCGCCGCAGTCAGGACCATGCGCAGGAGGCAGCGGCTGCCTCGTTCATTGGCTGACACATGGGAGGGTCTGCAAGTGAAAGGAGACGAGGGATGCCAGGACTTCACACACATGTGGCTCAGGCAAGCTCCTCGCTGTGACCCAGGGCATCCTTGCCTCTTATGGAAGTGCCCGCCTGTCCGAGTTGCTTCCTTACATACACTCACTGTGCATGTGAGATGTGGGCGATATTGAAGTTGCCCATCTCGAATGCCCTGTGTGTGGTATTTTATCTTCTCATACACTGCTCGTGCAGGCAGTGGGAGAGCCGCACACATGGCTGTCATTTTACCTGGCCTCTATCTTCCAAATCTGGTGGGGCACAGCTGCGCCTGATGCTGTATTGACAGCCTCTTATTGTTCCTGTGAGTGTGACGTGAGTGTGTGTGTTGGCCTGGCTTATTATGTGGGGATGATTCACTGGATGCAGTGGTTTTGTCCCAAGGCCCTGCTTACTGTCATAGACTCAAGCAGAGATACCCTTGCTTGTGTTTGCCTTAGCTGGAGATGTTCGGCAGGGAGAGGCTTGGAGGAGTTGACTGATGTAGGGAAGGAAGGAAGCCAGAAGATTGAAGTAGGAAACAAGTGAGGTCACTTCCTGTTGAGTTTGATGCTAGGAAATGGGGTCTGCTAGTCTGCCTTCTTCTTTCTAAAGATGCTTTTGGCAGGAAACTAGTGATGCCACTTCCTGTTGTGATGTATGCTGGGAGACGCAGTGACGTCACTTTCTGTAGTATTGGAGTCTATGAAATTAGGTCACTTGACAGGTTTCTTCTTTTTAAAGATGCTTTCGGCAGGAAAGAAGTGACGTCACATCTTCTTGATAGTTGTGGGAAAATTTGGTGATGTCACTTCCTGTAGAGTTGAATGCTGGGAATTGTGGTGATGGCGTTTTCTGTGTTAAGATGGATACCGGAAAATGGGGTCTCCCTGTCGTGTTTCTTCTTTTTAAAATGGTTTTAGATGCACACATTGGCATTAAACACAGAGCAGCTCCAGTGGACTAGGTCATGGCCACATCATCTGGTGAAACCCATTGCTCAGACCACGAAGTTGAGCAGGGGCGGGATAGTCCGACCTTTCCAAACCATGCCAGAACTTTTGTCCCTTCCGTAGTGATTTTTAAAAGATGGACTATTTGGGTATACACAATATCTTTTTTTAATTGAAAACAATAAAGTAAACAGACTTGGAGCGTTGTTGGGTTTTAGACCATGCAGCGTTATTACAGACAGATTTTAGATGGCACATGCTTTGCTTACATTCATATACATTTAGATTTCGCAGTGTTCAGCATGCATAGATTCATCAACGAGGGGAGGGGCTGGGGAAAAGGGGGAGTACAGATGTTTCCACGGCATTCATTCCTTTAGACCATATGTGAGGCCATTTTTTGGGACCACCTCTTGAAACATACACATTTTTTTCTTGAAATATGCATTAGTCCATGGCCTGTTTCCAAGATTCTAGATCCGGGGTCCTCTCCTGCCCCCCACATTCTGGCGATGTGGCGCTTAGCTAGCATGTGCCCCAGGGCTGCCTATAATTTCTCTCTACTATTCAAGTCTGTCGGCCCCCACACATTAAGCAAGCACCATTTAGTCTCTGGGATCAGATCCTGACCCAGCACCTCTGTCATACATCATTAGCACACCCGTCCAGTACTTACGAATGTTAGTGCATTCCCACAGGATATGCATGAAAGTGCCATCCTGCTCATAGTAACAATATATTTTCTAACAGTGATTCTGATGGCTACAGTTTATTTTCTGTAGGACTCTGATGACCACTACATCGACTATTGGGATGTCGGTAATTGACATTATGTTGAGAGTCTTGTAATAAGTGAAATTAAAGACTGCAGAAATCAGTAGTTCAACCTCGAAGTGAATTATTTCCAGTAATGTTTACCATACTAAAGCGCATTTATGGGTATTTTTTGTAATAAAGAATTTAGATTTTTCTCTGGCAAATCTGGCACTGGGGAATAATTCTAGAGGAAGAAAAGAGTATTCTTTAGAACCATAATTACTATCAAGCAAGTGACTTTGATCTCTGCTGTAGACTTTGTTACCTTCTCGCTTTGGATGGTCTCCACAGACTCAAACGTAAATGGCGACTTTAGAATGGAAGAAAATGTGTCTCCTGCAGCGATCAAAATCTGACAAAATATTGTGAAAGAACAATCACAATGGGAGACTATGGGTTATATTTAGATTAGAAAGGAATACGTTTTTTTATTACTGTATAATACTCTGCATTAATAAATTGCCACATAACTTGCAAAAGAATTACATTTATATATTATTGACTTATTTTACCATGCAATTGCCTATGTTTTAAATAACTATGTGATGGTTTCCCAAATAGGCAAAAGAGGCTGTGAAGGATTCTGAGAGGTGTGACCCAGACAACATTTGTACTCAGTTCATCCTCTATAAGATTGCTGTCCTGGAAAATGATGCCGATAGAGGTAGGTACTGTGTCACACCCAATGCGGCATGTTCTATTGTTGTAGGGATATGGAGGACAAGTTTAGTTGCATGAATCTAAAGTCTTATAAGCCCCTAATTCAAATCCAGACCAGATAAGGTAGCCGGAAAGATTGTGTAGGATGGAAGGTACTCGACTCGATTGCCATAAACTTTTCACCATTCTGCTCAAATGGTGTGTTTCCTGTACAGAGGACCCATGCAACAAATCCTCTGACACGCTTGCTAAATAATGTGTATGTTGTTGGCCAACCCAGGTATATACTGCATTGGGTGGAAGAGATCTATCTCTATCCAAGTAGTATCATGAAAGTGGCCGACAGAGGCACGCTCATGTCAAACCAGGGAGAAGCCTCATCTTATAAGCATTGTGACTAGAATGGAAAAAGTATCTCCTGAATCCTACTTCATCACAACAGGACACTACTACCCCCTTCCCCCTCCAAGTCATCTACCCTACTTGAAACTACCAAGCAATGACATCTCCACTCCACCATCACTGTTATTCATGAAGGTACCGCATTTATAGCTACAACTCACTAGTAGCAAAAGACAAATGTTGTTTATCTATTGTAAGGAGAGACTACACACTGAGATTGACTCCTCTGAATATACCACTTGCTGCAAATAAAATAATCTGTGGTTAAACATAGTACAAAGTCCACACAGAATCAAAAGGATAATAATTCAATTGGTGAAAAGGGGCCCCAATAGGAAGTGCACTGGTTTCTTTTATACTTAACAACGTAGAAAGAAATGTTCAGGCTGGTGACTCCGTAGGAAGCTGGCTCTGTATATACTATACCAAAATAAGGTATAGTGTGCACAGCGTCCAGTGGATCACAGAGGCTTAAGTAGGTGGCACTAATGCTCTCTTTTGTGGTAGAGTGGGTAAGCAGTTAGGCTTATCAGAGGGCAGTGCTAAGAGTTTTTTGTGCACACGCAGGCCATAAATGATACAATCCATCAATGACTAGATCCGATACCAATGGTTTGTAAAAATGATTATTTTAGTATATTTATTTTATAGATCCAAAGATACTTTGTTGCATGTAAATATGTTTTGCAATATCAATGCTTTTCAAAGTAAAAAGTGAACACAGTGCATTTTTCAATATGCAGGTAAGTAAACGATTTACAATATTGAGTTTCTGGTTAAAGAATCAGTACCAGGCAAGGTTCAGGTAAGTGACAAAACTGCACCACCATCGGCACTGGGCGGCAGGTGCAGCGGTTAAACTCGGTATCTGGTGCTAATGTTATCCAATGGAGAGAGGGGGCAATCAAAGATAAGTAGCAGGGTTTGGCAACCCAATCTCCAGGGGTTAAGGTAAGCACAGAGGGGCCACAAAGCAGCACCAAACATACACCTCCAACATCACAGGGGTGGCCGTGTGCAGAATGCCAACGTGGCGTTCGGCGCCTAGTGCAACCCAATGGGGAATCTGAAAATCATAAAAAAAAGGCTGCAGGCTCAGGTCAGGAGGCCAAATTAAAAACCTACAGCAGCATAGGTAAGTTGGGATGTGCTGGAGCGTCGGGACACAGTCGGTTGATTTCCCCAACGCCCATGGGCTCCAGGTGCAGGGGTGTCCTTTGATGTCAGAAAACAGATTGCTGGTCGCGGTTGGGTTGTCAATCAGAGTCTGTAGGCGCCGATGTGGAGTCCAACAGGGGTCAGCCCACAGTGGACTCTTGCTCTGAATCGCTGGGGAACCTTTGCTGGACCGGTGGCCAAATTGGACTCAGGCCATTGGCGTCAGGTGCAGAGGTAGTCGGTTTTACAGACAGAGCTTTGGTCTTTCTTTTGGACAGGCCTGGTGTCCATGTGAGATTAGGAGTCTATGGAAGGCAGGCAGTAAACCCTGAATTTTGGAGGTCACTGGTCGGCGGTACGAGTCGTGGAAGCCTGAAGCGGTCGAAGTCTGCAGACAGGCTGGAAAGGCTGAGACCAAGTTAGTCGTTGGAGCTTCTTGCCGTGCAAGGATCAGCTCTCCTTTGTTCTCTTCTTCGTAGGTCGTTGGTAATCTGAGGAGTAAAGCTCAGAGGTGCCTCTAAATGCAAACTTTAGGGGCGTTACAGGGTCAGAAGGTAGTAGCCAATGGGCTGCTTACCTTTAGGGTGCTTACACCCTTTGTATATCCCCTCCCTCTGAGGAGGAGGCATATCCCTAACGCTATTGGCTACAGTCCTCCAAAACAATATGGAGGATTCTGAAAGGGGAGAGTCACTGCAGCTCAGGGCATCTTAATGGTGGCTCTGGCTGAGCGGGGACTCACCTCTCTTGCTTTGTAATTTTCCCGCCGACCTTGCCGCCGAAAATGAGGCTTGGTCAGGGGGGGCAGTCTTCTCCACTAGCTGGAGAGGCCCTGGTCAGAATAACAAAGGATGGGAAGCCTTTGAGGCTCACCCCCTTTTCTATGCTTTTCATGCTTGGGGGTAAGTGTGAAGCACCTCCAGCCAGAGCCGCCTTTGTTTTTGACCCACGAGGGCAAAAGGTTTCCATCTGAGGGGGTCAGAAACATGTCTAGAGGTAGCATGCTGGTGGTGACCAGTCAGGCACACACACTAACGAGTAGGTAGGATTTGAGGGGCACCTCTGAGATGCCCCCTGGGTGCATTTATTCTTAAATCCAGAGCGAGTTTATTAAGCTGAGATGTTTAGTTCCAAACATCTTGGGTTTCAGTGAAGCCATAATGGAGCTGTGGAACTCATAGTGACAAGCTCCCAGCCCATGTATGGCTTCACTGTGCACTTATAATGTCTAAGAATGGACTTCCATAACAAGAAAAGCACACTATTCCAAAAAAGACAAAACAAATAATCTTAGGTGCGGTGGGCCCATCAAACAGGGGGAAGAACATGTCTTGCCTCTTGTTGCTCTCACATACCCCGAAGGGTGTCATGCTTCATCATCGGGCATGTGCTCATCGTTGGGCATGCCTCAAAAGATCTCCGAAAAAGCGACCCTTCGGGGGACCCGTTGGGAATTGCAGCGCCGGCCCAACGAGAAGCACATGCCTGATGATGAAGCATGACACCCTTCGGGGTGTGTGAGGGCAACAAGAGGCAAGACATGTTCTTCCCCCTGTTTGATGGGCCCACCGCACCTAAGATTCTTCATTTTGTATTTTTTGGGACAGTGTCCTTTTCTTGTTATGCATGTCACTTCGGGGAGCATGGACAATGGACCTTTAACTGGCTCCCTAGTCCCCCCCTCTCTTTTTTTATATAATGGACTTAGACACTATAAGGGCATATCTACTCATACACTTATCCCCTCACATGAGGTATATTGCACCTTACCTTAGGGCTTTAAGGCCTGCTGTATGGGTTACCTACCTAAGCCTCTTGCAGTGCTGATAGCCCTGGCACACAGGGATGTGTGCCAGGTCGACTCTTCACGTTTACCTGCACCACAACATGCATGCTGCTGTGGCAGTATGCCAGGGTTTGGTGAGGGGTCTCTTAGGGTTAAATGAAAACGTAGGGACTTGGGCAAGAAGAGGTCCAGCATATGTGCCCCTGCAGCTCACATGTCAAAAATAGTCTACCTGGAGGCAAGGTGGGGGGGGGGGTGCTCCCTTAGAAGCAAGGGCCCTCACACAGGCCAAGGGCTGTCAAGCTTCATCAACAGGCAGCTTCTCGTTAGGCCGGTGCGGCATTGCCCAACGGGCACCATGAGGGGCTCTTTGCCGAAGTTCTTTGCTTTTTGCTGATGTGAATAGTGAGGTGTGGTGGTGAAATGTGTGAATGAGTGTGAGTAGATTGGAAATAATATGCAATAAAAATAACTAAAGGAGCCCAAAAGTTACTTAATCAATGGGTTCCTTTGTTATGGTTGAAAGTGTGGGTTCAGGCGAGAGATGGATGTAATGGTCCACTCCAGCACTAGATAGTGTTTATAAGGAAATAGAGGGTCAGCATGTTTCAGGCCTGTTATTGTCTAAAAGATCATGGCATTTCATCAGGACCAATAATCCTTATCTACTCATGTAGGGATCAGTGCATGTAGATAGTACCATACCCTGAGTAAATCACATGAATATATAATGTACCTTTTGGGAGGGGAGACCAAATCACGAGGGATGAGGGACCCCAATCGTGCGGGCCAGAATGGACGCTCACTGGTGTACCGAAGGTCAGTTGTTGGTGATCGCGTCTAGCACCCAACATACCCCTCATTCTTCCAATACTAGTCTCTTAGGGTGGCATAATACATGCTGCAGCCCTATTATTTATTTATTTATTGCATTTATATGGCGCAACAGCTACCCTTAGGGTTTCCCGGCGCCTTGGATCTGCTTTACCCATTAAAAGGAAAAGGAATGTGGACACTATTGGTTGAATAGCCAGGCTTTAACCCCCTTCCGGTACTGGGTGTAATTGGGTACCAGACGTAGTTTAAGCGGGAGTGAATTCCACAGGACTGGGGCCAGGTAAGCGAAGGAGCGTCCGTCCAATCATACCCGTTTAAACCTGGGGACAGCAAATTTGGCCTAATACAAAGACCGAAGGTTTCGGGAGGGTAAGTATTTCTGGGCCAGCTTACATAAATAGGCAGGTGCTTCCCCTGTGTTGATCCTAAACATATATGATTTGATCAAAAAGAGACTAGCTCGTGATTTATAGTAATTACAACAAGTAAAAAGACTCAAGTATGTTTCGTCATGGGGTGGGAACACCTGGTGAGTGTGCTCATAAAGCCCTCACCCATCAACCTAGTTGGTGGCATGCCTCATCATCGGGCCCACCCAGTGACACCTAGCGTGTCCCGGGTGTGCTTCGACGCCTGATTACAGCGGAGCTGGTATATTGCTGAGTGTGCAGTGAAGGGTGCTATGAAGGTGAAGTTAAAACGGCTTGGCGGGGGTCCCAGTACCCGTGGGTAAATTAGACTTTAATACCTGGGCCTCCGTCAGCGGTTAAAAATAAGGCTGTTGGATGTTAGAGGTGAGTTACGACCTCCCACATCCGATGGGTCAACATGTTTCAGCCAGTGCCTTATGTATATGCTGGCTTTCTTCAGGACCTAAATAAAAAAGTGAGTGTAATTAAACTAGTGGGTGTGTAATTCAGACTATGTGTCTACACGCCCTAAAGTGTTTATCTATGTGTGAGAGGGGGATTCCCTTCTCAAAAACACCTGTACATGAAACATATATGGACAAAGACAAAACATACAGGGAAAAAGAGAGTCACTCGGATGTATGGCATTAAACACATCTGGTTGCCGTCACTAAAGCGGTTGGGGTGTAGGCTATAGGCGGCTAAGGTGTAATGGTATTGGTGGTACCATTAGGTGAGAATCGCACATATAGTTCGGGAGTGGAGTGGCTAAAACACGGATATCACATACATAGTGCATATGTGTAGAGCGGCGCAAGAACTCATTCTTACGCTAGTTTTAGCAGGTTCGGGCCTCAAGGTTGAGAGGTGGCAGGGGGTTGACCCTAAGGGGAATAAAATGTTTGACCACACCGATTAAGGATCTTCCTCGATGACCCCACCTTCAGGAAGGACTGGGCCCAGATCGCCTGGCACTGCACCAGGGATTGGATGATCCTTATCATAAAAACAGCCAAGCGACTATCAGAGGCGTTTCTGATCGAAATCCAAGCCACAGAAAGCCACTTCAAGGCCACCATAACCTCTTACAAAAAGAAATTGGACGATCAGAATAAAGACATAAATGAATACAAGGAATACTTGACCCAGGCTCAAATAAAAACATTCGACAAAGACCTTAAAAAATTCAGTTATGCCAAAGTATACCCGTACTCGGAAGATGATTACACCCCTCAGACCAAGAACACCAGCATGTCCAACACCTCAGGGGATGACAGTTCTGTCTCCAGTGATTCCAGTACTGGCTCACACAAACGGGTAGGACGAGGGAGACGAGGACAACGCTGGCCAAACCCTTGGCAAGGAGGACAACAAGGACACTTCCACGGTTTCCCACCAAACTTCGGCCACATTCAAAATCCCTATTATGGCTTCCCGCCCATGTATCCTCCTGGACCCATGCCACTGTTCGCAGGCAACCAAGGTCCACACATTCCTTTTTTAGGACAGGGCCGAAGAGCACGGGGCAGAAGAAGATCAAACCCACAACAACCACAAGTCCACTGGGGCGGGGAGGAGAACCCAGTGAGCTTGAACACATGCCAGAAGACGAAAGAGGCAACACCGGGAACCAGCAAACAATGAGGCCCAATGACCCACCCTCATTGGTATTTAACCTATCCAGCACACCCCTATCCATCAAAGAACAGTCGGTACTGGAAAAAGGCTTATCGTTTGTCCCCACCACAAAACTTGACAAATTCAAGTTACACGTAGAATTGGCCCAATTCTTTAGAAAACTCAAACTAAAATCCTTCTTTGAGAAACCAACCCCTGAAACGGAGCCAGCCAATGATAACCCTAATGTCACTGGCCTCCGACCAAAATCCACGTTTGTGCCACCTCCCTCTACCATCGCACCTGAAATCACGACTTTTGAGCAGACTGTGTACAATGACGTAGAGAGACTCAACCCAACCAACCACTTCAACAACCTATCCTGGGAAGACAGGAAGATTATACAACGCCTACAAAACAACCCCATGATTGTCATCAAACCGGCGGACAAAGGGGGAGGCATCGTCTTACAAGACAAACAAGACTACGACACGGAGTGCCGCAGATTACTGAGTGACAACAGAAATTATCGAAGATTGGAAAATGACCCAACAGAAGAATTACGGACTACGATCCACGCACTAGTCAAAAGGGCAGCAGATGCTGAGCACATTTCCAAACAGGAAGCAGACTACCTATGCCCCCAACACACCAGGATCCCATACTTCTATACAGTACCGAAAGTACATAAGGGCATTAACCCCCCTCCTGGCAGACCCATCGTGTCAGGCATAAACTCCTTATTGGAGCCACTGTCACGGTACTGTGACTTCTTCTTGAACCCTCTGGTGCAAAAAACACCCACGGATATTAAAGACACCAAGCATTTCTTACAGGTCATAAACAATAAGGAGTTCAACCCAAACACACAACTATTGGTAGGATTGGACGTGGAGAGTCTGTATACGAGACTCCCACAAGATGCCACTCTGACTGTACTCCATGACATCCTCATGGCAGCCCCCTGGCCATACCATACCCCTAGGGATTTTGTGATGGCTTGTGCAACCCTAGCTCTCAAAGAAAATTATTTTGAGTATGATGGCACCCTTTACCTACAGACAAATGGTACGTCCATGGGCAGCGTTTTCGCCCCTAGCATAGCGGGATTGTATGTCCATCATTTTGAGGAGTCCCACATAGCAACAGATACCAACCCCTTCATCCACCATATCCTGAGCTGGCGCAGGTACATAGATGATATTCTGGTGGTCTGGCAGGGATCCCAAACTGACCTAGACAGATTCATGACCTGGCTGAATAATAGGGATCCATACCTTAAATTTACCAGCTCGGCCAGCAACAGTCAACTACCCTTCCTAGACCTGGACATCACAGTCAAGGATGGGACCCTGGTCACGACAACCTACTATAAGCCAAATGCGAGGAACTCACTGCTTTATTTTACAAGCTTTCACCCCCGCCCACTTCGAGAGAACCTACCCTACGGACAGTTTTTACGCATATGTAGAAACTGCACCTACATCTCGGATTACAAAAAGCAATCCACCGAATTGGCCACCAAATTGGAACACCGTGGCTACCCCAAAGCCATCATCAGAAAAACACAGAAGAGGGCAAGGAACCAAAACCGTGAAGCCCTACTGGAGACCGTCATCAAAGACCAAGACGACCAACCCATCACCTGTGTTACCACCTACAACACGGCGTCCAATGAAGTGACAAAAATCATCAGAAAACATTGGAAAATAATCAACTCCGGACAGAGGAAATGGGATACCCCGAGATTTGCATACAAACGATGCAACAACCTGAAAGATCGCCTGGTCAGCACCCGCCCCAGACCACCACCTAAACAACCTACCAATACCATTCTGAACGCATGGGGCCTCCCTAAGGTCGCTGGACATTATCCCTGCAATGACTGCAGCGTATGTCACCTCACCATGCACACCAAAACCCTGGATTTGGAGCCGAACAAGGTCTGGACTCAATGTAGCCGCACCAACTGTAACTCCCGCAACTTGATATACCTGCTCACATGCACGTGCGGTCTCCGCTATGTCGGAATGACGACACGGAAAATCAAGACAAGAATAACAGAACATAGAAGCACAATAAGATGCAAGAAAAACATCAGCAGACTGACCAACCACTTCATTACCCATTGTCACACACCCAATGACCTAACCTGGACGGTCATTGAACAGGTTCCAGAAAGCACAATGGACAATGACAAAAAACTACTGAATAAAGAACAGCGATGGATATACCGTCTTTCTACAGCGACCCAGGGCCTCAATGATGCCATCCCATGGAATTCCTTGACATATCTATGACCCGTCTCGGTGTGTCATACTCAACTGAACCTGTTACCTGTCCCCTGGTAACATACCTCCCCCGAGGTAGAGCCCTCAAGTTCTGAGCATTTTGAAGATTATTGTCCCCTCCAACTTGTGCAATTGCCAAACAATGCACTACAGTCACACTCTCTTTGGTCCCTCTCACAGCGCATGCATACAACTTGACTAATGCCTCTTCATTTTTGTCAATGTCACCCTTAGCACCACAATGACACGTGCGCGCGATCAGAACACTATCGCTCCGCGCATGGACCACTAAGCCCAGCAGACACACCCTGACGCGCATGCGCGGCTGAGACACTACTGACTCGCGCATGCGTAATCAAACCCACAGGTACTGCGCATGCGCACACATCGCGCAAGGGCTCCCTCAGGCACCATGACTCAGCTACCCGAGTCTTTCTACTCTTACCTCCAACTTGCAGGTGCACATGGTTATCCAATTAACCACACTATATAACACCCAGCGAAAACGGCCATTCCTTACCGGTATGCGAAGGAGGCACTACAGGTCCAGAGCAGGCTCTGCCCAGAAAAGCTGTGAGTATGAGAAACAACCACCACTACCTCTGGTAAGCGCTATCTTTCTTCCCTACAGGTCTCCTTAATCGGTGTGGTCAAACATTTTATTCCCCTTAGGGTCAACCCCCTGCCACCTCTCAACCTTGAGGCCCGAACCTGCTAAAACTAGCGTAAGAATGAGTTCTACACATATGCACTATGTATGTGATATCCGTGTTTTAGCCACTCCACTCCCGAACTATATGTACGATTCTCACCTAATGGTACCACCAATACCATTACACCTTAGCCGCCTATAGCCTACACCCCAACAGCTTTAGTGATGGCAACCAGATGTGTTTAATGCCATATATCCGAGTGACTCTCTTTTTCCCTGTATTTTTTGTCTTTGTCCATATATGTTTCATGTACAGGTGTTTTTGAGAAGGGAATCCCCCTCTCACACATAGATAAACACTTTAGGGCGTGTAGACACATAGTCTGAATCACACACCCACTAGTTTAATTACACTCACTTTTTTATTTAGGTCCTGAAGAAAGCCAGCATATACATAAGGCACTGGCTGAAACATGTTGACCCATCGGATGTGGGAGGTCGTAACTCACCTCTATCATCCAACAGCCTTATTTTTAACCGCTGACGGAGGCCCAGGTATTAACGTCTAATTTACCCTCGGGTACTGGGACCCCCGCCAAGCCGTTTTAACTTCACCTTCATAACACCCTTCACTGCACACTCAGCAATATACCAGCTCCGCTGTAATCAGGCGTCGAAGCACACCCGGGACACGCTAGGTGTCACTGGGTGGGCCCGATGATGAGGCATGCCACCAACTAGGTTGATGGGTGAGGGCTTTATGAGCACACTCACCAGGTGTTCCCACCCCATGACGAAACATACTTGAGTCTTTTTACTTGTTGTAATTACTATAAATCACGAGCTAGTCTCTTTTTGATTAAATCATATATAACCCCGGGGATAAGGACTAGCTATCTGGTCCTCTCTCTCTCTCTTGATTACGCACGATCCTAAACATATAGCATAGTGCTTTGAATTTCACTCTGTTGGCTATCTTCAGCCAATGTAGCTTCTTCAGATGTTCCGCAAAACTCGTGCGCCCAGGGAGATGGAGAAGCAACCTAGCTGCGGCATTTTGAATAACCTGAAGTCGGTTTATAGTGTCTTTATTAGCACCTAAATATAGGATGTTCCTGTAGTCTAGTCTAGAGCCAATTAAGGCCTGTAGTACTGTTCTCTGCGCCCATTCCGGGAGTTGCCAAAGTATTTTCCTCAACCATTTAAGGATGGCAAAACAGGTTGAGGCCGTTTTGGCTGTCTGCACACGCATTGACAGTTTGTCGTCAACTATTATCCCAAGGTTGCGTGCAAATTGTACTGCAACCGGAGTCGGGCCCATTTCTGCCGGCCAGTGAGTAGGACCCCAAAGTTCCTTATGATCACCAAAAATAATAAGCTCAGTCTTTTCCCCGTTCAGTTTTAGTTTTTTGGAATGCAGCCAGTCAGCCATTCGCAGAAGCCCAGAACGAAGAGGGGAAATTACGGACTTATTAGATGTTGATAGGGAGAACACTAATTGTGTGTCGTCCGCATAGGAATAGATTGTGAGGCCCATTTTCTCTGCAATTTTAGCTAACGGGGTTACATAAATATTTAAGAGTAGCGGACTCAATATTGAGCCCTGAGTTACCCCATAGAGGGAGTTCAGGACATCGGAGGCATTATTTTTGGAAAAGACCTGGAAAGTCTGACGTGAGAGGAATTGCTCCAGCCACTCCAGCGCTTTCCCTCTTACCCCTATATCCTCTAGAGCCTGAAGCAAGGTTTTATGGGAGATGGTGTCGAAAGCGGCACTCAAATCTAAAAGAATGAGTGCCGCTGTGCCACCACTATCCAATTCCTGACGGATCGCTTCAGTAACTCCTAATAGGGTGGACTCTGTGGAGTGACCCCTTCTGAACCCGGACTGGGAGGAATGCAGTAATTTATTGTCATTAACAAAGTCTGCTAGCTGTTTGTTCACATGTTTTTCAAGGATTTTTGAAAATATTGGCAGGAGCGAAATTGGGCGGAAATTAGAGAAGACCTCGCGGTCGCCGTTCGCCTTTTTTAGCAGAGGTACTACCATAGCACGCTTCCAGTCATCGGGTACCACTGCTTCCTTTAAGGAAGCATTTAACAGTGATCTAATTATATCCAAGATGAGTGGATCAAGCTGTTTCAGGATATAAGCAGGCATTGGGTCCTGAGGTGAGCCTGAACTAATACTATTTAGTACCTCCACAAACGCTGTGGTGTTCAAAGGTTGCCACATTGTAAGTAAGTTCTCGGGGGGATTCTCCCTCTTATCGCATTCATTAGAAATGGGGGTCATTAATGAAGTAGCTGCGGCATCACATTCTTCATTGAAGTTCGAATAGATTTTAGATATTTTCTCATTGAAAAAGTTGGCAATAAGATTGCATTGCGTGGTAGACAAAGTTGGGGGTTCTGGTCACAAGCCCCTTGGTACCACAGGTACCTTTTATAAGGGACTTATATGTGAGCCAGAGGCGTGCCAGTTGTAGAATCAAAGGCTCAGTTTTGGGAAAGAACACAGGCATTGGGAACCTGGTTAGGAGTAATCCATTGCACAATCAGTCAAAGATGCATCAGAGTCTGGCAAAAAGTGGTGGGGGGGGGGAGGGGGTAACCATGCCAAAAGGGTACTTTCCTACAGACTCTGAATCAAATGTTCACACATCTAAAACAGGGAGCTTGAGTGTTTGACACAGACTGAAAAGACACATCATTCCACATACCAGTAGTGCAGAACACAGAACATTCCTGAGATTTACAGTGAACAAGGAATATTTTCAATTCAGAGTTCTTACAAGACAAACAAGACTACGACACGGAGTGCCGCAGATTACTGAGTGACAACAGAAATTATCGAAGATTGGAAAATGACCCAACAGAAGAATTACGGACTACGATCCACGCACTAGTCAAAAGGGCAGCAGATGCTGAGCACATTTCCAAACAGGAAGCAGACAACCTATGCCCCCAACACACCAGGATCCCATACTTCTATACAGTACCGAAAGTACATAAGGGCATTAACCCCCCTCCTGGCAGACCCATCGTGTCAGGCATAAACTCCTTATTGGAGCCACTGTCACGGTACTGTGACTTCTTCTTGAACCCTCTGGTGCAAAAAACACCCACGTATATCAAAGACACCAAGCATCTCTTACAGGTCATAAACAATAAGGAGTTCAACCCAAACACACAACTATTGGTAGGATTGGACGTGGAGAGTCTGTATAGGAGCCTCCCACAAGATGCCACTCTGACTGTACTCCATGACATCCTCATGGCAGCCCCCTGGCCATACCATACCCCTAGGGATTTTGTGATGGCTTGTGCAACCCTAGCTCTCAAAGAAAATTATTTTGAGTATGATGGCACCCTTTACCTACAGACAAATGGTACGTCCATGGGCAGCGTTTTCGCCCCTAGCATAGCGGGATTGTATGTCCATCATTTTGAGGAGTCCCACATAGCAACATATACCAACCCTTTCATCCACCATATCCTGAGCTGGCGCAGGTACATAGATGATATTCTGGTGGTCTGGCAGGGATCCCAAACTGACCTAGACAGATTCATGACCTGGCTGAATAATAGGGATCCATACCTTAAATTTACCAGCTCGGCCAGCAACAGTCAACTACCCTTCCTAGACCTGGACATCACAGTCAAGGATGGGACCCTGGTCACGACAACCTACTATAAGCCAAATGCGAGGAACTCACTGCTTTATTTTACAAGCTTTCACCCCCGCCCACTTCGAGAGAACCTACCCTACGGACAGTTTTTACGCATATGTAGAAACTGCACCTACATCTCGGATTACAAAAAGCAATCCACCGAATTGGCCACCAAATTGGAACACCGTGGCTACCCCAAAGCCATCATCAGAAAAACACAGAAGAGGGCAAGGAACCAAAACCGTGAAGCCCTACTGGAGACCGTCATCAAAGACCAAGACGACCAACCCATCACCTGTGTTACCACCTACAACACGGCGTCCAATGAAGTGACAAAAATCATCAGAAAACATTGGAAAATAATCAACTCCGGACAGAGGAAATGGGATACCCCGAGATTTGCATACAAACGATGCAACAACCTGAAAGATCGCCTGGTCAGCACCCGCCCCAGACCACCACCTAAACAACCTACCAATACCATTCTGAACGCATGGGGCCTCCCTAAGGTCGCTGGACATTATCCCTGCAATGACTGCAGCGTATGTCACCTCACCATGCACACCAAAACCCTGGATTTGGAGCCGAACAAGGTCTGGACTCAATGTAGCCGCACCAACTGTAACTCCCGCAACTTGATATACCTGCTCACATGCACGTGCGGTCTCCGCTATGTCGGAATGACGACACGGAAAATCAAGACAAGAATAACAGAACATAGAAGCACAATAAGATGCAAGAAAAACATCAGCAGACTGACCAACCACTTCATTACCCATTGTCACACACCCAATGACCTAACCTGGACGGTCATTGAACAGGTTCCAGAAAGCACAATGGACAATGACAAAAAACTACTGAATAAAGAACAGCGATGGATATACCGTCTTTCTACAGCGACCCAGGGCCTCAATGATGCCATCCCATGGAATTCCTTGACATATCTATGACCCGTCTCGGTGTGTCATACTCAACTGAACCTGTTACCTGTCCCCTGGTAACATACCTCCCCCGAGGTAGAGCCCTCAAGTTCTGAGCATTTTGAAGATTATTGTCCCCTCCAACTTGTGCAATTGCCAAACAATGCACTACAGTCACACTCTCTTTGGTCCCTCTCACAGCGCATGCATACAACTTGACTAATGCCTCTTCATTTTTGTCAATGTCACCCTTAGCACCACAATGACACGTGCGCGCGATCAGAACACTATCGCTCCGCGCATGGACCACTAAGCCCAGCAGACACACCCTGACGCGCATGCGCGGCTGAGACACTACTGACTCGCGCATGCGTAATCAAACCCACAGGTACTGCGCATGCGCACACATCGCGCAAGGGCTCCCTCAGGCACCATGACTCAGCTACCCGAGTCTTTCTACTCTTACCTCCAACTTGCAGGTGCACATGGTTATCCAATTAACCACACTATATAACACCCAGCGAAAACGGCCATTCCTTACCGGTATGCGAAGGAGGCACTACAGGTCCAGAGCAGGCTCTGCCCAGAAAAGCTGTGAGTATGAGAAACAACCACCACTACCTCTGGTAAGCGCTATCTTTCTTCCCTACAGGTCTCCTTAATCGGTGTGGTCAAACATTTTATTCCCCTTAGGGTCAACCCCCTGCCACCTCTCAACCTTGAGGCCCGAACCTGCTAAAACTAGCGTAAGAATGAGTTCTACACATATGCACTATGTATGTGATATCCGTGTTTTAGCCACTCCACTCCCGAACTATATGTGCGATTCTCACCTAATGGTACCACCAATACCATTACACCTTAGCCGCCTATAGCCTACACCCCAACCGCTTTAGTGATGGCAACCAGATGTGTTTAATGCCATATATCCGAGTGACTCTCTTTTTCCCTGTATGTTTTGTCTTTGTCCATATATGTTTCATGTACAGGTGTTTTTGAGAAGGGAATCCCCCTCTCACACATAGATAAACACTTTAGGGCGTGAAGACACATAGTCTGAATCACACACCCACTAGTTTAATTACACTCACTTTTTTATTTAGGTCCTGAAGAAAGCCAGCATATACATAAGGCACTGGCTGAAACATGTTGACCCATCGGATGTGGGAGGTCGTAACTCACCTCTAACATCCAACAGCCTTATTTTTAACCGCTGACGGAGGCCCAGGTATTAAAGTCTAATTTACCCTCGGGTACTGGGACCCCCGCCAAGCCGTGTTAACTTCACCTTCATAACACCCTTCACTGCACACTCAGCAATATACCAGCTCCGCTGTAATCAGGCGTCGAAGCACACCCGGGACACGCTAGGTGTCACTAGGTGGGTCCGATGATGAAGCATGCCACCAACTAGGTTGGTGGGTGAGGGCTTTATGAGCACACTCACCAGGTGTTCCCACCCCCTGACGAAACATACTTGAGTCTTTTTACTTGTTGTAATTACTATAAATCACGAGCTAGTCTCTTTTTGATTAAATCATATATAACCCCGGGGATAAGGACTAGCTATCTGGTCCTCTCTCTCTCTCTTGATTACGCACGATCCTAAACATATAGCATAGTGCTTTGAATTTCACTCTGTTGGCTATCTTCAGCCAATGTAGCTTCTTCAGATGTTCCGCAAAACTCGTGCGCCCAGGGAGATGGAGAAGCAACCTAGCTGCGGCATTTTGAATAACCTGAAGTCGGTTTATAGTGTCTTTATTGGCACCTAAATATAGGATGTTCCCGTAGTCTAGTCTAGAGCCAATTAAGGCCTGTAGTACTGTTCTCTGCGCCCCTTCCGGGAGTTGCCAAAGTATTTTCCTCAACCATTTAAGGATGGCAAAACAGGTTGAGGCCGTTTTGGCTGTCTGCACACGCATTGACAGTTTGTCGTCAACTATTATCCCAAGGTTGCGTGCAAATTGTACTGCAACCGGAGTCGGGCCCATTTCTGCCGGCCAGTGAGTAGGACCCCAAAGTTCCTTATGATCACCAAAAATAATAAGCTCAGTCTTTTCCCCGTTCAGTTTTAGTTTTTTGGAATGCAGCCAGTCAGCCATTCGCAGAAGCCCAGAACGAAGAGGGGAAATTACGGACTTATTAGATGTTGATAGGGAGAACACTAATTGTGTGTCGTCCGCATAGGAATAGATTGTGAGGCCCATTTTCTCTGCAATTTTAGCTAACGGGGTTACATAAATATTTAAGAGTAGCGGACTCAATATTGAGCCCTGAGTTACCCCATAGAGGGAGTTCAGGACATCGGAGGCATTATTTTTGGAAAAGACCTGGAAAGTCTGACGTGAGAGGAATTGCTCCAGCCACTCCAGCGCTTTCCCTCTTACCCCTATATCCTCTAGAGCCTGAAGCAAGGTTTTATGGGAGATGGTGTCGAATGCGGCACTCAAATCTAAAAGAATGAGTGCCGCTGTGCCACCACTATCCAATTCCTGACGGATCGCTTCAGTAACTCCTAATAGGGTGGACTCTGTGGAGTGACCCCTTCTGAACCCGGACTGGGAGGAATGCAGTAATTTATTGTCATTAACAAAGTCTGCTAGCTGTTTGTTCACATGTTTTTCAAGGATTTTTGAAAATATTGGCAGGAGCGAAATTGGGCGGAAATTAGAGAAGACCTCGCGGTCGCCGTTCGCCTTTTTTAGCAGAGGTACTACCATAGCACGCTTCCAGTCATCGGGTACCACTGCTTCCTTTAAGGAAGCATTTAACAGTGATCTAATTATATCCAAGATGAGTGGATCAAGCTGTTTCAGGATATAAGCAGGCATTGGGTCCTGAGGTGAGCCTGAACTAATACTATTTAGTACCTCCACAAACGCTGTGGTGTTCAAAGGTTGCCACATTGTAAGTAAGTTCTCGGGGGGATTCTCCCTCTTATCGCATTCATTAGAAATGGGGGTCATTAATGAAGTAGCTGCGGCATCACATTCTTCATTGAAGTTCGAATAGATTTTAGATATTTTCTCATTGAAGAAGTTGGCAATAAGATTGCATTGCGTGGTAGACAAAGTTGGGGGTTCTGGTCACAAGCCCCTTGGTACCACAGGTACCTTTTATAAGGGACTTATATGTGAGCCAGAGGCGTGCCAGTTGTAGAATCAAAGGCTCAGTTTTGGGAAAGTACACAGGCATTGGGAACCTGGTTAGGAGGAATCCATTGCACAATCAGTCAAAGATGCATCAGAGTCTGGCAAAAAGTGGTGGGGGGGGCGAGGGGGTAACCATGCCAAAAGGGTACTTTCCTACAGACTCTGAATCAAATGTTCACACATCTAAAACAGGGAGCTTGAGTGTTTGGCACAGACTGAAAAGACACATCATTCCACATACCAGTAGTGCAGAACACAGAACATTCCTGAGATTTACAGTGAACAAGGAATATTTTCAATTCAGAGTTTATCCATTTGCTCCTACTTTTGTCCTGAGAACCCGCCACATATTCATGGCAGCAGTGGTAGATCATCATGGAAGAACAGAAAGGAATATTCATCTACCCTTGGGCAAGAAATTGGAATGCACAAGATACAGTATGGCAAGCTACCAATTTGACTTAGGATAATCCAAAATCATCTTGCTTTTTTGAAAACTGATTAAGACCTTCTTATCCTGTTGCTAGTCTGCTTCTTCTATCAATCCTCTCCATATCTTTTTCCAATCAGGTTTTTATATTTTAAGTGTTCTACTAGTGCAGAACTGTCCCTAAGGCGAAAGCTGTGCCCTTCAAATATATAGCAAATTCAAGAAATCAAGAATTCAAGACAGCAGTGGCAGTAAAATAAAATTCCAGACTTACACTGTAACTGCGAGTCAACAGTCTGTATTACTGAAAATGTATCACTTAGAAGCATGGATTGCCACAATAAACAAGCAAACCTGTATCCCACTGAGCAGACATGATTTGTCTAACAGGTGAATTGTCAAACTCTGTTCACAAATGTATGGCTTCATGCATATTCATAGTGACCAAATCAAGACTACAGTTGTAATCTTTGCCGGAGTAAATAAAAGACCAATGAAGTCAGCACTCAAGAAAGTGGCATGATTGCGGAGCTGATCACGCCCCAACGAAGGAGGCCTGGATAAGGGACATGGACTGGTGTATGTTTAGGGAGAAGACAGTGTATGTAGCAAGAGGCTGTCCCCGCAAATGGGTTTCCATCTGGAAAGCGTGGAATATATATTGAGGATCCATCTGAACCCCCCCAACTGCCGACATAGATGTCCAAGACTCACCATAAATGCTACATGTTAACAAAGTACCAATCTTGAATGTATTAACCCACATGTGTAATTATGAAAACCTTAAGATGTGATGTACCGCAGTGATTGACTTTGACCTGTTAATAAAAAAGTATTATGAAAAAAAAGAAACTGCCATGATGTATTGCCATTGTAGGTAGCCGCCATGCAATCTTTCTCATGGTGGATGAGGAATTCAAACATCATGAAATACGTTCTATTTCCACAAACAGCCAATGGCAGTGGTATCCTCTGGCCATGAATACTTTAATTCAGCAGTTAAATGGATGCCATTGCTGATGTAGACAGACAATAAAAAACACAATGTGCTTCCTGAACATTGAAGAGGCGATATGAGATCAAGGACTCTCCAAGGAGACACTGGACAGTTGGCAATGACTCCTAGTCAGGAACCTCTGCTCCATGGTAACCATTCTGCCTGATAAATGCCCTAAACAAATACCCTTGAAGAGAATCATCACAGAAATGAATTCTTTATCTGTGATACCAGTCTTGGCTAGCACTTCCATGACTTAGGATACCCTGATCCTTGTTGTGACAGCAAAAAACAAAGCATGCTAAGACTTTCCATCCAGATTCCAAGAGTTGGGGCTAAGAGCAGTGCGCTTTTGATGAACTGGAAGGACTTTTGTGTACATTTGTTTACTAGCCGCCTTATTCTAAAAGTGATCAACAAGGTTATCAAGGAAAGACAAGAATCTTGATTGCTAGGGCAGTGATATTTCCAGTGTTTTTTCACAATTCGGTTTCACTTGTCAGAAAAACCTCACAGGAGATTTCCTTTCAGACCGGACCACTTATCCATGGAGTAGAGAGTAACATGCCACACTTTACAAACTATGAACATGATGGGTTGGCTCCTGAATTACTTTTTCTTGAAAGAAGCCTAGAGGTATTCCACCTGATCATCCTGTATTAAATGAATTTAAGGCAAGACAAGAGAATCTTGAGTATTCTAGAGTGACATTTGCAATGGTGTTTTACAGCTTTGCTTCACCTATCAGAACAACCATACAGACGATTTCTTTATGGACCGTACCTGTTATCTACAGAGTAGTATTCTATTAGAGTAAATACTACTACTAGTAGAGTAGCAGTATTCTTCAATACAGCATATATTCTCTGAACATGATGGCTTAGCTCCTTAATTACTATATATTGACAGAAACCAAGAGACCTTCCACCAGATCATCTTATAACATTAAGCAGAATCTATTATGCATCTAGTTGGGTGGTTGAGCGATTCATCAACACCATAAGCTGTTAAAAATCCATGGTATTCAGCTATGCGTGATCTACAGTTCTCCAGCTTTGGATCTTTCAAATATTCAGATGCATGAATCATTCCCCATTATCAAGCTGGGAATCCTTGATAATCTTAAATAGAAATAAGCAATGTTAAAATGGCTATAGGCCTCAACAAAGTTTTTTGTTTAGTAGTGCATCCACCTCATTTGAAACAACCCAAACTTCAATCAAAGAAGTGGAAGTGCAAGCTCGCCTAGAGGCCATCATTTCTCCCGCATGTCTTGTGTGAGGGAGTATGCAAGAATAGCTCTGCTCTAACATCTCAGTGATCTTATCCTGATACTTTTCTGGTATACCTTGTGACTGTACCATCCCTACCTTCTGCTTCCAGTATACTGGAAGTTGTTCAAAGGGAAACCTCCTCTTTCTGGGCCAGGAAGACCATTTCATCTATTGCAGTCAGCATGGTTGGTAGAAAAAATCTCTTTCCATATCTTGGTCTACCTGAGAAAAAAATATCTATATCAATGATACAAATGAACATTGCATTTATTGCCTTTTTCGTACGCACAAGGCTTTGCACTGTGAAATTTATATGACTTTTTCTTCTAAGACTTTGAAGGGCAGGGTAAGGAGGTTGGCACTGTATGTTTTGTAAAAGAAAAAGAAATACCCACCTTCTATAGGGGATGCCAATTGTCGTGAGTATGATTCTGTATAAAGTGCTCCATCAAGCACTTCGACTAAGAGTGCAAAAGAGAACCTCGGTTTCCAGAGATGGCCTTACTGTCCAAATTGCCTGCAGCCTTCTCCTCACAGGGACAATCTGGAATTACTTAAGCAAAACACTCTAAATTTGAAGAGCACATATCGGTGCGTAAATCTGCATGAAAAGCTGTTTTCTATTATTGATTAGCATCTTTTATGAGGAAAAAGCCTTCTTCTTTGTTTGAAACCCCATAGGTGACAACGATCGCAGGAAGATCATTGTTGACCCTGTCAATGACCACATCGACATTGACCTTGTCGATGACAATACTACTGTCAATGTCGCCAACAGCTCCAAGGATGTCACTAATACGGCCGAGGGCATCAACACCATCGACATGACATGGCACTCTCCTGGGTGTCATGCCAAGCCACTGCATTTAATATAAGTAAGACACCCCTACAGCAGGCCTTTGAGCTCTTACGCAGGGTGCAATCTATTTTATTTGAGGACAAATCTGCATGCCTCTGTGATGTCTACTTCTGTTACTAGATCTTGCTTGCTTGTGAACAGGGCAGCCATCTTAAGGTATGTCCAGGGCTCTGGTCAAAACGAGTTACCCAGCTACATAACGGCTACCCTGAAACATATGGAGTTTGGTATCCAGTGATGGATTTATTAATGCATGCACCCAGAGGATACCTTAGAGGTACCCCTTCAACCCTGCTTGTTCACATGTGTACTGGCTGAATGGTAGTCCTATCCAGCCTGCCACCACTGACGAGTTTCTGACCACCTAGGAGGTGAGAGCCCCGCTCTCAGAGATTCGGAAACAATGTCTGCTCTGGTTGGAGGTATTTACATCTCCTCCAGCAGGAAGGCTAGTAAATTAGCATGTCAAGGCAGGGAGCTTCAAAGAGTCTGGCTTCCCCAAGACCTGGAAGATGCCACTCTCTGCTCTGAGGCCGATTTGGCTCCAGGACAGCTGGGAAAGGAGTCTTGATGAACCTTCAGGCTAGTCACACCCGTAAGGTAGGCTACATGAAGTGAACATGAAAATTCGGATCTTGATTGTGGTGAAATTAGGAACTCTAAGACATGGTGATGGCCTCTTCCCACAGGAAGTGGTCATTCAGGGGCTGTAATGACCCCAGGGGTAAGTAGTCCCTTGGCTACTACCCTGCACACTCCTTAACAACCTAAGTTGAATATTTAGGTGCCCCACGACCCTAGGAAATTAGATTTGTCTGCCTGAAGAAGAAAGAAAGACAAAGAAGAACCCACAGCACGTGAACTGAGGAGCAACCACTTACTTGGCGCCAACCCTGCCAGCATGCCTGCTGTCCCTGACAATTGCACAGGCCCAGCTCATTCAGAAAGCAGAGTCACCTCCCAAAACTGAGGAGTAGCGACCCACGACTTCAACTGGCCAGCAGCATCTCCCTTGAAGCAGAGGAGCTGCTTCCCTGCACTTTTGTAGGCACCAAAGGGACCGACATGAGAGCCTCTGCAGCATGACCCCGTCAGACAAAGCTGCACTGCACACGAGCCCCCCCGGCCCGAGTGGCGTTGAACCAACAGCGCCCATGAAGCACAGAGACCCTCAGGTGTTGGATCTCTCATAAGGGGTCTATAATTGGTACGTACCCCTAAAAGTTTCAAAACCTCAGCTTCATAGTCCTGCACATTCATAAACACCATCTACAGAGGCCATGGCTCAGGACCTCAATCTGGCCCCATACCTGCTGCTTAGCTACCAGCAGGTAGGAGCCTTCAGGAAGAATTTTTAAATTAGAACTGGCTCACACCCTGCCACTGCAATGCTTCAGAAGCTTTTGGAAGAGTACGAATTAACCAATCCAAGGGATGATACCACTTGCCCTGAGGGTCAGAGTGAAGATGGTGAAAGTAAGGCTGATCCTCCTTCCTTAGAAAGAGAAGTTATGGTACCTGTGCCCACAACCAAGGACACTGTGCCCAGAGTGCCTTCCTCTACTGAGGATAGATCAGGTCACTCAGGGTATGATGAAGAACTCACTGAGGATGAGATAGCCCAAAGAAAAGCCCTGCAGGACAGGATACTGGCCATAGGAAGAGAAAGGGCCGAGAAAGGTCTAGCACCCATGTATGGTGGCAGCAAACTAATAACTAGGGGCAGAGAGGAAACCTTTGACTCTAAAATCCCCAAAGGGCTTGTCTCCAAGTATGTGGAGGGTGATGATATCATCAAGTGGTTCACAACTTTTGAGAGGCCTTGTAGAATAAGAAGCCTTAGCCAAAACCTTTGGGGCTCTGTACTTTGGGAGCTGATCTCAGGAAAGTGCAGGGATAGACTCCTGACACTTAATGAGGCAGGTGCTGAGTCCTATGATCTCATGAAGGATACCCTGATTAGGTCTATGGTCTCCCCACTGAGGAGTACAGGATTTTGTTCGGGGGACTCACAAGACCTTGAGTCAGACCTGAATAGATTATGTTGACTTCTCAGTCAAAGCACTAGGTGGCTGGTTAAAAGGAAACAAGGTGCAGGACTATGAAGGGCTCTATAATTTGATAATGAAAGAGCACAAATATTAACAGTGTACATCAGATAAGTTGCATCAGCATCTAGTGGATACATCACTTTCTGGTCCCATTGAGCTGGCTAAGAAAGCTGATCAATGGGTTAGAACTAGGATTCCCAAAAAGCATCAGGGGAAGATGGCAACAATTTTAATGCTCACAGTCATTATTAAAGAGCATCAAAGAACTCACTGGGGCCTTACGTTCAATGGTCAATAAAGGGACTAGGAATGAAGCAGCTAAACATGTAGACCTTGTGGTTGCAGAATGTGAAAGCAAGTGGTAGCTTGTTGTATATTCAATAAAGTGCAAGGGTGCATTTATTTACGCTGATAAACCATTTTCCAACTGAGGCCATATGGATGTTTAGTTTCCATTAAGTTGTATGTTACATGTGTTGTTAGTTTTGTTTATCAAGAAGAGACCAATAAAGTAAGATTGAGATGCACATAGTCAAATTTGTACTGTTGGTCTATTTCAGTACAATATTTTAGGTACCTTAGAGCTTTTCTCTTCACATTTTATATCACGTAATCCACCTTGCACTTTATAGCTGCAGATGCCATCATGACCATGGGAAAACTATCCTCAAATGTAGCAGAGCATGAAGTGATGTTGCACATGGGTGAGGACACGTCGACCAGTCTGCTGAGCTTGGCTGCACAGATGGCTCTGGAGGTATGTTATACATTTAATGGGAGTATATCTGTTCGAAGAAACCTTTGTATAATAGAAATAACATCATAAAAGTGCATTTGACATGAAAACACCATTTAGAACAGGCAGGTTAGAAAAATCAAAGTATGAAGTAATGTTCTTTGCCACAGGCTTTCAAATGGTTGAATTCTGTTAATCCCCCTTTCTAGAGCATACAAAACAGACTGTCCCAGAGTGCCCTTCAGGGTCTGTTAGGGAGGACATTTTTAGTAAGGAGAGATGCCAAACTCTTGTTTAAGGACCAAATTGATGCCATTTCCTTCACCCATTTCTTTCTCATGTACTCTCTGAAGAAACCACTACCATATATTCCCAAGTCCAGCACACAAAGGTAGCATCAGAATGCTTACTGTCTAGGATTGATTACTGTAGTGGTCTCCACATAAGCCTCCCAGACAATAAATATAACTAGGGCTGGGCGTAGTTTGCGAAGTAGCGCTTCGCGAAGCTACGCGAAGTGCACTTCGCACTACCCGAGCTTCGCGTAGCAGTACGCGAACTGCGTAGTAGCATGTTCGCACTGTGCAAGATGCCGTTTTCAATGATTGCACAGTGCGGACAAGCATCCGGCACTGTGCAATCATTGAAAACGGCATCTTGCACAGTGCGAGCTGTAGTTTTCTGCCGATCGAGGAGATTTTTCCTCGAGCTGCAGCTTTCTCAATGCGGAATGGTAGTTTCTCATCTTGAGCGGTCGCAAGCATACACGACCACTCGCAATGAGAAAACAGACCTCCCCGTGTTGAGACTCTCGCAGGGAGGTTTATTTTCCACGCTCGGGATCGCCAAGATGTCATTTTGCTTGCTCGCGGTCGCCAACTTGTTGTTGAGGACCTCGAGCAAGCAAAAAATGACCGCTGCACTACGCTACGCGTGTTCGCACTGTGCTACGTGCAGCTCACGTAGTGCGAAGTTGCACAAACTTCGCAAACTACGCGAGCGTAGCATAGTGCTTCGCCCAGGCCTACATATAACAAGGTCCAGTGCATCCAGACGTTTGCTTTTTAGTAGCCTCTATGCTCAGGACGTTTTATCATGTAACTGCTGCAAGGAGCAAATTACACTAGCTACCAATGGAACAAAGATGCTCTTCACTATCTCACATAGTATGCACAAATCCATGTGTGAACTGGACGAATCTGATATCATAGAATGCTTTCAGAAATATCAGCCTGTGCGGACCTTAAGGTCGAGCTCACATGTGCACTTCCGGGTCCTTAAATAAATAAAAAATCCAATGTATGCTGAGGCTCACTCACTCTACCTTCTTGGACCTAAAACTACGGAATACTCTGCCCCTTGCACTACTCTGACTTGGACGAGTCTTGGGTGCCAACGGATGGTGTGCAGGCTCCACAATGCAGGCGATAGAGAAAGGCATGCGGACAGTCAGTCTCTAGGAGCTGCTCAACAAACAGTTCCATGTTTGTAATGTTAGTTGATTCGGTTCCCCCCAAGTTTTTTTTATACTATTGCAACTGTAGCATCTTTCCAGGTCTTTGATCTTTCATTACCCCGTAGATCCCTGGTCAACCGAGCAAGGGCCGTCTGTTGCTGCAGGTCCTCCTCGCCCGATATTCCTGACTCAGCCTGGGTGAGCTATGATACTGCTTATCCATATGTTTCTGAAACCCGTCCATTCTAGTCGTCAAGGTGTCGATTTTACTGTCAATAGTGTGGAAAGTTACCCTCATGTTGCGCAGTAGCGCAACCATGTCACCACTTGCAGCATCAGGAGAGGATTTAAAGGCGTCCCTGCCTCTTGTTGAACTGCAATTTACACTGTTTATGGTCTGCTTTGCCCATATCAGTACCCTACTCAGCACCAGCAGTTCTCAACACAGGACTTCCCGGGTAAAACCCAGCCAACAGTGTGTGTCTATCGCAGGTGCCGGGCCGTCCTGGGGACCCCTAGGCCACCCGACAAGACTCTGAGTGCTGTGCTCTAAGGGTATCAAAATCGGTATGGCCAGCTAAGGAGAGAAAGTCACTGTTTGGCAGAGTCGGACGCACCAACCCTACCCAAGGTCAGCAACTAGCCACCGCAGCTCCCTAATCAGCCCCTTGGGTGCAAAGCGTTAACTTGATGCCCAGAGCCGCAGACCATCAATCGCGGGAGAATCATGCAGGATCCCATGGGTACAATGATGCAGGTACCCGGTTCAGCAATCACAGCAGCTGTATAGGGCAATCTCTGGAGGGGAAGGGGGAAGAGAAAAAGCTGGTTACTCATCAGACAACTGTACAATAGATCTGCAGCAGCCCTTTGCTCAGTAAGTAGAGCCAGATGTAGAACAAAGGTTGCCTCCACCTCTTGTGGGCCCCGTACATATGCCACTGGTGCTCTGGGTTTCTAAAACGGGTTAAATGCTCATCTACCTTCTCTGGACTCTATAAACCTTGGTAGTAGGACAGCCTCCCAGTGGAGCCCCTGTAAGGTCCTTCAGCAAGAGACCCAGGCCGCAATGGTGTGTCCGCCTTCCATGCAAACTTTGTCACTGGAATCAAGCTATATCTGGCTGGTGAGCCCTAGCTAGGGCAAAAGCGGTCCAGAATAGTTGGAGTTCCAGGTCAGGGAAGAACTGGAGTTACAGTGGGGCTGGACTGTTCCCATTGAAGCAGGGTCAAGACTGATTTACATATAGCTGGGTCCAAACTAAGGTGGCATGGTGTGCAAAATTACAATGGACTGGGATAGGGCCCCAAGCAATTACCAGTGGCTGAGATTCATTCGACCATTCCATCCATCACTTTTTTGTATACTTTAGCGTGTTGCCCTGAGTGGGACAGGTATGCCCAGATGTGGGTCTCATGCACGCTGTGTCACTGGAAGCAAGCTACACCTGGCTGATGAGCCCTAACTAGGGTGAAACCGGTCATGGGTTGTTTTTGTTGCAGTTCATGGAGGATCTGGCTTGGCAGTGCAGGCTGGACTGTTCCCACTGGAGCAGGGTCAAGACTGGTTTGCATATAGCTGGGTCAAAACTGAGGTGGCGTGGTGTGCAAAATAACGTTGGACTGGGATACATAATTACCAGTCGTTGAGATTCATTCAAGCGTTCCATCCATCACTTTTCTGTATACTGCAGTCCATCTATAATGGTGATAATTTCAGGCACCATGATGGTCAGTATGGTAATATCTGGCGGCGTGCTGGCCCTGGCACAGTGGTGGAAATCCCTGGCAGAATCCAGTAAGTGGTGAAATTGTGGCAAGCCCTGTCAAAATGCTCACCCTGGCACAGTGCTGGTAGTTCCTGTTAAAATACTGACTCTGGCACAATAATGGTAATCTCTTACAACATACTGGTCCTGTCACTTTGGTGGTAATCCATTGCAGCATGCTGTCACTGGTACAGTGGTAGTAATCCCTGGTAAAATGCTGGCTCAGGCACAGTGGTAGCAAGCCTTAGTAGTTGTGAGCCCTGGCACACTGATGGTAACGCATGGCAACATGCTGTCCCTGGCACAATGATGGTCACACATGGCAACATGCTGTCCCTGGCACAATGGTGGTAACACATGGCAACATGCTGTCCCTGGCACAATGGTGGTAACACATGGCAACATGCTGTCCATGGCACAATGGCGGTAATGCCTGGTTTAATTCTGGCTTTGACACAGTGGTGATAATCCACAGCAACATGCTCACTGTGGCATAACGGTGGTATTTCTTGGTAAAATGCGGGTCCTGGCACAAAGGTGTTAACCTCTGCAACATCCTGGCCTTGGTAGAGTAGTGGTAAACTGTGGCAACATGCTTGCCCTAGTATAATGGTGATAATCTCCAGCAACATGCGGGTGGTAGTCCCTGTCCTATTGTCTGTAACCAGGGTGTGATTGTGCCAAGGCGCGCATGTAAACCATTTTGTATCCATTACAGTTAAAACAGGCTAGTGGACATATGTAACAGGTAGGTTAGTGCGTAGGCTTAGCTAACCGCTCTACAACCAGATAAATCTATTTGCCATTGCCTGGGTTGTGAGGGAGAAGATTAGAAAGGATGATACCTGCTGCATTTGTAAATGCTTGTTTACTATATGTTTGTTTTTCAGAACGGACAGGAAAATGTGGCAATCATAGCGCTAGAATACTTAGTCCAGCAGTCACAAGGTCTGGCTCAAGTGTTTACATCATTAAGGTAGAGTAAGCCCTTTCTTTTTAAAATATATCATATTGTGTACTCATAGGCAATGTTTATTATTTGTATTGATTCATTTCTGTGTAGATTGCTACCACATACATTTTTTTACATCACCTCCAAAATCACACTTATAAACAATCAGCCATGATGATGCTGTGCTTGTCACTTGATTGGGAGTTTCAGTAGCCTATTAGCTGACAACACGTAAGCAGGAAATGCAAGAGGTTGTAGACAGTTCTTATTGTAGTGTGCAGCTGCTGAGAAAATGAGTTTAAGGGTGTATAGATTTGAGAATCATGAGTTTAAACTTGCAGAGTACTCCAGAGCAGGAGATTATAATGGTGGTATAGACAGAGAAAATTAGAGCTCCAAGAACAGAACTCTGAAGGGCCACCCCGATGGAAAATAAATTGAGGCTGACAAGTACTACACAGAGAATAACTATGGTTTCAGAGGTAAGACAAATCAATACTGAAAAAGAGATTATTAAGAGAAGAATAGAGCGATCATCTATATGGAATGCAACTGGTGAGTTGGAAAAGAGAAGAGAACTTGGACGGTAACTAATATCTTACAGAAGATCTATTTTCATCAAAAGAGTCGTGTGGAAAACGTTTTTGTAGATATAAATCTAGGGTTGGTTATAGGCAGAAGGTGATGAAAAAACAACCGTAGATTGGGGGTCTGTAGGGATGTTTATAGACCACTCAGTGCGCGATCCCGAATATAAGCTCAACACTAAATTGCACACTGTAGTCTTAAACATATGTGTGTGAAAAATGTGCTAAGTTGCCTCTCTCAAAACCAACATAGTACTACAAGTATGACTGGGGGAGACATCCCTTAAGGATAAGAACCCTCACTCACCCGAGGGTGACATGCTTCATCATATGGGTCCTCCTTACCAGTGTAGAAAACCTAGTCAACACTGGGAGCTACTACTCCGGTGTTTAAGGGAGGAGCTCAGAGATGTTTTTTAGAAGTAAGGATGGTAATCCCATATGTGAGGGAATAGGTGTAGTGAGGTATGCAGCGCTGTGTGAAGGATAGGTGAGTGAATTTAAAACTATCTAAGTGGATACACTATAGTACTTTATTATTGTGTTCCACTTGACAGGGTTAAAAAGAAGACAGCACAGTGGTATAGATATAGAACCACTGTCACTTAATGGACCAGCTTGGGGTGGATCGAGGGTGCGTTTCTCAAGACTACCTGAGGTAGTTGCATGCCTTTAAAAACATACAATATTTTAATAGTTTTAAATTGCAGTAGTCTACGTGAACAATTAGACACCCAGTTGCTGGGATTGCAGTCTTAATGTTAGTCTGACTGACAAAACAGCACAACATAATGTAACATTTTACAATCATAGTGACTCTTGTTTTTTGCATTTGGCCAGACCACAAGTGCACATTCCCGAAGACCCCACCTAGGCACATCACCATCTGGCAAAAAGGCAGCCTCCATCTTGTATTCAATCTACAGAGTTCCATGCATTGCCCTTGTTTCTTGTAAGATCATGACATTCATGCCAGCTGCCCCATATTTCGAAAATGTGTGGGCCGCACCTACTCCTATAAATGTTATTTTCTGCGGCCATACACCACTCTTGAAACGTGTAGGGTCATTTTCTTTTCTATGGTCTGCAATGCCACACCTGGCCATTACCAAACCAGGATAACAAGAGAGACTATTGTATTTCAATGGCTGTTCATCACCCGGCTCCCCGGCAGCACAGGTGTGTCATCACACTCTACCTGCAATGCCAATGCCACCGAGAGACGGTCTCCTAAAGTGCAGAATATTGCACCCAAACTCACCTATCATCAGTGTTCGACCTGGCATCCTTGGTCTGATATTCCCACAAACATTGAGCCTTCACCCCTCCTGTTTTGCTGAATTTGTTTTTGTTGGCTTTAGGACTCAGTGCACTTTACCACTGCTAGCCAGTTGTAAAGTGCTTGTGCTTTCTCCCTTAAACATGATATTATTAATAATTAATTACTTTTATTTGGGTTGAAGAGCCATGAAAGTATTCCATCCAGTCCATTAAAACATGAAATAAAATATACGGTTGTGAAAAAAAAAACATGAAATAAAATATACAATCGTCAAGTAAAATCAACAATAAGCAATGAGTACAAAAGTTAAGAAGCCAGACACATACAGAGCGGTGTTAAGTGATCTCCTAATGTGCAGGAGGTGAGTTTTAAACCAACACAAATCAATGTCAAATGAAGTGTGAGTATAGGCCTATGCTAGCAAGATGAGGAAATGAGAGTGCAATCAGAGTCATTGCCGCTCTGCTCCTGGCTGTCGACATTACCTGTAGTACTTCGAGGTTTACTGTTCAGGTCCTTTTGGGCTACATCAGCTGCAAGAAAGAACTCTCACGCTTGTGTCTCCCTTTGTCCTGTTTCATTAAGAATCATTGAGAGGCATCACTTTTGATCTGATGTTCCATGCCCATTGCAAAAAGCGAGACAACAAACCCAGTTTGTTCTTTCGTGTCACGCTTCAGGATCCTTAGTTCTTCCCAGTAGTGTCTCCACGCCTACAAGTTTGCACACTACGATGATCCATTCCTTAGGAGGTAGTGTGTAGCTAGGACAGAATAAGTGTCCCTCCGTCTCTATGTGCTGCGGACAGTGAAGACAGTGGCTTGAAAGGCAACTTGCTTTATCCCACTTTGATGTAGATGATCTTAGCGGTAGAGCGCCACATCTAAATTCCACATCTAAGCGTTTAGTTTGAAATGGGAAAATTCTGTCGAAGTATGATTGGAAGCTAGGTAGACATCTGTGGGTCAAGAACTGCCCTGTTATACTCCCGTCTGTCTGATAATTTCAGACACTCGTCATAACACATTCCCAGGAGTTTCTGTTCAGTTTCTGGGTGACTCCTCTAGCTATTTTTACTGGAGACCTCTTATATTTCTCCCATTTTAACCATTTCACATAGATTCTTGGCTGATTTTAGCCACGGTTGCCATTTTGTTGGTCAGAAGAGATTCATTTTTTTTTGATAATCAAATTTTATTGAAGTTTTAGATACATAGAAAATCATTGTCAGTAAATCACATATCATGTAAAAACACCCCATTCCCTCCACCAATATCACAACACTCAATAGACATTTCTGAATAAAAACCAGCTCTCTTGCAATCGACCAAGAGATTCATTCTAATGAAGATTCCCTGTAAGGAGCCAGCACCATAGTTGACCGAAGCCGCACCTAATATAACAGTGGTTTTAAGGAGATACCAGGTGAATGCTGGTTATTGCTAGGTCAAGTCTTAGTGTTCAAAGGGGTGCTCGAGGATAGAATAAAAAAGGCCCTAATTAATTTATTATCTATCTGCATGAGCGTAGTTGCATCAGCCTAGCCCCATATCTTAGCCCCATAGGTAGCTGCTGCCAGATCCTTGGCTCTGTATACTTTGAGGGCATTAGACATGTATCCGCCTCAGGGGCTTTATACTCTCCCCCCAATTGCCATTGCCCTCTGGTAAAGAATGGTTTTACTTTTCCCCATTCGTGGCCCACAGGACAGATTATCTGTCAGCCCAACTCCTAAATGGTCAACGTTTTTGACCTGTTCTAATGGGGCATCACAGATTGTCATCCTGCCTCCTAAAGAGTGGTGCGGGTTTATTACCATAAACATAGATTTGGATAGATTTCGTTATAACCCTCTATGTAAGCAAAAAGCTGCAAAAGAGCCCAGTTCAAATTGTAAACCTATAGGGGTCGCGACGGGAGTCTCCGGTATATAAAAAAGCAATGCTTAGTAATATAGCCAACTGAAAAGAGGCCTAGGCCCATTTCCCTTTTGCAACCCATAGCCTTTGTTGTGTAAAAAAGGCCCAAACGTTTCCCTGAACCAATCAGAGCTCCTCACCCTCTAGAACACTCCTGAGAGAACCTTCTGCCCCTCAGATTTTCTACAGCACGTTGTGCTAGGGAGTCTCCTTTGAGCTCTGCTCAAATTCTTCACTTCAACAGTATTTTGACTTAGATTTGAGGTCTCTCATCTTCTGCTTTCTTCTTATTGGAATTCCTTATTCATCTGCCATGTCTGGGAAGGAGAAAAGGGATTATTTAGAGCTTGTTCCACCTGCTCTAAGAAGAGGCTTTATACAGATGACCCTCACAAAGATTGCATATACTGCCTCTATCCAGACCATAAGGCAGAGGATTGTAAGGTATGTCGAACCTTTTCAAATAAAACCTCGTGGGATCGTGAGGGAAGACTACTGATTTGGCTCCAGAAGGTTAAAGCCAGGAAAGAAATCCTCTCAAGTGAGAGTGAGGAGGAGTCTGTATCGTCTAAGATCTCAAAAAAGAAGTAGATCTCCTCAGACACATACCTCAGGGGAGAGACCTGAGAAGGCCCCAAAAAAGACCACCCCAGGGTCGTCAGTCCCTCAAAATCTCCTTCAGGTAAAACTAAGGGGAGGAAGGGTTCTGCTTCTGAGATAAAACAAGAAAAGTCTGCCTCAGAACCTCCAAAATCGCCTCATAGAGTCAAGATTATCATCAAGAGAACGTCCTCTACGCCTTCTGAGGAGGAGGGAAGTGTTTCAGCGCTGTCGACGGGACCATCGACGAAAAACATGTCATCGGCGACGACAAAACCATCGACGTCGTCGACGAGAAAGGAAGAGGTAAAAGCTGCTGAGAAGGCGCCGTCAACGCTTTCACCGTTGACGGCGCTATCGTCGATGGGTTCAACGTCTACGAGGGGTCGACAAGCACAGATGTATCTACATCGTCGACGGGACCATCGACGATGGTGTCGACGACGGGAGCGACGACGAGGACGGGATCGTCGATGAGGACGACGACGACGGCCGGAGCGTCGACAAGGACAGCGTCGACGATAACTACAACGTCGACGATGGCGTCGACGACGATAATATGGTCAACGACAGCGACGGGAATCTCGTCGACGGGCTCGTCGACGATAGAAAAGACATCAGAGAAGATATTGGTACCCTGAAAAAAGCCTATAACGCCTGAGGTTACATCGTCAAGCAAGGTGTCTCCATTGATTCCATCTCACCCGCTAGAGGAAGAAAACTCGGAGGACGAGTATGACGAGGGTCCTTATGGTTTTGCGAGTAGCACTTCTCAATTACAAGTCAAGTACCAGGAGGTCGATTCTGAGGAAGAATATGGAGATTTTCAAGAGCATCCCCAACAGCAGCACCAATATCGCCAGCAGCACCGTAAGGATATGACAAGTGTACCATCCTCTTTATTGAAAGACCTCCAGGGCATGTTGGAGGATTATAGAAGAAGGTATCCAACAACTCCAGCCACTCAGGACGTACTAGAGGCTACTCCGCGTCCACGGTCTGTACCTGGGACGCCAGTGCGTAGGAGAGAGATTTTGCCGGAGCCTACTACTAGGTCTCCACCTCCACCGTCACAACACAACACCACGGATGATGACCACGAGGAAGAAGAGATTGCAGAACCGAGTGGAGAATGGGATGACTATCTCATTCCCTCGCCTTCAACTCCTACGCCGAAGCCAGTAGATTCTCCACCGGAGGACATTGGTGGTTTTCATAATTTAAAGAAAAGAGCCACTAAGAGATTTGCACTCACCATGACTGAGGATAAAGCGGAATGCTTTTTATATAACTCCAAAGAGTTGTATCGCAAGTCTGTGCGTTCCTTGCCTATCGTAAGTCATATTTGGGAGGAAGGACTAAAGGTCATGGAGACACCAGCTACGGTGACACCGGTTCTGGTAAGACTAGACAAAAAGTATAAGGCACCTGCAAATGCTCCAGCTTGTCTTTTGGGTCATTCCAAACCGGATTCTGTGATTACTCAGGCGACACAGCAGAAGTCCAGAAATCCATCTGCTCCAATCACGACGCCTCCGGACAGAGAAGGCAGAAGACTGGATAATGCAGGAAAACGTTTTTCCTTAATGTCGGCGCTGCTGGTTAAAGCCGCTAATGCCCTCGCTATTTTGGGAAGGTACGACAGGCAAATGTGGTGTGACCTGTCTCCATACATTAACCAGGTACCGGAACCGGAGAAGCAGGAAGCCAGAAAGGTTCTCCTGGAAGGAGAAAGGACTTCGGCCGAAGTCATAGACTGCGCTATGGATATAACGACAACGGCATTTAGATCTTTGGGAGGAGCAGCAGTCCTGCGCAGGCAGGGATGGCTACGGGCAACGGCTTTTAGGCCGGAGGTTCAAAACAAGATTCTAGACCTCCCATTCAATGGAGAAGATCTATTTGGGAAACATATTGATGATACTCTGCAGGGGATCAAGAAGGATACCGATACTGCGAAAGCTTTGGGAACACTGCAGTACAGAAAAGTCCCTTTTCGTGCCTCCAGAGGTAGAGGGCAGTCCTCTTATAGAGGAGGATATCAACAAGGGAGATATTCCTCTTATTCTGCCTCATCGCAGCCCTACCGCCAACAGTACAGTCAGCGTCAATCAGGAGGATATACAAAATCAGCTCCTAGAGGAAGGGGGGGCCGTCAGGGGAAGGACAACACCCGACGGCAATGACAACCTCCATCTTCCGGCTACTACAACATTCCAAAGATCAAGTGCTCCCTTGGGTGGAAAGATTGCACACCATCTTCAAAATTGGTGAAAAATAACGACGGACCAATGGGTCCTCAACATTATTCAATTCGGCCACACCCTAGAATTTCTACAAACGCCCCCCTGGACGCAAACGATGCATCAGAAAGCCAACCATCTGCATCAACTCCAGCAGGAGATTCAGACAATGCTCCGAAAGGGAGCAATAGAACTGGTACTGAAGGCCCAAGAAAACAAGGGGTTTTACTCCCGGTGTTTTCTTGTCAAGAAAAACAAGCTCCAATGGCGTCCCATTCTGGATCTCAGACCTTTAAACACCTATCTCAAAAAGCAATCTTTCAGGATAGTGTCTCTACAGGACATCCTTCCGTTATTGAACCCAGGAGATCATATGACTACATTAGACCTACAGGACGCGTATTTCCACGTGCCAATCCATCCCGCACACAGACAGTACCTTCGGTTCTTAGTAGCCGGAAGACATTACCAATTCAAGGTACTGCCATTCGGCCTAAAGTCAGCACCAAGAGTGTTCACAAACGAGCACTGGTAAGGGCAAAATCGCCGTTTTCCCACCAACTTCATTCCCCTCTCCCTGACTGGGACACGCCCACTTCGAGGCCACGCCCCTTGCATTGTTCCCTCCCTACAAATATGTGCATGTTCCGGAAGCGCAGTGGACGAGCGCAGCGGACGCGACGATTGCGCGCCGAAGGCGCGTATAAGGCAAGCTCGTCTGTGCTCGTCCGTGCCGAGACCGGGCCAAGGGCCAGAGCCCCTGATCAATCCCCGCGACTGGCTCCCCACATCTACCCCAAATCCACATTGATGGCATTACGCACGCCTAACACCGACTGCGCTCAATACAATCCACACCTATGGTCAGATACCACAAAATTTACATGTCCTCACTGCAACGTTAAGTTACAGATAACTAATGAAAAAATCAAAACGCATGCTGTCACTGCATCTATGTCTACCGACATCACCGCTGCACTAATTAATGCACGATCCCTTGTCAAGCACCGGCAAGAAATACACGATCTTATTATCAATAACAACCTTGATTGTCTTTTTCTCACGGAGACATGGACGGATGGAGCATCCGATCCTGACATGGCAGTTGCGACCCCCCCAGCCTATAACGCCTATCGCCTGGATTGGTGTCAGTACAACGCGGATTTTTACATCGCATTCCGTTACAACGGAATTTTTACAACGCAGGATCCATTACATCGGATGCCATTACAACGCATGGCATTACATAGCAGATGGTATTACAACGCATGGCATTACATCGTAAGTATAGGTAAGTATACCTTTTTTAAAAAATGTTATTAAGTTAATTTAATTAATTTAATTTAATTTAATTAATTTAAATAAAATACATTTTAAAAAAGCCATTAATTTAATTTAATAAAATAATATCTATTTAATAAATGTAATTTTAATAAAAAATGGGAATAATTTAATTTAATTAAAATAATAAAATTAACTTAATGTACATATTTTTATAATTGATATTAAATTTAATTAATTGAAATAATTTATTTAATTTAATTAATTTAATTTAAAAATTTAATTAATGAAATAAAATTAATTTAATTTATTAATATATTTTAATTAATTTAAAAATGGTAAATATAATTTAATTAACCCAAAACACAAACCCCTGTACCCCAAAACCCAAACCCTGCCCTAAAACCTAAAAACACCCCTGTACCCCAAAACCCAAACCCTGCCCTAAAACCTAAAAACACCCCTGTACCCCAAAACCCAAACCCTGCCCTAAAACCTAAAAACACCCCTGTACCCCAAAACCCAAACCCTGCCCTAAAACCTAAAAACACCCCTGTACCCCAAAACTCAAACCCTGCCCTAAAACCTAAAAACACCCCTGTACCCCAAAACCCAAACCCTGCCCTAAAACCTAAAAACACCCCTGTACCCCAAAACCCAAACCTTGCCCTAAAACCTAAAAACACCCTTGTACCCCAAAACCCAAACCTTGCCCTAAAACCTAAAAACACCCCTGTACCCCAAAACCCAAACCCTGCCCTAAAACCTAAAAACACCCCTGTACCCCAAAACCCAAACCTTGCCCTAAAACCTAAAAACACCCCTGTACCCCAAAACCCAAACCCTGCCCTAAAACCTAAAAACACCCCTGTACCCCAAAACCCAAACCCTGCCCTAAAACCTAAAAACACCCCTGTACCCCAAAACCCAAACCCTGCCCTAAAACCTAAAAACACCCCTGTACCCCAAAACCCAAACCCTGCCCTAAAACCTAAAAATACCCAAACACCCCAAAACATATACCTCAGTACCCCAAAACATATACTCCTATACTCATACTTATTTAAAAAATTACTTAAATTAATAAATTTAATTTATAATATTTAAAAACATAAATAAATATTTTTATTTATTTTTATTTATAATTAATAATAATTAAATCAATTATATAATATTAAAGAAAAGAAAAAAAATTATATACTTACCAATACTTACGATGTAATGGTATGCGTTGTAATACCATCTGCTATGTAATGCCATGCGTTGTAATGGCATCCGATGTAATGGATCCTGCGTTGTAATAGCTGCGTTGTAACAGCATTACGACGTAAAAGTTGCGTTGTAAGTGATACACACCCTATCGCCTAGATAGAGTGGGGCAGCGCGGAGGAGGACTAGCCATCATCGCCCGCTACCACATAACGGTCAGAATATCTCACATCCACTCCACCTCCTTGGAAGCCCTTCTTTTCGATCTTAAACTCACCCCAACGTTTCATTTTAAAGGCATCCTCCTATACCGACCACCAGGCCCTCGCACCAACTTTCTAGCAAATCTGGGTGCAATACTAGAAGCTCCATCGCTGGAAGACTCATTTACATTATTGGGCGACTTGAACTTCCATCTTGAGAATACATCTGACAAAGTCACCTGTTCCTTGATATCAGACATGCACACCATGAGTCTTCGGCAACTGGTAACCACCCCCACCCATATAGCCGGTCACACGTTAGTTGGCATCTTTACTAATATGCAAGGCGTTAATATAATAGATACCTTACTGTAGGAGAGTAGGGTCTGCAATCCTATGATCACCCAGATTTTTGCTTTTTGCTGCACTGGTTTACGACTTTCCCTGGCTGTGGGCCTGCTAATCAGACCCACAGCCTAGCTGTTCTCTCTATCCAAATTGTACTCAGGTACTGAATTGGCACTGGGCCCTCTCCAAGTCCCTGTACCCAGGGCTGAGGTGTACCCAGAAGTCTCCCAGGGGCTGAAGCATGTATTATGCCACCCCTGGGCTGACTAACTAAACTGACACAACTGGCTGCACGACAGCTGGGGCAAGGTGGTGTACTCACCCTTTGCTTTAGATATAGTATACCTATATCTAACCCTAAAATGGACACACAGATATCCTATCAGTCACTCCTATGGCAGGCCTTAACAATCCTGAAGGCAGAGTGCTTGGAATCGTGTGAGATGGTGCTCTGGCATGAGCTGAGCCTGTCTGCGGCTTTCGGGATCCATCCCTTAGCCGTTTCCATGATATCGCATACCATATACTCTTAAGTGCATTATAACCCTCGCGGTTATATGCCAACTCTGGTATCGCTTTATCAAAACATGTCGAGTAAGGTGTCATACGAATTGGAATACTAACCCCTCGCCAATTCTGGCGACGGGGTTAGCATTCCACCCTTCTAGAGGGACACGACATGTATGTAACCCCTAACCCCGGTTAAAGTCAGACATAGCCTCAGCTCCACAAAATGGATGCTGCCACCGAGACACAAGTCTGCCCTCCTGCTGCTGGGAGTCCTCCCAGAGCAGGAGGCAAGGACAAAGGGTTTCCTGCCAGGGGCGGTGCCAGCACCGTCCCAGACAGGGTTTTGTGTATTCCAGGTAGGCAGGGCTACAGAGGAAGGTGACTGCAAGTGGCACCCCGGTGCTCACTGTGCATAGGCCGGCTGAAACCAGTTCCAGGGGCACTCCAGCCCCTGGCCTGGGGAAAGCCCGCCAAGGAAGTGGGTGTAACCACCCCCCTCCTGGTCCCACCCCTAGGGCAGGACTTAGTCGCGTGCCAGCCCCCTTTTCCAAGATAAAGGTAGAGACTGGCCCCCTTCCAAAACAGATCATCTTTGAATCCTGAAACTACTTTCCACGAAAGGAACTCAAGACTTCTTCCTAAGATTTCTCCCTTGTGACTAAGGAGTAGTCACCCTGCATCCGCAGGCACCATCTTAAGAACACTGCGGTCTGCTGCAAGTCTCTCCTCCGGATCAAGACTGCCCAGCTCGACGAGAACCGGCTTCCCTGCCACCTCTGACCTCTACCTACATCATCAGTCACGCTGAGATTCGTGGGTGTGACGAGACCTCGAGGGACCGGCCATCGCCAAGACTGCACGACTTCTGCACAGCAAGCCCACCGAGTAATTTCCTGGTGAGTGCTTTGGGGTCCGAGAAGCCCCCACCCTGAGCAGCTCCAGCACCGAAGAGCAGCCCCCCAGCATCTCCACGATCGGCGTGGGGCCCTTCTGCTTTCTGCTGCTCACCGCGTTGTTTGGCTACTAGCCCGCTGGCTTGTGGCCTTCCGAACGACGCCCGACGACAACACTGCTGCTGGTCTGGTTGCTCCAGACTGGCCCTTGCTTCCCTCCATCGGAGAAGTACCCTGGACCCTCCTGGTCCGGCTAAGACACCATTTTAGGTCCACCGCGTGGGCCTTGCATTTGCCAAGACTTGTTGCCCAATCCTGGGTCCAGCGACGTCGACAGCAAGAACCTTCGTGGGACAGCTCGCACCTCCATCCTGGTCGCCGACAACGCCTCCTGGTCCGAGAGACTGCAGAGCCCAGCAGCGCCCACTCACCTGACTGCGGTGACTTCGTCCGGTGCCATCCTGGTGCCCACTCAATCACTGGCTAGTGATTCAAGAACTTGGTCCCCTCTGCTTTCAGGTTTCCTTCTTCCTTGATCCAGGCTTGGATCCCTCGAACTTTCCTTCACTGGTCGCCTGCCAGCAACTTCCTTCTTCCAGGCTCCTGGTCCGGCAACGAGATTCCCGACGTCTTTTCAGACCTATGCAGCTGCAGCCCCTGGGCTAGGTAACTTCGGCACTTCGGTGTCCCAGCATAGCCTCACTATCCAAGGGTCAGGATCCACTGTCGTTTTCTTCCTACCAGGTCGGGTTCGCCCGTGAACACTAACTTTGCCTTTACTAGTTTCCATAGACTTTGTCCCGCATCCCGCGTGAGAGTGCACACTCTGCACCCGAGTCCCCTAGGTCTCCTAGAAGCAATCTAACGATTCCCTAGTCAAGTCCTAGCGATTCCAAAGCCTATTAGTACTGTACTTACCTGCTAGTAATTTCGCATTCCACTTTTAGAGTATATGGTTTTTCGTGCCCCTCGGGCATTTGTGTATAACGTGCTAACTTAAGTATTTTCATAAGAGTTTTGGTGTGTGCTTAGCACCCTGTCCTCATAAAGAGTACAGGGTTGTTGTGATTCTAATAAATACATTGTTTATTTTCATAACACTTGTGTGGTGTCCTTTCACTGGGTGTTCAAGGGGTAATGTGATGGTAAAACAGCTGGCTTAACACGCCCTCTAGAGTCTTAGCCTTAGACTGCTCGTATCCATGCTACTAGGATAGCTGGTCTATAAGGTTGACTTACAACCAATCATCAATAAGGGTTGTTTGGACTGATATATAGTGATCACTAGAATAGTGAACACTGCACATCAGGCCAACTTCTCACACTTACCAATGCCATGGACCGACCACTTCGCCATTTTAATAAAAATATCAGTCACATTAAATAGACTCAGATCCCACTCTGTACTGAAACCACAAACCATCAAAGTTTGGAAGGACATCGATCACGCTGAGCTAACGACCTTACTTGAAAAAACCCGTCCTGATTCAACATTTGATCCAAACTTGGCCACCCGACAATTTCAGGAGTGGATAGGTACCGCCACCCACTCCTTAGCCCCAACTAAAAAACTCTCTAGAAATAGAGCAACGCCATCAGCCCCATGGTTTACAGAGGAGCTCCGTATTAAGAGGCAATTCTGTAGAAACAGGGAGAGACACTGGCGCAGATCCTACAGCGCTGAAAGCAAGACCGGTTATAAGGAAGCACTCGGACAATACAAAGTCCTTATTGTCGAGACAAAAAAATCCTATTTCACTGAACAAATCAATTCTGCTAAAAACTCAAGTAAAAAACTTTTTGAGATAACTAAGGTCTTAACGGGAAACGCACCGGACCTGAATCCTCCACAATCCCAAGTCTTTTGTGATTCTCTGGCTGATTTCTTTTTCACAAAGGTGAATGATATATATCAAGCATTCTCCACAAAAACAGTAATCAGCTCCCCCACATCTAACAACGGGATCAATAATATCGAACTATCTCAGTTCTCAGACCTTGGAGAAACACAAATCAAGGAAATAACGGCCACAATCAAATCAGGCTCAGCATTAGATCCCTGTCCTCTAAAAGTCATTCGTCCGATCATGGACTATCTCTCCTCTGACATTGTATCAATCTGCAACACAATGTTCAGAACTGGGATATACCCAGACTCCCTTAAAAACACCTTGGTCAAACCCTTACTTAAGAAAGCTAATCTGGACAAGGACCAACCAAAAAACTACCGCCCCATAGCCAGTCTTCCCTTTTTAGCCAAGGTAGTGGAAAAGGCTATGAACTTACAACTCTCGGAGTTCATAGAAAAACATCAACGATTGGACAACACTCAATTTGGTTTCCGCAAGTTCCATGGAACCAAAACTGTCTTAATAAAAGCTACAGAGGACATAAGAGTGATACGGGACCAAGGAGGTACAGCAATACTCGTATTGCTCGATCTGTCGGCAGCCTTCGACACGGTCGACCACAAGATCCTGGTAGACCGTGCCGAAAACCTGGGCATCCGCCACATGGCTAGAAATCTGCTTTCCTCCTTCCTGGCCGGTAGATCACAGGTGGTCACACTGGGGCCCTTCCAATCGCACAAGCTGTCACTACCGTGTGGGGTTCCTCAAGGCTCATCCCTCAGTCCGACACTATTCAATATCTACGTGTCGGACCTGGCCTCTGTCATCAAGGCCTATGGGATGAGCCTTACCTCATACGCGGATGACACCCAGCTTGTGTTGGCCATCAACCGGAATGGAGACAAGGTAGCCGAAAACTTCCAAGAGGGCATGCGGGCGATCGGTGAGTGGATGGCCTCTAACTGCCTAAAGTTAAATGCTGAAAAAACGGAGGTCGTCATATTTGGACATCTCTCCCCCGGATGGTCAAACACCTGGTGGCCCCCTACGCACGGAACACCACCTACACCAGCCGTCACCGTCAGAAATCTGGGGGTGATTTTTGACGATAAATTCAATTTCATGGCCCACTCAAATAAAATAGCAGCAACAGCCCATCATAAACTCAGGCTGATCAAGAAAATCATGCTGTTTCTAAAAACCTCAGGTAAGACGCTGGTAAGCCCCCTCGTGTTGTCATCTCTTGACTACTGTAACGGCTTATTCATCAACGCCCAAGCAAGAGTGACCAACAAAATGCAGACCATCCAGAATGCTGCAGCCTGTCTCCTGTCTGGAATCCCAAAGTTCTTACCAATCTCCGAGACCATAAGGGACCTGCATTGGCTCAAGATTCGAAACAGGATCAAGTTTAAAGCGCTGTGCATACTCTATAAAGCATTGCACAACTGTGGCCCACATTTCCTGAAATCCCAACTCAGATACCAATCCTCCACAAGATCGCTCCGATCTAACAACCTTAAAATCCTACAAATACCACGAACAAAAACAGTTAACTGGGGCGATAGACGCTTCCTTGTGGCAGCTCCCAGATTATGGAATTCCCTGCCAGCTTCCATCAAAGACAGCCCATTCCTGATGCATTTCCGCAGAAAGATAAAGACCTGGCTGTTTGATCAAGAATAGTTACCGGCCTAACCTCGGGAATACATTCAAAGTTTCTAGCGCCGAGATGACTACGGGCAATTGTACGCTCTGTATAAATCTCAAAAATAAATAAATAAATAAATAAAATGCCTGGCTCCAGTGGCGGCTGTGTTAAGGAAGCAAAAACATCAAATATTTCCTTACCTCGACGACTGGTTAGTCAAAGCACCATCGTAAGCACAAGCCAGGGCGTCAACACAGCCCTGCATAGAGTTGTTCGCCAATCTGGGTTTGACTCTTCTCAAATGAAAATCAAACCTCCAACCAACAAGAGTGATCACATTTCTGGGGGCAATACTAGACACGGACTGCAACAAGGCGTTTCCCTCCAAAGAAAGGCAACTGAGGATTGTGTCTCTCTTCCAAGACTTTGTAAGAAGAAAGTCTCTTTCAGTCCGCAGGTACAAATCCTTGCAGGACATGATGTCATCTTGCATTCCCCTCGTATCTCACTGCAGATTAAGGATACGCCCATGGCAAGAGCAGATCGATCTTCAGTGGCGTCAAGCGGAGGGATCCTTCAATGACACAATACGAGTGACACCAGTGATGTTGTAGGCAGCGGCATGGTGGAAACAAAAAGAAAATGTATCTCAGGGTCTGACTTTTCTTTCAAAAGCGCCTCCATTAGTAGTGACAACAGAAGCATCCCCAGAAGGATGGGGAGCTTTCCTTCAGGACCTTCAAGTCAGCGGTCGGTGGAAGGTACAGGAGCAGCAATTACACATAAATCTGCTGGAACTCAGGGCGATCCGCCTCGCATTGCAAGCCTTCCTGCCACGAATACGGAGTTCGCCGGTGTTGGTAAGAACAGACAACACTACGGTGATGCACTATTTAAACAAGCAGGGAGGAACAAGATCTCTCTCCCTATCTCAGGAGGCCCAGGAGATATGGGAATGGGAGCTTCAACAAGGAATATCGTTGTCAGCAGAACACCTCCCGGGAGATCAAAACATCAAGGCGGAAACTCTCAGCAGGCTCAAATCTTCCTGCCACAAATGGGAGCTGGACCAGGGGACCCTGGACAGCATCTTTCAAAGGTGGGGGACACCAATAGTGGACCTCTTTGCCACAAGAGAGAACAGGAAATGCTGGTACTTCGCAAGCTGGCTTCCCCAGAAGGGATCTTGGGGGAATGCGTTTTCCATGGCATGGTCCGGCGTCTTTGCTTACGGTTTTCCTCCAATTCCTCTTCTCCCCCGTGTACTGGTGAAGATCCAAAAAGAGCCGTGCAGACTGATCCTAATAGCCCCGTGGTGGCCCAGGCAACACTGGTTCACGGAACTCCTGCTGCTATCGGAGGACCGTCCAGGTCGTCTGCGACCAATTCCATCGCTTCTGACAATGTCCAGGGGTCAGGTGCTCCATCCGGACCTGAAATCCTTGCGATTAGCGGCCTTTCTCCTGAACACTGTGAGTTTAGTCATCTAAATATCTCACACGAATGTAGGAGAATCATGTCCAAAGCTAGAGCAGACAGTACCAACAAAACCTACAGGATGAAATGGAAGAGGTTTTGTCTGTGGTGTAGGAGACATAACAGTCACCCTCTTACTGCTGCACCTCATCAAATTATACCTTACATTCTGCTGTTAGCAAAGTCAGGATTGGCTCACACTGCCATCAAGGTGCATTTGCCTCGGTTATCCCGCTATAGGAGGTCTTCATTAGGCCCGTCCTTACGTGTTGGGCTGCTTCAAGCAATGGAGCACGCCGGAATTGGGTGTCCCATGTAAATGTGATGATTTTTCGAGCCAGGATACGTTGCACTTTATGATGTTTTGCAGTTTTTTTTAGAGACCCAAGAATTAAATATTTAGTACCTGTTTTAAAAGATACTGGTTTTATTCAAGTTAGGCCTGCATTGCTATACTTACAGTCCTTAGGTAACACCTTCATTACATACTCTGTGGCGAGCTTTTTAGTTGCAGCGTTTAGAATTAAGTCAAGGCTCAATAAGGGCATTACTGTACCATGAATGTTGACATATACGTCCTGTTAATTATGATTGTACATATGTTCTGCTTCCCATGACTGTTTATTGTGTGGCTAATTCGGATGAATTGTATGTACCCTTTTTTTTTTTTTTTTTTTTTAACATTTTATTTTTGTTGTTGCTATCACATGTTATACATTTGACATCAATCATTCTGTAGAGCAGCGTCAACATTCAGCTGTTTACGATTAACAGAGCAACTTTTTATTTTTCCCCCCCCCAACATAAAACTTGCTACTTCACGGGTTGCATTGATTGAGCTCGCATTGTAGGCTATTGCAGCATTGGTGTGTATACATTCGTTCATCAGCCCTAAAGCCAGTCTCTAATAATACCATTCACTCTTCTAGGCCTGTCCCCCAGTTCCCGGGGTCATTTTGTGTCTCGGGGTCCTCCTCCTCCCCCTTCATTGCACCAGATCCTCCTCGTCCCCTGAGCTATCCCCCTCCTCCTCTTCAGGCAAAGGTTCACAAATGTCCCCCCTGTATGTGTTCCATGGTATCCAAATTCTGTTCCATTTACGTGGATTATGTCTCTGCTGATATACTGCCCTCTCTGTCACCATGAGCATGTCCATATTCCTGCACCACTGCGCTAGTGTCGGTGCCTCTAGTGCTCCCCAATTTTTCGCGATATCTCGCTTCGCCATCATTACGCCAATGACCACCCACCCCTTTGCATTCATTGTTAAATCTGTTGGGCCCCATACATTCAGGAGACAAATTCTGGGGTCAGGCGTGAACGGGTTCTGGAGGGCTTGACCGATCGTGCGTGTGACACGCCTCCAGTAATCCTGTATGATTGGGCAAGTCCATATAGTGTGGAACAGTGTACCCTCCTCCCCACATTCCCTCAGGCAATACGGGTGTTCTGCTCTGTGTATTTTGTATAGTGTAGTGCGTGTGTAGTAGACCCTATGCAGTACTTTGAGTTGGACCAGCCTGAATCGGGTGGAGATGCCCGCCTCTCTGGGCGACGCCAGGGCTGCGTTCCATTCTGCCTCATCCAGGTCTCCTACCTCATCCACCCAGTATCCCTTCAGCCTTTCAAGGGGATCCGGTAAGTTGTTCATCAGTTTGCGGTAAGTGAGGGAGGTTGCACTGGATTCCATGTAGTCCGTAAGCAATCGGTCCTCTAACGGGGCTGATTCCGGAAGCGTCACCCCTGGCTCTAATACCGACAAGAGCGCGTGTCTAATCTGTATGTACCTATATGTTTCGGTCACTTCTAGGTTATATTGCTCCCTCAGGGTTGCAAAGGAGAGCACTCCATCCCTTGTCCATAGGTCGCCCACCGTAGAGATCCCAATGGTATCCCATTGGTCAAACCCTTTTGAGCTGCGCAGGTTGCCGAGGGCTTTGGCGTCCCACAGTGGCGTAAGGTTAGTGATCACTCCCTCCCACGCCAGCCATCTTTGCGCCTTGTGCCAGATGGCTACTGTGTGTTTGGTAGGTCCCACTAACTTTCTCACTAGTCCTTTGTCGTAGAGTGGTGCCAGAAGGGTGGATGTGCCCAGCTGGTGCCTATCCGCCTCATATGCCGGATCGTCATGTGCCGCGTGGACCCATTGGTTGATCACCTTGAGGTGAGCGGCCCAGTAGTACAATTCGAGGTTAGGGAGGGCTATTCCCCCACTGTACCAGTCTCTGGTTAATTTCAATTGCGCCACCCTCGCCGGTTTGTCACCCCACAGGAGGCTGGATAATTGCGCCGCCACGTGGCGGAAGAGCGATGCGGGGACCATCGCCGGCGTGTTTTCCAGGATATAAAGGAAGCGTGGCAGCGCCATCATCTTGAAGAGCGCTGCTCTACCTAATAGTGTTAATGGGAGATTTTTCCAGTGACGCACATCCGCCTTTAGCCTGTCCAGCTGGGGCTTGAGATTCAGGTCAACAAAGGTTGAGTGGTCCTTCGTGATCCATATCCCTAGGTATTTAAAGGAGAGGCGTTCTACGAGCAATTGGCAATCTTCAGGCAACGCTGGCAGGTCGCCCTGCACCATGAAGATTATGGACTTGGACCAGTTAAGTTTATACCCTGAGGCTGTACCGTGGGTTTCGCACAGTGCCAGTAGGACCGGGATGCCGTTCGTGAGGTCCATGAGGTAGACGAGCATGTCGTCGGCGTATAGTGAGACTCTATCTTCCCAACCGCCTCCCCAATTTACGCCTTTCAGCAGGTGGGTGGTTCTAATAACTGTGGCCAGGGGCTCTAGTACGAGGGCGAACAGTAGTGGCGAGAGTGGGCACCCCTGTCTCGTGCCCCGCGCCAGCGAAAACTCCCGAGATACGTGTCCATTTGCGGTTACCCTCGCCACGGGCTCGGTATACAGTAGTCTGACCCATGATATGAACACCGGGCCAATACCCATGTGTTCCAGGACCGCAAAGAGATAGCGCCACTCCACCATGTCAAACGCCATTTTGGCATCTAGTGACAGTACCGCCGCTGGTTCCTCTAACCGCGGGGCTCTGGCCAGCACCCCGTGCAGCCGTCTCAGGTTCAGCGCCGTACTCCGGTGCGGCATGAAGCCCGACTGGTCCGGGTGTATCAAATGCGTCAGGTGAGGCAGTAGCCTGGTGGCCAATAGTTTCGCCAGGATTTTATTCTCAGCGTTAAGGAGGGAGATCGGGCGGTACGATCCGCAGTCCTCAGGGGGCTTGCCGGGCTTGGGTATCGCGACTATCGTGGCCGTGCGTTGGTCAGGGGGCAGTCGTCCCTTTTCCCGACACTCCTGGAACATATCAAGCAATGGTATGGATAACGTTTCGGACATACTTTTGTACCATTCTATCGGCACACCATTGGGGCCTAGTGCTTTCCCCGGGTGCAGTGCTGTTATGGCTATCTGTATTTCTTCCGCTGTCAGGTCGGATTCAAGCTCGTCTCGTTGGTCGGGGGTGAGAGTGCGGATCGGTACTCCTATGAGCGAGCTCTCCGCCATCTCCCGCGTGACCTCATACTCAGGGGTGTACACGTATTGGAAGTGGTCTGCCAGGAGTTCCACTATTGTTGCCGGGCTAGAATGCAACTCCCCATTAGGGTCTTTCAGCTGGAGTATGGCCCTCTGACCTCCCCGCGCTTTCTCCAACCATGCCAGGAGCTTCCCTGCTTTGTCGCCCATGTTGTATACCCTACTCATAGTTGCTGACATATGTTCCCTTACTCTGTGGCGCAGAAAGTCGGTATGGCGCTGCTGGGCCAATCGGAGCGCGTGTTGTGTGTCCCCAGTTGGGTTCCCTTCGTGGTCCCGTGTTGCCTTGTCAAGTTGTCCCTCCAGACCTATCAGTTCCTGACGCCGTGTGCGCTTGTACTGCGCTATCACCGAGATCGCCTGCCCGCGGAGTACCGTCTTATAGGCCTCCCAGAGGACCGTAGGCGATTCCACTGAACCTACATTTTCGTCGAGATATGATCGTGTACTTCTCTTCAAGGCCTTGGCGATGCCAGGCTCTCCGAGGTACCCCGGGTAGATAGGGAAGATACGCCTACGGGTTCTTTCCGGACTGGAGAGAGTCAGTGTTAGCGGGGAGTGATCGGAGACCCCTCGCGGTCTAATCTGAGAGTCAGTGAAAGTGAGGAGACTCCCTTCCAATGTCATTAGATAATCAATCCGCGACAGGCTGTCGTGAACTGCCGAGTAATATGTGTATTGCCGGTCTACTGGGTGGAGTCGCCTCCATATGTCCACTAAGCCCTGTGCCTCCATGAAGTCCTGCAATTTGGAGTGTGCCTGTGTTTGTGTACGCGTTGGGTGTCTATCTAGGGAGTCTTGCGCCACTGCATTAAAATCCCCGCCCAGCACAAGGGCCCCCTCTGGAAGGTCTAATAGGAATCTACCTAGTTCCGTGAAGGCTATAGTGTGTAGTGCCGGCGGGATGTATACTGATACTATGTTAAGTGGTTTTCCCTCCCATTGTCCATGTACCGCTGCGAATCGGCCCTGTGTGTCCATTGCAACTGATTGGAGTATAAACCTGGACGAGCGGTGAATCAGTATCCCGGTGCCCCGGGACCCCGTCGTGAACTCTGAGTGGGCCACCATGCTATAGCCCTTCCTGTCCAGGGCCCTTGTGGCCGTGCCTGTGAGGTGTGTTTCTTGCAGTAGGACCAGGTCGGGATTTAGTCTTTTTATATTTTGCAGAACCAGCCCTCGCTTAATCTTGTCGCCCAGACCTCTCACGTTCCAGGACATGAGGCTCAACAGCGCTTCCCGCCCTACATCAGTGCCCTCCCCCATCGTGTTCGTGTATGCGGACTGAGAAATCATGCGCAAGGAGGACCAGGAGGTCCGTGTAGTGACTCTGCGTGCAGCATCCTGACCTTAACATTCTGTGCCCATGCGCCCCTTCGTAGCAATTTTGACCCCGTGTAGAAATTAAGAACCATAACCCCATCCTACCCCCAACTCCCCCCCTCCCTGCCCCCCTGCTCAACGGACTTACAACTGCCCGCCCCCCCCAACTCAGCAGAGTGCTTGAACCCAACCCATAACATAGTACTTGCTCGCTGGGGTGAAGGATTCTCCGAGGTCGGCGGCCCCCTCCTTGGCCGCGGAGGCCCTCAGCCCAGTGTCCAGGGCGGCATTCTCGGGCCGCGGCAATTTCAGTTCAAATGTACAGTATCCGGGGATCACTGTTCTTCGTCATCGCCCCCCTCCTGAGTTTCCTGCAATGGCGAAAGTGGCTCCGCCTCGGCACCATTTGATTGCAGGCCTTGCTGTGATCCACCATTACGGTTTTTGGTTTGTCTGTTGGAGCGACGGGGGAGGCCTGTCGTCCGCCAACCCTCCAGCTAATCCTGTGCCACCTCCGGGGTGTCAAAAAACCAAGTCTTATTGTCGGCTACTACCCGAAGTTTTGCTGGGAAGAGCATTGAATAAGGGATCTCTCTGGCTCTTAGTTCTTTTTTGACCTCGAAAAAAGTTCTCCTTCTCCTCGCGACCTCCGCCGTGTAGTCTGGAAAAAATGCTAGCGTGGCGTTTTGAATTTTAATGGGGGGTGAGGTTCTTGCCGCCTGTAATATGGCATCTCGGTCTCTAAAATTAAAGAGTCGTGCTATAATCGGCCTGGGGTTAGCACCCGTTTGTCGGCGCCCTCCAGGGACTCTGTGCGCCCTCTCCACTGTGAAAAAATTGGAGAGTCCCTTAGGTTGTAGGTGCTGTTTGATTAAGTTCTCCACATATAGGTCCATCGACCTCGTGTCTTCCGATTCTGGCACACCAATTATACGGATGTTGTTCCGTCTCGAGCGTCCTTCCTGGTCATCAAGCTTGTCTCTCAGCTCCCTATTCTCTTTCGAGAGACGATCCATATTAGTCTGTAGCTCCGACACATCTTCCACCAAGGCTTTTGTCACGATTTCCATCGTGTTCACTTTCTCCGTCATCTTGTGGAAGTCTGCCCGAATCAGCGTGATTTCGGCCGAGATTGACCCCACTGTGGCCTGCACCTGTGTGAGGGCCCGCATGACATCGTCCAGGGTAGCCTTCTTGTTCCCCGTCGCCTCCACTGTCTTGCCCACCTGTGTCCTGGCATCTGGCGGGGGTGTGGCGGGCTTCTCGTATGCGAAGCGGTCAAGGCGGGACTGCGTCGTGTTGTTCTTCGGCCCCTTTCCAGCCATTTTGTTCGTGGAGCCGTGCCCCTTACTCTCCTCCGGGGCAGCCCCTCGTCACACCAGTTTCCCGGACTCACACAGCGCGCAGTCCACTCTCGGTCGTGACCCTCAGGGCCCCGGTATGGCACCTCCGGCTCGCCTCCGGCCTTGTTACGTGGCGGCGTGGGGCCCCTCTGTTCAGCTATATGCGAGGCCGCTGGACTGCACTCTGCCCAACCTCGTGGTATCGACGGGTCGCGGGCCGCGGAGATGCCCCCTCAATAGCTGCTGCGCCGAGAGCGGTCTTGTTAATCCTTAGTCTTTTTCCCCTGCCGCTGTTGCAGTGTTTACCCCTCTCCCAGTCACCTCGGCCCCTGCCCGGGGGTAGTATTCCACTTAGTGTCTCAAAAGGGCCCCTGTGCCCGCTTGTGATTGTATTGCGCTCCTACACAGGGGGGGGGGGGTCTGTGAGCCGTGTAGCGCTGTACCAGGCGGTGCTCCGCTGTGCAACGACGGTATCTACGTGTCCTCAGCGCTGCCTGCGCCAGTTCTGTGTGTAGGCCTTTGTCTTTGCCCCCTGTCGCAGCTGCCGGGGAGAGGGCGTCACGCTTAGTTGTATAATGGCCCTCGTGTCCTCTCGTGCGTGCAGTACGCCGGAGCCGTGGGTCGCTGTTTCGGGTGGCTTGTTGTCGCGTAGCGACGGTACCTGCTTTCCCTCGGCGATGTCAGCACCAGATCTGTTGTGCATGGGGACCCGGCCGGGTCCCCAAGATGGCGGGCACCGTTTCAGGTTCTTCCCCTCCGCACGTCCGTGCCTGATTCCTCCGGTCGCCTGATCCGTCTTCCGCCACTCAGCGCGGGGGCCCCCGGGGTCCCGCTCGGGGCTTTGGATGCCTGGACAGTTCTGCAGGATGTCGGGGATTCTCCCTCTCCGTAGGTGTCGCGGGCGGGCGCTTCCGGCGGCCCTCCGCCCAGATCGGCTCACTTCCTGCCGGCTCTTCGTCCAGGCCAGTGTCCGGCTCGGGATCCCCTCTGGGGCCTGCTCGGGGTCAGTGATATCTCGGCTCCCCGTTCACGGATTTTCTTTCCGCTTGGCCGTACCTCTGCCGCCCGGTCCTGGGCGTCAGTACCTTCCCGCTTGGGACATAATTGTCTCGGATAGCTAGTCGGATTTCGTTGGAGGCCGCTTCAGCCGCGGAGCTCTCCCTCTAGGCAGCCACCATCATCGGCTGCTGGCCACGCCCCCCGTATGTACCCTTTTAACTTGTATATATTATTGTGTTTTATTTTATTGGCTTTTATGATTTTAAGCAAATCGAATAAAGTGTATTTTGACTGACTGACTGACTGCCGTCCTTATGGTCATCAAGGAACATCAAACAGTTTATAAAGGGGTTATTCAGGGTCTTTCCTCCAGTAAAGCCTCCACCACCACTATGGAATCTCAATATAGTACTGTCACAATTGATGAAACTACCGTTTGAGCCTATACACAGAGCGGACCTTAAGTTCTTGTCCTGGAAAGTGGCTCTTCTCATTGCACTAACTTCAGCGAGAAGAGTAGGTGAACTGCAAGCGCTCACAATGCAGAAGCCTTTCCTACAGTTTTAGGAGGATACAATGATTCGTAGGACGAATCCAAAATTCATTCCTAAGGTACCAACTGATTTTCATCTGAATGAGCCGTTGGTGTTAAAACGTTTCTTTCCTGATCCATCAACAGCAGCAGAAAGAGTTTTGCACTCACTAGACGTTCAAAGATGTATGAAGTTCTACTTAAAGGAAACTAAGAGCTTTTGCAAATCTTCTCAGCTCTTGGTCGCTTTCAGCGCACCCAGGAAAGGTTTCCCTTTATCTAAAAGGGGAATTGCCAGATGGATTTCCAGTGCGATTGTCTGCTGTCATCAAGCTGCTGGAAAACCTCTAAATGCACGAGTTTCGTGTGCATTCCACGAGGGCGGTGGCCACATCTACTGCACTATTTAGAGGAGTGCCAATCCAGGATATGTGCTGAGCAGCGACCTGGGCATCCACGCACACTGAGGATTGTGTCTCTCTTCCAAGACTTTGTAAGAAGAAAGTCTCTTTCAGTCCGCAGGTAAAAATCCTTGCAGGACATGATGTCATCTTGCATTCCCCTCGTATCTCACTGCAGATTAAGCATACGCCCATGGCAAGAGCAGATCGATCTTCAGTGGCGTCAAGCGGAGGGATCCTTCAATGACACAATACGAGTGACACCAGTGATGTTGCAGGCAGCGGCATGGTGGAAACAAAAAGAAAATGTATCTCAGGGTCTGACTTTTCTTTCAAAAGCGCCTCCATTAGTAGTGATTGGTGGTTGGAGGCAGCCGCAGAGTCGGATGCGGCGGTGGGAGAGGCGCGGTACTGCGGAATATCATCCAGTAACGGTGAGCCTTCTTTCCATCCCTCCATCTGTAATTTCTCTTGTTTTACAAAGTCACATTATGTATATGTATATATGTGTATGATATTATGCTTGATTTTCAAGTTGTATTACATGATTATGAAAAGTATCAGAGGAATGTGCTTTGTAATCTCACTGCTCGCTATTCTGATTCAGGCATGTGAATCTATGAAAGTTCCAATACTGGAGTAAGAAAACAAGTTACTTACCTGTAACTTTAGTTCTCCAGTATTGGAAGCTTTGATAGATTCACATGCATTCATAGACATTGAATGTAGTATATGATCAATAAAACCTAGACATTCAATGAAAAAGCTATTTAAAGTGACGTTTTTGTTCGCTTTGTTTATAACACCTGGCAGATGCCAGTGGTTTAAACACCTCCCCAGACACCAGCTTTGTCTTTCCTCCTGGTATGGCTAGGGAGGAAGGGGCTTCATTTGCCATGGTGGGGTGGAAGGCGGCTGAGGTCCCGTGCCTTACCCTATCCTCAGTGGCACTCTGTAGGAAAAGGCCTCTTTTAAACATGGTTTCCCCCACTTTTTGCCTGCTGGTACTGATGCTTTTGATTGGAAGTGAGCCAGGGCTCATTACCTAAAAATGACACAAATGTTAACTGTATCCCAATTGGCAAGGACTTTAGCACCCTTGTAAGACCCTGGTAAACGGTGCCCCTCGTACTCAGGGCATGGGTACTAAGGAGGGTTCCTAAGGGCTGCAGCATGTATTATCCCACTCAAAGGGACCCACACTCAAATTGCAAGCAGACTGCCATTGCAGGATGCATGAAATGGTGCAAGCCAGTGCAGGTTGCATGAAATGGTGCAAGCCATTTCGAAAATACAACATTGCCCACTCCCTGTGTGCAATGCCTACTTACATGTACTATATGTAAGTCACCGGTACAGAAGGCCTTGAAAGACCTAAGGCAGGGTGCATTATATTACATGTGAGGGCACATCTGCATGAGCAGGTATGCCACTTTGATGCTTAGTTCCATTGCTATTCATTGTAAGTAAGAACTCCTTCTCCCAGGGGATGAAGGCAGTGGCCCACTGGATGGCATCTAACCTCCTGCAATGCAATGTTGCGAAAACGGAGGTGATGCTGTTCGGGGAAGCCAAAATCCTTTGGTCCCCGGACTGGTGGCCACAAGACCTTGGCCCAGTCCCTGAGCCTAAACAGGTGGTCAAGGATCTCGGGGTTCGTCTAGACCAGGACCTCTCTTTTAAAAACCATACTGCCGAAGTGGTAGGGTCCTGTTTCCACATAATTGGGATGTTGCGGAAGGTATTTCCCCTACTGCCGGACTCAACCAGGAAGACCCTGGTACAAGCCCTGATATTGAGTCGGCTGGACTACTGCAACGGGTTGCTCCTCTCAGCAAATGAGGGGGTTACCTCTAGATTGCAGGTTGTTCAAAATACAGCGGCTCGCCTTGTTCTTAATAAACCCCCTCGAACACCCTCTAAACCCCTTCTGACTGCGTTGCATTGGCTCTCTGTGAAACAAAGGGTGAAGTTTAGGGTGTGCTGCATTATGCACAAGTGTCTTTTGAGAAAAGGCCCTCTATATTTGCTTAGCAAATTTTCTCCTTACGTGCCTCCACGGTCCTTGAGATCTAGTGAACAGGCCTTGCTGCAGATACCTAGAGCAAAAAAGGTGAGACAAGGGGACAGAGCGCTTTCCATTGCGGGTCCCATGTTGTGGAATACCCTCCCACTTTCCTTGAGACTCTGCAATGAGCACCTCGCATTTAGGCGACAGCTGAAAACGTTCCTATTTTAAATCATGGAGACACAGTGACAGGTTGTTTATTTGCTTCTAGGTTGCCAAAGGCGCGGAGATACTCCTTCGGGAGGTGATCCTAGTGCGTTACAAACTCGCAAATAAATAAATAAATAAATAAGTGATGAGAAAGCCATTTTCAAGACATGTACTGGGCATGATTAACGTGGAAGTAGGGACCCCTTAACTAATGAACGTTCCTAGGACAGGGAAAATGCAATTGGCAATACAAATTTACAAGGCATCAGATACTGATATAATCAGACCTAAAGTAGAAACATAATGCAGAAGAACTTAATGTACCAGTCAAAACTAGAAAGTAATTTCCTTTTATTATTTGTACAAAATATTTAAAAAGGTGTCATCTAACATTTTAAGACATTTAACGACAACAAATGAAAATGTTGCTGTCCATTATCGCAGACTGAAGGCCTGAGGGTAATAATACGCTCTTGAGGTGGTCTAAGGAGCCTACACAACAGTTGTTGTACAGTACAATATTCATTACAATCTGATGGGTTTCACAGAACTTGGACACAATGCCGACATATAAATACTTTGCAACACTGAAAAAACAAGCTTATGTATGAGCACATGTATTCAAATAAAATGTGGAGCTGATTCTCGGAGGTATTACTGGGCATTGATCATTACGAGTTACCTAGCTACATGATGGCTGCACTAAGAATACTGATGTTTGGTATCAAACACCTTCTCTTAATAAATCTGTACTGATGCCAGCATCTGATTTATTGGGACATGTACCCAGAGGGTAGCTTAGTGGTGCCCCTTGTAACTCTACCAGTCAGTCTCTTAGTGTATTGGCTGACTGGCATCTTCCAGTCTGCCATCACAGACAGGTTTCTGGCCCACTGCAATGGTTTGCCTGCACTCTCAGAGGCCAGGAACAATACCTGCTTGGCCGTAGGTGTTCTCACCTCCTCTAGCAGGATGGCTAGACATTTAGCATGTGAAGGCTTCAAAGCCTCTGCTGCCTTTGACATGCAACTCCCAGACCTGGGGAGCACACCCCCCTGCCCTGGGCCCATTTGGCACCAGAGCAGGTGGGAAATTAGTTATTCAGCACGCATGTTGCACTAACTGGCTAGCCACAGCCCCCAAAGGTGGGCTACCTGAATTGAACTTGCCACCCCCTAAATGATCAATGAGCTCGTCAGCTCGAGGGATGGGGTGTGCATCAGTCTTATTGACTGCATTGAGTCCCTGTAATTCATGAAGAACCTGAGCTCAGGTGTGGTACCTGGAGTGGCAGTCTTGGGGACCAGCACCACCGGACAAGGGTTGCTTGAAGGTTCAGTTACCCCTAGCTCTAGAATTTTGGAGGCTTTTCCTTCATGCTGGCTCTCACCTTATCAGGGACATACAAGACTTCCATCTTACCTGCTTCTGCACCTGGACTCTGCCATCTGTTATTCGGCCCTGCCAAGTGGTGCCACCTCAGACCCTTGGAAGTGAGGCCTAAGGTGCTTCTTCAAGCCAACCCACGCATTCTCATCAGAACCAGCACATCTTCGCCTTTGCGTGGCTCAAAACTGAGTTTCATTGCCTTTGCGTGGATTGGAACCAGCGTATCCGTGTCGTTGCGTGGAGCGAACCGGCGCATGGCCTTTGCAACCAATGCATCATCTGCTGCAGGAGCATCGCATCCAGAACCAGGGCATCGCACTCGAAACCGGTGCATCACCACTGCAGCATAGAGAAAATTAACGCATCACATCCACTGCATGGCTCAACACCAATGCACGGCGTTGGCTGCCCTCTCATCTTCGTCAACAACATTGCAGTCCGGATCAAGGTACTTTTGTTCAGCTTGCCTAACTGTTTCCTGTATCTGGCCAATGCTCCTTCGCGTTTGGCCTGAACTTTTGAGTTCGTCTCTGTCCGACGTGACCAGATATACCATTTAAGCGCTATTTTTCAGTTTATTCTTCAGAAATCCATGATTCAAATTCTACATATTGGATTTTTATCGTTTTGGTCTTGTTTTATTTATAAAATTATTCCCTGGTTTTCTAACCTGGTGCAGAGTCTTTGTGTGGTGTTTTCACTGTTACTGTTTGAAGTGTTGTACCAATATATTGCCTCTTAAGTTAAGCCTGACTGCTCTGTGCCAAGCTACCAGAGGGTGAGTAGAAGGTCATTTAGGGTGTGTTGTGACTTACTCTGACCAGGATTGTGGTTCCTGCTTGTACAGGGTGCATACCTCTCCCAACCAGAAACCCAATTTTTCTAACTTATGACCTTCTTCAATTCGATAGGCTTGAAACAAGCACAAAGTCCAATTGCCATTGGCATCAGTTCTCTGCTCTTGCCCAGTGTGTTGAGATACCAATTCAGAAAAATGGAGGCGAGGACTGTCCTTCTACACCACTATTTTTGCCAAACTGCTGCTCGCAGCACACTTGCGGCTGTCAGCTGAGTCAAACATCTCCATCACAGTTCCTCCAGCAGCAGAGCACCCACCCTTCATTCTCAAGGGTAATCTATAGGCTTGTGTATGGAACACTGGCCAGTCCCTTCACCAGAGTTTATCAAGGTCTTCAGCATCTCATCTATTGCCCCAATAATAATCGAATCTGTCACATGTGACAGCAAGTCCTGTGCTCTGAACCGGAAGCTCCTCCCCAGATTGTTCAGCATAAGGCTCTCAATTGCAAAGGTTTTTAACTCTACAACATCTTCTAAAGTAGCTTTGTCTCCTAGAACTGACCCTTCTAATGTTGAAGTGGTGACAGGCACATATGCTGATTTGTGTTCAATCTGCAGCATTCTATTTGCCAGGCCCTTCGATTTCCCCTTCACTGATCGCTCTGCTGCCTCAATTCTACCTGTTCTATGATCTAAATCCACATTGAATGCATGTTTAAATCACATCTGAGCCTATTGGCCCTTTAACAGCTCAGTAGTGCCTACGTGTTCTTTTCCCTCTCCTCCGCTCCTTCCCATATGCAGTGGCACACAGGGCACTTCTCTTGTCGCCACGAGAGTTGGAGGCACCCCAGCATGCCCCAGAGATGATGTTGCCCACATGGGATGCAGATGGTCAGTCACAGTAGGCAAGCACTTTGACTTGGCTGGGGTGAGCAAACAGTAGATGTAGAGGGATATGTAGAGCAAACTCAGCTGTCTTCTTCACCATCCATTCCAGTGTATTTTTGCCATCTTATTGGGATTGGGAATAGATGGCTTTGTGATCCCATTGCTCAAGTCACTCCTGTTTCCCAGTCGTCCAGATAGCCCTCAACAAGATATGGACAAGAGTGATTCTGGTGGTCGCCATGTAGCCGTGTATCCTCCTTGAGATGATGTTCGCAGCAGTTCCAGATTAGATGCATGCCCAGGTCTTGTTGCCTCTTTTATATCCTCTGCTCCTGCAGTATGGTAATGCATATAGCATTGAAGGCCTGGTCACTGAGAACTTAGGAGCAACTTACTAGTGAGACCACTTTTGCCCTGCAGCATATCAGGTGCCCTGCGACTCTGCGTACACAACTACACAAGTAAGTGTAAGTGTGGTGAGGAAACACATCTGGCTTTGCTTTTATGGCATTACCCATGATCTCTAAGTTAGCCTAGCAGGAACTCAATTTTAAGGTGGTGATCACCACACCAAATTTTTCAGTGGATCTCTCTAAACTTTTCAAAGGATCCCATGTTGGTGAAATAAAACAGTTATTTACCTGTGTGAATGTCATCAGCATCTCGCGTTGCCTGCAGTCCTCCTCTATCTGAATTAGAAGATTCATACACGTGTAGATTATGTAAAACCCTTAAATTGGCCACAGAATCTCTATAAGGTGATGAAGTCTTGCAGATGACACTAGTCTTTTTTTATCCAGTTGCCTTAAAATGCTATCTTATGATCTCCTCTGATGCCAAGGTGTGTGCCAAGAGCAACCATGGTGTGGAATTATTCTTAGTGGGTGCTGATTCCCTGCAAAACGGTGAGTAATTACCTTTTCTTTCATATCTTGCACAGTGACTTGAGTTGCCTGCAGGGACTCCCATTTTGCCAGATAAAGTAAGTGGGATAGAGGGAGATAAGGTGTCGTTCCTTGGATTACAAAATTTGGTCAAGAGACCACATTACCCCTGAGTTTGGCTAGCCTGCGTCCGGACAGTATTTTGTATTCAGCCTAGAAAAAGTTAAAGCCTACTGTGTCTATTTGTTTTTGTTGGCTAGGCTGTTTTCTATTTTGCTAAGCGATAACAAACCAAAAACCCATACCCGCCCCTACGGTAACTGGTTGTAATGAACTTAGGAAAATGTCCGGTGCTTCAAAATAAGTTTCTGTTAAGTAGATGGTGTGAAACCAACTCCTGATTTGAATATTTTTTATCATAGATGTCTGATTCGTCTGGTGCTTTCCAAAGTTGGGTCAGAACCTGAAGAAAAGAGGTAAGATATAATATATTGACAGTTTATTTCATGCTGTTTTTGAGGTAGGCAAGTGAGTTTGAGGGTCCTCTATAAATATTTATATGACACCAGGTAAGGCACCCTCTGGGAAACTCTTTCAAAAACATTTTAGTTATTAAAAGTTCGACTAATCCTTCATGCAGTGCTGACTTCTTTAACCATGCTTGCACCTCTCACATGGCATTCTTGCGACCACGAGATGTGCTAGTTGGTCCTAGTAGAGCATGCTAAGTAAAGGGTGTCTCCTGAAGAGCGTCCAGGGTTTTAGGATCCTCTAGTAGTGCATGAAGGCAGGTGGTTAGGACTATGTTCCTATGGAGATAGCCTTGTTCTAGTACACAGACAGAGGGGTAATGAGCAAATACTTAGGATATGCCAGCAGGATTAGAAGAGGGGAATATGTGCTGCTCATAAGATGACTAAAGTATCTGGTTGGTTGTACCTATGTTGGGTGGTGTCCAGACTTATGTCAGATATATATCAGATAGCGACATCTAGCTGCAGATTCCTTAACTTAAAATATCCTCCAGGCGCCGGTATGGATCTGGGGATTTTTCAGCAGTACCTATGGATGCCGTTGGACGGCGTTACATGGCTCTGCCCTGACCTCGTCCATGGATATGACATCAGTGGAGCCATATAAGTCCCTCCCGGCGCAATGACGTCAGTTTTCTTTTTTTCTGTGCCCGCAACGCAGATCCAGGAGAAGCAGTTCCTCTGTTTGGTCCTTTTAGGCCTTACCGATGCCTTTTCGCTTCCAAAAATAGTGTGCAATGCCTTCAGGCTTCAAATCGTGTGAGACCTGCACACGGCAGATGTCGGCGACGGATGCGCACATGATCTGTATGTGGTGCTTGGGTGAGCACTACGACTCCGAGGAATGCGATGCCTGTCAGCAGCTGAAGCCGAAGCCCTGGTGGGAAAGTCAGATGAAATTGCTGTCTGCCCAGATGTCCAGTTCGGAGTCCAAGCGTTGCCGATCTCCAGCTTGATCGGAGGCTGCGGTCCTGTGCAGGTCACGGAGTCGTTTCCGCGGACGTCGCTCTCCTCAAGTAGGTAAGCACAAGAAGAAGTCACGGAGGCCGTCAGCCTCACGTAGTCAGGACGTTGATGCCCACTGCTCCCGGTTTTCACCGGGCACGGCACCTCAGCAGTTGATCCCCACCTACCCACCATTTCCTGGTGTTAGAGCGACCAGGACCGAGATGGAAGCCTATTTTTAGGCTTTGCAGGCAATCTTTGGGTCACCCCTCTGCCTGGCATACCTTCAGGCCCCACAGAGGAGATAAGGACTAAGATTAGGAGCCAATCGAGTGCCCTGTCTCCGGTTCCGGAGTCGCTGCTATGTCTGGAGTCAGGACAGTGGGGCTTCCAAGTCAGACATCAGGCTGCAGTCTACCTACGCTGTCAGGGCACAGTCCTGTGGGGCTCCCTGCGATAACATCTGATGCGGCCGCAGCAGGGGAATTGTCTCAGAGGTGCCACCATCACAAAATGCAGTCTCCTATTGCGGTGGATGTCTGGTCGACGCCGTCCAGACACCAGTCAATAGGGTCTCCTTCGACATTTGTCGATGTTGAGGCAACGTCGTCTCAACGTCGATCGACGCCGGTGACGTCCCATGCTGCTCCTTTGCTCGTGGAGGATGAGCCCCTGGGGGTTCACCCTCCCCCTTGTTGCTTCAATGTTCCCCAGAACGTGTTCCTGTGGAGCGCTTGCATGCCCTTGGTCCTCCCTGGGCTGTAGAGTCTTTGGCTTTTGGTGGATGTGTTAGCATGCAACCGTCCCCTACTGAAGATCTGCTGTCGCCACCTAGAATGGCCACGGAGGCTAGTGCGGAGTTTGAGAGGGTTTTTCACAAAGCCGCTGACATTCTACAGAGCCATCCTCCATCAGTCTCTCTGCCTTCTGATCCCTTGTTGGATCTGCTCCACCAGGGCAACGCGGATGTCGAGCCCTTGCTGCCTTTTGGCAGGTCGCTGTACAACCTTCTTTAGGGGCTTGGGCAAGGCCCTCATCGGGAGACCCTGTGGATTGTGCTGTCGCACATCATCATCGCCCGGCTCCAGATGACCCTGTCTGTTTGTCCCCCCACCCTAGGGCTCAAGGGCTGGTCGTCCAGGCAGCCTTAGACTCGCTGCCTTCTTCCTCTCATCCTTTACTTCCACATACTAGGGAGTTTTAATGGTTGTAGACATGTGGTCGACATATATTTGCATCCACGAGCTCAGCCCTACGATCCATGAACACGTCCTGTGTGTTTGCACGAGCTACTTTCCCCTCTGGGACTCAGTTGAGCGCCTCCTTCCCTCTCTTTCGGAAGGCCCTCGGCTGACCTGGTTCGGACACTCCAAGGTGGCCGAGAACTGGCACAGTTTTCAGTTCGGTCAGCCATGGACATCACTGACTCTGTGAGTTGGGCTATGGACAGGTCAGTGGCTCTGCGTCGCCGTTAGCTGCGGGATGGGAGCTTCCTGAAAACTTTCAGGAGCGTCTTCGAGATTTGCCTTTTGAGGGGGCTCACCTTTTTGACAGTCATGCGGTCTCAGCGGTCCAGCATCTCATGTCTGGTTTTCCTTAATTTCCGTTGATCTAGTCCTTTGTCGTGGATTTCTAATCTTGTTTGCATTGGTTGCAGTATTGTCACTGCTTTCTCTGGTATCCGTCCCTGGGTTCAAGCTGATATTTCCCAGATGGTCTGTACAGCTGGACAGCTGTTTCTGCCCTTATTTTCAACTCCTCTATCTACGAGCTAGTCTCATGAGGTATTCCCTTGCCTTTTATAGGGATGTTACATACCCTGTGTGAGGTATTCATTGGTTATTGTAGGTATACACCCGTTACGACGCAACTTTTACTCCGCACTACCATTACAACGCGGGCATTACAACGCATGGCATTACAACGCATTGCGCTGGGGGGCGCTCTAGGATAAGAGGTAAGTTTAATTTACTATCCAACACCTTCCCTAGGGTCCACGGGGACTGGAGTTAGAATAGTAAATTATACTTACCACTATCCAGCACCCCAAAGCGCTATGCGTTGTAACGGTATTCGTTGTAAATACCGCGTTGTAATGGTACGCGGAGTAAAAGTATGCGTTGTAACGTCATACATCCGTTATTGTATAGCCATTCTACCCTGCCATGGGAAGTGTTCTTCCTAGGTTGTGTGTTTGTGTACAATGCTCCTGAACCTGTTTTTTCCTGGATGGTGTGGGTCCTTCCTGAAGATCCTGCGAGGTCCTCTTCGGATTATCCTCTTCTTCCCTCTGGGCAATTTTCCTATTGTTCATGCCATAGACTTCTCGCGTTATGGCAGCCTACTGTTGTTGGACTTCTCCTCTGGTGTAACCTACAAGGGTGATGTAGCTCACTTTGGAGCTTACATGTTTGTCTTTTACGGTTGGTCTGTAGTTCTCTTCTGCCTCTGTGGAGGCAGATTTCTCCATGGTATTCGTTTGGTTCCGCCACGACTGGCACGCCCCAGCGTTTTCACGTCTTCATTACTTGCCCTGGCCCTTTTACCACTGCCGTGCATATTGTTCTGTTTCACTTCCGAAACAGTTTATATTCCAAATCCAGTTCTGGCACGGTATATGGTACACATATGTTCATAGGTACTGGTGCCTGCTGGTCCGAACTGCGCCACAGTGCTGGCTGCGACCTACTCTTTAATCTCTGGCGGTAGGAAATGCTTCTGTCTGTGGACAGGCCCTCTCTGTTTTTTTTCCTGGTCTGCAGTTGGTTCTACGGCAGACGTGTTGATACTGCACATAGTCTTGTTTTCTCCTTTTTCCTGCGCACTTCCCAGGCAGGACCTCATATCCTGCAGGGGCTCAGGTTCCTCTGCTCATGGCCTCTGCCAATGTTATCCTTAGCAGTTTCCTTGTTCAGGGATGCACTTGGTCATTTATACAGTGTCTGTAAATGGTTATATATACATATTCTGCCTGTATATGTAAGTGATTTACTGTTTGCCGTATGTTCTGTCCTGCTATGGTTCACATCGGTTCTGTTGGTACCTAGTGTGCAGGTTTCTGTATTTGTCTTGGGCATGCTCTTCGAGTATTACTTGTTTTAAAAAAAAAATGAATTTTACTTATACAAACAAAGCAACATATGTATATGTATCTATATATATATATCTCTCATGTTGTCTAAACACACTGCGAGCAGGCACACCCCCTCTGTTCCTTCCAGGTTGTAGTAACTTCAGTTTCTCAGCCTTAGATTCATTCTCATTCTTATTCTCTCTCTCTCTCTCTCTCTCTCTCTCTCTCTCTCTCTCTCTCTCTCTCTCTCTCTCTCTCTCTCTCTCTCTCTCTCTCTCTCTCTCTCTCTCATGGTTTTATATATCTCTACAGAAATGCCATCTGTCTCTACACCTGTCATTCCTGACATCCATTGTGGTGCATGCTCATTTTGGATGTTCTGACTCTGTCATGCTGTTTTGTCCTTCTTTGGGACTTTCTTTGTTTTGACAGATCCACAAGATCCTGCACACAGTTTGGCTTCTACTTCTCTTTACAGAAGCTTATGAATTTTCTTCCATTGTGCACTGACCATTCTGGTTTCTGTGGTCGTCCCTTGTCCCTTCTTGGACTAGGGACGTCTTGTACTGTCCTCTGATGGACTGTGGTCCCATTGCCTTTCCCTTTTTACTGCTCTTTAACAGAGACTCATGGGTCTAGTGTCAACTGCGCTTGCACTTGCTGTCCCCACCTGTTTTAGGCGATCTTTTTGACGTATTAGTTCTCTTTGGAACTTGGTGGGTTCCAGTCACATACCCTCCTCCAATGAGGAAGGACTTTGGTATCTATTCTAAGTTAAGGAATATGCGACTAGATGTCTCTATCAGATGAACAAGTTACTTACCTTCGCTAACGATGTATCTGTTAGAGACACAGTCTAGCAGCAGATTCCTTAACGCCCACCCATCCTCCCCGCTCTGCAAGGGCCTTTTCAGGTTGAGGTCTACCCACTGGTCTTCTCCCACTGGTCTCCGTCTTCTTGTTTGTTTGTCTACTTCTCATCCTTCCCAGGTCAGGATGTCTTATTCTGGTATACCTGTTGGTTCCCTGCACAATCTCATACTTGGGAGGTGGGCTAATTTATCCATCCGCGTTCTTACACCCTGGATCTTCCAGTGTGGAGATTGGTCTCGTCCATCTACCTCCTTCCCTACCCTGATATTTTTGGGGTCTATTTGCCTATACTACTTTAAATTGGTCTGCTATAGTGCGTATGGTTGCACATTCTCTGTTGTTGCAGAAATGTAGTCAATTCCCTGAACGGTCATGTTGTTATGGTCATGTTACTCATTACCGTAACGTTCATCTGCTTGTACACTGCTTGTCATTTACCTTCACATTCATTTCCAACGCTGTTTGCTTCCTAAGAAATCTCATGCGAGACTGTTTCTAGAGGCGAGTTCTTTGCTCTCTCTCCCTTCCGTCCCTCGAGTGCTTTTCTCTAACATGTATGGTAATGTTTCTCATTTTCTATTTATTGTCATTATTGTTTCTAATATTTTAAATATTTTTTGGCACACTGATTCCACACTCACATAGTTTTCATAGTGGCTCCGCGTTGTGGCGCGGAACAGTTTCACAGTAGAAAACAGACGTCAGTGTGCGGGGAGGGAGTTATATGGCTCCACTGACGTCATATCCGTGGACAAAGTAAGGGCGGAGCCATGCGATGACATCCCCGGCGCGCAGAGGTACTGCTGAAAAATCTCCAAATCCAGATTGACGCCTGGAGGATATTCTAAGTTAAGGAATCTGCGACTAGACTGTGTCTCTACCAGACACATCATTACCGAAGGAAAGTAACTTGTTTGCCTATACCTAAACTTGTGGTGAAGCGGCTGGGGCTCTCAAAGAAGGTAAATGTTGAGGAAGAGAGTCTGCCTTCCTCCAGTATTCAAAGAAGCACAGAACTGGGTGCTGCTGCTGACTCCTGAAGGGAAGCAGGCAGAGAGCTGCAGTGGACTCTCACTGCTTCAGATCCCTCTTAGCTGTAGTCATGTGTCTCCTGTAGATAAGTAAGCAGAGAGCTGCAGTGGATTGTCACTGCTTCAGATCTCTCTTATCTTTAGTAATGTATGCTGCAGCATGTGGCATCCTTGGGCTCTGTGAGACAGCACATTCTAAATATGGCTCTAGGAAGAGCAGGATTGGGGGATAGCACAAACCTCACCTTGCCAGCTCTGCAGACTGTGGCCTGTGATCTACTACCACTTTGATAATACTCCAGTGATCACATGCTCCCCTCTTACTTCTGGCAGGAAGAAAGAAGTAACAAGAAATATGCCATAATGGCAATAGAGGCGTTGCGATATCTAGTACCAACTAGTCGTTACTTTCAAACAGTGCACTGGTAAGCCCAACAAGAGTGTTTGTTTAGCAGCACCCCCATCTAATTTAGAACTGCCCAAACTTCAGTGAAAGAAGTGGAGGTGCTAATCTCTCTAAAAGAGACAGAATCATTTGTTTTTTTTATTTCGTGGCATATTTTCTTTTTGTGTTTTTTCACTGGTTTGAGGGACAGAGCGAGATTAGCAACAGGAAAGGCAATCTAAAAGATACTACCGAAGGCAATAGTAGAAATCTCTTGTGGGGAGAAATTGAATCCCCTGCTTATTAGGGAGAATCAATTGTAGTTTATTTTAGTAGAGATGAACATTTAATTTAAGGGAAAAGAGGTTACGTCTGAAAGGATCCAAGAAAGAAAGAAAGGAAGTATCCTAGAAGTAATTGGAGAGCAAAAGCGAGGGAGAGAGTAACCCGAGAAGGAGAGAGGGCATACTAAGAGGAATAATAAAAGGACACTAATATAGGGAATATAGTAAGAACCTCTAGAAGTGAGGAACTGGACACTTACCTGTACAGCCTGTCATTTCCTGAGGGTCTCTCAGTCCGACAATGCCTGCATCTGTGAAGAGAAACAGAAAGGCAGTCAAGAGTCTGAGAAAACTAAGCTTGAGACAAGCCAGGAATGAATTACTCAAGGAGGACTAATCAACTGATTCTTGAAAATAAAAAATAATCAAATTAAACCTCAATCCTGGGTTTTGGACTGTGAACTGACTGGCTTTGAACGATTTTCCATATTGCAAAACAACACCCTGGCGACACTCAAGTTATCAGTACTGGTATTCATAGATTCACATGCTACTCTCTCTCCTCCCTTGTCAAAGACTCACTGTCTCTTCTGTGCATCCTTCACTATTGTGCTATGACATGTAAGCTTGGGTGGCACTTAGTGGTGGGAGAGATCTCAGCTCCTCCGTCTCATTGGCTGAAGTTTGGGTTGTTTCTAATAAGATACATGTGCTACTAAACAAAACTGTTGTTAGTCCTGTTGTCACTTCAACATTGTTTACTACGATTTAAAGTTACTCAGGATTCTCAGTTTGATGACAGGGAATGATTCAAGCATTTGGATATATGAAAAATACCAGCGCTGAAGAACTGGAGTTACAGGTAATTAACTAACTTGTTTTTTTTTGGATGGGGCCTTGAGGAAGTCCCACATACAATGAATTGACATAATCTGATAGAGACTTCAAGCCTCAGATTCATTACCATAGAATATTCCCCAGGCACCAGACTGGATCGGAAAAATCTTGAGCAGTACCTTAGTGTGATAGTAAGTGGTGTTGATTAGCTCCGCGACGGCATCATCTGCTTCTACCATGCCGGATGTGATGTGCAGTACCTATATAGGCACCCCCCCACCACGCTGACATCAGTTATTTTCTTTCTGCACCATCAGCACAGATCCGGAAGAGCTTCCTCAATCATTTTTTTCTACCTTTTTGTCTACATTTTTTGCACTTTATGCTCTCACTGTGTCCCCTAACAAAACCAATGGGTTTTAAACCCTGTGGAGCCTGCCACAGGTAGATGTCTGTGACAGACCCACACCTGGTTTGCTTGTGATGCCTGGAACCAGACACCACTCCCAGGCCTGCTTTGACTGCCATGCGATTAACCCCAAGGTAGTTCAGGAGTGTGCTTTGACACTTCTGGTGCTTGGCAATAGACGACTCTGCTCAGCTCCTAGTCCTTGTCACGTAGGGGTCCCAGGTACACTTTCGGAGCTGTTCCTGTTAGCCGTTGTGAAAGTCAAAGTCTTCATTGGGTAAGTCCCACAAGAACAAGAAGGCCAAGAGTGGAAGCAGTCTTTGACTTTAACGCAAAGTCTTCAGATGAGGCGCTGGATGACACAAATCTAAGCCCCGCTCCCATACTTCGCCTGGGTCAGCTCCTGCCTTCCAGATTTTCCCAGAGCCTGAAAAACCACTGCCCAAGTGAGGGAATTTTATGAGGCAAAATTGCTTATATTTACCAACCCTACTCCTCTGTATCTCTTTCTGTCCATGGGGGTTCAGAATGCCCTGACTGGATTTCTGCAGGGCGGTTTGCCTTTGGCGCAAGTTGGCCCTTTGGTTCAATTTCTGTATCCAGACCGATTCCGGTCCAGAATTTTGTATTTGTATTTGTATTTGTATTTGTATTTGTGGTATACTTATAGAGCGCAGACCTGTCACCCAAAGGGCATCCTGGCGCTTCGAACCGTAAGCCAGCAGAATACAGCAGCTTAGCCTGACCTTGGGAAGAGATAAGTTTTTAGGGCTTTCCTAAAGGCTAGGAGGTCCTCAAGATTCCTCAGAGATATCGGCAGGGAATTCCAGAGCTTGGCCGCCGCTACTCTAAAGGATCGACCACCCATCCTCACTCTCTGGAAGCGCGGAACTACAAGTAGCCTTGAAGAAGAGGAGCGTAAGGCTCGGGATGGAAGGTACCAGGCGAACATCTTCCGCAAAGAGACCGGGCCAAGACCATGAATAGCCCTGAACACGATGCAAGCTGCTTTGTAATGCACGCGTAGATGGACCGGCAGCCAATGGAGTTCCTGTAGCGCTGCCGTGGATGAACTGTAGTAAGGGCGGGAGAGGGCGAGTTTGGCCGCTATGTTTTGCACCCTTTGTAGCTTACCCAGGAGTGTTATCGGGGCCTCCAGAAGTAGTCCGTTACAGTAGTCGAGACGACTTAAGATGGTACTCCGTACTACTTCTGGTCTGGCTTGCTCAGGAAGAAGGGGCAAGACTTTGCGCAGCATGCGAATCAGCATCATGCACGTCGAGATGACCTTGTTTACGTGCAGATCTAACTGTAAGTTGGGCCCAAAGCTGACACCCAAGTTGCGCGCTGATTGTGCAGCTGACACCGTCTCAGAAAAAGACGGGGGCCAAAAGTCGTCCGGGAGAATCCGAGGGATTCGATCATTGGAACAATATAGGACCTCTGTCTTAGTCCCATTAAACTGCAGCGAGTTTAATCGGAGCCATTCCGCTGTGGCCTGCATGCAGCGATGGAAAGTTTCCAAAGGGACTGCATCCTGTCCCTCCAGAGAAAAGACCAGCTGGGTATCATCCGCATAGTTAAATGCGGAGATCCCAAATGATGTAATAAGCTGGACCAGAGGGCGGAGGTAGATATTAAAGAGTATAGGGCTGATGGCAGAGCCCTGAGGTACTCCTTGTCCTACTCTCCGCTCCTCTGAACTGAAAGGAGGGAGCGATACCCGTTGCTGACGATTGTCCAAATAGGAGATCAGCCAGTCCCTGGCCTTGTCTTTAACCCCGCATTCTTCCAGCCTCATAATCAAGGTGGGATGGCTGACCGTGTCGAACGCGGCCGACATGTCGAGCAGCACCAAAAAGGCTGCCCGACCACTGTCGACTCGCGTCCGTAGATTGTCCAACACGGTCACTAGCGCTGATTCCGTCCCATGAGCTGGACGGAAACCAAATTGCCTTTCATCCAGCCAGATGTTTCCTTCTAAGAAGCCGGACAGAGTGCGGGTAACCAGTTTTTCCATGATTTTAACGGGAAAGGGGAGCAGGGAAATTGGCCGGTAGTTGGAAAGACAGGCAGGGTCGAGCGTGTGTTTTTTTAAGAGCGGGGAGACCACTGCCTTCTTCCAGCAGTCTGGTACAGTCCCTGATTCAAACGACTGGCAGCAGATAGAATGCAGAGGCTGAATGAGTTCTTCCTGAAACACCCTCCAGAATTTTGGAGGGAGAGGGTCGAGAGGCGAGCCGGATGAGATCGAAAGTGCCAGACTGCCAAACCCCTCCAAAGAAGGGAGAGGAAAGCTATTCAGCTGGGGTCGACTGGACTCTATCCCCGGAGCTCCCAAGCTGAATGCCTGGGCCTCTGGTCGGGGTCGACTGGAAGGCGAGGCCAGAGCTTCCAAACAGAGGTCGGAGCTCCTCTGCAGGGGTCGACTGGCCCTCGCCTCCGGAGTTCCCGACCCAGTGGAGATGGAAAAGCTATTCAGCTGGGGTCGACTGGACTCGATCGCCGGAGCTCCCAAGCTGAGTGCATGGGCCTCTGGTCGGGGTCGACTGGAAGGCGAGGCCGGAGCTTCCAAACAGAGGTCAGAGCCACTCTGCAGGGGTCGACTGGCCATCGCCTCCGGAGTTCCCGAACCAGTGGTAAGATTAACTGGGACCTGTAGGCCCTCCAGAATGTTGCAGATTTTCTCCTCAAAGGCAACAGCAAGCGAGTTACACAGAGCTTGCGATGTAGGTACGATGTTAGTCGCACACACAGGGTGCGCGAGGTCCCTAACAATCTTAAAAAGAGCCTGTACCTTGTTTGGGGCCTGATTCAGGAAGGATTCAAAATAAGCCGCCTTAGCTATCTTGATTTGTGCCTTGTATTTTTGTAAGGCGGACCGGAACACGGCCTTCTCCGAGTCTAAGTACCGTTTCCTCCACGCTCTTTCAGCGCGTTTACAGCCAAGTTTAAGCTGGCGTAGTTCACTCGTGTACCAAGGACTAGCACGGTTCACCCTCCCTCGGGACATCTGGAGGGGTGCCAGTTTATCCAGTGAACTCGTGATGGACTGGCTGAAGAGAGTATAGCTCTCCTCAGCTGAACCGCCAAGCTTGAAGTCCTTACCTAAAATACTCGGTAGTGGGGAGATGTTAAGTATTCGGGACCAAGGTCTCCCTAACTTGGCCTGAGGTAGTCCAGCTTCCCGCACGGTGTGGTCCTCTAAACAAAGAGAGAACATAATCAGGGAGTGGTCTGTCCAAAACTGGCACTTAATCTCATTCATAGATACCCATTGTGGATCCGCAAATATTAGGTCCAGGGTGTGACCCTTCCGGTGCGTGGTGTCGTTCACCAGCTGTTCCAGGCTAATGTCTTTACAGGCTTGACTAAGGGAGGAGAATGCCTTATCCAATGGGCCGCCAGCCCACAGATTAAAATCTCCAAGAATCAATGACTTGGAGTGAGAGCTGGAGAGCTCATAGATCAGATCAATAAGGAGCGAGACTGAAGAGGCCGGTCCTGGAGGTCGATAGCATAGGACACCCGAACAAAGTGTCAGCTCCTGCTTTTTGACCGAAAAACCCATCAGTTCAAAGCCTGGCACCTCTCGAATCTTCAGCTGGGAGAGGGTCAGCGAGTCTTTGAAAATAAACCTGATACCTCCTCCTCGATTGAGCGTGCGCGGGATATGACTAATTTTATAGCCAGCGGGGCAGGCAAGGCCCAGCTCAACCTCACAGTCTTCCCGAGTCCACGTTTCTGTGAGGAAGAGGACATCGAGATTTTCTGAGTCAATAAGGAAGGCAATCTCCGTGTGGTGCTTGCAGAGAGATCTGACATTAAGCAACCCACAGGAGATTTGCCTATTGGTTGATGCCTGGGCACTAGCTGGATGCCTTGACGGGCTCTGACTGGGTCTGAGTCTAAACAGCTCAGCCCGGGAATAGGATATGCGAAGTAGGCCGGAGGGGCCAGAGGTAGCGGCCCTAAGCGCGTCAGTTGCGCGAATGGGCGCAAACGGGCTTACCTCTGGCGCACCTCCGGCGCGCCTACGACGCGCCCGCAGCGCGTCTGTCTGTCCATCCTAAAATACTAATTACGCTGAGCGGAGGACCGCCTACTAGCCTCTTGCCTTACGCAAGATGGCCGCGGAGTACCTCACCTCACTGCCCAACCCAAGATGTCGGACCCGACTAAGTCTTCCTGATCCCCGCCGAGTGCGAGGAAGTGTGTTATTATACTGAAGGTATGCCTCGCAAGTTTCCCCAGCCTATGGACGCCGACACGAATATTGGAGGAGTAATTATTTCCGGCCAAGAGGGTGAGCGCCGAACAAGGTAAGCGCAATGTCCGAGCGCCGCAAGAGTTAAAACAAAGTACAGTTAACGCTTAAAAATGCAACAAGATAAGAAGCGCGGCAGCTGGAAGCGCTGAAAGCAGGTTCTGACTGACCTTGCTTCGAAGTTCCTTTAGTAGCCCCCAAAGTGCGGAGGACCGCCTACTAGCCTCTTGCCTTACGCAAGATGGCCGCGGAGTACCTCACCTCACTGCCCAACCCAAGATGTCGGACCCGACTAAGTCTTCCTGATCCCCGCCGAGTGCGAGGAAGTGTGTTATTATACTGCAGGTATGCCTCGCAAGTTTCCCCGGCCTATGGACGCCGACACGAATATTGGAGGAGTAATTATTTCCGGCCAAGAGGGTGAGCGCCGAACAAGGTAAGCGCAATGTCCGAGCGCCGCAAGAGTTAAAACAAAGTACAGTTAACGCTTAAAAATGCAACAAGATAAGAAGCGCGGCAGCTGGAAGCGCTGAAAGCAGGTTCTGACTGACCTTGCTTCGAAGTTCCTTTAGTAGCCCCCAAAGTGCGGAGGACCGCCTACTAGCCTCTTGCCTTACGCAAGATGGCCGCGGAGTACCTCACCTCACTGCCCAACCCAAGATGTCGGACCCGACTAAGTCTTCCTGATCCCCGCCGAGTGCGAGGAAGTGTGTTATTATACTGCAGGTATGCCTCGCAAGTTTCCCCGGCCTATGGACGCCGACACGAATATTGGAGGAGTAAATATTTCCGGCCAAGAGGGTGAGCGCTGAACAAGGTAAGCGCAATGTCCGAGCGCCGCAAGAGTTAAAACAAAGTATAGTTAACGCTTAAAAATGCAACAAGATAAGAAGCGCGGCAGCTAGGAAGCGCTGAAAGCAGAATCCATGACCTTCACCGGAATCCGCTCCACTGGCGCACTTTGGTTCAATTTCTGTATCCAGACCGATTCCGGTCCAGAATCCATGACCTTCACCGTAATCCGCTCCACTGGCACTGTTCCCGGTGTCGCTCCTCTGCAGTGCCAACCACATTGTCTTTCCAGACTCCGATCCGGCCAATACACTCCTGGTTAGAAACATTGCCTCTTTCTTGCGAGAGGCACTGTGGAGAATACCATTGGGGAGGATCTGAGGATTCTTGTTGTTCTCCTTACTCCCTTGAGGAGCCCTTGGCCGAGGATAACTGGTATGAGAAACTGACTGATGCCAGTGGTAAGGACACTTCACCAGACACTGGCCTGGTCTCTCCTCCTAGTGTGGCCATGGAAGAAGGGGCTTCCTTCTCCCGTAGTGGCTGAGGTCCTGCCCTCGGTGGCAGTAGGAAGGGGGAGTCTCTCCTTGGGGGCTTTTAATGGAAGAGAACTTTATAAAAAAGGAGTATGATGTCTTGATTAGTGCTAAGAAGATTGCTTATTATTAGTCAAGTTGGGACTTTATGATTAGCCCCCTCCATGATAAGGGTATGAAAACATGTTGGAAGTTAGTTCAGAGATGGTGGAGTAAGTTGGAGTCACCTTCAAGGTGTACAGTACCAGAACATACTTGGGCTACCTATTTAAGCAATATCTGTAAGGACAGAAAGGTAGCTGTGAAGGGAAATTGGCCTACATTGGGGGAGGAGTCTTTGGATTTATTCTGTAGTAAATCTGATATCCTCCCTAAATCTAATCAAAGCAGCAAGGAATAAGGATGGATAATCTTCCAGCAATTGTATTAAAGTCCAACCCCAAGTGATGGGCAACTTTCTTCTCAAATGTTTTTGGATCCATAACAAGGTCCACCAGGATGGAAGGGTGCAGTAATCAAACCTATATAAAAAAAAGGGATACGGATGTCCTGCTTGACGTTGGTGCAAAATTGTACTCAAAATTAATTCTTATCTCTCATAAGAACTGGATCGCATGCAATGACATTGCCCCAGTGGAACAAGGAGGCTTCTAGAAAGGGCATTCAGTAGTTGATCACTGTTACAGCTTTTGGGTTTTGGGGCAGAAGGCAATGGAAACGACAGGGAATCTGTTGTGTTGTTTTGTCAACCATAGCTCAACCTTTCATCTTGTGGATCATTGTATCTTGTGGGAAAAGCTACATCAACTTGTAATTCCCACTAGCCTATTAGCAATACTCCAAGAACTACATACACAGAACTGGACCCAAGACGAGCTTGACTTAAATGAGGCCTTATTGAAAAGATGACCCCTAAGAAAATGGACTTAGGCAGGACTGTGTCCTGGCCCCTACGTCAGTCTCTTTATTTCTCACAGACCTCCCCAGTGCCCATGCTACCACCAAATCTTTTTCGTTGACAATTGGGCAGGCACATATTGTGCTTCCTCTACATATGACCTCACCATTTGATATCTGACTCAAGTAGGCCCACAGAGGAAATCGCATTCATTTAATATCTATTGTGAGGCCAACAAACTTAAAGCTAATCTGGAAAAAAACATAAATAATTGCTTTTGGGGAAAACTCGAAACCATATAATTGTTTATTGGACAATAGGATGGTGGAGGTGGTAACCTAGTACAAGTACCTAGGAATGATGTTCACTAAAAATTTGAACTGGGCTCTACATTAGAAACTGTGGAGATATGTGCAGCTTCAACTATAGGAGGACTAGTATTTTTTAAGAACACCTTTGGTGGGCCGTCTTGAACCTCGCTTATAGCGCGATGGTCCCCTCTCAATGCCTATATGGGGCAGAGTTATTGACTCTAAGCACTGAGGCAAGCTGGGAGAAGTGTGAGGATAAATGCCTGAAGAATTGTTAGGTCTACCAAAAAGTGTGATGGGCCCAGCGATAAGATTGGAAGGGGATTTGCAGGCTTGGAATTACCTGGCCTACAAATCACCCCTGCGATTCTGGGATCAGCTCTGGGTCTCAGAGGTTCATAAGGTATCACATCTCTGTGCAAATTAAATTGCAAGGAGTGAGCTAAGATGGGCAGTGCAGGTCAGGAGTAGATGAGGAAAAATTGTTGTGGCTCTAAAAATGGAGAAATTCAAGATGACTGAGGCCTCCCACCTATCGAAAGTTGCATTGAAAGGGGCATGGTGGTCTGATTTAGGGTATGTAAAGAATAAAAACTCAGCAAATTATATGATGGAGTCCTGGAATAATCAGAGGGTGTTCCCATATATACCAGCATTGACAAATGCTCAACTGCCCTATTGTTTTTACATTTTCGGGTTGCCTTGAATTTGTGGTACCTGAAGCTTGAGGAATTTAACCCACTTCTGGATGCTGAGAACAATTGTCCATGTGTAGATTAAGGTGTCAACATTTTAATGTTAATTTTTCAGTAGATTTTCTACATTTCTATGTGGTTTGATGTCTGATTTTACAACTGATTTTTTAAAATACAATATATATCAACGTGATAAAGCACTGGCACTCTTAGCGAATATTGAATTTTTAGACATGGCACGTGCCTTAGCAACATATTTAAAAATAAGTTTGGGATAGCAAGTGCTATTGTAGATTTTAGAGTTATTAGATTAACTGATCTCACATCCTGTGGACGGAGAGATGAAGTGATATATAGTGACACATGGGCACTTTACTCTTAATGTTTATAGCGAGCTTGTGGGGTCCCATAAGTAGTCCGAGATTTTGTCCTTGGAATAGTCTGGGAGGGTGGTAGGGTTGGGGTTAAATTTTAATGTGTGTTATATGTATTTATTGTCTTAAAGACAATTTTCTAAACATTAATAAACTTGAAATGAACCACTTCTTTCTGCTTAGTCTATTATAAAAAAACAAAATACACATACTGCATGTGTTCATATTCTCAAATAGTGAAGGAAAATGACTAACACATAAGTGATTTCAAATATGATGAAAATTAATTTACAACTTTAACTCCTGCTTTAGGAATAGTGATATTACTCTTCTCGCATCCTACCTCAACACAGGTAAGCAAGCCTCCATTCTCAATTTCGTAACATTAAAACCTTCATGAAGAGTCCTTTTTATTCTCACAATTAATAAAACGTGATTTGACTTCAGAGACCGCATGCATAAGGGAAGGTGGTTTGAATTCCAGTGTTGTGCAGATGTGATCCTTCCTCACTGCATTGTGGATACTGATGCCGCAAAGATAGGGCATTTCTATCTCTAAGTTTCCTGTCGAGTAGCAGTAACATTTGCTGTCAAATATATCTAGGAAAGTGTGGTGTAAGAGCAATAACAATCTTATCTGCATTTACAATGAACATGTTACTCTGTAGTGGTGTTTGCGTGTTTTGGTAGAACTTTCATTGGCCATCTGATTTACATCGAGGGTAATTGATCCTAACGAACGGACCCGGCGTTCGTGTGGAAGCTTTGGGAAACGGCTTTTAGCAGCGAGGATTGAAGCAGATTGGAAACGAAGGGGTGAGTCGACATGAGGACTTCACCTTGATGCTTGACCCTGTAAAGCATCTATATAATTAGCGACCCCCTCGCTCACGTAACCGGCAGGGAGGTTTCTTGACCGGAGTGACTGGACTGAAGCTAGCGTGTGTTGCCATATATTTTGATAGGCAACGTCCGGGCCGGTTTGAATTTGAAGCGGCAAGAGTACTGGAGTATTAATAACGCCAGCTACATCTGATTTAAAGGTATTAATCCTACCGCCAATTGAACAGGAAATAATAGCCTAAGTGTTTTCCCTTTCATTACCAGTGGGGCCCTATACTGCTCCCCTGGGTTGCCCAAAACTGTAGTCCTGATGAAGACTCGCATGGCCACGGCTTAAACCACCATAAGGCCACAAGACGAGTCGCAACGTCGACGCTTTAAATTGTCCTGGATGATGTTGTTAATACAATTGGTGCAACATTAGCTTGGAAGTAATATCTCCAAACAAAATAAACTGTGTTCAAATTATTCGTTAACACACCAGGACCCCAAAGAATTGTATAACGAAAACGTATCATTTGTTTATAAGATTTTGTAAATATAATCTCATTATTGCTGTGTCTCTTTCTGAAATCTATCTCTTTAGCACACTACAACTCTACCTTTTTGCACATCCCTCTTTGGGCAACTCTTAATATGTTTTTATTGAGACAGTTAGAAATGCAATGAAGTGAATTAAAATTGCCCCACATAAAATGATTGTTTGGTTGTTGCTTTTGGTTGTTTTTTTTGTGGATATAACAGGCATTGATTGATCAGGGTAATTTGTGATATGTGCCTTTGAAATAAGAGAAAGTTCAAATGGTTGTCGAATTTTCATTATCGAAAAAGGAATAGTTGGAGACCACGGTTTTTGAATGATATTGACCACCCAGGTCGGCTGGCTAATTGGGTCACCCCATTTTTTTGATGGCGGCCTATGGAGTCGAGCAGTTCTTGGAGGGTGTCCTGGTCGATGGTTGAGATCTTCTTCGACATCATTGTCATCTTGAAGAGTAGGACGGACTACTGAGTAGGAGGTGATGTTTCGTCCTCTGCAATGTAAAGGGCAGACCCTGTTTTTATCATCATCCTTATAGCGCCCACACACTTGCACTCTAATTTGTGCCCCCCACCGCTTTTTGAGCGGATTTAATCGGTTAGTTACCGGCTCTTCGTGGCGTCCTCCGCCATCTTGGGTGGGACTGGGACCTCTTTAGCGTTATTCGCCTGAGCGCTCTAGTGCTCAGAGCAGGTCAGCCTCTATTTAATCCTCACCACTCTCGCGCAGCGGTGACGCGCAGCGGTAGCGCCTGACTCGTGCCTGAGTCGAGCAAGAGTCTGCCCGTCAGCGCCCGTCCGCGCTAAGGACGCGCGGGTCGCGGCTGGATTCTGCGAGTTTCTAGCATGACTTATCGGTATTCTAGTCATGCCCTCTGTCAGATCAGACGTAATCTGCCTATTTGCTCGCACTCGACTCACCATCCTCTGAGTGGTCCCCATACCTGCCCATGTGGTTGGTGGGAACTTTCGGCACCAGTGATGGCCCCCAGTCAGGCATTATTACATCGGAAGAAGGAACTCCCTCCTCCTAATGCCATTAAAATCTGGCACCACAATGTTAGATCCCTCTCAAAACATCATCGAGATATTTTTGAGCTTATCTCGCTAGAGGGCCCTGATGTCTTCTTTATGACGGAGACCTGGCTAGGAGATGAAGATATGGCCATTATCAATCTGGCCCTCCCCCCGGGTTACGCAATCTATACATTGAACCGTAAGGGGAGAGGAGGAGGCATAGCTGTGGCCTTTAAAACTTGCTATACCTGTATCTGGAAGCCTATGGACTTGGCTGGCGCCGAGTGCGCCCATTTTTCCATTAGCATTGGTCAGACTCAAACACTGTCGGGTCTCTTGATATACCGTCCCCCGGGAAGTGATTGTGCTTTCAGGAAAGCTCTTCCTGAGCTGGTCAGCTCTCTGTCTTTGTTCTCTTTCAATATCACCATCATCGGCGATCTTAACATCCACTTCGATGCCACGGAGTTACCAATGGTCAGAGGTTTGCTTGACGATCTTGAAGCAGTACAACTGCCCCAACTGGTCCGTCATCCCACCCATGAGGGAGGTCATATTCTTGACCCGGTTTTCACAAATCTTCAACTGGCCGAGGTTTCTCCCCCCAGACCTATGGGTTGGAGCGACCACCACCTCATTGAGCTTTTTGTTACAATGGTAACACGTTCTACTTGGAAGCCCGAAAAAACATCTTTCAGGCGACCCTGGAAAAAGCTCAAATTGGAGGACTTCCATCGTCTTTTGGCCATTACACCTCTGGTTCTTACGGATGACGTCGCAACGGGGTATAACGCCTTGTGCGACTGGATCGTTCAAGCGCTTGATGTATTAATCCCGGCCAGCTGGAGTAGAAATCGATCTTCTCAGCCTACTCCCTGGTATTCGGAGGCACTTAGAAGGGCTAAAGCCATCTGCCGTCGAGCCGAAAGAGCATGGAGGAAGAACTACGACAGAGATCTAAAAGCGTGCTACCTTGCTGAGGTAAAGATGTATCATAGAGCTGTCTGCCGGGCTCGAGCTGACTATTATGCTGTGGAGTTCCAGGCGAGTTCCAATCCATCCAAACTGGTTTTTGAAGTCTTGAAGGAGCTCACAGTGAACAGACTTCCAAGTACGGAGATCTGCTCCCTTGCTCACTGTGAGTTGTTAGCCAGCTTCTTTGTGGAAAAAGTAAATGCCATCTACCGCTCTTTTCCCAAAGTCGATCCTGACAGTACGTCTTTTATATTGCGTACCTCACAGTGCCTGGCCTCGTTTCTCTTACCATCAGAACAGGAGTTCAGTCTCCTCGCGGCCAAGGTTAAGTCTGGCTCACCAGATGACCCTCTGAGACCAGCCCAGTTTTTGGAATCTGTGTCTGTTTGCCTTCCTCCTATTCGACATCTGGTGGATCAATCCCTTACCACCGGGTTGGTCCCCCCTAGTTGGAAGGCCGCCTGTGTCATGCCCATTATAAAGAAGCCTGGTTTGGATCCGCTGAAGCCGGAGAGTTATAGACCTATCTCCCTCCTTCCATGGGTGACAAAGATCACAGAGGCTCACGTGAATAACATCCTAACAAAACATCTGACCTCTGCACACCTATTGGATCCTACACAGAATGGTTTTAGATCTGGGCATAGTACAGAGACGGCACTCCTATATATGGTTGAACATCTCCGCTCTGTACTAGATGCAGGTCAAACGGCGGCACTGGTCTTATTAGACCTTAGTGCCGCCTTTGACACTGTATCCCATACCATTCTTATTCAAAGGCTTGGTGAGGCAGGCATATCTGGCAAGGCTCTGGATTGGTTCCAATCGTTCCTTTCGGAACGATCTTTTCAGGTAGTGGTGCCACCGTTCAGATCTAAGTCTCATGCCATCACCCAAGGAGTCCTTCGGGAGAGGCGGCGCGCGGTGCAGATAGACGGCCACACTGCCGGCTTTTTGAGGGTCCATGACTGAGAAGCCGGTCTGACCTACATGTGGGACCACACGTTCACATTAAATCATGTCACGAATTACCACTGCTGACCGTTGATGCCTTAAGCCTCCCTCCGATTCTTGAACATCCGTGAGTGAATCACGAATTCGTGTTGCGCAAAAATCGTTGTCAACGCGATTCCTTGTATTTAAAAGCAATCTTTTGATAACACAGGACGCTCAGTCTCCTGACATTTACCGGAAACGTTTTGGCGACTCCAATTGTTGGGGGCGATTGATCCCCTGGTACTTGAACAGTCACGATGAAAAAGGTCCTGATGAAGGCGGCTTAATGCTGCCGAAACGCGCGTAGACCTGCGTGGGCCTAAAGCTACATCTGGGCTCCTATATGTTTTAGCACTGTCATCTTGCTAATAATTCAGTTCCTTTACCATCCTAGAGTGTGGTTTGAGTGTGGTATGATTGGTAACACGTGAGTATGTTGAGAGGTATGGTTGCTGCCAAGGGGTAATTTTAATCATTATTCTTTTTGTAGATAATTTTCAATGTATGTGTTCTTGAGTTTTCTTCATATGAATTAAGAATAATTTTCTGATAAATTTGGATTGATAACAGATGTGATGAATTAAAAAAGAAAAAAGATAATAAAAATTTATATGTTTTGAAATAATTTAGTATATTTTGTGTCCTTGCCACCCGCTTGTTACATTTATAGACAGAATTGCTTTGCTAAAGTAGAAGGCCACCGAAGGAACGTTTTCACACTGTAATCACCCAAGGAGTTCCGCAGGGATCGGCGTTGAGCCCCACTCTCTTCAACTTATATGTTCAACCTTTGTCGGTGGTTGCGAAGAGTTGGGGTCTCACAATGGTATCATACGCCGATGATACCCAGTTGGCGGTGGTCCTCAATGGGGACTCTGACCCACTGGCATCAAACTTTGCGGATGGTCTGAGGGCTGTTGCTAGTTGGCTTACAGCCAATTGTTTACAGCTCAACGCCCTCAAAACCGAGGTGATGGTAATAGGGAAGCATCCTGATCTGTGGGGTGCGAGTTGGTGGCCCAGCGAACTGGGTCCCCTCCCAAAACCTGTTCCCGAACTAAAAAACCTTGGCGTGTGGCTAGATTCCAAACTAACCTTCGCATGTCATACTAAGAAGGTAGCATCTATGTGCTTCGGCATCCTGCGTGGTTTGAGGCCCATCCTCAAATTTTTTGATGCCCCCACACGCCAGATGGTGATTCAAGCTAGCGTCTTATCGAGGCTTGATTACGCTAGCTCGTTGTTTTTAGGCGCTAACCAGGCGGAGGTCATGCGACTCCAACGGGTACAGAATGCGGCCGCCAGGGTTCTGGTGGGCCTACCTCGCTTCTGTTCAGCCCGCAGTACAATTTCTAAACTGCACTGGCTACCTGTAATCAGACGCATAGAGTTTAAGACCCTTTGTTTTGCGTTTAAAATTCTTATTACTGAGACCCCCACCATCCTCCAACACCTCCTGACTCTGTACACTCCTTCACGCAGTCTTCGCTCTGCAGGTCAAAAACTAGCACTTGTCCCACGCTTCCAAAAATGTAGATTAGGTGGTCGATCATTCACAGTGCTGGCTTCCAAGCTCTGGAACGCTCTTCCTGTCCACATTCGATCTCTAGAAGATCTTTTTATTTTCAGGAAAGCAGTTAAAACTTATCTTTTCCCCTTGCCCTATTAAAATTTAGCTACTCTTCTTGTTTTTGTCCATTGTGTTACCTGCCAGATATAGCGCCGGGACGCCCCTTTGCTGGGGCAGCTGTGCGCTCAAAAAAATTGATTAACATAACATAACATTTGGTGCAGTCTATTGATTTTGGAAAGAGAAACACAGAAGTTTGAGTCGCCGTCATCTGTTGCCTTCACCCTACGCTCATTTACTGTTTTATTTCCAATGATGCAGATCCTTTCTAAATTCTTTTCAGATTTCATAGATCCTTGTTCTGGTGATTGCATCTCTTGGTTGTTTCCACTCCACCACCTTGCTTCAGAACTAAGCGACCTCTCATCAGCTTAGTAAGACACCTACCCTTCCTGGCTTCCTCCCAAACAATAACAAAGGCCAGTAGGTTCCCTGTTTTTATCAGGGGAGTCCACCCAGAGCAGCTACTCTCCTTCTACTGCCCTGCAGTGTTCACCTCCAGAGGCTGCTTACCCTCATCTCCCTCAGCAGCCAGCCGTGCTTTAATTCCCCTTCCTCTATTGGTCTTGTTCCTCTCATTGTAAGTTCTCATGGTCACCGCTTAAGGGTCGCACCACGGAGAGAATAAAGGATCAACACCTTAAGTGTCCACGAGTGAGTTACTTGTGTACAGTTGCCAAATATTGCAGAGACGATTCAGCTCTTTTTCCTTCCAAAACCATTACATTTGGTAATAATTACACTCGTTATTACAGCTCTGTAAAAGATCAGTGAAGCAATATATAAAAGTTATTATTTTAATGTGTGTATCACATGCAGTCAGCATAGCACCCTGGTCTAGGATTGAGCCAGTTCATTCTCTTGAAGCCTATTTAGACACATCCTCTCAGTAGAGTTCAGTATCTCCAAACTTTACGGCATTGTTCCTGGTGCCGCCTCTATGTCTTGCGTCTGCATCATCCTCCAATGCACACATGTTTGACCCTTTGCAACAGTTGACAAGGCAAAGTCCTGCAATACCTGGTTCAAGCCTGTGAATCCTTTATAGATTTACGTTTGTTAAAGAAAAAACATTTTTATAATTTTTTTCAAAGCAGACGACAACATCAACACACTGGAATTAATGTATCTGTGCAGCGTCTTTTTACATTAGGATTATCGTTGCTAATTGTCCTGAGTGTTTTGATAGGTAGATATGTAACACTGTTAACAGCGTTGGAAAGCTTCATCCATTTCATGTCTCTGGTTGGGTCAAGGGCAGACTCATGTGTTTTCTCATGTTATGTTCATCTTGGAGTCCATAATGTTTTTTGTCGATGTAACCATATTGTCTCACATGTCTGAGGACAGTCTCTAGTCTCATAAATCATGTTTGAAGCTTCCATACACTGATGTGTACCCAGATACCATCTTGCATATGGATGGTTGGCATTTGCCTACTTATGTACATTGTCTCTTTTAGTGATCATCATCCTCAGGCAACATTGTGTTCTAAAAGGTACATTTTTGCACCCTGCATTTCAAATACCAATCGTGGTGTTTATAATAACTCTGGACGCCCTTCAGTGTTGCTACATCCTCCATCATGCTGATCCGCCACAATGCACTTCCTTTGAGCGCACTACCCTTCCAGCCGAGTGGCGTTGTGGCCTAACCGTAATAAACCTTCTGCTCCTTGGTTCTCCGAACTACTAAGGCTCGAGAGACAAAGATGTCGCAATTTAGAGAGACGCTGGCGCAGGAATTACGACAATAATGACAAAGAGAGATACAAGACAGCCCTGCAAAACTATAAAAAAACTTCTTATTAGGGAAAAATGTAACTATTACACCACACAAATAGAATCAGCTCAAAACTCGAGCAAACAGTTATTCCAGGTGGTAAAAAAGCTATCCAACCCCATGGTCCCTGATTCCATAGAACCTTCTCAATCCTTCTGTAATGAAATTGCGGAGTTTTTCAAAGGAAAAGTCACAGATATTTTTAATCACTTTACACAAAAAAAACCTCTGATGCTACAGTTGGCCCAGTTGCTCCTTATATACCTGCCAGACCAACCCTAGAAGCATTCTCCTCACTCTCTCAAGCATCTGTAGAGGAAATTATGAATGCGGTCAAATCAGGATCTCCTATGGATTCCTGTCCCCCAAGCATTCTCAAATTGGCATCTGATCAAGTAGCTCCGGTGCTTACCCATATTTGTAACACGATGTTCCAGACAGGAGATTATCCCAAAATCTGGAAGAAAGTCATCGTGAAGCCCCTTCTAAAAAAATCAACACTAAATCCAGCTGAGTTAAAAAGCTATCGACCCATTGCCTCGCTTCCTTATCCTTCTAAGGTATTTGAGAAGGCAATGAATTTACAACTTTCAAGCTTTATTGATAACAACAACTTATTAGATGATACCCAATTTGGGTTTAGAAAGGGGCACGGCACCGAGACCGCCCTGATAAAAGCAACTGAAAAAGTCAGAATAATTTTAGATCAAGGCGGCACAGCAGTTTTGATACTATTAGATCTATCAGCTGCTTTTGACACGGTCGATCATAACATCTTGATCGACCGTGTCAATGCCATGGGCATCCAAGGCAAAGCTAGGACTCTTCTGGCATCTTTTCTATCAGACAGAGAACAGTCTGTGAAAATGGGTAGCTACTATTCCCCTGATTTCACCTTGCCGTGTGGAGTTCCTCAGGGCTCCTCGCTAAGTCCGACGCTTTTTAATATCTATGTATCGGACTTAGCGAGGGTGATTAAGTCATTCGGCATAGGAATAACCTCATATGCCGATGACACTCATTTAGTCCTGGCTATTCACAGAAATGGAGCTGCAGTGGCCGCTAACTTTCAGGAAGGAATGAGAGCGATCTGCACCTGGATGGACCAGAACTGCTTAAAATTAAACTCCGATAAGACGGAGGTCATGCTCTTTGGTGAACTGACCCCGTCTTGGTCACCAGTTTGGTGGCCAGCAGAGCTGGGAGATCCACCTCTCCCGGTGCTAAAAGTTAGGAATCTCGGAGTCCTATTCGATAATAAGCTTACTTTCCTTAGCCATGCCAATGCAGTGGTTTCAGCGTCCTTTTATACCTTGAGAATGGTAAAAAAGCTTCTTCCGTTTCTTCCTCAAAACTCAGGTAAAACCCTAATGTCTACGCTAGTCCTCTCAAAAATTGATTATTGTAACGGACTATGGCTGAATGCACAGGAACAAGTCATGAATAAATTACAGCTAGTGCAAAATGCTGCTGCGAGAATTCTAACTGGTACACCGAAATTCTCATCCATCTCTCCCATTATTCGCCAACTACATTGGCTGCCTGTCAGAAGCCGCACAAAGTTTAAGGCGCTGTGCATCATTTATAAAACATTGAACAATACTGGACCTGACTTCCTAAAAAAATCTATCACTTTTCATAAACCCAATCGTTCCCTACGCTCTGCGGCATCTCAGCTACTTGATATTCCACGCACTAGGAAAGCAACATGGGGTGACAAACGCTTCACAGTTGCTGCCTCGAAATTGTGGAATCAGCTTCCCCTTAATATCAGATCAAGTTCTTCCTTGCTTATATTTCGGAAACACATAAAAACTTGGCTTTTCAACCAGTAAGTCCCTGTAGGAGCTCCCTGTAATCTTAACGAACTCCAGCGCCGAGACACCGCAAGGTAGTTGTGCGCTTCTAGAAATTTTATAAATAAATAAATAAATAAATACATTTTTCCAGGCTTCAATCAGCATATGGGGAATGTTTTTAAGGTATCTTTAAAAATAACACAAATGACTAGTTGCAGGTACTTAAAAGTACATACAAGCTGTTTGAATTTAAAAGAAAACACCCACCAAGGCATACTTTACTTACACGTTACTCAGAATTAGAACACATACTCTGGCCAGTTGGTGCTCTGCAGCAGCCTAGATAGCAGATTTATGGGCTATGAGAAGAAACGACATTGCCTTTCCATCCAGCTAAGTACACCTTCGTTGTCTAATGCCAACGAAGGTGAGTGCAGTCACCATACACCATAAATTCTGCCTTTCTGTGCCAAGGCTTCAGCTTTTACACAAAATGCGAAATGCAGGAGATAACATAACCAACCCCTAAAGTGTGCTCTTTAATTAACCCCTGCCAGATTGTACCTTTTGCTATGCTTTTATGGATGAGCTAGGAGGGTGGAGGGAGAAAAACAGAGCGTGGGCGGCGGGGATTTAAAAGAGAAGGCAGTCTCTCCATTATGCTTGTAGTTTCTTGGTCGAGGATCAGACCTAGATATTGGTTGACTTTTTGTAGCACATGTTTGCTTCTTGGAACTCAATGATTGGCCACAAAACTTGGGGCCATGTTATCAAGACAGGGCGATACATTATCGCCGCTTTTATCGGCAGGAGCGATAATGGGCTTGATAATATGTCCTTGTGAATTCCCATAGCAGCCCAGGTTCTGGTGATCTCCCTTGGCAGTGGTGAGACAAGTCCCTGCAGCTTTTCAATCTCTAGCAAGGCATGGTGGTAGAGGTCACATGCTCTGTGTAATTCCATAATCCACTATTATCTCAGGAGTGCCGGAATGGCTAACAAGGTGCCGATTCACAGAACTAATCTGAGGCAAATCATAAATGTACTTCTTTTGCTATTCACAGAAGGCATTTAGTAGTAGTAAAGTTAGTATTCTGTGTTAAATTAGGATTTTGTCTTAAATTAGGATTTTATCTTAAATTAGGATTTTGTCTTAAAATTGGATTTTGCCTTAAGTTAGGATTTTGTCTTAAAAAGGTGTTTGTCTTAAATTTGGATTTTGTCTTAAAACCAAAATTTAAGACAAAATCCTAATTTAAGACAAAATCCTAATTTAAGACAAAAGCCTAATTTAAGACAAACGCCTAATTTAAGACAAAAGCCTAATTTTAGACAAAATCCTAATTTAAGACAAAATCCTAATTTAAGTCAAAATACAAATTTAAGACAACAGCCTAATTTAAGACAAAAGCCTAATTTAAGACCAAAGCCTAATTTTAGACAAAATCCTAACGTAAGACAAAATCCTAATTTAAGTCAAAATACTAACTTTACTACTACTAAATGCCTTCTGTGAATACCAAAAGTAGTACGTTTCGGATTTTGTCTCGGATAAGTTCTGTGAATCGGCCCCACTAACTTAATCTGAGTTTATTTCAAAATACAGTACCACTGACATTGCTTTGCTATCGATCATTACTTAAATCTCAGAGCCACCAAAGTACACCTTATCTATGGTGGTTGGTTCAAACCAATGCTGATGTCTAGGTGCCAATATCACATCATACCGTAACTTTGCAGCAATGCGCTGTTTATTTCGAAAGAAAAGCTTGAGTTAACAGTAGTATTCGGTCTGTTTGATGTAGGCATCCTTCCACATCTCTTAGTCTCTTAATATTGTGCTTCAAGTGATGCCTCGTGTATGTCCTTGTACCCGCGAAGATAACCTATTTCACTAAACTCCAACTTACTGGGTGGCGCCGCCTACACCTCAATGTGACTACCTCAAGGAGCACACAGCTAGGAGCCAAGCACAACCAGGGTCGGACTGTGGAACCAACATGGCAACAATGCTCACACCAGCCCTCGCCCTTCCTCTCCTCACAAGATCTCTCTGTTTGATCCGTCTCTTCTCTTCCTCCCCTCGCCCTCCCTCTCTTGAAGTCCCTCTCTACCCGCTGCTATTCACTCGGAGAGCTGGGGAAGGAGCAGAGGCTCCCGGTGCAGTCCTGGCCTCCCAGGGTTCCAGCCCACCAGAGAATTGCCCAGTGGGATAAAAAGCCAATCCGGCCCTGAGCGTAATCACACTCTCAAGAAATGTGCAGCGGAAACACCGCCCTGCACATCTAGGCAGCGCCCTCATTCTGCAGACAGTGCCCCAGGCCTGTGGGGAGGGACAGGAGCTGTCCACACGCTAGTGCCATCTATGCAGTATATCAGCCAACATTTAACATGTGTGGAACTAGGACAGAAACACGTAGCCAAGACTATAAGGCCATAAATAGGAAAAACATGTTACAAAACATTGAGAACATGTTAGATAAATATTTTGAAGAGCAGATCGTAAAATCCATTTTCACCCAGAACCTGGCAAAAGGACTCCGTGACTTGATCATTCCTGTCATTTGTATGACCAGCAGGTCACAAGTACAAATCACGGCAGGGCTAATGTGGCCATCCATTCTTCCAACGTCAGTAACGCCAGTTCATTAAATTGATAGTAATAACCAATGTTACTTACAACGAGGTGAAACATCAAATTGGCAATAGCTTGCACCACTCAACACACGTTTTTATTAATTAGTGTAGAATATAAATGTATATGCAGATGGATGCATTGATTTACAACATCAGTACGCATGACATAACTTACCATGCATACTGATCCTATAAAATAACTAATAGATACACTTTGGATGAACTCGTCAATATAGTTTAAACATACATAATTACATGCACAGTGAATGCTATTACTATTTCTAGGTGGCCACAGCTACAAACATGAATTGTTAAAACCAATAGGCATTGGCACATTAAAGGCCAGACATGTTGGCTTTGCCAGTGCTTGTTTCTGCTCCGGTGTTGAGTTTCGGAGACTTTGAGGCAATTGGCATGTAATATTTGGTCATTCTCTTTTGATGTATGCCTCCGAAGTCAGAGCCCTCACCCCTTGCACTACCCACCATTGGAATACCATTGTCAGACTCTCATTGGTTCCCCGAGCACATGCTTTTAAAATGCTTGTTAATCCCACTTTTTGCTATACACATTTTGTGAAGGGTTTGTTTCAGGTCTCGAAATATGTTTGGACTTCGGGTACCCCACCTGTGCTTGGGAGACACATGCCTGTTTTTCAGTAAGTCCAGAGTGAATGCCCACCCTTGAAGGGGTGGTGAGTGGGTTATAGAGGACAGCTGGAAACGGGTAAAATGACATACTAGGACTTAAGTGGACCTTTGCCATTGCTAAGATTGGTGTTTGAAACTAGAGATGTATCCGTAGGTCATACATGATTCTTCTTCCTTTTGCCACTTCTTTCTTCCATCTTTTCTAGAGGTCATTGTATCCTCCTACCATTCATTCTATCTCAGTTGTCTTCTTTCCATCTATCGGTTTTTTTTTTGTCCTTTTCTTCCTCAATTTCTTTTTACACCCTCATTCGTATAATAGCCTTCTTACTGCATTCCCTATTGCCACCCTTACTTTTTTAGGTTGAGCGTCAGCACGCATGCGCTGTCTGCAAGACCTGCTGTCATCACAGTACAGCTAATGCTTGCAATTGTTAGGTTGAGCGTCAGCGCGCATGCGCTGTCTCCAAGACCTGCTGTCATCACAGTGCAGCTAATGCTTGCAATTGTTAGGTTGAGCGTCAGCGCGCATGCGCTGTCTGCAAGACCTGCTGTCATCACAGTACAGCTAATGCTTGCAATTGTTAGGTCGAGCGTCAGCGCGCATGCGCTGTCTCCAAGACCTGCTGTCATCACAGTGCAGCTAATGCTTGCAATTGTTAGGTTGAGCGTCAGCGCGCATGCGCTGTCTGCAAGACCTGCTGTCATCACAGTACAGCTAATGCTTGCAATTGTTAGGTTGAGCGTCAGCGCGCATGCGCTGTCTCCAAGACCTGCTGTCATCACAGTGCAGCTAATGCTTGCAATTGTTAGGTTGAGCGTCAGCGCGCATGCGCTGTCTGCAAGACCTGCTGTCATCACAGTACAGCTAATGCTTGCAATTGTTAGGTCGAGCGTCAGCGCGCATGCGCTGTCTCCAAGACCTGCTGTCATCACAGTGCAGCTAATGCTTGCAATTGTTAGGTTGAGCGTCAGCGCGCATGCGCTGTCTCCAAGACCTGCTGTCATCACAGTGCAGCTAATGCTTGCAATTGTTAGGTTGAGCGTCAGCGCGCATGCGCTGTCTGCAAGACCTGCTGTCATCACAGTACAGCTAATGCTTGCAATTGTTAGGTTGAGCGTCAGCGCGCATGCGCTGTCTGCAAGACCTGCTGTCATCACAGTGCAGCTAATGCTTGCAATTGTTAGGTTGAGCGTCAGCGCGCATGCGCTGTCTGCAAGACCTGCTGTCATCACAGTACAGCTAATGCTTGCAATTGTTAGGTCGAGCGTCAGCGCGCATGCGCTGTCTCCAAGACCTGCTGTCATCACAGTGCAGCTAATGCTTGCAATTGTTAGGTTGAGCGTCAGCGCGCATGCGCTGTCTGCAAGACCTGCTGTCATCACAGTACAGCTAATGCTTGCAATTGTTAGGTCGAGCGTCAGCGCGCATGCGCTGTCTCCAAGACCTGCTGTCATCACAGAGCAGCTAATGCTTGCAATTGTTAGGTTGAGCGTCAGCGCGCATGCGCTGTCTGCAAGACCTGCTGTCATCACAGTGCAGCTAATGCTTGCAATTGTTAGGTTGAGCGTCAGCGCGCATGCGCTGTCTCCAAGACCTGCTGTCATCACAGTACAGCTAATGCTTGCAATTGTTAGGTCGAGCATCAGCGCGCATGCGCTGTCTCCAAGACCTGCTGTCATCACAGTGCAGCTAATGCTTGCAATTGTTAGGTTGAGCGTCAGCGCGCATGCGCTGTCTGCAAGACCTGCTGTCATCACAGTACAGCTAATGCTTGCAATTGTTAGGTTGAGCGTCAGCGCGCATGCGCTGTCTGCAAGACCTGCTGTCATCACAGTGCAGCTAATGCTTGCAATTGTTAGGTTGAGCGTCAGCACGCATGCGCTGTCTGCAAGACCTGCTGTCATCACAGTACAGCTAATGCTTGCAATTGTTAGGTTGAGCGTCAGCGCGCATGCGCTGTCTGCAAGACCTGCTGTCATCACAGTACAGCTAATGCTTGCAATTGTTAGGTTGAGCGTCAGCACGCATGCGCTGTCTGCAAGACCTGCTGTCATCACAGTACAGCTAATGCTTGCAATTGTTAGGTCGAGCGTCAGCGCGCATGCGCTGTCTGCAAGACCTGCTGTCATCACAGTACAGCTAATGCTTGCAATTGTTAGGTCGAGCTTCAGCGCGCATGCGCTGTCTGCAAGACCTGCTCCAATCACAATACGGAGTGTAATCTCACCTGCTGCTTGCAATTGGTTCACTCCTGGGTCACTTATCTTTACTGGCTTGATTTTCATTGGCATGCGGCTCTGTTTGCACTCTGCACACAGCCTCCGTGGGGTTCCTGGGTGCTTACATTGAGTGGTCTCCATGTCCCCAGCAAATTTGAGTGTTGTTGTCCAAGTCCTGTTCTCCTTTGCAGTTCACATTCCACTTTCTTAGCATATGGTTTGGTCTCCCCTTGGAGACCACTGTGTATTTGAGCTACTTAGCTGATTATTTTGAAGTATTCTTGCGTATTGTGTCCATATCCCTGGGCATAAGATATACCAATGTGTTAGTGATTGTGTTGTGTAATATATAGACTTATTTTTACAACACACTGCGTGGTTCTTTTTCATCTAATCTACACTGTTGATTAAATGTGGTAAAACAAGCTGCTTTACACTCCTTCAAGATAAGCCTGAAGGCTGCTCTCCACAGCTACTACTTTGAGAGCTTTCTATTGTTATTAAAGACTACTAAATTCACAATAAGTGTTGCCTGGATTAGTGCATGTTGCGTCATTTGAATAAGTGTGCACCATATTCTATGCCAGCCTCCTATGTTATCTGGCGATATTACCGCCTTTTCTTCTACAGTTGTTCTTTTACAGTAGCTTGGGAAAGATTGCCGGTACTCTGGTCTTCAGTCTAGTGACTTACCAAAATATAATTGCCTCTTTCTTGTATGTGTGTCTCTGTTGAGTGAGGGGGTGTTTTCTTTCCCTTATTCAAGTTTGATGTTATGAACAATCTCTCAGGCTGTGCAAAGATGACTCACCCCATCACAAAAACCCTCCTATCTCTCCCAGCCTTTATGCATGCTTCAAGACCAATTGTATACTTTTAGTGGTATATAGAATATGTAATATGAATATATAATGTTCTAGCATCCCATTGTTCCACATTTTAACACATTGTTTTAACTATCAATCAATGGGTTTGTTCGGTGCCAGTGACTCTTAGAGAAAGGCTTCATTCTCAAATAAACACAACTAATCCTGAATGGAAATTTAATAGAAGTGCCAATGTATCACTCATCCACCTATGCATTATTAGTATGCAAGCAATTATGATGGAGCTATAGATTAATTCTGAGGTTTACACTTTGACACTAAGGGCCATATGTATCAAGCCAAATTGACTTCGCAAATGCCGAAATTCGCAGAATTTCGGCGTTTGCGAATGCAATTTGGACTAATGGTATGCATCAAAGAAATCTACTTTAAAAATAAGGAATCGCAAAATTTGCGATTCCTTATCTTGCGATTGCATTTAAGGAATCGCAAATTTTGCGATTCCTTAAATGCAATGTAAGAAGCCAAAAAAAATAGGAAATTGGCCTTAAGGAATCAAATTACCACCAACATCTAGTTGGTGGTAAGTTGCAAATTCCTTTCAAAATGCATATTTTTTCATTTTTCAAAGTGCCATGTGACGCACATACATGCCCTTAGGGCATGTATGTGCGCCACATGTGCACCCATGCAGATTTCAGGGGTGCAACAGGGTGTCCTTTGGACACCCCTGCACCCTTGAAAATATTCTCGATTTGCAAATTGCGAATCGCAAATTTCCCCTTCATTCCTATGGGCCTTCTGGCCCATAGAAATGCATGGGAAATTATTCCTTAATTGCGATTAGCAATTTGCTATTCACAATTAAGGAATTTTAAGGAATCGCTAAAAAGAAGCGAATTTTTACATACATACCATTTAGCGATTTCTAAATAGCGATTCCTTAAAAATCGCTATTTAGAAATCGCAAAACAGAATGTTGATACATATGGCCCTTAGCGCTGTAGATTTTATATGCAACATTTAGATTAATGTACATGTAACAAATCATATGCATAGTAATTATTCTAAAAATCTGTCCCAGTGTTGTATACCCCAGTGTTTAAGTCCATAATACGTGCTATTGATATCCAACAGTTGAAATAATTCTGTGCACCCCACATTGTAATTGGCTTGAGAGAATGGTACTTGCTTAGCCTGTAGTTGCAAGGTCTTTAGGCAGAAGAGGTATAATGTTTAAGCAATGCATAAAACGTGGTAGGGGTAATCATTATAATAGAACTGTTTGAATAAACTGCTGGTTGCAAAGATTCATTGTTTGATTAGATATGCTTTTTACACAGCTCATCAAAGGCTTGCTGACCCATTAGCTACAAGAAACCTGGTACACGACACCTGGATCAGTGATGTACACTGGTTTAGGAAAATAGGTGAGCATTATGGTAACATAAGGCATTGCGTGCTCTATTCTCTTTTGTATTTTTATAAATGTGTTGGGTGAATCATTAGAAATAACATCTGCTGACTGCTCCGGTCATAGCTGTTCAACTTTCAAAGTGTAATGGTATGAATTATGCCCGTAATTTTAACAAGTGAGCCCTCAAGTACAGTCTGGTGTGGATTCCCGACCACTCATGAAATATTCTTGTACTTCAGGGTTTTAGAGACCTTTCCCAAACTTCTTCCCTACCAGTAGTTTTAGACGTTCTTTCTCAACCCTTGGTAGCGGGCAACAAGTGGGCAGGCGTAACCTGGGAGACTGTTGTGTAAAGCATTTAAAAACAGCAATACATTAAATAAGTAAGACACAGCACACAATAAAAATCCCACTCCAGTTTTTAAAAGTAGATTATATTTATATGAAAAAATAGACACCAAAACAACAAAAATCAAATGTTGGGAACCGGAAATATGAATTTTTAAAGAATAAAAACGTTTTTGTGCTTAAAAACATATAGCGCCAAATTGGGACATCTGGTCGCACTTGACCAGGACAAAGTCAAAGTTTGAGGCCAACCACGATGGAGCCCTTGTCGGATACATTAAGCGGGAGGCCTTGGTCAAAATTTTACCTAAGCACTTAGTCGTTTTTCTGTATCTTTTTCTATCAACATCAAGTGAGGCTCCTCTTCAGGTTGGATTCATGTGGACGTCATCGGCTTGGTTTTCTGCGAGGCCCCAGTCAAATCCTTTAGTCTGGAGCTTCCGAGCAATCAGCGGCACAAACCTGAAATCCATGCCGGGTCATGGTTGATGGTCGCCAGCTTGACTTTCGACATTGAGGTGGTCCCCTTATGGAGCTTGTTACCAAAAAGCTGGCACATGTCACCAAACATTTGGATCTTTTTCCAGAAGGTCTCCTTGAGGCTTCAATGTGTCCACAACACCGCACATCCTTAAAATCCCTCTGGAATCACTCCCGGGTGTGGGCTTTTTGGTGGAGATGATGTGGGTGGGATCAGCTAACCTTTAGCTTGCAGGGAGTCTACTCCTTAATCCTTTTGAAGCAAGGCAAAGTCCTCAGGGCTGTAGTCCCAGAATGTGCAGCAGGTGCAGTCCTTCAGAATGCAGAATTTTGGGGGTAGATCAGGTTACCAACAGGGCAGTCCTTCTTGTAGTTTCAGGCAGCAGATCTGAGTTGCTTGGCAACTCTTCTATATTCATGCACTGTTTCTGGGCGCCAAGCTGGGGGGCACCCCTGACCAATAGGAAGCAGTGTGCCCCCTGGTGTATAATCACTTCCTTCAAAGTGCAGTATATTCTTGCCCCAGAAAACACTGTTCTTCCAGAATAGAGAAAGTCTCTCCCTGGAGATTATATCAGGCTAAGCCAACCCACTGGTGTGGCTAAGATTCCCTAAAACTTCCCTTCCACTTTCCCTAATTTATTTACAGGAACTCCTGTGTGACGGGGGTTGTAGGATGTAGGGGTGAGCCTGGGATGGCCTAAAGTGTAATTCTCCCTTTGAAGACCAGTTGGGCCATCCACCCCCTTCCTGCCTGTAGCTTCTGCAGCTGCAGTTCTCCTCCCACTGGAAATCCATTGTCTCTCTAGCAAGCCGCTCATTCTGGCAGGAGAACCTCTAATCCAAGAATTACCTCTAAGGCCGACCGAGGCCCTGTGATACCCCTAGTGTTTCCAGAGTTACTGCCTGGAACACCGACTTGACTGATGGATCACTTATTCGAGTTCTAAGCAAGAGATCTAGTTGGAGCTAGGCTGAACTGCACCCAATACACCTTTGGAGTGTAAACATTTTCCAATGTATCTTTTTTACTTCACCAGACGGACATACGCCCATTGAGCCCTGACGAAGTTCTCATCCTGAGAGCAAAACACATTGGCTGACCGTAAAATCTCCAATTTCGAGAGAACTAACTGATTGCAAATAAAGGCTTACTTGAAAACTAAATATTGACTTTCTGGACTTCATCACTTGGCCACGCCCAACCCCTCCACAAGCTACTTCACTCCTCATTAAGACAGCTTAGCCTAGCCTGGCAGAGCACAGGCCCTGGGTCTGATTAGCAGAGCCCAGGGCACAATCAGAGTAAAAAACCGGGCACGTATTAGTTAAAAGGGCAGCAAAAAAGTGGGGGGACACTGCAAACAGGTCCTTATTTCTCACACTAGTGGTCCCAAATCACTATTAATTATATTTCAAATGCAAGCTTGAAATATTTAGGAAATACTCTCAATGTGTCCATAAATATAAGATTGTCATTATCCAAAATGCACGCACTGTGCCTCTTATACCAGATTTAACATTTAGGGTCAGATGTAGGTAGGCAAATACCGGTCGGTAACGGCCGAAATTCGGTAATTTCGGCCGTTACCTTTTTGCTTTTCCAACAGTGCAATGTTACAGACATACATGCCCCTAGGGCATGTATGTCTGCAACATGTGCACCCATAGACAATTGAGGGGTGCAACAGGGTGTCAAAGTGACACCCTGCCACCCTTCAATGTTTCCCCCTTTTACCGAATCGGTAAATACCGATTCGGTAATTGGCATTCATTCCTATGGGCCTCCAGGCCCATAGGAATGAATGGCAATTACCGAATCGGTATTTACCGATTCGGTAATTACCAAAACTTACCGAATCGGTATTTACCAATTCGGTAATTACCGAAACTTACCGATTCGGTAATTTTTTCGGTAAAATTACCTACATCCCATTTGCCTGTTCTTAAATACCGAATCGGTATGATTCGGTATTTAAGAATCGGTAATCCCAGATTACCTACATCGGGCCCTAAGTGACAAAATAGTTTCCTTTCCTTAAAATAAATGATTTTTATCCCCACGCACCAGCCTTTCACTGTTAATATGTAAACAATCTGTTTCCAAATGTTAACTTTTTGTTATCTTGCAAATTAAACTACTTTTGACACCAAATATCAGCTTCTCATTTTCAGTGACTAGTCATTGCCATTCTGAGCTCAGGTGCCCTATCAATATGCAGTTAATGCTTTCATGTACTGTAGTAATGTACCATAGGTATCCCCTTGAGGTGCTCTAGTACTTTCCTATATCTGTTATTTCATGTGCCTAAGTATCTGTCCTCTTTGATATTCATAACTTTTACTATAAATCCATGCATGTGTGTAATTCCAAAATAAATTTATGGGAGGGAAGATTTTCAGTCTTTTGTTTTTTTAAAAAGCCAACACAATCCATTTAATCCATAACAGTCATAAAAAGTATGTTTGAATAAAAGTAAAAAACACTAGAAATGAGACTTAAAAGTAAAAAAGAAAGCAAGCAATTGCGCTCCTGTGCATAGGCCGTGTGTGAGTGAAAACGGACACTGCCACTTTAAGTACTCTAGAAGATATAGGATCCCATCAACCACAAGAAGCAGCCATGTAGTTCATTTTGTCAAGTCACTGGGCATAAAAAATCCAGAACCCTGCAGCCTTCATTATAGTGGTGGAAATACCGTCCGACATATAACAAATTCATTATAGACTAACGCACATCAAATTCTGATTGAATATCCTTTCCGCTAAACTCTAAATAAGGCCCTTAGTATAGTTGTGTTGGTTTTGCCCAAAAGCTTATACAGGCACATGCATCAAAGCCTTTTGCGATCGCAAACGGTGCGATTTGCAAAAATCGTCCGTTTGCGATCGCAAAATTAGCTTTGCGATGCATGCAATTAATTGCGAGTTCTCAAATTGCGATTGCATTTAAGGAATCGCATTTTGCAATTCCTTAAATGCAATGCATTATAAATGCAATGCATTAAAGTAAAAAAAAAACAGCGATTTCGCTAATAGGGGGAGCAAATTGCCATGAAGTTGAACTTCATGGTAATTTGCAAAAACTTCGAAAAATGCACTTTTGTGAATTTTTCAAAGTTTCCTGTTGCGTGCACACTTGCCCTTAGGGCATGTGTGTGCGCAACATATGTGCACAGATCAATTTCAGGGGTGCAACAGGGTGTCCTTTTGATACCCTGGCACCCTTGAAATTGCATTCTCAATTTGCGATTCTCTAATTGAGAATCACAAATTGAGAATGTCTTCCCATTCATTCCTATGGGCCTCTAGGCCCATAGGAATGAATGGGGTGGTAATCCTTAATTGCGACTCGCAATTTGTGAGTCGCAATTAAGGAATGTTTAGAAATCGCTATTTTTTAAGCAATTTCTACATGCATAGGCTTTTGCGATTCCTTAATTGCGATTCCTTAAAAATCGGAATTAAGGAATTGCAAAAACCAACATTGATGCATGTGCCTGATAGTCCCTAGCTTCTTGAGTCCTGTTTCTCCAAGTTGTAAGTTCTTATTTTTATTTTCTGTTTTCTTTCTTTCCCACTCATTTAGTCGCAATGCCTGTTCATTTCTACAGCAGTTTTTCCTGTGATGTGCAGAACGATCATACTGTGTGCTTTATTAAGAATTGTAAAAATGTTTACATGAGATATTCGCACTGACAAATCCTTTTTACTCTCAAATTGTTTCTTCTATTTTTTTATCATGTTATTTCAGCTTTTAGAAGGCAAATTGATTTGATGTCATTTCAATTATATATATCTATCGAAAAGGGATATGGGAAAGCTGGGTTGTTTGGTTTATTAACAATGTGACTGACATTCATGTACCCTTGATGCTTTGTTACACAGTGTGTGCATGGTTTGTCTTCAAAACTCTCATGCCAAGCATGTAAAGCTAAACATGAAAAGTTTGACTAAACATGAAAAGTTTGACTAAACATGAAAAGTTTGGCTAGTGCAATAAAGCTGTTTGCACTAGGTCCTTTTAATTTAAAAAAGGTAGTAAGTCTCATTACTGCTCCATTTCTCTAGAAAGTTCAAGGAACAACCATACGGAACGACCATACAGGGTTTGACCGACAATCCTCAGTGTTGCTTCCTTTATCCTGTGCCATGATGCAGTGGTCTTGGACAAGGATGTTTCTCTCCTGACCTTCTGGAGCCCTTGGCTATGGTGATTCTATTCATTCCATTCGACCACTGAGTGCAGAGCATTGTCGCTTACTACACCTGACACAAAAACAATCTTTGTGGAAGCAGCACCACCACCTCCTGATGCTCACGATACAACTGTGGGTCTTCCAAGGCAGCTGTGTCTTTATCCTTGTACAACCCTGAGGGAAGAGTTACCCACTCCATCCAAGTTCAATCAGAAGTCATTAGCTGTAAAATCTCTTGAGCAAAAAAGACATAGATACATGAAGCTGTCGCAGGGATTCTGCTTGCTAACAGGACGTCAGAATGTAGCGGTTGAGTCTCTCTACCACGTCAGTGCCAGTAGGCCCAAATCTGGATAGCTCACAGTGCCTCACATGAACTCCTAACCTTCCCAGAGCAGCAGTTGATTTTGGCAACATAGAACATGACCCTCTTGTCCCCTCTTGTGTGGAAACAGATCATCACCTTTTGTTTCTCACTCATGCATGTCCAAAGTAAACAAAAGAAAGACACAAATAAAGTTTACAATATATTTATTGAAAGGCGTTGTAGTCTTTTATGAAGCAGATGTGCTGTGATTTGTAGACAAATACAACGAAGCAAGGTAATCAGCATTACTAGCAGGCTGTACACTGTAAACAGCCAAACAATGGCAAATTATATATCTGTCTAGGTCTACTCTCGCTTTGTGAGCACAGGGATATATTATTGATCTTTGAGATTAGAAGCAGGCCCCATACCTGGTGTATGTGGCTAGGTGGTCCAGATCATAGATGTAAATTCACTTAACGACAAAGCTGCATAACAGGCTGCACAGACGTCTGTCCCTGGACAGGTCTCTCTGGCGTAATTCTCCTCTTGGCCCTCACGGGGCCAAGACACAGTGTGTATGATAAGAACTACTGTGTTGAAAAGCTGCAGCTGTGCTACCTTGTTACGTCTAGAACATCGGGAACTGTAGGTGACTAAGCCAAAAACAATACCACATGGTGTTATGTATTCTAGACGACCTTGTACGAAATGTAAGACTGTATCCCAAGAAGAGTCACTAAATAACAAAACAACATATATAGCTAATTTCTAAAAGAATGTCACAGAAACAAAAGCATTATGTGGGGCTGTGCACGCAGAGGCAGACTAAGCCGTCTAATCCACGAAGATAAAGGTGAACCAAAGTGGGCCCAAAAGGAAAATCACTACAAAGCCAAAAGAAGAAAATGCGAGGTAGAGACTTCTGGAAGAAGACATCCTAGGGATGGGGCGCCTAGGAAGAAATTGTCTTCAGGATATTATCATAGCAAGAAGCATCCTAAAGATAACAGCTTGTCAGATGAATTACCTAGTAAGAAAGTGACAGGCGAGATGCTGAACTCCCCCCAGGGGGTGCCTGGGGGGTAGGAGAGCAGATTTGGATTAGGATTTAGATGCAGATTTGGTTTCAAATTAGCATTATGACTCTCCCCACTGTGACCAGACATAATTCCATCCAAAAACTTATTTAAGCTACAAGGCTTGCAAAAAGTAAACACTGAGACTAAGAGTCAGCTTTTCAGACATTATTCTTAGAGATACTACAAGCCAAACCTTTGAAGAGAACTGTAGTTCAGGTAAAAGCATGAGCTTCCGTTCCCCTAAAACATGCTTTATGGATCTCGGAGTCTCGGACAGATGCGAAATTATAAAAATGAAAAAGAAGCTGCAACACTTAGATCCGAGATGATGCAAAAGAGAGGGGTTTGCCCGAAGTGCAATTCCAAGGATGTGTGAGAAAAGCCAACACCGGTGTGTTCAATGACCCTACTGGCAAAAACGGCAGCAAGAACAACCACAGCAACAAGCCTTTTAACTAACGCCTATAAATGCCCGCTCACTCAGAGACCGCTCCCCTTGCACAATAACACTGAATACATTTTACTTCCCTAAGTCTCACCTTTCCAAGGGAGCTGGAGCATTCACACACATCTTCAAACTTTACAGAAGGTAACAAAATGCATATAGGTGGATGGTAGATATGCAACTGAATAGATACAAAATCTTATTCAAGGTGAAACTCCACTTCTGATGCTGGAACTTGTCTTCCTAGAACAAGTCATCCTGGAATTACAAACTCATTGGAAGAACACTCTTGAGTCTGTTCCAAACACCACAAAAACAAGGGTAGCTACTCCTGTTACTTCTTGTATGGAAAGAGTAAATGTTTCTGACTCACAGTTTGCAAAATGCAAACAAATGGCCAATGGGGGAATTCAGGCTGCTCATGCTCCATCAAAGTTTTCCACACGTGCATCAAGGAAATTCAGTTTGCACTTTAGATTTTTAGGGTGCATATCTCCTTATCTCAGTCTTCCCCTGACGCTCGAGATTAGCAACAAATGCTGTTCTTCATATGAAGTCAGCTCCTCAGGCTTTGAAGTGGTTGGTGGTGGTGGCAACATTTCTTTCATAGCAACAGGATCTTCATCTTGGTGAATGGCTGCCTTAAGCCAGCTGTCAAGAGAAAGGACAGCAGTAACTACAGACAACGTTAGACCTACTTTAAGATCCAGGTCTCAAAATGAATGCAGACAAAGCATCACTCTCTCCAACTAACTATAGACATTTAGGGCCTCATTTATGAGAAATGACGCATCGCTGCGTGAAAGCAGCGATGCGTCACTTCTCAGTGCGCACTCCTTGCGTCATTCCTGATGCGTCATATTTACAGTATGACGCATCATGTCGCAAGGAGTTACAGGTACGTCAGTATTTCTGACGTATCTGTAAGCGCAAAAGTGACGCATTGCTGGAGTGTGTCACAAAAGTGACGCAACTCCAGCAATGTGTCCTTCCACATGGGCAAGCCCCATGTGAAAGGGCCTGCGTCAGTCTTACGCCTGCTGTGAGGCAGGCGCAAGATTTTGACGCAACAGCGTCCTAAAAGTGACGCAGTGAAATCTCATAGATTTCACTGCGTCACTTCTACGACCCTTCCTTGCGTCAATACGCCCCCCTTGCATACATTATACCTGGCGCAGGTATAATGTTGCGCAGGGGTTTACAAAGTGACGCATCTACCTAGATGCGTCACTTTGTAAATATGGCGCAACAAGGTGCATTTTTTACGCCACTGGTGCGTCACAAAAAGTGACGCACCGGCGGCGTAAAAGTGACGCACGGCCTCATAAATGAGGCACTTGGGAGCAGTCTATTCCAAAGACTGACAACCTTTTGAAGAAAATAAGTCTCACTGTGTCTGACTGTATCCCACCCGACAGTTGGACAAGCATTCCTTTATTCTGGGATGAATGAAAAGTCCTTCTTTCTTGTACCAAATGCCAGACTGCACAAGACATCTCTAGTAGTGCCCGAAAGACCAAAGGTGCAAGAACGAAGCAGGCTGACAGACAAATTATCAATGACTAGTGCATTATTGAAATACCTTTTATGGTTTTTTCAGAAGAAAAAAAAAACTAAACACTTCACCACCATATATTATGTCTAGAAGCAGGGCTTGTAGGACCCAGATACCTCTCTAGAGCGGCACAGAGCAATCTGGTGCGGGCATCTATTGAGTAACATCAGAATCACAGTTGTCTAAGTTGAAGACAGGTAAGCTCAGCAGAAATTAAATGGTGCAATACATATTGGTGTTAAAGGAAAAGGTGCTTGCAAACATATTTTTAAATTGAGATGCCCAGACCTTACTATTTTCTCCATGAAAAGAAATTCAGAATTCTAAGGTCACAAATCTAGATTCAAAAACCTCAACCAAGGGTAATGTCCTTTTGATAGCTTGGTCCACGGTTACATTTCTTTACTTCTTGCTCGAGTTCCTATGTTCCTGAAAGCGGTCACCAAGCTGAAATAGTTCACAGCAAGGATGATCCTCATTGCTCCAGACTGGCCTCATTGGTGGTGGCATTCATGTCTCCTTCAACTTTCATTCCAACCATGCAGGAGGTTTTAATGAAGGAGGAACATTTATTACAATATGTTGGACAATCCTACCATCACTAAACTTGTATTCCTGGCCATCCTCTAGGCCTCCTTGGCATCAGGTCACACAGGACAAGGATGCACCTCTCCAGAACTGGAGGACACATCTGCAGAATATGACATCCAGTGCCCGGTGGACTCCTCTGTAGTCCTCTTACCACACCAGTGTTACAGACCGGAGAGCAAGAATGCTTGCACTTAGAGCCTTTCCTCCACAAATGCAGAATACTCAGGCCCAGATACTGATGGTCAATTTATCAGCAAGCCTTTATCTGAACAAGTGGTGGAGTGGGCTTTAGAGAGGTATACAGAGGAGCAATGGAACAGTGCGGCATTGCTAACAAAAGAAATGTGCGTCTCCTCAGCTCATTAAGCGGGGAAGATGCCTACAATAGCACCGTTGTTCAGTAGGCTCCCATTCACCAGTCATAATGGGAACTCCAAAAGACACATTCGAAAATCCCAGCTGCCCATCGGTATAAATGTATGCACCAGTAGATCCCCTGAATGAGCCATCACCTTGGTCTCATAGGGATGGTAGTGAAACTTAATGGCAGTCCTTTGTTGGGATCTTGAATTTTTGGGTAACAGGGCATGATTATTTTAGTACTCTGCATCATAGGGGTGAATTAGAAGTGGAAACATGCATTGCCCATATGACTGATGGACCAATGAATGTCATCTCTAACTTTCATTCGTTCTGATAGATTGGGCTGGTTTTGCCTGTGTATCTGTGATTTGGGTGGCGATGGGAGGACATGTGGTGGTTGTGCATAAAAGAGTCTTACTATACTTCAGTAACAGTCAGTTGTGAAAATGTGGTGAGCATGGGGGCAGTGCATCTTCCATTTTCAGGTGTGTAATGGAGGAATGTAATGCTACTTGGATTGCTAGGCAGTTGCTTAAGTTTTGGAGCACACAGCAAATCGATCTTATTGCAACCAGGAAAAAGCAGAAATATAAACTGGTCTGTCCCCCAACAGGGAGTTCCTATTAGATGCATTTTCTGTGTTGTGAATCTTTTTACTTTATTGTGCATTTATCCCTCTCCTTTTTCTTCAGCAAGTGATCCAAAAGATTTAGAGCCACAAAGATCATGTGATTCTTGTGTCTCTTAAACCTCTTCACTTGTTAGAAAATCCTCCTATCTAGAATGGAGATCAATTACTTCACTAAAACCTTCATCTGCTGAGGTTGCATCATTGGAACTGAACACGCTAAACGTATCCTCATATGAGATTTCAACTAAACTGATTTAAGTTTTGCAAGCTTATATATTTAAGCAGGTGGGAGGATTTTGGTGTGCTAGCAATTCATCTAGCAAGAAGGAGGACATGAGTGCAGACTTCCTCAGCAGGGTCTATTCTATGATTTACAGATACAGATACCAGGGGCTAGATGTAGGTAATTCTATTTTACCACTTCTTAAATACCGAATTTTACCGATTCGGTATTTAAGAAGTGGTAAAATAGAGGGGGGGTATGTAGGTGTTTCAGAATAGGTAAATACCGAATCGTTAAGATTCGGTATTTACCGATTCTGTAAATACCGATTCGGTAATGCCCATTGATTCCTATGGGCCTTGAAGCCCATAGGAATCAATGGGCAATACCGATTCGGTAAATACCGATTTCAGCAAGGGTGCAGGGGGTGTCACTTTGACACCCTCTAGCCCCCCAAAGACGGGCATGTGTGCCATGTGGCACACAGACATGCCCTAAGGGCATGTCTGTCTGTCACATGGCTAGGTGTGCATGCACACATGTGCATGCACACCTGGATTCGGTATTTTACCACCCAATTGGATTGGGTGATAAAATACCGAATCTGTAAGGCTTTAGGGATTCTGAAGAGTCCCACCTACATCTGGCCGTTACCGAATCGGCAAAAATACCGATTCGGTATTTTACAGAATCTGTAAATTTACCGATTCGGTAAATTTACCGAATCTGTAAAATGATGCCCCTACATCTCAAATACCCATTTACCGGTCGGTAACGGCCGAAATCGGCCGTTACCGGTTGGTAAATGGCCTCCTACATCTGGCCCCAAATGTCCTATTTGCCACTCCATTAGTACAGTTTCCTCCAGAAGGCGAACAGTGTTTATGTCATTGTATTACAATACATGTATGAATCTGCTTCAGAGAGATATTACCCAGACTTTACAATTGGCAGCTTCATAGGCTGAGAAAGGTCTAAGGGCTAGATGTAGGTAATTTAGATTTACCGATTCGAAAATACAGAATTTTACCGATTCGGTATTTTCGAATCGGTAAATGCAATGTAGGTAATTATTTGGTAAAAAATACCGAATCAGTAAGATTCGGTATTTACCGAATCGGTAATTACCGATTCGGTATTTGCCATTCATTCCAGGCCCATAGGAATGAATGTCAATTACCGAATCGGTAATTACCGAAAAATTCAAGGGGGGCAGAGTGTCACTTTGACACCCTGTTGCATCCCTGATTAGTGCTGGTGTGCACATGTGGCATACATACATGCCCTAAGGGCATGTATGTCTGTCACATGGCACAGGTGTAAATGTGCATTTATGAATTTACATAGGAATTCCTTATTTACCACCAACTAATAGTTGGTGGTAAATAACGAATTCTTAAAGCCCAGAAGCACTGTTGTCAGTGCTTCCTACATCTCATTTACCGATTCTGTAAATACCGAATCGGTAAATACTGATTCGTTATTTACCGAATTGGTAAAAGAGACTCCTACATAGGAAAAGGCTTTTACCGGTCGGTAACGGCCGATTTCGGCCGTTACCGACCGGTAAAAACCTACCTACATCTCGGACAAAAAGGATACCTAGCTGCTTTTTCAAAATGCATGTAGTCTGCAGATCACGGTTCACTTTTCAAGTTGTTACTGGCTTCCTAATAGGGTGACCGAGTAAGTACTTATCAACCCTGTTCCATATTACTTGGTGGGACCTTCTTAATAGGCAACAGACCAGTTACACTCGTGTCCCTTGAAAGACCTCACATTAACCCCTTCACTGCGGCAGCTATTCCGCCGCAGTGCTAAGGGGGCGGGGCGGCCCTCCTGCGGCCGCATGCTGGTGACGGAACCGCTCCGTCACCAGCCGCGGTTGCGATGTGCTCATGACGGAGCGGTTCCGTCACGGCCTTGCCCGCTCAATGGAACGCTCAGCGCAGGCGCGGAATCCGCGCCGCGCAGGCGTGCCGAGCGGGCCGTGACGGAACCGCTCCGTCATCAGCACAGCGCAACCGCGGCTGGTGCCGGAGTGGTTCCGTCACCAGTAGGGGAGGGGTTAAAGATACTTGTCTTCTTTCTGTCAATCCAGCAAGACGAGTTAGCAAGCTTTAGGCTTTGACAGCATCTCCCTCAGAGTAAAGCCACCACATAGGAGTCAATGGTTCTGGCAGCTGCAGATTCCAAAGGAATAAATGAGTTACAAATGATGTCGGTGGTTTAGACAAAGTCATGTAATTGTATGAAGCACTAAAGGCATATTTGAGTAACAGATACTAAGGGCCATATGTATCAAGCTAAATAGCATTCGCAAAGGCCGAAATTCGCAGAATTTCGGCCTTTGCGAATGCTAATTAGCTAAATGGTATGTATGAAACATTTTCGCAGCAAAATAAGGAATCGCACATTTTGCTATTCCTTATTTTGCGATTGCACTTAAGGAATCGCAAAAATTGTGATTCCTTAAATGCAATGTATCAAAGAAATATTAATGCAAAAATGCCAATAAGGATTCGCAGATTACCACCAACTTCTAGTTGGTGGTAACTTGCGAATTCTTTTGAAAAAGCAATTTATTTAAAATTCAAAGGTGGCATATGACGCTCATACATGCCCTTAGGGCATGTATGTGTGCCATATGCCCACACATGTCTTTTTCAGGGGTGCAGCAGGGTGTTCTTGTGACACCCCTGCACCCTTAAAAATATTCGCAATTTGCGATTAGCAAATTGCTAATCGCAAATATCCCCTTCATTCCTATGGGCCTCCTGGCCCATAGAAATGAATGGGAAAATTGCGATTAGCAATTTGCTAATCGCAATTTAGGAATGTGAAGGAATCGCTAACAATAAGCAATTTCCTACATACATACCGTTTTGCGATTTCTAAATAGCGATTCCTTAAAAATCGCTATTTAGGAATCGCTAAACGGTATGATGATACATATGGCCCCTAAGATTTAAAGTAGCAAGATAGCGAATAATTGATAATTGCATTTTAAGCTGATAAATGTTAATATGTAATCCTTGACAGCATGGAATTTGGCCATCCAGTGTGAAGACTGCCCTCGAACCATGAGAGATTTCTTCATCCTCTCCTACAAGGTACTTTCCTTATCAGCCTTCAGGCTTTCACTTTGTGATTATTTCTAACCAATACTAAGGTATCACAGATGAGAATATACACAGCTTAGTGCATTGTTGATTCTAACACCGTATAACTATGCGAGCATAAAAACATGAAGTTGTGTACTATTTGACAAAGTACAACACACGCGCCTCCATAATATGAATATCCTTTACATTCTCCTTCACTGGATCTTTCACAATTTGGGAGTCCGTTGTCACCTTATAAATAGCGTTAACATTATTAACTTGCATGAAAGGTTGCCGAATACTATTTATTTAGTAGCACATTCTCCACATTGAAAATTGCCCAAACATCTGCCAATAAGGTGAATTTTCTCTGAACACTGCCCCTAAAAGCCACAATAGTTAATATTTATACAAATTGTCAGGTGTGAGGTAGTCCCTTGACACTGCTGCTCTTTTCTCATCTCTTCAGATAAGTGACTATTTTGCATTTGAACTTCATGTTTTCTATACGGATATAATTTTACTATAATCTGTAGCCGATCTCATTCTGGCAAGCGTTGTTTTAGGAGTTTTGTTTCATGGGAATTACAACTTTGAAAGTGGTTGAAAGCCCTATTCGGAGCCTGTGCCTCTTGAGGCCTCAACAATATATTTTTGGTCATTATGACAAGCAGTGTCTCCACTGCCCCCAACTTCTCAGTGAAACTTCTCAGATACAGGAGAAAGGCATATTTAGGATGCCATCAGAAAAGCAGTCTCCACAGGGCAGGCTGTGTGAAGTGCCCTCACCACACCCTTCAAGAAGTCACTCGAGTCCAAGAAAGTAACTATTACCAAAGCTGAAGCGCCAGACAAAGCAACTCTACAGAGAGCATGCCTTCCACTGCCAAAGAACCACTTGCTACGGTGAAGAAGATGCAAGACAAATCTAAAAAACCTTGGGCCCTCCCTAAGGGGAAATTTTCAGATTCATTGTCTAAACAGTTGACGAGTCAGATGCCAAAGACGCCATCAGCTCCTTAACCATCAGTAATTGCACCTGAGACCCATCAACGGGCAACTCATTATCAATTATAATATGGGCCCTGCTGCCACCTCTTCTGGCATCAGTGCTTACCTTGTCAATTTTTGCTTCATTAATATTGGAACCATCACCTGCTGCATCAAAATCCCTTCCTTTGACAGCTGTCTCCTCAGCGCCTGCCTCGTAGATGCTTACCTTGTCAATGCCTGCCTTGCTGCTGAATCCAAGAAAGGCTTCACAGACAAAACTTCCTTTACCGCAGTGATCTCTGCAGGAGGGAGTTTTTTTGCTTCTATCGCATACATCAACAAGCTTGTTTTTAGACAAGCGTTTGATGAAAGAGCTTCAATAAGGGAAAACATGAAGATCCATGTGGGATGTTCTACATTCCTGACCAGAGGCGCACCTAGAGTCAAATTTCAGGGGGGGGGGGGGGTTAAGAAAAAAATTCAGGGGGGGGGTGTAAGAAGAAATTTCGGGGGGGGGGAGGTGTGGGGGTGCTGATTCTTCAAGCAAAAGGCAGAGTGGAGCTGCAGGGGCCCTAAGAAGGGGTGAAAGCCATCAAAGCCTCAATAACAAGCAAAAGGTATTCAAAAGACCTGTGAAGTACTCGGGTGCGGCTGTGTGTGCTCTAAGGAAGTTGTCTCATTCAGGGTTGCCACACACGACAAGGGGGGGGGGGGGGGGGGACTGCAGCCCTTTGAGTCCAATGGGTGTTGCGTGCCTGGTTCTGGCCAACTGAATGTTAAATGTATTTCAGAAGATTACCGTTGAGATAATTTTCCTGCCAGGTATCACAAGGAAGAAGAGAAACAAACACAGGGCAGCTATCATCTGTACGTATGTATGCGGTATACTGATAGTACAAACCCAGTCAAAATGCAATGACGCACTCTGCAGTGCAAGCATAAAGCCAAAGAGTGATAGGAGAGGTAGCTGGTTTGTGGGCTAATAATGTATTGTGATGTAGTGTTCTGTTAATATTGATAAATACGATGACGATATACACCATGATATATGATATATGGAAGTATCATAACGAACGCGCACCTCCGTTGTAGGATTCACCTGATATGACCTCTTCCTCAACCCTGAGTCAGAAATACGTGGCCAGTTAGGCCTTGTGACCTAGACCCAAAGCAACAGATTGTCATATCCCAGGTGAGGGGACACGTAACCCTTAGACAAACTCACAAACAGGAAAACCCAGATCGATCCCACAGATAGGCAGCCACAGTGGTCTCAGGAGATTGGCCCCCAGTAAAACACGCTTGGCCCGAGCGGCGCATGTTCCCAAAACACCACAAAGTCAGATGCAACACTAAGTTAAGAACACTCAGCCAATCATTTTCCCACTCTGCTCCCCTAACGCCGTAGCGGAGTTCCAGTCAACTATGCCCCACATCCAGCGCTGGATGGACATGAACCATCTCAAGCTCAAACGGGCAAAACAGAGTCGATTCTGCCGGGGAAAAGTGAGAACAGTTGGAGCACTAACTTTTGGCCGGCGGAATTAGGTTCTCCCACTATACCCACCCCTTCGGTGAAAAGTCTGGGGGTGATCATTAATGCCGAACTTTCGCTCCGTGGACAGGTGGGAGCCGCAATCTCCTCAAGTGTCTATCAACTCCGAAAAGTTAGGAAAGTTGCCCACCTGTTGACTCATTCTGCCCTAATACAGGTGGTGCTAGCCCTCATCCTTATCACGGCTTGATTTTTCCAACTCCCATCTATCTGGGACTGCCAATTGGTCTACAAAAAAGACTTCAAATGGTACAGAACCAGGCAGCAAGACTGATTGGAAAACAATCCAAGTGGATATCCGTCAGACCAGTTCTGAGGAAACTGCACTGGCTTCCGATAGCCCAGCATGTAGCCTTTAAAACGGGTTGCCTAGCCTTTAAGGCTCTGCAGGGCAACAGCCCTAAATTCATCAGCAGCATGATCACCAAGCATACCCCTATGCGCAACCTCCGCTCTGCCCATCTCAGCCTGCTCTCTATTCCGACTTTTAAACGGAAGCGATTGGGAGGCTGCCGTTTCTCTTGTCTGGCCCCTAGACTCTGGAACTCCTTCCCCCTGACACTGAGAAACTGCGAAAACCTCCTAAGCTTCAGGAAGGCTTTAAAAACATGGCTGTTCGAGCAAGCTTACGTCTAGAAACCTCTCAATTGTAGCTTTTGGTCTTCAGCGCCATGAAACTCAAGGGTGTACGTGCGCTATACAAGCATCTATTAACATAACAAATCAGAGCAAAGCATGCCTACTACACGCATTGATCATGCACTACCCATGTCGGACATCTGGACACGTACCCACTAGCTCTGCATTGTGCCAACTCAGGGTCGAGACCGACTTGCGTTTTTTATCAAGTGACCAGATTATGACTCCATGACTAGGCCCAGATTCATGTTCTAAAAAGAATGCACAAATCTCTTTATTACACTTTGTGAATTGTATAAAATGATGGCCGAAAACAATGTACTTTGAGACAGTCTTCAAATCTCGACTCTGTTGCCTGCTTTCCCGGCCGCTGCATTTTATTAAATCAACTGTTCCTGTTTTGCCAAATGCCTCTTGTCAGTCATATTTTCAATGTAAATTCATTTTGGAGCAACAGTTCTTTAAAAAACGTGTCTCTTCACCCTTTTCCCTAAATTAGAGCAGCATCGGGGTGGTCCTTATGTTTACATTGATGTTGTTCCAGATGAAGGGTGATAGATGGAGGAGGCCTGGTGCCTTGTTTTTCCTTTTTGGCACTTATGATGGTGCCCTGGCTGCAGGTGTGATGAAAGTCACCAGAGATGGTGAGCTTGCCTGCAAGATAAGCATGGGTTCTGGTTGTGATAGCTTTGTAAATGGTGCAGCTGATTTTGAAGATGGTTTAGGCAGACAAGGGAAGCCAGTGGAGGTACATCCAGATGGGGATGGTCTGTGGCCATGAATGAGCTATGCTGTGGTATGTAGGATCCACTTAAAGGCTGCCAGTGTGGAATCTGGGACACCAGGGATGTAGCTTCTTGTGAGTTAGAGATGACTGGACCCTTTTGGTTCCAGATGGACTCTGTAGAACTATGACTTAAGTGTTCGGCGGTGGTGAATAGAGTTAATATTTAGAGCATTGATTTAGCAGTTACACGCACAGCAATACAGATGTGCAATACTAAGTTTCTTGTGTGGCACAGTCATTTATGAGTAGCCAGGCTGGTGAGAACGATACAATGGAGCAGGACTTTACCACCATCCATATGTGAGAGAACATGTGTTTGACCAGCAGTCCTCAAGTCGCTACCCGGAAGAAACTGTTTCATTTTCTTTTGTCGAGAGAGCTGGGCTGAGGCCAGCTTTATTTTCTTGGAAAGTTGTTCCTCGAGGGTGAGGTTAGTGTCCATGGTGAATTCGAGAGACTTGCCTTTAAGGAAAAGTTGTGTAGATCAAAGCTGTCAAGCTTCATGTCATTGCCCCAGGTGTGCATAGTTTTTTTGTTTGTTTTATTGGCAAATAACAGTAAATTTTGTTTGGGTTGAGCTTCAAATAGGCAGTGGGCAGCCGGCTCTGAATGATGTGCAGGCAGTGTTTGAGGTGTTGCATGTCTGAAGTTGAGAAGTCTTTCAAATAGAGTTGTGTATCATCAGCATATTGGTAAATCCTAATGATGTAATCTGTGATTTGAGCACTAATCAGCTCCATATGGAAACTGAACATGACAGGAGACAGTACGGAACCCTTGGGGACTCTGCATGTGATAGGGATCCTTTGAGATCTGGACTTGGCCATGTGATTTAAAGGGCGTCATTTGGAAAGGTTGGAGGAGAACCAGTAAAGGACATTGACGGTGAATTCAATGTGTGCATGAGGGTGAGATGGTCAATTGCGTATCCCTGTCAGCAGCTCAGTTTCCAAGAACAGGGAGTTTGTCTCTAGCAATTCATTAGGCTGAGGGGAGAATAAGACACCTTTTGTGAAGACAGGCCTGTTTTATCAAGTTCCTGCTTTGCTTCTTCACTCTTTGGAACTGATTATATGCGTACAGCTACGATGCATAATTACTATGCAAGGTTTCTCGGTCCTCAACAGCCACAGGTGTTATAAACACCTCTACCTCCTCCACTACTAATGCCCCCTGCTATGGTCAGGCTTGCTGTCTTTCAGCACTCACCCTATTAACCAACATCAAGTGAATGCAGACACCATTGAGGGCAGTAAAGAGCAACTGAGAAAGGCAAGTCGCTAGAGAAAGCACCGCCCTCACTCAACCTACCTCCAGATAAGATTACACAGCTTGGTAGAGACCTGTAAGAGGTTTGATTTACTTGTAACATTCAATGGAAGAGTCTGCTTCCTGATTGAATTCGTAGGGCCACCTCGATAGTCAAAGCCTTCCCCAATTTAAATCACATATTTGAAGAAGGGAAGAGGCTGATGTGAAACCGGGTTCTTATTTGGTGAAGTAATACGGTGTCCTCGAGTAGTCTTGATCTGATGAATAAATTCTTCAAAAAACAATATTTTGGAATGCTCTCTACACAGCAGGTCCAACATCTGCTACACGCGGAGAGTTCCTAACATCAATGGGCCTGATTCATAAAGGTAACTTACACTTTTGAGAAATGTACACTTTGGAGTGTGGTGAGTACTTTTCAGTATTCACAAACTCCGAGTGGAAATTTTCTACAAAAGTGTAATTTACATGTCTCCACACCCTGTGTATAGCAGTTGTTGTTTTACTCTTGCATGAGTGGGTGAAGTCCCTCCCTAAACCTTTTCCTGGCCCTCCCTAATCCTCTCTTACTCCTCCCAAATCTCATCGCCTTTTGTAGTAAGCCTGCCCCTTTTTTACTCCACTATCTTATGTCCCTCACACATTTACTACTAAAATGTATAGTTGCGTTTGTGGAGCTTCCTCAGTTGGGGCAAAGAACTCTGCACACATAAGTGTAGGTAATGCGGAGGCTTCAACTCTGCACATAGTTTGTGAATGGCACCATGTAGCACATTTTGTAGTAGGCTGATTTACAGCACGCACTTCCACTGGCTGGTCATCACTACCATGCAATACACAAAAAGTGTAACCCTCTAAAACAAACACCCTTCCTTTGTTACCGTGCTGTTGTCTCCCCCAATAATGGTCAAGGACGTATATCATAGTTTAAGGATGCGGAGGCCTCACCCACCCACCTAGGCTCCTTGCTTCATCACAGCGCCTGCTCCTCATACCGCTCACAAGGGCTTCTCCAACCATGGCTCATGGACAGGAAGGAACACTAAGAAGTTATAACTGTTGTTTTAAGTGCCCCAAGAGATATGGAATTGTGTCTGAATTTATTCCTGTGAGTGGACTATCCACTAGTGTACCATCTCCTCAAAGAGAACACAGGGTCGAAAAAAGGTTTAAAATTACCTGAATGGGGACAAATATGCTGTATTTGGTCTCCTTCAATGTAATTGTATAACAACACACAAAGAGAAAGGTCAACATATTGCAGGCTTCCCCATAGCCCACACCGGGTGTAGACAGGGCCCCACTCAGTAAACTCCCTTATAGATACCTTAGGGAATATGGTGGAGATACAGAATGAGGAACAAGTGTGTATAGAAAGAGTAAGTAAATATTTAGATGATAGCTGCAAAACCAGTCACTAAGTGAAAGATCTGGTTTCATGGAAAAAAACAAACCTCTGTCTTCGGGCTGACCTCTATATGACATAATGTGTATTTTTTAAGTCCACCTTCACAAGAAGGGTTTATAGCAGGTGGGTATTATTACTTAACTTCATGAAACTCCTTTTTTCGACTTCTAAAGCATGAAAGGCTAAGTGGGCCTACCTGGTTTAAAAACCTGTCTCTGCTGTTTATATTGAACACATTTAAAACATCTGTAACGGTAGAGATTGCTTGGCTTTCTAAAGCTACAGTCTTGATAACTGTATTGAAGTATTTATTTAGCACTTTATACTCCTATATGATGGGCAGATAGTATTTATTTATTTATTTTATTTATTGGTTTGTTACGCGCCGGCATCACACCCGAAGGTGTATCTCCGCGCGGTGCTGTGATGTGGACAGAAAGAGGAGCCTCCACCTAAAATAGTACCGTTTTTAGGCGCTTCCTGAAAGCTGGGTGACTGGGGCACTCTCTGAGGGAGAGGGGGAGGCAGTTCCATAGACGTGGACCCATGATGGAGAGGGCACGACCTCCTTGTCTGGTCTTATAATGTCTGGGAACCTGCAACAGCTGTTGGTTGGTAGACCTAAGGGTGCGAGACGGACGATGAAAGACAAATTTGTCCGCCAAGTACTGGGGTCCCAGATTGTAAAGACTTTTGTGTATCACACAGCAGATTTTAAATTCTACCCGTTTCCGGATAGGAAGCCAGTGAAGGGATTTGAGGAGGGGGAGGGAAGGCGTTCTAGGGGGGGAGTTGGTATACTACCTTGGAGGGCATTCTTCACTGAAAGAACGTTGAGTTGCCATGTTGACTGAGTAGGAAATATCTGTGTGTTGGGTGTCGTGACCTCAGAGGAGTCCTCTTTTCCTGACAAAGGTTGCTGTGCTTAAATGAGTAGTGGGTGAGGATGATCAAGGAATTTAACACTTTAGCTATATATAAATTATTGTATTAATGGGGTTAAGAGGGTGTGGTTATATGGAACTTTAGTGTCTTGTGTGATGAGTGCTAGAATGCACTTCTTGGGACGCTGTGACTGTGCTAATGGTGCAGAGTGAGAGACCGGTGCACGCGTGTCCCTACCATCCTGGATCAGTTCTGCTTCTTGTTATGACATTTGTAAAGCGCTGAGGGGCATATTAACAAGGCGGCAATATAAAATTATCGCCGCTTTTGCGCCGTTTTCGGCCGAAAAGCGGAGATAGTTTTATTGCCTTATCAGCAAAGACACGCTATCGCGTGTTTTCCTGATTTTGCTCCCGTTTCCAGCACGCCTAACTTCGCATCGCTAGTCAGATGCAAAGTAGGCGTGTCGGTGGAAACAACATGGGTAAATATCGCGAAGGCAGGTTTGCGATATTTACAACGCGGGGAATCCCGCTAAGTATGCCTTAACGCAGGAATTTAACGTCTGTTATATTCCTGACTAAGGCATACTTAACATGGGAGGTGGATTCATGTAATACGCATATTGCCGTTTTACATGGAACATCGCTGAAAAACCAGCGATATTCCATGGAAAAGGGCGCTATCGCTGGAATATTCATCGCCATGGGGCTAAACGTTGTTAATACAATGCTAGCCTAGCGAAATATTCCAGCGATAGAAAATAATGCGGTATGCAATGTCCCGGCGCTAGGAATTCAACAGCTAAGTCTACAGAGGGAAAAGCTATTAGATTAGGGTTTGATTTGTTTTCGAAAGGTCGGTTCTGAACTTTCCTGCCTCAGGTTTAGCAGGAGGGAGTTCCAAAGGTTGGGGGCCAAGAGCCAGAAGGAGCGGCCGCCCATCCAAACTCTTCACTCTGGGTACAGCTGCTGGTCTGGTTTCAGCAGATCTAGCAGGCACATGCATCAATATTGCTTTTTGCGATTCCTTAATTGCGAAAAATAAGGAATCGCAATTAAGGATTCGCAAAATGCAATGCACCAAGAAATCTCTAAAAAAATTACGATTTCTTAATATTCCTTAATTGCGACTTGCAAATTGCGAGTCGCAATTAAGGAATACCTCCCCATTCATTCCTATGGGCCTAGAGGCCCATAGGAATGAATGGGAAGACATTCTCAATTTGCGATTAGCAATTAGCGAATCGCAAATTGAGAATGCGATTTCAAGGGTGCAGGGGTGTCCAAAGGACACCCTGTTGCACCCCTGAAATCATTCTGTGCACATATGTTGTGCACACACATGCCCTAAGGGCATGTGTGTGCACAACATGAAACTTTGAAAAATGCACAAAAGTGCATTTTTCAAAGTTTTCGCAAATTACCATGAGGTTCAACCTCATGGTAATTTGCTCCCCCTAATTGAGAAATCGCAATTTTTTAAAGTTTCATGCATTGCATTTTGGGAATCACAAAATGCGATTCCTTAAATGCAATCGCAATTTGAGAATTCGCAAATATTTGCGAATTCTCAAATTGCAAGGGCCTTCACCCTTCATGCATTCCAAAAGCAGATTTTGCGATCGCAAACGGACGATTTTTGCGATCGCAAAATCCTTTGATGCATGCGCCTGTAAGATACCTTTGATGTCTGTAGGGCTTAATCAATGTATGAAGGTAGCGGTGACCTCTGTGGTTTACATTCATTTTTATGGCAGAAGCAGATAGCTTTGAAAGATACTCTTTTAGTAATCAGGAGCCAGTGCAGTCTAGTAAGCGCTGGACCCAGAGAGTAATATAGGGATATTCAGCAGAAGCCAGGCTGCTGCTTTTTGTACTCTTTGGAGCATCTTCAGTTTGCCTTGGGTGGCACCCAGGTAGAGTATGTAGCAGCAATCCAGTCTGTAAACCAGGCGTGCTTTCTGGACACTTCTGGAAGTAGACCTATGATCTGCGTACCATTTTCAAAATTCCAAAGCATTCACCTGCAGGTCTGGATATCTGGTTGTCATAACTAAGAATGTTGTCAATGCAGATTCCAAGATTCCTTATTTTTGGTTTTGGGGTTGGTTCTGGGCATAGAGCATCCGACCACCATGCTGTGGACCAGATGAATGGCTTTCTCCCCACAATGAGTGCCTCAGTTTTCTCTGCAGTTAATTTGAGACAACTCTGGTCCATCCATTCTGCTAGGTGGACTAAGCAGGTCCGAGAACAGGTCGCAGAGGTTCCATCGTCCTGTCAAAGTGATAAGTTGAGTGTCATCGCTGTAGACACTATTTTTACGCCATGACGCTCAACCATGTCAGTATGGGTACACATATACAAGTTGAAAAGTGTCAGGCTCAACCTTGACCCATGTGGAACTCCCTGTTGAATTGTAACAACCTCTGAGGAGCATGACTGTTGGATCACCTGATAAGTGTGATATTAAATAAAGCAGATAAGCCACTTTAAGGCTTGGACTGCAACACTGTATGGCCACAACTGTTTAGCTAAAAGGCTGTGGGACACAGAATCAAAGGCTGCACTTAAATCCAGCCTAATCAATGCTGCAGTTTTGCCTTCATCTGCAATGAGTCTCAGAGATTCAGAGGCGAACAACAATGCAGATTAGGTACTATACTGGAGGCAAAACCCTAAATGGGTCTCATGTGGCAAGTCATTAGCCTCAATGTAACTAGTCAGCTGGTGGTTGACGTGTTTTTCAGTTACTTTAGAGAAGAACGGGAGCTGGGAGATGGGCCTAGAAATTTCTGATTTACTTGAGTTCGATTTAGGCTTTCCAGCAGGGGCATTACTATCGCATGTTTCCGCTTGCGAGGACGTTGGCCTATTTTGAAGGACTGGTTAACTAAGTTGCACAGACTATTTATTTATTTATTTAAATTTATATAGCGCGTAATCACTCCGGGGTCTCTAAGCGCTTTTCCAGGTAAAATGCCAACCAAATACTACAGCTGATAGTCAAATTTACAGCGCACCCCGTGCTTGCTGAAAAAGCACTGTTTTTAATTTTTTTCGAAAAGGCAGCAAGTTGGATTCTTTGCTCAGTTCAGTGGGTAAAGTATTCCAGACAGCTGGGAAGATGTTAGAAAAGCACGACCACCCAGGATGGATAATTTAAAACGCGGTTGGGCTAGCAAAGAAGCATCTGAGGAGCGCAGCCGTCTGGCAGGTTTATAAAGGGCCAGACGGGCTTTGATGTAACTTGGCGCCTTTCCATACAGGACTTTATGCGTGATGCAAAGCCCTTTAAACAGAACCCTTTGTTTGACCGGTAGCCAGTGGAGTTCACGCAATAGAGGGGAAGCATGCGATCTCCGAGGTTTCTTGAAAATCAATCTGGCCGAATCATTCATAATAATTTGCAGACGGTTCAACTGTTTTTGAGGTAGCCCTGCATATAGTGAATTACCATAATCCATCCTACCCAGGATCATGGCAGAGACGGCGCGTCTTAGGGTGGTAAAGGACAAGAGTGAGGAAATTTTTCTGAGTTGTCGGAGAAGACCTACACACGTGCCCACCACCCCAGAGACTTGTCTTTGCATCGACAAACTACCATCCAAGGAGATGCCCAGGCTTTTCACTACTGCTGCGGGTTCTGGGGGTGTTCCAAGATCTGCTGGCCAGAACCGATCGTTCCAGGGGTTGCCTGCGATTGTGATTGGCAACACCTCTGTCTTGTCCGGATTGATTTTCAATGAATTCAGAGACATCCAATTAGTAGTGTATCTTAGGATATTCTGCATTCTTGCGTGTGCCTCCAAGCAATCCTCCATTTGGATGACGATTTGGGTATCGTCGGCATAGTTCTAGATTTGGCAGTCCATCTGGTTAAGGGCCGAGATCAGGGGTTGTAAATAAACATTAAATAAAAGAGGGGAAAGGGCAGAGCCTTGTGGAACACCACAGGTGATTGGCACTGTGGTAGAAGATAGATCCGCCAGTTGGACTCTCTGAGTTCTCCCTTGGAGAAAAGAAGAGAGCCAGACAAGTGCTGTACCCTGGATGCCTGAGTCCCTCAACCGCAGCATCAATTGACTATGACAAACGGTGTCAAAAGCCGCGGAGAGGTCTAATAGCACCAGGGCCCCATGAAGTTTCTTGTCAGCTCTGTTCCTTAACTCATCTAGGATGGATAACATCACTAGCTCCGTGCTATGATGCGCACGGAACCCAGCCTGATTTTGCTCGAGTAGGCCATTTTTCTCCAAATGGTCATCGAGATACGTAAGGACATGCTGCTCCAAAACTTTGGCCAAGAATGGTAGCTGAGAGATCGGCCTAAAGTTCTTTAAGTTCTTTACGTCTGCCCCCGTTTTTTTCAGCAGGGGGATCAACCGTGCCTCCTTAAAGGAGGAGGGGACCAGTCCTGTTTGTAGGGAATTGTTGAGGAGAGTCAAAACATCTTCCTCGATGCCTGGCATGGCTAATTTGAAGACCTCCGGGGGACAAGGGTCGGCCCGAGAGCCTGATTTAACCCGCCCCACAAGATTTGTCAATCTGTCCTTTGTAATCAAGGGCAGGGTGACCAAAGGTTATCAACTGGGTGGATGACCGGGACAGTCTGTAGAGGACAGTCCAGAATAGGGGTAGTAGCAATTTCCGATAAGAGGTCTTCAATCTTAGTGGAGAAGTAGTCCTGGAATTTTTGGCAGTCTTCTTGCTTAAACTCGGGACTCTGCTCCTTATTTTTCCTGAGTTCGGTAAGGACCTTAAAAATTTCTTTCTGCGGATCCGGGGCTCTAGAGATCCTGTCCTCATAAAACTCAGCTTTCCTTATCAAGATAGCATGTTTATAGGAAGCGAGCTCCTACAAGTACAAACTCCGTGCGTTGAGGCTATAGCCCTTCCGCCATGCTCTCTCGGATTTACGTAGCGCCCTCTTTTTATCCCTAAGGGATTCATTATACCATGGGGCCCCCGCTCCTCTATCTATCAGCTTCATTCGTCGAGCTGGTGCCACGAGATCCACTACCCTATTTAGTTTGTCTGTTAGATCTTTACACATAATGTCTGGATTCTGTTCCATGTTATTAATCAGAGGACGAGCTAGGAGATGAGCTACCATATCATCCCCATCTATGTGCTTTCATTTCCTCACCACCTTCCATCCTGCTCCAGGCTTCTCCCTCTGTTCGTCAACCGATATCATGCCTTTCACCAATGGCACCTCTGCTAGGCCATGATCCCGGCCATGTTCTGGGGTTGTGATCCAAACGAGATCCAGGGTATGGCCCTTCTCGTGTGTGGGGCCCATTACCCTCTGAACTAGCCCAAAGGACCTGAGCCCCTCATCTATCTGGTTGGCTTGGCCTTCTTTTGGGGACTTATCCCAATGGAAATTTAAGTCACCCATGATAATTATGTTGTTGTATCGAGATCGAACATCCTGGACCAATTCCAAGAATAGATCCGGGAAGACCGGCAACGCCCAGGGGGGTCGGTAGACTAGCAAAATGATCCAGCAGTCCATCCCTAGCCCGAGCTTAACTCCCAGTACCTCGCCCCCCCCCCAGGCTTTCAGCAAAAAATCTTTCGCCCCTCAGGCGCGTACTATATAGAAGGGCCACTCCCCCCCCCCTCTCATGGTACCTGCTCTGTTGAGGCAGAATGATGAAAAGTTAGCCGGGATAGAGGCTACCAAGTCTGGCACCGAGGAGTCCTCTAGTCATGTTTCCGTGATACCCAGGAGGTCCAACCCTCCGTCCTGTAATAAGGAGAATACTTCCAGGTTGTGCTTCTGTAGAGAACGCGTGTTTAAGAGACCATAGCACAAACCTTGTGCCGGACGTTCTAGGTTAAAACCAGAATTGATGACATGACGTTTCAGCAGCCCCTCCTGACTGAGTGTATCTACACATGTCTGGCTAAGATGTAAATACCCCTGATTTACGTCCAACAACTCTCTTCTGGTATACAGCTGACGGGGGCCAGGGGTCCTGGCCCCAGGCCACATTTGGTCGCGTATGGGCGCAGATGGGCCCCCTGCACGCTACCGCTGCGTGTTAGCATTTGGCAGCTTTAAATAGCGGCAAAGCGGCAGGCGCGTCCCGCTGCAACTAGAGTGCCAACCAAAATGGCGGCCAAACACGACCCTTCCTCCCCCAAGATGTCACCCACCCAAAGTCATCACCCGGAACCCGGGACCCGCCAAACAGCGGTGCAAATGGCTATTATGGTGCAGGTGAGTGGTCCCCCCTAAATTATAACCCCAAAATACGGCGCAAATAAAATATTTAAAACTACTCAGTAAAACAGATAATGACACGCAAATGCGCTACTGCAGCGCGCTAGTGCACAGGAATGAAATGTTAAAAGAGCAGCTTCTAAATGGTGGCAAGTTACCTTGGAGGGAAGAGTCCCCTTTCAGGCCGTCTTAAATAGCGGCAAAGCGGCAGGCACGTCCCGCTGCAACTAGAGTGCCGACCAAAATGGCGGCCAAACACGACCCTTCCTCCCCCAAGATGTCACCCACCCAAAGTCATTACCCGGAACCCGGGACCCGCCAAACAGCGGTGCAAATGGCTATTATGGTGCAGGTGAGTGGTCCCCCCTAAATTATAACCCCAAAATACGGCGCAAATAAAATATTTAAAACTACTCAGTAAAACAGATAATGACACGTAAATGCGCTACTGCAGCGCGCTAGTGCACAGGAATGAAATGTTAAAAGAGCAGCTTCTAAATGGTGGCAAGTTACCTTGGAGGGAAGAGTCCCCTTTCAGGCCGTCTTAAATAGCGGCAAAGCGGCAGGCGTGTCCCGCTGCAACTAGAGTGCCGACCAAAATGGCGGCCAAACACGACCCTTCCTCCCCCAAGATGTCACCCACCCAAAGTCATCACCCGGAACCCGGGACCCGCCAAACAGCGGTGCAAATGGCTATTATGGTGCAGGTGAGTGGTCCCCCTAAATTATAACCCCAAAATACGGCGCAAATAAAATATTTAAAACTACTCAGTAAAACAGATAATGACACGCAAATGCGCTACTGCAGCGCGCTAGTGCACAGGAATGAAATGTTAAAAGAGCAGCTTCTAAATGGTGGCAAGTTACCTTGGAGGACTAGGTAAAATGGCCTTCAATCCCCATTCTAGCATTGCAGGGTGGGTGGGATCCGGTGGTGCGTCCAATTCTACTTGCGCAGTTCAGATATGGTCAAGGTATTAATCCTATGAAAACCACTGGTGGAGCTAGGTGGCTTAGGCCAGATTGTGAGGTAGAGGGTCTCTCTGGCTTTGACTGGGAAGGCCTCGTATATCTTAGCGACTTTATTTGAGAAGAAGTGAGCGATTGCATTACATTTCTCCACCGAAAGCACCATAGCAGGGGAGACGTGCTCCAAAGAGTACAGGGTTTTCAAAATCGGAAACAATTCACAGGATGAGTTTTGTGTTTGGTCAATCTTGGTCAATCTTATGAGCAGAATATTGGCTATGTACAAGCCTGATCTGCTTGTGGTAGGACTTCTGTGCTTTATCATAATTGGTCTTTGATACGACATTGTATTCCTTGTGCCGTTGGTGCTCTAAACGCTTGAAATTCTTTTTTAGCAGAAGGAGCTCATCATTAAACCACTTTGCAGATGATTTGCTTTGAGTGTCTGTATAGGTAGTTAGCGGGGCGAGACAATCTAATGAATTGTTTCGGTGAAAATGACTCCAAATCATCTGGTGCTCATATTATCCTGGTAGTCAACAGACTAATATAACTGTTGGTCTGTATGATTCTGCATCACAAGATTGATAAGAGCCAGAGCTTTACTTATTCCTGGATTCCAGGTGGACTTAGATGTTGCTTGCCTTTGCAGGGAAGGAGTTACATAGTTTTGCTCCTTCTACGGTGGAAGGGGGTTCCTAAAGCATTCCTTCTTGTAGTAGTGAGGGAGGGGGATCAGCCAAGGCGTGACTCTAGAATGAAGAACACAAATCTATTAATATTTTCAGAATTTAGCCTGGATGAACAATGGACCTTTTCCTTCGATGACTATGTGAATTATGTAATTATTTCTTGAAGTGCGAGTGTTTGTCTATTAGGAGGTATTGAAGTGCTTGGAGCACTGGTGCGATGCACTTCCATGGACGAAGATGTTGGAGTTGCTGTGTTGCTGCATTTTGGATCCTTAGCAGTTTCCAAGTAGGAAGAGTGGGGCCTTTAGATAATGTTTATAGTCTACTAGAGACACGACAGAGGTGATGTGTAGTGTCTGCAGATACTCTAGTTGAGGGAACATGGATCAAATATTTTTCATGGTGTAGAAGGAGATTTATTTGGCTTTATCCAGAGAGAAAATTTGGATTCAGATCACTCTGAGGTTTCTTCCTTCATGTGATGTTGATAGTGTTTTTTTTAATGATAATTTTTTTTCCAGTAAACTTTATTGTTTTAAAGTGATATTACACAGATAATACATCATTTAAAGGAGTCTATCTCGGGTATCCCAACATCTCGCAGTCCCTGTCAGCACCAAATAGGCATCACAAACATCAATGCATATGCAGTGATTAAAGATGAACCCATTAAAGGAAATTGCAAAGGTAATACGAGGACCTCAAGTATAAGGTCAACGGCAGCCATTAAAGTCCCATGAGATTATGAAAATCACTTCACTGAAAATACAACAATATGAGAGGTAAGGCATCTTCTCCATTCTATGTAATTCCCAAAGTCAATACATAACAATTGAATCCCCCCCCCCTCCATCTACTTTCTTTCTAGGCGTGTACAATAGCTGGAATAGCGGAATGGTTTAGTAGGTCCATGATTACCTGTAGGACTCTCAACCAGTACCCGTATCCGTCTTGCCCCCCACCGAACCAGTTAGCTCTTGGGGGGGGGAGACTTTTAGCATGCAGCCTCACCTCCAGATGCGGGCAAGTCCCTCCGTTTACGTAACACCTTCAACATAGCCAATGGTGATGTTGATAGTGTTGTTGTATTCCTTTGGCCAGATGGATGTAGGGTGGTTGTTCATTTAGGTTAAGATCTCAGTTTTGGAAAAGCTGAGATTCAGGTAGTTGCTTGATATGTGTAAAAATCAATGGCACAGAGACAATGGTTAAGTTGTGATGAGTCTAATTCCTTCAGGGTTTCCTGCATTAGAAGTGTTGTCAGCACAGCTCAAGTTGAAGTGCTTGATAAGGCTGGCAGAAGTTGAACAGAATTGTTAGAGCTGAACTGATGCCAAGTTCCTCAAGTGTCATTAGTGGAGGCAGGAGGTGTACGGGGCCTAAAGTGGCAAATAGGTTCAGCAGTAGTAATGCAGCCACTCAATTTCTGTCCAGTGTCATTGTAGGTAACCCCAGTTGGATCTCAGGGCAGATTCCGTTCCTGGGCAGACATTTATTTGGTGGTCAGAGAGTAAGTTGTTCCCCTCTAAGAGTCTTAATTAAGGCAAATCGTTCTATCAGTTTTCCTTTCAACCAATCATTGATGGCTCGATTGTATCGCATGAGATGGTTCTTTATGAGCAGACTTATGTAGCAGCTCTTGAGAGTGGAGAGGAATGTTCCTATAACTAATATGTTGTTGAATATGTTTCTCTCTAAGACTTGACGCATGCTGTGTAAGGCCTGAGTCTGTTAGATTTGTGAAAATGTAAGTTTATTGAAGAGTTGCTAGACACAGGACACCATCAGTCGGGTACCTCAAGTCTCAGGAGCTGCGTATGTATGTAGAGGTTTTCTTTTGTGTCGGGTTCTTCTCACAGGTCCCGATTCACAGAAGTAACTTAAGACAAAATCCTAAACTTACTACCATTTTGGTATTCACAGAAGGCACTTACTCATTTTGTTATTCACAGAAGGCACTTACTCATTTCGGTACTCACAGGAGTTAGGACTCCTAACTTTAGGACTCCTAAATGCATTGTGTGAATACCGAAAGTGTTAAAGTTGGGATTTTTCTCAGTTTAGGAGTAGTAACGTTAGGACTCCTAACTTTAGGACTCCTAAATGCCTTCTGTGAATACCGAAAGTCTTAAAGTTAGGATTTTTCTCAGTTTAGGAGTCCTAAAGATAGGAGTCCTAATTTACTCTGCACTTTTATCAGCTTGCAAACACGCAGGCTGCAATGCCAGTGGTGCATGTTTGTGGTGAGAGGACCCTGAGGGTGGTACAATACATGCTGCAGCACGCAGAGGCCTTTCCCTGGTTACCATACCGTTAGTACCATAGGTACCCTTTTCTAGGGGGTTACAGGTAGGCCAGGGTTGGGCCAATTGTGGAGACAATGGTACATTTTAGGGAAAGAGCACAGGCCCTAGGAACCTGATTGGCAGTGACCCAGGGCACACTCAGTCAAATTGCATTAGGTATCTGGCAAACAAGTTGGAGGCAACCAAGCAGAAAGGGCACTTTCCTACAGGGATTAGATGGAGACTTCATATCCTATTATCCCATCAGCTTTCTGCATCTCTGGTCAGACATATTGGGACATATGCCTTCACCTCTCAGCAAATGTAAAAACCTGAGCATTAAAAACAATAGTCGGCTAACCTTGACACACCAAATTTCCATGGTGGAAAAATCCTGCTTTTTTTCCAGCTGCATTTCCTAAAACACATTCTCTATTCACCTTGAATCTGAGACTCGAGATATTGATTTTTTTTATTTTATCCAGTGATTTTGCTAATGACGGTAGGTGATTGTTGTAGTTGGTGAGGTCATCAGGGACTACTGCAGGTTTCTTTAGGAGTGGGAAGGTCTGGACTTTCTTTACAGCTTCTGAGAAGATGCCTTGAATGAGGAGGCATTGACTATGGTGAGTGCCAAAGAGAGTATTGATGAAGGACAAGGGTAAGAGATCATCTTCATAGGAAGATGCATTGAGGGATTTGAGCATATCGGCAAGAGAGGGCTTTGAAGGATGACCACTGTGGAAGTCTTCTAGAAGAAGTGAGTGTAATAGGAGAAGAAGGATTGGTTTTGTCAATGTGCTGTTGAATGTTCTGTATTTTGTCACTGAAAGTGAGGTTGATGGCCCTGCCCTTGTCCATGGACTGTGGGATAGTTGGTTCAGAAAGGGGATTGATACAGTGGTTGATTGTCTTGAAAAGTATTCTGCTTCTGTTGGTGGCTTCATTGATGATATTAATATAGTACTTTGCTTTGGCTAATGAATGAGCATTCTGCATTTTTTCATAGAGGGACTTCAGTGTTGTGAGGCCATCAGAAGTTCTGTTTTTCTTCCATTTTCTTTCCTGTCGGCAGAGGGAGCCTTGTGGGTTCCTTTTGGCAGGAGTTTTGGCCCAAGTCCCTATCTTGCCACAACAGGCAAGGCTCTTGTCTGTGTGCACCCCAAGGTGCTGTCCCAAATTGATGTAACTTATTGTGCATATTGGACAGTGGGAAATGCAGCGATGTCACTTCCTGTGGCAATGGATGATGGGGAATAAAGTTCACTTGCTTGGCCTCTTTTTTTAAAGATGGTTTTGGTGGAAACTAGTGATATCACTTCCTCTGGTGATAGATAATGGGGATGAAGTCAATAGCCTACCTTCTTCTTTTAAAGGAGGGTTTTGGTGGGAAACCAGTGATCTTACTTCCTGTGCAGATGGAAGATAGGAAATACAGTGAAGTTACTCGGTGGGTAGATAAATGCTGGGTAATGATGTCCACTTGCCTGGATTCTTCTTTTAAAGATGATTTGGGCAGCAAACCAGTGATGTCACTTCCTGTGGAGATGGATGATGGGGAATTTTCTATTACAGACCATGTTTAGAAGCGTGAAAATCGACTGAATCACAAATACAAAATCCTGATTAAATAACAGTAATTACATTGATAGTGATAACTGATACATTGCCACACCAGGCAGACAATTCCCTAGTATACCTAACATAAATCATACCTAAATACTGTCATGTTCTTGCTAATCTGCCAATTAATATGTTGATTAATATCATTGATCACTCTATTGTGCCCACTTTGTCTTGAGCTTCCTCGATCTATTAATTCTCTTAAAAATGCTTCACAGGATTGGGGGTCAAGCAGAAGGTGATGGGGCTGAAGTATTCACAACAGTTCCCCCTTTCAGTCTCGCATCAGCTCCCAGGTATTCTCCGTGTGCATGGTGGTAGTGGCAACCAACCTATGGAAGGGGCGCTTCTTCAACTATCCATTTGTACACGATTGGTTGCTCAAAGCCAACTCAGTTTGTACTGCAACAGGGTCTACAAACATTTACTCCAAACATCCAATTTTTGAGCACTTAAATTTTCAAAATAACAAGCACAAGTCAGTATCCATCCAATAGTTAGGGGCAACCCAAAAATGCTGGAGTGTTTCCGATGGTAGACAGATCATTGTGCAAAGCCTAGCTGTCCTTTCTGAAGCCTTAGAGGTCCTCTGCACATTATTCATGACTGCCTTTTACTGTTTATTGATTTATGGCCCATTGTATAGCCACTGTATGACCATAGCGGCAAATATTGTTAATGCAGCAGGTGGAGTGACTTGGGATCTCAGGGGCCCTTTGCACATTGATCGTGGCCGCCTTCTGCCCATCAAGGGCGTAAACGGGCTCACGTTACGTGTCATGTTACCGTTGCAACACCATTGTGAGGCATGTAGGGACATAACTATAATTGATGCAGAAAGTACAGTGTCACTGGGGCATGTGATCTGGTAGTGTGTGGGATACGAGTTTAGGAAAAGCTGTAAGTTTAGCTGATGTCTGACATTGGTAATAGGAGTAGAGCCTGAGATGTTTGTGAAAAGTGACTAGTGTTGTAGGACAGGGCACGGGCAGAAGGTGTAAATAGGAGTGACACTATGTTACCAGGAGTAGGATTAGAATTTGCTAAATGAGCTACTATCCATATTTTCCAAGAGATAAGATACAATAATAACAACAGATCTTTAAAAACATGTTACTAAATTCACCCTTGTTCTGTTCACTATTACAGTGGATTCAATGATGCCTCCCTTGACTCCCCGAACATGCCCACTGCCCGAAGTTGTACCTCTACAATACAGTGGCATTTTAATTTTCCTTAACTATTTATAGTCTCAGCCTTATATATTTGTTTTCGTTTTACTGAAACCACGAAGAAAAGGGGACTATTCTCAAGAACGTGTGATAAGTACCGCAAAAGTAGCTTAACGCAACTCTTCATATCGCAGCCTATCGCTGGAAAATAACGCAGTATTAACGTTTAATTCACAACACTGAGGTACCATGCGATAGTCCCACAATAACGCGTCAAATGTCCGCGATAAAGTCAATGCGACACTGCAAAAATGCGAAACACGAACGCAAAAAAAGCTGCGATAAGGCCAATCGCAATACAAAAATCTGCAAAAACCTGCGACAGGCCTGCAATTCACACACGTCAGGCGGGAAAAATCACCATAAAAGTAGAAAAAAAACATACAAACAAAAGCCAAACAACAGCGAAGCACAATGGATGTTGCCGGAGCAAGTACAGAGGACAACCAGAACCCCACAACCTCCCCGGAGGACCAGCCTGGGACCTCGGGGTCAGGGAAGGGCAAGAAGAGTAGGAAGAAGCGGTTCAATCCGCAGGAAAACAGGATCCTGATAACGGAGGTGGTAGAACACCATCAACTACTGTTCATCACCTCCACTGTGTCATTGGCAACAAAAAATGGAATATGGCAGTCCATCGTAGACTAGGTGAATGCAGTCGGAGTTCTGAAGAGGACAATGGAAGGGGTCAAGAGGCGCTGGAATAATGTCAAGCGCAAAACCAAGCAGAAACTCACCAACAACCGGAAGGCAGCAATGCAGACTGGAGGTGGGAGACCAGCGCCACAGGAGGACCTGGACGATATGGAGGAAATGGTGTCCACAGTCATCAGTGGAGAGACGGTGGCAGGATTTGGGGGACCGGACACTGCTCAACATGACCGGACACAACAGCACCAGGGTGAGTATTGACCAGGGACTGGGGGGAGGAGGGGAGATGGGCACAATGGCACACATGCACAATTAAGTAGAGCACATCTGCTGACAAACCATGCCCCAGACCCCAACCCCCACCCAGAGATCATTGTACCCAAGTAAGCAAAATCACAGCATTGTACAAGCACAGAAGTCAAAGGCACACCGCATGTAAGGGAGAAGGGGCAGCAACATCAGAGCTGCAGAGGCGACACACAAAATGCAGCACACACACATAACATGCAGAGCACATCAACATTGACAACAATGCGGTACAAACCGCAACACGTCCACAACAGAACACAGGACACAACTGGTGCTGCATGTGTGTAGAAACTGCAACTCACATTTGGCATTGCAGGGAAATGTGAGTTGATAATGTAAAAGTACCAACACACACCTGTGATGTTGTTGAAATATCCACTGTCCCGCATCAAATAGGCAGCTCCTCACAAACAGCCACATTGTACAGTCATGCAGTCTGTATGTAAACATGTACCATGCGACAACATACATGTGAACACAATGTTAAACTGCATCTCCCCTTCACATTGCAGGGGGAAGTCCAACACCTCCTGCAGAGCAGCCCGAACCTCTCTTCTCTGATGACGAAGAGGACCACCACACCTATTACCAAGACGCCCTCCAACAGCTCGTGGAGAGCCTTCGTAGCCCAGCTCCAGGAGCAGGGCAGCCCAGCTACTACAAGGAGACCCTACCCCCTGCACACACCACACAGCAGGCAGCACCCACCACCACGGTTACCTCCCAGGACCCCCACGAACACATGGCCTTCCAACGCCATGTGTTGGGGTTCCAGGCGAATCTGGCTGAACAGGTGCGGATGGGGTTCGACCGCATGGCAGACAAACTCAATGCCATATGTGGGTGTCTAAGTCCCATCAGGAACCACTCACAGTCCCTAACGGACACCCACAGTCCACTCCATGCTCTCCATCAACCATGGCTGACATTGCTGGAGCCCTGACTCAGAGACTAGAACAACTGTCCAGTCAGTGTGGCTCTAGCCATGTCACACAAGAGGTGGGACACATGCGGATGTTAATGGAGACCATGGAGCGGACGCAGGCGGAAAGAGCGGCTGCCACGGCTGCACACCAGTGAGAGGTAGCTGGGTTTCTCAATGACCTCATGACCATCCTCATGGCATTGCTGGCACAAGGCCTGGCGCTGATGCATGCTGCTGCTACCACTACATCCACATCTACACCCCTGAAGTGTCAGTGCCACACAGTGTGGCATACAGAACACCACCGCCCACACGTGAGGCACATGACACAGCAGCGGACGAAGATGCAGATTAATCTGCCAGCGTGGTAAGAAGGACGCAGTAGCATTCATCTCCGCCATATGGATGGTTTCTGCTTGGTTCTGCCCTCTGCATCATCATCATCTTCCACTGTCCCCCGACGCACTCTGCGACACTCATTTTGGACCTCGAAAAGGACTGCCATATTCTGTTTGATCGCCAATGACACAGCACTCAGACTGCAGACTGAACTCTTCCTCTTCCTTTGGACTTGTCATTCCCTGAAGGACTCTGGCTGGCCCTCCACCGATCTTAATTAGTATGTGGGGTTTGCTAGGCCCTGTACTGTTCCGGCTTCACACGCCATTGAAGGTGCATTAAACATTCATTATCACACAGATGTGTCATGTTTATGATCTTTCAAGTGTGAAAGTATGGATGAATGTAGGGTCAGTGATTCTCCCTTATGTCCATGTTGCTCATGTCATTGGACTTGGGTAAGAGAGTGACACATTGCAGAATGCGGTCCGGGTGGCACCGGCACTACAACAGGGACACAAGCATTAGTTACTTCCTTGTCCAGCCCAGTATGGAACCACGCCCAGAGGCCCAGGGTCATTGTTCACACCCTTACACTGGACTGGCATACGGCAGGCGGGCCCACTATGCTTACGCTCACAGGGAGGGGGACAACCGCTACATGTCCCAGGTCTTCCCCGTAGTGATCTGCTGATCACAGGTCTAGTTGTCAGCATGCCACAGCCACTCCCTTCCGGCTGGTATACACCCACACCACACCCATCCAGCACACGCGTCACAGGACATGTGATCCTGCCAATAAAAAGACCCGGGCGCACGTGCTGGACGCCATTTCCACTCTCTATCTGGGTGTGTCCGTGTGCTTCTTATTTATGCATGAGGGCCTAGGGCCCTACCACAGCACATTCCCCAGGGCCGGAGGTTACTTGATGGCGACCGCACCTTGATACCCAATCATAGAGGGTCCATGATTTGCGGTCACAGACACGGTGGCACCAGGCACACTGCGACTGGCACAGGCACACTCTCCCTCTCTCTCATTCTCTCTCTTACTCTCTCTATTTCTCTCTCTCTCTGTCCTTTGATGAGCGCATGGCACACCTTCTCATCTTGAATTTTGTCTTGCAGGCTGTGACTTACAGATTGACCTGAGAAGCCCTGCCATGGCTCTTCAGAATAGTTGTTTGGTTTTTAATTTTAATAAAATGTTTTGTTTGGTAATTCAAAGATGACTGAGTGATTCTCCTTTTTCCGAACTCAAATGCATGTTGAGTGTTGTACTTGTGCGACATCAGGCGAATTGTTTTGGTCATGGAATTTGCAAAGTTGAGGTCACATATCTTTGTTGAGGGGTGCGGGGGGGAGGGGTTGCGGGCCTGGGGGTGGTGAGGGTGGGTGTTGTGGGCTGCTTGGGTGTCAGAGCTGCATGTTGGGTGGCTCCATGGCATCTGTTGTTCTTCTAGTATGGCTCTGGGTGCAGGTTGTCGACCGACTTTACACCAGGTCAGAGCAGGTGTTAAATTCTTGCTGCTAACGCGCCTTATCTCCTGTTTTGGGATCTTATCGCCGATCTTGCTTGTTGTTGAGAATGTTGCGGAGTGGTGTATTTGCTGCTTTTTGCACGGGAACGCCTACTCTGCATCTCATTAGCGTTAGTTGCCGGGGTCATCTGTGGTGATATTGTTTGCAGCTGCTATTGCAGGTAAACTGGTGATATGGGCTGCTAGTATCAGCTTGTGAATGGGGCAATACATTTATCGCCACTTTGGCTGCGATAAAGTGCTGATAACTCGGCGATAAGTCCTTGAGAATATGCCCCATAGTGTTTTAAACTCCTGATAGTAATTCCATCTTGTGACCCACATTTATCACCAGTTGACCACTTTTTGATGTTCTTTGTCCTTTTTGTCTTCATTTGTAATTGGACTACGTTGGTCACAACAATAAGTTTAGTGTTTCCATAAATTACAAGTTTGTTGCATGTCTTTAAAATTTGGTGCTTGTTGATATGCCATATTCAGAGCTTTTTATGTTTCTGTTCTCTCTGTCTCAGTTCTCACAGCTTTGTCCATCCGATAAGTCCATCCTGATGGCTCAAAAGACGTGTCTGCTTATGGCCGCTGCTATTGACCTTGACATGGGAAGGCATGCCTCAACTTCTTCAGAACAGGTACAGGTTGCACAGCAGTTTTTGTGGGAGAGAACACCAATAATTGTTACACAGCCATTGAGTCTGCCAGCATTGTTAGCATCTGTATAGTAAAAAGAGTTTCTCTGTTCGCACTAACCGACATGCGTAGGTAAAAGGCATATAAGCAATGTAAATGTGATGTCAAGCAGCGAGAGATGAGAGGATTCATAGAAAGACAAAGACACTGCACAACAAATAGGACTGCATTACTTCCTTGTTCATCTTCTTCATCCCAGTCCTTTTTGGGTGAGAGAGCATCTTTGGACCAAAATGGTCTATCTACCAAAGTGAAACACACTACAAGTATGGCCGACTTCCTGTTCCAGCTTAATCTCATAAAGAGGAAACGGTCATACATCACTAGCTGTTTTACCCTTACTGGATCTCAAATGGATGGTGTAGGAAAGTAGGATCTGCTTTCATGGTCACCCCCCCTTTTGCTGGAGTCATTATGTTTTACTTACTAGTCTGACTGGGATCCTGCTAATCAGGACCTCAGTCTCTGTGCTTCTTCCATAAATTGGACATGGTGAGTACTTAGGTACATCCAGATTGGCTACTGGTGTACCCTTGTTAGTCCCTTGTGGATGGTACTGAGACACCCAGGGCATAGGAACACCAGGGGTCCCCCATGAGCTGAAGCATGTATTATGCCACTCATGGGAGTCCACTCAAATTGTGACTACAGGCCTGCCATTGCAGCCTGTGTAAGCTGGTGCTAGCAACACTTACGACAGATATGTTTGCTTATATCTGAGGTCACTTGACTTAAAACCTATAAGTTACCCCTAAGGCAGGCCTTTCAATCCTGAAAGCAGGGTGCTCGGTTACAAGTGAGAGGGTGCCCTTGCTTGAGCAGGGCACTCCTTCAACCCTCGAAGTAATGTAAATGTAAATTGATACTTGTATAGCGCACTACTCACCTGCAAGGGTCTCAAGGCGCTTGTACGAATACCGCTGTGGAACCCATCCTGGCTTTCCCTGTGAGGTGTCCACTCCTGGGCACCCCCAAGGTGGAGGCCAGGCATCCTTAGCGTTGTGGGGGCCGTTGTGGAGATTAAGCAAGCTATTGCCCAGAGTTGCAGAGTGGGACTCCATGATTGGAATAGGCACCGAGGCGAGAATTAGCAGGTCCGTGGAATTTTGAGCCCAAGACCCGCCGATGCGGGGAATTGAACCCTGGTCCCAGGCTAGACCTTTGCATCAGGGTCTGCCGCTCTAACCATTGAGCCACACTTCTCCACAGGTCCATTCCATTCTCCCGGGTTGTAAGTGCATCAGCCATTACGATATTTAGGGTGGCCATGCGTCATTACGTGATGGCTATCTCTAAAATGGCTGTAACTAACCCTGTTGCGTTTGGTATCGAACATGTTGGAATTATACCCCAACACTGTAAATGGTGTATAAACCGTGCTGGAGGTATGTTTCCATGCACTGTAAAGCTCCTCCGGGAGGCCCTCAGTGCTCCCGGTACCAGTCTTCTAGTCCCGGACAGCAAACTATGGCTGCTGCCAACCGGAGACACGATTCTGCCCTCCTGCTGCTGAGCCAAGTTCAAGCAGGGGAAGGCAGTACAATAGGTTTCCTTACACAGGGAGGTGTGACCACCTCCCAGACAGGACTTAGTGTATTGGGATAGGGTGGGGGCCCCTGCCAGCGCCACTAGACTTCTTTGAAGGGCACATTTGGTGCCCTCCTTACATAATCCAGTTGGAACCAGTTCCGGGTGCCATTGGCTCCCGCTCTTGCGCGAAACTTGGCAAAGGACATGGGATTATCCGCCCCACTGTCCAGCCCCTCCTGTGGGAGGGATCCCCGAATCGTCCCATCCCTTTCCTTAAGGTACTTAAGGGCTTACCTGTGGGTGGCTCTTCAGATTCGTCCTGGGACAAGATTCTGATCCGAAACCACTTCAACTGTCTGGGCACTCTGGACTTCGCTTTGGGAACCGAGACTGCAACTGGGAAGACTCCTGCTGCTCCTGGTCTCATCGACTTGCCAGTCTTCTGCAATGTCTGTGCCGGTGCTACATACAGGTTCTTCACAAGGCCTGGGGACATCCAAAATCCCGAAGGAATCACCCTTGGAGTGAAGGAGCCACCCTTGACCCTGTTTCCAGGCAGGTCGCTCCCCACGCCGTGCAGCTCCACCTAACTGTGCCCCTGTCCTGAGCCCAGCTGCCGCTGCTGACTGTGTTCGAAGCCAGCCTCCACCCGCAGGCTACCACCTGCGCCTCATCCCTGGTGAGCAAGTGGTAGGCCGTAGGTTCTGCTCATTGTATTGCATTAATTGTAATTGTGCTGTGTTTGTTTTCATTTGCTTCTATTGGTTGCTATTGTTTTTTCTTCCCTCCTGTACTTTAGTGTGCCCTTTTTGCCTTCTGTTTCCCTCGCCGTTCCTCCCTCCTGCTTTCCCACCGCTGCGTCCCCTGAGGCCCCGCTCGCCCATTCGTCCAATCTCACCTCCCAGCTGCTCCTCCCTCCCACCTCCCCTTCTTATGGCGGCCGCTGCGCAGTAAAGAGAGCAACCCTTGACCCTGTTTCCAGGCAGGTTGCTCCCCACGCCGTGTAGCTCCATGGAACTGTGCCCGTGTCCTGAGCCCAGCTGCTGCTGCTGACTGTGTTCGAGGCCTGCCTCCACTCGCAGGCTACCACCTGCGCCTCATCCCTGGTGGGCAAGTGGTAGGCCCTAGGTTCTGCTCATTGTATTGCATTAATTGTAATTGTGCTGTGTTTGTTTTCATTTGCTTCTATTGGTTGCTATTGTTTTTTCTTCCCTCCTGTACTTTAGTGTGCCCTTTTTGCCTTCTGTTTCCCTCGCCGTTCCTCCCTCCTGCTTTCCCACCGCTGCGTCCCCTGAGGCCCCGCTCGCCCATTCGTCCAATCTCACCTCCCAGCTGCTCCTCCCTCCCACCTCCCTTTCTTATGGCGGCCGCTGCGCGGTAAAGAGAGTGACCCTTGACCCTGTTTCCAGGCATGTCGCTCCCCAGGCCGTGCAGCTCCACCTAACTGTGCCCGTGTCCTGAGCCCAGCTGCCACTGCTGAGTGTGTTCGAGGTCCGCCTCCACCCGCAGGCTACCACCTGCGCCTTATCCCTGGTGGCAAAGTGGTAGGCCGTATGTTCTGCTCATTTGATTTGCATTTATTGTAATTGTGCAGTGTTTGTTTTCAATTACTTCTATTGGTTTCTATCTTTTTTCGTCCCTCCTGTACTTTTATGTGCCCTTTTTGCCTTCTGTTTCTCTCGCCGTTCCTCCCTTCTGCTTTCCCGCCGCTGCGTCCCCTGCAGGCCCCGTCCCCCCGCTCGCCCGTTCGTCCGATCCCACCTCCCAGCCAGTCTGCTCTCCCACCTCTCCTTCTTATAGCGGGTGCGCCTCAGGCAAGCCCGCCTGCGCCCATTCACATTTGGACCACACCCAGCGCCAGAACCCCTGGCCCCTGCGACCACCACAACACCCGACACTGGTACGAGGCCACCACCCTCCACGCAATCAACACCGGACGATCACACACCTGCTTCCTGGCCGCCCCGAAGCGCACCCAAGGACCCTTCTCCTGCTGGAACTGCAGCTTCACCAGCATCTGACCCGCCAATCCACCCACTGGGAAAGAACTCAACTACCTCAGATGCATTCTTCTCAGCACCCGCTCCGCCCGCAAACACGCCATTGAACTCGGGGACCTACTCGACACAACCTCCCCAGACGTCGCCTTCCTGACGGAGACCTGGCTGAACCCCTCCTCAGCACCTGGCATTGCCATAGCCATCGCTGACGGCTACAAGATCACCCGCCGGGACCGCACCAACGGAACAGGAGTAGGAATTACCATCGTCCACTCTCAGAGTCTCGACCAACACCAATGACACCCTCAGCACCGCCGAACACCTGCACTTCCAGATCCACACCGATCCCAACACCACCCTCAGAGGAACCCTCGTCTACAGACACCCCGGACCCCGACCACAGTTCAGTGACTCCATCGCCGACTTTGTCAGTACACATGCCCTCGCCTCCACAGACTACATCCTCCTCAGGGACCTGAACTTCCACCTCGAGAACAACAACAACACCAACTCCACCACCCTGATCGACAATCTTGCCAACGTCGGACTCAGACAACTCGTCACAACACCTACCCACTCCGCCGGCCACATGCTAGACCCCATCTTCTCCGCAAGCTCCCACGTCTCCTTCAACCACACCACCGAACTCCACTGGACCAACCATCGCTGCATCCACTTCACCTTACGGAAACCCACCACGCAACACCGCTCCCAACAGATCCCCCGCCGCTGCTGGAGCAAAGTCACCAAAGACCAGCTAACCACCACCCTTGCCCGGAGCCCACCAGGCCTACTCCACCGGCCCCGACGCCGCTGCCCACAACCTCAAACTGTGGATATACGACTGCGCCAACACCCTCGCCCCGATCAAGAAACCCTCCAACAGACACACCAGCAAGGAAGCCAGCTGGTTCACTGAAGACCTCCAGGCCTTCAAGCAAACCTGCCGAAAAAGTAGGAAAGAAATGGCAGTGAACGGGCACCGGACAGCAACGCAGCCCGCAAGTACGCCACCCGCAGACACCATCACCTCATCAGACAACAACGCACACAACAGCAAAGAGCTCTTCAACATCATGAAGGAACTCTCAAACCCCAAGTCCAAAGCCCACGACATCCCACCTTCGCAAGACCTGTGCAACGCCCTTGCCACCTTCTTCCATCACAAGATCGCAGACATCCATGACAGATTCAATGCCACGACCACCCCGACAACAACTGAGACCACCGCCCCCACAGCCACCATCCTCACCTACCCCCTGCTCTCCTGGACCAATATAGACGACGACAACACCATCAAAATCATGAACACCATCCACTCCGGATCTCCGTCAGACCCATGCCCACACCACATCTTCAACAAAGCCAGCGCCACCATCGCACCCCATCTCCATAAAGCCATTGACATCTCCTTTGAGACAGCAACCTTCCCGGAGAGCTGGAAGCACGCCGAAATCAAGGCCTTACTCAAAAAACCCAAGGCTGACCCCATGGACCTCAAGAACTTCCGGCCCATCTCCCTGCTCCCGTTCCCGGCGTAGGTCATCGAGAAGACCGTCAACAGACAACTGACCCGCTACCTCGAGGAAAACAGCGTCCTGGACCCGTCCCAGTCCAGGTTCCGAAGCAACCATAATACAGAAACTGCCCTTATCGCCGCCACGGATGGCATCAGGGCCCTGCTAGACAACAGAGAAACCGCGGCCCTCATCCTCCTGGACCTGTCAGCCACCTTCGACACGGTCTGCCACCGCACCCTACGCACACGCCTCCACGACGCTGGGATCCAAGAGAAGGCCCTGGACTGGACCACCTCCTTCCTTTCCGGCAGAACCCAGAGCATCAGCCTTCCCCCTTTGCGCTCCGAAGCCACAGAGATCATCTGTGGCGTACCCCAGGGCTCATCCCTCAGCCCAACACTGTTCAACATCTACATGGCACCGCTTGCCCACATCGCCCGACTGCATGACCTCAACATCATCTCCTACACGGATGACACCGAGCTGATCCTCTCCCTCACCAAGGACCCCCACATCGCCAAAACTAACCTCCACGAAGGAATGAAAGCCGTCGCCGAGTGGATGAAGAACAGCCGACTGAAGCTAAACTCGATCAAGATGGAAGTCCTCATCCTCAGATCCACCCCCTTGGCCTAGGACGGCACCTGGTGGCCAACCACACTGGGGAACAGCTCCAACACCCACCGACCACGCACGCAACCGAGGGTTTATCCTCCACTCTACCCTCTCCATGACAAAGCAGATCAACGCCGTCTCGTCCTCCTACTTCAACACCCTCCGCATGCTCCGCAAGATCTACAGGTGGATCCCCACTGAAACAAGAAGAACGGTCACCCAGGCCCTCGTCAGCAGCAGGTTGGACTTCGGAAATGCCCTCTACGCTGGAGCCTCGGCCAAACTCCTGAAACGACTTCAGCGCATTCAGAACGCCTCTGCACGCCTGATCCTCGACATACCGCGCCACAGACACATCACACCCCCCCTATGAGACCTGCACTGGCTCCCCGTCAACTAGAGGATCACCTTCAAGCTCCTCACCCACGCACACAAGGCACTCCACAACACTGGACCAGCATACCTCAACAGACGACTCAGCTTCTACACCCACAACCGCCAGCTCCGCTCCGCCGACCTTGCCCTCGCCACAGTCCCCCGCATCCGAAGAGCGACCTCCCCATCCCCCTATGCAGACACAGGACCTGCTGACCTTCAGAAGACTCCTCAAGACCTGGCTATTCGAGCAGTAGCTGCATCCCCCCCCAGCGCCTTGAGACCCTCACGGGTAAGTAGTGCGCTTTACAAATGTTCTGATTCATTGATTGAATTGCATCTTCAGGCACCGCAGTGAAGCTGACTGGCCTGCTGTTCCTGAGCTCCTACGGACTCTGGAAGGTTCAGCAACACAGGTGTGGTTCTGCAACTCCTTCGAGGCCTGCCCTGTTCTCACAGCTAGTTTAAAGTCTGGATCCCTCGTCGGAACCGCTGAAGCAGTACTCCAGTGCAACGCGCCGACTTGCAGTTGCCAAGGCTTGTTGACTCTCTCCTCCAGAGATCTTCGGGCTCCAAGAAGCTCCAGCCTCAAAACATCCCCTGCAGCCAAGATCTTTGCCTGCACTGCATTCTCTGCACCATGGGCCTCCACCCTTTGGTGAGCTGCTTGAGGTCCTCTAGCGACTCCTTTGCCTCCGGTCTCAGGGTCTTCCCGTGGGTCTTCTTTGGCTCCAGTGGGCTCCCCTGCTTTCTTGGGACCTGCTTTGACTCACCTGCTTGTGGTGAGTCACTTGGACCTTGCTGGTCCCGACACTGCACCTTTTTTGACAACTATGTTGGTTGCCTTTGCCAAGGCTTGTTGGTGCCCCTGCCGGACACTGACCCCTTGGCTCTTGACATCCGACGTGGGAAAGTTTGTGAACGGCTTCTGGTCTTCCTCAGCGTCGCCTGGTCCGCACAGTTGTAACTTCAAGAGCACCGTCAACTCTCCAACATCCCTGACATTGGTGGGCATTTGTCTTCCGTGCCTCCTGGTCACGCCTGACTGGCATAGACTCTGTCCCTTCTGCTTGCAGCTCCATTCTCAACTTAGGTCGCGGTTTGCATTCTATTATTTTAGTATATGGTTTGGTCTCCCCCTGGAGACCACTGTGTATTCGTGTTCTATTTCCAAAGTATTGTGTGTATTGTGGTTATATCTCCGAGTACGAGATATTGCTGTGTTAATAAGTGTTTATAATAAATTAAAAAAATTATAACTACACTGTGTGGTATTTTTTCACTTAACCTACACCATAAGATTACGTACTGGTAAAACAAACTGCTTTACTAAGCCTGAAGGCTGCTCTCCGCAGCTTCCACTCAAAGAGCTTTCTAAGGTTGTCTAAGACCACTAAAATCACCATATGGGTTGTCTGGATTAGTGCAGGATGCTTCACTTAAATATGTGTGCATCATATACTAAGCCAGCCTCCTACTGATAGTGATAGAGGCGTGGTGTGGGTCATGATCGCAGTAGTGTAACAGGTGTTCTTTTTTATTTGGTGTGGTTGTGCTATAGCGAGATATAGTTCTTTTATCTTACCCCAGTGGAGATGTTTTGCAGAGCGAGCCGAGTCCCAGGGGGACAAGAGCGACGTTTGCATCCGTTCTAGCAGATGTATCTCATGTTTAGTAGCAAGAGGAGCACATTTGGTAGGAAGGTATATTTTGGTTAGCAGATCACACTTTCAGTTATTTGGTGTAAATCCATTCAGTAGTTGTTGAGAAATTTAAGGGAAAGCAAATAAGGATATCTGAGCAGAGCCTAAACACTGATCTCAAGGTGAGATCTGATTGGCTGTCAGTATTCTACCAGAAAGTGCTGGCAGCTATCTTGGGACCAATATGACGGCACCCCATTGAAATGCATTGTAGTGAATGGCAGGTTTTGAGGGTCATAAAAAGAAGAAATGATTTTCCAAGTTATTGAAGGTGCTCCAGAAGCTTAAAAGAGAGCATATTTTCTGTAAATACCCATCATGTTCCTCAGCCATATGAGAATGAAGTCTGACATTCTCAGTAAAACATGTATATCAACAGGAGCAGCCTGTCATAAGATTCCTGTGTGTTCTACTGCTGCCTCCCAGAGTATTCTAAAGAACAATTAGAGCACTAACAGTCTTACCTATGACAAAAGTATGGCACACCTGAAGCCATATTGATTGAATCAAACTGTTGACACTTAAACCATTTAATTTAGAAAGGAACAAATGAAGGGTTTCATTTTGTCATCGAAATTATGGTTAGTGCTGTAGAAAGAAAAATTATGGCACTTTTAAGTGAGTTCTCAAATATCTTCTTCTATTTCATCAAAACATTCTCACATGTAGACTTAAACATGCACTTTCAACACCAGCAGAAGATTGCCATTTAACTGCCTGGTGATCAGCAGTTTACTACAGTTTTCTGATGAGCAACTAGAGTGCTATAATTCTGACTTTATGGCAAAAGTGTGGCATATCTGACCACCATCTTGAGGGAATCAAAGTGGAAAACTGAACACATTTTCTACTGAGGATGCTGCAGTAAATGAGGAGATTAGAGAGCTTCCTAACAAATAAGTCTCCCAAGATGGCCACCAGAAAGCAAAGAGCCCAAATGTAGCTCTAATATCACCCAAACGTAGCCCAAGTAAAGCCCAACGCCAGCAGTGTGCAAAACACCAACACATATTGGGGTTCTTTATAAATGTGCATAAAAGGGTTAACACACACTAACCATTCCGGAATGGAGTGACAAAATAAAAAAAATGAAACATATTTATTTATTTATTTATTTATTTATTTTAAGGTTTTTGTAGACCGCGCAGTAACCCGAGAGCATCCCGGCGCTAGAACCTGGTAGTCCAGAGGGAGTAGCAGCGGGAGGGAAGGGAAGATCAGGGGAATAGACGAGTTTTCAGTGCTTTTCTGAAAAGGAGGAGGTTTGGTTCAGTTCTCAGTTTCCGGGGGAGATTGTTCCAGTGTTTTGCTGTATTTACTGAGAAGCGGCAGCCTCCAGATCTGGCTCTTTTCACTCTATGGACGGTGATGAGGTTCTCGTGGTCTGACCGGAGTGACCTGGCGGCTTTGTAGGGAGTGATGAAGTTTTTGAGAATGGGTGGACCTTTGTTGTGAAGGAGTTTATGTGCCAGGCAGAGGGCCTTGAAGACCACCCTTTCTCTGACTGGAAGCCAGTGAAGATGCTTCAAAGCTGGCTTAGCCGATGATCTGGCCGGGGTGTTAGTGAGAAGTCGGGCAGCCACGTTCTGGATTCTCTGTAGGGTGTTAAATGTGGCTTCCGGGGCTCCCAAGTAAATTGCATTGCTGTAATCCAGCCTAGATAAAATGAGTCCCTGGATCAGCAATTTTCGGGAAGTGAAGGGGAGCAGGGGAAGCACCTTCCTGCATGCCCTGAGAAGTCCAAAGCATATTCCCGCCGTTTTTTTTGCCTGGGTTCTAAAGGTCAGATCTTTCTCAAGCCATACACCCAAGCTTTTAACCTCGTCTTTGGGAGCAGGAGGATCACCCAAGCAGGAGGGCCACATGTTGGGCGGCAGGGTGGGCCCTTTTTGTCCAAGCAACAGGATTTCGGTCTTGGACCCATTAAGTTTCAGTGCTGAGGTGTTCATCCAGCCATGGATTTCAGTGAGACAGCCGTGAAGATTGGAGGGTTCTTGGTGAGGGTGTGAGAGGGTCACCACTAGCTGGGTGTCATCAGCGTAGTTGATGATCGTTACTCCGTACGGAGTAACCAGCTCCTCCAACGGGGACATGTAAACGTTAAATAACATTGGGCTCAATGATGAACCCTGCGGTACTCCACAGCGTAAGGGGATCGCAGGGGAGTGGCTGTCATTTTCCCAGACTTGGAAGGAACGGTTGCTGAGGAATGACGTCAGCCATTTTAGTGCCATGCCCTTCACTCCAATGTCTCTCAGACGCTGGATTAGAACCTGGTGATTGACAGTGTCGAAGGCCGCACTAAGGTCCAGGAGGATCACTGCCACTGATCCTCCTGTGTCCAAAGTGCTTCTGGCCTTCTCCACTGCGGCTAGGAGGGCGGTGTCGGTGCCCTGGCCTGGGCGAAAGCCTGTCTGAGAATTCCTAAGCAGGTTGTTAGATTCTAGGAATAGTGATAGCTTTTTGTTCACTAGTTTCTCCGTGATTTTGCTATTCCCTGGGAGGAGGGAAATTGGCCTATAGTTGGCTAGGTCCTGAGGGTCTAATGAGGGTTTTTTCAAAAGACCTTTGACTACCGCTGCTTTCCAGCTGGAAGGGACTTCTCCCTGTACTAGGGAGGCGTTAATAAGGGCCGTGAGCGGAGGGACCACCGTGGGGGCCACTTTTTTAGGAAGCGCAGTGGAACCGGATCGCTGGGGGAGCCACTTTTGATTGTGGCAAACGTCGTGGCTACCTCTTCTGTGGTTACTGGACCGAAGCTATCGAGGGAGGGTGCCAGGGTGTTAGGGAGTGGGCTGTGACCGGGGGGGGGGCTGAAACTGTCGCCGCCTGTGCAACCGATGTCGATAGAAGGTAGGGAGTGGAGAATTTTTTGGATTTTCTTATCAAAAAATGTTGCAAGTTTAATACATTTGTTTTCCGCGGCTATGGGGTCCAGGGGTTTCGTCGGGGGATCTGGGGCATGGAGGAGTTCTTTTAGGATGGTAAAAGTTTCCTGAGCAGAGCAGGATGCGTTTTTAATTCTTTCCTCGTAAAATAGGCTCTTGGTTTTCTGGAGCGCGAGCTTGTAGGTTTTTAAGGAAGACCGAAATGTGTCTTTCTTCTCTGCTGACTTATCTTTCCTCCATGCGCGTTCAGTCCTCTTGCATTCCTTCCGTAGGGTATTAAGTTCAGAGGTGTACCAGGGAGAGGGGTTAACTCTCTTGGTTTGTTTAAGGGCGCTAGATCGAGGAAGGAAGCAGTCCAGTGATTGGGTGAGCCAAGCATTAAATTCGGTGTCCGCAGTAGTGGGGTTGTGAGTGAGGGATGGAGTAGATTCCCTGAGTTTGGCTGCCCATTCTTCTGGAACAAGTTTATGCCAACGCCTGATGAGGGTTCTGATTCTAGGCTGTTGGGGTGGAGGGGTATCAAGGTGCCATTCGAAGGGGATTAGGAAATGGTCTGTCCAAGGAAGATGGAGGTGCACGCGGGTTTTAAGGTCATGAATGTTTGTGAAGATCGGGTCGAGTAGCTGGCCTTTGTCGTGGGTGGGCTGTGAATTCATTAGGCAGAGGCCAATAGAAGCGAGGTCCAGCCGCAGTTCAGTGGCGGGGTGTCGGTTGGGTCCAAGAAATGGAGATTGAAATCTCCTAATAAAAGGAAGTTAGGAGAAGTCGTAGCCTTAAGGGTGACAAGCTCAATGAGTCTGCTGGGGAACTCGGCAAGGGGGCCTGGAGGGCGGTATACAAGTAGGCCAGACAGAGACGTTTCTGGCAAGATTTGTACGGTGAAATGGCAGCTTTCACAGTCTTTAATGTTGCCGTCAGCAATTCTGCAGGTAAGGTGATCTTTATATATTATGGCTAGACCACCTCCTCTGCCACACGGTCTATTCAATGAGCAGATTTGGTAGCCGGGAGGGAGGGCATTGACAATGTCAGAGCCATTGTTGGGCGTAAGCCATGTTTCTGTGAGAAACAGAATGTCAATGGCGTGCTCTGAAATAAGGAGGTTTAACTCGTGGGCATGTTTGGCAAGCGATCTGCAGTTAAGAAGGCCTAAATGTAGGCCCCGGCATTCTGTTTCCGCACGAAGCGTGTTGCAGAGGCTACAGCAGGTAAAAAGGTTATCTCCAGTATAGATGTAGTTACAGATAGGGTGTTTATGTGGATTCAGAGCCAGAAGACTGTCTCGGGAATAGGTAAGGTCGCGCTTTGGAGAAATGGGCATGGTGACCGGGCCTAGGGCCGTCCGGGCCCAGACGGGCTTGCCTTAGGCGCGCCTTTGGCGCGCAGACGGTGCGCCCGCTGCGCCCGTCCGCTGCGCGTACGGTATTTACACATACTTTTATGGAGGAGGAGGGAGTAGGGGGCGTGGCTTCCAAGGGGCGTGGCCTATCTGCACGCCGGCAATGGCGCCGTGAATTGTTAGGAAGTCCGCTGACAGCGCGGAGACAGCTGTGCGGTGTGCTCAGGACCGAGTCCTGTGAAGCTTAAGCAGGTAGGTGCTTGTTAAAATCAGCAAATTATCCAAGTGACACACAAATTTTTAAATAGTTACAACTAGCTCCCGGCTTTCCACCTCAGGAGATTTACAAAGTTCTGGCAGGCAGCGCTAGCAATCAGCGTTATATACCTGCTCGAAAAGGGGCGTGGCTTCCAAGGGGGCGTGGCCTATCTGCACGCCGGCAATGGCGCCGTGAATTGTTAGGAAGTCCGCTGACAGCGCGGAGACAGCTGTGCGGTGTGCTCAGGACCGAGTCCTGTGAAGCCTAAGCAGGTAGGTGCTTGTTAAAATCAGCAAATTATCCAAGTGACACACAAATTTTAAAATAGTTACAACTAGCTCCCGGCTTTCCGCCTCAGGAGATTTACAAAGTTCTGGCAGGCAGCGCTAGCAATCAGCGTTATATACCTGCTCGAAAAGGGGCGTGGCTTCCAAGGGGGCGTGGCCTATCTGCACGCCGGCAATGGCGCCGTGAATTGTTAGGAAGTCCGCTGATAGCGCGGAGACAGCTGTGCGGTGTGCTCAGGACCGAGTCCTGTGAAGCCTAAGCAGGTAGGTGCTTGTTAAAATCAGCAAATTATCCAAGTGACACACAAATTTAAAAATAGTTACAACTAGCTCCCGGCTTTCCGCCTCAGGAGATTTACAAAGTTCTGGCAGGCAGCGCTAGCAATCAGCGTTATATACCTGCTCGAAAAGGGGCGTGGCTTCCAAGGGGGCGTGGCCTATCTGCACGCCGGCAATGGCGCCGTGAATTGTTAGGAAGTCCGCTGACAGCGCGGAGACAGCTGTGCGGTGTGCTCAGGACCGAGTCCTGTGAAGCCTAAGCAGGTAGGTGCTTGTTAAAATCAGCAAATTATCCAAGTGACACACAAATTTTAAAATAGTTACAACTAGCTCCCGGCTTTCCGCCTCAGGAGATTTACAAAGTTCTGGCAGGCAGCGCTAGCAATCAGCGTTATATACCTGCTCGAAAAGGGGCGTGGCTTCCAAGGGGGCATGGCCTATCTGCACGCCGGCAATGGCGCCGTGAATTGTTAGGAAGTCCGCTGACAGCGCGGAGACAGCTGTGCGGTGTGCTCAGGACCGAGTCCTGTGAAGCCTAAGCAGGTAGGTGCTTGTTAAAATCAGCAAATTATCCAAGTGACACACAAATTTTAAAATAGTTACAACTAGCTCCCGGCTTTCCGCCTCAGGAGATTTACAAAGTTCTGGCAGGCAGCGCTAGCAATCAGCGTTATATACCTGCTCGAAAAGGGGCGTGGCTTCCAAGGGGGCGTGGCCTATCTGCACGCCGGCAATGGCGCCGTGAATTGTTAGGAAGTCCGCTGACAGCGCGGAGACAGCTGTGCGGTGTGCTCAGGACCAAGTCCTGTGAAGCCTAAGCAGGTAGGTGCTTGTTAAAATCAGCAAATTATCCAAGTGACACACAAATTTTAAAATAGTTACAACGAGCTCCCGGCTTTCCGCCTCAGGAGATTTACAAAGATATACAAACATATGTTTTTATTTGCTGCCTTCCGCACTATAAGAGGGAGCAACATTGATAATACTGCCATTAATGGATGCTTTCTGTGAGAGTGATTTGCCATTCTTATGCTTAGTTTTTAAATTTCCTGACAGTATTATAAAAATTATATTTAATCAACGAACTCAAATTTCAGGTATGTGAGTTATGTTTAATTTGGAGAAAAAAATGATTGAAAATGTATATGTGTATGTGAGAATGTTATAAGAGAGCATCAAATATTTGATAAACGAACTCAATTTTCAGATATGTGAGTTACATTTAATTTGGAGGAAAAAATGATTGAAAATGTGTATGTAAGAATGTTATAAGAGAGCATCAAATATTTATGAGAAAATATTGGAACTATATGAGGTAATGAATGAGTGGTTTTGTGAGTGGCTTTTTATGTTTAATAACAGGTGAGTAAGATGCTTTATAAGTGTGTGAGAATGTGACAGTTTATCTGATTTGCAGAATATGTGTATGAGGAGCTGCTTCACAGTCTGTTGCTTTGAATTCGTTTTTTGTACATTTGCTGCTTACTACATGGTGAAATTGGTAGAAAAAAACGGTGGATTAAGAGTTAAACATTTAATTAGCAAGACACTGAAAGAAGAGGAAATATGTGTCTATATGATGTGCTGTTCTCAAAGAGTGTTTGTCTTTAAATTGTTGGTGTTGTAGATCTGTTACATTAGATGTTTCAGAGAGAGTGGCAGTTCTAAAGGGAATCATAATACCACTCTGACTTCTCAATACCTGTAAGGGTCTGCCTAACTCATAAAGCCGTACAAAAGGGGCTGGTAATGGACGGAGCATCTGAACCAATCAAACACTCACACCCAGTCAAAAGATCTGGGTTTGATCCATCACCGTTCTTTAGCCCACTCTGCCACCCCAGTTCAGACATGGCTATATGCAAATCAGTCTGACCCTGTGCCTCATGGGAACAGTCCAGCCCGAACTGCCAAGCCATGCCTTCCCTGGACCGGAAACAAGCTTCCGAGGACCGGTTTCTGGCATTGCAGCCGTCTTCAGCCAGGCTAGCTTGAATCCAGTGGCAAAGTGAGCAAGGGACTCACGTCTGAGCATACCCTGCCACACTTATGGCGGCCAAAGCGGTACAAAAGGGGGTGGTGATGGACGGAGCATCTGAACCAATCAAACACTCACACCCAGTCAAAAGATCTGGGTTTGATCCATCACCGTTCTTTAGCCCACTCTGCCACCCCAGTTCAGACATGGCTATATGCAAATCAGTCTGACCCTGTGCCTCATGGGAACAGTCCAGCCCGAAATGCCAAGCCATGCCTTCCCTTGACCGGAAACAAGCTTCCGAGGATTGGTTTCTGGCATTCCAGCCGTCTTCAGCCCGGCTTGCTTGAATCCAGTGACAAAGTGAGCAAGGGACTCACGTCTGAGCATACCCTACCACACTTATGGCGGCCAAAAGCAGTACAAAAGGGGGTGGTGATGGACGGAGCATCTGAACCGCCATAAGTGTGGCAGGGTATGCTCAGACATGAGTCAAACCCAGATCTTTTGACTGGGTGTGAGTGTTTGATTGATTCAGATGCTCCGTCCATCACGACCCCCTTTTGTACTGCTTTTGGCCGCCATAAGTGTGGCAGGGTATGCTCAGACGTGAGTCCCTTGCTCACTTTGCCACTGGATTCAAGCAAGCCGGGCTGAAGACGGCTGGAATGCCAGAAACCGGTCCTCGGAAGCTTGTTTCCGGTCCAGGGAAGACATGGCTTGGCAGTTCGAGCTGGACTGTTCCCATGAGGCACAGGGTCAGACTGATTTGCATATAGCCATGTCTGAACTGGGGTGGCAGAGTGGGCTAAAGAACGGTGATGGATTAAACCCAGATCTGTTGACTGGGGGTGAGTGTTTGATTGATTCAGATGCTCCGTCCATCACCACCCCCTTTTGTACTAACTCATAAAGCCGTCAGGTCAAAGATCGTTCGGAGAGAGTCGCAGTACTAAAGGGACTCGTAATGCTACTCTAACTACTCCATGCCTGTAAGAGGCTGCCTAACTCATAAAGTCATCAGGTCAAAGATCTTTCCAATCATACAAATGAAAAAGATTCTGTGTTTGGTCCATTTGGGACTAGTTACAGCCTCTGCATTGCTGAGTTCTGCAAAACATATTTTTATCAATTGTCCTTAAGAGAGACTAGCAATTCTATATCTGCAACTGAAAGCATCCTGGACATCATTCTCTTAACTAACGTTTGTAAGATACCTTTTTGAAACTCATTATTCATGTAACTTCATCAAAACTGAGTAAGAATAAGTGAGTACTGTAGAAGTGACGTTCTCTCTATGCTACTCTTTTCTTCAATAGATTGATCTTCTAACGCAATCTTTGGAGCGTATTAATTTGTGTAGGGAGATCTGGACAGCACTAAAGTCATCAGGTGAGAGTAAAATGCATGAATACACTAAATGATAACCTAGTTTCAGCAGCAAAATTATATGTTTAATAGTCTAGGCTTTTTATGTTAATGCATCTGTGTCCACTGCTCCAACATACTGCATCAAAAGCAATGCTTAACCTGTGCTAGTTGTTGCTTATGGTGGCTATTGCCACACATTTGGGGACTGGGACTTATCATTCACCATTAAATGTTGGCCCAGAGCAAGAAAGGAAAAGGCTCAAAAGAATTAATGTAAAAGGTAGAGAAAGATAGGGAAGCTGTAGTACAGAGAACAAGCACTGGCAAAAGACAGAAAGTCTTGGCATTGCAACCTATTGTCTTTGTCAATGTGTTGTTTGTTAGTTAGTCACCTTGGATGCACAGCTGCCATCTTTGAATTTCAGAGATGGGCATGGTGGGTGAGGATGCATCCAATGCAGACTGTAATGAGTGGCAGACTCTGCTGTGGTTGGACCAACTTTTATTGTAAATTAGAATTGCTGTAGATAACCTGAGGCCGCTCCAGGAAGAGTTCAGCTTTCAACTGCTAATCTCAAGCATTCTACAGAACCCAGTGGACACCCCATTCCACAATAGAACATATAACCTCAGAGAGCAACACCATAGGAGTTTAAACATAAATGAATACATTAAAGAACATGTCATTCACAAGTCTGAATACTACTCTGTCCTCTATCAATGAATTTGTAATATTTGAGCAAACTAATTCAAAGTTGTCTGTGGTGGATGCACACAAATCCATCTTTGAAAGCATTTGTGGTATATTAGTAAATCTATTCAAAGATGGCTACTGTGGATGCAAGCACATCTGCAGTGTCTTTGAATGGGCTTATTCAATTAATACAAATCAGTTTTATGGTGACCACTGTGCATGTTTGCACTTGCATACTAGGGGTGGCCATGTTGAAATGGGTAAAAATCCATTTTAAAATGGACTCAAAAAATTGTTACAAATATCTGGGAAAGGGGCAGAAGAAGGAAGTGACAAGCAGGATGGACAGGAGTGCAACGGAGAAGTGGAACGGGCAGGAGTATATGAAAAGAAATTAGCAGGATGGAGAGTTGTGGTGAAGCAACAGATAGAACAGTTCTACTCTGGCTGATTAAATCCTGCTCAACATATCAGTGCTTTTGGGCTCCCTGCTGGAAAATGCGGCTAAACATGTCTGATGGGTGCCGCTCGCAGCTGACAGCGTGACCATGTGACTCTGCTCTTGCCTGCATTAACGCCTGGGAGTCTACGCGGCGAAAGGGGTGCTTTTTGTTCTGGAATCACCGAGGCTCACCAAACAGGGGTCGGGACTGCGAGACCCAGGGTTCCGCGCAGGATCAACGAAGCGCACCTGGAGTCTCTTCCCGGCCCTTACTCCTCCTCATATTTAAACACGCCCCCAACGCAAAGCGGGACGCGTGCGGGACGCCGGACGAAACCCGGACAAAGGGCCGACAGTCTTAGACAGTCCGTGACTGGACTGGGCACGACATACTGCCCGTACTGGCAATAAGATACCTGGCTAAAGTAAGATTCTCTGTGTCTGGTTATAACCACACTGTAACTCACCACGGTTCCCCTTTTTCTCCCAGTGCTTAACCCATTTGTAACTGTATGGTATAAGATTTTGTGTTCTAACTAATTCTATTCAGGATGCCAAAAAGGATTCCTGCCGCTGCGGCAAACACTATGGATAATTACATGGTACATGTCGTATCTAAGATTAATAGTGAAAGAAGACAGTCGCTAGGACTAAGTCAATCCCCCATTCTTCACCCTCTGAGCCCACCACCAAATTCCCCGTGGGTAGATATATCATCTCAGGATTTAGGAAACAAAATCCCAGACACTGAGATACATGATAGCCAGACTCATAACCATAGTGTACTTTTAGAGTCTGACCAAGATTTAGATCACGTTACTGACACTAAGTCCCAGCTTAATGATACTGTACAGGATTCCCCCATACAGGTGGACATACAGGCGGATACTGCAGTTGAAGATCCTCCAGTGTTTGTGCCTGTTACACGGGCGATTAGAAAATGTAGAAAAGCACAGACAAATCGTGGAGGGTCGCGCCCAGGGAGAAAAAGGATTGCAACGCCACTAAAAATTAGGGATAAAAGTAGGGGGCAAGGGGTCGATAGCGATAAACAAAACGTGGATGATGAATTATTTAACAGGATAGCGGATATGATTGATAGTAAGCTTAAGGCTTTCATCAAACCGGTGGTGGCTAAATTAGATAAGCTCTTCGCTGAAGTAAAGAAACTAGGCACGGTTCAGAAAAAGATAGCGGATGAGGTGACAAACCTATCAACTATAGTCACAAATCTACATAACACAACCAAAGAGCTCAACATGAGTGGGATAGAGGGAGGTGCAAATGTAGCACAGACCAACTCCCCTGGACACATACCAGTAATACACAATAATCATCTACCGTTAAGAGAAGATCCGCCTCCAAAACCATCTGAATTGACTTTATTAAACATAGAAAAAGACTCATTACAATTTATAGAAGATGCCTCACCCCTAGTATTGGTACTGGCAAATGTCCCACCTCTGGTTACTGGCCAAATAGAATCCCCTATATCACTGACAAGTAAGGCCCTGCATTGGCTGTCTGGTAACAAGCAGATGGCCCCTCGGGGGAAACAACAGCTAGCAGGAGAGGTCAGGTCAGCCAGAAGGGTACCTTGGATAGGACAAAACCCAAAAATTTTTATTGGTGATTGTATAGTTTTAAACTTTACGAATTCAGCAGCACTACCTAATATTCTATCAAACATACTCCCCCCCCAACGCAGGAGAGGCACTATTGTCCCACTTACTTTAGAATTCTTTGGCAAGAAACAGCGAAGTATGACTTATCCTAAGATAACCCATGCCTCCACAAGGTCTGCATGGAACGGAACATCAAATGGATGGGGCATAGGTGCATTAGCTAATAATTGGGGGTGCAGTTTAGATAGGTGGGAAGGGCCACAACAGATATACCAACATGAACATCAATACCCTAGCCATTTTAACAACCAGTACAACATCCCTATTTCCAACAGGTTTGACGCCTTCTATGTACAGGGCGGGATGGAAGGGGTTGAATGACTACCTGATACACTCCTTTCTCCCGCTCATAATAACTGTACACAACAAGGTGTAGGATTAGGGTATGAGGATAATATAACTGTGTTGTAACCCTGAGTTGACAGCTTTATCAGCCCAGTTAAATCAATTTATCAATTTACCAAACATGCATAACCCAGCCTCTACACATGTAGACACAATATATAATTCTGTGGCAGAACAGGTAGATAGATGTTTAAGCCAAACGCATGTTACCTCAGCTGAAAAGGCTGACATAGACACAGATACCAAAACTTTGTGTTCATTATCACCCTGTAATGAAAGCTTAATATCATGGAATATTGCAGGGCTGCGTGATAAATCTAATGATATTGGTTGGCTTTCTTTAGTTAAACAATATGCGGTACTATGTCTCCAGGAAACATGGTTGGTGGGAGAAAGTGTACATATTGAGGGTTTTCAAAGCTTTTTCATCCCAGCAGAACCCTCAATTAGCGGTAGAGCAAAGGGGGGTTTGGCAATTTATTTTAACCTGGCTCTTACATGCTCTAAAGTTGAGTACCATTCTGGTAATCGAAACATTCAGGTTTTAGAGCTAAAGAGGGGCAAAACTACTTTCACCCTGATTAACTTTTATAATGCAATCAACCAGACAGGTGACTGTAATATACAGCCTTTATGTGACTTCTTGAGAGAAAATGCTGGGAAATTGCCCCGTAAATTGCTGCTCGCAGGTGATTTTAATACACATCCGTGTGGAAACCCCGGAGTGACTGTCATTAACCAACTAGGATGTAACAGCCTGGAAGGTTTCCACTTTGATCACTCGCGGCGTGGAACAGATTTAAACACGCTAATGAATGAAAATAATCTAATTACAGCAATGTCTACGGTGGCGGACCAAACTCTTTTTCCCATTCCCACGTTTAAAGGCCACATTACTGGATCATACATAGACCATATTTTATTGTCTGCTGACCTCGCCAATACTGTTCTGGACTTCTACATCCAAATGAGTATTTATAGTGATCACAATCCTATATGTATCAAAATGGGTGGGGGAATCTTTGAACAGCGAAAGCCACGAGTGGATTGTGGGTCCACAAAATGTATAAATGTAAAGCGTCGCTTAAAATGGTCAATGGTGAACCATGAAAATCTGTATAATTCTATTAATAACTCATGTAGTTCTGAACTTTCATTATGTATATCACCTGAATCATCATTGCAACAAATTTTGGCATCCTTTGAGGGCGTTGCACTAACAGTAGGGTCGATGCTAACAGTGACAGCTAAAGGGAATGCAAGTAGTAATCCAAAATGGTTTGATAACGCTTGCTCCAAGGCCAGCCGCGAGCTTAAGATAGCACTGAAAACCAAACCTAGAGACCCGGTGCATATTAAGGTTATGCGTGCTAGGTACAAAAAGTCCCTTGCTACTCGTAAGAGAGAAGTAAAGAAAAGTGTATGGGAGTCTCTTTTAGATCCCGAAATATTGAGAAACAGTGCCAAGTTTTGGGATATTATAAATAAACCCCTATTTGATTATCCAAACAACTCCACCATGGGTACAAATATTCCAGAGGAAGAGTGGGTTAACCATTTTAGTTCTATTTTTAAAAGCAATGAGTTACAGGCGGAATGTATCCCGGTTGAACCTAAGGAGAAATCATTGCTCTTCTCAATAAATGAGGTTGAAAAGGGAATCGAAGGGCTGACAAGTAATAAGGCCCCAGGACCGGACGGTCTTCCACCGGACCTTTTTAAATCCTGTAGATTGCTATGGGCACCAGTCCTCACCGCCGTACTTAATGCGGCCGTGGTTTCCGGTTGCCCAAAGTCTTGGGGGGTATCCACCATCGTACCCGTGTTCAAGAAAGGAGACCGTAATAGCCCCCTCTGCTATAGACCAATATCTTTAATTAACTCTGTTGTCGAAGTAGTGGGGGGTGTAATTTTAAATAGACTGGTCGCATGGGCAGATGAAAATAAAGTAATATCCCCAATTCAATACGGATTAAGGCCCGGTCACTCTACAATTACCCAGTGTTTGAACTTGTACCTAATTATAGGGAAGTACACCAAGGCCCGACAAGGTACAATTCACATGGCGTTCATGGATCTATCGTCGGCCTTCGACTGTGTAAGCCGTAGAAAGCTCTGGAACGCCATGATGAAAATGGGTGTAGAGCAGAATTTAATTAACTTACTAGCAGATATGCATTCTGACACGAGGGCAAACGTCCGGTACACACAAGATTTAAATGTGACAAAAGACTTTGGCGTGTACCGGGGCGTTCGACAAGGGTGCATTTTAGCCCCGTTCCTTTTTAATTTATATATAAACGATTTGGAAGAGCATCTTTTAAGTACAGGAGCAGACTACCCTTACATTGGACGTAAAGGACTGCCAGTTCTGCTTTACGCGGATGACGCAGTCCTTTTGTCCAGAACTGCTAACGGTCTTCAAACATTATTAAACTCCTTTTTTACATTCATGAAATCTCGAGATTTGAGTATAAATAACTCCAAATCTTTCGTAATGAAGGTTGGCCAAGGTAACAAAAAGCCAAATTGCTTAAATGTTAATGGGGTTACAATCCCTATAACAAAAACATTCTCCTATCTCGGAGTCCTGTTCGATAATCAACTGAACTGGGGACCCGTAGTACAGAAAAAAAAGGGAGAGGTAATCAGGGCAAATGCGGCAATACTTAATTTCGCAAGAAAAATGGGCAATAGCCCAGTGGCTGCATTACTCCAACTTTACCAGGCCAAGAGTGTTGCTACTGCATGCTATGGCAGTGAGATATGGGGATATGCCCCACTAGGAGCCCTGGAGATAGTAGAAAATAACTTTCTCAAACAGATACTAAGGGTTCCTAGGGGAATAGCAAACTTCTCCGTACATGAAGAGCTAGGTATACCATTTCTATGTGACAAAATAGCAGTAAACCCTTTAGTATGTTGGCTAAATTGCTGGTTAAATGACGATGTACCTCTTACCCAGCTTATATTAAGGGAAGCGCTAACATGGGAAAATAGGCTCAAGGTTCCATGGATAAAGTATCTAAGCAACTGCTTCAGGGAAATTGGGCGCCCGAACTCTTCTTAACTCCAAAATCCATTACGAAATTGGATGTTATTCTTGTGAAGAGGCTTTTATTTCTTCCAGGTACTTAGACAGGGAGGCCGGCGAAATAATGAAAGAAAGTGTACGTAAACATGTGCTATTAAAAACAACCCTGCTCATGGAACCGTACCTGTCATGGCCAATGTCACGCTATGATCGTTTCCTGTTGACAAGGTTCAGGTTGGATTTATTTCATTTATTGCTGGCCGTGCCAAAGGGATCCTACCGTGGACAAGTGTTGCCGGCTTGCGGCTGCGACGAAAAGTCTCCGCAAGACCTGGCACACTTTTTATTCTTCTGTCCATTTTACATTATACCACGGAGGTTATATCTAAAACCCTGTCTTAAAAAATTGAATTTCTCTCAATTTAGACCAGCACTTTGTTATCTTCAGATGCTAGGCTGGGATTGTACCTTAATTGTATGCAGCTTTTTAAAATTAGCACTCAAATTTAGGAAAAGTATGGAAGGCTAACTGTACTGGTAACAGACATATCTCTAGGAAAATATTAACTTTTTTATGTCTGCCGAACATCCCTTTTTTAACATTTTGAGTGTACATTTTGCCTGTAACTTTTTGTAATCATTTATAATCAATTTAATCTAGCCGTTTTTAACTTCTTTATGTAAATTTGAGTCAATATATGTTTTGTGTGTAATGCTTTTATGGTTGTTATTTTAAATAACCGAATAAAGTTATTTGACTTTGACTAACAGATAAGTTTGGGAGTGAAATGGTAAGCAACAGAAAGTGAGTGTGGGGGCAAACTGAAAGCGGAAGTAGCATATGTGGGGGAGAGCAAGAAAACATTTATTCCCAAAGAAGGCTTAAAAGAACTGAAGTAAATTAGTTCCCATAATGCAAGTAACTTCATCAGTGGAAGGATACAAATCAACCAATCTGAAAGAAACAGGTTAGTGTTAGATTCCTTACCTTAGAATATCCCCAGGCGTCAGGCTGGATCCGGAAAGTTTTCGTCAGCAGTACCCTTGCGCGTCAGTAGGCATCGTCTGCGGCTCCGCGTCCGTCGTTGGCGTCGTGATCGCCGGGATGTCGTCGTCGAAGTACTTAGAAGCCGCCCTTACGCGCTGACGTCAGTTCTTCTTTTTTCCGCGCCAGCAAGCGCAGATCCAGGAAGAGCAGTACTCTAGTCATTTTTTGACTAATATTTTTTGATCTCTTTTGATTACTTTTTCGAGTCGATTTCAACTCGCGGTGCCGTTAGGGATGCCTGGTTTTAAACCTGATGTCGGTGACCGACCCCCACCATCGGTGCCTTTACTGCCTCGGGGCCGACCACGATGACAACCCGTGGCCCGATTGCCAGGCCTTGACCTCGAAGGCTAGACGGGAGCGGTCCCGTAAGCTGCTCGAGCTCCGGCAGTCGGCTCCGCGCCGCTCGAGGTCCCGGTCGAGGAGGAAGTCGAGGGACCGGTCGCGGAGCCGCAGTCATCGCCACTCGTCGAGTCACCACCACTCGTCGGCCTCCAAGTCCTCTGGTAAGTCGAGGCATTCGAAAAAGAAGTCAAAGAGGCGTCATCACTCTTCCGACTCCCCTCGACGCGCGACGCGGCCGGGGGTTCGGGCGGCACCGCCGTAGGTGCCGCATTCAGCTCCATACCCGCCGGTCCCTGGGCTGCACGCGACGCCATAGGAGATAAGTGCTTTTTTCGTGACCATGAGGACTCACTTCCCTCCGTCGGAACCTGCCGAGGCGCCTTCGGGCCCCGCAGGTCCTACTGGGAGCCCTAGCGGGCTAGCGGCTCCGGCGCCGTAGGGTGCTTCAGCCCAGGTGCCGTCATGACTTCGGTCCTGACGCCGCAGGGCCCCGCAGGATCCAGGCCTGGATCGGGGTCGTCGCCAGTCGACCTCATGACTCCTCCGCTGCCGCTGCCGCCGACCCTGAGGGTGTCGCTCCTGGTGCCGTTTCCAGACAACGCCGTCCCAAGTTTCAGCCCCGGTCCGGGTGCGACGCCGGAGAGGCACCGCCTCCGGCGCCGATGGGTGAAAAATTCACCTATGATCCGGCTCCATCATTTCTGCCTGATTTCCAGGACATGGATGACGAGGAGGACTGGGAGGGGTCTGAGGACCCTCTGCCACAGCAATGCCAGTTGAGCCAGGACTGGGCAGATAAGCTGGGGGAGGCCAGTGGTCTAGACACTTCGCCTCACACTGGATTCATCTCGCCTCCCTCCGTAGCTTCGGAGGAGGGGGCTATTTATAGCGTGGTGTTGAACAGGGCGGCCAAGGTCTTGGTTCTTCAGCTCCCTGTCGCGGCCGTGAAAGACTAACCTCCTCACTCAGGTGCTCAAAGCGCAGGCAAGCTCCTCGGAGCCTCAACGGCCGTTTAACGAAGCCCTCACCGACGTTCTGATGGGCACCTGGTCCCTGTGGATCGGAACGTGGCCCAACGCCACCGCCCCGCTCCGGGTGACCCCTGCTTTCTGTCCGTTCACCCCACCCCCGAGAACCTGGTGATTCAGGCCTCTACGTCCAAGACCGCATTCCCGACCACTCCTCCGGATCGGGAATCCAAAAGGTATGATCAGTTTGGGAAGAAACTTTTCTCCTCTCTGAGTTTGGGGCTGTGGTCTGTCAACACCGCCTGCCTTTTGGGCCGTTACACCCACTCTCTGTGGGATACGATTGCGGAGGTGCTGCCACAGTGTCCGGAGGAGGCCCGAACACGGCTCGCCAGGCCCTGGCAGAGGGGCGGGATGCAGCACGGTTCTCGATTAGATGTGGACTTGACACCACGGACTCGCTGGGCAGAGCGATTTTAACAACGGTGGCGATTCTTCGCCATGCCTGGCTGCGGTCTGCCAACTTCTCGGGGGATGTCCAGGCCACGCTTATGGACATGCCCTTCGATGGCCGTCGCCTCTTTGGCGACAAAGCGGATAGTGCACTAGAGAGTTTCAAGGACTCCGGGGCTACGGCCAAGTCCTTGAGCCTGGGCCAGCGCCAGCAAACTTCTGCTTTTCGCCCCTTTCGAGGCCAAGTAAGGGGCACCACCACACGTCCAGCCAGCCAGAGGCCGCAGAACCAGTCTCAACGCGGTCGCGGACGTGGTTACCGCCGTGGCGGTGCCGGGGGACAACGGCAGGGTCAGTCCAGTTCCGCCCCTGCAGCATCTGCCTCTAAGCCTTCCTAGTCCGGCATTTCAGGCCCATTCGACGCCAGTAGGGGGCAGGGTTCGCCATCACCTCCTCCACTGGCGTACCATCATGTCGGACAGGTGGGTGCTGCAAACCTTCCGAAGGGGCTACTCCCTCCCCTTCGAGGCGACACCTCCAGCCATGCCCCCGCAATACCACCGCATGTCGGGGATCACTTGCAACTTCTGCAAGAGGAAGTTACGGCCCTCTTGGCCATGGGGGCCGTCGAGCGCGATCCTGGGCCAGAAGTAGGGTGTGGTTGTTATTCCCACTACTTCCTAGTTCCCAAGAAGGGCAAAGGAGGCCTATGCCCTATCTTGCACCTCCGGAACGTCAACGGCTTTCTCCAGAAGGAGAAGTTCAAGATGCTGACGTTAGCTCAGGTATTAGCTGCCCTAGACCCTGGACAATGGATGGTGGCGTTGGACCTGCAGGACGCTTATTTCCACATCCCCGTCCTGCCGGCCCACCGGCGATACCTGCGGTTCACGGTAGGCCACGAGCACTTTTAGTTTACCGTGCTCCCCTTCGGCTTTACCAGCGTCCCTCGGGTGTTAACGAAAGTGATGGCGGTGGTCGCAGCTCATCTGCGCAGATCAGGGGTTCCAGTCTTCCCCTATCTCGACGACTGGTTGTTGAATGCGGGCTCGCCCCAGACAGTCGTTTCCCACCTCCAGACTACGGCCGACCTGCACCTGCTGGGGTTCACCATCAATGTGCAGAAGTCACACCTGTGCCCCTCCCAGAAGCTCCTCTTCATCGAAGCAGTTCTGGACTCGGCGCAGTTTCGGGTTTATCCTCCCGAGCAGCGGGTTTGGGATATTCAGGCTCTGATTCCGATCTCTCAGCCTTTATCCCGGGTCTCGGTCAGGTTGATGCTGCGGCTCCTGGGGCTGATGGCCTCCTGCATCCTACTGGTGCATCACGCCAGGTGGCGGATGCGTGCTCTGCAGTGGGACCTGAAGTTTCAGTGGGCACAGCATCAGGGCAACCTGTCCGACCACGTCCTGATCTCGGAGGGCACTGCAAGACAGTTGCAGTGGTGGCTCACGGACCACGATTGGGTCGACGGCAGATCCCTCTCCCTACTCCAACCGGAGCATGTCGTAGTGATGGATGCATCCCTCCTGGGATGGGGGGGCCACATGGGAGAGGCCGAGATCAGAGGCCTCTGGTCTCCGGTGGAGTCCCGGCTCCATATCAACCTTCTGGAGCTGCGGGCGATCCGGCTTGCACTGAAAGCAGTCCTTCCTTCTGTCCGGGGAAGTATAGTGCAGGTGTTCACAGACAACACCACCGCCATGTGGTACTGTAACAAACAGGGTGGGTGGGGTCATGGACCGTTTGTCAGGAGGGTCTGTGTCTCTGGACATGGCTGGAACGCCAGGTCATCACCCTGGTGGTTCAACACGTGGCAGGTTCTCTGAACACCAGGGCGGACGAACTCAGCCGTCGATGCATGATGGATCACGAATGGCGTCTGAACTCGGACGTGGCGCAAGGTCTCTTTCAGCAGTGGGGAGAGCCTTGGTTAGATCTGTTTGCCACAGAAGAGAACGCGCAATGTCATCAGTTCTGCACGTTGGAATTTCCAAGGCGGCACTCGCTCGGAGGCGCTTTTTGTCACGAGTGGAGCTGCGGTCTGTTGTACGCCTTTCCGCCTATACCACTTCTGCCCAGAGTGCTGAAGAAGATCAGGCGAGACCGGGTCCAAGTCATCCTTGTGGCTCCGGACTGGGCACAAAGATACTGGTATCCCGAGCTACTCAGCATGTCAGTTGGTCCCCCAATTCGTCTGCCTCTTAAGGAGGACCTTCTGTCGCAGCAGCAGGGGACGGTCCTCCACCCGAACTTGGCCAGTCTCCACCTACATGCATGGAGATTGAGCGGCGACAGTTGAGGCCATTTGACTTGCCTCCTGAAGTCTGTGATGTGATTCTGGCAGCCAGGCGTCCCTCCACAAAATCGGTATAGACCCTTCCGGTGGAACACATTTGTGGCATGGTGCACAGCAAAGGTTGTGTATCCACTTTCTGCCCCCCTTTCAGAGGTTCTCCTCTTTCTTCTTTCTCTTGCCCAGCAGGACTCTGCTCTGGGCACAATCAAGGGCTACCTCTCAGCCATTTCAGCCTTCTTGAGGCTTCCTGATCAGCCTTCTCTTTTCAAGTCCCCTGTTGTAAATAGATTCTTGAAAGGCATCACACACGTTTCCTCCTGTTCCTTTCGTGATGCCTCAGTGGGACTTGAACCTTGTACTGACTTATCTGATGTGCGCTCCCTTTGAGCCACTTCATAACTGTCCTCTACGTCTTCTGACTCTTAAGACTGCATTCCTGGTGGCCATCCCCTCTGCCAGGAGAGTGAGTGAGCTCCAGGCTCTATCTTCTAAACCTCCTTTCCTCTCTGTCCATCCGGACAAGGTTGTTCTGAGGACTCGTCCTTCTTTCCTGCCCAAGGTGGTTACAGCCTTTCATAGCGGGCATTCCATAACCTTGCCCACCTTCTTTCCGCCTCTGCATCCCTCGAAAGAGGAAGAGAGGCTCCACTGTCTGGACCCAAAATGTGCGCTCTCCTATCTAGACCGCACACGCCAGTTCTGGGTGGACGACCAGCTCTTTGTTGGTTACGTGGACGCTAAGAAGGTGACGGGCGGTGCACAAGCGGACCATCTCTCGGTGGGTCGTCTTGTGCATCAAAGTTTGCTACTCCTTGGCGAAAAAGGAGCCTCCTGTGGGGCTGCACGCCCATTCCACTCGGGCCACGGCGGCTACTACTGCCCTGGGTCGGGAGGTCCCCTTGCAGGACATCTGTCAGGCAGCTATCTGGGCCTCGCTGCACACGTTTGCTAGGCACTACTGCCTAGACGGCCAAGTCCGGAGAGATGGCTTTTTCGGCCGTTTCGTACTTCAAGACTTTCTGGTGTGATCTTGGTTCACAGACCCACCACCGGGGTTGGTATTGCTGGGGTATCTATTCTAAGGTAAGGAATCTCACACTAACCTGTTTCTTTCAGATGCACAAGTTACTTACCTTCGGTAACGATATATCTGTAAGAAACAGTAGTTAGTGTTAGATTCCTTACCGCCCCACCCATCCACCCCGTTCTGCGAACCGATATCTAGGGTTAAGGACATCCTTTTCAGGGCCCTAGTTTTATGGCACCAGTGTCGGTTTCTATCATGGCTCTGCGTTCCTGGCACGGAAAGCTATGTACAGAACTGACGTCGTCACGCGAGGACGGCATCTAAGTACTTCGACGTCATCCCGGCGGTGACGGCACTGACAACGGACGCGGAGCCGCAGACGACGCCTACCGAAGCGCAAGGGTACTGCTGACGAAAACTTTCCGGATCCAGCCTGACACCTGGGGATATTCTAAGGTAAGGAATCTAACACTAACTACTGTTTCTTACAGATATATCGTTACCGAAGGTAAATAACTTGTGCATCAGAAACAGTGAGACAAAAATGCTATTGGGCAGGAAATACTCAAGAATAGGGAGGATGTCAGGAACATATGCGCAGTATGCGCCACTTGTAGTCAAAGTAGACAAGAATTTGTCTCGGAGCCTGTAAAGGTACAGGACACCAAGATATTAAGTGCACTTATGGTTTCTTACATTTTAGTTATTGAGAACATAATTTTGTGAATTTTGAGTTCATGGATATACAGAACCAGATCAAGAGGATGGGCATTCTCTTACGTAGCTCCTAAAGTGTTGAATGAACTCCTACTCCATATCAGAGCCTTCTCCTCTCTTCTTGAATTCTTCAAGAAGCTGAAGGTCTGGCTTTTCAATTAACCAGCCTACCATAGGCAGGGCAAAGCACACGCACCTGCTTAGCACCAGGATACCCTCACTGATGATAGTGCACTTTACAAACACACATAACATGTACTTAAAATAGAATGCAGATTTGTATAGCATTCTATACTTTTAAGATAGAAGCTGAAATGATGGGTATCTCATGTATCTTTCCCAAACTAAGATGGTGCTCACTGATGAAGCTCTCAAAAGTGAACTAGAGAGAGGAAGCTATCTTGGAACTCTAGTATATCAGGATATTTATTTGGTAGAACCTCGCTTCCGAATGGCATTGTAGACGGTAAACAGACATAATATTGAGTAAAAAATATAGAATGGACATAATATCGAGTAAAAAATATAGAATGGACATAATATCGAATGGACAGAATATAGTTGTTAAAAATATCGAATAGAAGGTAAGTAATATCGATTTTTAAAATATAGAAAGTCAAAATATCGATGTAAGTAATATCGAATTTTAAAATATAGAAAGTTTAAATATCGAAGTAAATAATATCGATTTTTAAAAAATAGAATGATAAAATATCGAAGTATATAATATAGATATTAAAATACATCGAACTTTTAATAATATCAAATTTTTTTAAGTGTTTTTTTATGTTATTTAATTTTTGCGTAATCTAATTATGTACCGGGTTGTGGGTTTATAGGGGAATAGGGTGGGAAGTAATTTAATTGTAATTAATTAAAAATGTTAATTTATTTATTGGTATTTATTTTGAATTATTTGTTAATTCATTTTTAATTGGTAATTAATTCATTTTTAATTGGTAATTAATTTTTCATTGGTAATGTATTTTTATTAATGTATTAATTGATAATTATGGTAATTTAATTAATTTATTTTCCGTAGCGTGTTGTGGATTTATAGGGAATAGGGTGGAAAGTAATTTAATTTTAATTAATTAAAAATGTTAATTTATTTATTGGTATTTATTTTGAATTAATTGTTAATTAATTTTTAATTGGTAATTAATTAATTTTTAATTGGTAAATAATTTGTAATTGGTAATGTATTTTTATTAATTGATTAATTGATAATTATGTTAATTTAATTAATTTATTTTCCGTAGCGGGTTGTGGGTTTATAGGGGAATAGGGTGGGAAGTAATTTAATTGTAATTAATTAAATATGTTAATTAATTTATTGGTATTGAGTTTGAATTGTTAATTATTAATTATTTAATTTGTAATTGGTAATTTAATTTTATTAATTGATTATTTGATAATTAAGTTAATTTTAATAATGTATTGTGTATTGGGTTGTGGGTTTTTAGGGGAATAGGGGGGAAGTAATTTAATTGTAATTAAGTAAATCATTTTTATTTGTTAATTTGTATTTATTTTTAATGTATTAATTAATTGGTAATTAATTTGTAATAATAGGTAATGAATCTTATTTATTAATTTGTATTTTTAATTGATTAATTATTATATAATATTAAATTGGTAATTTATTTTAATTAATATTTTCTTGGTATTGATATTTAATTAAATTTTATTAATATATTAAATCTTTACTTTCCCTACTGTTGCACTCACTGGAGTGGGAATCGTAATTGTGACCCCTACGCTATCCAACGCTTTCCTTACTGTTGCACTCTCTGGAGTGGGAATAGTAATTTTTACCCCTACGCTATCCAACGCTTTCCCTACTGTTGCGCTCTCTGGAGTGGGAATAGTAAATTTTACTCTGCCGCTATCCAACGCTTTCCCTACTGTTGCACTCTCTGGAGTTGGAATAGTAATTTTTACCCCTACGCTATCCAACGCTTTCTCTACTGTTGCACTCTCTGGAGTGTGAATAGTAATTTTTCCCCTACGCTTTCCAACACTTTCCCTACTGTTGCACTCTCTGGAGTGGGAATAGTAATTTTTACCTCTACGCTATCCAACGCTTTCCCTACTGTTGCACTCTCTAGAGTGGGAATAGTAATTTTTACCCCTACGCTATCCAACGCTTTCCCTACTGTTGCACTCTCTGGAGTGGGAATAGTAATTTTTACCCTCCCGCTATCCAACCCTTTCCCTACTGTTGCACTCTCTGGAGTGGGAATAGTAATTTTTTTCCCTACGCTATCCAACGCTTTCCCTACTGTTGCACTCTTTGGAGTGGGAATACTAAATTTTACCCTGCCGCTATCCAACGCTTTCCCTATTGTTGCACTCTCTGAAGTTGGAATAGTAATTTTTATCCCTACGCTATCCAACGCTTTCCCTACTGTTGCACTCTCTGGAGTGGGAATAGTAATTTTTACCCCTACGCTATCAAACGCTTTCCCTGCTGTTTCACTCTCTGGAGTGGGAATAGTCATTTTTACCCTCCCACTATCCAACGCTTTCCCTACTGTTGCACTCTCTGGAGTGGGAATAGTAATTTTTACCCCTACACTATCCAACGCTTTCCCTACTGTTGCACTCTCTGGAGTTGGAATAGTAATTTTTACCCTCCCGCTATCCAACGCTTTCCCTACTGTTGCACTCTCTAGAGTTGGAATAGGAATTTTGACCCCTACGCAATCCAACGCTTTCCCTACTGTTGCACTCTCTGGAGTGGGAATAGTAATTTTTACCCCTACGCTATCCAACGCTTTCCCTACTGTTGCACTCACTGGAGTGGTAATAGTAAATTTTACCCTTTCCGCTATCCTACGGTAAAAATATTGTAAATGTTTTATTATTATTACGTTTATATATATGTATGTATTAACAAATCAATTTGTATGTTGTTTTTTTACTTACATTAATTATTTATTAATTTTAAGGTTAATTAAGTAATTTAAGTATGTTTAAGTTAATTATATTTATTATTTTAATAATTTTTAATTAATTTAAAGCATTTAAAAAAATTCGATATTTTGACTAACTATATTTTTTACATCGATATTTTTGATTCGATATTTTTGTACTTACCTGTTTGGAGATAGGAGGTCGATATTTTGGTATTCTATATTTTTACCTTGATATTTTTGTAATTCGATATTTTTGACGTCGATATTGTTTCAGTGATCCCTTGTAGACTGCTCACTTCTCGCTCAGTTTGAAGATTGAATTGTCCTTTAGTGTTGTCTTGTTGTTGGAGTACCACAGCCAGCTTTGTATGGATTTGGAAACTTTGTTAAAGGCTATAGTATTCATGATCTACTTTAGTGACCTAAAATTACATTCTTTTTGTGGAGTGGCCAACTTTTATTCCTTCTAAAGACTTTGAACCACATGTTTGATTTGGCGTTCTGAACATATTATGCCCGATTCACAATGGTAAACTTTTTGTAATTGTAACAATTGTTTGCAATTCACAAAGGTATTTTACAAGTAGTATCTTTATGACTGGAGAGTCTCTGCACAAAGAAAATAGGACAGTCCTATCTTTTTATATGCGGAGACTCCACAGTCGTAAGGATACTACTCCTAAAATACCTTTGTGACTAGCAAACAATAATACACTTACACAAAAGTCTATACTTACCTTTGTGAATCTGGTCCATTGTTAACTGCACTTAATAGTGCGGCTGAGTTTTTTTGCTACTTTGTGTAGTTCCACGCAGTGCAACTCCGCGAGCTCCGTCCAGGCTTAATTACAAGTACTGAAATGTTCTGAACAGTAAGGCGATTCTCCAGTATTAGGGGTGTCTTTCATAGATTCACATGCCTGAATCATTCCCCGTCGTCGGAGTAGGAGTCTCACGGTATATAAAAAGCAATAAAATGCCATAAAATATATAGCAAATATCAGAAATACCAAACCAGGAAGTAAGTAGCCCCAGCTACAGCAGAAAAAACTTCCATACTCGTGACTATCCAAGTCATTATGTGTTAGTCCAAACTGCAGCCAATCAGGCGACAGCACCCACCAGAATGTTCTCCCCAGAGGCTCAGGCTCTCAGATTTTCTACCGCACGTTGTGTGAAGGGAGTCTCCCTGAGCTCTGCTCAGTTTTTTCTTCTATATCATTGGTTTCTTCACATTTCACAGATGTCTTCTTCATCTAAGTCCCTGTTTAGGGCCTGTGATTCTTGTGGGAAGCCAAGACTTTTCAAGGAGGACCCCCACAAGAAATGTTTGTACTGTCTTTATCCTGATCATGAGGTGAAGGAGTGCAAGATCTGCCGGACTTTCCCCTCCAAGACCATCAAGGATAGAGAAGGGCGACTTCTATTGTGGCTCAATAGACTCAAGAACAAGGATGACCCTGTCTCTGAGGTAGGAAGTTGTGCCTCCGGCTCTTCATTTCTTTCAACTAAGAGGAAGGCTGAAACTGATGTTTCATCTCTGAGGGCGAAGGTGGTTAAGAAGTCTAAATCTTCTCAGGATGCTCCTGGGCCTAGTTCTTCAAGTAAAGTTATCCCACTTTCCAAAGGGGATTCTACGCCCTCTAAGAAGTCTGGGACTAAGACAGTGCCCAAGAAATCTTCTAAATCTGCGCCTCCTCAGTTGCCATCATTGACAATTTCAACGTCAAGGAAGGACTGTGTTTCTTCTCATGTGGCCACTTCTACCACCTGCACTATGACTTTCTCCTCACCAAAGCCTACCCTTGTCATGTCTTCAGCTTCTTCGCCTACACTGGTTCATGTCCAAATTAGGCCTATCTCGTCGTCGACAGTTGCCCCGACGACGACGGCCAAGGTACCATCGAAGATCGGATCCCAGTCGACGATGAAATTGGTACCGTCGACGAGAACATCGACGTCGATGGCCCTCCCGTCGACGGTGAAATCCTCGTCGACGACGAAATCTACGTCGACGACCCCGACGACGCCCCCGTCGACGACGCCACCGTCGACCACGGCGGCGAAGCCACCGTCGACGACTTCGACGACGAAGCCACTGTCGACGACTTCGACGACGTAGCCACCGTCGACGACCTCGACGACGAAACCACCGTCGACGACCTCGTCGACGAAGAGATCCTCGTCGACGACAAAACACTCGTCGACGAAGCTACCGTCTACGAACCCGTCGACGACCACGTCGACGGCCCCGTCGACGACGATACCGTTGACGAGACACCAATGTCAGCAGTATGCAAACGTCCCGTTGACGCCGCCTCTTTCAAGCTGCACTACTTTGCAGGTTTGGTCTGCGCAAACAGCAGGGATTCCATTGCCATCTCCTGCGACTACAGCTACTTTGTTAAAAAAGAGAGCTACTGCGGAATCTTTTTCTACTACACTGGTGGTGCCTGACAAGCTATTGGATTCCGATGAGGAAGGATCCTATGAAGACGAAAATTTTGGGGCAGCTCGAAGTCCATCTGAACTCCATATTAAAGTTCAGGAAGAGGTTGAGGATAGCATGGAGGACGTTCAGCCTGCTCCGCGTGCTGACAGACCTGAAACTGATATGCAATTGCCTGAAGATTTATTTCGCAATTTGCAGTACATGCTCAGTGACTATTATAGACGTTTCCCACCTTCTGAGTCTGGTGACTCGGTGATGTCTACACCTTTGCCGCAGGGAAGGCCTCCCCTTTCTCCGCGAACACGACCAAAGGCGACTACTGCGTTGGAGGACAATCGCTCAACGTTGCCTACGTCACCAGTTTCATCTCCTCAGCCAAGGGACGAGGAGCTCTCGGAACAAGAAGATCAAGAGGAAGGAGAGCTGAATGAAGTCTCTGAATCGTCGGAGTATGAGGATTATAATGCAAACACACCCTCTCCGGCGGAGCCTACTACTTCTGAGTCACCCCCCGTGGACGTTGCCTCATTCCACAAGATCATGGATAGAGCAACTAGGAGGTTTCTGATAACCATGGAGGCAAAACAAGAAGACTGCTCTTTGTATGATTTTAAATCTACCCCACATAAGCAGAGTTGGACCATTCCAATTATAGATTTCATCTGGAAGGAGGGTCTTAAGATCATGGCCAAGCCAAATTCCTTACCAGCAGTGCTCCCTAGAGTAGATAAAAAATATAGGGCGCCTACTTCTTCTCCAGCATGCCTTGTCGGACAAGCTAAAGCCGATTCTGTGGTGGCACAGGCAGCGCAGAAGAGATCTTCCAATCCTACGTCTCATGTCTCTGTTCCTCCAGACAAGGATGGGAGACGTCTTGATTCCATCGGCAAGAAGGTTTCTACCATTGCAGCCACGACCATCCGGGCCGCAAACTCCTTCGCCATTTTAGGGAGATACGATAGACAGATGTGGTCGGACATCTCACCATACATGGACAAGCTTCCCGAGCCTGATCGCGCTGAGGCCAAGAAAATCCTTCAGGAAGGAGAGTGTGTCTCCTCGGAGATGATTGACGCTGCTGTGGACGTTGCTGCCACTGGCTTTCGACAGCTAGCGGGTGCAGCTGTTCTTAGACGGCAAGGGTGGTTACGAGCAACCTCCTTTAGGCAGGAGGTTCAAAACAGAATCATAGACATGCCTTTTGATGGGGAGTCACTATTCGGCAAACATGTTGATGATCCTCTGGAGGCCATAAAGAAAGACACTGAAACGGCACGTTCACTGGGTACCCTTCAATACCGGAAATCTTCCTTTCGTGGTACAAGAGGAAGGGGGAATTTCAATAATAGAGGAGGATACACCCAACAACGCTCTTATTCCTCCACCCAGGGAAACCAAAGATTTCAGCCTTACCGGCAACAAACCTATGGGCAAAAGAGAGGACATTACTCTCAACCTCGAGGAAAATCTAATTATCGAGGAAGAGACAACAAGAAATGAGGCACACATCCTGCCACCACTTTGTGCCAACCCGAACCAAATTGGAGGACAAATATCCCAACACTACTTAAATTGGTCCAAAATTACTACAGACAAATGGGTCCTGGATGTAGTAGCCAGAGGACACATTTTAGAATTCGTGAAAATTCCCCCAAATTGCCCCCCAAAAGGACCCGATCCAGCGCACCTCAAGGAGCTATTCATCCAGATCAACACCATGATCCGGAAGGGGGCAATCGAAAGAGTGCCTCATCAGAGAGGAAGAGGCTTCTACTCAAGGTTTTTCCTTGTTCGCAAGAAGTCAGGAGAGTGGCGCCCCATCCTCGACTTGCGAGCCTTGAACAAGTTCCTGAAGAAGCTCACATTCAGGATGCTAACACTTCAGGAAATCCTCCAATTTCTTTCGGCGGGAGAGTTTTTGGCAACACTCGACCTTCAAGATGCATACTTCCACGTTCCGATTTTCCCACGGCATCGGAAGTTTCTCAGGTTCAGAGTGGCTGGCAGGGACTTCCAGTTCAAAGTCCTCCCATTTGGCCTGCGTTCAGCCCCCAGAGTGTTTACGAAGATGCTGGCCCCAGTAGCGGCCCATCTTCGGTTGTAATCGATTCAAATATATCCATACCTGGACGACTGCCTTATCAAGGCCAGTTCTTTCGACACGGCTCAAGACCACGTTCAAAGAACTTTGTCACTGATGCAAGACCTAGGTTTCTCAATAAACTTCGAGAAGTCTCATCTCACACCAACAGCAAGAAAGGACTTCTTGGGAGCGACACTAGACACCAACCTTGCCCAAGTATTCATTTCAGAAGAAAGACAGGTCAAGATTCAACGACTCGCGGCGACATTGTCACTAAAAAAGTGCGTTTCAGTACGCATATTCAAGTCATTCCTCGGAATGCTTTCTTCCTGCATTCTGCTCACTCCCAACTGCCGTCTTCGGATGAGACCCTTACAGGAGGAGCTCAGTCGCCAATGGATCCAAGTCACGGGATCTTTCGAGGATATCCTCCACATTACACCTCGCATGCGACGAGCGATCGCATGGTGGACCCACCGATCCAACTTACAAGTGGGATGCTCCTTCCTAGCGGAAGTTCCCAGGTTCATAGTGACGACCGATGCATCAATGACAGGCTGGGGTGCACACCTCCAAGGCATGACGGTCAGCGGGAAGTGGAACCAGGTCCAAAGGAAATGGCACATCAACCGGCTCGAGTTACACGCAATATTTTTAGCCCTGAAGTCCTTTCAAGCGACTCTGCAAGGTGCCACAGTCTTGATACGGACAGACAACACCACCTGCATGTATTATCTAAACAAACAGGGCGGGACCAGATCAGCCCGATTATCTCAACAAGCACAAGAAATATGGAGTTGGGCCTTGACTCACAATATCCATCTGTCAGCGGTCCACGTTCCGGGGATTGCGAATGTATTGGCGGACTCTCTCAGCAGGTCCGGGGGCTGCACTCACGAGTGGGAACTTCATCTTCCATCTCTACATCGCATCTTTCAGATGTGGGGCCATCCGGACTTGGACTTGTTTGCAACCTTCCAGAACCGGAAATGCCCATTCTTTGCAAGCTGGGTTCCCCACAAGGTTGAACTGGAATCAAATATTCGCGTACGCCTTTCCTCCGATACCTCTGATCCCGAAAGTCATCAGGAAAATGAAGAAGCAGCCATGCCGGTTGATCCTGATTGCTCCTCGATGGCCCAGACAATACTGGTTCACCGAACTACTCCTTCTCTCGGAATGCAACCCTATACCACTACCACGCATTCCGCACCTTCTATCCACCCAGCAAGGCAGGGTATACCATCCGGACCCGAACTCGCTGAAATTGTCAGCTTGGCTCCTCAACACATGGAATTTGCACACCTAAACATTCCACAAGATTGTCAGGAGGTGCTGGCAAAAGCCAGGGCTCCATCCACGATCAAAACGTACAAACTCAAGTGGAAACGGTTCTGTGCGTGGTGCCAAGCTAATGACTTACATCCCATTCGAGCAACACCAGAACAAATCCTTCCTTTCTTTCTGCATCTAGCCAGATTGGGTTTGGCGCACTCTACTCTTAAGGTCTTCCTAGCAGCCATCTCTAGGTTTCGCCAAGATGGATCAAACTCTTTGTTCTCTGTACGGATCATCCAACAATTTTTCAAGGGCTTATTTCGCATGTTTCCGCCGATCCGGAAACCTCCTCCGGCATGGCATCTGAACATCGTCCTATCTCAGCTCATGCGACACCCCTTTGAACTGATTCATAAGGTGGACCTGAAATTTCTGACATGGAAAGTATCGTTGCTCCTGGCTTTGACATCGGCTAGGAGGGTCAGCGATATTCAGGCGTTTACATCTAAGGCACCTTTCCTTCAATTCACCACGGACTCAGTGGTATTGCGCACTAATCCCACGTACATGCCTAAAGTGCCGCTGGACTTTCATCTAAATGAGCCTGTTGTCCTTAAAACATTCTTTCCTGACCCACAGTCTACGGCTGAGAGAGCACTGCATTCTTTAGACATTAAAAGATGCCTTCGATTCTATCTCTCCAGAACTTCGGCCATCCGCAAGACAGACCAACTGTTCGTGGCTTATGGCCGGCAACGCCGGGGTTGTGCTGTTTCAAAACAGACCATTGCTAGATGGGTCTCCTCTACGATTGGACTTTGTCATCAACAGGCTGGTAGACCCTTGCAAGCATTGCCAAGAGCACATTCAACTAGGGCAGTTAGCTCTTCCACTGCCCTTTTTGCTGGTGTGCCACTTCGACAGATCTGCAGAGCTGCCACGTGGTCTAGCAGGCACACCTTTACTAGACATTACTGTCTGGACTCGGCAGACGATGCAGATGCTTCGGTTGGAAGAGCAGTGCTTCGCAATCTTTTCAAATAAGGTGAGCCTCTGTTTCCACCTCCTCATTTATGCTCTTTAGACGTTTGCTCAGAACCTGTTGATTACTGTTATGCATGTCACATATATATATATATATATATAATTATATGCATATATGATATTCTGACGTCTACGAGCGTTATAATGTGAGTACTGCTTACTATTCTGATTCAGGCATGTGAATCTATGAAAGACACCCCTAATACTGGAGAAGAACAATAGTTACTTACCTGTAAACAGGTGGTTCTCCAGTATTGGTGTCTTTCATAGATTCACATGCAACCCGCCCGCCTTCCCCCAGAGACTCTCTCGAATAGCATGGGACTTCACTCCTGTGCGAGAAAATCTGAGAGCCTGAGCCTCTGGGGAGAACATTCTGCTGGGTGCTGTCGCCTGATTGGCTGCAGTTTGGACTAACACATAATGACTTGGATAGTCACGAGTATGGAAGTTTTTTCTGCTGTAGCTGGGGCTACTTACTTCCTGGTTTGGTATTTCTGATATTTGCTATATATTTTATGGCATTTTATTGCTTTTTATATACCGTGAGACTCCTACTCCGACGACGGGGAATGATTCAGGCATGTGAATCTATGAAAGACACCAATACTGGAGAACCACCTGTTTACAGGTAAGTAACTATTGTTCATACCAACCGTGCTGCAATATGCCCAAATGAGTTTATAAAGGTATCAAAATTAGAAATCCATTGCAGCACGAGGTCTGTTGCTGTGGAAAATTCTGTGGCTTTGCCTTTGGGTCACCAATTTTGATGTGCCCTGGATATATTCTCACACAGCAGGTGGAAGGGATTCAAACAATAGTTGATTAAAACAGCTAATTTTCAAAGCACAAAAGGAGGCTGCCCTACATTTAATATATAGGCTCAATAAGAGTCCTTATTCTAAACCATGCATATGAGAGCTTACAGACACCAGAGACTAAACCACAGAATTGTCAACAATCATTTTATTTTTCTTGAATTCATAATTTCTTCATTTTTCTCTGTGGATTTCAATAAATTGTTTCGAAACAATACAACATTGATTAAAATCAGAACATCACATTTTATTATTTTTATCTTTTTTAATAAACAACATATCTCCCACACAGACTCCAGAAAGTTCTAAACATCAAAAATATCCAACTAACGTACACATTCAGTGATCAAACATACATACATCAAACACTCTTCATTTAGCCAGGTCCAACAATCTTCCACGATCAGATGTAACCCAATTCCTCTGTCCAGATAGTGCTCCCAGACAAGGCATGGGAGATCAGATGGCACAACATATGTATCTATTTAGACAGGTAATGCCACGCCAACGTGCGTTTCGGTGTAAAGCCAGAAATTTAAGGCCACACCTTCATCAGGGCGATCAGAAAGAAGGAGGGAGGGGAGAGCAAGACGATACCGCAAACAATCTAAAAAACAGTAGAAAAAAAGGTTTTTCTTAAATAATAATAATAATAATAATAATAAAACCATTTTTAAAGCGCCTGGCTGCACAAAACACAGTGTGTCCCTGCGCTAAATACTGCTAAATCGCCAGAGGCAAGAGCGAGGGTGAGCCCATTAAGGTGCAGCGGAGTGAAGGGGGGTTATGCAGGGGGGAATAGGAATGTTTTAAGTTTTCCCCGGAACCTAGATTCAGAGGGTTCCATTCGGAGATCGAGCGGGAGTTCGTTCCAGCATTTGGAGGCCAGGTATCTAAACGAACACCCACCCATCCTGGCTCTGGTGATTCTGGGGAGTTTAAGCATCATCGATCCGGACGATCTCAGGTTCCTGATGGGGCGATATATAGTGAGAAGATTTTTCAAATAGTCCGGACCTTTGCCATGGGCAATTCGATGCACAAAACAAAGGGACTTAAATTTGATTCGCTCCTTAATAGGGAGCCAGTGGAGTTTAGCCAGAGCGGATTTCCCAGATGCTCTGCGAGAGAGTCTGAGCACAAGGCTAGCGGCAGCGTTCTGAGCACACTGTAGTTGGTGAAGGCCTTTTTTGCTCAAACCTAGAAGCAGAGCATTCCCATAATCAAGGTGGGGGTCACCAAGGCATGGACGATGGTCTTTCTGGCTTCGATGGGAAGGAGGTCTAAAACCTTACGGAGGACTTTCAGTATGCTGAAGCACCTGGCTGTCACTTTGCTGACATGAGATTTATAGGAGAGATCTGAGTCAAGTATTATGCCCAGATTGCGCACCGAATCCGCAGGACAGGGTGGGTTACTTAGTTCCGCAGGCCACCACATGTGTGACCAAGCTGAAACTGATTTCCCTACCACCAGCAGCTCTGTTTTATCGCCATTAAGGCGCAGGCAATTGCTGTTCATCCATGATGCCACAGATGACAGACAGTTAGAAAAGTTAGTGGCATCTTCTCTGTGGTCGGGCGTGAGCTTGAACATCAGTTGGGTGTCATCAGCATAGCTGATAATGCCCACCCCAAATGCTTCAACTATGCGAGCCAGGGGTTCCATGTAGATATTAAACAAATTAGGGCTCAGACTCGAGCCCTGAGGAACCCCATGGCTTGCCTTCCTGAGAGAAGATTTGAAAGGGGGACAGTGCATCTGAAAGCTCCTGTTGGCCAAGAAGGACTTTATCCAGGCCAAGGCCCGTCCTTCCACTCCCATGTCAGACAGCCGAGTGTGGTAAATAAAATATTACCCTGTCATAATTTCTATACATAAACAATGCATCATGCAGTAAATGAGAGGCAGAGTCCGTGGTATCCGAGTGAAAGGGCTTTATTCCAATAACTCGAGTTAAGGGAGAATCTGTTCCATCACCTCTAAGGTTCAGGAAGGGTCTCCTAAAACATTATTTTCTGATTACATATTTATACGTGCAATCTTGTACATAGGGTGAAACGTTCCAGGCAGAGCAAGAGAAAGAGAGATAAGAGCATGTGGGCGTGAATATGGGCGTGCATGAGGGTGTACACTTGATGAGTCATAGGTGAGTCATAGGTGGGTGGATACATGGAGGGGGGGTTGCATGGCAGGCTGGAACTTTGCCCTACTTGTGCGTGCAATTTGATCATGACGTGCAACTGACGTGTGATTGGGGGGAAAGCTGACATTCAGTCTAGTAGAGAGGCCTTTAGTGTCAGGGCGACCAGCACGTCTGGTAATATCTGATATCTTGAGTCCGGGGATGTTTTATCTGAAGCAAAGGTCGCTCATCACTAAGAGCCAGAGAGGGCATATATTTCTTCGTGCATTGCATGGGGGCCGTGGGCTTTCTACGGATGCAAGCTCTGTAATTTACTTAAACGGAGACAGAAAGGCTAGGCCCTATCTCTGAAGACGGGTTCTGTTTACCTTCTTCACTGGGCAGGAATGTGATTCTGTACAACAAGCAGATAACTATTTTGCAAAACACTGTCTTGGGCCTCTTTCGGCTGAGCCAGAAGTATGCGAGGTCAGGGATACGTAACTGTAGCTCTCAGAGTGTCTGAGCCATGAAAACCCTAATTCAGAAACAGGCTCAGGCTGAACCACAAAACGGGTTCATCGTGACTTATTTAAAAGTGCACAATGCAAATACATGGGCCTTAAATGCTAACTTAATATTTCTTACATGGGAGACTTGAAGACTGGTATCCTAATGCAGGACGTAAATGCAGAGGCCTTGTGATTCAGGCCACTTAAGGGAAAATGCATGTATGACATGCACATACATTAAACATAGGGTACACGCAGGGGACATATTGGTCATGTAAAATTTCATTTTCCTCATTCCCTCCTTGTCCCCTACTTTTACCCTTCAGGACACATCTATATTCATGAGACCGTATAGTTGATCATACAGCATCATTTGTTCATCTTTGATCCTTTGTACACGTGGATGTGGTACACAGGCAGTCGCACACAGGCCGCAAATGGCCGGGCCACACTGCAGACAGAGACAACAGCCGAATATCATAAGCAGTATCATTCCTAGGAACGACAACACTTTCCATCCCCAAGCCGATATTACACCCCAGAGCCAACTGGACCAAGTCCATGTGCCTGGGTCTTGATGTATATCATGAGCAATCTTGTGGAGTCTTGTTATTGCTGCGTACACAGATGGCGCGTTATTAGGGATGAAAATGCAGCAACTAGAGCCGATCACTCTACAAGCCCCGCCCCTATCGGCCAGGATGACGTCAAGAACAAGGCAGTTCTGAAGAACAAGTCTCATGGCAGACTGCTCCTGGGTCAAATTCGCCAGAGCAGAGGCAGTCACATTCACTACTGCTTCCAGAGTTCTTGTTAACCTGCGTATCAGTTTACTGTTTTGGACGGGACCTATGAAGAAAAAGAATCCTTTGTTGAAATCTGTATATTGCTCCCAAGCTGTTTCAGTCTGATCGATCTCTGAGGCATCGGTCTCTCTCTTCTGTCTAACATGCTCTAGTCGTGAATCTTGATGGTAATGGGATGGGGCCAGAAAGACTGGTGGCAGCAGGAACGCTATATAACATGTCCCACCCCAGTCTAGGGGCAGTTGTACATAGGCTGTCTGACCGCAAATGAAATAGGTATCGCGTGATGTTTTGAAAGAAGACTGTCCTTTATCGTTAAACTCTACTACAACTCTACACTCGCTGTGTCCCATATGTACTGAACCTTTCTTTCTAACACATAAATCACCTTTTACCGGTAGGACTGAAATAAATGGTGGACCTATATTTTGCATGGGCTGAGCGTTCAGCATTATAAAACTAATGGATGCATTTCCTTGCTCGTACTCTTCATTTTCTAGATCAGTTCCCTTCCTTTGGGGAAATCCGTCTTTGTCTGGAAAACATGCTTCATTCATTACTTTATTCAGGTTTCCATATATCCATTCATCTTGGTAAACTATGGACTTTTTGTCTAGTGAGGTCATTAAGGCAAACCATGCTCCGCACGAACCATTGTGGGAGAACGGTAAAGGGAAGAAGGGCAGAACTCCCTTCGTCTTTTGATAAGGTGGCAGTTGGCCACATACCCAGCAATCAGTCGCATTGCTGGTCTGATGAGAACGGTGTAATATTCGAATGAAAGTATTGTTACGCAGGGCAAGTCGATATGACAGTTCATGAGGTGGCAGATCACTGAATGTATGCTCTACGGTTTTGTTAAGGGAAGAGTGCATATGTGAGGCAAAAGGAGGAAAGAAAACATGTAGTATTAAACTAACGCAGATTATAACGATGCACAGAAAAAATAGAATAATCAAAGAAACTATACATCTACTATGTAATAGCTTACAGTATTTCTCTTTCATTTTGCTCTTTTTACTATTGTCGTATGCGATCTTATACATGTCAGAAATCTAGGCTAACCGATTCACCACCTAGTGGACTTAAACAATTAAACCTCGTCTGACTTACTAGATCTTAACTTAGACCTATACTCTTGCTGTGGAGTCTTTTCTAGCAAAGGCGGCGCAAGCGGCGCAAAGTCTTTAATGTCTTTAATGTCTTTATTAAAGTTCCAGATTGTCCAAAGTATCGTTTACAGTGATGGGCGTGAATCCATCCTTTTCTTCCTTCGATCTTTATAGCAGTCCTCGTGGTCAGTAACACCAACTTCGGCGTCTTCCAACGTGGCTCAAGGGGGCTTGATCGATCAAAATTCCGGACAAACACGAAATCTCCAGGGACTATGGCGTGTTCCTTGACCTGGGTGTTGTCAGGGAAGGTGGCAGCAACCTGTGAACGACAAGAGAGTAGTGCAGACATCAAGGAAGCCAGGTAATCTGTCAGCATGTTACTGTCAACATTAGTTATTTTCTTAGGCATAGGCGTACCCCACATATTTGGCGGTCTACCGAAAACTACTTCATATGGAGATAGGCCTATTCTGGAATGAGCTACCATACGCATGTAAAAGAGGGCAACCGGCAAGGCTACCATCCAATCCACGCCTTTGTCGGCACAGATCTTCGCTAGTTTTGTCTTAATTGTCTGATTATGTCTTTCTACAAGGCCTGCTGCTTCAGGGTGTCGTACACAATGGAACTTCCAATTATATCCTAACAGAAGAGACACTTGTTTCATTAATTCAGAGGAAAATGGCTGGCCATTGTCTGAGTAGATGACACGGGGCAATCCATATCTGGGGAAGAACTCACGCACCAATTGCCTGGCGGTTGTCACAGCAGTATAATCTGGAACTGGATATGCTTCTGTCCATCTAGTTAGTGCACACACAACTACCAAGACGTACTTGTAACCTCTACATCTGTCCATTTGGATGTAATCCATCTGGAGGACCTCAAAAGGGTGGTCAGGAGGATAAAATCCGCCTTGTTCCACCGGGATGCCTTTACCTGGATTGAACTGGCAACAGATCATACATGTTCGTACTTTCTGTTTCGCTGCTGCACGCAGGTGCTTGTTAAACCAGATATTCTGTAAACTGTCTATCATTGCCTTTTCTCCCAAGTGTGCTGGACTATGTGTTGTGTTTATGATTACTTGTACCATGGAATCTGGAAGAAACCATGTGCCTTTTCCCTTAGTCATCCAACCTTGGTCAGTCTGGACCCCTCCTTGTTCAGTCCATTTCTTTATTTCATCTGTAGTGGCATGTGTCTGTATGTCGAGTACATCTTGAGAAGGATCTCTGACTGTCATACTTTTTGTCAGTAATGGTACTTCTGTCCTTGTCGTATCTGTTGGTGTCTGGGCTGTAAGTTTAGCAGTTCGGTCTGCCAGGTCATTACCCTGGGAAATGGTGTCTGTAACTTTGGTGTGAGCTTTGCATTTCAGGATAGCTATGGCTGTAGGTAAATGTATTGCTTCCAACAGGGCTTGAATAAGCGGGCCATGCTGAATTTTGGCCCCCTGAGAGGTCAAGAAACCTCTCTCCCTCCATATTACTCCGAAATCATGAACTACGCCAAAAGCATATTGTGAATCTGTATAAATGTTCACTCCTAAGTGCTTAGCTCTTATGCAGGCTTATGTCAGAGCGATGAGCTCTGCTGCTTGTGCTGACAGTGTGTCTATTCTTTGTGTCTCTATGACTTCAGTAGCAGTGGTCACGGCATATGCTGCTACTAGCTCTCCTGCACTCGTTCTCATGCATGATCCGTCTACATAGAGTGTTAGGTCAGGGTCTGGAAGTGCAATATCTGTCAGGTCTTGTCTTGGTTTTGTCACTCTATTCATTACTTCCACACAGTCATGTGGTGGTGCATTTACTGTACTTGAGGGCAAAAGTGTAGCAGGGTTTAGAATATTACATCGTCTGATCTCTATGTGTGGTTGAAATAATGTCAGTTCATATCCTGTCAATCTCGCTATAGTGAAATGTTGTGTCTGTGTCCTGTTTAGGAGAACTTCCACTGCATGTGGTACCTGTACTGTCAGGGGGTGTCCCAGCACTATCGAGTCACTTTGTCTTATGGCTAGGGCTGTTGCTGCAACCGATGTCAGGCACGCAGGCAGAGCCTGGGCCACTGGGTCTAGTGTACTAGAAAAATAAGCACAAGGCTTGTGTTTTCCTGCTTGATCTTGTCTGAGGACAGATAACGCTGTTCCATCCCGTTCAGTTACGAAAAGCATAAAAGGTTTACTGTAACTAGGAGTCGCTAGAACTGGCACTTGACATAATGCTCTTTTTAATTCCTCAAATGCCAAGGTATGTTCTTGTGTCCAAGGGAGGACAGTCGAAGACGCTGCCTCCTGTGTTGTCAATTGTATGAGTGGTTTGGCTAGATAGGCATACTGGGGAATCCATTGCCTACAGTATGAAGCGAGGCCAATGAAGGCCCGTACTTCCTTTTGTGTCTTAGGCTGTGAAAGGTTAGAAATGAGCTGTATCTGTCTGGTGTTAGCTGTCTACCATCCTTGGACAGCAAGTGTCCAAGGTACACCACTTGCTGTTCACAGATCTGTAACTTTGAAGGGGACACTTTGTGCCCCTTGTCTGCCAGAAAGTGTAAAACTGCCAGTGATGCATTTTCGCAGTCTGGTTCTGATCGTGCTGTGATTAGGAGGTCGTCTATGTACTGGAGTAGAGCTGTGTTTGGAGGCATGCTAATACTGTCCAGCTGTCTTTTCAATGCCTGACTGTAAATGCTAGGACTCATTGCAAGAGCGAAAACTCCTGCCAATTATTCTGTTTACACTACGAGGGAAAAACTATTCATTTGCAAGCATGCCTTATCTGAAGCCAATGAAGCTTTCAGTGCTGGCTGTAAGGAAGAGCAACTTGACCCCCCCCTTATATAAACAATTTCTCCGTGGCTCATCAAGTTTTTTTTTCTCTACACTGCCTTCCCCTTCATCGTGATGTCACCCACAGGGCTGTTCCTCCACCCTTTCAAAACTCTGAGAGCTAAGAATAGCTGCCAAGTTACTGAAGAGAGAGCTTGGTCAAATTGCAAGCATTCTTTATCTGCATGCGAAGGAAGCCTGAGTCAGTTGGAGGACTGCCAACAACTGTCCGCGGAAAAGAATTGGAGTATGGCCAATAATAACAAGACAGGCACTGCTCGGCGCTCCAAGAGGGAAAAGCCCTCCCTTTACAAAATATCTTTCCCTGGGAGTCAGGCCACCTCAAGGTCGAAAAACACATTCTCTGTAATTCAAAACACATCTGTACCCAGGCCAGAGAGCTAACCAACATTTTCTAACTTAACTGAAGCAAATTCAAAACGTGATAAAAAGCATCCTAAAATCAGTAAATAATAAGGACATATTTTATTTCGTAACCTAGACACATGCTAGCATTTTAAAATAATTATATCATAAAATATTGTTACTAGCTGAAAAGGAAAAAAAAGAAACAGAACAACATGACATGGAAACACATCACATTTTACTTTTTGAAAATAACATGTGAAACACCATAATTTTGCATTGCATAACCAAGATTTTCATAATTAAGTGTGCAAGCTCTTCTACTCTACCTATTGAAAGGGCCAGATTCATCATTTTTCAAAAAGACATGTTTTCTAATTGAGTGGATTAACTGTCACACGCTATTCTAAAGGGCAGCTTGCATTGGGAAACATAATAATGTATATTTTGTAGAACAAATTTTAATTTAAAAAAACACACGGTTGCATTACACTAATTAAAAGCACATTCTATGATGGGTCTGTTTTATATTTTCTTCTCAACCGTGAAAACATTAAAGCACCCTCCGTGCAAACCCTTATCTCAATCCGACTGGTTTATTTACAACTTACTGACCTCTGAGTCAAACACATTAAATCAAGTGTTCCAAGGCAAACCCACACAAATACACGGACGCATTTGAAATAGAATGTTAAATGAACACTTCTTTACTCTCCATGCAAGACGTTACCATTCAGTCAGCAAACTGACAAAGCACATAGGCAGACCCAGCAACCAATGAAAAAGTTAAATCAAACCATCATTCATCTGAACACTCACTGACTTTTAGTGTCATCTCACATAACCATGCATGTTAAACAGCATGTTAAAACAAATACTGCCTTCTCAATACAAGATATTAACCCTTTGGCAGCTGAAGCACAACCTTTCTCCAATGACTGCAGTACATGGGAAAGTCATGAACTCATCTCTCCACGTTATCACATAACACGTACGCACATCTTCAAAACGTTTTCTCCAAGCACTTGAAAGAGATCCAGCTCTCTCCTGCCTACCGTAATGATAACATGCTCTGCACAAACGATAACTACGTGGCGCTATTCACAAGCCATATTCACAAGAAACTCAACAAGTTATAATAATGACATGCTCTTCATAAACCATATTTACAAGGAGCTATTTACAAGGAACTCCACAGCCTCTGATGCTGTCGGCCTCTTTCTACATACTCTATATGGTACAGGTGGTGGCGTTCGCGACCTACTGGGTGTTTCTGAGGGGGTCACTCTAGCTAGTTCTTCTGAGAGGACAGGGTAAATACCAGTAACGACGGCATTTCTTTCTCTATCAACCTGTTCTAATTTGACCCGCTGCCCCTCCTCTCGCAGTTCTTTTTCTTTCGCTTTTTCCGCTGCTTGTTTAGTTCTCTCTGCTTTATTCAATTCTTTCTCTGTTCTCCTATGTGACTCTTTGCGCCATAACTCAATGGCATCTTTCTGAGAGGGTCTTGATTTCTTTTTCCATAGCGCTTCCTCTACTCTCATAAGGCGTCATAGCCCATGCTTATTATACATAAAATGACCAGGTGTGTCTCTAGGCGGGATGTTAACTGACTCTTCTAATATACCTTTCCTGGTCCCTATTTGACGTAATTTCGAAAACAGTGGCATGTTGAAACCAACACAATGGAAATACAATACACATAGAATAGACTGAAACAATCAACAATCATTCACACTACACCACACTACAACATTAAAACACTAAAACAGATACAGTCTAACCTGATACATGGAATAAAACATGTACTTGAAAACAGTTAACTTTATGCACTGGAATACAGTACAACCATACCGGTCCCAAAAATGAGACACGTCTTTACCGTGCCCACGTTTTACCGTGGACCCGTCTTTACCGTGCCCACGTTTACCGTGGACCCGTCTTTACCGTGCCCACGTTTTACCGTGGACCCGTCTTTACCGTGCCCACGTTTTACCGTGGACCCGTCTTTACCGTGCCCACGTGAACGGACACGTCTTTACCGTGTTCAAATAAATGAACCCGTCTTGAACTTTATGCGTTCCCCATAGTGGTACTCACCGGGAAGCAGAACTTGAAGGCCTCGGAAACTTGATACTTGATACCACGTCTACTTCTACTTCCACGCATGCGCCTCAGAACAGGTGGGCCTTCGGAACCTCGGACCTTGCTCTCTCACGGGTTGGGCTCTGGTTGGGATGATCCGCGATCCTCACCGCCTCGTGTGGACGCCTGGTCGCAGTCAGTCTCCTCCGTGGGCCTGAGGGAGTAAGCAGGAAGTCCCACTGGCGTGTACACTTTGAAGTCCGTCACAGCTGTAGAAGGGGGCAAAGGCTGGACCCACGTCTCCGGCGTGTGGGGAAAGGGATTAGTCCACTATTCAGGCGCCAGATTAATGTGGTAAATAAAATATTACCCTGTCATAATTTCTATACATAAACAATGCATCATGCAGTAAATGAGAGGCAGAGTCCGTGGTATCCGAGTGAAAGGGCTTTATTCCAATAACTCGAGTTAAGGGAGAATCTGTTCCATCACCTCTAAGGTTCAGGAAGGGTCTTCTAAAACATTATTTTCTGATTACATATTTGTACGTGCAATCTTGTACATAGGGTGAAACGTTCCAGGCAGAGCAAGAGAAAGAGAGATAAGAGCATGTGGGCGTGAATATGGGCGTGCATGAGGGTGTACACTTGATGAGTCATAGGTGAGTCATAGGTGGGTGGATACATGGAGGGGGGGTTGCATGGCAGGCTGGAACTTTGCCCTACTTGTGCGTGCAATTTGATCATGACGTGCAACTGACGTGTGACTGGGGGGAAAGCTGACATTCAGTCTAGTAGAGAGGCCTTTAGTGTCAGGGCGACCAGCACGTCTGGTAATATCTGATATCTTGAGTCCGGGGATGTTTTATCTGAAGCAAAGGTCGCTCATCACTAAGAGCCAGAGAGGGCATATATTTCTTCGTGCATTGCATGGGGGCCGTGGGCTTTCTACAGATGCAAGCTCTGTAATTTACTTAAACGGAGACAGAAAGGCTAGGCCCTATCTCTGAAGACGGGTTCTGTTTACCTTCTTCACTGGGCAGGAATGTGATTCTGTACAACAAGCAGATAACTATTTTGCAAAACACTGTCTTGGGCCTCTTTCGGCTGAGCCAGAAGTATGCGAGGTCAGGGATACGTAACTGTAGCTCTCAGAGTGTCTGAGCCATGAAAACCCTAATTCAGAAACAGGCTCGGGCTGAACCACAAAACGGGTTCATCGTGACTTATTTAAAAGTGCACAATGCAAATACATGGGCCTTAAATGCTAACTTAATATTTCTTACATGGGAGACTTGAAGACTGGTATCCTAATGCAGGACGTAAATGCAGAGGCCTTGTGATTCAGGCCACTTAAGGGAAAATGCATGTATGACATGCACATACATTAAACATAGGGTACACGCAGGGGACATATTGGTCATGTAAAATTTCATTTTCCTCACGAGACAGCAGCGTTGTGTGCAGCACGGTGTCAAAGGCTGCACTAAGATCTAATAGGACCAACGCTGCTGTCTCTCCTTCATCCACTATTTGTCTAAGGCACTCAGTAGAGAAGAGTAGGGCTGACTCCTTCGAGTAGCCGGCTCTAAAACCCGATTGTGTGGGGTGCAGGAGAGATTGTTCCTCCAAATATCTCATGAGCTGCCTATTTACCACCTTTTCCACAATCTTCGCACAAAAGGGGAGAAGGGAGATAGGGCAAAGGTTCTGGAATTGGGAAATGTGGATGTTAGATTTCTTTTTGAGAGGGATGACCTGGGCAGTTTTCCACACGTCCAATACCCGGCATTCTTGGAAGGAGAGCGACACAATATGGCTAATCTGGTCGATGATCATATTCTCCATGACTCCTTTGCAGCGAGCCGGAGGGCAAACGTCGCAAGGCGAGCCAGATTGTATGCTGTTGACAATGCTTAATAGTTCCTGTCTCTCAGGTGTTATAAAGCATGTGAGACGAGAATTCCCCGTGTAGGTGTCTCTGACTTCTATAAGTTTGCTCGAGTGGTCCTCGTCCTCTGTGAAGGTAGCATGGATTTTATCGATCTTGCCTACAAAAAAGTCGGCAATAGAGTCACACAACTCTCTCGAGTAGGTGTCGTGGGCTTCAAGTCTGGTCGGGACCGTAAGCTCTCTATAGATAGTGAAGAGTTCTCTCGTGGGATTGTCCGCTAAATCGATTCTGCTCTTGAGGTGGCAACTTTTTTCTGATCTCACTAATTTATGGTATTTTTTTAGTTCCCTTTTATAATGTAATTTATCCTCAGGATTATAGTTTTTCCTCCAGCTACGTTCTAAGTTTTTGCATCTGGCTTTGGCAAGTTTAAGTTTTTCCGAAAACCAGGGGGCGGTTTTGGATTGCCTAGCCGGGCTTAGATGTCCAGGGGGCTATTACGTCCAATGCAGTGGTCACCCATTTCTCATAGTTGTTCCACGCCTCCTGAAGAGAGTTGCTTTGGGGGGGGGGGGATTTTCTGATAGGGCACATTTAAATGCTTCTTGATTAAAATCTTTCCATTTTCTCCGCTTCAGGGGGGGGGGTTTGGTAAGACTATTTTCTGAAGGCGTATTTTCTATAGAGAAAGGAATAATGTAGTGATCTGACCAGATTTCCAACTGGAGAGGAGACTTTAATGCCCTCCCAGTTTGCAAAGATGGGATCCAGGAGGTGGCCAAGTTGGTGTGAGGGGGCAGTGGATTGCAAATTAAGCCCCAAGGATGTCAATGCTGCAGCCACATCTATATACATATATATATATACACATATCTTATAAATAATTGCATTGCTTCAGTTATACTCATTAACTGATTTACAAATAGATCCAGCACATTATCATGTATAACATTTTTAGTCTCTGTGTACTGATATAACACAATAAGCTCGAAACATAGGCATGGCTATCAAAACTATTTCATAATCAGATAAACATAATCCTCAAAAACAAGTCTCGTGGGTCAGAATCCCAGCGGATCCAAGCACTTTATACACTCAATAACTTTGTAAGACAGCTAAGAAGGATACTTACTTGCACTCTACATACACAACAAATAAGGGAGAACAGACAAGGCATCAGAATAATCACATAGAGCACTTCTCAAGCCTCAATTAAGTTTTTATGCTTTAGTGTGGTTTACTGCATACAACTAGAGAGGAAAGTAATTCCTTACCCGCTAAAAAAAAATGATGGACGGTTAGCCAAAACACACAACACTAAGTTAACTTCTTAATCCACCAACGTTTTTATTCAGATGGAGTGGGCATCACAAAGGGCGGAGTCCCACACTTCCTTGGGGATGCTAGTGATCTGTTTAGAGTAAGCAGACAAAGCTTACTCAGTTCAGGCTCTTAGAATCTATTGAATATAAACACACCTAACAGAAAGAGAAAATAAGGCCCGCTTACCAAGAACCTCGAACTTCAGGGTCCCGTCTATTCCTTCGCAGTATCTTTGGGTTTGCAACCGATCAAGAAAACAGAATACAAGCTACCAGGTCAGGCGCAAGAGAAGATCAGCATGGTGTTTCACGAATACCTTCGACTTCTCCCATCTGCCTCTGCAATTTCATGACGGGGATATGTTGTTTATTAAAAAAGATAAAAAATAATAAAATGTGATGTTCTGATCTTAATCAATGTTGTATTGTTTCAAAACAATTTATTGAAATCCACAGAGAAAAATGAAGAAATTATGAATTCAAGAAAAATAAAATGATTGTTGACAATTCTGTGGTTTAGTCTCTGGTGTCTGTAAGCTCTCATATGCATGGTTTAGAATAAGGACTCTTATTGAGCCTATATATTAAATGTAGGGCAGCCTCCTTTTGTGCTTTGAAAATGTGTTGTTTCCCCTGCTGGTCTGCCCTATATCTATTACTCAGGGGGCCCCTTTTGTTCATATTGATTAAAACAGCTCTCCTAGCTGAACTTAGTAACGTATTACACTCCCACGTGCTCTTTCAGAGTGGATACATACACATAGCATGCTAGTATCATATGCTTGACTTAATTTTGCCACTTGTATATATGTAACTAACCACTAGTACATATATACAATAGTACTATAATAGATAATACTATAGTACGATAAGCTCGCTCCCCTTTACTACCAAACTCAGCCGTCCTTTTGCCTCTACGAGAAAAGGCGTTGTTCATTTTGACGCTATTTAATATCACTCAATAATGACGTAGCCAGAGATTAAATTAAAGGTCTGAAGCCAGTCCTTTCCCATATCCTGATCTCATTCATACCCAGACTGAGAGAGATTCCAGCTCTACATGCCATGCCCTCCTGGTCACAGCAACGGTGCTCTGTGAACTGTCTCTGCTGCCTATCAGCTGGGGGGCAGCTCGTTTAACTCAAATAGACCAGCTGGACATGCCCCAGTTTCAAGTCACTGAATAATAGTCAAGGGAGTGATAGAGATAGGCCAATCTTCCCCTAAACTGAAACAAGGTATTGTTTAAAACAAGAATGATCCCCTCAGTACAGTCGCCCTCCTTTGGCATGCACCAGGTGGGCCGCAGGAGTCAATATCCTGCCCCATTATCAGCTGTGCCATCTGCACACTACAATATGTAAACAATGGCTACCTTGAAAGAATCCTAAGGGCCCGATGTGGGTAACCAAATACCGGTCGGTAACGGCCGATTTCGGCTGTTACCGACCGGTATTTGGTTTTTGATATGTAGGGGGCCTAAAATTTACAGAATCGTTAAATTTACCGATTCGGTAAATTTACCGATTTGGTAAAATACCGAATCGGTAAATTTCCCGAATCGGTAAATCTAGGTGTAGGTGGCACTGAAAACAGTGCCACAGGCCCTTAAGAATTCGTTATTTCCCACAAAATACTATTTTGTGGTAAATAACGAATTCCTGTGTACATGCAGATCTGTGCATGTACACCTGTGCCCTGAGGGCATGTATGTGTGTCACATGGCACACAAGCCAGAATCAGGGGTGCAACAGGGTGTCAAAGTGACACCCTGTCCCCCTTGACAATTCGGTAATTTTACCGAATCGGTATTTACCGATTCGGTAATTGACATTGATTCCTATGGGCCTCAAAGCCCATAGAAATCAATGGCAATTACCGAATCGGTAAATACCTATTCGGTGATTACCGAATCATACCGATTCGGCAAAAATTACAGAATTATTTCCTACATCTCATTTACCAAATCTAGAATAACGAATCGGTAAAATTCGGTAATCGAGGGCCAGATGTAGGAGCCCTAATACCGGTCGTAAACGGCCGATTTCGGCCGTTTACGACCGGTATTGGGGTTTTCAGATGTAGGGGGTTGAAAATTACAGAATCGGTATATTTACCGATTCGGAAAATTACTGATTCGGTAAATTACCGAATCGGTAAATATACTGATTCTGTAATTTCAAATGTAGGTGGCACAGTTTACAGTGCCACAGACCCTTAAGAGTCGGTATTTTACCACACAATCCTATTGTGTGGTAAAATACCGAATTCAGGTGTGCATGCACATCTGTGCATGCACACCTGTGCAATGTGACACACAGACATGCCCTTGGGGCATGTATGTGTGCCACATGTCACACAAGCCTGTACTTGGGGTGCTAGAGGGTGTCAAAGTGACACCCCCTGCACCCTTGCAGGATTCGGTATTTACCGATTCTGTAAATACAGAATCTGTATTTCCCATTGATTCCTATGGCCTTCAAAGCCCATAGAAATCAATAGGAAATACCGATTCTGTATTTACAGAATCGGTAAATACCAAATGTTACAGATTCGGTAATTCTGAATTTAAAATTACCTACATCTGACTCCTTCCTATTTACCTACTCTTAAATACCGAATCGGTAAAATTCTGTATTTAAGAGTAGGTAAATCGGAATTACCTACATCTAGCCCTTAGAGTCTGTAAATGAGATTTACCTACATCGGGCCCTATGTCTCTTAGAAGTAACATCACTATCTTGAAACATCACAAAACTACCACTTACGCTGTGTTACTCCTGTGCGCCCGGGGCAAAAGTGGCCTCTCTTAGAGGCCGAGCAGGAGGGCCCACACACTCTAGCGGCCGCAACCTTTCCCAATAACCGCCCCCCTGTGCCCGCTCGTTAAGGCAGAAGCGGCCTTTCTGCGCCACGCAGGACGGCCCACGCGCGCTTGCGGCACTCCTAGGGCCTCTGTGCCACCGGCCGGGCACAATGTCATGGGGGACATAAAGGCCGTACACAGGTCTGGGGAAAGCTCCCCCCATCCACCGGGTGAGGTCAACATGGTGTCCCGCACACAGTGGGCGGGGGGAGGAGAGAGTCACAGCCCTGTAGCTCACAGCTCCCGGACCCGACGAACGGACAGGTCCAAACGGCATGCAGGATTGCCAGGAAAGAGGGTTCTAGGTGGGCGGGAGAGGCACTTATACCTGGCTCCCCGCCCACCCGCCCCCCGGAAATGACTCAAAGGGGGTCTCCATAACACTGGAATGTCGCTGTGTGCCCTTCATGTGGCACTAAGGCGGCCGCCCTCTTATGGGGGTCCCCTGCGTGGACCGCGGGCAGCCACATTTTACCGGATATCAGGTAGAAGCCATTACGGCCTCCTAGCCCCCCGGCACTTCCCTAACTGTTACTGATGTCCCAGGAGCAGAACCGATGTGCCATTTACAGCCCTAATACACAAAGTGGTTGTCGGTTTACATCCGCTCAGACATTTATTCCCCCACATTAATGTCTGATGCGATGCAGCGTACGTTTATAAAACTTTTTTTGGGGGGGGTGGAGCCAGGATGTTCCCAATTGCTGCGAGTAAAGTGAATTCTCCCGAATACCCTGACTGACGACCGTAACTGCACAGACTTTCTCCCTTGGTCCAGCTGGGCTCGGAAGTTAATGTTTGCCAGCGGATGTATGACGTTACAACGCATACTTTTACAACGCATACCTTTACAAGGCATTTTTTACAACGCAACATCCATTACAACGCATTCCATTACAACGCATGCCATTACAACAAATTTTTTAAAACTACCTTTACAACGCATTCCATTAAAACGCATAGTACCTTTACAATGCATACCATTACAACGCATAACATTACATTGCATGTATGGTAAGTATTGGATAGTGTAGGGGTAAAAATTACTATTCTAACTCCAGGGGTGTGCAACAGTAGGGTAAGTGTTGGATAGTGTAGGGGTAAAAATTACTATTCTAACTCCAGGGGGGTGCAAGAATAGGGTAAGTGTTGGATAGTGTAGGGGTATAAATTACTATTCTAACTCCAGGGGGTGCAACAGTAGCGTAAGTGTTGGATAGTGTAAGGGTACTATGCGTTGTAATGTTATGCATTGTAATGACATGCGTTGTAGTGTCATGCGTTGTAATGGTTGCGTTGTAATGGCATGCGATGTAATGGATGTTGCAGTGTAAAAGTTTTGTTGTAATGGTAGTGCGTTGTAAAAGTTGCGTTGTAAAGGTTGTTTCCCTTTGCCAGTGGGGTGTCGGACAGAGTTGACTTTATAGCCCCCACAGCACCGGTGGGAGCAGCGCTGCAGTCGGACCGAGCGCCATGAAACAAGTGGTTGTTTGTAGTAACTTACTGGAGCCATGGTTGTTGGCGTGAAGCAGCCAGCAAAGAAGGCGGGGCTTTGGCTGCCAGGAGTTCCAAGACGGGAGGAGGGGCCATCTTGCACTAGGTCAGTAGGAACTGTGAAGGTTGGATGGCCAAACAAAATAAACAATGAGTGAAATTGCTTGGGTGTCAACCACGCACCCAAAGGCAAGACAATTGAAAGCAACGAGCCAAGAGAAAGCCAGCATTTCATAATGGCACAACAAAGCACCAATGGCAAGCGATGGGCTTGGTAAAAGCCCATATTGTGAATACATCATGTCTCGCAGAGCAGTGCATGCATGCAGACTCTAGGCTTGAACTAGAAAAGGATATTTTGCTGCTCCCTAAGAAGGACAGAATTTTTTTGTCTGATCGTAGACCTCCAGCTCTTGAATCTCTTACTTATGAGAAATTCAAGATGCTGTCTCTAGTCAGTCCTTTTGGCACTGGAGGCAGAAGACTGGATGGTATCTCTTGACTTGTAGTATGCCTATTTTCACGTCCCAATCCTGAAGTCACACAGGAAGTATCTGCGATTCACGATGGGGTCTACTCACTACCAGTTTGCATTGCTACCATTTGGCCTCTCGTAGGCTCTGAGAGTCTTCACCAAGGCGACGGGGGTGTTAGCGGCTCATCTCAGGAGATTGGAAATCTCTGTTTTTCATTACCTACGCAACTGGCTGCTGAAAGCCAGTTCACAGCGAATGTGTCATTCCACTTGCAAGAGACAACTTCTCTGTTGTTCAACTTGGTATTTTTAATCAGAGTACCCAAGTCTAACCTGAAGCCCTCTCAGAGTCTCTTGTTAAAAGGGGGGATACTGGATACCTTCACAGACTGGCATGCTCTCCTCCACAGAGTTTCAGGACATTCAGAACATGATTCTTATGCTTCAAGCAATGCTCATATTTCAGTCTTAAGGTTCTGAGCCTGCTCGGTTTGTTGACCTTCTACATTCATGGTTATTCATGCAATCTGGCATGTGAGGGCTCTCCATTGGTGCCTATGAAGACAGTGGTTCCAACACGAGGAAGCGCTAGGAGACTCCATTGTGATGTACAAAGACATTGAGGCAGATTTATCCTGGTGGGATACTGTGAGGAATCTTTTGACACGGCATACGTTGAAGATCTTTATTGAGTAGATGCCAATAATAGAAAACACGCCAGAAACTCAGGAGCGGTACAGTGTACACTTGCAGCGTGCCATAACTGTCATTGGAATCAGCTGGCACTCCTCTTCCTCTGGCGGGCTGGTACTACTCATACATGGTACATCACTAGAATCACTACTACCAAGAGCAAGGTGTTGCCCCAGTGTTTCCTTGTGCCCTCCTTATCTATGGAGTTATTGTTACCTTCTTCGTCTGATCCTAACTCATCGTCACGCATCCAATCAAAGTTCTGTTTCTTCCACACAAGATCACATACAGCACTCTGAGCCTGAGTTGCATGAGCATGAAATTCACCACTCTCGCCCAAGCTATCCATTACTTTCTCGCACACAGAGAGCGCAGACACATGACAGACCTTGCCATCGCTGAGTAGAGCAGAATTACAGAAAATCTTTTCAACGACAAGGGGTTGGTAATAGCGATTATGACCATTTTCAATGAAACCGCTCTTCTTGACCCTCACTCGATCCCCCACATTGAGACTTGAAGGTTTGCACATATGCATAGAGTCATACCCTTCTTGCAATCACTCTGTGCTTCTGAAACATTCTTCGTCACCATTTCGGAAGACCACTCTGCTCTCCTAGCTGATTTGAGCCAACCAACATTATCCTGTGACATTGGGATCCTGCCTCTCATCAATTCCAAAGGACGTTCTCTCACTGGGGGTGACCCTGTATGCCCATATCATTTTGTACAATTCATTCTTCCAAAGTAATCCATTATTGTTTTCTAACTGTATGATGCTTTTGACAAACCCAGTTAAACCATTCCACAGCTCCATTCCCCGCTGGGTGATATGTAACCAACAAAACCTGAATAATAACAACTATGTATTTATTTCAGTGGCCAATCAGCCCATACGCAGAAGGATATTACTAGACACCTAGGATTCCAGGTCCTGAGGAAGGCAAGGATAGAAGTGTCTGTTTATATTGCCTAAACATGTCGACCTAATGATAACTTTGGCAGGTATTTGTTGAAACTGCCTTATTTTGCTCTGTTTTTAACCTTGGGCATTTGAGTGAAAAGAATAAAACATAATGTCTCTCTCATTTACCCAATTTTAAGTCACTTTTTTCTATACATTTCTCATGCACTGCAATTTTCCTACCCATCACATATCACTACCAGATAATATCTAGAAGACTATGCAGTGATCCATAATTTGATGTAGGACATTGTCATCGGGTCCTTTTTTTCATCATTTATGTTTCGCTATGGTAATGCCAAAAGGAGGCCCAGATGATGACTAGGGCAGTACCGAGTGGTGACTGATGGGTATCCTTACTCTGAAGAAGAGTTCTTTGTTCACATACACTTAGATTCTTTAGGTTTTTCGGGTTTTAGAATTACATTTTCATTGAGGTAGTTTCTTGTTTCTAGACCCGTGGACATTTTACATGTAGTGTTGTTTTATGGGTAACGCCATTCCTTTCCAAGTACTTCCTACCGCGTGGAGAGAGGTACGGAGAACTTGGGGGAACAAATCTAAGGGAAAGGCAAGAGTACATTACAACACAACAGATACAGAAGAGAACCTCTGCCAAGGGAGGAAGGGGCATAATGCAGGCCCCTGCAGCCCCAGCAGCGCAGGGGACCCCCAAACCTCCACTGGGCCACCATCCCTTCAAGGGATCCCCATTCAGTCCAAGGTCAATAAATATCTGTGAGATATGGGAGACTCAGGGGCGCCTGATAACATTCTGCAGGGGGAGGGGCATCATTTTGCATTTGATCACTAGAGGGAGTTCCTTTCATTCTTCACCAGCAGTGGCCAAGATACTGAGAGATGCCTACACTTTTGGTTGGAGATCAGACATTGCTGGTCTCCAGAGGATCAGAGATTACACATTAATATGCTGCATCTAAGAGAGAGCGCTCAAGCCTGCCTTCCATCCCTTCCCGTCCAGTCAATCCAGATCATAATAACCGACAACACAACTGTGATGGGTTGCATCAAAAAGCAAGGAGGAGCAGATTCTCGCCTTCTTTTTCAAGAAGTGCTGATGTGCCTAGCGGATGTATGACTTTACAACGCATGCCTTTACGACGCAAGTTTTACAACGCAAGTCGTTACAACGACTTGCGTTTGGGGGCGCTGGATAGTGAATAGTTTAATTTCTCCAGTATTAGGGGTGTCTTTCATAGATTCACATGCTTGAATATTCCCCGTCGTCGAAGTGGGAGTCCCACGGTAAATAAAATAGCAATAATGCTAAATATATATATATATATATATATGAAAACATAATACATAATAAAAGAAGAGGAAATACAACTGAAAACCTCCAAAACGATTCCTACATAGGAATGCATGGTAAAGAGAAAAAACTACTTGTAACACATTAGTGTCATTATATTATGTTAGTCCAAAGTACAGCCAATCAGGCGCAAGCACCCTCTAGAACCTTCTCCTCAGAAGCTCAAACCCTCAGATTTTCTACCGCTCGTCGTTTGCAGGGAGTCTCCCTGAGCTCTGCTTAGTTCTTTGCCTCAAATCTTCTAGTTCCAGTTTTTCTCAACATGTCAAGTAAGAAGTCTTTATTCAGACCTTGCTCTTCTTGTGGGAAGCTGCGCCTTTTTGAGAAGGACCCCCACCAGAAGTGTATTTATTGTTTATACCCTGATCATGAAGTTGGCAGCTGCAAGTTCTGTAGAACTTTTTCTACTAAGACTCTAAAGGACAGAGAAGGCCGTCTTCTCCTTTGGCTCCAACGTCTAAAGGACAAGGATTCTGCCCTGTCAGATGCAGAAAGTTTTCACTCTGGTCCTTCTACAGCAGCCTCTAAGCGTGGTAGTTTACAGGATTTTCCATCTCCTTTCCTCAAAAAGAAGAAATTAGCCCTGCCTCTGGCTTCTGTGGTGTCTCCTACCACTACGCCCACGAGACCTGGCTCTCAGGCGTCTTCTTCTGCCTCTAGGAGTGTTTCCACACCTCTTAGAGTTCCGTCGTCGACGGGAGCGTCTACGAGCGTTCCGACGACGAGAACCGCAATGTATTCATCGTCGACGACGACGCTGACGACGACATCAGCTTTTACTTCGTCGACGACGGTCTCGTCGACAGCCTTCATGTCGACGAGAGTTTCTTTGCCTTCAAAGCCTGTCTCGTCGACGATTCCCATCACCTCGTCGACGAAGAAGAAAGATTCCTCGTCGACGAAAGTCTCTAAGAAATCTAGTCGACCAAAGCCCCGTCGATGAGGGCTCCGTCTACGGAGGTTCTGCCTACGTCGACGACTGCACCGTCGACGACTTCGTCTACGATGGATTGCCCGTCGACGGTAACTCTGACGACGACTCCATCGACGGCAACACCGTCGACGATGGATTCTTCTAAATTGTCTTCGTCGACAGCCAAAGCAGCACCGTTGACAATAGCGTCGACGGCACCATTGACGGTGGCACCGGTTTCCTTTGCCTTGTTGCCGTTAGTGCCTTTGAAGACTTCAGGATCCTCTAGCACTGCTGATTCATCCCATCGTCGCAGTAAGGCTCCGTGCCAACAGTTATCTGCCCCAGAGCCGCAACCACCCACTCCAATGTTTGCCACTACCTCTGAGCATGACACTGACTCTGAAAATGAAGGTGACACGTTTGGGGCAGCCCATAGTCCCTCTGATTTGATTATCAAATGACAGGAGTCTGACACTGACGAAGATGGCGGAGACCAAGAGTCTCAACCTGAGGAACAGTTGGTCCAAGTACCTATTGCTACAATACCATTGACCTTGATCTCAAATCTCCAACATATGCTGGATGATTACAACCGTCGTTTCCCAGCAACGCCGCAAGGTACTCCTGTACAATCTCCTGCTGCTGTTGCACTGCCTCCACCGTCTCTTCTGCCAACTTTACCGCCCACAACTTCGCCCCAGGTTCAGACGTCAATCAGAATCCATACTACTGTTTATCCGCAGGATGCGGATGATGAGGCGGTCCCAGAACGTGAGGACGGAGAGGTCCCTGAGAATTCGGACGAGGATGCAGGCGAACAGGATATGTCGGAGTGGGACGATTACCGAACGCAGACGCCCTCTCCTCAGCCAGGAAACTGATGATTCACCTCCTGTAGATATCGCCAGTTTTCATCTACTAATGGATAAAGCGGCTCAGCGTTTCAAATGACCTAGATCGCAACGGGAGGAGGACTGTTTCCTCTACGATTTTAAAGATAAGCCTTACAAGCAGGTCCACACTATTCCAATAATCGATTTTGTTTGGAAGACGTGAATTAAACTCATGCATGCTCCAAACTCGTTACCTGCTCAAGTACCGCGCCTTGAGAAGAAATACAAGGCCCCAACCGGTTCTCCGGCATGCTTGATCTCTCACCCTAAACCGGACTCAGTAGTAACTCAAGCTGCACAGCGTAGAGCCCGGAACCCAGCGTCTCCAATCACCGCGCCTCCCGATAGAGAGGGTCGACGCCTAGACGCTATTGGCCGCAAGTTTTCAACCATGGCTTCCACTTCTGTTCGAGCAGCCAATGCCTTGGCCATTTTGGGACGCTATGACCGGCAGATGTGGTCGGACATATCTGCATTAGTAGATCTAATACCTGAGGCTTCCAAGCCGGACGCTCAGCAGATTCTTCAGGATCGGCAGAGAGCATCGGAAGAAATGATCGACTGTGCAGTTGATATTGCTGGTACAGGTTTCTGTCTGCTTGCAAGTGCAGCTGCCCTCCGACGCCAGGGTTGGTTAATATCCACCTCCTTCCGGCAGGAAGTCCAATCTAAGATACTTGATATGCCGAGAAGGTCTTCAGCCACAGCGGCACTGGCCGAACTGCACTGGCTACCCCTAAAGCAGCGTGTGGCCTTCAAGTCCCTCTGCATTGTATTCAAGGCTCTGCATGGACTCGGGCCTAGACCCCTGCAAACCCTGTTTCTATGGTATACTCCTACCAGAGATCTGCGATCATCCTCGGCTTATCTGGTAAAGGTGCCCAGATACAACAAAGCCAGAACGGGGGGTAGATCCTTTAGGGTCGCAGCGGCCAAATTATGGAACAGCCTGCCCATTGACATACGCCAGATCCCTCAACTTCTCCCATTTAGGAAGCGTATCAAGACCTGGCTATTCCCTTAGATTCCCCCGCTTTTATATATACTTTTGGTCTCTTCTTCAGTAGAGTATTCTCCAGCGCCAGGAAGCCTGCAAGGTATCAGCTGCGCTATATAAATAATTAAAATAAATAAAAATAAAATAAAATGGTGAATCGCTATTCGGATCTCACATCGATGACACTCTGGAGTCCATTAAGAAGGACACAGATACGGCAAAGTCATTGGGCACGTTGCAATTCCAGAAGCAGTCCTTTCGAGGTGCGCGCGGACGCGGCACTTCTTCCAATTTTTGAGGAGGGCAACAGTACCGCTCCTACAATCAGGGCAACCAGCGTTACGCATCCACTCAGCAGCAGTCCAATCGTCAGCAGCCCTCCAGACCCTATAGGGGAAAGTCCTCCTATCGCGGATCCACTCCTAAGCGCCAATGACTTTTGTCATCCCCAAAGTGTTGGAGGTCGAATCGCTCTGTTTTATTCTCAGTCCTCCATCACCTCGGACCGTTGGGTTTTAGACATTGTACGAAGGGGTCATACCTTAGAGTTCGATGAGATTTCTCCTCGTACTCCACCATCTGGCCCGCCTCCTCCACACCTCAAGAAGCTTTACCATCAAGTCCGTCTTCCTGTTCTAAAGGGTGCAGTCGAAGTGGTCCCGGTACATCAAAGAGGAGAGGGGTTTTACTCTCGATTCTTCCTCAAACTCAAGAAGACCGGAGATTGGTGACCCATTCTGGATTTGAGGGCTCTCAACCAATTCCTCAAGAGCCAATCTTTCTGCATGCTGACATTACTGGAAATCCTGCGTCTTCTATCCAGCGGGGATTTCATGACCACCATAGACCTTCAAGACGCGTACTTTCATGTCCCGAGTATCCAACAACATCGCCAGTACCTGCGTTTCAACGTGGGACAAACACACTATCAGTTCAAGGTCTTGCCCTTCGGGCTACGATCAGCTCCTCGTGTGTTCATGAAGGTACTGGCCCCTGTGGTGGCTCACCTGCATCACCAAGGCGTTCAAATCTTGCCATACTTGGACGATTGCCTCCTCAAGTCTCAATCCCACCATCAACTATGTCAGGACACTCGTCTTTGTCAGCAGGTGTTTCAGTCCCTGGGGTTGGCCATCAACGTCGAAAAGTCACAGTTTGCGCCTCTGCAAACCAGAAACTTCTTGGGAGCGATCCTAGACACGAAGCTATAAAAAGCGTTCGTCTCGCACGAGCGGCAACAGAAGATCCTTCGTCTGGTCTCCCTCATTCGAAAAAGACAGTCCGTTTCTGTTCGGACGTTAAAGTCATTTTTGGGGATGGCATCACCTTGTATCGCACTGACCCCAAATTGCAGATTGCAAACCCGTCTCATTCAGGAGGAACTGGACTTACAGTGGCGTCAGGTCTCCGGGTCCTTCAACGACCTAGTTGCTGTCACAGCCCGCATGAGAAGGAGTTTGCTTTGGTGGGCGCAGCCAACCAATCTGGAGACGGGGACGTCGTTCCTCGTTCACGCACCAGATCTCACGCTCACGACGGACGCCTCTCTGGAGGGGTGGGGCGCTCATCTCCAAGGCCTATCCATCAAAGGCAAGTGGACTCCGCCCCAACGCACGTGGCATATCAACAGGCTAGAGTTGATGGCGATCTTCTTAGCGCTCAAGTCATTACTACCTGTAGTTCACGGGGAGTCAGTGCTTATCCAAACGGACAATACCACCAGCATGCACTACGTGAACAAACAGGGAGGAACCAAGTCTCCACACCTGTCTCGCTTGGCCCAGTCAATCTGGGATTGGGCTCTCCGTCATCAGATCACCTTGACAGCTGTCCATCTGCCGGGCGTGTCCAACATCCTGGTGGACTCTCTAAGCAGGTCCACTTCCTCAAAACACGAATGGGAACTGCACCAGCCGACTCTGGATCTTGTGTTCCACCGATGAGGTCGCCCAGCTCTAGACCTCTTTGCAACGCCGGAGAATCGAAAATGCCCATCCTACGCAAGTTGGCATCCCCACCCCGGGTCGTGCGGGAATGCCCTTTTAATCGATTGGTGCGATCTATTCGCTTACGCTTTTCAGCCGATTCCGTTAGTACCGCGGGTGCTGTAGAAGATGCGGAGGCAGCCCTGCCACATCCTATTGATCGCACCTCGTTGGCCCAGACAGGCATGGTTTTCGGAATTGCTTCTGCTGTCCCAGTGTGAGCCCATTCCTCTGCGTCCCCGTCCAGACCTCCTAACGATGGACAGGGGCCAAGTATGCCATCCGGATCTCTCCACGCTACAATTGTCGGCATGGAACCTGAGCACCTTGAATTCGCAGACTTGAACATATCTCAGGAATGCAGGGACATCCTCGCTCATGCTAGGGCTCCGTCTACCATCAGAACTTACAAACTCAAGTGGAAGAGATTCTGTCATTGGTGCATGGCAGCAAATGTCCATCCCATCCATTCCACTCCGGAGCAACTTCTCCCGTTCTTCTTAAGTCTCTCTCAGTCAGGACTTTCACATGCTACCCTGAGAGTTTTCCTAGCTGCAATCTCTCGCTTCCGACACTATGGCTCTTCCTCCCTCTGCTTGTCCAGAATCATACGCCAGTTCTTCAAAGGGCTCTTCCGAAAGTTCCCACCTGTTCGGCGCCCTCCTCCATCATGGCACCTCAATGTTGTCCTATCTCAACTTATGAAGTCACCATTTGAGCCTATCCACAGGGCGGATATCAAATTCCTCACCTGGAAGGTTGCGCGGCTTTTGGCTTTGACTTCATCTCGTCACGTGAGCGACCTTCACGCTTTTACTATCAAGCCTCCTTATCTACAGTTCAAACCTAATGGTGTGACGCTTTGCACCAACCCCTCTTTCCTACCTAAAGTGCCTACGGATTTTCATCTGAATGAGCCTGTGTTCCTAAAAACGTTCTTTCCGGACCCAAGGTCTCCGGCGGAGCAGCGCTTGCATTCTTTGGACATCAAACGATGCCTTAAAATTTACATTGCCAGAACTGCCTCCTTCCCCAAGTCCGATCAACTGTTCATTGCTTACGGACGACTGCGTAAGGGGCATCCAGTTTCCAAACCAACAATTGCCCGTTGGCTTTCTTCAGCCATTACTTTCTGCCATCAACAAGCTGGCAAACCATTGCCGTCTTCAGTGAGGGCTCATTCTACGAGGGCGATGTCTTCATCCACCGCCTTGTTTGCTTCTGTGCCACTTCATCAGATTTGCCGTGCAGCGACATGGTCCAGCAGGCACACCTTCACCAAACATTACTGTTTGGATGCCATCAATGAAGTGGATACCGCAGTGGGACAGGCAGTGCTTCGTCATCTTTTCAAATAAGGTGAGCCTCTGTTCCCCCCTCCTTGGTGTTTTTCTGTGATTGCTAATGATGTTTACATGACTGTATTATTACTGTCTTTGGCTTTTTCCATATGTGCCTAGCAATCTCAGCTCTACGGAGGTTACTGCTTTCTATTCTATTGAAGCATGTGAATCTATGAAAGACACCCCTAATACTAGAGAAGAACAATTGGTACTTACCTGTAAACAGGTGGTTCTCCAGTATTGGTGTCTTTCATAGATTCACATGCGACCCACCCTCCTCCCCTCAGAGGCTCTCTTCTCCTCATGCACTCTGGGTCTCTTGGTGCTATGAAAATCTGAGGGCTTGAGCTTCTGAGGAGAAGGTTCTAGAGGGTGCTTGCGCCTGATTGGCTGTACTTTGGACTAACATAATGACACTAATGTGTTACAAGTAGTTTTTTCTCTTTACCATGCATTCCTATGTAGGAATCGTTTTGGAGGTTTTCAATTGTATTTCCTCTTCTTTTATTATGTATTATGTTTTAATATATATATATATATATATTTAGCATTATTGCTATTTTATTTACCGTGGGACCCCCACTTCGACGACTGGGAATATTCAAGCATGTGAATCTATGAAAGACACCAATACTGGAGAACCACCTGTTTACAGGTAAGTAACAATTGTTCTTACTATTCCAACTCCAGTCCCCATGGATAGTAGGGAAGGTGTTGGATAGTAAATTAAAACTATTCCCTCTCCTAGAGCGCCCCCCAGCGCAAGTTGTTGTAAAAGTTGCATTGTAATGGTTGCATCGTAAAGGTACGTCGTTGTAAAAGTTGCGTTGTAAACGCTGTTCCCCGTGCCGGGGCATACACCAGGGGTGTGGCTAGTTGGCAACTCCCTAGCAGGCTCATAACTTAACATCAGGGCCTACAGCCTCAGCAGATGGCGTCACAATGATCACAAGAGGCATCTCCACCCAGAGGTTGTGCACAATCTTTTTGTTTCAAATTAGAGAGAGACTCCCTACAAACCAGGGGAATAGGGTACTATAACAGTGACAAAAAGTTTTTTCCCTTGGCAAACCGTTCTTACATGAGACAACCTTGAATGGTTGTCTCAAACTACCCAATGGGCCCACTAAATCCCTTGCAGGACCCCTTACTATCTCATACACTTATACAACAAAAATGTAGTTCACTGTTTAATATTATAAAAAGTTCATACAAATACAATCTAGTGTTAAAAACAGCTCATTGCGCGCCTATGTTAAAATCTCATGAACACATTCATAGAATACAATTTCTACTGCACATAAAGTTAAAAGCAATAATAAAAAAAACAACAATTGATTCACATTATATCAAACTAGAGAATACAAAAAGGAGAGACATACAAAGACATAAAAATTGTCAATAAATTTTGCACGTTTTTTGAGATTTAACATAAACACAATCCTGGACATATGTAATTCTTTGTCTACAGGCTAGGTTTTTGATCTCTTGATCGTGCAGAGGGGCGTCGACGCGTTTTGATGGTTTTTATTGATGCGTTACCATCTTTCTCAAGACTATGTTAATGAGTCTCTCCTACTTATGGCACTGGTTGGTTTCCGTTAGTATAGACCTCCTGCGGATAAACATATTGCCATCAGTTTCTTGTATGTATTACATTTTACTTTTTACTTTTTACAAAGACATCTTTTCAATTGATGATTACATTACAGTCATCCTAGTATGCCTCATATCATAATACATCAGCGTTTTCATACGATAGGATCCTAGCTGGTGATCTTTCTAATTCAAGTATACTTCACATGTAATTAAGTTGAATCATACTCCTCGGTGCATTATATCCACCCCTCATTCCCCTTATCTGATCTAACCCGCTACTCTTCCTATATAGACCCCATCCTATCTTCCTCATAGCAGCATCTGATTTAATTAATTTATGTTACTGATCTAATTTTTATCAATAGGTCTGAACTCTTCTTTCTGATAAAGCCTTGTTTTAAATTGTCTTATTACCTGTTCACATACTACACGGTTTCATGGTTAGTCTCACGTACTCCATCACATTTTCATCCTGGTCTGTGTGTACTGCAATATAGATACATGTTTCCTTATTATATTTACTGGTATCTAAGATGACGGGCAATGGGTAGTTTATTAACTCTAATTCATTTACCATATTGTCTTCGTTTTTTCTCTTCTTATGTTGATTTTTAGGAAATCGTTCCTCTGATGCCTTTTTTAATATATTTTTCTTACTCTCTGTGGATGAGAAGAAAAAAAAGGGCTTACCCTCTATTGATATTACTAGGCTACACTTGTTTGTGTGATAAAGCACTCAATTTTATTTGTTACCTTTTGATTATTACTTTTGGGCAAAAGATGGTCCACTATTTATTTCGGTTCAAATTCTGCCTCAGTATTCTGTATTTGCAGGTATCTTTTACTGAAATATCTGTAATCAAAAACACGACCTATTTATTGCTTGTAACGTGTCACTGAGCTACCTGTAAGGTGAATGTTATACACGTCTTACCCCTTTCTCTGTAATTCTGTAAGCTTTAATTTCTCGGGGGCGGGTCCTTTTGCCTTTATGCTTGTTCCTATCAAAGTAAAACAAGCAATGCATGTGGTCAGTTTTATCTTTTGTACGGAGCTGGTGTAATCTACTCTACAGCAGGGGCAAGTTCTTATCGTTGAATAAACAGGCGAAGGTTTCCCGCATCCCACGTAATCCTCAGCTTGCCCACGGACGCCGATCGTCTCACGCCAGAAAAGCGAAGAGACCGTTTGGCGTTTTTCCGTTCTATTTAAACTTGCCCATGGGGTCTGTCATTGGTTCCTATACTATTATATCAGGTGAACATTATTCAATCATTGCTTCACCCGTACACATATACTGCGCATGTGCTCAAGTATACTGTCACGTACCAAACGAGTTCCAAGCCTCGTTATGAGACGTACCAAGCCAGTTCCAAGCCTCGTTATGGGACGCGGCCATTATTCTGTCAAACCATGATATTGATCGCTGTGTGTTATATTCCGACACTCATTTTATTGCGCATACACTCGTTCGATTGATATTATCATAGTTAAAATTCTAATGATCTTTTTACCAATTCCCTCTTTTTAAATGGAGGAAAAAGAACATTTTTTCTCCATTACATATCTGTTTTGCAACTATATTGACTGCAGCTCTCTTCACTTGGTATGATATACTTGTATACTGCAAAAGACTGAATATTAAGAATTAAACTTATCTAGTTGAAGTTAAGCACACATGTGTTGGTTAATTCTTAGTATACTATATGCTTATTACATGGTACTAATAGTGTAGTCTTGTTGCAGAGATATTCACTCTGGGACTGGTGGATTTACCCTAATTATCACTGACTCGCCACTACTTTCATCCAGTCCTCCCTGGAATTTAGACCTTTGTTAATCGTATCCAGATATAACATAAACCACTGTTCTCGTGATTTGCGTATTATTTCCAGATTTCCGCCTCTTCTACTCATTCTCACCTTTTCTAAGATAAACCACGTGAAATTGTGCCAACCATGGTTCTTGATTCTATAATGGTCTGTTAAGGGAGCATTTTCTTTTAGATTTTTTATCGCTGATCTATGCTCAAGTAATCTAACACGGAGCTCTCTCCCTGTCTCGCCCAAATAGCCTAGGCCACATGGGCAGATCAGGAGATACACCACACTCTTAGTCCTACAGTTATTTAAGCTTTTGGGATTCAGTATTTTACCATTAAAATGCAGCGTCTTACTTACAATGCAGCTTGGGCAGATTGAACATAATCCGCATTTGTAATTGCCTAGTGCTTTACTATTGCCGGTCAAGGTGGTTTGAGACATACTTGCAGAGTTCTTGTTGGTATGTACCAATGAATTTCTAATTGTCTTATTTCTCCTAAAGGAGAATAGTGGTTTGGGCAATGGTACTGTCAACTCGCTATTTAGAATTTTCCAATTGCAGTTGACAATATTTTTTAATTTGTTGCTCAGGCCAGAATATTGGCTCACAAACACTATCCTATTCCCTGTTTTGTTGTTTTTTTGTCTATTTATATCTAAAAGTGCATCTCTAGTGTAAAATCTGGCTCGTTTTAGAGATTCCTTTAATAATTTTTTGGGGTATCCCCTTTCCCTTAGTTTTTTCTCCATGGTCTCAGCATGGTGGTAGAAATCATCAAGACTCGTACAATTACGCCTTAATCGCAGGAATTCCCCAAAAGGAATATTGTCCTTCTGGGATCTTGGATGGTTGCTTTGGTATTTAAGGAGACTATTTTTATCAGTTGGCTTGGTAAAAAGCTCTACCTCTAATTTGCCTCCTGATTCTTTGAGTTTAATATCTAGAAAATCTACATTGTTGTTACTATAGTGGGCTGTAAATCTCAAATTTTTGTCACCCAAGTTCAGCCATTCCAAAAAAGAAACTAGCTCCTCACTGGCACCGCTCCAGACAAAAATAATGTCATCTATAAAGCGGTGCCAGTGGATGATGTTTTCAAAATATGGTGCTACCTCGTTGTAGATATGTTTTTGCTCGAAGTTCGCAACATAGAGGCAGGCCAGAGTAAGGGCACAAGTGGCCCCCATGCTGGTCCCCTTCACTTGTTTATAAAGTTCCTCTTTGAAAAGAAAGATATTATTTTTCAAGACTAATTCAATGCAACCTAGGATAAATTCCCTAAGCCCATGAGAGAGATCAATCTCCTTCAGGAAGGAGGATATGACCTTGATGGTATCATCCTGGGGGATATTTGTATATAAGGCCTCGATGTCTAGCGTGCCCAGACATTGAGTATCCTTATCAAAACTCATACCCTCAAATATAGAGATAGGGTGGGCTGTATCCTTGAGATAGGATTCTTGGGCCTGTACTAATGGACGCAAAAAGTGGTCAGCGTACTTACTGAGTGGTTCCAGTAATGATCCAAGACTACTTATGATCGGCCGCATCGGCGGATCGGCCATATTCTTATGAATTTTAGGTAATCCATATATTGCTGGAATTATAGGATTCCTATTGAACAAAAAGTTGTATTCATTGTCGCAAATCCAATCATTTTCTCGACCACAATTTAGAAAGATAGAGACTTCTTTCTTTAATTTATCGATCATTTTGTAGGAGACAGGGATATAATGATCTCTCACATTTAATAGGGACCTCATTTTGTTTTCATAATCTAGACTGTTAAAAACAACAACCCCCCCACCCTTATCGGCGGGTTTGATTGTTATTTGGTCACAATTCTATAGGTCTTTTAATGCTATTCTTCGATTCTGAGACAGATTGTTCGTTGTTCCTGTATGAGAGACTAAACTGTTCCTCACTTCTATCTCTACTATCCTTTCGAATAGTTCTACGTTTCTTTCAACCTGATTAAGGCTGGGGGTAAAAATAGATTTTGGTTTGAGTCCGGTTAGATTTGGGGCAGGTTCATAGTTTTTGTCTGCAAAGAATCTATTTAGTCTCACCTTCCTAAAGAAACTTTTCATATCTTTCTCTAATTCAAATTTATTTGGTGGAGCGCTTGGGGCAAAACTAAATCCATATTTTAAAACCTCAACTTCCTCAGTGGAGAGTATCCTATCCGAGAGATTAACAATAGGGAAATCACTCACCTCCAACACCTCGCATTCCTGGTTTTGAGGTAATTCGGTGTTCCCGAATTTGGAGGTGGATGGTTCCTCACTGGCTCTTCCCGGGAGTAGTTACGGTAGCCTCTGTGCCCCCTGAAGGGGCGACCTCCTAAAAAAGGTTGGGGTTCCTTTTGATACTTTGAGGTGGATCTACCCATTGATTGTGGGTTTTTGTAAAGCGCTAGAATCGACTCCCGAAGGAGTATCACTGCGCAGTAGACCTCTGGGGAACCCGTCCTGGCTTTCCCTGTGAGATGGTCCCTACTGGGTATCTCCAAGGTGAAACCAGGCATCCCTGGCGTATGTGGGGGGCTGTTGTGGAGATGAGGCAAGCTAATGCCCAGAGTTGCCGAGTGTGATCCCTAGTTAGAGTAGGCACCGAGGTGAGAATTATCTAGTCCGTTGACCCTGGTCCAAGACCCTGCCGCATCAGGAATTGAACCCTGGTCCCGGGCCGTCCTCTGCTCCCGGGTCTGCCACCTCTAACCAGTGAGCCACACCACTCCATGTGTTCATTATTCTGTTCTTCCTCATCACTGGACCCTGAGGTTTCAGAAAACGTGATTCTCCTATTGCCTCCCCTAGAGTATATTTGTCTGGTCTATTGGGGCTTCTCCCATCTCTGATCCCTCCTAGTGGTATAGTAATCTTTCTGGAGAAAAGGATATGCTAGTTCAGCACTAAAATTCTCAATATCTTTTTTGAGTTTAGTGGACTTCCTATTAGTTAGATAGTCTTGGTATCCTTCAATGTCTTGTGCTAACTCTTCTAATTTCTTTTTAGCATCATCCACTGCCGTATTTTGTCTTAGTGCTGCCTCTAGTTCCTCAATTTGTTGGCGTTCCAGGATTACGACCTCTTGGGCTGTTTCAATGATCAAGATTAACCAATCCCTACTGCACCTGTTTTCAATATGTGAACATACTTCAAGAAACTTTTTATTTTCTGTAAACAACCCTGGTTCATTTCTAATACGAAGCCCTAGCGGAATAACTCCTGCTCTCAAATACCCCATGAGAAATCCAGCATGGAGTTCCGTTCTTATTAATTTCTTTCTGAGATTTAGGATTTTCAATAATTCATCGTGTCCATGTTTATTGTTGGTTCCGGAGGTACCCCCTGATTTTGGGTGTTGATTTAATAATTTGTTGAACTGATCCTCCGTAAAACCAAAGGTTTTAAAACTGTCCATGATAGATCAGATTAATTGATGAATCTCCGGTGAATTTTTTAGATACGACCACAAATAGACAAAAAAACAACAAAACATAGAATAGGTTAGTGTTTGTGAGCCAATATTCTGGCCTGAGCAACAAATTAAAAAATATTGTGAGGCAACCCTCAGGGGAACCTCTATATCACCCCTGATAATTCTTACTGCATAATGTTCTGTGCCCTTCAATATCTATTTCAGAGAGCCATGGGAGACATGTTTCACTTGAAGTGTAAGTTTCTACTTTACTAGGTCTTTTATCCCATACCCTCAATTCCTCAGGTGCTATGGAAGATTCGCTAAGACCGGGAGAGCCATCTTCCTAACCCTGAGTTTCCAGAGAAGGGTAGGGTTCAGCCCTTCTGGATCACACTCTTTGGGCTCCAGTTCGACTTCCACTCAGAATAGAACTAATGTCCAGTCAGATTCTGAACCGTCCACTTTTTACCTGATAATTTAGCACTCTGGACTAAGGTAGCTTAGCAAGAGTACTCGCATACTCACACACATTTTCTCGCAATTCCAGATTTAAATTAATTCAATTCTTTACACTGCATCGAGTCTGTCTTTCCCCGGCTCTGATTCAGAGTATTTTTTCCAGGGGCTTCACCCTCTTTTCCGCTAGGCATACCACTATGGGATTGCCCGTCTTTGTCAGAGTACTGGGCTAACGTATTCCATGTGCTGGACACTTGTACAGATCTGCCCTTCTGGCCCACTTGGGAACATTGTGCGCTGGGGATCTTCCGGCTTCCTCGCTGGCCTAGGGCAGTGTCCTGGTTCCTTGACTTTGCTCTTCTTCTAGCCAAAAGGGCAGTCACTCACGAGTTGGTGGAAGGCTGCAGCACTCCCATCAGCGGAGAGTAATGGCTTTCAGAGGAAGGAGAGTAGAGGATTGTGTAAATACCCTATCCCTGGAGACTGGGACAAGCCTAGGGTGGCACTGGGTGATGACCCTAGAGACGGCACTTTGCCCCCTGATGAGCTAATCACTCAGCTCCCCGCGCAGTACCACCTCCTTGAATAACACCCCGGATTCTACTGTTGTGCCTAGGGTAGTTCCACTGGCTGAACCCCTTCCCTGCATGTCCCCACTCAATGCCACAAGTGAGTGCACTCCCCGGGGAGGCTGCCCCTCCCATGCAGACGGAGTTCAGTTCCATCACACTGAGCCTCCGACACAACAAGGAACTTTCTTCCTGGCCCTCTCTACCCCCTTCCCTGGAGGTCTGTGACGCATATTATCAGGGATCCTCCCCGGCATCACCCCGTGGGTACCACCACAACAAATCCTAACTCTGGGATCCCTAATATCAGACTCTGGCAAATTCTCTCTTGTTTGCTTTTGGTTACATACTAATGCCTCAGAAAAGTTTCTGCGGCCTCATGCAATATTTTTATTACTGCACTTGTGCACTATGATTATAACGCCACATGATAATATGCCACTGTTGGTGTATACTATAATGTAAAGGTTTTACCCTATACCATAAATCACGTTTGCAGACTCTACATGCAGCCTTAGATCTGGTTACGCTTGCGTGTTATGCCTTTTTTGCCAACAAACTGTAATAAAATTATATTAACAAGTTGGCTTTGCTAGAAAAGATGGTGTCTTCATTCCATCTCATTGAATCTATCCTCTCCACCCGTCTTTTATCCCCCACCTCACCCATCAAAGAGGCTCAGACTCTGCACAGACTGGACTCCGGGCAAAGGATCCGCTTCTACATTAACTTCACTGAAGAAATCCTATCACAAGATCAGCTATTTAACATAACAAGTGTGGGGTAATTAGTCCACAGATGTGCAACTGAAGGATCTGGAAAAGTGGCAGAACAATCTTTTGCCATCCCGTCCGTTTGGGTAGGTGAAGAATTTAAATAACTTCCCTGCTTAGAAGGCATCCATTGTTCTCTCTATTTAATTATTATTTTTTTGTATCTGGTTGTATTTTCTTCCACTTCTTTGCGTATTTTCTCAATTTTCAGCACGCTTTGCACATTTCTTTCTTTTCATAACTTGACCCTTCCTGTTGTATTAGTTGGTCATTTCTTTACTGCAGATTTTCACGCCTCACACTAATCGTTTTGCCCCTCTGCTTACAGCCTCTTCCCTTCTGCTGTCATTTTCCTTCTATTTTTTCTCTTTCTCACTTTACGTATGGAGACTTGATGATGAAACAGTCCCTTCCCTCACCCCATTTTTGTAGTAAAATGTTATAAGCTGTTTAACATAGGGAACGTTCTTCTGTAGTATCTAGTTCTGTATGCTTGTGTTTTGGAGGGAGATAGTTGCTATTTTGGTTTTGGAGTGGGGTGCTACTTGAAAAAAAGCGCTCTGATGCCTCATCAAGGGGCACCAAGCGCTATATAAATGCAAACCCTTCCCTCTTCTATCCCTCCGCTATCATTTTTCAATCCAAATAAGACTCACTTGTCCACCGCTCAAATTAATTTTATATTTCCCTACACTAATTCACCACTAATCCTTTTTGGGTTCCTTAATAGCCTGCTACTCGCCAAAAAACGCTTTGACACCTCATCAGCGCTATATAAATGCAATTACAATAACTTGTATTTGTAACATGAGCGTTAACCACAACAGGTATCTTGGCACTGAATAACAAAAGTTTATTGTTACCCAACACAATGGTACTCATTTTATCGAAGGATGAAAGGCTGAGTTGACCCGCCAGGATTTGAACCTGTGATCATGAGGTCGAACACAGGCCCTTAGAGTGGACGCATTAGTCTACTAAGCCACCAGACCAGACTATTTAGAGATACAAAGGCAAAATGAAAGGAACGGCAGACCAGAAGAGAGCTCTCTCTCATTGAATCTCTGGTGCATAAAGATTTGCTGTGCTCTAGCAAAGAATGTCAGCCCCCTCTACCTGACCAAGGCCTGCTACAACAGCCCTAGCTAGAGGAGCGCCTGTGGACATTTGTAAAGCAGCAACGTGAGTGTCCCTCCGTACCTTCCCCAAACTTTTTTTTGGGAGTCTGGAGATAGGACTGCTAGGCATTTCCCTTGCCGTCCTTTCAGACCTACAGCCTCTCTAGTATTGCTTGGAAATGTTTTTTAGAGGTGAGGAATCTACAGGTAAATGTGTCCAACAGAAGGAAAAGTGACTTACCTTTGGTAGTTTTCTGGTGGATACTCAAGCTACCTGCAGATTCTTCACTGACCCTCCTCTCTGTCCAAAGGGAGGCAATTTCTTTTATTTATGAATTGTTTTGTCTATTTATCTTTTTTTATTTTCAAATATATTTATATAATTGTCAAAAAGTTACTAAGTTATACTTGTACTACAAAACGTTTATTTTATTCTTGTCCACGCTGCAAAAAACGCTATTCACTAAACAGATGAGAACTTAGATTAAGGCACCAAGGTGGCCCATTTATGGCTTCAGTGATGTCACTGGAGAACCTGACCTTATGGGCCAGGCGGCGCAGGGCACGCCTAGGATCTCCGGGTTCACCTGCCTCGACAGACAGAGACACGAGACACTCTGTTAGGCGTAGAAAAGCAGATTTATTAGCTGCAGCTAAGCACCGTTATCTAAGAAGTACCTCACAGGTAGGTTCTCAAGAGACTGCCACTTCATTCCGTGGCGTACAGTCTATTATACAGAACAAGTTTACAATGACAACTCCCAATACACACAAAACTGACAAATAGGAATAGTTCGAAAACAAGCTATCGGATGTCTAAAACACACCCTCCTTTCAGACCCCGTGTGCTCTCCTCCCCTCAGGTTAATCAACACTAGTGCCCGTAATTCAATTTGCAGGTGGTAGTACATGTGTAGAATGCTTCAAAGGAAGGGCTATGTAACAAGAGAACACACGAAGAGAATGGTGAAGGCCAGTTAAACAAGATAAAGTAGAGAAGAATGGTGGGACCCAAACAGTGGAGTAAGACATGGATTAATCAGTCTAGACGTGGCTTTACGAACTCGGCCAGACCCTGACATCGGTTTCGTAAACAAGGACAATGGTTGTTCTTTAACGGAAAAGACACGGAGCAGCTGAAAAGGCAAAAATACCATATTTATCGCGTTAGCCGTGCTGCCTGAGTGAGGGAACATAAAATGGCGGCTAAGCATAAAATGGCGGCTGAATACGAAGCTGAGCCGAAAACTACGTAACCTCAGACCCTCCTTTTGCCATACTCAGGCAAAGCACAAAGGGACCCATGTTTGTCTGAGTCGATATCAATGGTCATGAGGTCATTGAGGTGTTGCTGCACCATCATCCTAATATTCTCTGTCTGCTGTGCTACTGGCTTGGAGACACAGACAGTGGCACAAAGTCCACAAATGGCTGGGCCACACTGTAGACAGAGACAACAAGAAAAGATGATTGCTAGAATCATTCCAAAGAAAGTTAGCACTTTCCATCCCCAAGTGGACAGTAGTCCCCACAACCATCCCATCACAGTCCAGTCTCCAGTGTCCTGATGTATAGACTCAGAGATGACATGTAGCTTAGAGATGGCTTGGTATACTGTAGGGACATTGTCAGGAATATAAATGCAGCAACTAGATCCAATCAGTTTACAGACTCCTCCTCTATCTGCAAGAACTATGTCTAAAACCATCCTATTCTGTAAAGTCATAAGACGATCCGCCTGAAGTTCAGCCGTCAAATTCTTCAATGCTCCGGAAGTTACATTTATTTTGACATCAACCACGCGAACTAAGTGTCTGATGTTTCTGCTATTGACCATCGGACCCCAAAAGGGAAGAAACCCTTTCAGAAAATCCCCTCCCTCTTGTCCAGCTGTGTCTTCCGAATCTACAACTCCTCTACCAAATCTTTTTCTATGATGATCAGCGGGAGCAGTATATGTAGGGGGAAGGAGAAAAGCTATATAACACGTTCCCGAGAAATATGTGGGAAGCCATGTATAAGCTCTGTCGTGACAGAAAAAATATGTACCTTGAGATGGTACTAATGGTGAAGAAATCAGGGGTGTATAGACATATGTATGGGAACAGTTACCCTTCTCTTGCTTAATTTTTGTATTCTGGCCATTTATTTGCAGACACAAATTACCTCTTTGGGGTAGGACCCAAATCGGTGTAAAGCTCTTCTGTTTAACCTTGTCAGTGAGGCTGAGAGTATAACGAGTCACATTCCACCCATCATATGCTTTCTTCTCATCTTTGGGAATCTTGCTAATATCAGCAATCTTTGCCATAGTTACAATACCCTTTATCAAAGGACTGTGACTGAAATCCACTCCACCATTATAGGACCCACCAGGAGGATATCGAAGTTGATTCTGGTATGCATTGGAGAACATAGCCAGATAAGCCCAAGCAGAACCTTCATACGAAAATGGGAGGACTAAATATGGCATTCCTCTTTCTGCATTATGCGGTATAAGACCACAAACCCAACAATCAGTAGTATTTACTATCAATTGATGCTGGTGTAACAATTGAATAAACGAATTGTTAAGATATTCCATTCTTCTCATTTGCTCATGGTCTGGGAGTGAGTAAAATTTATGCGGAGAAACAGTAGTAGAGGGAGTTAGAGGAACAGAAGTAGGAACAGGTACTAACTGTAGGATATGTATAAGCCATCCTATGCATGCTAATAAACTACATAAACATACTAAAACACACAATGCTACGCCACAACAACTAAATAATAATTTCTTATAATGATCTCTTTTCATCATTTTAATATCACTCCCTTTTCCTGCACTATCCATTACTCTAAAGGCGTTGCTCACGATAATCTTCCTTAATCACTTGGCTGTGATTGTTAGCCGTCCTATGACACTGCAAGTCCTGTTGACCTAGTCACTATTCAGGTCACAGCTCAAGACTCCTACCGTGACCGTGCAACTTGATGGATAAAGGAAAAAGGAACGTTTCTTTTTGAAATACGAACAAAATTGTAAAACACAAAATTAATTGTCTTTAGGCAACCTCCTTCTCAGATTGTATCGTCTCTTTCCAGGTGTCGTTTGGTCCTTAAATACATTTTCAGGATCTGTCGTATTGAGTCTTAAATGTACAGGTACAGCTTCCTGTAAGACGTCATCGTCTTCCTTCTCCGAGCTAGTCCAATCCAGGCGTGCACTGCTGAACTGTACAAATCTGGGTACCTTCTCGCCTTCGCTATCACCAACACCTTCTCGGACCCACTGGTCAAAAGGTAAAGGCAATGGTACCCGTTTGCAACGCACGCCGTGGATCCAGTGTTTCTTTCCCAGGACCTTGACAGCTGTACGAGTCGTAAGTAACACTTGTCTCGGCGGCCCCCAACGAGGTTCCAAGTTCTTTTTCCTCTGGAAATTCTTCAGACAGACCCAATCTCCAGGTTGGATGGAGTGTCCTGGATCTGAGGAGGCCTCCGGCAAAGCGTTTTGGACCTGTTGACGAATAACATGTAATTTAGTGGTGAGGTCATGCAAGTAGTCAACCAACAGCGGATACAGAATGTCTGAGTACTTTTTGGATCTGGGGACTCCCCAAACATTGGCTGGGCGTCCAAAAACAATCTCATATGGGCTAAGCCCCAAACGAGAATGAACAGTCGTTCTAGTTGAAAGAAGTGCCAAAGGCAAGGCATCAGGCCAAGAAAGGCCTGTGCTGGCCTGAATCTTTGCTAACTTAAGTTTGAGAGTGCCATTGTAGCACTCTACCAAACCCGCTGACTGAGGATGGTTTGCCGCATGGAATTTTTGTCTAATACCCAGGCCCACTCACACCTTCTGCATAATTTGGCATACAAATTCACTTCCATTGTCACTCCAGTCAATGCGGGCAAACCAAACCTTGAGAAAAATTCCTTCAGAAGGACCTTAGCAGTGGACAAGGCAGTATTGTCCTTTAGGGGGTAGGCCTCTATCCATCTGGAAAAGGCACAAACCACCACCAGGACATACTTGAGATTGTTAAAACGTTCCATATGGATATAGTCTATTTGCAGTACCTCAAATGGGTACGTAGGGGGAGCAAAGGGACCTGCTGGAGTTGGAGTTCCCTTTCCTGGATTGTGCATCAAACAAACAATGCAATGTTTCACCACATTTTCTGCACATATAGGAATGCCTTCATTTTGCCATACTGGAGCTAAAAGTTTACATATACCCCTTGAATTAATATGGGCTGGTCCATGAGCCATAGTAACTACAGGCAGTACATATGCATCCGGTAACAACCATCGCTGATGCTCTGACAATTCCGTCCAACATCCCATTGTATCCAACATTCCCGTACTCTCTCTCCACGTACTCAATTCTTTCTCGGTGGCCTCCTTCTGAATCGCTTTCACGCTTTCTACTGTGTCTTCACACATACCACCTTCTGCGACCCATCTTGCATGGCCCGCAACATACATGCAACTTTCCACATAGCTCGCTGTTTCCCTCGCTATTTCATCCGCAAACGCATTTCCTTGACCCACGTCATCAGTAATCTTTTTATGTGCACTGCACTTTACAATCGCTATTTGAGTAGGCAAAGCAAGTGATTCGAGAAGGTCAGTTACTAACTGACCATGCTGTATTTTAGTGCCGTGGGAGGTAAAGAATCCTCTTTCCCTCCACAAACGACCAAAACTATGGGCAACGCCAAACGCATATTGGCTGTCGGTATAAACAGTCACTCTTTTCCCTTTCGCCAACACACATGCTCTTGTCAATGCAATCAGCTCTGCAGCTTGCGCTGAATTCTGCGAAATACGTGCAGCTTCTACCACTGTGTGCAAGGTTGTAACAGCATAAGCAGCTGTCGTCTCGCCATTAGGAAGTTTGAAACAAGACCCATCTACCCACAGGATCCCATCCGGATCCACAAGTGGTGTATCCTTCAGATCTATTCGACCCTTTGTTTCTTCTTCTGTTCGAAGAAAACAATCATGCTGATCTTGTACATTTTTCTCATCCAAAATAGGCAACAATGTTGCTGGATTCAGAACATTACATCTTTTGATATGTATATGACTAGCTAAAAGTGTCAACTCATATCCAGACAAACGGGCGCTCGTTAAGTGCTGGGTTTTCGTCCTGTTAAGAAGAGTATCTACTGCATGTGGCACCATAACATTGAGAGTATGATCTAACACTAGTCCAGCAGATTGACGATTAGAAATCGCGCTGCTGCTGTTGCTCTAAGGCAACTGGGTAATGCCTTAGCTACCGGATCTAATGTAGCGAAAAATAGGCACACGGCCTTTGTTTGTCGCCAAATTGTTGCGTTAGGACTGATAATGTGCAGCCTTCCCTTTCATGAACATAGAGCGTAAAAGGTTTACTGTAATTTGGAGTATTCAACAGAGGAGCAGAACATAAAGCAGTGCGTAAATCAGAGAAACTCTTTTGACATTCATCAGTCCAAGGAAGAGGCTGGGGTGTATCTTTAAGAGTGAGTGCCAACAGGGGTTTAGCAAGTAGGGAAAAATTCGGAATCCACTGTCTACAATAAGAGGTAATGCCTAAAAAAGCACGTACCTCTCTTTTTTGTGGATGGTACAGGCATCCGTGCAATTGCATGAATACGTTCTGGGGTCAATCGCCTTCCCTCCTTCGACAAGAGATGACCTAAATAGGTAACCTCTTGTCGGCAATATTGTAACTTAGAAGATGATACTTTATGATGTAAATCAGACAAATGCTGTCAAAGCGACACAGTTGCATTTTTACAAACATTTTCCGAGTCAGCAGCCACTAACAAGTCATCCACATATTGAATAAGAGTAGCACCCGAGGGCAAAGAACAGGTGTCAAGCTGTGATTTCAAAGCTTGACTGTATATTGAAGGACTTTCACCATAGCCTTGGGGTGCACGCTTAAACCTGAAGCTTCGACCTCCGAGAGAGAAGCCAAAGAGATCCCTACTTTCTTCAGCAATAGGAATGCTAAAGAAAGCATGAAATGGCGGCTGAATACGAAGTGGAGCAGAAAACTACGTAACCTCAGACCCTCCTTTTCCCATACTCAGGCAAAGCACAAAGGGACCCATGTTAGTCTGAGTCGATATCAATGGTCATGAGGTCATTGAGGTGTTGCTGCACCATCATCCTAATATTCTCTGTCTGCTGTGCTACTGGCTTAGAGACACAGACAGTGGCACAAAGTCCACAAATGGCTGGGCCACACTGTAGACAGAGACAACAAGAAAAGATGATTGCTAGAATCATTCCAAGGAAAGTTAGCACTTTCCATCCCCAAGTGGACAGTAGTCCCCACAACCATCCCATCACAGTCCAGTCTCCAGTGTCCTGATGTATAGACTCAGAGATGACATGTAGCTTGGAGATGGCTTGGTATACTGTAGGGACATTGTCAGGAATAAAAATGCAGCAACTAGATCCAATCAGTTTACAGACTCCTCCTCTATCTGCAAGAACTATGTCTAAAACCATCCTATTCTGTAAAGTCATAAGACGATCCGCCTGAAGTTCAGCCGTCAAATTCTTCAATGCTCCGGAAATTACATTTATTTTGGCATCAACCACGCGAACTAAGTGTCTGATGTTTCTGCTATTGACCATCGGACCCCAAAAGGGAAGAAACCCTTTCAGAAAATCCCCTCCCTCTTGTCCAGCTGTGTCTTCCGAATCTACAACTCCTCTACCAAATATTTTTCTATGATGATCAGCGGGAGCAGTATATGTAGGGGGAAGGAGAAAAGCTATATAACACCTTCCCGAGAAATATGTGGGAAGCCATGTATAAGCTCTGTCGTGACAGATAAAATATGTACCTTGAGATGGAACTAATGGTGAAGAAATCAGGGGTGTATAGACATATGTATGGGAACGGTTACCCTTCTCTTGCTTAGTTTTTGTATTCTGGCCATTTATTTGCAGACACAAATGACCTCTTTGGGGTAGAACCCAAATCGGTGTAAAGCTCTTCTGTTTAACCTTGTCAGTGAGGCTGAGAGTATAACGAGTCACATTCCACCCATCATATGCTTTCTTCTCATCTTTGGGAATCTTGCTAATATCAGCAATCTTTGCCATAGTTACAATACCCTTTATCAAAGGACTGTGACTGAAATCCACTCCACCATTATAGGACCCACCAGGAGGATATCGAAGTTGATTCTGGTATGCATTGGAGAGCAAAGCCAGATAAGCCCAAGCAGAACCTTCATACGAAAATAGGAGGACTAAATATGGCATTCCTCTTTCTGCATTATGCGGTATAAGACCACAAACCCAACAATCAGTAGTATTTACTATCAATTGATGCTGGTGTAACAATTGAATAAATGAATTGTTAAGATATTCCATTCTTCTCATTTGCTCATGGTCTGGGAGTGAGTAAAATGTATGCGGAGAAACAGTAGTAGAGGGAGTTAGAGGAACAGAAGTAGGAACAGGTACTAACTGTAGGATATGTATAAGCCATCCTATGCATGCTAATAAACTACATAAACATACTAAAACACACAATGCTACGCCACAACGACTAAATAATAATTTCTTATAATGATCTCTTTTCATCATTTTAATATCACTCCCTTTTCCTGCACTATCCATTACTCTAAAGGCGTTGCTCATGATAATCTTCCTTAATCACTTGGCTCTGATTGTTAGCCGTCCTACGACACTGCAAGTCCTGTTGACCTAGTCACTATTCAGGTCATAGCTCAAGACTCCTACCGTGACCCTGCAACTTGATGGATAAAGGAAAAAGGAACGTTTCTTTTTGAAATACGAACAAAAATGTAAAACACAAAATTAATTATCTTTAGGCAACCTCCTTCTCAGATTGTATCGTCTCTTTCCAGGTGTCGTTTGGTCCTTAAATACATTTTCAGGATCTGTCGTATTGAGTCTTAAATGTACAGGTACAGCTTCCTGTAAGACGTCATCGTCTTCCTTCTCCGAGCTAGTCCAATCCAGGCGTGCACTGCTGAACGGTACAAATCTGGGTACCTTCTCGCCTTCGCTATCACCCACACCTTCTCGGACCCACTGGTCAAAAGGTAAAGGCAATGGTACCCGTTTGCAACGCACGCCGTGGATCCAGTTTTTCTTTCCCAGGACCTTGACAGCTGTACGCGTCGTAAGTAACACTTGTCTCGGCGGCCCCCAACGCGGTTCCAAGTTCTTTTTCCTCTGGAAATTCTTCAGACAGACCCAATCTCCAGGTTGGATGGAGTGTCCAGGATCTGAGGAGGCCTCCGGCAAAGCGTTTTGGACCTGTTGACGAATAACATGTAATTTAGTGGTGAGGTCATGCAAGTAGTCAACCAACAGCGGATACGGAATGTCTGAGTACTTTTTGGGTCTGGGGACTCCCCAAACATTGGCTGGGCGTCCAAAAACAATCTCATATGGGCTAAGCCCCAAACGAGAATGAACAGTCGTTCTAGTTGAAAGAAGTGCCAAAGGCAAGGCATCAGGCCAAGAAAGGCCTGTGCTGGCCTGAATCTTTGCTAACTTAAGTTTGAGAGTGCCATTATAGCACTCTACCAAACCCGCTGACTGAGGATGGTTTGCCGCATGGAATTTTTGTCTAATACCCAGGCCCACAAACACCTTCTGCATAATTTGGCCTACAAATTCACTTCCATTGTCACTCCAGTCAATGCGCGGCAAACCAAACCTTGGGAAAAATTCCTTCAGAAGGACCTTAGCAGTGGACAAGGCAGTATTGTCCTTTAGGGGGTAGGCCTCTATCCATCTGGAAAAGGCACAAACCACCACCAGGGCATACTTGAGATTGTTAAAATGTTCCATATGGATATAGTCTATTTGCAGTACCTCAAATGGGTACGTAGGGGGAGCAAAGTGACCTGCTGGAGTTGGAGTTCCCTTTCCTGGATTGTGCATCAAACAAACAATGCAATGTTTCACCACATTTTCTGCACATTTAGGAATGCCTTCATTTTGCCATACTGGAGCTAAAAGTTTACATATACCCCTTGAATTAATATGGGCTGGTCCATGAGCCATAGTAACTACAGGCAGTACATATGCATCCGGTAACAACCATCGCTTATGCTCTGACAATTCGGTCCAACATCCCATTGTATCCAACATTCCCGTACTCTCTCTCCACGTACTCAATTCTTTCTCGGTGGCCTCCTTCTGAATCGCTTTCACGCTTTCTACTGTGTCTTCACACATACCACCTTCTGCGACCCATCTTGCAGGGCCCGCAACATACATGAGACTTTCCACATTCTTCGCTGTTTCCCTCGCTATTTCATCCGCAAACGCATTTCCTTGACCCACGTCATCAGTAATCTTTTTATGTGCACTGCACTTTACAATCGCTATTTGAGTAGGCAAAGCAAGTGATACGAGAAGGTCAGTTACTAACTGACCATGCTGTATTTTAGTGCCGTGGGAGGTAAAGAATCCTCTTTCCCTCCACAAACGACCAAAACTATGGGCAACGGCAAACGCATATTGGCTGTCGGTATAAACAGTCACTCTTTTCCCTTTCGCCAACACACATGCTCTTGTCAATGCAATCAACTCTGCAGCTTGCGCTGAATTCTGCGAAATACGTGCAGCTTCTACCACTGTGTGCAAGGTTGTAACAGCATAAGCAGCTGTCGTCTCGCCATTAGGAAGTTTGAAACAAGACCCATCTACCCACAGGATCCCATCCGGATCCACAAGTGGTGTATCCTTCAGATCTATTCGACCCTTTGTTTCTTCTTCTGTTCGAAGAAAACAATCATGCTGATCTTGTACATTTTTCTCATCCAAAATAGGCAACAATGTTGCTGGATTCAGAACATTACATCTTTTGATATGTATATGACTAGCTAAAAGTGTCAACTCATATCCAGACAAACAGGCGCTCGTTAAGTGCTGGGTTTTCGTCCTGTTAAGAAGAGTATCTACTGCATGTGGCACCATATCATTGAGAGTATGATCTAACACTAGTCCAGCAGATTGACGAATAGAAATCGCGCTGCTGCTGTTGCTCTAAGGCAACTGGGTAATGCCTTAGCTACCGGATCTAATGTAGCCGAAAAATAGGCACACGGCCTTTTTTGTCGCCAAATTGTTGCGTTAGGACTGATAATGCGCAACCTTCCCTTTCATGAACATAGAGCGTAAAAGGTTTACTGTAATTTGGAGTATTCAACAGAGGAGCAGAACATAAAGCAGTGCGTAAATCAGAGAAACTCTTTTGACATTCATCAGTCAAAGGAAGAGGCTGGGGTGTATCTTTAAGAGTGAGTGCCAACAGGGGTTTAGCAAGTAGGGAAAAATTCGGAATCCACTGTCTACAATAAGAGGTAATGCCTAAAAAAGCACGCACCTCTCTTTGTGTGGATGGTACAGGCATCCGTGCAATTGCATGAATACGTTCTGGGGTCAATCGCCTTCCCTCCTTCGACAAGAGATGACCTAAATAGGTAACCTCTTGTCGGCAATATTGTAACTTAGAAGATGATACTTTATGATGTAAATCAGACAAATGCTGTCAAAGGGACACAGTTGCATTTTTACAAACATTTTCCGAGCCAGCAGCCACTAACAAGTCATCCACATATTGAATAAGAGTAGCACCCGAGGGCAAAGAAAAGGTGTCAAGCTGTGATTTCAAAGCTTGACTGTATATTGAAGGACTTTCACCATAGCCTTGAGGTGCACGCTTAAACAGGAAGCTTCGGCCTCCGAGAGAGAAGCCAAAGAGATCCCTACTTTCTTCAGCAATAGGAATGCTAAAGAAAGCATTTTTAAGATCAATAACCGAAAACCAAACTGCTGAAGCAGGAATCATAGTGAGCAAAGCAGTGATATCTGGCACAACAGGAAACTGAGGGACAACAATTTTGTTGACCTCTCGAAGATCAATCACAAAACGATACACAGGTGGCTGAGAAGGATCAGTGCGTTTAAGAATAGGTAAAACAGGGCTATTACAAACATTCCCTCTAGTATCTTCGACCACACCCTTCTGAACCAAGTCATGAACAATAGCCAACAAAGCTCTCTCACCATCGTTAGATATTTTGTGTTGAGGAACACGTGGCAACTTAACGTTAGGCTTAACAGTAATCACATACGGTGGAATTTGAAGCAAACCCACATCATTCGGACCCGTAGCCCAAAGTGTAGCAGGAAGTGAACGCAGTTCAAGTGGCAGCTGTTCTTTAGATACATACATCGGAGAAGTCAATTTATCACCCAAAGTGAGATATACACCAGAGGGTGAACAATACAGTGTAGCATGCAAACGTTTCAATAAGTCTAAACCCAGTAAATTCTCTCCACAACCTGTTGTTAAAAGAAGCAGAGCTTCCAAATCGTACGGACCGATAGAAATGGGCAAAGGACAAGAGACGGGGTTAGTAACTGGGGCGCCAGAGAATCCTACAGAAACATTCGTTAAGCCAGACAAAGGTGCCCCAGGGAGTTTGGAATGCATTATGGAACTTCTCATTGCACCAGTATCCAAGAGAAATGGTTCTGTAACACTTAATGCCACAACATTAACATAAGGTCCTTCCTGATCCACTGGAACTGATACGACTCCCTTACTTTGTCTATGGCTGTCCTAGCTAGTATGAAAATTAATGTCCTCATTATCGAGACAATAGTCATCGTTGTAATATTGTGTGGACTGAGAATTCCGCTGATCAAAGTAATTTGTAGAGTCCTGAGGGGGAGAGGGACGTCGTTCCTGAGTCGACGCACCACGTCCCCTGCCTCTGGATCCGGACCGAGAATCACCACGACCCCGTGGTGCTAACGATCCACCATAACGCTGCAATAAAATCAGACAAGCGTTCTTAAAATGACCTTCTTCTTTGCAATAGGCGCATTGATTAGGACCCAATGGAACTCGTGGAACCGAGGATACCGGTTTCTGCAACAACTTCTGAAACTGTGGAGGCTGTTGAAATTGGGGCTGAGCAGAACGAGGGGGATAAGCCTGTTGCAGAAGAACCTTCGTTTTTAATTCCTTAGTCTTTTTCTCCACTTTTTCCTTATCTTCCTTATCCCTATTTTCGTAATACTGAGCAGTAGCTAATATCTGGGTAGTTGAAGAAACGGCCCACGAACTCTCTGATTGTTTCAATTTATGTGATAATTCTGGAAGTAAATTAAAGACAAATCTATCTACGAACAATCGCTGTCCACCTTCAGTACTCATGTCTTGACCACTATGATCGATGAAAGTCTCTTCGAAGCGAGTAAAGAAATCGGAGACACTTTCATCCGTCTTTTGTTTGCACGCCGCTAACTTATCCCAAATAACGCGCACCGCAGGCATCATAGTTTTCATCAAATCAATTATTTTACCAGGCAATTCCGTAATTAAATCATCAGGTTTGGCACCACCTATTTATCCTGCATCTGCTGCTAAAATAGCAGCCCAATTACCGCCTAAAGCTGCATCATGATCCTGTTTACGATTCCTGGTCCATATCGCTTGTGGGACTACATTTCCCATAAGTAAATCAATATCTGCCAAATTCATAATGCAGGCATCAACAGTCTGGGACAACTCTTTATAATACCCAGAAGGATTCTTACGAGGGTCCAGTAAGGACTGTTTAAGTGCAAATACTTCTGACCTTTTCCAAGGATCATGTACCCATATACGTTGAAAATGAGCAGGAATAGGCGGATTAGCACCTGATTGAGGAACCTCATCTCTCCATATTGGAGGAACTTCTCGCATAGGATATTGCGCCATTTTACGACGAACCGTGGGATCAGGCTCAAGAGAATTTTTAGAGAAAAAGGCAGTACAGAAAGTAACAAGCTTTTGAATAGCACGCTCTACAGCAGGACCCACAATAAGTCCCTTTTCAAATTGATCCTGTATTTCGAATAAATCCGGAGGGGGCGAATCCAAATCCACATCTCCCCATCCTTTAATAAGAATATCGCACATAGCATTGAAAACATATCTCTGTGTAGGCGCGTTCCATTGAAGGAAAGTATCTAAAATATCACGCACACTATACTGTACACTACTCACAATCCAATTACGAGCAAGAGAGTCTAACTTAGTCCGTTCTTCCAAATCTGGAATCTGACTACGAGATTGTCTTCGAGACGACGCAGGAGAAAAGTAAAGAGGCCCAAGAAAAGGCGACAGAAGACCTGAAACAGTGTCAACTAAACGTTGTCGAGCTGTAGGGGAATCTGACACTAAAACAGGAGACAACGTATTCTGTAAAACAGAAGAAGAATCCGTAGCAAAAGAAACGACAGATGTAGGAGACAGAGGCACAGAAGATTGGGGTACAGAAGTCGCTGGCAAAGGGGGTGGAGCTGGAATCCCAGGAATAGGCAATTGTGCAGGAACCAAAACAGCTGGATTAGCAGCAGGTGGTAATGGTGGTGCATTAGCACCTAACACATAAGGTGGAGGTAATGTCAACAGATGGGACATAAAAGAATCTTCGTCAGGATTTGTACTCTTTTACGCAGTAGGTAACACAGTATAACATCTATCTATTGCCATGCGTTGTTGTCTTTCCGACACCTCAATCACCTGATCAGCTTAATCATTTTTAAACTGTTGGGCAGCCTGTAAAATCGTCATGCTCTGCTCTTTCTTGTCTTTCTTTAGTTGCTTAATTTCTTTCTGTTTGGCTTCCTTACGCCAGAGGCGGAAAGAGTCAAACATTGCCGGCCGGGCTTTTCTCTTAAATAGAATTGCTTCCAAATTATATAATATATCAGGCTCAAAAGAACCATTTTGTGGGCACTGTAGAACACCATCTTTCTTGGTATATCGGATCCATGTTTCGTTAAAAACAATAGGACCCAAACCATGTTTTGAGTAGAGCTCGTAAGTGGGAGTTCCAACTGGAGGAATCGGACAAGAATCCTCTAGCCGGGAATCCCTAAAACAACCAAAACAGCAAAATTTCCTAAATTTACTAAATCCAGGCATTTCGTAACGAACTGGACTTCCTTACAAACGTCAAGGGGTGTTTTAGACAATATAGTCACAGCACAAACGTACTTACCCCCTGGCTTCGGTTAGCGCGCTAATCGAATAACAAAAAACAAAAACAAAGAGTGGGCGCTACCCACAAATACTTAACTAAGTGTTTTTCTCACGCCAACAGATGTCCGTCTAAAGTCTTGCGATACCAATCATCACCAGAGGGCCAAGGCAGGGCGACAGTCAGGGCATCAGTCGTCAGCAGCCGTCGGGAAGGAGTAGCCGCGTTTCAAAAGACCTTCGGTCCACTTCGACATGCAGGGGTCGCTCACATGGTTCGCGAAATCCTCCGGAATTTTCTTGCGAAGCTCCTCACGACTCTCGGGCAAAAACTACTACCGCTGAAGTCGCCCACACGTTGGGCCGCCAATTGGAGAACCTGACCTTATGGGCCAGGCGGCGCAGGGCACGCCTAGGATCTCCGGGTTCACCTGCCTCGACAGACAGAGACACGAGACACTCTGTTAGGCACTCTGCAGATTTATTAGCTGCAGCTAAGCACAGTTATCTGAGAAGTACCACACAGGTAGGTTCTCAAGAGACTGCCACTTCATTCCGTGGCGTACAGTCTATTATACAGAACAAGTTTACAATGACAACTCCCAATACACACAACTGACAAATAGGAATAGTTCGAAAACAAGCTATCGGGGGGCAGATTTATGATAACTGGCGCATCCCCAGGGATGTGCCAGTTATTTTGCGCCGCTGCTCCGCCACCCATGGTGCGCCGCATTTACAATGCGGTGCACCATGGGGCAAAAACGGCACAGATGCGTGACGCATCTGTGCCGTAAAGGTGGGGCATTGCTGGAGTTACGTCGCAAGCACGACGCAGCTCCAACAAGGCTCGGGGGTGCCCCATCTTTACAATGCTACGTCAAGACCTACGCCTGCTTCAAGCAGGCGCAGGGTTTTGACGCAGCATTGGCCTGAAAGTGACTGAGTGAAATCTTATAGATTTCACTCAGCCACTTTTGCGAGGCGCACCTGCCCCGGAACGCCCACCGTGCGCCGGAACGCCCACAAGTGGCGCAGGGCTTTACAACGTGACGCATCTGCCTAGATGCGCCACGTTGTAAATGGGTCGTAGGGATGCGCCACGTTTACGCCGCAGTTGCGTGACGCAAATGTGGCGCATTCCCAACATAAATCTGCCCCTAGATGTCTAAAACACACCCTCCTTTCAGACCCCGTGTGCTCTCCTCTCCTCAGGTTAATCAACACTAGTGCCCGTAATTCAATTTGCAGGTGGTAGTATATGTGTAGAATGCTTCAAAGGAAGGGCTATGTAACAAGAGAACACACGAAGAGAATGGTGAAGGCCAGTTAAACAAGATAAAGTAGAGAAGAATGGTGGGACCCAAACAGTGGAGTAAGACATGGATTAATCAGTCTAGATGTGGCTTTACGAACTCGGCCAGACCCTGACATCGGTTTCGTAAACAACGACAACGGTTGTTCTTTAACAGAAAAGACACGGAGCAGCTGAAAAGGCAAAAATACCATATTTATCGCGATAGCCTTTCGGCCTGAGTGAGGCAACATAAAATGGCGGCTAAGCATAAAATGGCGGCTGAATACGAAGCAGAGCCGAAAACTACGTAACCTCATCACCACTACTACGCTTCTGGGGTTGACATGGCGCCAGCCACAATAGTTGGTGCCAGAGAGCTCTGACAAAAGGTTCCGGGTCCAATCTGTGCCTGGGGTGCTCAAAAGTGAGGAGTCGGCAGGTAAATCGAGTATCCACAAAAACATTGTTACCAAAGATAAGTAACTGTTTCTTTTAACAAATAGCATAAGGATGATGTCATAAGCTTTTAATGATTCATTTAATCCTACTTTGAAGCACTGATATACCAGTGATAATGTTAGAAATGTAATTTATTTTGGAAATGAGCTTTGTTTAAGATTTGTTTACTCCATGCTCACAAAATAAATCTAGAAAGGCATATACAATGATAATCTCATATTTTATTTCTGTAGCCCTGTTTCACCTTGTATATCTATATATTTCACTTATTGTCTCCATGTTCTCACAAATACTGTTTCTTTTTTTCTTCAATCTATCCTTTTTCTTACGCATCGACCGATACCGACTGTTGATCTCTATTCTCTCTTTTTAAAATCTGTAATTATTTGTCGATCATCAGATCGTTTTACAAGCCCAACAATGCTAATCATCGGTACCACAACCTCCTTATTTTTTAATGTTCTGTTTAATGCTATGTGGATTGTTCACAATAGGATGTTGCATAATGCAATGTGGAAAATCTGTATCTATCCACTGCTGTTTATTTGATGTTTGTTTTTAGCTTTTATAACGTGTATTGCTGTTGGTGCTCCTTTTAAGGATGTTATTTTATATCCAAATAAAGATTGTACACTCTATTCTCTCCCCCGTATGTATATTTTTCATCCTTCTTCCTGTCAATCCTGCTAATTCACCCCTTTACATTGCCTCTATTGCTCTACCCCATGCCTCATCCCATGCTGTGCTCTCCTTCCAGGAGGCTTTCCCAAGGACCCCACAGATATCCTGCTGCTTCTCTATGAGTTTGAAGTTCGTGCTAAGCTCAATGACCCCAAGCTGGAGGCCCTGCTGGACTCAGTGTGGGAGCTGCCGCAGGTGGAAACAAAGACCTTGGAGACAATTGCATGTAAGACTTGAGAACATTCACGTTTAGCTGTGGAAGCTGCAAACATTTGTGGTCAAGGAGTATATAACATGGAGGGTTTGTGGTACCTTCCTCCCATCCCCTCTCATTGGTCCAGCCCTTCTGGAATGCATACACATATGTTTAGTGTGGAGTTGTGTAGAATACTATTGTGTTGGAGACTATTGGTGCTGCTGAAGCAATAGCACGTTTGATGAGATATACTCTTACTGTATATGACACAGTGGCAGTCACCACAGTGTAGTTATGTTTTAGCCTCACTTTTCATTGAAAAGACATTTTTGGATTTGCCTACAACCTTGGCCTCCATCAAAGGATCTGCACCTTAGCGTAGTCAGCTATGGTTCCAGAAAGCCAAATTTCATGCGGTTGGGTGCAGGGAAAATACAGTTAAGGAGGAGAAACCAAAACAGTTATTTGCCCATTTTATCTCACACGGGAAACTTTGCTCAGACCTACGTCCAAATCCACTGAGCAGAGGGGCATTAAAATTGGGACCTGATTTTGAGTGTGGGGTAGTGGTAGTTGTTATATAGCTAAGCTCTGCTGGGGCGTTCTGGTCACCTTCGGGTGCCTTTTCTCCATGGCGTTCTGTATGTTGCTATTGCTTCTAGAGGTCTTGTGCGCGGCCCCTTATACCGGGGTGTCCGTGCATTTTCTCGCCTTCCTGCTCCTGTCCTGAGGGCTGGGATGCTTCTGTGTTCTCCCTTGTCAGGCGTCACCTGCCTGGTTTTTTGGGGGCCCTGGGCTGTTCTTTTTGCTTCTGGCGGCTTCTTGCTATTGGTGCCGTTCTGGCTGGCCTGTTGCCTGCCCTCGGCTGGGCCCGCTTTCTTTTCCCTTGTTTCCTTGGGCCCTCTAGGCTTCTTCTTCTTGTTCCTCTGCCTGTCCTGGCATTGGATGGAAGCTCTGTTGCCTTGGAGGGGAGGGGGTGCTTCGGCCTCTCCGGCCTTGCCCTTGGTTCCTCTGTTGTGAGTGTACGGGTCACTTCAGTCTTCCTGCTTCCTCCTACATCCCTCTTGGGGTCGGTGGTGTTCGGCTTCTGGGGGTCCTCTTGCCTGGAAGGGACAAGGTACTTCCCTGGGCCGCAGGCTGGTCCCCTGTGGGACCCTCTGTCCTTTCCAGACTGGTGGGGTCCTTTCGCAGAGCCTCCTTCCCCGTGGGTATTGCTAGGGTATCTATTCTACGTGAAGGAATCTGCGGCTAGTAGTCTCTATCAGATGTACGAGTTACTTGCCTTCGGTAACGATGTATCTGGTAGAGACGGTCTCTGCTCTGTTCTTTCTTCTGCCCCTGCCTCTGGACACTGCAGTGTTGCACTGTTCCTTATCGTGTGTTCCTCTTTTTTCTTATCTTTCGCACACTGTTCCCATGCTCCTACAGTTTTTGTCCGGTGGCTCCGCGTTGTGGTGCGGAAAAGTTCTCCGAAGAAAACTGACATAGGCATGCCAGGGTGGGGCTCTTGCAACCTCGCTGACGTCATGTACGCAGACGACGCCTGGGTGGAGTCGCGTGGTGATGACCCGACGACGCCAGGATGCTGTGGCAAAAAGTTTCCGGATCCAGTCTCACGCCTGGGGATAATTCTACGTGAAGGAATCTGCGGCTAGAATCGTCTCTACCAGATATGTTGTTACAGAAGGTAAGTAACTCGTACATATACATATATAAATGAAAGGTATCTCCTCCCCAAAGAAAGAGCAGTGACCCGAAGAGGAATTCTCAGAAATGCTTTATTGAGGGATCTTGTTGGGCGAATGCATTTCGGCATATCCTGCCTTCTTCAGCACCTCTCTCAAAAGTGCTTCCTCTGCTATTGTGGCAAATGCAGTCCTGTCTCATTTAAATAACACCCCGCTCCGCCCCCTGATAGTCATGCGGCTCACCTACACACACATATATATATATATATATATATATATATATATATATATATATATATATATATATATATATATATATATATATATATATATATATATATATATATATATATCCATCAAAAAAGGTGCCTGCTGAGGAAGAGCCCACAACCAGCGTTTGATAGGCTAAAGATTCTTTAATGAAGGCACTGCATACAGGAAGGAGCGTGATGACACCAACATACAAAGTTCTGCTCCCCGATGCGTTTCGTGCTAACTAGCACTTAATCATGGGCCGCATATTCGGGGTTCAGTGCAGCGGCTGCTCATTTTGAAGTCACTTGTGTAATCGGGAATCCCGCCTCAGTGGGCGTGGCCACCGCGAGTGGCCTCCTGGTTCCTGTAGTTTCTTCGTATTCCTCAGTGGGTTGAATGCCGCGTACCAAACAAAATTATTTACAGTGTTCCCAAGTGGGTTGTGTGCACCAGTGCTCCCTGCAGTAGTGAAATAATCCTTCAGAAAAACGCCACTAGTTTCCTTTCGCCACAGGGTCTTGTGACACTCCGGCAGGTCTGTGTAAACAGCTGGGCTCTTTCCGCGGTTCAGGCGGAACCGTATTACATCCATCAAAAAAGGTGCCTGCTGAGGAAGAGCCCACAACCAGCGTTTGATAGGCTAAAGATTCTTTAATGAAGGCACTGCATACAGGAAGGAGCGTGATGACACCAACATACAAAGTTCTGCACCCCGACGCGTAAATATTAGCATTATTCAAAATTATCACTCTCTATATCTAATCCCCTGGTTTAAGTTGTCTGCATCCAACCATGCACTCGCTCACCTATTCATGCACTCACTCATTTATCCAACCACCCTGCGGTCATTGCAGTAAAATTTTTTAACCATTCATCCTTGAATTTATTCACCATGGATTCAGTCATCCATCTACAAACTCACTTGTTTTCTCACATTTACTCACTCAGCCGTCCACATAACCACACACAAACTCATCTAACTATAAGGAAGCTCTTTCACCTATATTATTGCAAGGCCTTATGGTTTCACCAGTGCTTGTTATTGTTGGGTTGGTGAGAAAAAAATGTGGGAAGAAGAGAGGATAGGAACAAGGCACAGTGTTATCATACATAATGAAAGATCACTACTTCTCCTCAACCCATCACCCTAACCACCAAGCCTGCGTAGCTTGCCACTGTGCTCTTACAATGACCACTAATGTACTGGACAAGCATGTCCAGTCTCACACCTTCACCTTGACCACATAGCAAAAAATGGCCCTGGGATACAACTACTCAAAAGGTAAGGTAGCAAAGTACAATTTTCCTTTATGGAAGAGCCAGAGAAATCCAAAGTGTTGGGGATATCACAGAGGAAAAGTGTCCACCAATTCTCTGTCCACAAAAACAAGATGCTACCAGGAAGCCAAGATTCCAAAGCAGAAGGTTCATGCAGGGAGTTACCCACGATATGCTTCTCCAAAAAGATCAGTGTCGACCCAAACTCCTCTCTGCACAGGGCACAACACAGTGAAATAGATGTTCACTTCCCCATGAATCTAGTGCAAGGATCTCAGGAATAGCATGGTAAAAACTGGGAGTCCCTAATTAATTCTGATAGCATCATTCTGGAGACTGGTTGAGTCTGTTTTGTCAGCAATTTGGTACCAGTAGGAATAGTCATTCCATAAATGGAATGGTCTCATGGTACTGAATCTTCCAGTTGGCTTTGCCCAACAAGGTGTCACAACAATGTATTATCTCCGCAAACAAGCTCTGACGGGTCACGGATCGTCTTGAAAGACCTCCTTCTGTCTAATTCTGTGGAATCCTACTTTCTGATGAGGGGCTTCTGAGCACCGGAAGAGGGTGGACGAAGGAACATAACCATCTTGATATAATAGCATTGACGCAATCTTTGATAGTCGGATAAGATATGAGATAAAGCACCTTTGTAGCATCGGGCGGTGTTAACCTCAAGAATCTATGCAGTAATGTGCCCCTAACAAAGTCAAAATTGTCAAATGAACAAGTACCATAGTCAGTTAAATACGCCTTCTTGAGACAAGGTGTAATTTAGAAACCATAAAGGATTATTTAAGGATTAAAGTGCTTTACAGAAGGCAAACATGATTAGTCTCAAAATCAACCAAAACGCATTGGGAATTAGCATAATATTCAGTCAAATGTATCAAGAGATCTGACATAAAGTCAGAACCTCGGAAAGAATATTACACATAATTATATGTCCCTAGCATGAGCCAGAATGACAAGGGTCTGCTCTCTAAGAATCAAGAGATGATTCATGACTCACCTTGAAATGTGTCCTTTTTATAAGAAAATGCACAGTGAAAATCACACAGTGAGAATTGAGTGAAAGGCTCAGCAAAACAGAATTCAGCGCAACAATATCAATCACCTTCCCCTAAATAATTAATTAATAATTCCCTCTTGACTTAATATCATCGGATGTGACCGAGTAACCCGTCTACCAAGATCGAAATAAGTCCCTAAGTAATTACATTTGTATGTTTTCAGCTAACATATCTCATAATTACCACTTATTAAGAGGGATTTAGAGTTAGCTGTATTTTTATGTTTTACATGCACGTCTCTTCTATGTTTAAGGGAATTAATTGATATTGTCGTGTAGTTCCTACAAATCTATGGGCCCGATTCACAGAACTAACTTAAGACAAAATCCTAAACTTACTACCATTTTCGTATTCACAGAAGGCACTTACTCATTTTTGTATTCACAGAAGACACTTACTCATTTCGGTATTCACAGAAGTTAGGAGTCCTAACTTTAGGACTCCTAAATGCCTTCTGTGAATACCGAAAGTCTTATAATTAGGATTTTTCACAGTTTAGTAGTAGTAAAGTTGAGAAAAATCCTAATTTTAAGACTTTCGGTATTCACAGCAGGCATTTAGGAGTTCTAAAGTAGGGAGTCCTAACTTTGCTACTACTAAATTGAGAAAAATCCTAATTTTAAGACTTTCGGTATTCACAGCAGGCATTTAGGAGTTCTAAAGTAGGGAGTCCTAACTTTACTACTACTAAACTGAGAAAAACCCTAATTTTAAGACTTTCGGTATTCACAGAAGGCATTTAGGAGTCCAAAAGTTAGGAGTCCTAACTTTACTACTACTAAATTGAGAAAAATCCTTATTTTAAGACTTTCGGTATTCACAGAATGCATTTAGGAGTCCTAAAGTTAGGAGTCCTAACTTTACTACTACTAAATTGAGAAAAATCCTAACTTTAAGACTTTCGGTATTCACAGAAGGCATTTAAGAGTCCTAAAGTTAGGACACCTAACATTCTGTGAATACCGAAATGAGTAAGTGCCTTCTGTGAATACCAAAATGGTAGTAAGTTTAGGATTTTGTCTTAAGTTAGTTCTGTGAATCGGGCCCTAGATGTGCGTTTAGACAACATAAACTAAGGGATTGGTGTTCAGACTGATTCCAAACACCCCAAAAGGATATGTTAGTCTGTAGACTAGCTAGCTCACAGTGCCACTGTAAGCCCCAAAACCTTACCTAGGAGCGAATAGTTTTTGGCAACTATCAAACATAACAACCCTGACCCCTCAAGGATTGTGGAAACAGTACAGTACTTTTCGCTCAGTCACTCGTACTCACTCCGTGTCAGAGAGATATACAGAATAAACGGAGGGGATGTTTTCAATAAGCATTTATTGAACCAGTGTCATTCTAGTATAAAATATGTGTGCTTCAACAACCATTAAACAGAAACAGATATATACAGTTATAAGCACCGACAGAGTAAAGAAAAGGTAGAATTCTACCATGGTGCTAAAACAATGAATACATGCAGGCATAGAGACACATGGCAATAATCACGAGTACTCCTAAGATGCAAACCCTAAATAGATATACCTAAGTGTTCCTAGCATGTATGTAGGTGTAAAGCCAAGAATCCCCCTAGGAAAGAGCCAACCCCATTACCTGATGGGAGAGAGCAAAGGACCTTGTTTTGGTCTCGAGGGGGACACCGCGCGAGGTATGTCAGACCACTGCGTGCTGGAGTGTCTGAGTGCAGGGACCTCAGCATCTCGTGTCAGCATGAAAGCTTTTCCTCCTCTGGTTTGCCCAGCGAAGATGTGGGACTTATATACCTGAAAGGTACCCTCAGGGGTTCTACCTAGATGTGTCATGGTACTGTGGGTCTGTCGGCCAGAGTTATTATGCAGAAGATGGCAATCCTGCTTTGATACTAAGAATCCTCATGCATAATAAATGAGGCTAGTTATTGAAGAAAACCACATGCCATTTATTCAGCACCAAACTAGGTAAAGGGTCCGCACCAGAGCCGTTATGTAGAGCAAGGTAGGACAAATGTAGGTACCTACGTAGGCCCATATTGGGGTACATTGGGGCTCATACCAATATATACATATGTGAATATATATACATATTTACATATATTCCGACATTCTAATGCAGATTCTGGCCTGCTGCCAAATCGCTGGGGGTGCCGCTGGTTCCAAGCGGCTTCGAGAGCATATCATACATATTCAAATCTCGTCTTTTGTTTCAAAACAGAGAGTGGCACTCCAAATCGTGGGTCAATCATGTCGTGAGCAAGGTTGTAACTGAAGAACCGAAACTCGTTGACCTTTCGCTCTATCACGTAATAAGCAAATTTGGGACCCAAGATTTGGAGTGCCGCCCTCTGTTTTGGATTTGGAGTGCCGCCCTCTGTTTTGGATTTGGAGTGCCGCCCTCTGTTTTGAAACACAAAGATGATACTTGAGTATGTGTCCATATATATAATTTTCCGTATTTTTTTTGGCAAATGTTTTAGGTATTTATCCATATTTATTTAATGTTTTGTGAATAAATGAAGTCAGAACTCATACATTTTCAAGTTGATTTAACCAATAAATGTGCACTGATACTTTAATGCATGTCGGGTGTTCCACATTAAAATGCTAAATATAATTTTAAAAAAGTCCACAAACATAAAAAAATTACCATAATATCACAAGTATATGTTGAAATATGTAGCTATTTAAGCAAGCCTCATCCTTTTTTCAACTGCCCATAATGTCAATATGCAATCTATTGGCTTGGAATTCATGAATGGCAATGTGGATAGTCACTTAAAAGAAGCCCAATTTTCTGTATTTTCCTGCTTTTAAAAATAAATACAAAACAGGAAAAGCATCGTATTCTGCATGTATGTATCTGTAAAAATCCGTAAAAATGGAAAACTGGGAACCTTACTAATAACGTTGGTACAGTTGGTGAACCTCGATAAAACCTTCCAAAAACAATTTCACCCACCTCAGCTTCTTCCTGGAAAGTTTTGGGGTGATCTGTCAAGTGGGGTCGAGGAAAATGGGGTCCCAAAATGCATTTTCCCAATGCAGTTTTCAATATGAAAGTTGAGCAGTTATACCACAAAAATGGCTGAATGGAATTACACCAAATTTGGCAAAAAGCTAGATTGTGTTCCTGAGAGCGTGCTTGTCTGATTTGGTGTAAATCTGTTGATTGGATTTTGGGAAATGAAGGTTCAAATGTGTGTATATTTCACACACCCTGGATCCACTCACCCCATAGATCAAAAGAAAAGATCTGACTTTCTGCCGCAACATCAGCGACGATGTTGCGGCAGCCATTTAAGGACTCGGAACTCAGTCCTTTGTCCTGAAAAAAGTTTTAGAAAACATGCCGGAGAGAATAACAGAGTACAGTATTATTGAAACAGTAAAAAGGAACAGAAAGGGAAAGAGTTATAGCAAATATGCGAACAAGAAAGAAATGAAAACACAGAGGGTGCAGTGTTAGTTCAGGCCTTCTGATTGTATCAGTTAACTGGTACAGACAGTGTAGTGACTGCATATATGTGTCTTACATGATAGAACTACCACTTATAATGGCAATAGTCTATGGGCCATATGTATCATACAAATTCGCATTCGCAAACGCCGAAATTCGGCCTTTGCGAATGCGAATTTGCTAAATGGGATGTATGAAGGAAAATCCGGTGCAAAATAAGGAATCGCAAAACTTGCGATTCCTTAAATGTAATGTATGAAGCTAAAAAAAAATGCAAATTGTCCCTAAGGGATCGCAAATTTCCACCAATCAAGTTGGTGGTAATTTGCGAATTTCTTGAAAAATGCCAATTTTCGCATTTTTCAAAGTGCCATGTGATGCACATACATGCCCTTAGGGACTGCCACCCTGCATGGGCATGTATGTGCACCACATGTGCACCCATGCTTATTTCAGGGGTGCAACAGGGTGTCCTTTGGACACCCCTGCACCCTTGAAATTATTCTCAATTTGCGATTAGCAAATTGCGAATCGCAAATTGCGAAAAAATTCCCATTCCTTCCTATGGGCCTCCTGGCCCATAGAAATTAAAGGGAAAGTATTCTTTAATTACGAATTCGCAATTTGCTAAACAATTGCGATTTTCTTGATACATACCAATTTGCGATTCTGAAATAGCGATTTCTTAACAATCGCTATTACAGAATCGCAAATTGGTTCCTTGATACAAATGGCCCTTATTTCCTATGATAAAAGTGGTAGTCCAGATATGTAAAGTTGTGAAGATACACCCTTTGGAGCGAATTGGTAAAGGTACGTAACCTTTTTGATAGTCACTTAAGAGGAGACTAGCCACAGAGTGGAGAGCATTTACCAGAAGTCCCATTGGGGGAGATGCAGATGCTAGAAAGAGAAGACGTCAGAGGCAGCTGGGTAACTTGCAAATGCACTAACTGAAGAGGACATCCTTGTGGTGCTCTAAAGTTGCTTACGGTGGTGGGGGTTCAATGCATGGAACTATCTTTGGAGTGTAAGGATCGATACCTCGTTTGATTGGTTACGTCAGTCTACTACAAATAGGTCTCTCTGCAGTGAGATGATAGTGTGCAAATGTTCTGAAGTGAATAGTGCTCAGCATGTTCTCCATCACTTGCATTGAGTTGTAGTTTATACCAGCTTACAGCCATATTTGACAGATTCTTACATTGGAACCAGTCCTCTAACCTCCGCCAATGGGAGTGCTTTATGGAATGGGAATATTTACAAGGCCCAAGGCTCATGTCTGCCTTCTGTGAGACCTGTGACTCATTTAGTAGATATGGAGCAGGTCCTCCATAAGGGTTATTTTGGTAGGACATGTGTGCATTTACCATTGCTCCTTCCACCATGGGTTGGTAATGTTGGTGGATACAAAGAGGCACTTTCTGCAAGTGTGAGGAGATGGTGCAAACAAACATGTAACAGTAGGCAATGAAGAGTCCTGAGACTTTTTAATAAAGAATCCTGAGACTTTTAGGGTTAGTCTTTTTAAACTAATTAAAATAAGTGTTGGACAATGATATGGCATGTGCTATCCTCTTCAGATTCTCTGTCGGTGCATTTCTCTGATGCAGAATAATTTAAGCAACCAGACCCTTCACTCTTGGTATTTTTCATGTGATGTTTCTGTTTTCTTCTGCAAGCATTAGCCATGGAAGCCCCTGCACATTATCCAACCATCTGTAAGAAATGCCTGAAAAGTGCCTTATCCTTGTACCAGAAGCAGGAGCCACTCAATGTGCAGAAATTCAGGTTAGTAAATGTGATGAATAGAGGGGTGAAGGAGGGAAATCTGTATTTCATAGCTAAACCTTGTATCCGAGAGAGACTTCTAGCTGCAGATTCATTAGAACCATCCACAGGCGTCAGACTGGATCCGGAACCTTAGAGAGCAGGACCTTTGTGTGGCAGCAGGTCACAGACCTCCATCTGATTTGCCTGTGGTGCTTGGAGCCAGACTACGACTCCAAGACGTGTGCGGATTGCTGCACCTGGAACCCCAAGGCGCGCAAGGAGAGCTCCTTGAAGCTCCTAGTCACCCAACGCCAATTGACTCAATGATGCTCGAGGTCCTAGCCACGAGGAAGTTCACGCTCCTGTTAGCATAGTCGTTCCAGGTGCTCATCATTGTGCTTGTTACCTATTCCTGGCCGACGCTGAGCTATGGGACCTTTTTTCCAATAAGTTGGCCAATTATATGCTAAAAGGGGGGACTATTTCCACCAGTTGGAAGGTGGGCCAAATTGTGCCTATTTATAATTGGGTTTGAGGGACTCTCCACTAAACTATAGGCCTATTAGCCTAATAGATGTGGCCTAAAATTTCTTTTCTAGACAAAGTCAAGGGAAAATATATTCCTGGATGGAAGACCACCAGACCCTTTCTCCACTGCAGGCTGGTTTTAGGAAAGGGGTCATAATGATCGACCCGATTTTTAGATTTCTCCTAATATATTGGAAAACCGTTGTTTTACATAATGAACACCTCTATCTTGTTTTTGTCGATTTAAAATAGGCATTTGGTCTAGTAGCCAGAGCACATCTGTGGGATAGTTTGAGGAATATTGGATTTCCAAATAATGTCTTGGATATACTGGCTCGTTGTCACACGGATACTGATGGCCAAGTGAGATTAAGTACGGTGTTCGAAAAGACTGTGGGGCATATTATCAAGTAAGGGCGTTACATTATCGCCGCTTTTATCGGCAGGAAACGGCCGATAAAGAGGCGATAATGGGCTTGATAATATGCTCTATGAATTCACATCTAACATGGGCTTCGATTGGAATTCATAGAGCATATTATCAAGCCCATTATCGCCGCTTTATCGGCAGTTTCCGGCCGATAAAAGCGGCGATAATGTAACACCCTTACTTGATAATATGCCCCTGTGTCCTTGCCCCAACCTCTTTTCTTTATACCTTCATGGCATGATACGTTGTGTGGAGGACGATTTAAATGATACCCCTTGTCTTTGTGGCCGCAAAACCCCTCTTCTTCTTTTGCTGATGACGCCCTCCTGATTTCAAAGACCCTTATGGGGCTACAGTGCTTGGTGAGCAAGTTCAAAAACTTTTGTGCTAAAAGAGGTCTTGTAATAAATCACCCCACGACCAAATTTGAAACCTTAAGCCTCCACAAATCCTTTAGGGGATGAATATTTCCGGGGGAGCTGTCCTCTAGAGAGGGTAACTGAGTTTGATTATTTTGGGATAAGGCTGTCCAAATCCATGTCATGGGCCCCACAAGTAGAAAAGAGCATCTTAAATCTAATTCATCACTCTGCAGCCATAAGACAGTACAGAGCATCTCAAACTAGGACCATCTCACCTGCACTCAAGGTGCACAGAGCGAAAGCAGATGGCAAGCACTCTGTGGAGCCGGATTATGGGGCCTCTCGAACCTTGCTAGACGCGGAACTGCACAGAACACATTTCTAAGAGCTAGAACCAATCTTCCGATTAATACTCCTCTAATATCACTAGGACGAGATATATTTCTTAATTCAATAGTACATATACCGCAATTAAGACCATTATTGTACTGGAGAAGGCTGAAGTATTCTATGGAGTTGGAGGACTATTGTGGAGCTATGGAGGAGGTGGTCTCACTGGATAGATGTTTTAAAATAAAGTGGTTGCACTACATCAAAAACATGCTAACACAAATCAGTCTAGGTGAATACTGGTCTTCTAGGGACCGCCATGCTCCACTTAGCCAAATCCACACTCAAAGGTGCATACTGGGCTTATGTAAACAACGTGAATCCTAGAGGGAGACTGATGGGTCCCTTACCTCTCGGTTTTTTTTAGATTTTAAACCTTCTAGACTGAATCTTTTGGGGATTTTATTACTCTTTTGACTGCCGGGCACTTTTTCTTACATTTCGCAACAGCACTTGTTTATGTGTTTTACAGCAAACTGGAATCCACCAAAGACAACAAGCACTGTTTGCCCTATTTGCCAGAAATCAGAGGCAACACTAGCACATTTCTTCTTTTTCTGTCCGGGCTATATCTGTCCTAGGAGTACATTCATTATTCCCCTCTGTAAAGAACTTAGGGCTAGATGTAGGTAATTGCAATGTACCGAATCTTAAATACCGAATTTTACCGATTCGGTATTTATGAGTCTGGAAATGCAATGTAGGTAAAAAATCGGTATTTTTTACCGAATCTGTAAAATTCGGAATCGGCCAATCGGTATTTACCGATTCTGTAAAATTACCGAATCGGACGATTTTTTGACCCCTACATATCAATTTCCAAATACCGGTTGGAAACGGCCGAAAATCTGTATTTTCGGCCGTTACCGACCGGTATTTCGATACCTACATCTGGCCCTAGGCTCCTGCCAACTCGAGGTAGGCTTAGGCCTACCCCGCACAGATACGTCGCAAACAGTGGTTTGCGCAGTATCCAAGTATCTTCACTGGAGCTGGATTATTAGAAGAAAGGCATTAGAATGAGCACCATTGATAGTTTTTCTATCAGGATTACCTCATAGCCCGCGCGGATCAACATATGTGCTAGAATCAAAATGGCCTTTATTTAAAATTGTTGCCAATGGTTTTATATATATATTTATTTACATAGTTTCTCTTAGCTTTGCCATCAGGGGTACGATATGCGATTGTTAATAAAATATATCCTGTTTTTTATTAGCGTGGGATAGGTTTATAATGCTCCCCTAACTTTTTCCTATTCATGGTAGATTACATGTAGGTATTTTGTACCCGAATGGATCTGTATTTAACTTAATGATGTATTACTGGAATTTTTATTAAATACTTGTATGTATTTTATGTGCTTTAATGGGCGAATAGCCGGAATAAAGAATTATGATGATGATACAAAATACCTCCAGCAAGACCTAGAACATCTTTTTTGTCCCCCGCTTAGGAAAGTGCTTCTGACAGCATTCTTTTCAAACTATTCCACTTCCTGAACAGGACTCCTGCTTCCCCATGCACTCATACATGGTTCTCAAGTCCTCCTCTTCAGTGCCAACTCTCCCTATCCTGATGCATTCCTGGTCTGAATCTGGAGCAGGGTAGGGCTCACACTGCATAATTTGCTTCACTGTGAAGCCATGAAATATTCCTTGCTCTGAGAGGACAATACTGACCTGCCTGTGCAGGAAGCGGTGTCTGCGACGCTTGCGTAGCCCATACATGCCAACATTTTGAACGTGGTAAAAGGGAGATTTTGGTGGCAAAAAAACGGCGGATTTGGGGGCATATTACCGAGGGTGGCGATAGGCAATTATCGCCGATTTAGCGCCCGTTTTCTGCCGCTAGGCTGCGCTAATTCTATCGCCCCATTAGCAAGCTGTCGCTAACTAATGTTAGCGACAGCTTTTAGGCGATAGCGAGCGGTTTGGGGCCCGCTTTGCATGTCAGCGATGTTTATCGCTAATGACATGCAAAGTGGGCGTACCCAACAAGTTAGCGCCTGAAAGCAGTCACTAACGTCGCTATCGCCTATTAGCAAGGCAGGCGCAGCGTTGGAAATATTCACGCTAAGCGCAAATATCTCCAAATACTAACACCTGCCCAGACCAGTTCTTAGCCATGTTATCCAATGAGAGCTGAGAGCATTTCGTCGCTAATGCGTGAATATCGCTGTATTCTCAGCGATATTCACGCATTTCGCCGCTATCGCTGGATATTTTAGCACAATGGAGAAAAACGTTGCTAATAATAATTTTCTCCGCTAACATATCCAGCGATAGGCAGCGATAAAAAAATCGCCGCTAAGCCTATTTAGCGATAAATATCGCTACTTGTTGGTAATATGCCCCTTGGTTTTTCCCATTGACATACATTGAAAGAGAGGTTATTTTAGGCGGGAAACACCTACAATAATCCCATTTGTCGGAATCCGCCCATTGGCGTGCATGACAGCCTTATGTTTATTTTTGTCTATGAGTATAGACTTTTTTTCCCCAGAAAGTACAAGCACATGTTGTTGACGGCTCCCACAAACCAAAGTTTAGTGAGCATTTCTTTTATCTTTATTCCTCCAACTCGATGCTTGGTGTATGAATATGATTTCCTAACTTTCATTTCATTGTGTTTTTCATTGTATTTATATATGTGTTTCTTTCCAGCAAATGTTTGCACAGCTTAATTCAGCTGTCCTTGCCCACGGGAGTTGGGGACATAGAAGTGTGTGGACTGGAAGAGGTCTGGGGCTACTATGATGAAGCTCTGAATGTCATCGGCAGCACAGTGAGTATAAAAACATTACTGGGAGCCATTTAGCAAGGATGTATGATGTTACAACGCGATCAAAATGATCACGTTACATCACAACGCATCTTTTACAACGCAAGTCGTTACCACGACTTGCGCTGTAGGGTCCCCGACTTAGGAATAGTAAGATTTACTATTTCAACTCCAGCCTACGTACAGTAATAGTAAATCTACTATTCCTTAGTCTAGAGCGCCCTCCAGCGCAAGTCGTCATAACGACTTGCGTTGTAAAAGACGCGTCGTAATGGCACCACTGTGTTTTGTCCGCGTTGAGAAGGATGTTTACCTTTAGCAAAGAAATGATCAGATGTTCCCCAGATGCTAAACGGATGTCCTCTTCCTGGTTGGGAAACGCAGATTTGTGGGGCTTATCCATGCCAGATGACTGACTCAGTCCAGCCTCCCACACCCATCAGGGTAGTCAGACAAAATATCGAAAACAAAATATCGATATACAATAATATCGATGTTTTAATATCGATGGTATAGTATATCGATGTGCCATAATATCGACAGACAGAATATCGAGATTAAGGTATGTATGTTAGTAATATCGAAATTTTGTTGTTTAGTGTTATGTATTTTATTATGTTGTTTATATGTTTGCTAAATATGTTTAGAAATGTATGTTTGAAAATTAGTAATTATGTTAACATTTTGCGTTTTAGTATTAGAGCGGGTTGTGGGTTTATAGGGGAATAGGGTGGGAAGTAATTTAATAATAATTAAATAATTAATATATATTTTTTAATATTTTTTAATTAATAATTAATTTGTAATTAATTGAAACTAATTAGTTAATTACATTAATTAGATTTAATGTGGTAATATATTTAATTTAGTGTTATTGTTAATTAATAATTAATTGGTAATTGGTAATTAATTAATATTAATTAGTTAATTAAATTAATTAGATTTAATGTGCTAAGATATATAATTTATTGTTATTGTTAATTAAAAATTAATTGGTAATTAATTAATGTTAATTAGTTAATTACATTAATTAGATTTATTTTTGGGTAAAGGGGTATTTTTAGGGTTCAGGGTCAGTTTTTAGTTTTTGGGTAAAGGGGTATTTTTAGGGTTCAGGGTCAGTTTTTAGTTTTTGGGTAAAGGGGTATTTTTAGGGTTCAGGGTCAGTTTTTAGTTTTTGGGTAAAGGGGTATTTATAGGGTTCAGGGTCAGTTTTTAGTTTTTGGGTAAAGGGGTATTTTTAGGGTTCTGGGTCAGTTTTTAGTTTTTTGGTAAAGGTGTATTTTTGGGGCCCAGGGTCAGTTTTTTGTTTTTGGGTAAAGGGGTATTTTTAGGGTTCAGGGTCAGTTTTTAGTTTTTGGGTAAAGGGGTATTTTTAGGGTTCAGGGTCAGTTTTGGGTTTTTGGGGTACAGGGGTACAGTGTAAAAATTAAAGTTAAATTAAATTTAAATTAAATTAATTAAATTAAATTATATTATATTTATTTTAATTAATTTACATAAAAAATTATTATATACTTACCAATACTTATGTTGTAATGGTATGCGTTGTAAAAGTATCTGCGTTGTAAAAACATGCGTTAAGTTAGAAGTGTGGCTCAGGGGTTAGAGGCAGCAGACCCGGAAGCTGAGATCGGTTCTGGACCAGGGTTCAATTCCCCACCTCGGCGGGTCTTGGGCTAAAAATTCCACGGACTCGATAATTCTCGCCCCGGTGCCTCCTCGACTCAGGGGTTCACACTCTGCGACTCTGGGCAATAGCTTGCTTAATCTCCACAACGGCCCCACGCGGCGGGATGCCTGACTTTCACCTTGTGGATACCCTGCTATCTCACAGGAGAATACCAGGACGGGTTCCCTAAGCAAGCGCCGGGAAACCCACTGCGGGTAGCTGTGCGCTATATAAGCTCAACTACATTTACACACACATAATATTTGTAAAATTATATGTATTTTTAAATTATTTTTACATTATTATTAATACATTTAAAAAAACGATATTTTTTATTTCGATATTTTTGTACAACGATATTATTTTTTCGATATTTTTGTACTTACCATTATGTAGATATAACTTCGATATTTTTGATTTCGATATTTTTGTGTCGATATTTTTGTATCTCGATAATGTGTCTTTCGATAATATGTCAGTGATCCACCCATCAGAGGACGATAAAGAAGACGGTATGGTGAGGAACACGTCTTTATTAAACCATCAGTTGTTCGTCCAGGGCAGCAACTGCACTCTCTGGTGTTGCATTGGTTGGTGACACCTAGTAAGTGATAGGCCCCCCAACGGAAGATTAATGATTTATTTAAGAGGTTTTATATGGCGCTAGCCGGACCCGGAGGTATCGGAGCGCTTTTCAGCATATAGGGGAGAAAAACACATAAAAGAGGCACAAGAAAGCGTAAGTGGTCAAAAGTTCCAGTGTGCTGTGCGTCCGAGGAGCACATTGAGGTAGAGCAGTTCCGAGGTAATTTCGATGCATGGGTAAAGTACTGAGCTCAGTCCCCCTCCGGGAGTGGAGGAGAGTAGGGGGTTAGGGGGCGTGGATGAGGTGGGGGAAGATGGAGCAATTGCCTGTTGGCAGCAGGGTGTCGGCTTGTGCGCTTCGGAATTCAGTTTGGGAAGGCACGATTGAGGTATAAGTCTTTTAAGAGTCTTTTGAATTTTATGAAGGAGGGATTGGTCCTGATGTCAACTGGGATGGAGTTCCAGATTTTGGGTGCATTTTCTGCAAAGTAACGTGCCACAGTTTTTTGCTTGCGTGTTTTCAGAGGGATTAGTAGGAGGGTGTTGGAGCTTCTTAGGTTTCTTGATTGTCCGGCTTTCTTGAGCTTGGAGGCCAGGTATCCCAGTTTCCCTGTGTGTAAGGCTTTGTGAGAAAGCCAGGCAGTTCTGAAGCTGTACCAACAAACAAGTAATAACTGAACGGGAGGGAGTACAAAAAGAAAAGAGAGAGGGAAAAAGCAAAGAAAAGACAGGGAGAGAGAGAGACAGAGAGAGAGAGAGAGAGAGAGAGAGAGAGAGAGAGAGAGAGAAGACAACATGTGGATGGTAATGCACGCTCAGTAACTGGCTCATTCCGCTACAAAGTCTCTCAGACGGGAGGACTTCATTGGACGCGGCCTGAGGTAGTATCTCTCGGTCCCTTGCCCCTTGGGAGTACCACTCCCGCTTCCCAGTCCTCCTGGTGTCAAAGGAACCTCAGAAACTGCAAACATGTTCGAACTGTCCTTTCTTGAATCATAGCTGAGACCTCACAAAACCCCCGGCTGGTGATGTCCATCTGTTTCTGGCATGGGCATCAGTGTGGGGAATGGAACCGGCTCCTCAGACACCCAGAGGGCGAGCACTCCTCGTCATATCCCCTCACCTCCGCTTGGGGCAATTGCAGGGGATCATCCTGCCATTTAGCGGGATGTTTGTCGAATTTGAAAAACAATATGTTTCTCGTGACCATCTCACCTTGCCTCTGGGCAGTTACCAGATTCTCTTTTACAGCCGTCTCCATCCAAGGGTCAACCTCGAAGGGTAGCGAGAACTTGCTTCATGGATGCCGGTTTTTGACAAGTACTTGATCTCCAACTCGGAGGACTCGCCTCCTGGTACGCCTTGCTTGGGAGGCTTGATCGCTCTGTGCCTGGTGTTGACGTAGTGCTTCAGCTCCTTGGGCCTCATTTATGAGGCTGTGCGTCACTTTTACGCCGCCGGTGCGTCACTTTTTGTGACGCACCAGTGGCGTAAAAAATGTACCTTGTTGCGCCATATTTACAAAGTGACGCATCTAGGTAGATGCGTCACTTTGTAAAGCCCTGCGCCACATTTTACCTGCGCCAGGAATAATGTATGCAAGGGGGGCGTTTTGACGCAAGAAATGGTCATGGAAGTGACGCAGTGAAATCTATAAGATGTCACTGCGCCATTTCTTGGCCGCTAATGCGTCAAAATCTTACCCCTGCTTCATGGCAGGCGTAAGCCTGACACAGGCACTGATAACATGGGACTTGCCCATGTGAAAGGATACATTGCTGGAGTTGCGTCACTTTTGTGACACTCCAGCAATGCGTAATTTTTGCGCCTACAGATACGTCAGAAATACTGACGTGTCTGTAACTCCTTGCGCCATGATGCGTCATACTGTAAATATGATGCATTACTGGTGTCGCAAGGAGGGCGCAGTGAAAAGTGACGCATCGCTGTTCTCACACAGCGATGCGTCACTTTTCATAAATGAGGCCCCTTGATTTTTCAGCATTAAAGGCTTCACCACCTGCGGAATGATGTCAGCCACAGCTCAATTCATGCAGAGAAAACTGGGGCTCACCTTGGTTGTGGCATGTGGCGTGAGACCATTTTAACTCAGAAAAGAGTAGAGGGCACACATCTTCTGTCCATTAGCTAAGGCGATCTGAAGGACTTTATACAATGTCTGCATGAACCGTTCTGCCTCTCCGTTAGCTTGGAGCCAGCGGGTGTGATTTTCCGATGACAAATAACCCGTGATTGAAAATACACAGCAAACTCTTGACTGGAGAATGGAAGGCCATTGTCAGTTTGGAGCTCACCCAACAAGCCATGAGTGGACATGACCTTTTCCATTCTCTGTATCATCTGCCTTGCTGTTGTTGACTCAATGACCTCAACTTTGCAAAATTGTATATGATGACTTAAATTGTGCCTGCCATCTGGTAAACTTCCGGAATCAGGACTGGCCCGATGCCATGGAAAAGAGGAAATGGCGTCCGTAATAATGGGTGCCGATGGCACGGCAGAACTCGCATTGTGACACAGTGGGCATTGTCCCTAGTATAGATTGTCTAGAGTAGAGAACCAGACCTTGCACCTCAATCTGGATTTGGCTCTGATGATCCCTTGATGAGCCATGTGGTGCTAGGTCAACCAACCGTTGTTGCAATCCTCTCGGAATCACCAAGCGGGCCTTTCATCAAGCATCGTTCTGGGGACACAGCTAGTTCCAGCCAAACATTATGTAACAATGCCAGTGTCAGCCTTGCTTCCTCCGTGCGATGATAAACTCGTTGAGTTAGAGTGTGCCAGTTTCCTAAAGCCACTACAGAGATGGGCAACAGAAGGCATTCATCACTGGCTGGAGCCTGAACAATGTCTGCTAGTGAGATGGGCGAAGATCTGGACCGTTCCACCATCAGCCAGACATATTTCTCTCTTTCTTCAGAATCTGACTCCTCTTCCTCAGTGTCTGGCTTGGCATGTTTAGGCATAAATTCTGCTGGATTTTAGGCTCCAGGTCGATATACCACTGTGAAACAGTAGGCGTGCAGTTCGAGTATCCATTTCTCAATACTCGGAGGAGGCTTGGCGGAGGATCCAGTGAAGGGAGGAACCAGCAGATTGTGGTTCATATGAATAGTGAACGGTTGACCGTAGAGCTACGTGGAAATGGTGACAGCCCCAGTGTACTGCATTGGCCTCCTTTTTAATGTAAGAGTAATGTTATTCTGTTTATGTCAGAGCACAACTGGCATACGCTACTGGAGGCCACTCCCCAGTAGCTTGTTTCTGTGACAGTACAGCCCAGAGACCAATAGGACTCGCATCTACAGACCGCTCTGACTCACGGCTGGGATCAAAAGAGGCCAATGTAGTATCTGCCGACAAAGCCTTCTTGGTCACCTAAAATGCTTCTTTTTGAGTAGATCCCCAGCTCCACGCTATACTGGCTTTGGTAAGTTTCCTCAGGGGGGCGGCGAGGGTGGTCAGGTTTTAGATGAACCGCCCACAGTATGTGACCATCCCTAAGAAACTGAGCACATCGGTGACACTGGCTGGTGCTGGAGCTGTTTGAATGTCGTGGCCTTTTGTGGGATCTGGCATGAATACCTCCTCTGAGAATCAGTACTAAAAAAAAACGCTATTTCTTTCTGAAGGAAGGCATATTTTTCTTTGTGAAGCCTGAGATCGTTGTCCTTTAGTCGCTGGAATGTCACTTTCAGACTGTTGAGGTGTCCAGGCGTGTACCAGAATGTTATCGCTGACACTGATGACACCTTAAAGGCCAGACAACACCCCTCTAATAGTTTCCTGAAAAACGTCTGCTGTACTTGATACTCCAAAACTGAGGCGTTTATACCTCTGCAGACCCACATGAGTGGAGAATGTGGTAATTACAATTGATTCCAGTGCGAGCAGTAATTGAAAATAACCAGCCAGGAGAACCATCTTTAAAAACCACCTCAAGCCACTAACCCCAGTTACAGTGTCATCAACCGTGGGCGCCAGGTGTCGCTCACGTAGGAGGGCCATATTGGGTAGACACATGTCAACACATATTCTTACCTCTCCTGGCTGCTTGGGGTCTCACGCAACGATGATTGATGATACCCCGGGTGTAGGGCAATCAACCTTCTCGAAAATATCCATCTGTTCTATCTTCTGTAATTCTGCCTCCACCTTGGGGCGTAGATGGAACCCCACCCTCCAATGCTTCAACGTTACTGGCTGGATAGAGTCATCAATGCAAAGGTGTATGAGACGGTTTTTGAGGCACCATATACAATAGATAGTGTTGCAAACTCATTGACAATTCATCCACACTTCCTAGAGGGACGCTGAAGGCAAAAGCGACTAGTTGAAGCGGTTCTGTTGTTCAGCAGCTCAGTAGCATTCTAGAGCCATCTTTGGTCATGTACAATTTGGTACAAGTGGAGTGAGACTCATGCTTGATCTTCATTGTAAATGGTAGCGGCATTGACGATCCAGATGCAAAGACTTAAGTGTATGTGGGGCATAAGGTCCGTTGTATGGTGAGAGTCTTCAGGACATCCTGCACCAGAATGTTAATTGAAGCCCCTGTGTCGATTAGCGCCAGAAGTTGCCCTGCCAAATGGATATTGCATTTGGGAATGCGTCTCTGCGGATATCCACTGGACTGCAGAGCATGAATGACGTGAACTGCTCCTTCTGTGTCATGAGTGTCCATTACTTTTTCATCCTCTTGCATTTCCAGAGCCTGTGGTGTGTACTGCTTTGGTCTTCTGCCCTCTTTTGAATGTGGAAGATCAGCACACCTTAGCAAAGTGGTTGGGTTTGTTGAAGGCCGTGCATTTTTTTCTGTGAGAGGGAGAGGGTCCTTGATGTGGGTAGGACCCACCACATCCATAGCAAATCTTAGGCATTGAGTTGGGCTTTGGGAGTGTTTTCTTTTTGTCAGTGTTCATTGCACCCACGTGTTGACAGCCTCAGTCCTTACCTGTCATTGCAGAGCCGCCTCCCTGCACGCTGCTCTCACTTTGGCGAGTTATTTGGACTGACCCATTGTCGGCATATCAGTCATGGGCATCCCTGGGACCTGAATAATGTTTTCCCTGATCTTGATTTAGAAACAGACTTGAGTGAACTGACCCAGAATTTCAGTATGGGTGTCTGGCAAGGTGCAGGTACTGGCTAGGTATTTGAATCGAGTTTAGGAGGTATGAGGTATCCACCGACTCTTCAGGTAGCTGGCGAGCCTAGTTCAGCAAGAATCTCTCATAACCAGGATTTACTAAGGGCTTGAAGTGGGCAGTCAAAGTCTGTTTCAATATCGAATATGAGAAAGGTGGGCCAGCTTCCACCACAGACTTCCCCAACGTATGGATAGCCGCACCTCCCAAGTGTAGTCACATGGGATGTCGCTTATCATTATCCAGTGCCACGGCTGTTAAATAGGTCTCCAGCCACTCAACCCAATCTTTCCATTTTGCTTCTAGGGCTGGTGGAGGCCATCTATCACAGATGGCTCCAGTGATGGAGCGGATCGAAGCTCGTCACCGCCAGCACATCGGTCTGAGCACTGACCTGGGGTAAAGTGATTCAAGTACAACCCTCAAATGATGCTGCAGCAGGATGTGCAGGGTGGGATGACGCCAAGGAGTAGTGGTGTGGCTTGCAGTGAAGTGCATGTGGCCCAGGTTCACTGTGTTGTTGCTGTGGTCGGTCTCTGCATAGGACAGGAGTCTGGATACCTTTGTGCTGTCTGCGTACGTGCAAATGGCCCTCTGGCGCGGCCTGCGCAGCGAGCAGGCATGCACATGGTGAGGACACAGAAAAAAGACTCCACTGCAGGAAACCTTAGGACGCTGAACATGCTGCAGGACACACCTGGTAGGCTCAGGGTCGTGCAGGGAGTCACCTCAAGCCATTGCAGATGCAGGGATTATGAGATCGCAGTAGTAGACAGTCACCAGGTAGTCACAGCCGCAATACAGGCCCCACTCTGGGCAGCACACAGCATCTTGGACCTGCAAGCGGGACAGCATGACCAGGAAGCATTTGGTTGTCGAGAATGCCAATCACCGCAGGCACCAGGTGGGGCGGCGTGACCTGGCAGACCTAGCCTTATGAGACGGCCTGCCCCTGCAGAGACCAGAACGCAGCAGAGATGATGAAGCCCGCCTGCACGACCCCAGGATGCGCACTTGCACTGCAGTGTCCTGAGTCGAGGAACCAGGAGAGCTGATGGGAGGAGGGGCCACAAGAGCGCAGTGGAGCCACAGGGTATGCTCTGCAACCAGAAAATAGGAGCGCCTGTCACCGCGAGCAGCCGAGACAGCATGCGTATGAGTGAGCAAGAGCCTGCTCGTTGCTAGTTGTTGCGTTGGTGGCACCTTGTAAGTGACACCACTGGAGAATAATGTTGACACTGACACAGGGGTTAAGTTGTACTTCCAACTAACCACGAGGCAGACTCCCCCGAGCCTTTTTATTAAACTCTCTGGTGACTCAGCTCTGCCTAGTGCCACGCATCTGGGGTGAAACAAACGCATTTGCAAATTTTTACCACATCACATTAGGCTCTGAGAATATGATGCAATCAGAGCTAATGATAAGCTGACTTCTGACAGTCTGTGTCCCTCCCGATGATGTTCAGCTCGGTTCCTGCAGAGTTAGTTAGCTGCACATCACTGTCTGGCACCAATAATATAGGTGCAGGTGACACTGTGATACAAATAGAGTGGGGTCAATTCAGCTTGGAACTCCTCCTTAAACGGCCACAGACACACTGGCTTGAAAAGCTGTCTCAAAAAGCTAGGCTTATTAGACATTTTAAACTTCCCTGCACCCTGCACTGATTCCAGAGTATGCCTGTCCACCTCACTGCACCCCTCTGTGCAGTGCCAAGCTGAGGGGCGTGCATCTGCTTTCTAGGGCACCAGTGTTATACACACTGCCTAAAATTCACAAAAACCTTGAAAATTCCCCAGGCAGACCAATCCTTTCAGGATGTGGTTCCATCCTTGAACCACTGGGAAGGTATGTGGATTTCTTTATACATGACCTGGTACAAGACACTTTAGCCTATGTCAAGGACACCACACACTTTATCAACTTGGTGGAACGAGAACAATTTGACCCAACATATGAACTCTTGGTCACATTGGACATATATTCCACAGGACAGGGGTACCAGAGTCATTGATACCCACCTCAATAACAGACCCAGACCACAAAAAGTCCCCACGGAATGTATCATGTCTCTCCTTGAGATAGCATTGACGAAAAATTACTTTATGTTCAATGATAAGTTTTATAAACAGTGCAAAGGAACCTCCATGGGGGCAGTTTTTGCCCCCAACTTCGCCATACTCTTTGTGGACGACATAGAGAAAGTACTTGTCCATAACCAGATCAACCCACATCGGAGTAAAATCAAGAGCTGGCATTGTTATATCGATGATGTGTTTATGATCTGGCAAGGCACCACAAATGAACTAGACGTCTTCTGCACTTGGCTCAATACTGCCAACCTGACCCTAAGTTCACCTACAGCTCAAGTAATATCCAGATAAACTATCTAGATGTCAATGTCAAAACAGCTGAGGGAGGGCTCTAAACCACTCTGTACAGGAAGCCCACAGAACGCAACACCCCACTCCACTACAAAAGTGCCCACCCAAGAGCACCCAAGAACTGCACAGGCTTTCTCTCACACACATGGACACCTCCCTTTCGTCATGCCCTGACGTCACACCTTTATTTCAGGTTGTTACTTCGTTGCTGAAGAGTCCCATCCCGACTCATTGACTGGTTTTGGAATCACCCCGTAAGTAATCTACAGCCATGCTATCTCCCTTGAGTTTCGCTACGCCCTAGCATTAATACTCCTCCCTAATTTCAGGAACCATGTGCCCCCAATGACCTTGATTCATTCTGCCGGGCTCTTCCGTCTGCCGGCTTCGGCCCCATGCAACCTCTGCAATCGGATCATAGTTGCTGGCTGCAATCCCACAACTTTAATTAACCTTGAAGCGTCCAACACAGTTCTGTTCATGGCAACTTCTACACCGCGGAGGCCTCTCAATGCATGCCTTATGTCAGGATACATTCCCTTCCACTGTCATCACGCACACCTTCTTGCACCTTACGCAAGCAATGCTTGCTCCAATTCCTGGTTCCCAATTTCATGGATACCGCACAGGCTTCACAGTAAATGCCTCTTGTTAAATGTCATACATCACCCTTTGTCACTGTTATTTCGTAACTTACGTGTCATTCTTCTTTCACCTTAATTAATGCTCATTCAAAATTCTGTATTCCGTTCTGCCTCCTAGCATGTCGTTCTCTATCTCTAGATCGAAAACCTTACCTTCTTCTTTATTACCTACTTCTTGCGTCACCATGACTCAGCCAGTTATAAGTTAACATTTCGTCTTTGCATATATTGATCTTCCTTTAATGCTGAAGCTAATCTAATCACAGATTGCACAAATGTTACACTGTTTTATACTCGGGACATATGTCACTCCGTTGTTTTCTTCTCCTATAAATTCTACTTGCTCACACTACAGTCCTGATGATGATCTTTAGTTAACAAGATCGAAACACCGTCGACCTCACAACCTAAACTCCTCCACTGTATTTGATTAGTTTAGAGTTTTGTAGTTTGTTGTCAATGCGATGTAAAGCTTTAAATGTCACGTAGCACTTTCACTTCATGCACTTGCACTTTTTTTGTGTGAGCATGTGGTAAATAAATAAATAATACCTCTATTTTTGAATGGATAAATGAATAACAGATAGCTCAATAAATAAGAGTCAAGATTCGAGGTAGTAGGAGTTTTGCAGGTTTATTACAGCATAAAGGACAGGAACAGGACAACCTGCACAGGAATAGGATGGCAGGGCCTGACAGGGGGGCCCCGACAGCTGCCGGGCAGGATCTGGGATGAGCGCGCTAACATTTAATAACAATACGCGAACATATATACTAAAACAGTTGCATTACAATACATACGATAGGCGGAGCAGTGGGTGTGGTCAATAGCAGTCGCGAAAGATAAGGGTGAAAGTAGGTGTAACAGAGGCGTATACATAGACATGTGATGCAAACGTAACAGAATATGTCATAAATGGGGCGGAAACGTGGAGGGGGCTACCTAAGGAGCCGGGACCTCTGACGTAATGGTGCGCGCAAACTGGCAATGACGTGTTACTAGAAGAAGCTGGGGGCTACGAACTCTGTGCTAGGAGCAGAGACTGAAGTCTGGAGAGTCAGGGCGACATGTACCTAAACAGTATCTAGTATCTGATGTTTAGAGAACATGTTGATAGAATCCAAAAGTTATCGGGGTAAAGGCTAACAGACTCTAAGACTGGAGCATGCATTATTCTACATGTAGTGCGTGATGAAGAATATTAAATGACCATTAAATGCAGTATTTCTCTTACATGGAGACGTAAAGGCTAGACAATGACGGAAACTATTGATGCGATTCAGTAGCTTAGGAATGCAGAGAAGGAGGGCTGGACTGATAACTAGAATCATGACATACTCTTGGCAGACTCGTAGGCAGAGCCAGGCTGAACCGGGCACTGCCAGGCAGGAAGTAAGTGAAGGGTCAGGAACACAGGTGGGGGCTGTATCGCTCCTCAGCGAGGCTCAGGAGACAGAAGCTGAATCTGGTGTCCAGGCCCTTTTGAGGCCTAGAAACGGGGACTTTACAATGGAATAACGTGCACGCTGAGAAACGTGGCAACGTAGCTTTACATAGGCCTGATATTCGTAGTATTCACGAGAACTGGAAACTGGAAACTGACATACTAGAGATGGACACAAATATAATTGCGTCTTTAATCGAACATGGGGAATACATATGCATATTAATCATGCACAGATAACATATGATGGAGGACTCGTAGGGACACAGAACATGGCAAAATTTACTTTTCCACATTCCCTCCTTGTCACTACGTTTCCATCAGGAAACATCAATATTCATGATACCATCTATCATTTCATACAGTATCATTTGCTCGTCTCGAATTTTCTTGGAACGGGATTTAGAACGGGACTTGGGACTAGGAATACAAGAGGTAGCACAAATGCCGCAAATCGCAGGGCCACATTGTATACAGAGGCAGCAGCTGAATATGATCGCTACTGCAATACCTAGAAAGGACAAGACTTTCCATCCCCAAGCGGAAATTATATTCCAGAACCAACCGGACCATGTCCAGGTGCCTGGGTCTTGGTGTAACAGATGGGCAATTTTATGGAGTCTGGTTATAGCTGAATAAACAGACGGTGCGTTATTTGGAATGAAAATGCAGCAACTAGATCCGATGACTCTACAGGCCCCGCCCCTATCGGCCAATATGACGTCAAGGACGAGACGATTCTGTAAAACGACAAATCTCATAGCAGATTGCTCTTCAGTTAAGTTACCTAGGGCAGAGGCAGTCTCATTAACTACTGCTTCAAGGGTTCTGGTTAACCTACGAATTAGCTTACTATTCTGGATAGGTCCTATAAAGAAGAAGAAACCTCTATTGAAATCTGTATACTGTTCTAGAGCAGTTTCAGTATAATCGACAATGGGGGACTCCCTTCTATGTCTAATGTGTACTAGACGTGTGTTTCTGTGATAATCAGATGGAGCTAGGAAAACAGGTGGCAGTAGGAAAGCAATGTAACAGGTTCCCTCCCAATTGAGGGGCAGACGAACATATGCGGTCTGACCAAAAATAAAATAAGAATGACGTGAAGCTTTGAAAATAGATTTCCCATTGTCCCTATACTTGATAATAGTAGTACAATCACTATGTCCTACATGTACGGAACCATTATTTCTAACACATAATTCGCCTTTGACTGGTAGTACTGAAATAGCAGGTAAGTCTGGAGTAGAATCAGACTGAACATTCAGGACCATGAAATTCGAAGAATAATTACCTAAATTGTAAACTTCGTTTTCTAGATCTAACCCTGTTCTGTGGGGAAGACCTTGCTTGTCTGGAAAACATGTACTGTTAAGAAAAGACATATCTGTTGAGGATGACGTTAACGTGGACCATGCTCCACACGAACCATTATGTGAAAATGGATAAGGAAAGAGTGGCAGAACTCCCTTCGGTGTCTGGAAAGGGGGGAGTCGACCACACACCCAACAATTAGTGGCATTGCTGGTCTGGTGTGAATAATGTAACATGCGGATAAAAGAATTGTTACGCATAGCGAGGCGGTAAGAGAGTTCATGAGGAGGCAGATCACTAAACGTGTGCTCTACTGTAGCATTAGAGGACTTATTTACATGAGAAACTGGAAAATACAGATAAAACGCATAACTGGTGCAGGAAATCATAATACTGAGAAATAATATGAAACATAGAAAAACGATACATCGGATTGAGTTTTGACTAACTCTCTCACTATGGGGGTCTATTGTATACATGTCAGAAACCGGTCTAACCTTTTCACCTAGGGGAGGACTTAGACAATCAAACTGGCTGACTTATTTTACTAGACCTTAACTTAAGTTTATACTCCTGTTGCGGAGTTTCCTCTAACAGGGAGGGTGCAGTATCAGTGTCTTTTGCGGGACAGTCCTTAAGAATAGTACTTTGGCAGTCTTTTAAATCCTTGGAAATGTTCTTTGAAACTGGTTTCAATCCATAAAACTTTTTGATATGCGAAAGATGCACCCAGCCTTTGCGTCCCTCCAACTTCACGGCTGTGCGGGTGGCCAGGAGGACCTGTCGGGGCTCCTTCCAGCGAGGCTCCAGCGGACTTGAACGATCGAAATTTCGCACTAGGACCATGGATCCGGGAACGATTTCATGCGGTGCCACCTCGGTATTGTCTGGAAATGCGGCGGCGACCTGTGAACGACAAGAGTTGAGGGCAGACATCAAGGAAGCTAGGTAATCTGTCAGCATATTACTTGAAACATCGGTAATACTTCGGGGTCTAGGAGTACCCCACATGTTAGGGGGGCGGCCGAAAACGACCTCATACGGGGACAGACCTGATCTGGAATGTGCGACCATGCGCATATAGAACAGGGCGACCGGCAGAGCTACTAGCCAGTCCACACCTTTCTCTTGACAAACTTTTGCAATTCGAATTTTTAGGGTCTGATTATGTCTCTCTACGAGACCGGCTGCTTCAGGATGGCGTACACAATGGAACTTCCACTGGTACCCTAACAAAAGGGACACGTGTTTCATGAGTTCAGATGAGAATGGCTGGCCGTTGTCAGAATATACGACTCTAGGGAGTCCATAACGGGGGAAGAACTCACGAACCAACTGCTTGGCAGTGGTCGCGGCTGTGTAGTCTGGAACTGGATATGCCTCCGTCCACCTGGACAAAGCGCATACAACTACGAGGACATACTTGAAACCTCGACGTCGCTCCATCTGAATGTAATCCATCTGGAGGACTTCAAAAGGGTGGTCAGGGGGCTGGAATCCACCTTGTTCCACCGGGACACTTTTACCTGGATTAAACTGACAACATATCATACAGGTACGGACTTTCTGCTTGGCTGCAGCTCGTAAATGCTTGTTGAACCAAATGTTCTGGATACTGTCTAACATGGCTTTTTCTCCTAAATGTGCTGGACTATGTGCGGTATTAATAATGACTTGAACCATAGAGTCGGGGAGAAACCATGTGGCTTTACCCTTTGTTACCCATCCTTGATCTGTCTGGACCCCTCCTTGTTCGGACCATTTCTTGATTTCATCGGGAGTAGCATGTAACTGGATATCTATGACATCTTGAGTAGGGTCTTTAACTGTCATACATGTAATCGGATCTGGAGTGTGTGTCGGTGTCTTATTAACTGGAATGTCTGGTGTCTGAGCTGTAAGCTTGGCTGTGCGATCTGCTAGATCATTACCTTGAGAAATAGTGTCAGTAACTTTCGTATGTGCTTTGCATTTCATGATAGCAATGGATGTCGGTAAATGTATGGCATCTAACAGAGCCTGAATAAGGAGACCATGCTGAATCTTGGTTCCATGAGAAGTCATGAAACCTCTCTCCTGCCAGAGCACTCCGAAGTCGTGTACAACTCCAAATGCGTAACGTGAATCTGTGTAAACATTAACTTTCAGGTTTTTAGCGTGTATGCAGGCTTGAGTCAGAGCAACTAGCTCCGCTGCTTGAGCAGACAGGGTGTCAATGCGGTGTGTTTCAATAACTTCAGTGTCAGTAGTCACTGCATACGCGGCTACTAGTTCTCCTGTACTAGTTCTCATGCATGAACCATCCACATAAAGTGTCAGGTCGGGATCTGGTAATGGAATATCTGTCAGGTCTTGTCTTGGCTTTGTCATGATGTTAACTACTTCCACACAGTCGTGTGTGGCAGGATTCAAAGTAACTGATGGTAACAGTGTGGCAGGATTTAGGACGTTGCAGCGTCTGATTTCTATGTGTGGCTGAAACAGTGTCAATTCATAACCTGTTAAACGTGCAATTGTCAAGTGCTGAGTCTGTGTTCGGTTTAAAAGAACTTCCACGGAGTGTGGAACTTGTACTGTCAGGGAGTGTCCTAATACTATGGAATCACTTTGTCTGATAGCAAGTGCTGTGGCTGCAACTGACTTAAGGCACGCAGGCAGAGCCTGGGCTACAGGATCTAATGTGCTCGAAAAATAAGCACAGGGCTTGTATTGTCCTGCTTGATCTTGTGTGAGGACAGATAATGCTGTACCTTCGCGTTCTGTGACGAAAAGTGTAAAAGACTTACTGTAGTTCGGTGTTGCTAGAACTGGGGCTTGACATAGGGCTTTCTTTAACTCATTAAAACTAAGTGTATGTTCAGATGTCCAAGGGAGGACAGTCGATACGGCTGCCTCCTGTGTCGTTAACTGTATCAGTGGTTTAGCTAGGAATGCATACTGAGGAATCCATTGTCTGCAATAAGAAGTAAGGCCAATAAAAGCACGTACCTCCTTCTGGGTCTTGGGCTGAGGAAGACTCGCTATTAACTGGATACGGTCGGGTGTCAACTGCCTACCCCTCTTGGACAGTAAGTGGCCTAAGTAGATCACTTGCTGGACACAGAATTGAAGCTTCGAAGGGGACATCTTGTGCCCCATCTCGGCTAGGAAATACAAGACTGTAAGTGAGGCTTGCTCGCAAGCATGTTCAGAACGGGCTGTGATCAGTAGATCATCGACATACTGGAGCAGGGCAGTGTCAGTTGGCATGTGAATGTTGTCTAGTTGTCTCTTGAGTGCTTGACTGTAAATACTAGGACTTTCTGTGAAACCTTGAGGAGCGCGTGTGAACATATAGCTCCTTCCATTTAAACAAAATCCGAAAAGAAACTGGCTGTCTGGATGAATGGGGACACTGAAAAACGCGTTCTTGAGGTCTATGACAGTAAAAAATGAGGCTTCGGAATCAATGGCTGTCAATAGGGAAGAGATATCTGGGACAACTGGGTACTGGGGAATAATACATTTGTTAAGCTCTCGAAGGTCAATCACTAATCGATATACTGGAGGTGCATTTGGATCAGTACGTTTCATGACTGGAATGATCGGAGAATTACATACATTGGAGTCAGTTTCTACAACTACTCCTTGAGCGATGAGCTCGTCAATAATTTTGGATAAGGCTGCTACAGCCTCAGGTGGCAATCTGTACTGTCTGATTCGTGGTAACACTACACCTGGCTTGAGAGTCACACGATGGGGTGTGATTTGCATATAACCAACATCAGTTGGACCTTGCGCCCATAGATGCTGCGGAACATTGGACAATCTGGGATCAAAATCTCGTAATACATAGTGACCCTTGAAGTCGCGTAGGAACAATCGTATTCCCTCTGGGGAACAGCATATAACTGCACCTAACTCTTTCAGTGTTTTAATGCCTAATAGATTCTCTGGACATGACTTAGTAAGTAACAGATCAGTAGTGCGGGACAATGGACCTACTTCTAGAGTAACTGGCTTTGATATTTCATTTACAATAGGTTTTCCTGAAAATCCAAGGGAAACATTTCTAGAGCCTGAGAGCGGAGCCCCTGGAACTTCGGCGTGGCTGATGGTGGTCCTACTTGCCCCTGTATCAATCAGAAACTTTCTATCTTTCCCTAATACTTGACTGTGAACATAGGGACCTTCTTGATCTACAGGTATCTCGATGAGAGGCAAGCCTACCTCCCTCTCTAGGCTGTTTCATGAATACGGTTGATACTCTGGATACTCGGACTGTGCATACTGGTACATCTGCTGTGTAACATGCTGTGTTGCAGCAATAGGCTGCGGTGCTGTAACTGTCTGTGGTGCATTCTGTGGCTGAGAAGTCTGTGAAACTTGCTCTTGTCTGGGCGGACGTGGTCTTTCTTTAGTCTTACCGGTAGCTATGTTGTGTTTCAGAACTGCACACTCGTTTATAAAATGACCTGGCTGTTTACAATAATTGCAGTTTCCTTTAACGGGAGCTGCAGGATGACTGGCTTGATTCGGACCCCTCTTCTGACTGTCTTGAGGAACAGATTGTGCAACTAGTACTTTCATTTTCGTATCTTTCATACGTTTTCTCTCGTGATCTTGCTCTTCTCTGATTCTATTCTGGTGATATTGAAGCATCTGTAACATTTGGGACGGGGTATTAGCTTGCCAGGTACTTTCGACTTTCAAAACTCGGTTTTTAATTTGTGGACTTGAATTCTCGACTAATTTAGTAACAAAAAGATGAGGGTATGATTCACTACTCGTTTTGAGGCCACTGTTTATAATAAAACATTTTTCAAATCTAGAGTAAAAATCACTAGTGTCTTCGTCTTGTTTCTGTTTACATGCTGAGATTGCATCCCAGTCTTCCTTTTTAGTTGCTAATAGTCTGGGCAAAACTTGTATTAATAATTCTGGTAATTCTTTACATTTATCTCCAAGACCGGTACCTGGTACTCGTGCCTTATCTTCAGCTTCTAGAACTGCCCAATCAATCTTTTTCTCTCCCACCTCCCATTCTTTTTCCTTGAGTTTCTCATATACCCCTGCGGGCAACAGGACCTTTAACATTTTAATGATATCTGGATACGTGTATTCTCCCATACGGAGCATGTCTTTTAATTCTCGGTGGAACCCTGCTGGATCTTTATCATGACAGGGAATTAATTTTTTCATCTCTAAGAGTTCCATCTTTGTGATAGGGGTGTAAACAAACACTCGTTGCATTTCACCACCCTCTGTCTTAACTGGATGCACTTCTCGTAACGGATTCTGTCTGTCTATGTAAAAGGGTTTACTTTCTGGGGGTGAGACATGAACAAAATGCGGGTTCAAAAACGTTCTGTATTTGTGGCGCTGTTCTAGAATGACACTAATCAAATCGGTACCTAAACCTTTCCATCTATACTGGAGTAACTCATTCAGGACATCGTGTAACGGACCTGGATCAGAATGTTGACCCTCATACAGAGTAATGAGGTGCTGGATCATATACATACCCACCAGTCGCTGCTCGGCTGGGGGCAATTTCAGGAACATTTGTGCCACTATTTCGTCTGGAAAAGTGGTAGAATCAGTAATCCATCGGACTGCTGATCGGACTAGTTCTTGTTCATGCATAGTACTTAATTCACTGTAACCGATTCGTGATTTCAGAATGTGATCGGTAGCTTGAAATACTTGTTCTAGAGAACCTTGTTCTGGTGTTGGACGATGGAAAGTTGACTTGTGTTCTAGGCGTAAATGGCGATCTGGAAATCTAGATTTTCCTACTTACGATATTCTGGCGGGATTCTCGTCGTCTACCTCTTCAGTAGAAGAGTCATTTTCTTTCTCGTTTACTTGTGCTGCTTTACGTTGGTCGTGTAACTTTATTATTTCTTTACGGATTTTCTTGTACATACTCTCTATACTACTGATAGTCTTGTGCTTACCCTCGGCTATATTATCACTCCACCTTGTCAGGATTTTCATTTCGGCCTGATCTTTAGTCGGGGAATCTTGTTCCCTTATTAGACAATTAATCAGGAACTTTAATAACATGAGCTGGATCTCAGCTTTCCTTTGAGACATGACTTCACTAATACTTTCTGGATCATCCCCTGTACGGATGAAACGATATATTCTGTCTAGATCTTCCTTCATATTCGGTAAAGTGACTAGATACTCGGTCACCTTTCTTACGCGTAATGAATATAAAACCATATTATCCTCGCCTGGGACTGGATCATAGCCACATTCGGTAAGGGCTTTTCTTATTTCTGCAACAGACTGATATCTGGGCGTACGATGTGACGCTTGTGCATGTAATTCGGCTAACGTTAAACGCTTGTGTGGCGGCGGGGTTCCTGGAGGACCTCCCCCTGCGGCCCCTAAACTAGAGTCGTCTACTGATGCTCTTCGTCCTGGCAGAGTGGGAAATGGAAATGCAGGCTGGACTTGTATGGCGGGCTGGACCGGGGGTACCGTAACAGGTACTCCGGTGTCTGGAGGAGCGGGAAGTGCCTGATTTACAGGGACTGGCGGAGCGGGATTTGCATATTCTGGGACTGTGTCGTCCAAATAGGACGAAATGAAAATATCAGCTGCGGTCGGTTTGTGACGTAGCTTGAGCGGAACTAATGGTGGTGGGAAATTACTGAATGCCTCCGGGGTCGCTTTTGGCAAGCCCTCGGCAAGAAGAGGATACATACCCTTGATGAGGGCATGCCTCTGTCTGTCTGACTGTTCTGTTTTAACTCGTTCACCTATCTCGATTAATTCCCTTTCTTGGGCTCGTTCTAAGGATTCTCTACTTAGTTCTGACTTTCTGATTTCTTTTTCGGTTCTTTTATGAGATTCTTTGCGCCATAACTCGATGGCATCTTTCTGTGACTGTCTGGCTTTCTTTTTCCATAATGCTTCTTCTACTCGCATGATGCACTCGGCATCCCATGTACCCGATACGGGCCATCTATACTTTTCTTCTAACTGTTTGGTATACTCTACCCATAAATCTAGATATAATATGGCGCTTATGCCATGCTTCTGATACATAAAATGACCTGGACTGTCCCTAGGCGGGACAGGAACTGCTTCTTCTAGCAGACCCTTTCTAGTTTTTAACTGACGTAATCTCGAAAAGAGGGACATTGCAAACTTGAATCTGAACACAATACAATACACGAGGAACAATAACAATTGAGAAAACAATTCAGGCATACCACGACATTGAAAATACATTGAATAACATTATGAAGCAACAGTTCGGACAGAATACTACCTGGAACACTGAGAACAGAAACACATGAATTTCTCGAGAACGGAACAGACTAGAATTACTGGATGCGCTGCTGAAACAGCACGGAACATACCGGTCCCATAAAGGGACGCATCAAGACCCGTATCCACCTAGGTGAACACTTCGTTTCAGATCTGCGTACCCAGACCCATCGGACCAGAGACAATTTAGATTGACCCTGTCTAGATACTACCCCAGCAACGGTACTCACCGGGCAGCAAGAACGGAAGGCCTCGGACTGGACTGGACTGCTTCGACGCCGGACGGACGAACTTCGGACTTCTGTTACGGGTGGGCCTCCGGATACCTCGGACCTTGGACTCTCGGCTTGGGCTCTGGTCGGGACTCGCCGCGTTCCTCCACCGTCTCGTCTGGATGCTGGACCGCCTCCTCCGTCTCCTCCGTGGGCCTGAGGGATACTTAAAGCAGAAATATCTGCCGGTGCGCAGAAGAGTTCCGTCACGACTGCAGAGGGTCAGGGGGCCGGCGTGGCTTCACCGACGCGTGGGGAAAGGGCAAGTCCCTATTCGGGCGCCATTATGTGGTAAATAAATAAATAATACCTCTATTTTTGAATGGATAAATGAATAACAGATAGCTCAATAAATAAGAGTCAAGATTCGAGGTAGTAGGAGTTTTGCAGGTTTATTACAGCATAAAGGACAGGAACAGGACAACCTGCACAGGAATAGGATGGCAGGGCCTGACAGGGGGGCCCCGACAGCTGCCGGGCAGGATCTGGGATGAGCGCGCTAACATTTAATAACAATACGCAAACATATATACTAAAACAGTTGCATTACAATACATACGATAGGCGGAGCAGTGGGTGTGGTCAATAGCAGTCGCGAAAGATAAGGGTGAAAGTAGGTGTAACAGAGGCGTATACATAGACATGTGATGCAAACGTAACAGAATATGTCATAAATGGGGCGGAAACGTGGAGGGGGCTACCTAAGGAGCCGGGACCTCTGACCTAATGGTGCGCGCAAACTGGCAATGACGTGTTACTAGAAGAAGCTGGGGGCTACGAACTCTGTGCTAGGAGCAGAGACTGAAGTCTGGAGAGTCAGGGCGACATGTACCTAAACAGTATCTAGTATCTGATGTTTAGAGAACATGTTGATAGAATCCAAAAGTTATCGGGGTAAAGGCTAACAGACTCTAAGACTGGAGCATGCATTATTCTACATGTAGTGCGTGATGAAGAATATTAAATGACCATTAAATGCAGTATTTCTCTTACATGGAGACGTAAAGGCTAGACAATGACGGAAACTATTGATGCGATTCAGTAGCTTAGGAATGCAGAGAAGGAGGGCTGGACTGATAACTAGAATCATGACATACTCTTGGCAGACTCGTAGGCAGAGCCAGGCTGAACCGGGCACTGCCAGGCAGGAAGTAAGTGAAGGGTCAGGAACACAGGTGGGGGCTGTATCGCTCCTCAGCGAGGCTCAGGAGACAGAAGCTGAATCTGGTGTCCAGGCCCTTTTGAGGCCTAGAAACGGGGACTTTACAATGGAATAACGTGCACGCTGAGAAACGTGGCAACGTAGCTTTACATAGGCCTGATATTCGTAGTATTCACGAGAACTGGAAACTGACATACTAGAGATGGACACAAATATAATTGCGTCTTTAATCGAACATGGGGAATACATATGCATATTAATCATGCACAGATAACATATGATGGAGGACTCGTAGGGACACAGAACATGGCAAAATTTACTTTTCCACAAGCATCAGAACTATTATCGTTAAGAATTGAATGATAATCGATTTATGCTGCTAATAAATGTGATGTTATTCTGAACCCTGTGTCCCGGCATACATTGCTTATTGAGTCCCGCTAGGACTCCCTATGAAAGTGTATCTGTAGACAAATACTGCACTCATTAAAAGTAGCCTAGACTACACGAGGACCTTTTAGGCCTCCCTGAGACCATTGTTCTTTTCAACTAGACATACCACTCCTGCTCTTACTACTGGGGTCCCCTTGTTCGTTATACATATTCACAGGTTGAGGGGCTGAGTTTTAAATAGCTTCTCTTTTGAGAACAAGGCTGAGATGGGGAAAAGAGACTCGACGTTCTGAGACAGAGATCGAACAAAGGGGCATATCTACTAGGAAGTGGTGCAGTGCACATCTGAAAGAAATACGTTAGTTAGATTCCTTACCATAGAATAACCCCAGGCGTCAGACTGGATCCGGAAAATTTTGCGTAGCAGTACCCTTGCGCGTCAGTAGGTGTCGTCTGCGGGTCCGTCGTCGGCGTCGTTGGCGCCGGGATGACGTCGGAGTACTTAGACGCCGCCCTCGCGCGCTGAAGTCAGTTCTTCTTTTTTCCGCGCCAGCAAGTGCAGGTCCGGAAAAAGCAGTACCTTAGTCACTTTTTGACTAAACTTTTTTGATCATTTTTGATCTCTTCTCGAGTCTTCACGACTCTCGGTGCCGGTAGGGATGCCCGGGTTCAAGCCCTGTACCGACTGCGCCCGACTGATGTCGGTTACCGATCCCCACCGCCGGTGCCTGTATTGCCTTGGGGCCGACCCGACTGCCGGGCCTTGACGTCGAAGGCTAGATGGGAGCGGTCCCGTAAGTGCCTCGAGCTCCGGCAGTTGGACCCGCACCGCTCAAGGTCTAGGTCCAGGAGGGGGTCGAGGAACCGTTTGCGGGGCCACAGTCATCGAAGCTCGGCGAGTCGACACCATTCGTTGGGCTCCAAGTCCTCAGGTAAGAGGCACAGGAAGTCGAAGAGACGACATCGCTCTTCCGACTCCCCCTGACGCTCGCACGACGCCGTCGGGGGTTCGGGCGACACCGACTCTGCCGGAGCTGCAGGCGCCGCGGCCAGCTCCATACCTGCCGGTCCCTGGGCTGAACGCGACGCCGGAGGAGATCGAGGCCTTCCTCATGGCCATGAGGTCCCTCTCTCCTCCGTTGGGTCTCGCGGTGCCTCCGGGCCCCGCGGCCCCGACTAGGAGTCCAGGCGGGCCGGGTGTTTCGGCCCCAGCGCCGCAGGCTCCCGCTGGATCCGGTTCCGGATCCGGGTCGCCGCTGGTCAACCTCACGACCCCGTCGATGTCGACCCTCAGGGTGTCGCCCCCCGCCCCGTCCCCGCCTCCCCTGATCCCTCCCTCGGTCCGGATCTGGCGTCGACCGACGCCGCATTCGACGCCGGCTGAAGACCAATTCTTCTTTGATCCGGCTCCATCCTTTGACCCTGAATTTCAGGAGATGGAGGACGAGGGGGATTGGGAGGGTCTGAGGACCCTGTGACACGTGAGTGTCAGTCCTTTCAGGACTGGACAGAGGAGCTAGGGGAGGCCAGTGGTCTTGACACTTCCCCTGACACTGGCTTTGTCTCCCCTCCTACCGTGGCTACAGAGGAGGGGGCTGCTTATAGTGTGGTGCTGATGCGGGCAGCCAAGGCCTTGGCGCTTACGCTCCCCGTCGCTACTGTGAAGTCTAACATCCTCACTGAGGTCCTTAAACCGCAGACAGGCGCTCCGGAGCCTCTGCTGCCGTTTAATGAGGCTCTCATGGACGTCCTGTTGGGCACCTGGTCCAGGCCCACTACAGGCCCCCCTGTAGATAGGAACGTCGCCAGGCGCCACCGCCCAGCTCCGGTCGACCCTAGCTTCCTGTCCACCCACCCTCGAGAGCCTGGTTATCCAGGCCTCTACTTCCCAATCTGCATTCCCGACTGCACCCCCAGATCGGGAATCCAAAAGGTATGAACAGTTTGGTAAGAAACTGTTCTCCTCCCTCGGTTGTGGATTGTGGTCAGTCAACACCGCTTGCCTTTTGGGCCATTATACCCACTCTCTGTGGGATACGGTTGCGGCCTTGCTGCCAGAGTGCCCGGAGGAAGCCCGGGGGAAGCTCGCTCAAGCCCTCGCGGAAGGACGAGACGCAGCTCGGTATTCCATACGATGTGGGCTGGATACCACGGACTCGCTGGGCAGGGCGAAGTCAACGACGGTGGTGGCGGTTCGCCGCCACGCCTGGCTGAGGTCCGCCAACTTCTCGGCCGATGTCCAGAACACCCTCATGAACATGCCGTTTGATGGCAGCCACCTCTTTGGTGGCAAGGCAGATCATGCGCTTGAACGCTTCAAGGACTCCAGGGCTACGACCAAGTCCTTGGGCCTCTCGGGCCAGCATCAGCAGCAGTCTGCCTTTCGCACCTTTCGTGGCCAAGGAAGGGGCGCCCCTTCACGTCCTGCCAGCCACGGGCCGCAGTCTAACATCCAGCGCGTCGGCAGATGTGGTAACCGCCGTGGCGGTGCCAGGGGACAACGGCGCGGCCAGTCCACATCCATCCCCGCAGCATCCGCCTCAAAGCCCTCCTAGTCTGAGCTTTCAGGCCCATTTGACGCCAGTGGGGGGCAGGGTCCGCCATCACCTCCTCCACTGGCGCACCATCACTTTGGACAGGTGGGTGCTGCAAATCGTCCGAAGGGGCTACTCCCTCCCCTTCGAGGCGACCCCTCCAGCCATGCCATTGTAGTACCACCACGTGTCGGGGGATCACTTGCAACTTCTGCAAGAGGAAGTGTCAGCCCTCTTGGCCAAGGGCGCCATTGAGCGCGTTCCTGGACCAGAAGTAGGATGTGGTTGCTATTCCCACTACTTTCTGGTTCCCAAGAAGGGCCCTGTCTTGGACCTACGGAACGTCAACGGCTTCCTCCGGAAGGATAAGTTCAAGATGCTGACTCTGGCTCAGGTCTTAGCTGCCCTGGACCCCGGAGATTGGATGGTAGCGTTGGACTTGCAGGACACGTATTTCCACATCCCCGTCCTGCCGGCCCTCCTGCGTTTCCTGCGGTTCATGGTAGGCCACGAGCACTTCCAGTTCACCGTGCTCCCCTTTGGCCTTACGAGCACCCCACAGGTGTTCACAAAAGTGATGGCCGCAGCTCATCTGCGCAGGTTAGGGGTGTCAGTCTTCCCCTAACTTGACGACTGGTTGTTGAAGGCGGGCTCGCCCCAGACAGTCATCAGCCACCTTCAGACTACGTCCGACCTCCTGCACTTGCTGGGGTTTTCCATCAATGTGCCGAAGTCACACCTGTGTCCCTCTCAAAGGCTCCTCTTAATCGGAGCGGTTCTGGATTCGGCGCAGTTTCGGGTTTATCCTCCCGAACAGCGGGTTTGGGATATTCAGGCTCTGATTCCGATCTTTCAGCCTTTATCCCGAGTCTCGGTCAGGTTGACGCTGCGGCTTCTGGGGCTGATGGCCTCCTGTATCCTTCTGGTGCATCACGCCAGGTGGCGGATGCGGGGTCTGCAGTGGGACCTGAAGTTTCAGTGGGCCCAGCATCAGGGCAACCTGTCTGACCATGTCCGGATCTCGGAGGGCACTGCGGGACAGTTGCAGTGGTGGCTCACGGACCGCGATTGGGTCAGCGGCAGATCCCTCTCCCTTCCCCAACCGGAGCACGTAGTTTTTTTTTTTATTAAAGACTTTTATTGCACCGAGTACAGGAACACAGCCCATGGCCTACAACCCATAAATGGGCCGGCCGCAAAATTACAATATTCATACATCTCAACCAACAATATAATCACTGTATCCAAGATGAGAAGCAATGTATAGGCAGATAACAATCCAGAACCTGAGTCTCGTAAAAAATTATTATGCATAGTCGAAGCAGTCTCATTTTATAAGCATCCTAACATTAAACAACCCTGTAACAACCCCCCACCCAACACCCCAGGTCTCAGATCTAAACAGCGATGAGTTTTGCAGATAAGTATGCATCCAGAGAGGCACATATGATATATCATAGAGCGTGTCTTGAGATAGCGGCGTACCACAAGGATCTTCACTCAGCCCCACCCTCTTCAACGTTTACATGAGTCCCCTCGCATCCATCGCACGACAACACAACCTCAACATCATCTCCTACGCAGACGACACCCAGCTGATCCTCTCCCCCACCAAAGACCCAAACACCGCCAAAACCAATCTACACAAAGGAATGAAAGAAGTTGCCGAATGGATGAAGAACAGCCGTCAAAACTTAACTCGGACAAAACGGAAGTCCTCATCTTAGGATCTTCCTCTCGGCCTGGGACGACTCATGGTGGCCACCGGCCCTAGGTACAGCACCCACTCCCACAGATCATGCACGTAACCTGGGCTTCATCCTAGACTCCTCCCTCTCGATGACCAGACAAGCCAACGCCGTCTCATCTTCATGCTTCAACATCCTCCGCATGCTTAAAAAGATCTTCCGTTGGATCCCCACCGAAACAAGAAAAACAGTCACCCACGCACTGGTCACTAGCCGACTGGATTATAGAAACACCCTATACGCCGGAACCACTGCCAAACTACAGAAAAAACTCCAACGCATCCAAAACGCATCAGCCAGACTAATATTAGACATGCCCCGTCAAGCTCACATTTCTGGTCACCTGAAAGACCTCCACTGGCTCCCAGTCGACAAGAGAATAACCTTCCGTCTCCTCACCCACGCACACAAGGCCCTCTACGACCTAGGTCCCGAATGCCTCAACACACGACTGTCCTTCTACACACCTACCCGCCAACTACGGTCTTCCAATCAAGTCCTCGCCGCAATTCCGCGCATCCATAGATCCACCATGGGAGGAAGATCCTTCTCCTACCTAGCGGCCAAAACCTGGAATTCCCTCCCCTCTCACCTCCGCCTTACACAGAACCCCCTCTCCTTCAGAAAACAGCTAAAAACCTGGCTATTCGATAAATAATGCACACTCCCTCCCTCAAGCGCCTTGAGACCCTCTGGGTGAGTAGTGCGCTATACAAATTACGACCTTGAACTTGAACTATAGCGCTATAGAACGGCAGAACCATAAGCCATTTGCATGGCACCATTATCAATCCTACAGGGAGAATCTCACCCATGCCTCAGCCACTCACCAGAGTCCAACATCCATACACAAAACAAATTAGGGACTCTCATCCGCCGCAAGCTTCGACAACATGTATACCGTGTACGGGCCCCAGACATCCCGAGGTCTCGAAGCTTCAGGCAGTTCCTCATAGTAACAGGTCAGTTGGTCACGACAATACGCCATGTCTTGCAGCCAAAGTTTGACATCAGGTGCTCGCTTCCCCCCCCCACGACACAGCCACTCTTCGCTTAGCAATTTGCAGTGCCAGCACTATCAATCTTCGTATTCCGACAGGCACTCCTGAGACCACACCCAACAGACATAAACGCGGATCGATAGGTATATCTGTCGACGTCATCTCAGACAACGCCGCCGTCACCGCTTTCCAGAACTTATATACTCGATCACATCCCCACGCTAAATGTATAAAGTCAGCTTCTTCCGCACCACATCTCACGCATCTGGAGTGGTCTCGCAGGCCGTATCTCATCAATTGTACAGGCGTATAGTACCATTGCTGCAAATATTTATAGTGAATGAGACGGAAATTCCCATTGGCTGCGAATCCGCCCGTCATAGAACAGCACTCAGCCCATTCATCATCAGTCAGCAGATCCGGCAAACATACCGGAGCACGTAGTTGTGACGGATGCATCCCTCCTGGGCTGGGGGGCCACATGGGAGAGGCGGAGATCAGAGGACTCTGGTTTCCGGTGGAGTCCCGGCTCCACATCAACCTTCTGGAGCTGCGGGTGATCCGGCTTGCACTGAAGGCATTCCTTCCCTCTGTCCGTGGAAGTGTAGTGCAGGTGTTCACGGACAACACCATCGCCATGTAGTACTCCAACAAACAGGGCGGGGTGGGGTCGTGGACCCTATGCCAGGAGGCTCTGCGCCTCTGGCAGTGGCTGGAACATCAGGGCATGAACCTGGTGGTTTAACACCTGGCAGGTTCCCTGAACGCCAGGGCAGACGAACTCAGCCGTCGGTGCATGATGGATCACGAATGGCGTCTGAACTCGGACGTGGCGCAAGGTCTCTTTCAGCAGTGGGGAGAGCCTTGGTTAGATCTATTCGCCACAGAAGAGAACACGCAATGTCATCAGTTCGGCGCGTTGGAATTTCCAAGGCGGCACTCGCTCGGAGACGCTTTTCATTGCGAGTGGAGTTGCAGTCTGTTGTACGCCTTTCCGCCTATACCACTTCTGCCCAGAGTGTTGAAGAAGATCAGGCGAGACCGGGCCCAAGTCATCCTTGTGGCTCGGGACTGGGCACGAAGATACTGGTATCCCGAGCTACTCAGCATGTCAGTCGATCCCCCAATTCGTCTGCCACTTTAGGAGGACCTACTGTCGCAGCAGCAGGGGATGGTCCTCCACCCGAACCTATCTAGTCTCCACCTCCATGCGTGGAGATTGAGCGGCGACAGTTGAGGCCATTTGACTTGCCTCCTGAAGTCTGCGATGTAATTTTGGCAGCCAGGCATCCCTCCACAAAATCGGTATATGCCTGCAGGTGGAACAAATTTGTGGCATGGTGCACAGCAAAGACTGTGGATCCACTCTCTGCCCCCCTTTCTGAGGTTCTCCTCTTCCTTCTTTCTCTTGCCCACCAGGGCTCTGCTCTGGGCACCATTAAGGGCTACCTCTCTGCCATTTCCGCCTTCTTAAGGATACCTGATCAGCGCTCTTTGTTCAAGTCCCCCATTGTAAATAGGTTCTTGAAGGGCATCACTCATATGTTTCCCCCTGTTCCTTTCGTGATGCCGCAGTGGACTTGAACCTTGTTCTGACCTATCTGATGTGCGCTCCTTTTGAGCCACTTCATAACTGTCCTCTTCGTCTTCTCACTCTTAAGACTGCATTCCTGGTTGCCATCACCTCTGCCAGGAGAGTGAGTGAGCTCCAGGCCCTTTCTTCTCAACCTACTTTCCTTTTTGTCTATCCGGACAAAGTTGTGTTTGCGACGCGACCCTCTATCCTGCCCAAGGTAGTCACAGCCTTCCACATCAGGCAGTCCATCACCTTGCCCCCCCTTCTTTCCATCTCCGCATCCCTCGAAAGAGGAAGAGAGGCTCCACCGTCTGGACCCAAAACGTGCGCTCTCATACTATCTGGATCGCACACGCCAGTTCTGGGTGGATGACCAACTCTTTGTTGGTTACGTGGGTGCTAAGAAGGGACGGGAGGTGCACAAACGAACCATCTCTCAGTGGGTCGTCTTGTGCATCAAGATTTGCTACTCCTTGGCAAAGAAGGAGCCTCCTGTTGGGCTGAGGGCCCATTCCACTCGGGCCACGGCGGCTTCTACTGCCCTGGGTCTGGGAGTCCCCTTGCAGGACATCTGTCAGGCGGCTACGTGGGCCTTGCTGCACACGTTCGCTAGACACTACTGCCTGGACTGCCAAGTCTGGAGAGATGGCTTCTTTGGCCATTCCGTTCTCCAGGACTTTCTGGTGTGATCTTGGTTCGCAGACCCACCACCGGGGTTGGTATTGCTGGGGTATCTATTCTAAGGTAAGGAATCTAACCCACGTGTTTCTTTCAGATGAACAAGTTACTTACCTTCGGTAACGATATATCTGTAAGAAACATTAGTTAGTTAGATTACTTACAGCCCACCTGTGAGAAGTTGGCCTGATGTGCAGTGCTCACTATTCTAGTGATCACTATATATCAGTCCAAACAACCCTTATTGATGATTGGTTGTAAGTCAACCTTATAGACCAGCTATCCTAGTAGCATGGATACGAGCAGTCTAAGGCTAAGACTCTAGAGGGCGTGTTAAGCCAGCTGTTTTACCATTACATTACCCCTTGAACACCCAGTGAAAGGACACCACACAAGTGTTATGAAAATAAACAGTGTATTTATTAGAATCACAACAACCCTGTACTCTTTATGAGGACAGGGTGCTAGGCACACAACAAAACTCTTACGAAAATACTTAAGTTAGCACAGTATATACAAATGCCCGAGGGGCACGAAAAACCATATACTCTAAAAGTGGAATGCGAAATTACTAGCAGGTGAGTACAGTACTAATAGGCTTTGGAATCGCTAGGACTTGACTATAGAATCGTTAGATTACTTCTAGGAGACCTAGGGGACTCGGGTGCAGAGTGTGCACTCTCACGCGGGATGCGGGACAAAGTCTATGGAAGCTAGTAAAGTTAAAGTTAGTGTTCACGGGCGAACCCGACCTGGTAGGGAGAAAACAACAGTGGATCCTGACCCTTGGATAGTGAGGCTATGCGGGGGCACCGAAATGCCGAAGTTACCTAGCCCAGGGGCTGCAGCTGCATAGGTCTCAAAAGACGTCGGGAATCCTCGTTGCCGGACCAGGAGCCTGGAAGAAAGATGCGGGCAGGCGACCAGTGAAGATAGTTCGAGTTGATCCAAGCCTGGATCTGGAAGATGGATGACACCTGAAAGCAGAGGGGACCAAGTTCGTGACTACTAGCCAGTAGTCAGTGGGCACCAGGAGGGCACCGGATGGTAGTCACCTCGACTAGGTGAGTGGGCGACGCTGGCTCTGCAGATCTCACGGACCAGGAGGCGTTGTCGGCGACCAGGATGGAGAGGCGAGCTGTCCCACGATGGATGAAGCTGTCGGCGTCAAAGTTACCCAGGATTGGGCAACAAGCCTTGGCTAATTCAAGCCCACGCGGTGGACTCAAAATGGCGTCTTGAGTGGACCAGGAGGGTCCAGGGTGCTCCTCTTCTGGGAGGGAGCAAGGGCCAGTCTGGAGCAACCAGACCAGCAGCAGTGATGTCGTCGGGCGTCGTTCAGAAGGCCACAAGCCAGCGGGCTAGTAGCCAAACAACGCGGTGAGCAGCAAAAAGCAGAAGGGCCCCACGCCGATCGTGGAGATGCTGGGGGGCTGCTCTTCGGTGCTGGAGCTGCTCAGGGTCGGGGCTTCTCGGACCTCAAAGCACTCGCCAGGAAATTACTCGGCGGGCTTGCTGTGCAGAAGTCGTGCAGTCTTGGCAATAGTCGGTCCCTTGAGGTCTCGTCGCACTCACGGTTCTCAGCTTGACTGTAGAGGTGAGTAGAGGTCGGAGGTGCCAGGGAAGCCGGGTCTTGTCGAGCTGGGCAGTCGGATTCCGGAGGAAGGACGTGCAGCAGACCGCAGTGTTCTTGATGGTGCCTGCGGATGCAGGGTGACTACTCCTTAGTCACAAGGGAGAATCTTGAAGAAGGAAATCTTGAAGTCCTTTCGTAGAAAGTCGTGTCTTGATTCCAAAGATGATCTGATTTGGAAGGGGGCCAGTCCCTACCTTTATCTGGGAAAAGGGGGCTGGCACGCGACTAAGTCCTGCCCTATGGGTGGGACTAGGAGGGGGGTGGTTACACCCCTCTCCTTTGGCGGGCTTTCCCCAGGCCAGGGGCTGGAGTGCCCCTGGAACTGGTTCAAGCCGGCCTATGCATAGTGAGCACCGGGGTGCCACTTGCAGTCACCTTCCTCTGAAGCCCTGCCTACCTAGAATACACAAAACCCTGTCTGGGACGGTGCTGGCACCGCCCCTGGCAGGAAACCCTTTGTCCTTGCCTCCTGCTCTGGGAGGACTCCCAGCAGCAGGAGGGCAGACTTGTGTCTCGGTGGCAGCATCCATTTTGTGGAGCTAAGGCTCTGTTGGACTTTAACCGGGGTTACAGGTTACATACATGTCGTGTCCCTCTAGAAGGGTGGAATGCTAACCCCGTCGCCAGAATTGGCGAGGGGTTAGTATTCCAATTCGTATGACACCTTACTCGACATGTTTTACTAAAGCGATACCAGAGTTGGCATATAACCGCGAGGATTATAATGCACTTAAGAGTATATGGTATGCGATATCATGGAAACGGCTAAGGGATGGATCCCGAAAGCCGCAGACAGGCTCAGCTCATGCCAGAGCACTATCTCACACGATTCCAAGCACTCTGCCTTCAGGATTGTGAAGGCCTGCCATAGGAGTGACTGATAGGAGATCTGTGTGTCCATTTTAGGGTTAGATATAGGTATACTATATCTAAAGCAAAGGGTGATTACACCACCTTGCCCCAGCTGTCGTGCAGCCAGTTGTGTCAGATTTGGATGGCCAGCCAGGGGTGGTATAATACATGCTGCAGCCCCTGGTAGGCCCTGGGTACACCTATGCCCTGGGTACCTAAGGTACACTGTGACTGATAAGGTGACTCAGTATCCAATTAGATATGTACCTAGAGTACATGGAATCCATTTTACAGAGAGAGCAGTAGGCCTGGGGTCCTGAATAGCAGGGCCCCAGGTCAACTAAGTCAGAAAACCAGCAAAACACCAGGCAAAAAGTTGGGGGCAACCATAGTCAGGGATCTTCCTTCCTACATAACCCCCCCCCCCCCAAACGAAAGGAGATGAGGCTATCCTTGCCAGGTAAGCCTATATTGCCTGAGTGGCCATATAAGGAAGTACCAGCACTGGCATGGTTACCCCCTATCTCATGGTCCACTAAGCAATCCCTCACCCTAAGGGTATCTGAGGGTCTCCACCATAGGGAATCTCTACCTGTGGTGTGTTTTGGCAAAGGAAAAGGCTGGTGCTGAAATGGAGTACTGAAGTGAGGCTCCACTAATTTTGGGCTCAGCTTCCTCCAATCATTTTCTACCATATAGGCCTTTCTTTCCAAGACTGAGTTGTTTTGGGCTCTCAGGGTCAACCTCTGGCTACCTACAGCTGGAGGTTGGGTCCCTCTGTTTGGCTTACTGGAGGGACAGGTCAGGTTTGGGGCCCTTAGGTCCCAGGTCTGGCTGTGCCCAACAGTGTCCATCTGGGGGAGGTCCCTAACTAAATTTAAGGGGGATCCCTCAGGAGTTTGTTTTATTTTCACTTGGCTAGGACTGCTAGCTTCAGTGCCCTTAATCTGCTGATTGGGGGATTCTTTTGGACAGGGGGCCCTGTGGGGTCCAACACTGGCCTCCCTGACCTTTACAGCCCTGGGCTGACTGAGGCAGGGTAGAGAGGGGCAGGTTACCTGCTCCAGACTGGGTCCCACCTTGGAAGGGTCCACTGACATCAGGGGCTCTGCCAGGCTAGGCCTGACTACCTCTGGGGCAGTTCCTTCACAAGGGGTCAGATCAGTTCCCTGAGGAGGCTGATCCTTTCCTAGAGTCTGGTGGGAGGGAGATTTCTCTTCCTCCTCAGTGCTCTCTGTCTGAGTGGAGTGATCCATAGTTTCAGGCTTCACAACACTATCATCTGTCTGAGTTTGAGCTGTGGCCATCACAACTCTCCCAACCTTTTCAGGAGGGGGCTCAGTTTGGGTGTGGGCTGTGACCATCACAGCCTTTACAACCTGTTCTGGGAAGGAAGTTGTCTGAGATTGGGCTGTGACTGGCACAGCCCTCCTGACCTGTTCAGGGAGGACATCTCGGACTGGGGCTGTGGCGATCACTGCCCCACTAACCTTACCATGGAAGTTTACCATTTTAGAATGGGTTTCTTGCTCTACTTCAGCCCAGGCTGAGAGCTCTAAATCATTCCCCAGTAGGCAATCTACAGGCAAGTTTGGTGACACTGCCACTCTCTTGTGGCCAGTGACACCTCCCCAGCTGAGATTGACCACTGCCATGGGATGATCTCTCTGTACTCCATCAATATTGGTCACCTGGTATGTGGCACCAGGTAAAAGTTGCGCTGAGGGGACTAGACTCTCAGTCACCATAGTGATGCTAGCCCCTGTATCTCTATAGGCCTCAACTTTTATACCATTGATGAGGGGCTCCTGTCTGTACTTGCCCAAAGTGTTGGGACAAGTTGTGAAGTTGGCAAACCCCATGCCAGTCTCACAGACAAGAGTATCTAAGTTTGGGGACCTGGTTAGGCCAGAGTCCCCAGGAACTCCCAATGTAAATGCACCCAAATTCTTGGGGGCACTCCCACCACCTGGGGGATTACTACTAGTAGTAACAGGAGGTTTGGGAATGTTACTGGGGGGTATGTTCTCCTTATTGTTATTCTTTGGGCAACTGCTGTCAGTTTTCAAATGACCCACCTGTTTACAGGGATAACAATAAGGTTTATTCTGGTTATTAGAAGGATTCTGGGACCCACCCCCCTCAGAGGATTTTTGGGGCCCTGATGTGGTTTGATCTGGAGATTTATTCCCACCCTTCTCTTGAGGCTTGGTTGATTCCTTTTTCTGGTCACCACCTTGGTTCTTGGGCCTAATCCTGGTTCTGACCCATTTGTCTGCCCTCTTACCCAATTCTTGTGGAGAGGTCAGATCAGAGTCTACCAGGTGCTGGTGTAATAACTGGTTCTGACAATTATTTAAGACTTGCTCTCTCATAATAAGATTATACAATCATGTGAAGTCAGTAACCTTGCTACCCAGTAGCCAGCCTTCCAAAGCCTTAGTGGCACAATCAACAAAGTCAGAGCAGTCCTGAGACTGAGTTTTCTGGGTGTCTCTGAACAGCAACCTGTACTGCTCAGTGGTTAAGCCAAACCCATCAACCAGTGCATTTTTCAGGACCTGGTAATTGTTAGCATCCTCAACTCTAGTAGTGAGGAGCTTATCTCTACCTTTGCCATCAAAGGAGAGCCACAGTATAGCTGCCCGCTGACTTTGGGGAATGCCCTGCACAGTGCAGGCCCTCTCCAAAGCAGCCATCCATTTCTGGATGTCATCCCCTTGTTTAAAGGGGGGCACTATTTTTGTCAGGTGTTTAGTATCTAAACCCTTCTCTTTTTCTCTTGGGAGATTGCTGCCACCAGTGGGAGCTAACCCACTCATCTGCTGCTCTCTAGCAAAGGCAAGCTTCTCTTTGGCCAGGGCAAGTTCTTCCCTTTCAATCCTCAGTTTAGCTTGTCTCATCCTTGCTTCATGCTCTCTTCTCTGAGGGGAAGTCAATCTCCTCTGGGGAGAGTTCCTTCTCCCCTGAGAAGAGGCATTAGAGTGCAGAGATCTAATGGAGTCCCTAGAAAGAGATCTATCTCTCCTAACTCCAAGGTTAGGCCCACTTCGGGTTAGTACTGGGGGTCCCCCAGATCCTAGCCCAAGTAAGTCTAAGTTGGCCCTGGTTAGCCTTCTGACTACCTCAAGACCTTTGTCTACCTCATCCCCAGAGAGTTCCTCTTGATCCTCCTCCTCAACTGCAGTAGCAGTGTTGGGGAGGTCTGGATCCCCAGAGGTTCCTTCTAAGGCTGGCATATTCTCATGTAACTGAGAAATCTTTCTGGCATCATATGTCTCTAAGAGACCTATCAGAAAGGGAATGGTGGGGTTAGACCCCTGCTTCAGTTTCCTGGAGACACAGATCTGTCTCATCTCCTGGAAACTGAGAGCTGCATATCTTGAAGTGACCTGTGGGGGGTCAACACTTACCAGGGGAGTCTCAGTGGACTCTCCATGGGTAGACATGCTTTTCTAGTGAGGTGTAAGTGGTGCACTTACCTACACTATATGTTTGCCTACTGATCCCTTGCTAGAGTTGTAGTTTAGGGTGTGCTAGGCCCTAGGAGCTACAACAGCTGGTTCAGTAGAACTCAGAGTATTCTAAGCTAAGTTATATGTACCTTAGTACTTATGTGATCTTTCACAAGATATTCTTAGGATATGTGTGGTAAAACAACAGCAAGCTCAAATCCCAACCGCTGCTCACCAATGTGAGAAGTTGGCCTGATGTGCAGTGCTCACTATTCTAGTGATCACTATATATCAGTTCAAACAACCCTTATTGATGATTGGTTGTAAGTCAACCTTATAGACCAGCTATCCTAGTAGCATGGATACGAGCAGTCTAAGGCTAAGACTCTAGAGGGCGTGTTAAGCCAGCTGTTTTACCATCACATTACCCCTTGAACACCCAGTGAAAGGACACCACACAAGTGTTATGAAAATAAACAGTGTATTTATTAGAATCACAACAACCCTGTACTCTTTATGAGGACAGGGTGCTAGGCACACAACAAAACTCTTACGAAAATACTTAAGTTAGCACAGTATATACAAATGCCCGAGGGGCACGAAAAACCATATACTCTAAAAGTGGAATGCGAAATTACTAGCAGGTGTGTACAGTACTAATAGGCTTTGGAATCGCTAGGACTTGACTATAGAATCGTTAGATTACTTCTAGGAGACCTAGGGGACTCGGGTGCAGAGTGTGCACTCTCACGCGGGATGCGGGACAAAGTCTATGGAAGCTAGTAAAGTTAAAGTTAGTGTTCACGGGCGAACCCGACCTGGTAGGGAGAAAACGACAGTGGATCCTGACCCTTGGATAGTGAGGCTATGCTGGGGCACCGAAATGCCGAAGTTACCTAGCCCAGGGGCTGCAGCTGCATAGGTCTCAAAAGACGTCGGGAATCCTCGTTGCCGGACCAGGAGCCTGGAAGAAAGATGCTGGCAGGCGACCAGTGAAGATAGTTCGAGTTGATCCAAGCCTGGATCTGGAAGATGGATGACACCTGAAAGCAGAGGGGACCAAGTTCGTGACTACTAGCCAGTAGTCAGTGGGCACCAGGAGGGCACCGGATGGTAGTCACCTCGACTAGGTGAGTGGGCGACGCTGGCTCTGCAGATCTCACGGACCAGGAGGCGTTGTCGGCGACCAGGATGGAGAGGCGAGCTGTCCCACGATGGATGAAGCTGTCGGCGTCGAAGTTACCCAGGATTGGGCAACAAGCCTTGGCTAATTCAAGCCCACGCGGTGGACTCAAAATGGCGTCTGAGTGGACCAGGAGGGTCCAGGGTGCTCCTCTTCTGGGAGGGAGCAAGGGCCAGTCTGGAGCAACCAGACCAGCAGCAGTGATGTAGTCGGGCGTCGTTCAGAAGGCCACAAGCCAGCGGGCTAGTAGCCAAACAACGCGGTGAGCAGCAAAAAGCAGAAGGGCCCCACGCCGATCGTGGAGATGCTGGGGGGCTGCTCTTCGGTGCTGGAGCTGCTCAGGGTCGGGGCTTCTCGGACCCCAAAGCACTCGCCAGGAAATTACTCGGCGGGCTTGCTGTGCAGAAGTCATGCAGTCTTGGCAATAGTCGGTCCCTTGAGGTCTCGTCGCACTCACGGTTCTCAGCTTGGCTGTAGAGGTGAGTAGAGGTCAGAGGTGCCAGGGAAGCCGGGTCTTGTCGAGCTGGGCAGTCGGATTCCGGAGGAAGGACGTGCAGCAGACCGCAGTGTTCTTGATGGTGCCTGCGGATGCAGGGTGACTACTCCTTAGTCACAAGGCAGAATCTTAAAGAAGGAAATCTTGAAGTCCTTTCGTAGAAAGTCGTGTCTTGATTCCAAAGATGATCTGATTTGGAAGGGGGCCAGTCCCTACCTTTATCTGGGAAAAGGGGGCTGGCACGCGACTAAGTCCTGCCCTATGGGTGGGACTAGGAGGGGGGTGGTTACACCCCTCTCCTTTGGCGGGCTTTCCCCAGGCCAGGGGCTGGAGTGCCCCTGGAACTGGTTCAAGCCGGCCTATGCATAGTGAGCACCGGGGTGCCACTTGCAGTCACCTTCCTCTGAAGCCCTGCCTACCTAGAATACACAAAACCCTGTCTGGGACGGTGCTGGCACCGCCCCTGGCAGGAAACCCTTTGTCCTTGCCTCCTGCTCTGGGAGGACTCCCAGCAGCAGGAGGGCAGACTTGTGTCTCGGTGGCAGCATCCATTTTGTGGAGCTAAGGCTCTGTTGGACTTTAACCGGGGTTACAGGTTACATACATGTCATGTCCCTCTAGAAGGGTGGAATGCTAACCCCGTCGCCAGAATTGGCGAGGGGTTAGTATTCCAATTCGTATGACACCTTACTCGACATGTTTTGATAAAGCGATACCAGAGTTGGCATATAACCGCAAGGATTATAATGCACTTAAGAGTATATGGTATGCGATATCATGGAAACGGCTAAGGGATGGATCCCGAAAGCCGCAGACAGGCTCAGCTCATGCCAGAGCACTATCTCACACGATTCCAAGCACTCTGCCTTCAGGATTGTCAAGGCCTGCCATAGGAGTGACTGATAGGAGATCTGTGTGTCCATTTTAGGGTTAGATATAGGTATACTATATCTAAAGCAAAGGGTGATTACAGCACCTTGCCCCAGCTGTCGTGCAGCCAGTTGTGTCAGATTTGGATGGCCAGCCAGGGGTGGCATAATACATGCTGCAGCCCCTGGTAGGCCCTGGGTACACCTATGCCCTGGGTACCTAAGGTACACTGTACAGGGACTGATAAGGTGACTCAGTATCCAATTAGATATGTACCTAGGGTACATGGAATCCATTTTACAGAGAGAGCAGTAGGCCTGGGGTCCTGAATAGCAGGGTCCCAGGTCAACTAAGTCAGAAAACCAGCAAAACACCAGGCAAAAAGTTGGGGGCAACCATAGTCAGGGATCTACCTTCCTACACCACCCATCCTCCCTGTTCTGCGAACCGATATCTAGGGTTAAGGTCATCCCTTTCGGGGCCCTAGTTTCATGGCAACAGTGTCGGTTTTTATCATGGCCCTGCGTTTCTGGTGCGGAAAAGCTGTGTGTAAGAACTGACGTCAGCGCGCGAGGGCGGCGTCTAAGTACTTTGTTGACATCATCCCGGCGCCAACAACGCCGACGACGGAGCCGCAGACGACGCCTACTGACACGCAAGGGTACTGCTACGCAAAATTTTCCGGATCCAGTCTGACGTCTGGGGGTTATTCTAAGGTAAGCAATCTAAGTAACTAATGTTTCTTACAGATATATCGTTACCGAAGGTAAGTAACTTGTTTATTAATCACCTTGGCTTAACGCTGCGCTCCGCCACTTCCAAAATGCAGTGCTGCACCTTATTTACAAGGATACGGTGCAGCCCTGCGTTTTCCCCTGTGCTGGCACTAATTTTAGCTGCCTATTGCCAATTCAAACACCCTTGCACCATAGTGCAACGGTGCCTGCGTTGTAGTGAAAGATTGTTTATGTGCAGGAAGGGGCCCTTCCTGCACATAAGCAAACTGAAATGTCATTTTAGAACTTCTAAGTGTGCTGCTTAATGTAGCACACAGTTAAGTTGCAAAACATAATGTTTCTAAATTGGCTGTTCATGTGCAGGAAGGGTCACCTTCCTGTACATAAACAACCAATGGCCTTTTGCTGTTTGTGTGTGCTGCAGGTTTTCCCTGGTCACTGCACAAAAACAATCTAGCATACAACTGAGGGACCCTTGCAAAATGGTGCAAGTGTGGCTATGTTGGCAGTCAGCTGCCAAAACTGTGCCTTCGCAAGCAAAAAGGACAAGAATGCATCGTATTGCTTAAATACAGTGCATTCCTGCCATTAAACAATGTCGTAGTGCTGTGCAGGTAGGGGCCTTGCTGCGCTGCCCTATGCCAAAGTGCCATAAATGAGGCCCCCGTTGGCAGTGGTAGATGTGAGCAGATCATAACTGCAGATCATAACTGCTGAGCTCTGCTTCTGTTGTAGGATTCTACTCACGGGTAAATATTATTGAGCCGGGTTCACATTGCGTTCACCTCTAGCAAAAGTGACCTATTGTGGCCAACAGTCATTAGTGTGCAACACAATATCTTTGTTTTTGACCTAGTCCAGAATGGATGTACGTTGTTACAACGCATGCTTTTACCACGCATGCTGTAACAACGCAAGTTTTAAAACGCATTCCATTACAACGCATTACACTGGGGGGTGCTGGATAGTGAATAGTTTAATTTACTATTCCAACACCAGTCCCCGTGGACACTAGGGAAGGTGTTGGATAGTAAATTAAAACTATTCCCTATCCTAGAGTGCCCCCAGTGTAATGCGTTGTAATGGTTTTCGTTTTAAAGTCTGCGTTGTAATAGCACTGCGTGCTAAAAGTTGCGTAGTAAAGGTTGTTCCCCCTTTAGAAGCCTTGCTATGGCTTTAAAATCATTTCTACATAGAGCAAAAAGCAGTCATTTCTGAAATGTATTTCTTTGTTCTTACATAATTGCTTTGCTCCACTCATGATAGTGTCACTCAAATTGTCACACATAATCACATTAATGTCACACATATGTACACTAAAAATATGGAAAGACATAAGCAAACTTGACAACTTGCCAGCTACACGGACTCATAGTCTGACAGCATGAGCGTGTTCTCTGCAGCTGGGGCTCAGGGCCGGAGTGGGAACCCAATGCAGCCCTGGCAGCTTTCTCAGACCAGCCCCTGGGGAAGCACGGCCTGCCCCTGGGAAGCTGGAAATGCTTGCTTGCTGCTTTGGTTTTGGGGCAAGGCCCCCTGTAACAAAACTGCCCTTCCCCTGCTGTCAAACCAGCCCCCACCCGTCCAGCCTCCCGCGGAAACGCCCGATGCATGGTATGGCCAGTCTGGCCCTGTTGGGGCCCCTTCCACTGCTGGTGGTTGTGGGGGCACAGGAGCAGCAAATGCTGGTCTGGAGCTGCAGAAAGAGGCTCCTACACTGCCACCATTTTGGCCACGCCCCCTTAGGTACTTTTGAAAGAAGGAAATAATTGGTTACTTTGAATAGTGCCAATGATTGTGAATAATTAATTTATTTATATTTTGCACTTTGTATAGCATAAATTCGACCCGAAGGTATTGGAGCGCATTACATGAGCACCAGTTACATCACACAAGGACACATTCATTTTGTGTAGGCACGGGAAGTTTAAGTGATTTGTCCAGAATCACAGGATGTTGAGTTGACGCTGAGACTTGACCCTGCCTATGTTTGGCTGACAAAGACCGCAAGTTGCAGTGGATGTTTAGGTTTCATATATATGTATTTTGCCTTGTTTGCAGAGCACAAGTTCATATACTTTTAAAGTAACAAACTCATAGGAGGGCTCACACTAAACAACATTAAAAATGTAGCATTAAAAATACATTGAGCATAGACTCACTTTAATTTACAGTAGAAAAGATACTTTCTCTTGTATAATCTACTTTTCACAATTGGCGAAGACTGTTTTGTTCACTATGCCAGACTGTTAAAGTCTTATCTTTATACTTTCATTATAAGACTTCTCCAGATAAAGCGCCTTGAGTCACTATGTTTTTCCCTCTGTGTGTATATACAGGACGAGTTCCCAGAGGTGGAGACTCTTTGGCTGATGAGCAGAGCCTGGAACACAGGCATATTCCTCTACAGTGCCAGGAAGTATGATGACGCGGAGCGCTGGTGTGGCCTAGGCATGCGCTGTCTCAGCCATCTTGGATCTCTGAAAGGCAGCTATGAGGCTCAGGTGGGTACAATTACAGAGGGTAACCAATGATAATATGTGGTCGCTAGTAGGTCGTTATAGTTAGGACCTAGTATCCATAGCTAAAGCACTTTTTGACTTGTCTATATCTTTGGCGCTAGTTGACGAATCTTCACAAAATGTTCCAAAAAAGTGTGCTGGTGGGACTCGTGCATGGAAAGTTTCGGGGTGATCTGTCAAGCGGAGCTGAGAAAAACAGGGGGGAGTCTAAAAAAGTGCGCTTTCTATGTTAATTCCCGGAGGAATTATGAACACAACTAAATCCCGAACCACTGGACGCAATAACACTAAATTACATGGAAAGGTAGTGTTTAGTCCAAAAAGAGCCCTTTTTGTTATTTGGTGTAAATCCATTCACTAGTTTTGAAGAAATTTAAAGCAATCCATCTTTGAATATCTATGGTCGCAAAGACTTCACAAATCCTTTTCTCCTAGCTAGATTTTATTGGCTGCCAACACTTCAACCAGGTAGGGTTGGCAACCAAAAAAACAGAAAAGGAGGCAGAGTAGAAATACCCTGACTCCCTATGCTTTGTGCTGGCGTCTCCCTGGGACCCTGCCAGGGCAAAAATGCGTTTTTTAAAAACATTTTCGCCGAAAATCACGGCGTATTTGCAAAATCTGCGAAAATGAAAGGGAAAAAAACAAGCGTGGTCTCCCGCGCTTGTTCATAATGTAGCCCCTGGTTGGGCCAGGTTCCGGGGGCATGTGGCATTTTTTTTTACAAAAGGATGGACACGCATGGGTCCCCTTCTAAGGCTCTATTGCATCCCAGGGGCCACCACCTCCCCAGGGCTTTATAACTATAAATGAGAGGGGCCGCAAGGACTTCCTCGCTGGGTTCAAGGGAGCCACTGCGAACACCACCTCCCGGGGGCTTGGTTTTTTAAATGGAGGGGGGGGCGCTTCAACCACCCGCCTGGGGCTGTTTGAAGCCCTAGGGACCACCACCTCCCTGTAGCTAAAATAAAGGGGTGGCCGCATGGACCCCCATACCTCAGAGACAACAACCAACCCGAGCCTATGAAGTATATAGAAGGGGGCTGTGCAACACACCTCCTGGAGCTTTCAATGGCCCTGGGGACTGCCACCACCCCCATCAGGGCCGGCTCCTGCTATCTTCCGAGCTGCCCATCCTCAGGAGATAGCAGATTGCTTTCGCTTGGCGGAAGCAGTGACACTAACTCCACTCGCTGGTGGCGGAGTTTTCATCTGTCAAAGTGGCAGAAAAACAGATAAAATAATTGCTCCCACAGGCAGGAAGCGTAATTTTTGGCTGCTCCCTGCGCGTGCGAGCAATGCTGCCTCCTTCTGGTGGCGGGGGAGCTTTCAGGGACCACAGGGGCATTGGGGTTCCTCCCGTGGTTCCCAACTGTGCTCATTGGGTGCCCTGGCTGGGCACCCAGACATTTTTTGCCGGGCCCCAGGGTATGGGGTCCCTGGGGTCAAAATTGGCCCGTGGAGGGGGCCCCCCTTCCCTCTTTGAAATGAGCGAGTTCTGTCTTGGCCTCTCCTGCTAAGAGCAAAGTCCATAGTTCTCCCTTTAAATTACTACCAGTATGCAAATGTGCTAATCTCCTGAAATCTCTGCCCATTTTGCCTCACACCGTCCACTTTAGTAGTATGCAAAGGTCTTACCGACTTTTGCCAGGATGATGGACAGCTTAACAAAAGTCCCCTACTCCAGTTGGGTAGACATTTTGTGCTAAACTGGGGACTCTTGTTGGATAAACGGGTAAGTGAGGTTTCATTCTGCCCCTGATGCTCATTTTACAGAAATTAAACCTCAGCCGGAAGCACTTACAAACATAAACATAGCAGGAGCACCAGATGGAGTTCCATTTCTGCAAAGTACAAAGGATCCTAACTTTCTGGGCTTTGCGAAGGCACCACAAGTGTGTTTTTCAAGAAGTTCCACATTGAAAAATGATCTGAAATCCTCGGTGAAGTTGAATGCATCGTTGATCTATCGAAGTGCAGTCTGTAGTGACTGTGACGAGTGGGTTCTTTTTGGCTTCTCCTGGTGAGCGCTGAGTCCATGGTTCTCCCTTTAAATGACTATGAATATTCAAATGTGCAAAATCACCTGGAAGCTCCACCTTTTTGGCCCTGCCCTAGCCACCTTAGTAGTATCCAATGTTCTTGCTGCCTTTTGCCAGAATCATAGCTTACCAAAAGATCCCCAGCGCATTTCCCACCGATTTTGGTAACACATTCTAGATGCTGAAGAAAATGAGGACATCTTCACCAAACACAGAAGCACTTGCTCCAATAGGTAATAGGAATAACCCTCGTTTGGTGGAGACTCACCTCTTTGTAGTCTTGTTGTGTTCTCCATAGGAGTATTCATGTTATCACAGATTTCTGGATGAAGACGCACAAGGAACAATCACATTGCCGAAACACACATAAGGTCACTGGAAACATTTATTCGTGTTCCACTGTGGAACTGTAGTGTGTAATACGCACTAGCCATTTACTCAACTAGATAGCACTTAGTAATTAACCAGTAGAAAGCACTCCAGTTGGGTACACTTATTGTGCAAAGCTGTGGAATCTTGTTGGATAAACAGGCAGATGAGGTTACTTTTTGGCCCTGATGCTCATTGCATAGAAATTAAACCTCAACAGGAAACACAAATATATACAATGGGAGATGCCTCAGTTCAAGCTTCATTTCTGTAAAGGACTAATGATCAAACTCGCTGGGACGGACTGCTTCTCTCCCCTTGTGGCTGCGCTCGTGCCCTCCCACACACCTGCGTCACGTCGCACGCTGAGTAGAGTTGCAGTGGAGAGTCAGAGGCTACCGTGGCTGCTGCTACCAGGTCCGTGTTCACAACGCCCCATTTTGCCGAGTGGCCTTTAATTCTAATTTGCCCGGGACATTGTGTTGCCGCACAAGCTTGGTTTCCTTGCCCGATTTCAGGCCTGGTCCAGCCCTAAGCAGTGGTTATTTGTATCAAAGGGAGATCACACAGTGGAGGGGTTCTGAGCCTGCTACTTCGTTTTTGATCCAGAGCACTGCTTGCTTGCATGGGTGACACCTTATCTGCCACTCCACCTGACCCCCTTGCGGAGTTGAGTAGGTACAGATATAGGGTAACTGTGGGCAATGAACTCCGCTCCGCAAGCGGAGGTTGCGGAGATTAGCTAACTACGCATTACACTGAACAAACGGAATTCATGCAAAAACTCCGACTCCGCCACATAGCGGAGTTAGCTACTGCACCCACAACCCTTTGATAAAACAACTTTACCTTTACATGCTAAAAAGCATATAACCAATTCACAAAAGTGAGCTTTGAAAAATATCCGGCAATGAGAGAGGTGATGATTTTGGGGTCCCCATTAACCTTGGGGGAGGACCAAGCAGATGCCTTGAACACAAAGAGCATATCATGCTGAACGATACAGCTGTGGTCCACGTCCTCTTAGGACCACCCCAAGCAAAGGTATTTTGCATTCTAGAATCTTGTCCCATAATGCTTTGCAGGGCCTTTGGTTGGGATTGTATTTTTGCCATTACTGTGCTTGGGGTGGTCCCAGAAGGATGGCCTTTCCCTGCAACAATGACACTGTATTCCTACAACTTCTAAATTTGCTTTCCAATTGGTAGATCTTTCTCTCTCATGCCAACTAAGAACCTGTAATAGCAGTACCCCTTCAGATCTAAAGAAATGAAATGAATTTGTACTTTTATAGCGCACTAATACCCAGAGGTGTCCTGGCGCTGTACTCATACCGCTGTGGAACCCTTCCTGGCTTTTCCCTGTGAAATGCCCACTCCTGGGCACCCCCAAGGTGAGGCCAGGCATCCCAGCGCTGGTGGGGCCGTTGTGGAGATTAGGCAAGCTATTGCCCAGAGTTGCAGAGTGGGACCCATGATTAGAATAGGCACCGAGGCGAGAATTATCAGGTCCGGGGAAATTGAGCCCAAGACCTGCTGAGGCGAGAATTGAACCCTGGTCCTGGGCCAGACCTCTGCATCAGGGTCTGCCGCTCTAACCATTGAGCCACGCTTCTCCACAGAGAAGAGGCAGCCCACTTTCAGAAGGGGTACTTACCAAAGCAATATCGATTACCTCTTTTTAGATCTCTACTCTTGGCCCCTACTAATTGACATGAGGTTGAAAACAGATAAGAAAGCGATCACTTTCCCCTGCTCCTAACTCTCAAGGGCATTCCAGGAAACTCAGGCAAAGATTTGACCACAGAGGCTCTGGCTGTCACCAACAATAGGAGAAACGTCAGATGGGATGATATTGTTTCAAATCCTGATTCCTTAAGCAAAATATACACTTACTTAGAGCCCTTTCTGATATTACTGCGTGACCACTACATCAGCCCCACAGACATAGTAAATCTCCACAGTAATTGTTTTACTATCCTTAGGAATACTTGTTTCACCAAAACCATAGGAAACATCAACCACACTCATACCAACAACCACTCTTGGTACAATAAAGAGTGTAGTGAGGCAAAAACCTACCTTGTTAAATCTTTAAAAAATGGCCAACAGTCATTAATCCAGGAAGCAAGGGCCAGGTATTAAACAACCCTCAAAAATACCAAGAGAACATGGGACTCGCAAATCTGGTAGGATGTCCTAGAAGCCATTCGAAACTAAAAATTAAGCCACTTTCTGGCATATACTTAGCAATGGATATAAATCAAGCATAAGGAGACCAGAACCAAATATTTTACCCATGGACTGGGTGGCCAAATTCCACTCCCTCTACAAAAAGGGCAAACTAACTTTTACTGTGCTGGATTTTCCCACGCAGGAACCGATGCCCGAAGAACAACCCAGCACGGGCGGAGAATTTTCTTGGCCATGGCAAGAGCCCACAAATTCTGGTATTCACCCTGTGAGAAACACAATAGGCAATCGTCAAACTGAAAGCCAGAAAGGCTCCTGGTCAAACAAAATCCCTGGGTATCTGTTTAAATCTGTACCTGAAATCTGGGCACCATACTTAAACCGCATCTGTAGTTCTATTGCGGCAGGTGCACCTATCCCAGACTCATGGAAGGGAGTCCTCATATACAAGAAAGGCTTGAGATCGGTCCCGGCAAATTACCGGCCAGTAAACCTATATGTTGTTGCCTAGTCACAGCTAGTCACACACCCACTTATTCACCCATACAGCTGCTCATTCACCCACTTATTCAACCATACAGTCACTCACACACCTACTGACTCACCAATTCAGCTACTCACACTCGCAATCACTCACCCATACAGCATCTCAATAGAGCCACTCACACACCCACAAACCACTTACATACCCATTCACACATCCATACAAGCACTCACATACCTACTCTTTCTGGCACGAACATACCTGCATTTTGGTTTGACAAACTGTATCTCAGAAGCTTCGAGGACAGATTCTGATAGATCATCCAATTAATCAAGATCCAGTTTCAAGTAAACATGATGCACTTGATGTTTAAATCCCAGAAGGACATCTAAATCACTTTTTTTGTCATATTAAACTCAAGAATTTAGCTAAACAAATTAACAGAGTAACAGAGAGAAATCCACATCAGTGAGGCAGGTGAAACAAAAAAGAGCTGATATGGTCTGCATCTATAATGTTTTTATTAGAGGCTATGTCAATTCAGGTAGGAACTTAACAGCACCTGGCTGCGCTGGTAGAGCAACTCTTGGGGCCTATATGTATCCATGTGTGCCTGTATGTTTGCACATGGTTTTTATATGCACTTACCTCGTCCAAGGGAAGCAGAGTGCTATACAGGGTCAGAGACAAAGAATATGTCAACGTGCGATTCTAAGAGTAAGAGTGGAGATTGGTACTCCATCCATCATGCTGTAGTGTTTTGTACGGAGGTGCATATTTATGAATCTTTCACGCAGTGCAATGCCGCGAGCCCATGTTGCAAGGGTGCCTGCGTTGTAAGCAGGATTGATGTGCAGGAAGGGACACCTTCCCGCAGAACAAAAACGCCTGTGAGGCATGTTCCTCTTTCTATATGTCCTGCAAAATGCAGCACATGAAGAAAGAGGAAATAAATAGGAGAAATAAAGATATTTCTCCTCGTCGCGCCTCACCTTGAGAGGTGTAGTATTTTGACGCATTCCTAGGTTTACCACTAATGGGAAATGTGGGAACGTACCAGAAACCATGGATGGATGTGTGGGAACAAGCATGGACCGGCTCCCTGGGTCACAGTGAAGCAAGGCAGCGATATGTGCTTCCTTGCTTTAATCCAGATCTATAAAGCCGTGCAGGGCCACGCAAGGTGGCCGCTTGCGTAGGTTGATAAATATCACTTAGGTTTTGCGGTGCCATTCCGTCCCCTTGCGTGGCGCAAGGGCGATGCAAAACCTTGATAAATCTGGTCCTCAGTTCTTTCCTAAATTAGAGCAGCCTCGAGTCGGTTCTGACCGATAAGGTGATGTGGTTCGAGATCTCGGCTTCATAGAGGTAGAAGGCGTGTTGCCTTTTTTATTGCCCTTCTCTGTTCCCAATCTAGTGGCGCCCTTGCGGTGAGTGTGCTAAGAGAAAGTGGAAATGGTGAGATTTCCAGCTAGGTGGGTAGAGGTGCCATCAGAGCAGGTTTTGTAACTGGTGCCTGTGAATCGACATTGCTGCAGAACTTTCCAGATCTAGCCTGAGAGTCTGGGAATAGGGTTCAGGTTAGGAATCTTCAGAAAGGAGCATCCGTTATAAATGTGTATTTAGTGGGCATGCACTATTTTAGTGAAGGCTTGTAAACTACTTCTGTTCAATTTTATTTCCCAGATGACTGGTTTCTACGGTGAGATTCTGGACCGACTGGACCGGGCGAAAAGTCTCCTACCCCCTGAGGAATAGCAGCTCTACAGGTCAATTCAAAGTGTCACGTGGCACCCATGAAGTGGACCCATGGTAATGGAGATAGTCACTGTGGCATTGCCGAGAATTCTCTGACCTACTTGCTCTGGGTCATCTGTTTACTCGAGGCATGGAATGGCTAATATCAGGTGCAACTGTAATGCTCCTCTTTTCTAACTTTTCAATTATTACCTGTTTTATATGTTCTAAAACATGTGCTTGTGTGTTTCATATGGTGGGTTGACACTGGCAGGGTGTGCAGGGAGGTCACAACCTTGAGAACTGCCCGGGTGCCACTTGGATTGTAGTTCTGCACATTAAAGAAGTAACTCCTGAACTATCTCATTTCTTGTGTGTTTTCATGTGTGTTGGTATTTCTCTATGTGTCTCACCTTTCATATGGATGGACTGCTTTCACACCCAAATGCACTGCAACCTTCACAGAAGCAATGCTCAACACATCTGTAAATCTACCACAAACACTCTTATTTGGCTGTGCTCCTCATAATGGAATATGGGCCTGCCACATTTCCACCTGTGTGACCTGCAGAAGTTATAACCTGTTCTCCACGAAACAACAGCCCAGCCATATGCTAGCAGCCTGCTCATAAACCTCTTTTTATTGACAGTGAGGATCACACACAATGTGTGAGGGAACTGTGAGCATTCAACAAAGCACTCTGGGAAAATCTTGAGCAGGTTTAAAGGCCATCTAAAAAACGTGGTATGGGATTCTCCCAAAAAATGCTGTTTGATAAGTAGTGGAAAATGGTGCATTTTAAGGCACAGTGACCAAAAAAAGTAATCAACACATAAGATTCAAAGACCACATCACATGGGGGCTTATGATGTCGTCTCCAAGTGGCTACGGCAACTTTTAAGAGGTTTATGAAATCGAGTGGTGCTCTGCACACATACTGTTCTTCATCTGTCCATCGACAGAGATGGCCCACCTCCTAATGCCCAGTGGCAGGTACTGCCAGCTCCCATATCCCGAACCACACCTGCCTGCAGTAACACTTAAAGCAAGCTTCCACAGACCAACAGTTACAGGTGAGCACGCCTATTTAGGAGTCAGATGTAATAATGGATGTTTCTGACCTTTTACCTTCTACCTCTCCCTATAATATCCCTCACAATTATGCAACATAATTCGCTCTCCCCTAGGAGACCCCCACCCACTACGCCGGACACACGCTTGACCCAGTCTTCTCCTCAAGCAAGTACATCTCCTTCAGCCACGCCACCGGACTCCACTGGACAGACCACAGCTGCGTCCACTTCAGCTTCAGAAGAACCACGACTCACCACCTCCCGCAACAGGCCCCCCGCAGAAGCTGGAACAAGATCACCACCGACCAGCTCACCACATCACTGAGCCAGAACCCTCTCGCCAGCTCAACGGACCCCAACCAAGCAGCCAACAACCTCGCACAGTGGATCACCAACTGCGCTGATGCCCTCGCACCTCTGAAAAATCATCCCAGCAGGCCCGGCAGCAAGAAAGCCTCCTGGTTCAACGACGACCTCAAGAACTCCAAGAAAAACTGCCGCACCCTCGAGAAAGCCTGGCGCAAAGACCCGACTACAGACAACATGGCCGCCCTCAAGCACGCCTCCCGCAAACACCACCAGCTGATCCACACCACCAAGAAGACAGCATTCAAGGAACGACTAGACAACAACGCACACAACAGCAAGGAACTCTTCAGCATCGTCAAAGAGCTCTCCAACCCCAGCGCCGGAAACAACGACATCACTCCCTCACAAGACCTCTGCGACTCTCTCGCCTTGTTCCACAGCAAGATCGACGACATACACAACAGCTTCGGTGCACAGACCACGCACCCAACCACCGAACCGACGCCCCCCACCACCACCCTCCGCGCCTGGACCCCGGTCAGCACCGAGGACACCATCCACACGATGTACACCATCCACTCCGGATCACCAACCGACCCATGCCCCCACTACGTCTTCAACAAGGCTGACTCCGCCATCGCACCCCAACTCCGGGACATCATCAACTGCTCCTTCAACACCGCCACCTTCCCGGAGAGCTGGAAGCATGCCGAACTCAGCGCCCTCCTGAAGAAACCATCAGCAGACCCCACCGACCTCAAGAACTACCGCCCCATCTCGCTCCTCCCTTTCATTGCCAAAGTCATCGAGAAGACCGTCAACAGACAGCTTGCCGCCTTCCTCGAGACGAACGGATCCCTCGACCACCCGCAGTCCGGCTTCCGAGCCAACCACAGCACCGAGACCGCCCTCATCGCAGCCACTGACGACATCCGAGCCCTGCTCGACAACGGGGAAACAGCGGCCCTCATCCTCCTGGACCTTTCCGCAGCGTTCGATACTGTCTGCCACCACACCCTAGTGCAGCGCCTCAGCAACATCGGAATCCAAGAGAAGGCACTAGAGTGGATAATCACGTTCCTCGCCGGAAGAACCCAGAGAGACCGCCTCCCCCCGCTCAGATCCAAGGCCACCGAAGTCATCTGCGGCGTACCACAAGGCTCATCACTCAGCCCCACCCTCTTCAACATCTACATGAGCCCCCTTGCAGCCATCGCACGCCAACACAACCTCAACATCATCTCCTACGCCGACGACACCCAGCTGATCCTCTCCCTCACCAACGACCCAGCCAGCGCCAGAACCAACCTACACAAAGGAATGAAAGACGTAGCCGAGTGGATGATGAACAGCCGCCTGAAGCTGAACTCAGACAAGATGGAAGTCCTCATCCTTGGATCATCACCCTCTGCCTGGGACGACTCCTGGTGGCCCCCTGCCCTGGGCAACGCACCCAAACCAACGGACCACGCACGCAACCTGGGCTTCATCCTGGACTCCTCCCTCTCGATGACCAGACAAGTCAACGCCGTCTCATCATCATGCTTCAACATCCTTCGCATGCTCCGAAAGATCTTCCGATGGATCCCCACCGAGACCAGGAAGACGGTCACCCAGGCACTCGTCACCAGCCGACTGGACTACGGAAACACCCTCTACACCGAAACCACAGCCAAACTACAGAAAAGACTCCAACGCATCCAGAACGCCTCCGCACGACTCATCCTGGACATCCCCCGACACAGCCACATCTCCGGACACCTGAGAGACCTACACTGGCTCCCCGTCAGCAAGAGAATCACGTTCCGACTCCTCACCCACGCACACAAGGCCCTCCACGACCTGGGCCCCAGGTACCTCAACAGCCGCCTGACCTTCTACACTCCCACCCGCCAGCCACGATCAACCAGCCACGCCCTCGCCGCCGTTTCACGCACCCGAAGAGCCACCATGGGAGGAAGATCCTTCTCCTACCTGGCAGCCAAGACTTGGAACTCCCTCCCAATCCACCTCCGTCTGACCCAGGACCACCTCTCCTTCAGGAAGCAACTCAAGACCTGGCTGATCGAGCAGTAGCGGACCCCCCACCCCCCAAGCGCCTTGAGACCCTCCGGGTGAGTAGCGCGCTATACAAATACCCTGATTGATTGATTGATTGATCCTACAGGATGGAGCCAGAGCAGCATCGGAGTCCATAGACGTGGCAATGGATATAGCGTCTATAGCTTTCCCCCAGATGGCTGGGGCGGTAGCGCTACGGAGGCAAGGATGGCTCAAAGCTACATACTTTCGACCGGAGGTCCAGTCTAAAATCTTGGACATGCCATTTGATGGCGAAAGTCTCTTTTGTAAGCAGATTGACGAGGCGTTGCAAGGGATAAAAGCAGATACCGATACTGCTAGATTCTTGGGATCATTACAGCAAGGCCGTTATCAGTCCTTTCGTGGTCGAGGATCCAGAGGACACTTTCAACAGCAACGTTCCTCTTACCAATCTAATCGGTACCAACCGTACGATCAACAGGGATACCGTCAGTACTCCTCCAACCAGCAATATCGGTGATGTCTGTCAGGATTTCTTCAGTACCTGTCATTTCACCTGCTTCATCTGATAAAAAAGCATCGAGGAAAAGCCCGTCGTCGACGGGTCTTCCGTCGACGATCAAATCACCGTCTAAGAAGCATTCGTCATCAGTTCCGTCGACGGCCTCATCGACGGCTCCCCCGTCGACAAAGGTTTCATCAGCTCCGTCGACGAAGACCCCGTCGACGAAGACCCCGTCGACGAAGATCCCGTCGACGACGAGCCCGTCGACGAAGATCCCGTTGACGACGAGCCCGTCGACGAAGATCCCGTCGACGACGAGCCCGTCGACGGCCCCGTCGACGAAGACTTCAGCTCCATTGACGACAGGCTCGACGACGAAGAGTCCGTCGACGGATTCGTCTACGAGGATGTCGTCGAAGAAGGCCTCGTCGACGACAACAACGGTGATGACGGTGCCGTCGACGACAGTTCCGTCGACGACAGTTCCGTCGACGAACGCATCTGTTTCTATTACACCGTCGACGGGAGCACTGGTTTCTTTGAATGTGCCGTCTACGCATCTATTGCCCACATCTCCGGCAAGAGTGCAATATACCCATTTCCAGATGAAGTCATTTCACAGGCAGAGTTATTCTCATATATCTCCTCTCTTGCCTTCACATATTTTGGAAACCTACGTAGAGGAAGACTCTGACGATGAAGGGGATGATGAAGAGCCTTTTGGAGTGGCCCATCACCCTTCCCAGTAGAATATAAAATATCAAGAGGATGACGATGATGATGTTCATTATTATCAGGAGAATTTAGCAACTCCTTATCATCCTGAGACGCAACGCACGGAGGACACAGCCCATCTTCCGTCTTCTTTGATTCAAGATTTGCAGGCCATGCTGGCTGACTATCGCCAGAGGTTTCCGCCAACTCTGCCTAATACGAACGAGCAGCCTGTGCCAGTGGAGATGCCGAGGCATTCTCCACCACATCCTTCACAGTCTCCAAGGCAGGAGGTTGACCCTGAGACTGGGGGTGATGATGTTGACGTCTCTTCTCCAGATGAGGATGAAAGAGAGGATGGTAAAATCCCGGATTCCACGCCTACGGAACCGTGGAATGATTACGTCATTCCTATGCCCTCTCCTAATTTACCACGTCCTTCGGATTCTCCGCCAGAAGACATCGGAGGTTTTCATAACATCATGCAACGGGCAGCCGCTAGATTCCAAATTACAGTTTCGGTTGAGCAGACTGACTGTTTTCTGCATGATTTTAAAGAAGGGTATAGAAGGGTATCCAGATCTATACCTATCATTGAATATATTTGGAAGGAAGGGATTAACATAATGAAGACGCCAGCTTCCATCCCGGCGGTTCTTCCAAGAGTGGACAAGAAGTATCGAGCACCACCGGATACTCCTTCGTGTTTGATTGGTCACCCACGACCTGATTCAGTAATTTTACAGGCGGCTCAACAGAAATCCAAGAATCCAGCAACTCCAATTTCAACACCTCCTGACAAGGAGGGCAGAAGATTGGATGCGATTGGGAAGAAGTTCTCAGCTAATGCCGCTGCTACTGTTAAGATTGCTAACTCTTTAGCAATTTTAGCACGTTATGACAGACAAATGTGGTCAGATCTGTCAGAATTCATCAACCTTATTCCTGAGGACAGTGTTCAAGAAGTCCGGAAGGTTGTCATGGAAGGGGAGCGGGCGGCTTCAGAGATTATTGATTGCGCCCTAGATATCTCTAATACAGCCTTCAGACAATTGGCTGGGTCAGCAGTTCTCAGACGACAAGGATGGCTCAGGGCAACTTCTCTTAGACCTGAAGTCCAGACCAAAATTCTTGACATGGCCTATGATGGAGAGTTGTTGTTTGGCAAGCACATAGATGAAGCTTTGCTTGCGATCAAGACGGATACTGATACGGCCAAATCGCTTGGTACCCTACAGTATAAGCGAGGATATTTCAGAGGAGCAAGAGGCCGTGGCTTTTCTTCCAGAGGACATTATCAGAATCAGCAAAACCGCCAGTATCAAACTCAGAATAAGCCGTATTACCAACAGTCCTATAGGCAATCATCGTCCGCGGGTTTCTCTCGTCAAGGAGGAAAGCGACGTTCTAACTACCAGGGACGCGATTCAAATAAGCGCCAGTGAGCTTTGCCGGACACCATCCATCCTTCCTTCCCTCCCTGTGGGCGCCAAGATCTCCGTCTTTTATCAACAGTGGCGGAAGATAACTTCAGATCAGTGGGTTCTGGACATAGTCAAGAACGGACACACTCTGGAGTTCTTGCAGAAACCTCCAACATCACCGCCCAGGGGTCCACCTCCCCCTCGTCTTCATTTGTTATTCATGGAAGCCATGAAGATGCTGCACAAGAATGCGATAGAAGGAGTTCCAACATCCCAGAAAAATCAGGGGTTTTATTCTCGCTTCTTCCTTGTGGAAAAGGTTTCAGGAGAGTGGCGTCCAATTTTGGATCTACGAAAATTAAACAAATATCTGAAAAAGCAGAGTTTTCGCATGGTGACGCTCACGGATGTCCTCAATTGCCTCATAAAAGGGGATTTCATGGCTTCCCTGGATATGGAAGACGCTTACTTCCACATTCCCATACACCCAAACCACCGCAAGTATCTGAGATTCACAGTGGCTGGTGTCCATTTTCAATTCAAAGTGCTCCCTTTCGGCCTGAAATCTGCACCGAGAATCTTTACCAAGACTCTAGCTCCGGTTGCAGCTGCGTTGAGGTCACAGGGAATACAAGTGTTCCCGTACCTCGACGATTGGTTAATAAAAAGTCCAACAAGAAGTTCAACGAGGCAATCGGTCAAGAGTGCTCTATCAATGTTCTCAAATCTGGGCCTGACCCTCAACGTCACCAAATCTCAACTGCAACCCAAACAAATTCTAACATTTCTGGGAGCAGTATTGGACACTTCTCAGTGCAAAGCTTTTTTGACCCAAATTCGTCAAGACAGGATCACAAAGCTGGCAAGTCAAATAAGGACAAGAAAGTCTCTTTCGGTCCGACAATATGTTTCCCTGCTAGGGATGTGTTCCTCTGCACTCCATCTAGTCCCACTAGCTCGACTCAGAATGAGACCTCTCCAGGAGGAATTGCATCGGCAGTGGCGGCAGATAGATGGCTCATTCGAAGACCGCATCAAGGTCACACCCAAGATGAAACAGGCTTGTGATGTATTCCTATAGGTTCTGAATCGATCCCCCTATTCCTGACCCTATTCTGGTTAAACAAACCAACAAGTTAACTAGCAGTCAGCCCATGAGGCAGAAAACCCCCATGATGCAGATACGGTTATCTGACGCAGTCACACTACGGCACAGGAACGTGTTATCTGATTAGGTCATAACGCTTGCGATCTAATTAGACAAGCGATATTCCTCCAGCCCCTGATAAGGCATACGGAGTTCTCATAACAAATCAAACCTATGACAACCTGGGCAAAACCCTGCGGCCATTGTTTTGATTTCACCGAGAACTTCAGCAAAAGAATTTGCTAACGAGCAAGTCGTATGACATCCTTATTGACGTATCTATGTCCATCCTTACGTCAATCTCGGCACCTTAAAGGTATAAATATTACCGATATTGCCCTATGCAAACACACGCGGTGGTGACGAGACGGAGCAGCCATACTTGCCGAAGCCCAGAGCAGAGCAGACCCCGCTGGCGCAGCCCCGCCTTCCTGACGCGCTGAAATCGAGCAGCTGCCCATTTCTCCTGCCGAGAAATCCAGCACCAGCGCTTCCGGGTAGCCCTCGCAGGCAGCCTGGAATATCGAGACCAGAGAGAGAGATACCATCCCTCATTCAACCTAGATTCCAGGTACAGAACTGAATAACCCCTCACAGAGAATTCTTTAGTTATTCACTTGGCAAAAACAAACTTAACTTAAACTGTAACTTTCTATTCCCGCCCACGTATTAGGCTTAGGTCAGGTACACGGGGTAGGCGTATTTAGAAACACCAGTTGAGTACGTTTAGTCAAATGTATATGTGTATGTAATATATTTTATTCATTTTAAACCTTCATATGGCTTAGAAACCATATCAATGTTTTTACAGTATTATTTCATACTATTGCTTTTAATGTATGCACTTTACTTAACTATAAGTATTGCAATAATATCGATCCATTTCTCTTGTATGAGAAAAGAGACTGATCAATAAATAACACCTTTTTATTGAACACGCCCGTCTCTTCCTTTTCTCTACATTCTGATGAGACTAAGAATGCACGTACTGACTGAGTAAAATAAATTGCCTTTTGTTCACACGACTCTCGAGATACACTCTTGATTAGGGGAGAGCAAAGTTGTCATGTTCTATGGTTGTCAGAAACTAAATCCCTTCTTGTCTAATCAGGGAAGTTAATTCCTTCCTGAACATTCGAGAAAGTTTCTAGTGAACTCTGAGCTAGCTGGCAAACCCAAAACTTTAAGTCTAATATCGACAGTAGTAGACCTAGTTAACGTCTGGTCTAGGCCTTTACTATTGAAGGTATTATTCCAATGCGCAGAGCCTATTGGGATAATAGGAACTACACTACATGGCGCCCAACGCGTTTGGAAAGGGCGATAAAACTAACGTAAGACATTTAAAGTAACTCAGTCGTGCTTTCTCACTCAGACCCCTTTTTTCCCATTATACTCCAAAGACGTCTGGAGTGGGTAAAAGGTTATATCCGCCAGACCTCGCAGGAGGGAACTCCTATGTATGGTTCTTGGTATAGTCAACGTTGAAGGATACACTGTTCCAAAATATTGTGCATCTAATCTTTGTTTCCATAAGAAACCTGATCTGCAAACAAAAAAATAACCATCCTGTCAGTAAAATGGGAGACAGTGATGAAGAAAGAGAGGCAGTTAGATTAGCAACTGAACTCGCAGCAGCTGATGCTACAATGCAGGAAGCAGACCCGGATATAATACTTATCCCGGCCATCAAAAGGAAATCTATAACCATAAAACTTATAGAAAATGGACTGACACCTAGAGGTGGTACAGTCATATTCGTAATTGAGGCACACGAATATCGGCAGACAGAGGTATACTATTCATGGATAAACTTTCCAGCAGCAAATCCTGTAACAAAGTACTTCCACTATTGCAAAATAGAGGAACCTCCTGAAACGTACACTCCTTTCGAGGAGGTGGAAGTACCACTCAAATTTCAAGAGCATTTGCTCTTATTTGATGGCGCCCTAAAACATAATAATCACATCACCAGGCTCGGTCCTTTAGGTAGACCAGGAGCAACGTGGCCGGTCCTAGCCGGATACACACCACATCCAGACATCGACGGGATGTCTGCAGCTAACCTGTTAACACAGCTAAAACAATTAATAAAAATACATAGACAATTAGTCCAGTATGTGATGCGGACTTCTACAATTCAGCCAGCAATTAAAATTCCACAGCTGACCCCTCACCAGGGGAACACAAATAAAATTACACCACAGAACATACAATCCTGCCTAGGTAAAGTACCGGCTAAACGGGAACAAATACCATTCTGGTTGGCACAGAAAATCACCCAAATAGAGGCGGTGTTTCCTGACACCACCCCATTAGAAAAACACAGGATTCTGACTATCTGTCTTCCAATGGGAATCGCACCACACATTGAGGACTGTGACACTTGGGGTACAGTCTTTGCTTCCATCTACACAAAAACGCACGGTGTTCCATCCATTTCGGTAATACCAGATGTGCTAAAACAAATTCAAGATGAATATGGTCCAGAACCCGCTTTAACTCTTGGTATGAAATTACTAAAAGACTTCAAGCAGGTCTCAGCTATATTATTAGCCAACATAAAGGGAGAAGCAGCAAACGTGGCGATCCACCAGAGGTTAAAGGAGACAGATATAGCAGACCAACCAGCTGAAATTGCCAGAATCATAGAAAAATCCTATGAGGAACTAGGTAGAGATAGTTTAGGTGGAATACCAGTAAAACCACAACTGATTGAAAGTCCTGAAAAAATATTTTTTAATAATAATTCAACATCACAGAAAAAGAGCTGGGATGGAAACAAACAATCCAATCCCAAAGAAAAGAAATTCCAGTCCAGAGGAAGGTCTCCTAGGCGAAGAGAGAAATCTCCGAACCAAAGACACAGGTCACCCCAGAGTGACCCCTCTGGGAAAAGATATAACCTTAGAAACAGGGATAATATAAAAAAGCCTGATAGATATCAAGACATTGATACACGTCCCTCTCAATCTTTTCAGACTTCCTCGCAGAAATCGGAAAGAAGAGGACGATCAGAACAAAGAGAAGAGCACGCCAAGTCCAAAGACAAGGAATCTGCTCAGCTAAAAAAGAAATTACAATTTCCAAAGAAGAAGGTAGCCAGCATTAAAATAGTTAACAATGCCGAGAATTCTGAGGACACAACTGAAAAACGGGGAATGGGCTCAGACAATGCTAGACAGCGCAGCAGAAGTGAGCATAGCTCGCAAAGTCCTTATGAATCATCTGGAGACAGTGGACACGAATGAATATCTTCAAGTGGAAACTGCAGACACCAGAGTTAGCAAACCTCACAAAATATACGAAATAACATTGCGTATAGAGGGGGATAAGACTAGAAAAATAAGGGGACTATTTTGGGATAATCTCTCCAAGGGCTATGATATCCTTCTAGCTGAAAAAGACTGGCCACCAGAGTTTGTCAGGGATTGCCCTCATGGCGAAGAAGTAATTATGCCTGCCTTCTCAAATCATATCCCAATTCATAAAAAATACACACTTGCTAGAAAGTGGGCAGTGGCTCTAGCTCCTGCTTTATATAAAAATCACGTGGGATGGGATGAGGACTCTCCTCCTCACAAAATCCAGTTAAAATCACAACCTACTGCACAAAGGCAGTATCCAATTAAGCAAGAAGCTAAAAAACAGGTAAAAGAAATACTAGATCAGCTAGAATACCAGGGGGTGATTGAAACTTGCACCTCACAAATGAACAACCCTTTGTTTCCGGTCTCCAAACCAGACAATTCATATCGTCTAGTTTTGGATTACCGACACCTTAACACATGTTGCAAAACTTTTGCAGTGCAAAATTCGCATAGTGCTGCACTAATGAATAACATAGTGCGCAAAAAATACAAAACAACCTTAGACATCTCTAATGGATTCTTTTGTCAAAACATAGCACCAGAGAGCAGATATTTGTCTGCGTTCTCAATAAATGGCACTCAAAAACAATTCTGTCGGTTAGCCCAGGGGTACAAGAACAGCCCGGGAGTATTCTCAGCGAGAGTAACAGAATTACTACAAATATATGATGATGAAGCATTATCTTATGTCGACGACATTTACTTAACAGATGATGACTTGGAGACTCACTTGAAGAGAGTGAACACCATAATACTTGGGTTCGCAGCAGAGGGTTACAAATTCAACTTTAAAAAATCCAGAATTGCCCATCTGACAGTCCTGTTCTTAGGATATGAATTATCAAGTGAAGGCAAAAGCCTGGCCGACAAATTTCCTAGAGAAATGTGCCGTAATCCAAGCACCTAGAACACTAAAAAACCTACAGTCGATTCTAGGCTTCCTAAATTTCGGAAGAACATACATTGCAAATTATGCAGAAAGGGTCAAACCCCTATATGATCTGATAAAACCAGATTTAAAAGATCCAATTGGACTCAAATACACACAGAAATTTTGAGATCCTTACAAACAGACATGCTAATTAAAACAAAATTAGAAACACGTGATAACACACGCAATCTTGTGATTCGAGTCATCCCAGGGAGATGCGGATTCACATACCTGACCTCTAATGAGGGAGAAAAGGTACCAATTGCATTCAAATCACACTTGTACACTAAGGCTGAAATGAAATTTAGCCCTACGGAAAAAATTCTAACCGCAACACAGACAGCTATAGCAAAAGAACGAGCCCTGGCACAAGGTAAACGAATAATAATCGTGACACCGATACCAGCCCTAGAGGCGGTAACAAAGGCAAGCATTCCAAATGCTAAAGCGCTCCATCCTAGATGGATACAATGGGCTAATTCTCTTGCTGCAACGGACGTGGCATACGAATTTGATCCTAAATTAAAAACACAAGAATTTCTCCAATATGAATTTGAATGTCCTCCGCCGACCGAAATTCTGCCTCTAGATCATTACGGCTGTATAATATATACAGACGGATCAGCACAACCCGCAGTCGGGGGTAAACAAGCTTATAGTGCTGCGTGCGCGATTGTTAAAGGTCGCTGGCACGAAGGGAAATTTAAACCAACCCTCACTAAAACGCAATCTCTAGGAGATTGCACAGCTCAGCGAGCTGAACTACTGGCATTCAAGATGGCGCTTGAAAATACCGATCGAGAATTCCCCACGCTCATAGTGTGCGATTCGTATTATTGCGTTCAGTCTTATAATGAATACTTGCAGATCTGGCTTCAAAATGGTTTTAAGGATGCAAAAGGAGGCACAATCAAGCATAAAATGCTCTGGGAACAAGTAGTTCTTTTACAAAAAGAACTACCAAAGACTCACGTGATACACACACTGAGTCATCAACGTGATGGCGTTCACGTTGCAGGGAATTCATTGGCTGATGAGGCCGCGAAGGCAGCTGTGCAAACGGCTTCCGTAGCTGCCATCACCCGGTCAAAAACAAAAATAGACAGCGAAATATTACAAGCTGTCAGCGCTTCAGAAAAGGATTCGATAGAAACACTCCCGAAAGGCTTTCCAGTAAAATACTCATACATAACTGATGCAAACAATGTTCCTTTTGCTCGAATCCCTGGAGTGGGGGATAGGGCAATTCCAAACATGGAACATAGGTTAGGACTAATAATAGCGGCACACGAAGGGCTTGCTTCTATCCATGCTGGCGTCTCAGCCACAGTATCATTATTAAAACAGAGATACTGGTGGCCACAAATGAGAAGACAAACAAGGAACTATGTTCTAGAATGTGAAATTTGTCAAAAAATGAAAGTATCAACGGTGAGACGTCCAGCTCAGACGCCCCTTCTAATCTCGGATAAACCATTAGCCTGTGTTTATCTAGATCACTGCGGTCCCTTACAAAGGGACGGTAACTATAAATATATCTTGGTCGCAGTGGATTCATGCACGAGATTCATATGGATGTGGCCCCAGCGAACGGCTGACGCCAGAACTGTTATAAAAGATTTGCGAGTCTTTATCGGCACATACGCAATTGGCATGCTGCATTCGGACCACGGTCCTGCTTTTAGCTCTAGAGCTTATAAGGAGGCCATGGTCAGCATGGGCGTGGCATTGCGGTACTCTTGTCCATTTCACCCTGAGGGGAACGGAATTGTTGAAAGAAAAAACCGTGACATAAAGCAGTCTATAACGGCAAAGGTATTAGGTTCGGGAGCTGGGTGGGTCAAACATCTAATAAGTGTCCAACGTAGTCTAAATAACTTGCCAAGAAATTCTCTGAAGGGATTCAGTGCGTACGAATTATTATTTGGAACTAGGATGTTGATCTCTGACATTGATAGTCAGACTTCAGTGGTGAAAGAAAAAAGCTTTGATATCAAAGACCGTTTGGCTATTTTGCAGGACTTAAACAAAACAAGAAAAGACCTAAGCAACATAAAGTTGAAACAACAGCCAACAACCACTGAAGAACCACCACCTGTCCCAGCAAGACCTGTCTGGATTCCAAAAGTCGGGGATCTAGTCAGGGAAAAGATCGCGGTAAAGAAGGAATTTGGGCCTTCTTACAGAAAAGCAGTTCCTGTCTTGTCTATCAACGGGACAAGATCAGTTGTACTACCGCCACTTGCTGGTAAAAAGGAGAACCGAGTTGTATCCATCGACCTGGTAAAACCACAATCATGTGGCCGATAACAAACAGTTGGCCAAGTGGACTCCCAATAAGTAGCCTAACACCAAGGTTTGCTACCAGTACAGAGGTCCTAACGAAGAGGCTCATCACATTCGAAACGCCTACAGAAGAACAACAAGGACTATGCAACAATGCAATAGAACTCAGACCTCTGAAAACCCAAATAAAAACATTTAGCAGAGACACACCAATCTATAATGAAGTACCAAGCGAAAATGCAAGAAACAGTAATCCTGAAGCAATTGGAACAATTGACAGAACTGCATCCGGCTACTTCATAAACTTCGATGATTCCTCTGAAGGCTTCAGTGAATCAAAGACACAGCCATCATCAAAAACCTTTAAAGATAAAGCAAAAGAACTTTTGAAACAACTAAAAGAAACATATCTGATTTCTCCATGGATCGAATTTTGGGTGGGTTTTGGTGCATTTATCCTCATACTTTGGCTCATCATGGTACTTACTTTGGGACGCTTCATTGAGGGAAAATATGCTAAAATGGACACAGCAAGTCAGAAAATCAACTTGATCCTCAAACCACACACATCTTCACACGTCGAGAAAAGAGAACTTTCTTCAGTCAACTTCACAGCCAATCCGATACCGGGTGGGGTAGCCTGGGACAACACTGACTATGAAATTTATGGTCCGGTCGAAATCCTGAAATATCCACACCAAATTAAGATCTCATTGAGTGACTTTGCAAAACCAAGCTCATTTGCTGATGATTGGGACTTCGAAAGCATTAATAATATGATGTCTGACTTAGTAATGTCTGCTAAATTTACCAAACATGATTATTTGCAGGGTTCTACAAATTATGATAGTATGTACTGTTATAACCATTATGGTAACCATTTTCTACATAGATCTGCACAACCTAGAAATGTTTTAAATTATAATCAATGGGAACATTGTGCAACACCTCCAAAAGGGAGCTCAAGAACCGTTTACGACAAATATTCATACTTTTCAGGTTTTAACATAAGTAATGCTGAAACATTTTATTTCAAATTGTCAAATAAGACAGGGACAAAGACCATGATAACAAACACAAAATTGATATATTCGGACTCATTCTTTGAACAAATGAATACTTTTGGTTTTGATTATTGGGACAAAAATGTTGAATTGAAAAGTGTTTGGGGCACAAAAGAATGGCAAGTACAGGGTATAGAATCTTTGTTTAGAGCCTGCATGATCCCAGAACAAATGATATTTTTAAACGACACTGTTCAACAAACTACCTGTCTTGGCCTAGCCAAAATCAAAGACTTAAATAAACCGTCTATTCCAAAACCAACAATGTACAGCAATACCTCTACAGATGAGGAGATAGACGTAAATTATGTATTAAACCAAAACAGAACACATCCTGATTGGAAACAGTGGTTGATCTGGCCCACAGATACTAATAACTGTCAAGACAGATTCCTGAACAAAACACAGGGGTTCAAAATGACCAGGCCAGACCCTAGATATCCGCAAAGACATCACCCAGGGATAATAACCACCTACAGTGTGGGCAAATTATGCCTTCAATGGCTACAAACTTCCACACTGACAGAAATTAAGCAACACCTAATTTTACTTACTGATGGTGCTGACTTGCGTAATTTCATTATGGGACTGCGCAAACAGCGTCAAAAACGTTTCATAGCAGCCTCTGTATATGCAGCATACAATGAGGCCTGGAAGGTTACTCAAATTGAAACAGCAGAGAGAATATGGGAAATTGACCGTATTAATTTGGAAAAATCACTTTCTGTAGTGGACAATGGGTTAATGACTCTGTCCTCCAGAATTTTTTCTTTGGACAGCATTGTGTCTTCAGCAATCGACATATTATCGCTAGACTTACTGTTATTACAACACGGTCAGTCTCAATTGCGTTCTATTGTACAGCTTGGCTGGACGTTACAAAATCTGCGTTCAGGCTATGTGCCTTGGCGTTTAATCAACACAACGTCACTATTCCAAATCTTTAACCTTACTGATAGACAAGTCAGTATGGCACAAAAGGGTGCTGATTATACAATCTTGAGCATTGAAAAACTCGAAAGATTACCAGTGACAATGTCAGAACGACCTGTCAGTGAATGGATAATACATGGGATAATAAATATTCCAATCTCAACCTTCAGGTTTCAATACTGCCAAAAATATATACAGGCTGGCATGTACGAGAAATTGGGAAAGGGGTACATTAAAACAACATGGAACCTGCCCTATTCACATGCATGTGTCAGTAATAAAGGACAGAAAGTGTTTCTTAGTGGCAATAATTGTGCGATGTCACTAAGCGGCACGCTTCTGTGTAACGGAATTAGTTTGCATGGAGCCTGTGAAGGGAATTCATACAACCTTTCATGTCACCAGCAAGGCGCACCTGCAACAGAGATAGAACCATTCTTTCAAAGACTCTACAATGGGAGTTACATTCTAATTGTAGATCGCAGATGTTGTAGTCTTATGCCCGGGACTCCTTATCTCGTAACTACGACTGCGAAGGTCAAGTGCTGTGGACGCTCATTGTTCCCCAGCTCCTTTCCAGACAGGGAGGCAAGGGCATGGCCCAATTTGAAAATTACTTCTATTCGAATAGATACTTTAAGCAGAATGAAAACAGTGCTTCTTCAGACGGCTACAAGGCTCACGTCATCAAAAGAAACGTATGATCTACAAGTCGCAAGGACGACTGCAGAGATACATTCATTGTTATCAACTAATTCCCCCATACATTTCGCAGAAATCCTGAATGAAATCTTAAATATTTCTGATACCAATGGGGTCTCAAAGGTATTTAAGACAGTATTTTCGATGGCATTAACACCATTCAAAGCCATACTGGGTATTTTTCCAGATTTCGTCCATTCGATTTTTGGCGGATGTAGGAGAGTAGGGTCTGCAATCCTATGATCACCCAGATTTTTGCTTTTTGCTGCACTGGTTTACGACTTTCCCTGGCTGTGGGCCTGCTAATCAGACCCACAGCCTAGCTGTTCTCTCTATCCAAATTGTACTCAGGTACCGAATTGGCACTGGGCCCTCTCCAAGTCCCTGTACCCAGGGCTGAGGTGTACCCAGAAGTCTCCCAGGGGCTGAAGCATGTATTATGCCACCCCTGGGCTGACTAACTAAACTGACACAACTGGCTGCACGACAGCTGGGGCAAGGTGGTGTACTCACCCTTTGCTTTAGATATAGTATACCTATATCTAACCCTAAAATGGACACACAGATCTCCTATCAGTCACTCCTATGGCAGGCCTTAACAATCCTGAAGGCAGAGTGCTTGGAATCGTCGAGGTGGTGCTCTGGCATGAGCTGAGCCTGTCTGCGGCTTTCGGGATCCATCCCTTAGCCGTTTCCATGATATCGCATACCATATACTCTTAAGTGCATTATAATCCTCGCGGTTATATGCCAACTCTGGTATCGCTTTATCAAAACATGTCGAGTAAGGTGTCATACGAATTGGAATACTAACCCCTCGCCAATTCTGGCGACGGGGTTAGCATTCCACCCTTCTAGAGGGACACGACATGTATGTAACCCCTAACCCCGGTTAAAGTCAGACAGAGCCTTAGCATTCACAAAATGGATGCTGCCACCGAGACACAAGTCTGCCCTCCTGCTGCTGGGAGTCCTCCCAGAGCAGGAGATAAGGACAAAGGGTTTCCTGCCAGGGGCGGTGCCAGCACCGTCCCAGACAGGATTTTGTGTATTGTAGGTAGGCAGGGCTTCAGAGGAAGGTGACTGCACGTGGCACCCCGGTGCTCACTGTGCATAGGCTGGCTTGAACCAGTTCCAGGGACACTCCAGACCCTGTGCTGGGGAAAAGCCCGCCAAGGAAGTGGGTGTAACCACCCCCCTCCTGGTCCCACCCATAGGGCAGGACTTAGTCGCGTGCCAGCCCCTTTTTGCAGGATAAAGGTAGGAACTGGCCCCCTTCCAAATCAGATCATCTTTGAATCCTGAAACTACTTTCTACGAAAGGAACTCAAGACTTCTTCCTAAGATTTCTCCCTTGTGACTAAGGAGTAGTCACCCTGCATCCGCAGGCACCATCTAAAGAACACTGCGGTCTGCTGCAAGTCCTTCCTCCGGAATCCGACTGCCCAGCTCGACGAGAACCGGCTTCCCTGGCACCTCTGACCTCTACCCACCTCTACAGCCCAGCTGAGAACCGTGGGTGCGACGAGACCTCGAGGGACCGGCCATCTGCAAGACTGCACGACTTCTGCACAGCAAGCCCGCCGAGTAATTCCCTGGTGAGTGCTTTGGGGTCCGAGAAGCCCCGACCCTGAGCAGCTCCAGCACCGAAGTGCAGCCTCCCAGCATCTCCACGATCTGCGTGGGGCCCTTCTGCTTTTTGCTGCTCACCGCGTTGTTTGGCTACTAGCCCGTTGGCTTGTGGCCTTCTGAACGACGCCCGACGACATCACTGCTGCTGGTCTGGTTGCTCCAGACTGGCCCTTGCTCCCTTTCCGAAGAGGAGCACCCCGGACCCTCCTGGTCCACTCAAGACGCCATTTTGAGTCCACCGCGTGGGCTTGAATTAGCCAAGGCTGGTTGCCCAATCCTGGGTAACTTCGACGCCGACAGCTTCATCCATCGTGGGACAGCTCGCCTCTCCATCCTGGTCGCCGACAACGCCTCCGGGTCCGTGAGATCTGCAGAGCCAGCGTCGCTCACTCACCTAGTCGAGGTGACTGCCATCCGGTGCCCTCCTGGTACCCACTGACTACTGGCTAGTAGTCACGAACTTGGTCCCCTCTGCTTTCAGGTGTCATCCATCTTCCAGATCCAGGCTTGGATCAACTCGAATTATCTTCAACTGGTCGCCTGCCAGCATCTTTCTTCCAGGCTCCTGGTCCGGCAACGAGGATTCCCGACGTCTTTTGAGACATATGCAGCTGCAGCCCCTGGGCTAGGTAACTTCGGCACTTCGGTGTCCCAGCATAGCCTCACTATCCAAGGGTCAGGATCCACTGTCGTTTTCTCCCTACCAGGTCGGGTTCGCCCGTGAACACTAACTTTACCTTTACTAGCTTCCATAGACTTTGTCCCGCATCCCGCGTGAGAGTGCACACTCTGCACCCGAGTCCCCTGGGTCTCCTCGAAGTAATCTAACGATTCTATAGTCAAGTCCTAGCGATTCCAAAGCCTATTAGTACTGTACTTACTTGCTAGTAATTTCGCATTCCACTTTTAAAGTATATGGTTTTTCGTGCCCCTCGGGCATTTGTGTATACCGTGCTAACTTAAGTATTTTCGTAAGAGTTTTGTTGTGTGCCTAGCACCCTGTCCTCATAAAGAGTACAGGGTTGTTGTGATTCTAATAAATACATTGTTTATTTTCATAACACTTGTGTGGTGTACTTTCACTGGGTGTTCAAGGGGTAATGTGATGGTAAAACAGCTGGCTTAACACGCCCTCTAGAGTCTTAGCCTTAGACTGCTCGTATCCATGCTACTAGGATAGCTGGTCTATAAGGTTGACTTACAACCAATCATCAATAAGGGTTGTTTGGACTGATATATAGTGATCACTAGAATAGTGAACACTGCACATCAGGTCAACTTCTCACATTGGTGAGCAGCGGTTGGGATTTGAGCTTGCTGTTGTTTTACCACACATATCCTAAGAATATCTTGTGAAAGATCACATAAGTACTAAAGGTACATATAACTTAGCTTAGAATACTCTGAGTTCTACTGAACCAGCTGTTGTAGCTCCTAGGGCCTAGCACACCCTAAACTACAACTCTAGCAAGGGATCAGTAGGCAAACATATAGTGTAGGTAAGTGCACCACTTACACCTCACTAGAAAAGCATGTCTACCCAGGGAGAATCTACTGAGACTCCCCTGGTCAGTGTTGACCCTCCACAGGTCACTTCAAGATATGCAGCTCTCAGTTTTCAGGAGATGAGACAAGTCTGTACCTCCAGGAAACTGAAGCAGGGGTCTAACCCCACCATTCCCTTTCTGATAGGTCTCTTAGAGACATATGATGCCAGACAGATTTCTCAGTTACATGAGAATATGCCAGCCTTAGAGGGAACCTCTGGGGATCCAGACCTCCCCAACACTGCTACTGCAGTTGAGGAGGAGGATCAAGAGGAACTCTCTGGGGATGAGGTAGACAAAGGTCTTGAGGTAGTCAGAAGGCTAACCAGGGCCAACTTAGACTTACTTGGGCTAGGATCTGGGGGCCCCCCAGTACTGACCCGAAGTGGGCCTAACCTTGGAGTTAGGAGAGATAGATCTCTTTCTAGGGACTCCAATAGATCTCTGCACTCTAATGCCTCTTCCCAGAGGAGGAGAAACTCTCCACAGAGGAGAGTGACTTCCCCTCAGAGAATAGAGCATGAAGCTAGAATGAGACAGGCTGCTCTGAGGATTGAGAGGGAAGAACTTGCCCTGGCCAAAGAAAAGCTTGCTTTTGCTAGAGAGCAGCAGATGAGTGGGCTAGCTCCCACTGGTGGCAGCAATCTCCCAAGAGATAGAGAGAAGGGTTTAGATACTAAACACCTGACTAAGATAGTGCCCCCCTTTAAGCAAGGGGATGATATCCAGAAATGGATGGCTGCTTTGGAGAGGGCCTGCACTGTGCAGTGCATTCCCCGAAGTCAGTGGGCAGCTATACTGTGGCTCTCCTTTGATGGTAAAGGTAGAGATAAGCTCCTCACTACAAGAGTGGAGGATGCTAATGATTACCAGGTCCTGAAAAATGCACTGATTGATGGGTTTGGTTTAACCACTGAGCAGTACAGGTTGCTGTTCAGAGACACCCAGAAAACTCAGTCTCAGGACTGGTCTGACTTTGTGGATAGTGCCACTAAGGCTTTGGAGGGCTGGTTGCTGGGTAGCAAGGTTACAGATTACACAGGATTGTATAATCTTATGATGAGAGAACAAATTTTAAACAATTGTCAGAACCAGTTGTTGCACCAGCACCTTGTTGATTCAGATCTGACCTCTCCCCAAGAATTGGGAAAGAAGGCAGACAAATGGGTCAGGACAAGGATCAAGCAGAACCAGAACCAGAACCAGGGTGGTCAGAAGAAAGCAGACCAGAAGGGTAATGCAAAGAGTGAACAAAATGACCAGAAGTCTTCACCAGGTCCCCAACAAACCAAAGAGGGTGGGGGTCAGGCTTCCCAGAAGAAGAAGACTCAAGAAGGCCAGTCAAAAAGGTGGTGCCAGTACTGCAAAAGTAAATCTCACTGGTTTAGTGAGTGCACCAAAAGAGGAGGACAAACTCCTGCCACTACAGCCCCTAAGGCAACTGCACCCCCTAGTACAGTCAGTAGTGGTAGTGTACCTCCCAAGGCATTAGTTGGGTTAACCTTGGGAACTGAGGGGTCTGACAACTTAGTTGGCACACTCACTCAGGCTGTCCTTGTCTGTACAGGGGATATGGATATATCCCCTGAGATAAGTCCCAATACTTTGGGCAAATACAGGCAGACGCCTTTGATTAATGGCAAAATGGCTCAGGCCTATAGGGACACTTGTGCCAGTGTCACCATGGTGACACCTAACTTTGTGGACCCTGGACAGATCATGCCAGGTACTGATTTCTGGTGACCAATGCCAGCAATGTCACTACTAGTCATAGTGTGGCAATTGTGGCTTTCTCCTGGGGTGGAGAGAAGGGACAAAAGAAAGTTGTAGTCAGTTCAGACCTCCCAGTTGATTGTTTGTTGGGCAATGATTTGGAGTCATCACAATGGTCAGAAGTGGAGCAGAGGACTCACATGGAAATGTTAGGCTTGCCAGCACATGTGCTTGCTGTGACTAGGTCACAGGCCAGAAAATGCCCCACTGAACAGGTGCTGGATCCTGAAATTATGGACCAGACACCTTCCAAGAAGAAGATCAGTAAGGGTAAGGCTTTGCCTTCCCCCTTGCCCCAGGTTGAGGATCAAGTCTCTGAGGAGGCTGATCTGAGAGAACTGAGGGAAACTGAGCCTAAAGAGCTTGAACTTGATCAAGTTGAGTTTCTGGGCTCAGGGGGACCCTCCAGAGCAGACCTGGGGAAGGCACAGTTAGACTGCCCTTCCCTTGAACCCCTCAGACAGCAGGCTGCTGCTGAGGCTGCAGGGAATGCCACAGGTGCCCACAGGGTATACTGGGAAGATGGACTCCTGTACTCTGAGTCAAGAGACCCCAAGCCTGGTGCAACCAGGAGGCTGGTCATCCCCTTGTCTCTGAGAGGTTTCCTTCTCACCTTGGCCCATGAGATTCCCCTTGCAGGTCATTTAGGTCAGACAAAGACTTGGGACAGGCTTGTCTCACACTTTCACTGGCCCCATATGAATGAGAATACCAAGGAGTTTTGTCGCTCCTGTGTCACTTGCCAAGCCAGTGGTAAGTCAGGTGGCACAACAAAGGCCCCCCTCATACCACTACCTGTGGTGGGGGTTCCCTTGGAAAGGGTGGGGATTGACATTGTCTGTCCAATGGAACCCCAGACAGCATCAGGGCACAAGTTTATACTGGTGGTAGTGGATCATGCCACCAGGTATCCTGAAGCTATTCCACTTAGGACCACTACAGCACCTGTAGTGGCAAGGGCCCTAGTTGGAGTGTTCTCCAGAGTGGGCTTCCCTAAGGAGGTTGTTTCTGACAGAGGTACAAACTTCATGTCAGGATATCTGACTGCAATGTGGAAGGAGTGTGGTGTGAACTACAAGTTCACCACACCCTACCACCCACAATGCAATGGGCTTGTTGAGAGATTCAACAGGACCCTCAAAGGGATGATTCATGGACTACCTGAAACTCTTAGGAGAAGATGGGATGTCCTGATCCCCTGCCTCTTGTTTGCTTACAGAGAGGTCCCACAGAAGGGGGTTGGCTACAGCCCTTTTGAGCTTCTGTATGGGCATCCTGTAAGAGGACCCCTGTGTTTGGTGAAGGAAGGATGGGAGAGACCTCTCAAAAAGCCTGCAACCAACATAGTGGACTATGTACTTGGTCTCCGCTCCAGGATGGCTGAGTATATGGAGAAGGCATCTAAAAACCTGGAGGCCAGCCAAGAACTTCAAAAAGCTTGGCATGACCAAAAGGCTGTTCTGACTGTGTACCAGCCAGGACAGAAGGTGTGGGTGCTGGAGCCAGTGGCCCCAGCAGCTCTGAAAGACAAATGGTCTGGGCCCCACACCATCATTGAGCAAAAGGGAGAGGTTACCTACTTGGTGGACCTTGGAACTCCCAGGAGCCCTCTCAGAGTGCTCCATGTTAACAGGCTCAAGGCATATGTTGACAGGAAGGACATGAGCTTGCTCATGGCCACAGATGAGGGACAGGAGGAAGAGAGTGACCCTCTCCCAGACCTGCTCACTCAGAATCCTGATGATGGATCAGTTGATGGTGTTGTCTTTTGTGGCAGCCTCACTGAACATCAGCAACAGGATTGCAGGCAAGTCCTGCAATCCTTCAGACATATGTTCTCTCTGACACCCAGCCAAACTGATTGGTGTACCCATGATGTTGACACTGGAGACAGTCTGCCTGTCAAGAGTAAAATCTACAGACAGCCTGATCATGTTAGAGACTGCATCAAAACTGAAGTGCAGAAAATGTTGGAGCTGGGAGTCATTGAGCCCTCAGATAGCCCTTGGGCTAGCCCAGTAGTTCTAGTGCCAAAGCCTCACACCCAGGGTGGTAAGAAAGAGATGAGGTTTTGCGTAGACTACAGAGGCCTCAATGCAGTCACTAAGACTGATGCCCACCCAATACCAAGAGCAGATGAACTTATAGATAAATTGGCTTCTGCCAACTTCTTAAGTACATTTGATTTGACAGCTGGGTATTGGCAAATCAGGTTAGCTGAGGAGGCCAAACCCAAGACAGCATTTTCTACCCCTGGAGGGCATTATCAGTTTGTGGTAATGCCCTTTGGACTGAAAAATGCACCTGCCACCTTCCAAAGGTTGGTGAATCAAGTCTTCACTGGGCTGGATGACTTCTGTGCAGCATATCTAGACGATATTGCTGTCTTTAGCTCCACCTGGGAGGATCACCTGGTCCACCTGAGGAAAGTGTTAGAGGCTCCCCCACTGACTGTGCCCCTGCCCGCATTCTCAAAACCCTTTTCTCCTTTTGCCCTGATACCCCTCTCTCTCTTCTTAATGCTTCTCTTTCCACCGGATTGGTCCCTTCTTCATTTAAATCTGCTATTGTTTCTCCTATTCTTAAAAAACCTGGCCTTGATTTTTCTCTTCCCTCTAATTTCCGACCTATTTCTCTTCTTCCCTATCTTGCTAAAATTCTTGAATCTTATGTTACTTCTTGTCTTTCTGCTTATGTTGAACGGAACCAGCTTTTGGCATCCCACCAAGCTGGCTTCCGCTCAGGTCATTCGACCGAAACCGTGGTGTTAGCCGTCCTTGACGAGCTCAAAGCCAAGGCCGACGTCAATTCTCCCCAAGCGTTGATCCTCCTCGATTTGTCCGCTGCGTTTGACACGGTCGACCATAATATCCTTTTGGACCGTGTCAGCGCAGCGGGCATACGAGGCACTGTCCTTTCCTGGATCACCTCTTATCTGACAGGTCGTTCTCAAGCTGTTCACCTTCCCGGCTTTTCTGCTCCCCCCCTCCCAGTGTCCTGTGGGGTCCCCCAAGGTTCCTCCCTTTCTCCCCTTCTCTTCAATCTTTACATTCACCCTCTTATCTCTTCCCTCCTTGAGCTGGGGGTCTCTGTGTATAACTACGCTGACGACCTCCAGCTCGTCTTTGACCTCTCCTCCTCTCCTCACGCTTTATCCTTTTTTCACTCCACTATGACTTTTATCTCTGGGTGGATGAGCGCCAACCACCTCAAGCTCAATCCAGATAAGACTGAGCTTGTTCTGATTGGCGGCTCATCCAGCCCCTGGTCTTCTGCTTTCTGGCCTCCCATTCTTGGCCCTTCCCCCACCCCCGTTCCCTCCGTTAAAACTCTGGGCATCAAGGTCAGACAGGACCTGTCCATGCATGGCCAGGTCAGTGCCGTGGTGTCCTCCTGTTTTCTTTCCCTCCGGATGATCCGGAAAATCTCTCGTTTCTTTTCTCTTGACTCCCTTAAAATTATTATTTCTGCTCTCATTACCTCCCGCCTTGATTATGGTAATAGCTTGTTCGCCGGCATTCCTGCTTATGAAACCCGTCGCCTACAAGCTATCCAGAACCAGGCTGCCCGTCTTATCTTTCACTTGCCTAAATCCCATCATATCACTCCCGTCCTTAAATCCCTTCACTGGTTGCCCATCTTGCAGAGATCCCTGTTCAAACTGGGGTGCCTTGTTTTTCGGGCCCTTGATCACTCTGGACCGGCTTTCATCAATTCTCTGATTTCCTTTCACACCCCTGCCCGCACTCTCCGTTCATCATCTTCTGCCCTTCTCACTGTTCCCCGTTTCCGCAAATCCCGCACTGGTGGAACCCGCTTCTCTGTTCTTGCCCCCCGGTTCTGGAACTCTCTTCCTCTTTCTATGCGTTCGATTCCTATTTTTTCTCATTTTCGTAAAGCGCTCAAAACTTTCCTTTTTGTCCAGGCCTACCCCCGCTAAACCTCCTGGCCCGTTCTGCCCGGTTCTTTAGAGCTCCCAGCGCCAGGAAGCCGTTTGGCCATCGCGCGCTTTACAAATACTTTCATTCATTCATTCATTCATTCATTCATTCATTCAGGCTCTGCAAAAGGCAAGCCTCACTATCAAGGCCACAAAGTGCCAGATAGGGCAGACACAGGTTGTATACCTGGGCCACCTTGTAGGTGGAGGCCAGGTTCAGCCACTGGAGAGTAAGATACAGGCCATCAAGGACTGGACTCCTCCAATCACCCAGACTCAGGTTCGAGCTTTCTTGGGCCTGACTGGGTACTATAGGAAGTTTGTCAGAAATTATGGGTCCATAGTGACCCCTCTTAATGACCTGACAAGCAAAAAGATGCCAAAGAAAGTTCAGTGGACAGCAAGCTGTCAGAAAGCATTCAATTACCTAAAGCAGGCCATGTGCACAGCACCTATCCTAAAGAGTCCGGATTACTCCAAGCCATTCATTGTCCAAACAGATGCTTCTGAGTTGGGTGTGGGGGCTGTTCTGTCTCAACTGAATTTTGATGGTAATGATCAGCCTATTGCTTTCATTAGTAGGAGGTTGACACCCAGAGAGAAAAATTGGTCAGCTATTGAGAGGGAGGCCTTTGCTGTGGTCTGGGCCCTGAAGAAGCTGAGGGCCTACTTGTTTGGCACTCACTTCACCATTCAGACAGACCATAAGCCCCTCTTGTGGCTAAATCAGATGAAGGGTGAAAACCCCAAACTGCTTAGGTGGTCCATTTCCCTACAGGGGATGGATTTTACAGTGGAGCATAGACCTGGTACTGATCACAGCAATGCTGATGGGCTCTCCAGGTATTTCCACTTAGAGCAAGAAGACTCACCTGGTCAAGGTTAGTTTATTGTCCCAAAGTTTGGGGGGGGTCATGTAGGAGAGTAGGGTCTGCAATCCTATGATCACCCAGATTTTTGCTTTTTGCTGCACTGGTTTACGACTTTCCCTGGCTGTGGGCCTGCTAATCAGACCCACAGCCTAGCTGTTCTCTCTATCCAAATTGTACTCAGGTACCGAATTGGCACTGGGCCCTCTCCAAGTCCCTGTACCCAGGGCTGAGGTGTACCCAGAAGTCTCCCAGGGGCTGAAGCATGTATTATGCCACCCCTGGGCTGACTAACTAAACTGACACAACTGGCTGCACGACAGCTGGGGCAAGGTGGTGTACTCACCCTTTGCTTTAGATATAGTATACCTATATCTAACCCTAAAATGGACACACAGATCTCCTATCAGTCACTCCTATGGCAGGCCTTAACAATCCTGAAGGCAGAGTGCTTGGAATCGTGTGAGGTGGTGCTCTGGCATGAGCTGAGCCTGTCTGCGGCTTTCGGGATCCATCCCTTAGCCGTTTCCATGATATCGCATACCATATACTCTTAAGTGCATTATAATCCTCGCGGTTATATGCCAACTCTGGTATCGCTTTATCAAAACATGTCGAGTAAGGTGTCATACGAATTGGAATACTAACCCCTCGCCAATTCTGGCGACGGGGTTAGCATTCCACCCTTCTAGAGGGACACGACATGTATGTAACCCCTAACCCCGGTTAAAGTCAGACAGAGCCTTAGCATCCACAAACTGGATGCTGCCACCGAGACACAAGTCTGCCCTCCTTCTGCTGGGAGTCCTCCCAGAGCAGGAGATAAGGACAAAGGGTTTCCTGCCAGGGGCGGTGCCAGCACTGTCCCAGACAGGATTTTGTGTATTGTAGGTAGGCAGGGCTTCAGAGGAAGGTGACTGCACGTGGCACCCCGGTGCTCACTGTGCATAGGCTGGCTTGAACCAGTTCCAGGGACACTCCAGACCCTGTGCTGGGGAAAAGCCCGCCAAGGAAGTGGGTGTAACCACCCCCCTCCTGGTCCCACCCATAGGGCAGGACTTAGTCGCGTGCCAGCCCCTTTTTGCAGGATAAAGGTAGGAACTGGCCCCCTTCCAAATCAGATCATCTTTGAATCCTGAAACTACTTTCTACGAAAGGAACTCAAGACTTCTTCCTAAGATTTCTCCCTTGTGACTAAGGAGTAGTCACCCTGCATCCGCAGGCACCATCTAAAGAACACTGCGGTCTGCTGCAAGTCCTTCCTCCGGAATCCGACTGCCCAGCTCGACGAGAACCGGCTTCCCTGGCACCTCTGACCTCTACCCACCTCTACAGCCCAGCTGAGAACCGTGGGTGCGACGAGACCTCGAGGGACCGGCCATCTGCAAGACTGCACGACTTCTGCACAGCAAGCCCGCCGAGTAATTCCCTGGTGAGTGCTTTGGGGTCCGAGAAGCCCCGACCCTGAGCAGCTCCAGCACCGAAGTGCAGCCTCCCAGCCTCTCCACGATCTGCGTGGGGCCCTTCTGCTTTTTGCTGCTCACCGCGTTGTTTGGCTACTAGCCCGTTGGCTTGTGGCCTTCTGAACGACGCCCGACGACATCACTGCTGCTGGTCTGGTTGCTCCAGACTGGCCCTTGCTCCCTTTCCGAAGAGGAGCACCCCGGACCCTCCTGGTCCACTCAAGACGCCATTTTGAGTCCACCGCGTGGGCTTGAATTAGCCAAGGCTGGTTGCCCAATCCTGGGTAACTTCGACGCCGACAGCTTCATCCATCGTGGGACAGCTCGCCTCTCCATCCTGGTCGCCGACAACGCCTCCGGGTCCGTGAGATCTGCAGAGCCAGCGTCGCCCACTCACCTAGTCGAGGTGACTGCCATCCGGTGCCCTCCTGGTACCCACTGACTACTGGCTAGTAGTCACGAACTTGGTCCCCTCTGCTTTCAGGTGTCATCCATCTTCCAGATCCAGGCTTGGATCAACTTGAATTATCTTCAACTGGTCGCCTGCCAGCATCTTTCTTCCAGGCTCCTGGTCCGGCAACGAGGATTCCCGACGTCTTTTGAGACATATGCAGCTGCAGCCCCTGGGCTAGGTAACTTCGGCACTTCGGTGTCCCAGCATAGCCTCACTATCCAAGGGTCAGGATCCACTGTCGTTTTCTCCCTACCAGGTCGGGTTCGCCCGTGAACACTAACTTTACCTTTACTAGCTTCCATAGACTTTGTCCCGCATCCCGCGTGAGAGTGCACACTCTGCACCCGAGTCCCCTGGGTCTCCTAGAAGTAATCTAACGATTCTATAGTCAAGTCCTAGCGATTCCAAAGCCTATTAGTACTGTACTTACCTGCTAGTAATTTCGCATTCCACTTTTAAAGTATATGGTTTTTCGTGCCCCTCGGGCATTTGTGTATACCGTGCTAACTTAAGTATTTTCGTAAGAGTTTTGTTGTGTGCCTAGCACCCTGTCCTCATAAAGAGTACAGGGTTGTTGTGATTCTAATAAATACATTGTTTATTTTCATAACACTTGTGTGGTGTCCTTTCACTGGGTGTTCAAGGGGTAATGTGATGGTAAAACAGCTGGCTTAACACGCCCTCTAGAGTCTTAGCCTTAGACTGCTCGTATCCATGCTACTAGGATAGCTGGTCTATAAGGTTGACTTACAACCAATCATCAATAAGGGTTGTTTGGACTGATATATAGTGATCACTAGAATAGTGAACACTGCACATCAGGCCAACTTCTCACAGCGGACTTCCCCTGATCTTGGGACTGATTGCAGGAATCCTATTCTTAGTCCTTATTTTTCGTTATGGCAACCCATGTCACAGACAAAACTCTTGCGACAAGGGAAGAAACAATCCTAGCCATTGGATACCGGGACCGAATATCAAAAATCCTGGGACTCTCCCGGCTTAGAGACCTGAACATGACTTGGTTTCTATCATTTCGACCAATGTGGCAAAGGTGTGTTTTACCTGTATTAAGGTGTCTGCTATGCGGAGAAGAATGCGTGTTAGACACCTGTCTGACGCTACAATCGGATGCGCCAATGGATGCAGAAACATTGTTGAGCCCGATCAAGGTTCACGCTTTGTGCTGCCCTCAAAGGCTACCAATCCTGATGACGGCATTCGTGGAAGCTTCACCACTACGATTGAGGGGTAGTGAAGTTCAAGATGAAAGCAGCATCGAACAGGTACGACCTTCTGTCAGCAATGCGAATCAGAATGTCAATGGAGACAATCATGCGCACGAATGCATGGTTACACCTTTTTCCGAGTTAGTGGAACTTTCCCAGGAAGCTGTTGACAGCTTTTTCGAAAGCCTAAATGATATGATGTTCTCACCAGAGCAGAAATAGAGACTTTTGAGCAAGCTCGCACACGGCGTTCCCTGAATTCGGCCTTCAACTTTAAAAATAAAGTCACATGAACAATTTCACCTCCAGTTCACGGACAGCAATTTTCAACAGCCCCAAAATATTTTTGCATATTTTTCGGGACACTATCTTCTGCTTAAAGTAAGAACTATTCTTAGAGAACTAAGGTTTCTAAATTTTAGATAGCTTATAGACATTAGCTGCCCGCTGGTATGTTCATAAATATTTTATTCTGTGATGGAATGGTCTCGAACTTTTTTTCTGTATTAAGAGCCATTTCATGTGTAAATTATCATATACCAAATAGCAATAATGTATACAAATGCGTGACTACTTTGGCATTATTCTACAGCTTGAGTGCATACAATACATATGATTGCAATTCTTCCGTATATTTGAAAAATTTCAAAATGCATTTATGTATTTTGGGGTGGTAAGGTATACACTATACTCTATAGTATGTTTTACTATGCATAGATTAGTAAATATGTCCATAGTTAGCGTGGAGTGGGTGTGATGTATTCCTATAGGTTCTGAATCGATCCCCCTATTCCTGACCCTATTCTGGTTAAACAAACCAACAAGTTAACTAGCAGTCAGCCCATGAGGCAGAAAACCCCCATGATGCAGATACCGTTATCTGACGCAGTCACACTACGGCACAGGAACGTGTTATCTGACTAGGTCATAACGCTTGCGATCTAATTAGACAAGCGATATTCCTCCAGCCCCTGATAAGGCATACGGAGTTCTCATAACAAATCAAACCTATGACAACCTGGGCAAAACCCTGCGGCCATTGTTTTGATTTCACCGAGAACTTCAGCAAAAGAATGTGCTAACGAGCAAGTCGTATGACATCCTTATTGACGTATCTATGTCCATCCTTACGTCAATCTCGGCACCTTAAAGGTATAAATATTACCGATATTGCCCTATGCAAACACACGCGGTGGTGACGAGACGGAGCAGCCATACTTGCCGAAGCCCAGAGCAGAGCAGACCCCGCTGGCGCAGCCCCGCCTTCCTGACGCGCTGAAATCGAGCAGCTGCCCATTTCTCCTGCCGAGAAATCCAGCACCAGCGCTTCCGGGTAGCCCTCGCAGGCAGCCTGGAATATCGAGACCAGAGAGAGAGATACCATCCCTCATTCAACCTAGATTCCAGGTACAGAACTGAATAACCCCTCACAGAGAATTCTTTAGTTATTCACTTGGCAAAAACAAACTTAACTTAAACTGTAACTTTCTATTCCCGCCCACGTATTAGGCTTAGGTCAGGTACACGGGGTAGGCGTATTTAGAAACACCAGTTGAGTACGTTTAGTCAAATGTATATGTGTATGTAATATATTTTATTCATTTTAAACCTTCATATGGCTTAGAAACCATATCAATGTTTTTACAGTATTATTTCATACTATTGCTTTTAATGTATGCACTTTACTTAACTATAAGTATTGCAATAATATCGATCCATTTCTCTTGTATGAGAAAAGAGACTGATCAATAAATAACACCTTTTTATTGAACACGCCCGTCTCTTCCTTTTCTCTACATTCTGATGAGACTAAGAATGCACGTACTGACTGAGTAAAATAAATTGCCTTTTGTTCACACGACTCTCGAGATACACTCTTGATTAGGGGAGAGCAAAGTTGTCATGTTCTATGGTTGTCAGAAACTAAATCCCTTCTTGTCTAATCAGGGAAGTTAATTCCTTCCTGAACATTCGAGAAAGTTTCTAGTGAACTCTGAGCTAGCTGGCAAACCCAAAACTTTAAGTCTAATATCGACAGTAGTAGACCTAGTTAACGTCTGGTCTAGGCCTTTACTATTGAAGGTATTATTCCAATGCGCAGAGCCTATTGGGATAATAGGAACTACACTACAGGCTCTTCTATGGTGGGCGTCAAAGAACAATTTGTCTCCGGGACTCACATTTCTTCAGACCATACCGGAGTTTACTCTGACAACAGATGCCTCCATGGAGGGTTGGGGAGGCCATCTGCAAGACCTTCAAGTGCAGGGACGATGGTCTCATCAGTACAAACAGAAACACATCAACAGCCTCGAGTTGAGGGCCATTTTTCTGTCCTTGCAAGCCTTCCTGCCAAGAATTGCAGGCTCTGCAGTGCTGGTGCGCACGGACAACACCACCAGCATGTTTTACGTAAACAAGCAAGGGGGCACAAGATCTCTGGCCCTGTCACTGCAAGCACAGGAAATGTGGGAATGGCTAATCCATCACAAAATTCCCCTCAGAGCAGAGCATGTACAGGGAGTTCAGAACTCTCTGGCCGATGATCTCAGCAGGTCTTTCTCAGGATGTCACGAGTGGGAACTCGAACAACGCCAAGTAGACAGAATTTTTCGGATCTGGGGCACACCAACGCTGGATCTGTTCGCCACACAACAGAACAGCAAATGCCTATATTTTGCCAGCAGGTTCCACCAACAAGGGTCGAGAGGAAATGCCCTGTTGATGAGGTGGTCCGGAATCTTTGCGTATGCCTTCCCACCAATCCCTCTCATACCGAGGGTTCTACAGAAAATGAAGAGAGAGCGTTGCTCTCTAATCCTAATTGCTCCTCGCTGGCCGAGACAGTATTGGTTCCAAGAGCTTCTCCTATTCTCTCATCAACCTCCACTGCGCATCAAGCCAACACTTTCAATGCTAACACGGGAGGAAGGTCAAATACTACATCCGGATCCTCAATCGCTGCACTTGCACGCCTGGCTCCTGATTTCCTAGAGTTTAAAGACCTTGAGATCTCTCCAGATTGTAGAGCTGTTCTTTCTCAGGCTCGTGCCCAGAGTAACATCAGAACTTATCGCTTCAAATGGAAGAGATTCTGTTCGTGGTGCGGAGAACATGATGTCCATCCGCTACAGGCTCCTCTGGAGCAGATTCTACCTTATCTGTTGTCTCTGGCTAGATCAGGTCTCGTTTTCTCTTCCATTAAGGTGCACCTTGCGGCCATATCAAGATTCAGAAAGAGTTACAACAAACCATCGTTCTCCAGTATTACATCTTTCATAGATTCACATGCTTGTATCTTCCCCGTCGTCATGGTGGGAGTCTCACGGTAACAGAATGACCAAGCAGTATCATAGAGAAGAAAAACTGCATAGAAAATCCCCATAGGGGCTGTATTATTTGGTAACCAGACCATATCTTTGTTTGGACCAAAAGCCAGCCAATCAGCATTGCTGCCCTGCCCTCACACTCCCCAGCAGAAGCTTCCTGCCTCAGATTTCCAACCGCCTTCGTGTGATAAGGAGTCTCCCTGAGCTCTGCTCAGTTTCTTTCTGTTCCTGAGTGAACTTTTGACCCTTTGGAATCTTGTTTCCTGTCTACTAGATTGAGGTATTGTGTGTACTTATTTCTCTCATGATGGCTGACAGCTCTAAAAAGAGGCTGTTCAGGCCATGCAGGTCCTGTGGGAAGGCCAGACTTTTCTCTGAGGACCCACATGAGGACTGCCTTTACTGTCTCTACCCTAAACACCTGGTGAAAGACTGTAAGCTTTGTAGAAAATTTTCTGACAAAACTAAAAGAGACAGAGAGGCTAGACTACTGTTATGGCTTCAGAAGAAGGCCACATCAGGATCAGATTCTGAGGAGGAATCTTCTCATTCAACTCCCAAGAAAAGAAAGGCTTCTGTTTCTGTGGAGAGAGTGGAGTCTAAAAGGAGTAAGCCTAAGGAGAAATTAACCTCATCTCTTACTATTACTCCTCTGGAGAAACAGTCCAGTCTTAAGGAACCTGGGTCTGCACCTTCTACCAGCTCGCTGGCTTCTGCTCCAAAGACTGTGGTGAAGACTTCAGCTCCGTCGACGACGACTTCGTCGACGACTATGGCCTCGTCGACGATAAGATCTAAAGCTACGTCGACGACTGCGACGTCTACATTGACAACATCGACAAGTAAAATCTCTCTGTCGACGAAAAGGCCGTCGACGACAACCACGACGACTCCGTCGACGACAGGCTCGACGTCGAAGATGTCGACGGGGGCCCCGTCGACGAAGGTTCCGTCGACGAAGGTCCCGTCGACGAAGGTCCCGTCGACGAAGGTCCCGTCGACGATGGTCCCGTCGACGAAGGTCCCGTCGACGAAGGTCCCGTCGACGAAGGTCCCGTCGACGATGGTTCCGTCGACGAAAATCGTGCTATCAGGTGCCGCCTACAGTCCTTCTCAGCTTCAGATAAAGAGCCAAGACACGGATGAGGAGGAGGTTTATTCCTTCAAGGACAGACCACAATCTTCCAGATATGAGTCATTTCAGGAATCTGGTGATTACGATGAAGAGGAGGAGGAGCAGCATGAGGACTCAAGGGAGGAGGAACGTCAAGAGACGATTTCTATACCCATCACCCTTGTCTCTGATCTTAGGTTGATGTTAAACGACTACTACCGTCGCTTCCCAGAGGCGAATTCCTCGCAACCAGCTAGGCAGACGCCTTCCTCGCAGACACCTGAAGCACCTGCTTCCCAAGAACAAGGGGTGAGATCGCCGCAGGTTGTTACTATAAGGGACGACCTAACGGAATCCGACGAGGATGAACAGCCCGAAGAAGGAGAACTCGTTCATGATGCTTCGGGGCAGGAATGGGACGAATACGTTTTACCATCGGCTGCATCGCCTGACCCACTCAAATCTACCTCCCCTCCTCAAGACATCGGAGGCTTTCACGATCTCATGGAAAGGGCGGCCAAAAGATTCAGTCTGGATGTGGAGGTACAAGAGACGGATTGTTTCTTGTACGATTTCAAAGATGATAACAAGAGGTCGCTTCGCTCAATTCCGATTATCCCTCACATCTGGGAGGAGGGACTGAAGATTCTGAAAACACCTGCGTCTATAGCGGTTTCAGTTCCCCGCATTGACAAAAAATACAGAGCTCCAGAGTCCACAGCAGCCTGCCTCATTGGGCACCCCAGGCCAGAATCAGTTGTGACGCAGGCGGCGCAAAGAAATTCAAAGAACCCGGTGGCTACTTCCCTAGTGCCACCAGACAAAGAAGGAAGGAGAATGGATGGGGCAGGTAAGAGGTTTGCGGTCATGGCTGCCTCTACCATTAAAGCGGCAAATGCTATGGCACTGATTGGACGCTACAACAGACAAATGTGGTCTGATATTGCACCCATACTTTCTGCACTCCCAGAGGATAGAAAGGAGGAAGCGGCAGCCATACTTAAGGAAGGAGCTAAATCTGCTGCCGAATCTATCGACATCGCCATGGATGTCTCGTCTATGGCCTTCAGGCAGATGGCTGGAGCGGTTTCGCTTCGCAGGCAGGGCTGGCTCAAGGCGACTTCTTTTCGTCCAGAGGTGCAGGCGAAAATTGTCGATATGCCTTTTGACGGTGAAAACTTATTTGGGAAGCATATCGATGAGGCGTTGCAAGGCATAAAGTCGGACACGGATACAGCTAGAGCGCTAGGATCTCTTCAGCAAGGAAGGTTTCAGTCCTTTCGGAAGAGGGGTACAAGAGGTCAATTTAATCAAAGATCCTCTTTTCAGTCCAACCGATATCAGCCGTATAATCAACAAGGATATCGACAGTATAATACTAACAACCAATTCAGGTCCTCCAACTCCTCTTACCAACAACAGTCCAGAGGCAAATCTAACACCAGGGGGAAACCTCAGCAGTCTAATAGACGTCAATGATTTCAGGCCGGCGCTCCCCACACAACAGATCCCGGACAAAGACCACTATCTGTCTCAATATTACACCAACTGGATGTCCATAACATCGGACAAATGGGTTTTAGATGTCATAAGCAGGGGCCACATTCTGGAATTTGTGGAAATACCTCCGGATCACCCCCCAGTACTCAGGCTCAACAAACATCGCCAGGAAATGCAGAAGGAAGTTCACTCGCTTCTGCAAAAGGGAGCCATAGAGGAAGTGCCGCAACATCTCAGAGGGAGAGGCTTTTACTCGCATTTCTTCCTCATCAAAAAGAAACAAACCCGGAAATGGAGACAGGTATTGGACTTAAGGGATCTAAATCAATACATAAAAAAGATACCCTTCAGAATGTTATCGTTACAAGAAATCCTACTACTGATAAAAGAAAACGACTACATGGCGTCCTTAGATCTCATGGATGCGTACTTCCATATTCCCATTCTTTGGAAGCACAGGAAGTATCTCAGATTTGTCGTGGAGAGTCGCCACTTCCAGTTCAAGGTCCTGCCATTCGGACTCAAGTCAGCCCCGAGGGTATTCACCAAATGCATGGCCCCGGTGGCGGCCCATTTAAGACTGCAAGGGCATTACATTTACCCATATCTGGACGACTGGTTGGTGACAGGTCCATCTTTCAGGGACGCAGCAACATCTCTTCAGAGCTGCATCCGGCTGTTTCAGCGATTGGGCCTGAGGACCAACTTAGAGAAATCCTCGCTGACTCCGGCCAAGGGCATCCAGTTCCTGGGGGCATGGATATGCACCAGAGCAGGGAAAGCCTATCCTTCCGAAGAACGAATGGGAAAGATCATGAGGCTAACGGCATCACTTCAAGCAAAAAGGTCCACTTCCGTGAGGATATACAAATCCATGTTGGGGATGATGTCATCCTGCATCCCACTGGTACCAAACTGTCGGCTTCGAATGAGGCCTTTGCAGGAACAACTGGACGAGCAGTGGGTCCAGGCCAGAGGAACCTTCGAGGATCGCATTACCATCACGAGCCATATGAAGGTGGCAATGTCATGGTGGAAGATTCAAAAGAACTTGGATCAAGGCTTGAGCTTTATTCCTCTAGATCACGACTTCGTGATGACAACGGACGCTTCGCTGAAAGGATGGGGTGCGCATCTTCAGGAGCTGGAAATTCAGGGCCTTTGGTCAGACTGGGAAGCTCAGCTTCACATAAACATGTTGGAGCTCAAAGCGGTGTTCCTAGGGCTTCAAGCATTTCTTCCCAGAATACGCCAATCGTCAGTACTTATCCAAACGGACAGCACCACGACCATGTTTTACCTACTAAAGCAGGGCGGAACGAGATCCAAACAGCTGTCGACATTGGCGCAAAGAATCTGGAAATGGCTCATAACCATCAGAATTTCAATTCAGGTTCAGCATATTCAAGGAGTCCTCAACACACGGGCGGACGCCCTGAGCCGTACTACCAAGGCGACGCACGAGTGGGAATTACACAACACTCAGATTCGCTTCTTGTTTCAAAGGTGGGGCACTCCCACATTAGATTTGTTCGCAACGCAAAACAACTCAAAGTGCGTTCAATTTGCGTCCAGATACCATCAACAGGGCTCCAAGGGAAATGCATTCCTCATGGATTGGACAGGAAGGTTTGCATACGCGTTCCCTCCCTTCCCGTTGATACCGCGAATACTGCGCAAGATGAGATTGGAACCGTGCCGGATCATATTGATAGCACCAGCCTGGCCGAGACAGGCGTGGTTTTCAGACCTACTTCTATTGTCGAGGGGCGAAAAAATCCAGCTCCCGACATTTCAAGACCTCATCTCCATGAAAGAAGGGCAAATTCTGCATCCGAATCTGCAATCACTAAAATTGTCAGCATGGAACCTCACGAGCGGGAGTTTCAAAATCTAGATATTTCGCAAGAATGCAGACATATTCTCTCACAAGCTAGAGCTGTATCAACAAACAAAACATATGCAGCGAAATGGACCCGTTTCTGCCATTGGTGCAGCAGACAAAACTTGCATCCGTTTGAAGTACAACCGGAAGGTATCCTTCCTTACCTGCTGTCACTATCTAAGGCAGGTCTGTCGCATGCCTCGGTCAAAGTACACTTGGCAGCAATATCGCGCTTCCGGCGGAAGCCAAATGAACCATCTCTCTGGTCCTCCAGAATAATAAAGGAATTTATCAAGGGACTTTTTAGGGTTTACCCACCCATCCAACGCCCTCCTGTGCCGTGGCACCTCAACACAGTCCTATCGCAGCTTATGAGGCCTCCTTTCGAGCCTATTCACAAGTCAGACTTACAGTTCCTGTCATGGAAAACAGCCCTCCTTCTCGCCTTAACATCAGCAAGGAGGGTTAGTGAAATCCAGGCCTTCTCAGTGGAGGAACCCTTCTTACAATTTCGTCAAGACAGGGTTATATTAAGAACAAATCCTACCTTTATTCCCAAGGTGGCAACATCTTTTCACCTCAATGAACCCATTATTTTGCCTACTTTTTTCAGCAATCCTTCATCGGAAGCAGAAAGAGCCTTACACTCTTTAGACATTTCCAGATGCCTAAAGTTCTACATTGAACGGACAAAAACGTTCCGCAGGTCCAAGCAATTGTTCATTGCTTTCGAAGGGCAAAGGAAGGGTCTTCCTCTGTCAAGACTGAGTATTGCCAGATGGATCTCCTCAGCTATCCTGAAATGTCATGAAAAAGCGGGGAAGCCGCTAGATTCTAAGGTGCATGCACATTCCACAAGGAAGATGGCAACTTCGATGGCCTTGTTTGCAGGAGTGGCGCTGCCTGACATCTGCAGAGCAGCAACGTGGAAGAGCGTGCACTCATTTACGAGACACTACTGTCTGGACACTGCGTGGAAAGAGGACACGGCAGTGGGACAAGCTGTTCTGAAACGTCTATTTCAGTAAGGTATGACATAATGGCATGATTTGTTGTCTATGCAGTACTTTGATTTATGTGTCAACATGCATTTATCGTATTTCTTATATACTGATGTGTATTGTTATACCTTTGTCTTACGGCAGAGCTTCCTTCTTAGTTCTGTCCTGGAAACGCTACAAATTTGGTGAGCACTGCTTACTACTCTGATACAAGCATGTGAATCTATGAAAGATGTAATACTGGAGAAGGAATTAGTTACTTACCTGTACACTATAGTTCTCCAGTATTATCTTTCATAGATTCACATGCGCCCGCCCGCCTCCCCGTTTCTCAGGCAGATCCTGTTTCTCGGTATTTATTCATGTCTCTCACTCGGGGACGGAAATCTGAGGCAGGAAGCTTCTGCTGGGGAGTGTGAGGGCAGGGCAGCAATGCTGATTGGCTGGCTTTTGGTCCAAACAAAGATATGGTCTGGTTACCAAATAATACAGCCCCTATGGGGATTTTCTATGCAGTTTTTCTTCTCTATGATACTGCTTGGTCATTCTGTTACCGTGAGACTCCCACCATGACAACGGGGAAGATACAAGCATGTGAATCTATGAAAGATAATACTGGAGAACTATAGTGTACAGGTAAGTAACTAATTCCTTATGCTCTTCCTCTCTAATAAAACAGTTCCTTAAAGGATTGTTTCGAGTTTTCCCTCCAGTACGACCTCCTCCTCCAGAGTGGGATCTCAATATTGTGTTATCTCAATTACTAAAAAGACCATTTGAACCCATTCATAAAGCAGAACTTAAGTTCTTGACTTGGAAAGTGGCTATTTTATTGGCTCTCACTTCAACCCGTAGAGTAAGTGAGATACAGGCTTTCACTATCTCGGAACCTTTCCTACATTTTTCCAAGGATTGTGTGACACTTAGAACTCATCCTAAGTTCATTCCCAAAGTTCCGACTCAGTTTCACATCAATCAACCGGTGAAACTCAGGACTTTCTTTCCGGACCCCAAGACTCCAGCAGAAAGGATGCTGCATTCCTTGGATGTCCAAAGATGCCTCAAATTCTATTTTCAAAAGATTTGCGCAAATCTAACCAGCTGTTTGTGGCTTATGGCCAAGCTACCCGTGGTCAGGCCGTGACAAAGGCAACTATAGCCAGATGACTTTCCTCTGTCATTATCTTCTGTCATGAAAAGGCGAACAAACCTCTGACGAGAAAGGTTAAGGCGCATTCCACCAGGATGATGTCAGCGTCAACAGCCCTCTTGGCAGGAGTGACCCTGGAAAACATCTGCCGTGCTGCTACATGGAAAAGTGTGCACACTTTTACCAAGCACTACTACCTGCAGTCGGTTGTAAATGAAGATACGTCAGTGGGAGAAGCAGTGTTGCAGCATCTTCTTCACTGAGGTTAGAGTTTAATGGTGTTTTTTCCTTATTTTCTATATTGTTAAACTGGTCTGGAATACTGTTTTCTTTTTTAATACACTGTATATATTATATGAAGGTATTGTCATGATTATGCATATGTACTGAGATATGTTCTTGCTCTAGTACCTTCCAGGTTGTGTGGGGATATATGGTTTTGGATTGTCTCCCACCTTCCTCTACTGACAGATATGGTTATTACTGCTTGCTATTCTGATTCAGGCATGTGAATCTATGAAAGATACCCCAATACTGGATAAGAAAACAAGTTACTTACCTGTAACTACAGTTATCCAGTATTGGTATCTTTCATAGATTCACATGCACCCACCCTCCTCCCCGGCAGGGCAGTTCTTTGTTATGGTTACTACTTCTCACTTGTGCTGGGAAAATCTGAGGAGAACTGCCTGGGCTGGGAAGGTTCTAGAGGGTGAGGTCAGCTGATTGGCTGAGGCTACATTTTCAGTTCTTTTTACATAATGAGGTAGATAGGCTGCTAAGTTTTGGGCCTAGTTGGGCCTATATCCTTTTCTAGCCTACTACTAATGGTTTTAGGCACTGCTATTGTATATATTTTTTACCGTGGGACTCCCGCCTCGACGACGGGGAATGATTCAGGCATGTGAATCTATGAAAGATACCAATACTGGATAACTGTAGTTACAGGTAAGTAACTTGTTTTCTTCCGCAGCGCTGTCTACCAACAAGACATATACTGCAAAATGGAAACGATTCTGTAATTGGTGCCTTGCTCATACAGTACATCCTTTGACGTCTTCTCCTGAGCAAATTCTTCCTTATTTGCTGCATTTAGCCAGATCAGGGCTTGCGCACTCATCTATTAAAGTCCATCTAGCAGCAATATCCAGATAAGGATGCCCATCTCTGTGGTCCAACAGATTAATCAAGGAGTTCTTAAAAGGGCTATTCAGAACGTTTCCTCCAGTTAAGCGTCCTCCACCTCCATGGCAGCTTAACACAGTCTTGTCACAACTTATGAAAGCTCCGTTCAAGCCGATCCACAAATCTGAGCTGCAATTCCTGTCATGGAAAGTAGCATTACTGCTGGCATTCACATCAGCCAGGAGAGTCAGCGAGATCCAAGCTTTTTCTATACAGGATCCCTTCATCCAATTCAGGCCAGATAAGGTGATGCTAAGGACTAATCTGAAATTTGTGCCTAAAATACCCTCTTCTTTTCATCTAAATGAACTGGTGATCCTTCCTACATATTTTAAAAATGCTTCTACAGCGGCTGAAAAAGCTCTACATACTTTAGACATTGGCAGATGCCTAAAGTTTTACATTGAGAAGACTAAAAACTTTCGCAAATCAAACCAACTGTTTGTCGCTTACTCGGAGCACAGAAAAGGTCTGGCCCTTTCACGTTCCTCCATCTCCAGATGGATTGCATGCGCTATTGTCTTCTGTCAAGAGAAAGCAGGAAGGCCTCTCGACATGAAAGTCCGTGCCCATGATACACGGAAGATGGCGACGTCTTCTGCATTGCTAGCAGGAGTAGCCCTTCCAGACATATGCAGAGCAGCAACCTGGTCGAATGTTCATACATTCACCAAACATTACTGTCTGGACACGGAATGGAAAGCATATACAGCAGTGGGACAGGCAGTTCTGCGACATCTCTTTACATAAGGTACATGTTTATGAATTTTATTCTGCTGATTCTTTCTATATGATGTGGTTTTCACTTTACGCTAATAATAGTAATAGCAAATTTTGATTGTTCGTACCTTTTGATTCGTAATGAGTTCTTTTTTCTAAAAGGAATAATGGCACACAGCCCCGAGAAAAGAAAGGGGTCTAGCCTAGAAACGCTCTAACTACAAGGACTGCTATCTACTCTGATACAAGCATGTGAATCTATGAAAGATTGAATACTGGAGAAAGAACTAGTTACTTACCTGTACACTATGGTTCTCCAGTATTATCTTTCATAGATTCACATGCGCCCGCCCGCCTCCCCGTTTCTATTAGGTAGACCACCTTTTTTATCTCTGGTTTCCTGCATAGCTCACTCTTGGGCTGTTGGAAATCTGAGGTATGGTGGCTCTGCTGGGAATGGTGTAGGCTGGTGCAGGCAGCTGATTGGCTGTAGTTTGGGCCACATAATGAGGAGGAGAGGTTGCCTAGTGGTTTCACTACTCTATGGCTTCCAGGCAGTTTTTTCTTCTACTGCTATGGTTATCATTTACCGGGAGACTCCCACCATGACGATGGGGAAGATACAAGCATGTGAATCTATGAAAGATAATACTGGAGAACCATAGTGTACAGGTAAGTAACTAGTTCTATCTGTCACAACTGTGAGACCTGGTTGGGGGAGGGAGGCATAGGCGGCAACATCTCAACAGGAGGTATGGACAGAGAAGAAGGAGTCTTTTTCCTCAGAACATCTCTAGTGCCGAAATCAGCTAGGAAACCTGAGCCAGCAGCATGAAAGGCACAAAAAGGAGCCTGTTGATAAGTCACTGGAAAGCCTCCTAAAGAAAATGACTGTGGACCCATAGGGCCTGCAGGCGCACCAGATGGAGTCATCGCTCTATTGAAAATGCTAAACATTGCATTCAAAAAGTTGGACAGGTTCTTGTCAGGAACCCATGTCATGCCATCCACAGAGTCGCCTGCATTGTTTGTCAACACCAATATGGTGTGAATATCAATCATATTGCAGTGTTCCTACAATAAGTACTTTGCCTAATGTTTATTTTTTTCTTTAATGTATTTGCTTTTGCCAATGTTTATTCTTTTTGTATGGACCTTGCCAATGCTTGTTAGATATCTGAGGATCAGGGGGCACAGGTGCAGCAGCTTGCAGTTGGTTTAACATGTGAGCTGTAACTGTACTAAGCACATGGATTGAACACGCCCGGCAACGCCCAGGATTTTGGCTATAAATAGCTTCAATCTGCAGACACCTGTTGCTTGGCTTTCTGTTTCCTGCCACAGGCTTTCCCTGGAGCCCCAAGTCATCAGAGCCTCCACTGAAGAGAAGGATTTCACCTTGTGACCTCTGCCAGCAGAAATTCTCCTTGTCTTGGAGCCAGCTCAGGACTGAGATAAGAACATTTCTGGACTCATTTTAAAAGCGCCTCAGCGCTAAGTGTTTAATTGAAGCTTTACATTTTTTGTTATTATTGTAAATGATGATTAGTGCTATTTAAGTGAAGAACTTGGCTTTTAACTTAATGGTATTGCTTTTGAATGCAATTTGGAAAACTGCTTGATATTGTTGCACAGGTGTTTGATTGTAAAATGGGCAACAATTCTTCCTGGTGTTTTTGAAGCTTTCTGATGCTTGGTGCACATGTTTTTTGGTTGTGGTTGGACAACAACTCTCCTTGTATTTTGAAATTGACTGATTTTGGTTGTGCACTTCTTTGGCAGTAATAAGGGGACATTTGATAACATTGTAAAGCGCCAAGGACTATATGTAAAGTGCGCCTTTTCTGATATTGTTGTGCGCAAATGCGTTTTAGTGCGCCATTCTTAAAGTTGCTGGATATTTTGGGCAGCATTTTAAGGCACAGTTGCTTAGTGTGTTTTAAAACAGGCTTGGATTGAACTCTGTAAATATATTTGGAAACGTCTTTGGAAAAGTCTTATGCACAATCAGGTGAGATCATAAGGTATTACAAAAGAACAAATATACTACGTGAATTCATAACATAGAATACACAGTCTAATACAAATTCCTGTTTTATATTCATAGAAACCTGTAAATACATTTCTTAAATGCTTATTGCGAGACAAACTGTTTGAAGTGTCATCAAGCCTAAAAGGTAATCAGAAGTAGAAGAACACATAATGTTGATATTGCTAGTAGTCTAAAGAGTTTTTAGGACATTCTGTGCGTATCTACCTCTGTATTTTTTAGGAAAAGTTATGAGTGGTTCGCTGTGTCGAATTCCGGAAACTGGCTGGCCCAGACGGCACACACCCTCTTCTTGGCAAAGCGTGAAGAGTAGCAATCTCTCTTTCTTGTCTCTCATCACAAATCCTCTTCCGTCTTTGGGCACCTGTCAGGGCTTCTGTTTTTTGGTCAGCAGCACAGAGAGGTGTTCAGGGTGGTTAAAGAACTGTCATCGTCCCTGCAGACGGACCTGGTTTTCAGGTGAGTGGCTGGACTCACATATAACATAAAGCCAAGCCACAAAAACTAAGTCTGCCTGGACGATGGACGTCACCACAGAAGAAAACACCATGACAGTACTAGACTTGTCTAGAATAGGGTTGAGTTTACAGCAGGAAGTCACCTCAATAAAACAAGAAAACCACACGCTACACTGCGAGTTGCAACGATATAAGCCACGAGAAAACCCTTGGGATAATACCCCAGTCAAAACCAAACCAGTGGTTCAACCGCATCGCTTTACGTTCACCCCATTGGCTACAGAGGTAGCAGGGGTGGCCCAACCTGTAAATGTCAATGTCACCACTCCTACTCCAGGTCCATTGGCTCCCCCGAACGGTTCTTTGGAGATCGGACAAAGTTTTGCATTTTTATGAATCAATGCCAGTTACATTTCCTCTGTAAACCTGCAGCTTTTCCTGATGACGCCTCAAAAGTGGCATTTGTCCTATCCTATCTTGGTGGTACGGCGGCCACGTGGTCAATACCATTCGTAGAAAGGGATGACCCGATTTTACATAACTTTTGCCGTTTTAAGGAAACAATGCAAAAGCTTTTTGCAAGGCACCAGTTTATAGAGGCAAGCGACAATGAGCTGCTGAACCTGTGTCAGGGCAATAAAGATTTATTATCTTATATCGTGCCCTTTAATAGGCTAATTGCTGAGACACAATGGCCAGATGAGAAAAGAACATCACTTTTCTATCGTGGCCTTCGAGATGACTTAAAAGATGTTTTGGCACAAATTGTTGACTTGCCATCCGATTGTGATGAATTTATTGACTTAGTGGTTCAGTTGGATCATCGTCTGGGAGAAAGGAAGATTGAAAAGACTTGTGGCGACATGCCCATAGTCGTTGTAGTTAAATATGAGAAAAAAGACACATCCAATGCCAATACTTCGGCCGATCATACCAAGCCCATGCAGATTGGGGGACTTAGGGGACCTTTGTCCAAGGAGGAAAAGGATAGGAGACGTCGCCTGAATCTTTGTGTATATTGCGGCAAGTCTGGGCATTTCGCCTGGGATTGTTTGAGTAAAAATGCCCCCAAAAAGGCAGTCGCTGTTATTGACTCCCCTCTCCCCATCGTTGAAACTAAGCAGTCGGAAAACTTCCAGGCCCGATAAGGATTGAGGCCCCCTTATCGAGCACAGACAACAAATTGGCCTCTTGCCATCATTTAGGGAACGCTATGACTGCTGCACCTCGTCATTTAACCTTAATAGTTACATTGCTCTTTTCTACCCAGACCAGAAAGGTTATTGCCATATTGTTGGATTCTGGAGCTACCGCAAATTTTCTGGATATAGGCTTAACTAAAACCTTAAACATTCCAACTTTCAAGAAAGAGGTTCCTGAGCCAGTGCATGCCGTAGACGGCTCAGAATTATCTTCTGGTTTAATACTGTTTCAGACCTCCCCAGTAACCATGATCTGTGCTGATGGACACACCGAACAGATCCATTTTGATATTATTGACACTCCTGTGTTTGGAGCCATATTGGTTATACCATGGCTCAAATTACACAATCCTAAAATTGATTGGTGCAAATGCACAGTGACATTGGCAGCGGACGAGCGCAGCGGGCACGCCGTTTGCGCGCCAAAGGCGCGCTTAAGGCAAGCTCGTCTGCGCTCGTCCGCGACGAGGACGCGACCAGCGCCGCCAGCTATGCCCAAACTCACTCGCAACCCTCACGATACACCCGTGATGCACTGTTTAATTTACAAGGGTCTGCACGCGAAGGTAAGCTCACCTTTGAGGATACGGCGTTTCCCCTAGCTGACTTTACCCACAGGGGCTTGATTTCAGGAGGCCTACTGAACGTCAGATCTTTACCTAAGCACGCTGCTGAAATCAACCTCCTTATAGAATCACACCATCTTGATGTCCTGTTCCTAACCGAGACGTGGACACAGGCCGACTGCGATATTGATCTAGCATCCGCCTGCCCACCCAACTTCAATATCCTGCACCTCCCCAGACCCAAAGGCCGCGGCGGCGGAGTTGGCATTATCTTCCGAGCCTCCTGGCAAATAAAGACTATAGACATAGACCCAGTGCCCGGGATCGAGCTCTTTGGTCTGGCCATTAATTGCCACCTAGGAGATATCTTCACGGTGATTATTTGCTACCGTCCCCCAGGAGCTTTCTCCATCCTGCAACAGCAAGCACTTCTCACTATTTTTACAAACATGGCAACCTCCCATAACAAATTAGTTATTTTGGGAGATTTTAATCTCTGGCCAAATGGCAGCTTAGATACAGGACTAGACAACCTCCTGCTATCCTGTGACAGTGTGGGACTTCACCAATTGGTAAAGCAACCCACCCACTCTGCAGGCAACCGACTAGACCTTATTTTCTTGAGTCCTGATCTAACACAAGTAGGCGACATTCTGCCTATGAGCTGGACGGACCATTCACTTATCAAACTCTACATCACTAGCACCACCACAAGCAAGCCCAAAAACAGTCTTCCAGCAGAATTTACGTACCGAAACTGGAAAGCCCTAGAAAAGCTCAGCTCCGTCACCAAAGTCTTCGATAAGGAAGATAGTTTTTCTCCCACCAGCTCGGTGGAAAATAACTACAGAGCTTTCAGTAGGAGGATAACATCCATCACGGATTCAATTGTCCCATTAAAACATTGTAATCCTAAAGGCAGAGCACCTGCTCCATGGTACACTGACTCCTTGAAAAATCTCAAGTCAGCTTGTAAACAGGCTGAGAGGAAATGGAGACATGGATATTGTGACAACAATAAAACCCTCTGGAAAAACAAGCTCCATGAATACAAAGCTGCGATTGTTGAGAGCAAATCGGCCTACTATTGCTCCACCATAGTTAACGCAGCTAATAGCTCTAAAAGCATATTCCAGATCCTAGAGAATCTCTTACACCCTGACTGTGCCAAGAAAACTATCCCCCCATCTCAGACCCTCTGTGACAATCTCGCTCAGTTCTTCCTGGACAAAATCAAGACCATCATTAATAACCTGGCAACCCAACCATCCCAAAACACTCTAACCTCCCCAGCAGCTGGTTCCACCAACCTTTATCCCAGTCTAGTATGTCCTCCCAGGGAAAGTCTCCTGGCTTTTCCCCAGATCCCCGAAGCAGAATTCGAGAGACTGGCACTGGGCATCACCTCCGGGTCGCCTCTTGACCCATTGCCCCCGAAAATCTGGAAAGCATGTGGGAACAAGCTATTCCACACCCTTCGGAGGATTTGTAATCAATCTCTCCGCAGTGGACTAGTTCCCAACCCCTGGAAGCAAGCTCTCATCACCCCGCTACTGAAAAAACCATCTCTGAATCCAGAATGCCTTTCCAACTTCCGCCCCATATCACTTCTGCCCTTTCCGGCGAAAGTGGTGGAACGATGGGTCAGCACTTGCCTGTCAACTCACCTCGAGCAGAATCACGTTCTGGACGACTTCCAATTCGGATTTCGTCCAGTCCATGGCACCGAAACAGCAGTACTTACTGCCATGGAAGAACTTCGAGTGCGGGCAGACAGGGGCCAAGCTGTGGCCTTGATCCTTCTGGACCTGTCTGCCGCATTCGATACTGTCAACCACGTGATCCTGCTTGAGAGGTTGAGAGAGGCTGGGGTTGACGGCACAGCCCTGCTCTGGTTCCACTCTTATCTTAGAGATAGGAAACAGGCTGTATCTCTCCCCCCTTTTCAATCTGTCTTCTCCCCAGTCCCCCACGGTATACCCCAGGGTTCTTCTATCAGTCCGATCCTTTTTAATGTTTACTTAAAAACACTGGTCACTCTAATAAAATCCCACAATATGACTACAGTAAACTATGCGGACGACACCCAGCTCATCTTCTCTTGGGAGGGGGAAGACTCTATTACCTTAGAAGCCTTCCACGACTGCCTGAGAGACACTGCATGCTGGCTACACCATAATTCTCTCCAATTCAATTCCTCTAAAACCGAGGTTCTGTTCTATCCTGCGAGCCGAATTCCTCGCCTTCTACCTGCAGAGTTCTGGCCCCTGGAAAACCAAGATAATCCGCTACCTGTTACTAGTGTTCGCAACTTGGGCGTCATGCTGAATAACAAACTGAGCATGGAAACACAGGTAACAAGAATAGTCGCCACCTGCTCGGCCCTTATGCGCTCATTGCGTAAAATCCTGCCACTACTACCACCTCCTGCCCGAGCACTGATAGTCAGGTGTACTATCTTGAGTCGCCTTGACTACTGCAATGCCCTCCTGCTCGACTCTCCCGCGGTACTGCTGGACAGACTCCAACGAGTCCAGTCGGCAGCACCCAAACTGGTCCTTGGACGGACCAGGAGATCCTCGGCCACTGCTGCTTTAGCCGAGCTACATTGGCTCCCCTTGAAGCAACGTATCGCCTTCAAGTCCCTCTGCCTGGTCTTCAAGGCATTACACGGATCAGGACCTAGACCCCTACAACTAATGTTTACGTGGTATACACCAACCAGAACGTTGCGATCCGCGACCGCCCGCCTTGTAACAGTACCCAGATTTAAGAAAGCCAGGATCGGGGGAAGATCGTTCAGAGTGGCGGCTGGAAAGCTCTGGAACAGTCTGCCTGCCGACATTCGTCAAACCTCTCAGCTCCTGCCTTTCCGGAAACGAATAAAAACTTGGCTCTTCCCCTGGCTCTTCCCCTAGCTCTCCCCCTCCACTATCACCCCCCTACTTCAACTCCCTCCGCTTCTAACTCAGGAGTAAGCTTCTCAGCGCCAGGATACCTGCCAGGTGACAGCCGCGCTCTATAAATGTTTTAAATAAATAAATAATAAACATTAGGTTCCGTGCATTGTTGGCAGAAATGCTATTCCACTGATCAGCATCCTCTAACGCCCTTGCACTGTGCCTCCATAGTTGACAACCCAGCTTTGATACAAGCGGAGGAATCAGAAATCACCTTACCAAAACAATACAGTGACTTTAATGATGTGTTTCTGAACAACAGGCAACCCAGTTACCACCCCACCGGTCGTACGACTGCCGTATCGATTTGCTCCCCGGAGCCTCTCTACCGTGCAGTCATGTGTATGCCTTGTCTGAGCCTGAGACCCAATATTTGCGCAAATAATTGGACGACTTATTACTAAAGGGGTTTATTAGACATTGTACATACCCGTTAGTTCGCCACTCTTGTTCATCCCTAAAAAGAATAAAGAACTTCGCGCCTGCAAAGACTATCGCACCTTAAACAAGGTGACGGTAACAAAACGCTATTCACATGCCATTAATACCGGTATTATTAGATCAGGTAAGGCATTACACTAGTTTTTACCAAATTAGACCTGAGAGGTGCATACCACCAAATTAGAGTAAAAGATGGGGATGAGTGGGAGATCGCATTTAGGACTAATTTCGGTTATTTTGAATATACAGTGATGCCCTTCGGTTTGTGTAATGCTCCTGCAGCATTTCAACTTTTAATCAATGATGTGCTGCAGGATTTCCTGGACATCTTTGTAATAGTTTACATAGAAGATTTCCTGATCTTTTCATCAACAACCGAAGAACATATTGGGCATGTCCGCACTGTGTTACAACGGCTACGAGAGCATTAACTATTTGTTAAGTTAGAGAAATGCGTCTTCCATGCTACCCTCACTGAGTTTTTGGGTTACGTAATATCTCCCAATGGTATAGCTATGGATGATTCCAAGGTTCAGGCCATTTTGAAATGGGAAACACCCGGCTCTTTAAAGGATATTCAGAGATTTTTGGGTGTCGCCCATTTTTGTCGGTGGTTTATCCCTCAGTTTTCCTCCTTTGTGTCTCCCATCACTCACCTTCTCAAGAAGGGGGTTACTTTTCATTGGTCCTCAGCAGCAGAAGAAGCATTCCAGAAACCCAAGCAGGCCTTTACTAAAGCCCCACTGTTACATCACCCAGATCCTTCACAACCCTTCTATGTGGAGGCCGACGCACCTCAGGTTGCTGTTGGAGGTATTTTGTCCCAGAGAGATCCTACATCAGGACATCTACATCCAGTGGCCTATTTTTCGAAAAAACACTTGCCTGCTGACCAAAATTATACGGTGGCAGAACGAGAATTCCTAGCCATAAAACTTGTCTTTCATGAGTGGCACCACCATTTTCTAGGAGCCCGTCAGACAATAACAATTTACTCAAATCACCGTAATTTGCAATTTTATCAGAATGTCAAAGCGCTAACTCCACAACCATTATGTTGGCTTTTGTATTTCAACGAATTTGATTTTGTAATCGCATATAGGCCTGGAAAAGAACAGTAGAAGGCTAACACACTGTCATGATTACATTTACCAGCTCTGGACACGGGTACTGATACACCTACTGCTATTATCCGGGAACATAAGATCATTGCATTGTGTTCCCCCAACGATTTCATAGAGCAGGTCCAAGTAGCACAACAAAAAGAGTCCACACCTCCTCATACTTTAAAAAAAAGAGACCTCCTGTATCATGATCACCAGTTGTACATTCCCACAAAGGAGTTCTGTGATACTGTTCTGAACTGGCATCATGACTCAGTATTTGCTGGTCATCCACGGGCAAAGAAAACGGTGGAATTATGCCAGAGAGATTTCTGGTGGCCCACCCTAGCATCAGATGTTGAAAGCTACGTGAAAACCTGTCCAACCTGTGCACAATCCAAACCCCTTCATGTTGCTCCTGCTGGACTACTCCAATCACTGCCCATCCCACCTGCACCTTGGCATATGATTAGTATGGATTTTATCACCGGTTTACCCACATCAAACGGTTTCTCCATTATATGGGTGGTGGTAGATTATTTAACCAAAATGGCACACTTTGTTCCTTTAAAGCACATGCCGTCGGCAAAAGAATCCATAGACCTGTTTATACAACATGTGGTCAAATTACATGGCTTACCGACAGCAATTGTGTCCGACAGGGGCTCTCAGTTTGTGTCTAGGTTTTGGCGAAGTTTTTGTTCCTCTATGAAAATTGATGTTTGTCTGTCCTCCGCCTACCATCCTCAAACGGATGGACAGACAGAACGCCTTAACCAGACCTTGGAACAATCATTGCGTTGTTTTCTTGTTACCATGACCAATGAATGGCGTAAGGCATTACAACTGGAGGAATTTGTGTATAATAATTCAGTTCATGCAGCTACTGGAGTCTCACTTTTTTTTGTGTATTCGGTTACCACCCCAGAATGCTCCCACTATTGCAGCCGCCTGTTGTTAGTCAGGTCCCGGCAGTCCATGAACATCATCGCCACTTAGCACAAATCCAGACACAAGTTAAGAAACACTTAGAGTCATACCAAAAACAAGTTAAAAAAACAAGCGGATAAACATAGAGTGCCAACCCCACAATATGCAATAGAAGATCAAGTATGGCTTTCAACTATCAGTCACCACACAGATCCGCCCTTCATCATTTGGGATACCTTGTAGACCAATTGCTTGGAACACTACCGGTAGATATGGAAAGTTAGATGTTATGACCTCCAAACCTGGTAGTAACCAGAGTGGTCTCAGTATAGGTAGTACTGTTACATAGATACATGTGTGACTGGATTGCAGTGCATGTGAAAAAATAGTGAATAATGGTGAGGATAAAGATAAAATTAGGTGAGGGAGCAAATATGAAATTTTATTCTGTGTATTGCTCGCTCCACCAATGCTAAAAGAGCAGCAAAAGTAGTTTTAACAAATAACTACCTAGATCGATAAAGTGGTCGACATATTTCGGCAAAGTTGGACCATTGTGTCCATTGCCTTCATCAGGACCTAAATATATAGTACTACTGCAATTGGATAGTGAAACAAAAAGGGGGATTAAAATAGTGACTGTATGTGTAACATTCTACAACAAGGAAAAAGATCACCTGATTATATAGGTGTAGTTTAGACCCGTTGTGGTCGTCCTTGTGATGTCACTGGTAGGAAGATAAAAATATACAGACAGACAACAGGTAAATGAACACATAAACATAGACATCTAGATATGTAACTGATAAACATACTCTGCATAAACATGAATGTTTAATCAAAACTCAATTTAGTTTATATTATTTTTATCATCATGAAGGCACCTAATTGTTAATCCTCCATGTAACTGAAAAACTTCATCTTACCCCAGTCATTGGAGTTCAAGGCCTCGCCTCGCCTGGCAACGGCTCAGGGAACGAGGGAAGCACCGCTCTGTTTAAAAGGGAAGCAGAAACAACAGAAAAATCGTAACCGCTTCCTATCAGAAATGAAAAAGTCTGCACAACAGTGTAACAATCTCATCCCCCGTGTGTTAATGGGTGAGTATTACTTATCAGAATGTGTTGGATCTTTAAATGACAACTTGTAGCTGATAAGCTCCTATGAGATCTAAATTGGAGGATACATAGATAGGAAAAATGCCAGTAGTTGCAAGTGAATAGGCTCCGTGAACTCTCACATTCGCATTTTGTAAACTTCTAAACATTCGGTCTGACCGGAGAAAGAATGTCTCTCATTTTATTATTTATTTATTTTATTATTAATTTTATTAAGCGCACAGCTACCCAAAGGTTTCCCGGCGCTGACCAACAAGGTGTGGAGTTTGCAACAATTACTGGTTGAATAGCCATGTCTTCAAATTCCTGCGGAACTTCAGATAGTTGGGCTCAGTCCGGAGACAGAGAGGAAGAGAGTTCCACAGGGATGGACCCAAGAAGAAAAATGAGCAGCCACCCATTCTTGCTCTCTTGATCCTAGGAATCAGAAGCTTGGATTGAGAGGATGATCTAAGAGTGCGGGAAGGGACATAAGAAATAATAAAAGATTTAAGGTAGTGTGGGGCAGTGCCCGCAATAATTCTGTGTATAAAACACAGAGCCTTAAACTTAACCCGACTCTCAATACGGAGCCAGTGAAGACTACGTAGAAAAGGGGAGATGGGAGACCTGCTAGGGAGTTTGCTAAGAAGGCGAGCTGCCATGTTTTGAACAGTCTGAAGTTTCCGGACAATCTCCTTGCCGGCACCCAGAAAGAGAACATTCCCATAGTCCAAGCGGGAGGTGATTAGTGCCTGGACTATGGTTTTCTGGGTGTCAGGAGGGAGCATCCAGATGATTTTCTTTAACCACTTGAGAATGACCGTACAAGTGGCACAGACCTTCACAGCATGGTCCCTCATTGATAATTGGTCGTCAAAAATTATGCCCAAATTTCGAGCAGTTCTGGAGGGCAAGGGGAGAGTGCCCATTTGGTCAGGCCAATGAGAGGGCCCCCATAAATCACAATTAGTACCAAACAGAAGAAGCTCAGTTTTCCCTCCATTCAGTTTTAATTTGTTCTCGTACATTCAAGCAGAGATTTTACTAAGCCCGAGACGTAAGGAGGAAGGGAGGGATGTGTGACTGGTGGATAATGAAAAGATTAGCTGAGTATCATCAGCATACGAGTAAATAGAGAGCCCCGCTTGCTCCGCAATCGTAGCCAAAGGTCTTACGTACAGATTGAAGAGAAGGGGGCTCAAGATGGAACCCTGCGGAACCCCGTATGCTGATGTATGAATTTTGGATGCTGATGAGGCTGAGAAAACTTGGAACGTCCTGTTACTTAGGAAACTAGTAAGCCATTCTAAGGCACGATGGGAGATGCCAATAGATCTGAGAGTGTTAATAAGGATAGAGTGGGAAACCGTGTCAAAAGCGGCACTTAATTCCAGCAGGATAAGTGCCACGGTTTCCCCTCTATCTACCAGATGCCTAATAGTTTCCGACACTCCCAATAGTGTAGATTCGGTGGAGAAGCCGGAACGAAAACCCGACTGAGAAGGATGTAAGATATTGTGGGCTTCGATGTAATTAGTAAGTTGTTGATTAATGTGCTTCTCCAAGATTTTTGAGAAAACTGACAGAAGGGAGATAGGACAGAAGTTACCCAGATTATTCGGGTCAGCATTGGCTTTTTTTAACAGTGGTACAACCATCGCATGTTTCCATGATTGGGGAACCTTAGCCTCCCTAAGTGAGGTGTTAAGTAACTCCAGAATAAGATTAAGTGAAGGGGAATCAAGGATAGACAGAATTTGAGGGGGGATAGGATCTAGAGGAGAACCAGATTTGATGGTACTAATGATGTTGCGTAAAGTGAGTGTGGTTAAGGGAGTCCAAGCAGCAATTCCAAATTCTAGTATGCAAAGATCCGGTTCCGGAGTTTGAGAAATTGACGAGGGGGGAAAAGTGGTAGAGACAACTGGAATAGTGGAGCCGAAATCAGAGTAAATATTTTCAATTTTTGAAACAAAGAAATCGGCTAAGGCATCACATTGCGTCTCATCTAAGCAAGGTGCCTTGGGTTGCTTAGTGGCGCCCGAGAGTTCTTGAACCACCTTAAACAAAGCTTTGGGGCGGTTCTGAGCATTAAGTATCGAGAGATTCACATATTCCGTTTGAGCCTTTTTACAGAGGGCATGATAGCTGGATAGCGCAGCTTTATATTCTAGTTTGACGAGAGGGTCATATTTGGAGCGCCACTTCCGTTCAAGATGTTTGCAGCCGGATTTAGCTATTTTTAGCTGGTCATTAAACCAGGGGGCGGGGCGGGTGATGTAAATTAAATTTCTATTTGCGAAGAGGAAGGCAGGAATCAACAGCAGAGGTAAGCCAGTTATTAATGATGTCCGCCTGCGCAAGACAACTAACCTCACTAAGTGGTGTAGAGACCAACAGGGCAGCATTCAGTTTGTTCATATCCAAGTTTTTCCAGTTTCTAGTCAGTCTAGGTCTAGCTGGGATAGCTGGAAAGGTTCGACCGGGTTCGGTACTGATAGAAAACTCCACAAGAAAGTGGTCAGGCCAGGGAACCGGTAGAGCTGGCTTACACTCAACCTCCGTAAGATTGGATAGCACAGGATCAAGTAGATTACCTGCTTTATGAGTGGGGCCGGTATTATGCAGGCTAATGTTGAGGGCAGCTAAGTCAGCTAACAGAATAGAGCTACTGGGACAAGTTTTGTCATTAGAATGAATGTTGAAATCTCCAACGAGAACAAAGTTTGTTGAGTTGAGTAGCAGTGGAGCTACATACTCAGCAAGTGAAGACGCCCATGAACCAGCTGGACCCAGGGGGGAATAAATAAGGACACCAGACAGCGTGAAGTTGGCAGATAAAGATATTTTAAACAACCCAGCTTCACAGTTGGGAATGTCTAGGTCCTCCCATTTGCATGAGTAGTGTTTTTTAAAAACTATCGCAATCCCTCCACCCTCCTTTTTTATTCTATTCCTGGAAACATAGGTATAACTATCCGGAAGAGATGCTGCAATGTCAGGACCGGAATGGTCATTTAACCAGGTTTCCGTCAGAAACAAAGCGTCCGGTTGAAATGAAACCAGGAGATCAAAAATATTTCTGCAGTGTTTTGGAAGAGATCTGCAGTTTAAGTTGATAAACTTCATTGTATTAGAGGGGAGTTTCTGTTTGTTTTTACATGGAAAAGTTGATGACGAAATGTCTAACCGGGAGGGTAGTGCTAAAAGGCTGAAGGAACAATCAGGACAGGAACAGGGGGAGGATTGAGCATCCATGGGAATAGTGTGCGAACATTGGGGAGGTTTAAGAGCCATAAGAATATCTCTGGAGTATGTCACAATAGAGGCTGAGTTTTTACTATCAAGGCATGTGCCCCCTGGCCGCGTCTGGTCGCGGACGGGCGCAGAAGGGCTGTACTCTGGCGCGACTCCGGCGCGCCATCGTCGCGCCCGCTGCGCTCGTCCGCTGTGCGTCGACCAGCACATCGATTAATATAGGGGGGCGGCGGTGTGCTGACTAGACCGCTCACCCCCGCTTCCGCCGGAAGTGGAAAGGGATAGAGAGACCTCCCTCCACCCACGAGCGAGGCTCGGGGAGGAACGGGGAGGGGGAAGAGCAAAATTCAAACAGTGAGTGTTTCTTCTGTATTTTAAAATGCGATGTGAGTATGAAAAGTTTGCATAAACACGCAATGCCTGCTGCCGGTGTCCCCCTGCCCTCTCACAGCAGAATACACACAGGGGCCGCAATGTTATTGTTCGTTAAAGGAAATAAAACGCAATGTGCGGAGCACCTCAATCGAGCCCACACAGATTAAGATAATCAGAACAACACAATTCGGTACAAGCACAAAGTCGTGCCCCCCGCAGAATCAAGCTTCAAAAGAATGCAAAGTTGTAACGCGGTACCGACACATAAATCGTGCCCCCCGCAGAAGATCTTAAGTCAGCAGTATTACAAGCACGTACCCTTGTTCTCATTCCGACTAACGTGGAGAGCTCTCAGCATATACGGGGTGCAGGTTGTTACAGGTGAATATAATCTTTAACATTAGGTCTTAACTGAAAAGATTGCCACACACTGCGACCCACGTAATAATACTGCCAGTATGCGAGTGGTTTCCCAAAGGTATTAAAAGGCACCGCTCGCCATACGATACAAGTTAAAAATAGCCCGAGAGTATAAATATCACTGGCTACGGATTACTCGGAAAAGCGCTGGCCCGACTCACCGCTCCATCGGTACTTCTCTGCCGGCGTCTGAGCCGGTGGGGAGGTACCAGAACGGAGAGCAAGCCGCATATAAAAGCGGTATTCCTATTGAGCGTGGGAGGTCATGTGACTTACTCGAACGCCTTTTGTTTGACGTCAGACGCCAAAATCTTGAGTTTAATAGATGGCTTAATGCGATTGGTCAGAGGATATTTACGGAAGTCCCAGGAGTATAATGGAACACATTGACATATTCTAAAAGATAGAAATTGGTCCCTTATGCAATATAAAAATGGGGGATTTATATCGCACTAGATTTCAATAGATTAACACTGGATCAACGTTTTTAAAAAAAACGAATAGTCATGAAAGGTAAAAACACTGCAAGCGAGCTTAGCATCTAGTTGCCAATGCTCACGCATCGTGTATCTCTAAAGGATATCTGTCAGCTATTCCAATTTATTTTACAACAGATGTGTGAAGATATAATCTGTTGTAAAAAACACAGTAGAGGAACGCACTCAGGGAGGGTAAGAAGTATCGCTTTGAACACATCTTTAACCGGAACGAAATGGAGATGTAGGTAATCCCTTGGTTTGCCTTCATTAAAAGATTGCAGAAGGGAAATGATTTATTGGTTGGCCTTTGTTTGTAAATCTACGAGTGGGAGCTGGCTTATAAGTGTTATCACTGGGAATTTAATAGCGTTATTCTGGTCTGTCACAAGGTGGACCAGGGTATCTTATCATTTAGTCCTCCCTTGTTCGTTCCCAATTTGAACACCCATTTCTGTTCTCTGTGTAGTAAGAATGAACAATTGTTACTTACCTGTAAACAGGTGGTTCTCCAGTATTGGTGTCTTTCATAGATTCACATGCTTGAATATTCCCCGTCGTCGAAGTGGGAGTCCCACGGTATATAAAAATAGCAATAATGCTAATATAACATAAATGATAACATCATACATAATAAAATAGAGATAATACAGTCTGTAAAACCTCTACAATGGTAACTTCCATAGGAAGACATTATAAAGAGAAAAACTCATTTGTAACATATCAGTGTCATTATGTTAGTCCAAACTGCAGCCAATCAGGCTCACGCACCCTCTAGAACCTTCTCCTCAGAAGCTCAAGCCCTCAGATTTTCGTAGCACTAGTAATAATAGCGCATGAGGAGAAGAGAGCCTCTGAGGGGAGGAAGGGTGGGTCGCATGTGAATCTATGAAAGACACCAATACTGGAGAACCACCTGTTTACAGGTAAGTAACAATTGTTCTTCTCCAGTATTAGGGGTGTCTTTCATAGATTCACATGCTTGAATAGAATAGATAGCAGTAACTCCTTAGAACTGGGATTGCTAATAGATTCTTAAAATGAAGGTAAACATAGAGCTTAAAAGCATATAGCAATCACAGAAAGAAAAGGAGCAGGGAACAGAGGCTCACCTTATTTAAAGAGATGGCGAAGCACTGCTTGCCCCACTGCGGTATCCGCTTCGTTGATGGAATCCAAACAGTAATGTCTGGTAAAGGTGTGCCTACTTGACCATGTTGCCGCCCGGCAAATCTGGTGTAGAGGCACTCCAGCAAACAAGGCGGTGGAGGACGCCATCGCTCTCGTCGAATGCGCCTTTACTGGACACTGTAAAGGCCTGCCAGCTTGTTGGTGACAGAAGGATATGGCTGCTGAGAGCCACCTTGCAAGTGTTTGTTTCGTCACTGAATGTCCCCTCCGCATCCTTCCATATGCCACAAAAAGTTGATCGGATTTGCGGAAAGGGGTAGTCCTTGAAATGTAAAACTTTAGACAACGACTGATGTCTAAAGAATGAAGTCGTTGTTCTGCCGGTGATTTTGGATTCGGGAAAAAAGTCTTTAAGAAGACAGGTTCGTTCAGATGGAAATCAGAAGGCACTTTTGGCAAAAACGAGGGATTGGTACGAAGAGACACTCCATCGGGCTTAAATTGCAAATATGGAGGCCTGATTGTGAAAGCGTGAAGATCGCTTACGCGACGAGAAGATGTTAGGGCCAAAAGCAATACAACCTTCCAGGTAAGAAATTTGGTGTCTGCCCTGTGAATTGGCTCAAAAGGAGGCTTCATGAGCTGTGACAATACCACGTTGAGCTGCCATGCTGGAGGAGGGCGTCTAATAGGAGGAAACTTTCTGAAGAGACCCTTAAAGAATTGTCGGATTATTCTGGATGAGCAGAGAGACGTCGAACCATCGTGTCTAAAACGCGAAATAGCTGCCAGAAAGACTCTCAAGGTGGCATGAGAGAGACCAGACCGAGCAAGGCTCAGAAAGAAAGGCAAGAGCTGCTCCGGAGTAGAAGTGAGTGGATGGATATCTGATGCAGCGCACCAATGGCAAAAACGTTTCCACTTTCGCTTGTACGTTTTGATGGTTGATGAAGCTCTAGCAGAAGCCAGAATGTCTCTGCATTCCTGGGGCATATCTAAGTTTGCGAACTCGAGGTATTCAGGTTCCATGCCCATAACTGAAGCGTGGTCGGGTCTGGATGGCAAATTTGACCCTCGTCCATTGACAGGAGATCTGGACGTGGATGCAGATGAATGGGAGCGCATTGGGATAACAGAAGAAGTTCTGAGAACCAAGCCTGTCTGGGCCAACGAGGGGCGATCAGTATCAAGTGGCAGGGTTGCCTGCGCATCTTCCACAACGTTCTCGGTACCAACAGTATTGGAGGAAATGCATAGGCGAACAGGCCGCTCCAATCCATGAGAAGGGCATTTCCGCTGGACTCTGGATGGGGATGCCAGCTCGCAAAGGCGGGGCACTTCCGATTCAGTGGAGTGGCAAAAAGGTCTATCATGGGATGACCCCAACGGCGGAACACCATGTCCAGAGTAGGCTGATGAAGTTCCCACTCGTGGGTCGATGACGTGGACCTGCTCAACGAATCCGCTAGGATGTTTGAAACCCCCGGCAGATGGACCGCCGTCAAGGAAATTTGATGACGAAGAGCCCAATTCCAGATCCTTTGAGCTAGCCGAGACAATGGCTGAGATCTTGTGCCGCCCTGTTTGTTCATGTAGTGCATGCTGGTTGTGTTGTCCGTTTGAACCAGCACGGACTCCCCTTGCACTACGGGTAAAAAGGATCTGAGAGCAAGGAAAATCGCCATCAACTCCAGTCTGTTGATATGCCAGGTTCGTTGTGTCGCCGTCCACTTGCCCTTGATTGAAAGGTCCAGGAGATGAGCACCCCAACCCTCCATGGACGCATCTGTAGTCAGTGTTAGATCCGGAGAATGGGCCAGAAACGAAACTCCTTCGTCCAGGTTGGATGGTTCTTTCCACCAAAGCAGACTGTCCTTCATGCGAGATGAGACTCGCACTAGGTCGTTGAAGGACCCTGACACTTGGCGCCATTGCAGGTCTAGTTCTTCCTGTATAGGACGAGTGCGTAACCTGCAGTTCGGGAGCAGAGCGAGGCAGGACGACGCCATCCCCAGAAATGACTTCAACGTCCGCACAGAAACTGACTGTTTTGAACGGATGATGGTGACCAGACGTTCTATCTTCCTCTGTCGTTCTTGGGAGATGAAGGCTTTTGATAGGCTCGTGTCTAGAATCGCTCCCAGGAAGTTTCTCCTTTGCAATGGTGCAAAATGTGACTTCTCCATGTTGATGGTCAATCCCAGTGACTCGAATGTCTGCAGGCAGAGACTTGTGTCGCGAGCCAGCTGTAGAGGGGATGGAGATTTTAGAAGGCAATCGTCTAGGTAAGGAAAGACTTGCACTCCCCGTAGATAAGCCATGACAGGGGCTAAGACCTTCGTGAAAACACGAGGTGCCGATCGCAGGCCAAAAGGCAGCACCTTGAACTGGTAATGCATGTTGCCCACTTTGAACCTCAGAAATTGGCGATGGTGTTGGAGAATCGGCACATGAAAATAGGCGTCTTGTAGATCTATTGTTGTTAGGAAATCTCCGCTGCAGAGAAGCCGCAAGACTTCCGATAACGTCAGCATACGGAAAGATTGTTGTTTCAGTAAGAAATTGAGTGCCCTCAAATCCAGTATGGGCCGCTGTAGGAGAGTAGGGTCTGCAATCCTATGATCACCCAGATTTTTTGCTTTTTGCTGCACTGGTTTACGACTTTCCCTGGCTGTGAGCCTGCTAATCAGACCCACAGCCTAGCTGTTCTCTCTATCCAAATTGTACTCAGGTACTGAATTGGCACTGGGCCCTCTCCAAGTCCCTGTACCCAGGGCTGAGGTGTACCCAGAAGTCTCCCAGGGGCTGAAGCATGTATTATGCCACCCCTGGGCTGACTAACTAAACTGACACAACTGGCTGCACGACAGCTGGGGCAAGGTGGTGTACTCACCCTTTGCTTTAGATATAGTATACCTATATCTAACCCTAAAATGGACACACAGATCCCCTATCAGTCACTCCTATGGCAGGCCTTAACAATCCTGAAGGCAGAGTGCTTGGAATCGTGTGAGATGGTGCTCTGGCATGAGCTGAGCCTGTCTGCGGCTTTCGGGATCCATCCCTTAGCCGTTTCCATGATATCGCATACCATATACTCTTAAGTGCATTATAATCCTCGCGGTTATATGCCAACTCTGGTATCGCTTTATCAAAACATGTCGAGTAAGGTGTCATACGAATTGGAATACTAACCCCTCGCCAATTCTGGCGACGGGGTTAGCATTCCACCCTTCTAGAGGGACACGACATGTATGTAACCCCTAACCCCGGTTAAAGTCAAACAGAGCCTCAGCTCCACAAAATGGATGCTGCCACCGAGACACAAGTCTGCCCTCCTGCTGCTGGGAGTCCTCCCAGAGCAGGAGATAAGAACAAAGGGTTTCCTGCCAGGGGCGGTGCCAGCACCGTCCCAGACAGGGTTTTGTGTATTGTAGGTAGGCAGGGCTTTAGAGGAAGGTGACTGCACGTGGCACCCCGGTGCTCACTGTGCATAGGCTGGCTGGAACCAGTTCCAGGGTCACTCCAGACCCTGTGCTGGGGAAAAGCCCGCCAAGGAAGTGGGTGTAACCACCCCCCTCCTAGTCCCACCCCTAGGGCAGGACTTAGTCGCGTGCCAGCCCCTTTTTACAGGATAAAGGTAGGAACTGGCCCCCTTCCAAATCAGATCATCTTTGAATCCTGAAACTACTTTCCACGAAAGGAACTCAAGACTTCTTCCTAAGATTTCTCCCTTGTGACTAAGGAGTAGTCACCCTGCATCCGCAGGCACCATCTAAAGAACACTGCGGTCTGCTGCAAGTCCTTCCTCCGGAATCCGACTGCCCAGCTTGACGAGAACCGGCTTCCCTGGCACCTCTGACCTCTACCCACCTCTACAGCCAAGCTGAGAACCGTGGGTGCGACGAGACCTCGAGGGACCGGCCATCTTCAAGACTGCACGACTTCTGCACAGCAAGCCCGCCGAGTAATTTCCTGGTGAGTGCTTTGGGGTCCGAGAAGCCCCGACCCTGAGCAGCTCCAGCACCGAAGTGCAGCCTCCCAGCATCTCCACGATCTGCGTGGGGCCCTTCTGCTTTTTGCTGCTCACCGCGTTGTTTGGCTACTAGCCCGCTGGCTTGTGGCCTTCTGAACGACGCCCGACGACATTTCTGCTGCTGGTCTGGTTGCTCCAGGCTGGCCCTTGCTCCCTTCCAAAAGAGGAGCACCCCGGACCCTCCTGGTCCACTCAAGACGCCATTTTGAGTCCACCGCGTGGGCTTGAATTAGCCAAGGCTTGTTGCCCAATCCTGGGTAACTTCGACGCCGACAGCTTCATCCATCGTGGGACAGCTCGCCTCTCCATCCTGGTCGCCGACAACGCCTCCTGGTCCGTGAGATCTGCAGAGCCAGCGTCGCCCACTCACCTAGTCGAGGTGACTTCGCCCGGTGCCATCCTGGTGCCCACTTAATCACTGGCTAGTGATTCAAGAACTTGGTCCCCTCTGCTTTCAGGTTTTCTTCTTCCTTGATCCAGGCTTGGATCCATCGAACTTTTCTTCACTGGTCGCCTGCCAGCAACTTCCTTCTTCCAGGCTCCTGGTCCAGCAACGAGATCCCCGACGTCTTTTCAGACCTATGCAGCTGCAGCCCCTGGGCTAGGTAACTTCGGCACTTCGGTGTCCCAGCATAGCCTCACTATCCTAGGGTCAGGATCCACTGTCGTTTTCTTTCTACCAGGTCGGGTTCGCCCGTGAACACTAACTTTGCCTTTACTAGCTTCCATAGACTTTGTCCCGCATCCCGCGTGAGAGTGCACACTCTGCACCCGAGTCCCCTAGGTCTCCTAGAAGTAATCTAACGATTCCCTAGTCAAGTCCTAGCGATTCCAAAGCCTATTAGTACTGTACTTACCTGCTAGTAATTTCGCATTCCACTTTTTAAGTATATGGTTTTTCGTGCCCCTCGGGCATTTGTGTATAACGTGCTAACTTAAGTATTTTCGTAAGAGTTTTGTTGTGTGCCTAGCACCCTGTCCTCATAAAGAGTACAGGGTTGTTGTGATTCTAATAAATACACTGTTTATTTTCATAACACTTGTGTGGTGTCCTTTCACTGGGTGTTCAAGGGGTAATGTGATGGTAAAACAGCTGGCTTAACACGCCCTCTAGAGTCTTAGCCTTAGACTGCTCGTATCCATGCTACTAGGATAGCTGGTCTATAAGGTTGACTTACAACCAATCATCAATAAGGGTTGTTTGGACTGATATATAGTGATCACTAGAATAGTGAACACTGCACATCAGGCCAACTTCTCACATTGGTGAGCAGCGGTTGGGATTTGAGCTTGCTGTTGTTTTACCACACATGCCCTAAGAATATCTTGTGAAAGATCACATAAGTACTAAAGGTACATATAACTTAGCTTAGAATACTCTGAGTTCTACTGAACCAGCTGTTGTAGCTCCTAGGGCCTAGCACACCCTAAACTACAACTCTAGCAAGGGATCAGTAGGCAAACATATAGTGTAGGTAAGTGCACCACTTACACCTCACTAGAAAAGCATGTCTACCCAGGGAGATTCTACTGAGACTCCCCTGGTCAGTGTTGACCCTCCACAGGTCACTTCAAGATATGCAGCTCTCAGTTTCCAGGAGATGAGACAGATCTGTGTCTCCAGAAAACTGAAGCAGGGGTCTAACCCCACCATTCCCTTTCTGATAGGTCTCTTAGAGACATATGATGCCAGAAAGCTTTCTCAGTTACATGAGAACATGCCAGCCTTAGAGGGAACCTCTGGGGAATGTGGAAAAGTAAATTTTGCCATGTTCTGTGTCCCTACGCGTCCTCCATCTTATGTTATGTGTGCATGATTAAATATGCATATGTATCCCTCATGTTTGATTAAAGACGCAATTACAGTTGTGTCCATCACTAGTATGCCAGTTTCCAGTTCTCGTGAAAGCTACGAGTATCAGGCCTATGTAAAGTCACGTTGCCACGTTTCTCAGTGTGCACGTTATTTTATTGTAAAATCCCCGTTTCTAGGCCTCAAAAGGGCCCGGACACCAGATTCAGCTCCTGTCTCCTGAACCCTCGCTGAGGAGCGATACAGCCCCCACCTGTATCCTCGACCCTTCACTTACTTCCTGCCTCACAGTGCCCGGCTCAGCCTGGCTCTGCCTCTGAGTCTGCCAAGAGTATGTTATGATTCTAGTTATCAGTCCAGCCCTCCTTCTCTGCATTCCTAAGCTACTGAATCGCATCAATAGTTTCCGTCATTGTCTAGCCTTTACGTCTCCATGTAAGAGAAATACTGCATTTAATGGTCATTTAATATTCTTCATCACGCACTACATGTAGAATAATGCATGCACCATTCTTAGAGTCCGTTAGCCTCTCCCCTCCTGACTTTTCGTTTATATCAACATGTTCTCTAAACATCAGATACTAGATACTGTTTAGGTACATGTCGCCCTGACTCTCCAGACTTCAGTCTCTGCTCCTAGCACAGAGTTCATAGCCCCCAGCTTCTCCTAGTAACACGTCATTGTCAGTTTGCGCGCACCATCAGGTTAGAGGTCCCGGCTCCTTAGGTAGCCCCCTCCATGTTTCCGCCCCATTCATGACATATTCTGTTACGTTTGCATCACATGTCTATGTATACGCCCCTGTTACACCCATTTTCACCCTTATCTTTCGCGACTGCTATTGACCACACCCACTGCTCCGCCTATCATATGTATTGTAATGCAACTGTTTTACTATATATGCTTGTGTATTGTTATTAAATGGTACGCCAGTCCTTTCCCCAGAGCGCGCTCATCCCAGATCCTGCCCGGCAGCTGTCGGGGCCCCCCTGTCAGGCCCTGCCATCCTATTCCTGTGCAGGTTGTCCTGTTCCTGTCCTTTATGCTGTATTAAACCTGCAAACTCCTACTACCTCGAATCTTGACTCTTATTTATTGAGCTATCTGTTATTGCTAAGTCCAGACAAACCTAGATCCGGTATTATTTATTTATATACCACATAATGGCGCCCGAACAGGGACTTGCCCTTTCCCCACGCGCCGGTGAAGCCACGCCGGCCCCCTGACCCTCTGCAGCCGTGACGGAACCATACCGTGCACGTGCAGATATTTCTGCTTCAAGTATCCCTCAGGCCCACGGAGGAGACGGAGGTGGCGGTCCAGCATCCAGACGAGGCGGTGGAGGAACGCGGCGAGTCCCGACCAGAGCCCAAGCCGAGAGTCCAAGGTCCGAGGTATCCGGAGGCCCACCCGTAACAGAAGTTCGAAGTTCGTCCGTCCGGCGTCGAAGCAGTCCAGTCCAGTCCGAGGCCTTCCGTTCTTGCTGCCCGGTGAGTACCATTGCTGGGGTGGTATCTAGACAGGGTCAATCTAATTGACTCTGGTCCGTGGGTTGGTGGTACACAGACCCACAAACGAAGTGTCCACTTCGGTGGATGCGGGTCCTGACGTGTCTCTTTATGAGACCGGTAAGTTTCGTACTGTTTCAGCAGTGCATCTAGTTTCTGTTCTAGTCAGTTCTGTTCTCGAGAAAATTCATGTATTCTGTTTTCAGTATTCCAGGTAGTATTCTGTTCGAACTGTTATTTTAAATATTCTTCATGTATTTTAATGTCGTGGTATGAATGTGAAGTAATTATCGTGTTCATTGTGTATTGTATTGTGTCTAGATTACAGTTCAGTCATGCCCTTATTCTCGAAACTACGTCAGTTAAAAACTAGAAAAGGTCTGCTAGAAGCAGCAGTTCCTGTCCCGCCTAGGGACAGTCCAGGTCATTTTATGTATCAAAAGCATGGCATAAGTGCCATACTATATCTAGATTTATGGGTAGAGTATACCAAACAGTTAGAAGAAAAGTATAGATGGCCTGTATCAGGCACATGGGATGCCGAGTGCATCATGCGAGTAGAAGAAGCATTATGGAAAAAGAAAGCCGGACAGTCACAGAAAGATGCCATCGAGTTATGGCGCAAAGAATCTCATAAAAGAACCGAAAAAGAAATCAGAAAGTCAGAACTAAGTAGAGAATCCTTAGAACGAGCCCAAGAAAGGGAACTAATCGAGATAGGTGAACGAGTTAAAACAGAACAGTCAGACAGACAGAGGCATGCCCTCATCAAGGGTATGTATCCTCTTCTTGCCGAGGGCTTGCCAAAAGCGACCCCGGAGGCATCCAGTAATTTTCCGCCACCACTAGTTCCGATTAAGCTACGTCACAAACCGACCGCAGCTGATATTTTCATCTCGTCCTATTTGGACGACACAGTCCCAGAATATGCAAATCCTGTTCCGCCAGCTCCTGTAAATAATGTAAATCCTGCTCCTCCAGTCACCGGAGTACCTGCTACGGTACCCCCGGTCCAGCCTACATTACAATTTCCCGCCGCGCTGGTACGAAGAGTATCAGTCGACGATTCCAGTTTAGGGGCCGCAGGAGGAGGTCCTCCAGGTACCCCGCCACCGCACCAACGTAGAACGTTGGCCGAGTTACATGAATGTGCGTTACAGCGTACGCCCAAATTTAAGTCCGTTGCAGAAATCCGACGAGCTCTTACTGAATGCCGCTATGATCCAGTTGCAGGTGATGATAGTACAGTAATATATTCCATCCGTGTAAGACGGGTGACCGGGTATTTAGACACCCTACCAGATATGAAAGGAGATCTAGACAGAATATATCGTTTCATCCGTACAGGGGATGATCCAGAAAGTATTGGCGAAGCCATGTCTCAAAGGAAAGCTGAGATCCAGCTCATGTTATTAAAGTTCCTGATTAATTGTCTAATAAGAGAACAAGATTACCCGACTAAAGATCCGGCCGAAATGAAAATTCTGACAAGGTGGAGTGATAATATAGCCGAGGGTAAACACAAGACTATCAGTAGTATAGAGAGTATGTACAAGAAAATTCGTAAAGAAATAATAAAGTTACACGAACAACGTAAAGCAGCACAAGTAAGCGAGAAAGAAAATGACTCTTCTACTGAAGAGGTAGAGGACGAGAATCCCGCCAGAATAGCGTATGTAGGAAAATCTAGATTTCCAGATCGCCATTTGCGCCTAGAACACAAGTCAGTTTTACATCATCCAGCACCAGAACAAGGTTCTCTAGAACAAGTATTTCAAGCTACCGATCACATTCTGAAATCACGAATCGGTTATAGCGAGTTAAGTACTATGCATGAACAAGAACTAGTCCGATCAGCAGTCCGATGGATTACTGATTCTACCACTTTTCCAGACGAAATAGTGGCACAAATGTTCCTGAAATTGCCCCCAGCCGAGCAGCGACTGGTGGGTATGTATATGATCCAGCACCTCATTACATTGTATGAGGGTCAACATTCTGATCCAGGTCCGTTACACGATGTCCTGAACGAGTTACTCCAGTATAGATGGAAAGGTTTAGGTACCGATTTAATTAGTGTCATTCTAGAACAGCGCCACAAATATAGAACGTTTTTGAACCCGCATTTTGTTCATGTCTCACCTCCAGAAAGTAAACCGTTTTACATAGACAGACAGAATCCGTTACGAGAAGTACACCCAGTTAGGACAACAGATGGTGAAATGCAACGAGTGTTTGTTTACACTCCGATTACAAAGATGGAACTCTTAGAGATGAAAAAGTTAATTCCCTGTCATGATAAAGATCCAGCAGGGTTCCACCGAGAATTAAAAGACATGCTCCGTATGGGAGAATACACGTATCCAGATATCATTAAAATGTTAAAAGTCTTGTTGCCCGCAGGGGTATATGAGAAACTCAAAGAAAAAGAATGGGAGGTGGGAGAGAAAAAGATCGATTGGGCAGTTCTCGAAGCTGAAGATAAGATACGAGTACCAGGTACCGGTCTAGGAGAGAAATGTAAAGAATTACCAGAATTGTTGATACAAGTTTTGCCAAGGTTATTAGCCACTAAAAAGGAAGACTGGGATGCAATCTCAGCCTGTAAACAGAAACAAGACGAAGACACTAGTGATTTTTATTCTAGATTCGAGAAATGTTTTAGTATAAACAGTGGCCTCAAGACAAGGAGCGAGTCATACCCTCATCTTTTTGTTACTAAATTAGTCGAGAATTCAAGTCCACAAGTTAAGAATCGAGTTTTGAAAGTCGAAAGTACCTGGCAAGCTAATACCCCGTCCCAGATGTTACAGATGCTTCAATACCACCAGAATAGAATCAGAGAAGAACAAGATCACGAAAGGAAACGTATGAAAGACACGAAAATGAAAGTACTAGTTGCACAATCTGTTCCTCAAGACAGTCAGAAGAGGGGTACGAATCAAGCCAGTCATCCTGCAGTTCCCGTTAAAGGGACATGCAATTATTGTAAACAGCCAGGTCATTTCATAAACGAGTGTGCAGTTCTGAAACACAACATAGCTACCGGTAAGACTAAAGAAAGACCACGTCCGCCTAGACAAGAACAAGTTTCACAGACTTCTCAGCCACAGAATGCACAACAGGCAGTTCCAGCACCGCAGCCTATTGCTGCAACACAGCATGTTACACAGCAGATGTACCAGTATGCACAATCCGAGTATCCAGAGTATCAGCCATATTCATGAAACAGCCTAGAGAGGGAGGTAGGCTTGCCTCTCATCGAGATACCTGTAGATCAAGAAGGTCCCTATGTTCACAGTCAAGTATTAGGGAAAGACAGAAAGTTTCTGATTGATACAGGGGCAAGTAGGACCACCATTAGTCACGCCGAAGTTCCAGGGGCTCCGCTCTCAGGCTCAAGAAATGTTTCCCTTGGATTTTCAGGAAAACCTATTGTAAACGAGATATCTCAGCCAGTTACTCTAGAAGTAGGTCCATTGTCCCGCACTACTGATCTGTTACTTACGAAGTCATGTCCAGAAAATCTGTTAGGCATTAAAACACTGAAAGAATTAGGTGCAGTCATATGCTGTTCCCCAGAGGGAATACGATTGTTCCTACGTGACTTCAAGGGTCACTATGTATTACGAGATTTTGATCCGAGATTGTCCAATGTTCCGCAGCATCTATGGGCGCAAGGTCCAACTGATGTTGGTTATATGCAAATCACACCCCATCGTGTGACTCTCAAGCCAGGTGTAGTGTTACCACGAATCAGACAGTACAGATTGCCACCTGAGGCTGTAGCAGCCTTATCCAAAATTATTGACGAACTCATCGCTCAAGGAGTAGTTGTAGAAACTGACTCCAATGTATGTAATTCTCCGATCATTCCAGTCATGAAACGTACTGATCCAAATGCACCCCCAGTATATCGATTAGTGATTGACCTCCGAGAGCTTAACAAATGTATTATTCCCCAGTACCCAGTTGTCCCAGATATCTCTTCCCTATTGACAGCCATTGATTCTGAAGCCTCATTTTTTTCAGTCATAGACCTCAAGAACGCATTTTTCAGTGTCCCCATTCATCCAGACAGCCAGTTCCTTTTCGGATTTTGTTTAAATGGAAGGAGCTATATGTTCACACGCGCTCCTCAAGGTTTCACAGAAAGTCCTAGTATTTACAGTCAAGTACTTAAGAGACAACTAGACAATATTCACATGCCAGCTGACACTGCCCTGCTCCAGTATGTCGATGATCTACTGATCACGGCCCGTTCTGAACGTGCTTGCGAGCGAGCATCCCTTACAGTCTTGTATTTCCTTGCCGAGATGGGGCACAAGGTGTCCCCTTCTAAGCTTCAATTCTGTGTCCAGCAAGTGATCTATTTAGGCCACTTACTGTCCAAGAGGGGTAGGCAGTTGACACCTGACCGTATCCAGCTAATAGCGAGTCTTCCTCAGCCCAAGACCCAGAAGGAGGTACGTGCTTTTATCGGCCTCACTTCTTACTGCAGACAATGGATTCCTCAGTATGCATTTCTAGCTAAACCACTGATACAGTTAACGACACAGGAGGCAGCCGTATCGACTGTCCTCCCTTGGACATCTGAACATACACTTAGTTTTAATGAGTTAAAGAAAGCTTTATGCCAAGCTCCAGTTCTAGCAACACCGAACTACAGTAAGCCTTTTACACTTTTCGTCACAGAACGGGAAGGTACAGCATTATCTGTTCTCACACAAGATCAAGCAGGACAATACAAGCCCTGTGCTTATTTTTCGAGCACATTAGATCCTGTAGCCCAGGCTCTGCCTGCGTGCCTCAAGTCAGTTGCAGCCACAGCACTAGCTATCAGACAAAGTGATTCCATTGTATTAGGACATTCCTTGACAGTACAAGTCCCACACTCCGTGGAAGTTCTTTTAAACCGAACACAGACTCAGCACTTGACAATTGCACGTTTAACAGGTTATGAATTGACACTGTTCCAGCCACACATAGAAATCAGACGCTGCAACGTTTTAAATCCTGCCACACTGTTACCGTCAGTTAATTCGAATCCTGCCACACACGACTGTGTGGAAGTAGTTAACATTATGACAAAGCCAAGACAAGATCTGACAGATATTCCATTACCAGATCCCGACCTGACACTTTATGTGGATGGTTCATGTATGAGAACAAGTACAGGAGAACTAGTAGCCGCGTATGCAGTGACTACTGACACTGAAGTTATTGAAACACACCGTATTGACACCCTGTCTGCTCAAGCAGCAGAGCTAGTTGCTCTGACACAAGCCTGCATACACGCTAAAAACCTGAAAGTTAATGTTTACACAGATTCACGCTACGCATTTGGAGTCGTACACGACTTCGGAGTGCTCTGGCAGGAGAGAGGTTTCATGACTTCTCATGGAACCAAGATTCAGCATGGTCTCCTTATTCAGGCTCTGTTAGATGCCATACACTTACCGACATCTATTGCTATCATGAAGTGCAAGGCACATACGAAAGTTACTGACATTATTTCTCAAGGTAATGATCTAGCAGATCGCACAGCCAAGCTTACAGCACAGACACCAGACATTCCAGTTAATAAGACACCGACATACACTTCAGATCTGACTACCTGTATGACAGTTAAGGACCCCACTCAAGATGTCATAGATATCCAGTTACATGCTACTCCCGAGGAAATCAAGAAATGGTCTGAACAAGGAGGGGTCCAGACAGATCAGGGATGGGTAACGAAGGGTAAAGCCACATGGTTTCTCCCCGATTCTATGGTTCAAGTCATTATCAATACCGCACATAGTCCAGCACATTTAGGAGAAAAAGCTATGTTAGACAGTATCCAGAACATTTGGTTCAACAAGCATTTACGAGCTGCAGCCAAGCAGAAAGTCCGTACCTGTATGATATGTTGTCAGTTTAATCCAGGTAAAAGTGTCCCGGTGGAACAAGGTGGATTCCAGCCCCCTGACCACCCTTTTGAAGTCCTCCAGATGGATTATATTCAGATGGAGCGATGTCGAGGTTTCAAGTATGTCCTTGTAGTGGTATGCGCTTTGTCCAGGTGGACAGAGGCATATCCAGTCCCAGATTACACAGCCGCGACCACTGCCAAGCAGTTGGTTCGTGAATTCTTCCCCCGCTACGGACTCCCTAGGGTCGTGTATTCTGACAACGGCCAGCCATTCTCATCCGAGTTGATGAAACATGTTTCCCTTTTGTTAGGGTACCAGTGGAAGTTCCATTGTGTACGCCATCCTGAAGCAGCCGGTCTCGTAGAGAGACATAATCAGACCCTGAAAATCCGTATTGCCAAGATATGTAAAGAGAAAGGTGTGGACTGGCTAGTAGCTCTGCCAGTCGCTTTGTTTTATATGCGCATGGTCGCACATTCCAGATCAGGGCTGTCCCCGTATGAGGTCGTATTCGGCCGCCCCCCTAACATGTGGGGTACTCCTAGACCCCGAAGTATTACCGATGTTTCAAGTAATATGCTGACAGATTACCTAGCTTCCTTGATGTCTGCCCTCAACTCTTGTCGTTCACAGGTTGCTGCCGCATTTCCAGACAATACCGAGGTGGCACCGCATGAAATCGTTCCCGGATCCATGGTTCTTGTCCGAAATTTTGATCGCTCAAGTCCGCTGGAGCCTCGCTGGAAGGAGCCCCGACAGGTCCTCCTGGCCACCGGTACAGCCGTGAAGTTGGAGGGACGCAAAGGCTGGGTGCATCTTTCACACATCAAAAAATTTTATGGATTGAAGCCCATCTCAAAGAACATTTCTGAGCATTTAAAAGACTGCCAAAGTACTATTCTTAAGGACTGTCCCGCAAAAGACATTGCTACGAACCCTTCCCTGTTAGAGAAAACTCCGCAACAGGAGTATAAGCTTAAACTAAGGTCTAGTAAAATAAGTCAGCCAGTTTGATTGTCTAAGTCCTCCCCTAGGTGAAACGGTTAGACCGGTTTCTGACATGTATAAAATAGACCCCCATAGTGAGAGAGTTAGTCAAAACTCAATCCGATGTATCGTTTTTCTATGTTTCATATTATTTCTCAGTATTATGATTTCCTGCACCAGTTATGCGTTTTATTTGTATTTTTCAGTTTCTCATGTAAATAAGTCTGCTAATGTTACAGTAGAGCACACGTTTAGTGATCTACCTCCTCATGAACTCTCTTATCGCCTCGCTATGCGTAACAATTCTTTTTTTTTTTTTTTTTTTTTTTTTTTTTTTTTAAAACCTTTATTGAACAATGAAAGCTCACAAATACTGGCCTACAACCCCACGGGCTGGCCAGAACAGAATGGTCAAATAACCAGCATACAAAAAGAAGATCTGCACAGGATATAACATCAGGAGCACTGGTGAAGCAATAAAAACCATCGAGCGTACAGCAAGAGCAGGATAATAAAGGTTAATTTTCTAGCGCGGGGAGGGGACCAAAGGAATAACGGGCTGTCTATGAGAATACAAGGGAGGGACCGGGGCAAGCCGCCATTTTATAAACACAACGTAAGAAAATGAAGCCATATAATCAAATCTAGCAAAGGACAGAAACAGAATCAGACCATCAAATAGCGACAGTGGCAACAGTCAATCGCGCCCACTCACCTCCGCCCCTACCCGAACAAAGAAGACGTGGTCAAAAAGCCCCATCACAAAGACTATACGATATGCACCCCAACGAAAAAGGGGGACCTCCATAAAGGAGGAAGGGAAAGAGGGAGAAAAAGACAACAAAAGGAACACCCGCCAGACCATGCACCCCCAGGGGGAAGAACAGGACAATAAAACCGGCATGCGATGTAACAGAAAGACGATACCAGAATAGGCAGCGAACCACAATCAGCCACACACCGGAAGAAGGACAGAAAACCCCCGGGGGAGATACGAGGTGACAGAGTCCCGAAAAAGTGAATACACAAGAGCCATAGAACAAAAAAGGGAAAATAAGGGGGGAAAAAGACCCCCCGACACAAACAGACCCCCCCCCACCCACCCCTAAGCCCACCCTGCACCCCTGCAGAAGGCTACGGCCTACCCCCCCCGCAGCGTGCCTGTCGCCCTAAATAGAACCCGAAATATAGTGGAGCAAGAAAAGTTGGAAGTAAAAGACAATAAAAAAAGGGGGGGGGGGGAAGGAAGGGAAGGAAAAAAGGGAGTAAAGACAAACAAACATACACACGGGGAGGGCCAAAGACAGGAGTAAACGCACCCATCCGCCCGCCCGGGTTAAAGGTCCAAGTCCTCGGGAAGCCAAAGAGTATCAGGCCAAAGTCCAGGAGCATTAACCAATTACACAGAACCATATCAGGACACAGAGATCATCCAAACCGTTCATGAGCTACCGCATATAAGAGTCAGTGTTCATCAGCCCTGACCCTTTTTATCCAAAGCAGTAAGGGTCCGATCCAACGAGGACCCTGCCAGAAAGAACAGAAGGCAGGCAGCAGGAGAGTCCAACGGGAGTCCAAAAAAGTCACAGGAAGAAAAGCACGGAAGATCCAGGAAATTCACAGAATGTAGCAAACGATGCAAGCACAGTTCCAAGGATATATCCATAAAAACCGACCCATCCGGGCCGGCACAGGAGACGTCATCGGGCAGTGGTGATTGAGAGGGACCAGGAGAATCATGAAAGTCCGGCAAAACAAAATCCAGCTCCCGGGCCAAGGGCAGAGGAGGCAGCACAGGAGGAGAAGGCGCCATCCGGTTGCGCACCTCCGGGGCGGCAGCCGGGGCCGAGTCCGCCAGGAGAGTACCAGCCACACCCCGCGGTATCAATGCCTCATCCGGTCGTGGGGGCCCGGGAGGCCCGCAGTGAGGATCCGTCTGCAGAGCCAGGAGTGGCGCGGCCACAGAGAGCCGCCAGGATAGCAGGACGTTTAAGATCCCCTTAAGTGCAGGAAAACCTTCACAGTATCCGACACCCGGGCCTTGCGGCGGGCCCCCAGTGCTCGTCCGGGCCCGGCCCAAACAAATGGGGTTGGTCGCCATCTTGAGAGCCCGAACAGGCCGCGCGGCCAACAACATCCGCCGGGGCGGCAGTCAAGCAGATGAAGTCCCGCCGACAGGCAGAAGAACACCCCGGACAGGAAGGGGGGCCACCAGAAGAAGGAGATTCGCCGGCCCCCCAATGTCGCCAGTCCCGTTCTCCGAGTCCGGGCGGCAAAGAACAAAATGGCCGGACCGGAGAACAAAGGGGGAGGAAGCTGAACACACGAGGAACCCCAATAATGAAGGGCAGCGTCACCATCCAAGGCTGCCGCCACACAGGAGTCTCTCAGCCAGGAACCTCCGGCTCACACGAACAGCGGCCCTCCAATCACCTCCAGCGCGCCCCGAAGGGCAAGCCCGCAGGCTGCATCCGGCCCAGGAGCCGGGACGAAGAACCAGGCCAGTCCGCTCTCGAGTCCCGGGAATGGTCGGGGGCACTGCACCGGACCCACAGCAGCCAGGACAACCGGAACAAGTGGTAAGTGCCTGCAGTGCGTCGTAGTAGTACCACACAGCAAGGAGGGCTTCCCGGGGCAGGATAAATGCAGGATAAATGTGAAAAACACAGGCGGGCGAACGGAGCCGAGCTAAAGCGCGGCCATCTCGGTCGCGAGCTAGGCTCCTCCGTAACAATTCTTTTATCCGCATGTTACATTATTCACACCAGACCAGCAATACCACTAATTGTTGGGTGTGTGGTCGACTCCCCCCTTTCCAGACACCGAAGGGAGTTCTGCCACTCTTTCCTTATCCATTTTCACATAATGGTTCGTGTGGAGCATGGTCCACGTTAACGTCATCCTTAACAGATATGTCTTTTCTTAACAGTACATGTTTCCCAGACAAGCAAGGTCTTCCCCACAGAACAGGGTTAGATCTAGAAAATGAAGTTTATAATTTGGGTAATTATTCTTCGAGTTTCATGGTCCTGAATGTTCAGTCTGATTCTACTCCAGACTTACCTGCTATTTCAGTACTACCAGTCAAAGGTGAATTATGTGTCCGAAATAATGGTTCCGTACATGTAGGACATAGTGATTGTACTACTATTGTCAAGTATAGTGACAGTAGGAAATCTATTTTCAAAGCTTCACGTCATTCTTATTTTGTTTGTGGTCAGACCGCATATGTTCGTCTGCCCCTTGATTGGGATGGTACATGTTACATTGCCTTCCTACTGCCACCAGTTTTCCTAGCCCCATCTGATTATCATAGAAACACACATCTAGTACACCTTAGACATAGAAAGGAGATTGAGTCCCCAATTATCGATTATACTGAAACTGCTCTAGAACAGTATACAGATTTCAATAGAGGTTTCTTCTTCTTTATAGGCCCTATCCAGAACAGTAAGCTAATCCGTAGGTTAACCAGAACCCTTGAAGCTGTAGTAAATGAGACTGCCTCTGCCCTAGGTAACTTGACTGAAGAGCAATCTGCTATGAGATTTGTCGTTTTACAGAATCGTCTCGTCCTTGACGTCATACTGGCCGATAGGGGCGGGGCCTGTAGAGTCATCGGATCTAGTTGCTGCATTTTCATTCCAAATAACGCACCGTCTGTTTATTCAGCTATAACCAGACTCCATAAAATTGCCCATCTGTTACACCAAGATCCAGGCACATGGACATGGTCCGGTTGGTTCTGGAATATAATTTCCGCTTGGGGATGGAAAGTCTTGTCCTTTCTAGGTATTGCAGTAGCGATCATATTCAGTTGCTGCCTCTGTTTACAATGTGGCCCTGCGATTTGCGGCATTTGTGCTACCTCTTGTATTCCTAGTCCCAAGTCCCGTTCTAAATCCCGTTCCAAGAAAATTCGAGACGAGCAAATGATACTGTATGAAATGATAGATGGTATCATGAATATTGATGTTTCCTGATGGAAACGTAGTGACAAGGAGGGAATGTGGAAAAGTAAATTTTGCCATGTTCTGTGTCCCTACGCGTCCTCCATCTTATGTTATGTGTGCATGATTAAATATGCATATGTATCCCTCATGTTTGATTAAAGACGCAATTACAGTTGTGTCCATCACTAGTATGCCAGTTTCCAGTTCTCGTGAAAGCTACGAGTATCAGGCCTATGTAAAGTCACGTTGCCACGTTTCTCAGTGTGCACGTTATTTTATTGTAAAATCCCCGTTTCTAGGCCTCAAAAGGGCCCGGACACCAGATTCAGCTCCTGTCTCCTGAACCCTCGCTGAAGAGCGATACAGCCCCCACCTGTATCCTCGACCCTTCACTTACTTCCTGCCTCACAGTGCCCGGCTCAGCCTGGCTCTGCCTCTGAGTCTGCCAAGAGTATGTTATGATTCTAGTTATCAGTCCAGCCCTCCTTCTCTGCATTCCTAAGCTACTGAATCGCATCAATAGTTTCCGTCATTGTCTAGCCTTTACGTCTCCATGTAAGAGAAATACTGCATTTAATGGTCATTTAATATTCTTCATCACGCACTACATGTAGAATAATGCATGCACCATTCTTAGAGTCCGTTAGCCTCTCCCCTCCTGACTTTTCGTTTATATCAACATGTTCTCTAAACATCAGATACTAGATACTGTTTAGGTACATGTCGCCCTGACTCTCCAGACTTCAGTCTCTGCTCCTAGCACAGAGTTCATAGCCCCCAGCTTCTCCTAGTAACACGTCATTGTCAGTTTGCGCGCACCATCAGGTTAGAGGTCCCGGCTCCTTAGGTAGCCCCCTCCATGTTTCCGCCCCATTCATGACATATTCTGTTACGTTTGCATCACATGTCTATGTATACGCCCCTGTTACACCCATTTTCACCCTTATCTTTCGCGACTGCTATTGACCACACCCACTGCTCCGCCTATCATATGTATTGTAATGCAACTGTTTTACTATATATGCTTGTGTATTGTTATTAAATGGTACGCCAGTCCTTTCCCCAGAGCGCGCTCATCCCAGATCCTGCCCGGCAGCTGTCGGGGCCCCCCTGTCAGGCCCTGCCATCCTATTCCTGTGCAGGTTGTCCTGTTCCTGTCCTTTATGCTGTATTAAACCTGCAAACTCCTACTACCTCGAATCTTGACTCTTATTTATTGAGCTATCTGTTATTGCTAAGTCCAGACAAACCTAGATCCGGTATTATTTATTTATATACCACAGGATCCAGATCTCCCCAACATTGCTACTGCAGTTGAGGAGGAGGATCAAGAGGAACTCTCTGGGGATGAGGTAGACAAAGGTCTTGAGGTAGTCAGAAGGCTAACCAGGGCCAACTTAGACTTACTTGGGCTAGGATCTGGGGGACCCCCAGTACCAACCCGAAGTGGGCCTAACCTTGGAGTTAGGAGAGATAGATCTCTTTCTAGGGACTCCAATAGATCTCTGCACTCTAATGCCTCTTCTCAGGGGAGAAGGAACTCTCCCCAGAGGAGATTGACTTCCCCTCAGAGAAGGGAGCATGAAGCTAGGATGAGACAAGCTGAACTGGGGATTGAAAGGGAAGAAATTGCCCTGGCCAAAGAGAAGCTTGCCCTGGCAAGAGAGCAGCAGATGAGTGGGTTAGCTCCCACTGGTGGCAGCAATCTCCCAAGAGATAGAGAGAAGGGTTTAGATACTAAACACCTGACTAAAATAGTGCCCCCCTTTAAGCAAGGGGATGATATCCAGAAATGGATGGCTGCTCTGGAGAGGGCCTGCACTGTACAGTGCATTCCCCAGAGTCAGTGGGCAGCTATACTGTGGCTCTCCTTTGATGGTAAAGGTAGAGATAAGCTCCTCACTACAAGAGTAGAGGATGCTAACAATTACCAGGTCCTGAAGAATACACTGGTTGATGGGTTTGGTTTAACCACTGAGCAGTACAGGTTGCTGTTCAGAGATACCCAGAAAACTCAGTCTCAGGACTGGTCTGACTTTGTGGATTGTGCCACTAAGGCTTTGGAGGGCTGGTTGCTGGGTAGCAAGGTTACAGATTACACAGGATTGTATAATCTAATGATGAGAGAACAAATTTTAAACAATTGTCAGAACCAGTTGCTGCACCAGCACCTTGTTGATTCAGATCTGACCTCTCCCCAAGAATTGGGAAAGAAGGCAGACAAATGGGTCAGGACAAGGATCAAGCAGAACCAGAACCAGAACCAGGGTGGTCAGAAGAAAGCAGACCAGAAGGGTAATGCAAAGAGTGAACAAAATGACCAGAAGTCTTCACCAGGTCCCCAACAAACCAAAGAGGGTGGGGGTCAGGCTTCCCAGAAGAAGAAGACTCAAGAAGGCCAGTCAAAAAGGTGGTGCCAGTACTGCAAAAGTAAATCTCACTGGTTTAGTGAGTGCACCAAAAGAGGAGGACAAACTCCTGCCACTACAGCCCCTAAGGCAACTGCACCCCCTAGTACAGTCAGTAGTGGTAGTGTACCTCCCAAGGCATTAGTTGGGTTAACCTTGGGTACTGAGGGGTCTGACAACTTAGTTGGCACACTCACTCAGGCTGTCCTTGTCTGTACAGGGGATATGGATATGTCCCCTGAAATAAGTCCCAATACTTTGGGCAAATACAGGCAGACACCTTTGATTAATGGCAAAATGGCTCAGGCCTATAGGGACACTTGTGCCAGTGTCACCATGGTGACACCTAACTTTGTGGACCCTGGACAGATCATGCCAGTTACTGATTTCCTGGTGACCAATGCCAGCAATGTCACTACTAGTCATAGTGTGGCAATTGTGGCTTTCTCCTGGGGTGGAGTGAAGGGACAAAAGAAAGTTGTAGTCAGTTCAGACCTCCCAGTTGATTGTTTGTTGGGCAATGATTTGGAGTCATCACAATGGTCAGAAGTGGAGCAGAGGACTCACATGGAAATGTTAGGCTTGCCAGCACATGTGCTTGCTGTGACTAGGTCACAGGCCAGAAAATGCCCCACTGAACAGGTGCTGGATCCTGAAATGATGGACCAGACACCTTCCAGGAAGAAGAGCAGTAAGGGTAAGGCTTTGCCTTCCCCCTTGCCCCAGGTTGAGGATCAAGTCTCTGAGGAGGCTGATCTGGAAGAGCTGAGGGAAACTGAGCCTAAAGAGCTTGAACTTGATCAAGTTGAGTTTCTGGGCTCAGGGGGACCCTCCAGAGCAGACCTGGGGAAGGAACAGTTGAGCTGCCCTTCCCTTGAACCCCTCAGACAGCAGGCTGCTGCTGAGGCTGCAGGGAATGCCACAGGTGCCCACAGGGTATACTGGGAAGATGGACTCCTGTACTCTGAGTCAAGAGACCCCAAGCCTGGTGCAACCAGGAGGCTGGTCATCCCCTTGTCTCTGAGAGGTTTCCTTCTCACCTTGGCCCATGAGATTCCCCTTGCAGGTCACTTAGGTCAGACAAAGACTTGGGACAGGCTTGTCTCACACTTTCACTGGCCCCATATGAATGAGAATACCAAGGAGTTTTGTCGCTCCTGTGTCACTTGCCAAGCCAGTGGTAAGTCAGGTGGCACAACAAAGGCCCCCCTCATACCACTACCTGTGGTGGGGGTTCCCTTTGAAAGAGTGGGGATTGACATTGTTGGTCCAATGGAACCCCAGACAGCATCAGGGCACAAGTTTATACTGGTGGTAGTGGATCATGCCACCAGGTATCCTGAAGCTATTCCCCTTAGGTCCACTACAGCCCCTGTAGTGGCAAGAGCCCTAGTTGGAGTGTTCTCCAGAGTGGGTTTCCCTAAGGAGGTCGTTTCTGACAGAGGTACAAACTTCATGTCAGGATATCTGACTGCAATGTGGAAGGAGTGTGGTGTGAACTACAAGTTCACCACACCCTACCACCCACAATGCAATGGGCTTGTTGAGAGATTCAACAGGACCCTCAAAGGGATGATTCATGGACTACCTGAAACTCTTAGGAGAAGATGGGATGTCCTGATCCCCTGCCTCTTGTTTGCTTACAGAGAGGTCCCACAGAAGGGGGTTGGCTACAGCCCTTTTGAGCTTCTGTATGGGCATCCTGTAAGAGGACCCCTGTGTTTGGTGAAGGAAGGATGGGAGAGACCTCTCAAAAAGCCTGCAACCAACATAGTGGACTATGTACTTGGTCTCCGCTCCAGGATGGCTGAGTATATGGAGAAGGCATCCAAAAACCTTGAGGCCAGCCAAGAACTTCAAAAAGCTTGGCATGACCAAAAGGCTGTTCTGACTGTGTACCAGCCAGGACAGAAGGTGTGGGTGCTGGAGCCAGTGGCCCCAGCAGCTCTGAAAGACAAATGGTCTGGGCCCCACACCATCATTGAGCAAAAGGGAGAGGTTACCTACTTGGTGGACCTTGGAACTCCCAGGAGCCCTCTCAGAGTGCTCCATGTTAACAGGCTCAAGGCATATGTTGACAGGAAGGACATGAGCTTGCTCATGGCCACAGATGAGGGACAGGAGGAAGAGAGTGACCCTCTCCCAGACCTGCTCACTCAGAATCCTGATGATGGATCAGTTGATGGTGTTGTCTTTTGTGGCAGCCTCACTGAACATCAGCAACAGGATTGCAGGCAAGTCTTGCAATCCTTCAGACATATGTTCTCTCTGACACCCAGCCAAACTGATTGGTGTACCCATAATGTTGACACTGGAGACAGTCTGCCTGTCAAGAGTAAAATCTACAGACAGCCTGATCATGTTAGAGACTGCATCAAAACTGAAGTGCAGAAAATGTTGGAGCTGGGAGTCATTGAGCCCTCAGATAGCCCTTGGGCTAGCCCAGTAGTTCTAGTGCCAAAGCCTCACACCCAGGGTGGTAAGAGAGAGATGAGGTTTTGCGTAGACTACAGAGGCCTCAATGCAGTCACTAAGACTGATGCCCACCCAATACCAAGAGCAGATGAACTTATAGATAAATTGGCTTCTGCCAACTTCTTAAGTACATTTGATTTGACAGCTGGGTATTGGCAAATCAGGTTAGCTGAGGAGGCCAAACCCAAGACAGCATTTTCTACCCCTGGAGGGCATTATCAATTTGTGGTAATGCCCTTTGGACTGAAAAATGCACCTGCCACCTTCCAAAGGTTGGTGAATCAAGTCCTCACTGGGCTGGATGACTTCTGTGCAGCATATCTAGACGATATTGCTGTCTTTAGCTCCACCTGGGAGGATCACCTGGTCCACCTGAGGAAAGTGTTAGAGGCCCTGCAAAAGGCAGGCCTCACTATCAAGGCCACAAAGTGCCAGATAGGGCAGACACAGGTTGTATACCTGGGCCACCTTGTAGGTGGAGGCCAGGTTCAGCCACTGGAGAGTAAGATACAGGCCATCAAGGACTGGACTCCTCCAATCACCCAGACTCAGGTTCGAGCTTTCTTGGGCCTGACTGGGTACTATAGGAAGTTTGTCAGAAATTATGGGTCCATAGTGACCCCTCTTAATGACCTGACAAGCAAAAAGATGCCAAAGAAAGTTCAGTGGACAGCAAGCTGTCAGAAAGCATTCAATGACCTAAAGCAGGCCATGTGCACAGCACCTATCCTAAAGAGTCCAGATTACTCCAAGCCATTCATTGTCCAAACAGATGCTTCTGAGTTGGGTGTGGGGGCTGTTCTGTCTCAACTGAATTTTGATGGTAATGATCAGCCTATTGCTTTCATTAGTAGGAGGTTGACACCCAGAGAGAAAAATTGGTCAGCTATTGAGAGGGAGGCCTTTGCTGTGGTCTGGGCCCTGAAGAAGCTGAGGGCCTACTTGTTTGGCACTCACTTCACCATTCAGACAGACCATAAGCCCCTCTTGTGGCTAAATCAGATGAAGGGTGAAAACCCCAAACTGCTTAGGTGGTCCATTTCCCTACAGGGGATGGATTTTACAGTGGAGCATAGACCTGGTACTGATCACAGCAATGCTGATGGGCTCTCCAGGTATTTCCACTTAGAGCAAGAAGACTCACCTGGTCAAGGTTAGTTTATTGTCCCAAAGTTTGGGGGGGGGTCATGTAGGAGAGTAGGGTCTGCAATCCTATGATCACCCAGATTTTTTGCTTTTTGCTGCACTGGTTTACGACTTTCCCTGGCTGTGGGCCTGCTAATCAGACCCACAGCCTAGCTGTTCTCTCTATCCAAATTGTACTCAGGTACTGAATTGGCACTGGGCCCTCTCCAAGTCCCTGTACCCAGGGCTGAGGTGTACCCAGAAGTCTCCCAGGGGCTGAAGCATGTATTATGCCACCCCTGGGCTGACTAACTAAACTGACACAACTGGCTGCACGACAGCTGGGGCAAGGTGGTGTACTCACCCTTTGCTTTAGATATAGTATACCTATATCTAACCCTAAAATGGACACACAGATCCCCTATCAGTCACTCCTATGGCAGGCCTTAACAATCCTGAAGGCAGAGTGCTTGGAATCGTGTGAGATGGTGCTCTGGCATGAGCTGAGCCTGTCTGCGGCTTTCGGGATCCATCCCTTAGCCGTTTCCATGATATCGCATACCATATACTCTTAAGTGCATTATAATCCTCGCGGTTATATGCCAACTCTGGTATCGCTTTATCAAAACATGTCGAGTAAGGTGTCATACGAATTGGAATACTAACCCCTCGCCAATTCTGGCGACGGGGTTAGCATTCCACCCTTCTAGAGGGACACGACATGTATGTAACCCCTAACCCCGGTTAAAGTCAAACAGAGCCTCAGCTCCACAAAATGGATGCTGCCACCGAGACACAAGTCTGCCCTCCTGCTGCTGGGAGTCCTCCCAGAGCAGGAGATAAGGACAAAGGGTTTCCTGCCAGGGGCGGTGCCAGCACCGTCCCAGACAGGGTTTTGTGTATTGTAGGTTGGCAGGGCTTTAGAGGAAGGTGACTGCACGTGGCACCCCGGTGCTCACTGTGCATAGGCTGGCTGGAACCAGTTCCAGGGTCACTCCAGACCCTGTGCTGGGGAAAAGCCCGCCAAGGAAGTGGGTGTAACCACCCCCCTCCTAGTCCCACCCCTAGGGCAGGACTTAGTCGCGTGCCAGCCCCTTTTTACAGGATAAAGGTAGGAACTGGCCCCCTTCCAAATCAGATCATCTTTGAATCCTGAAACTACTTTCCACGAAAGGAACTCAAGACTTCTTCCTAAGATTTCTCCCTTGTGACTAAGGAGTAGTCACCCTGCATCCGCAGGCACCATCTAAAGAACACTGCGGTCTGCTGCAAGTCCTTCCTCCGGAATCCGACTGCCCAGCTCGACGAGAACCGGCTTCCCTGGCACCTCTGACCTCTACCCACCTCTACAGCCAAGCTGAGAACCGTGGGTGCGACGAGACCTTGAGGGACCGGCCATCTTCAAGACTGCACGACTTCTGCACAGCAAGCCCGCCGAGTAATTTCCTGGTGAGTGCTTTGGGGTCCGAGAAGCCCCGACCCTGAGCAGCTCCAGCACCGAAGTGCAGCCTCCCAGCATCTCCACGATCTGCGTGGGGCCCTTCTGCTTTTTGCTGCTCACCGCGTTGTTTGGCTACTAGCCCGCTGGCTTGTGGCCTTCTGAACGACGCCCGACGACATTTCTGCTGCTGGTCTGGTTGCTCCAGGCTGGCCCTTGCTCCCTTCCAAAAGAGGAGCACCCCGGACCCTCCTGGTCCACTCAAGACGCCATTTTGAGTCCACCGCGTAGGCTTGAATTAGCCAAGGCTTGTTGCCCAATCCTGGGTAACTTCGACGCCGACAGCTTCATCCATCGTGGGACAGCTCGCCTCTCCATCCTGGTCGCCGACAACGCCTCCTGGTCCGTGAGATCTGCAGAGCCAGCGTCGCCCACTCACCTAGTCGAGGTGACTTCGCCCGGTGCCATCCTGGTGCCCACTTAATCACTGGCTAGTGATTCAAGAACTTGGTCCCCTCTGCTTTCAGGTTTTCTTCTTCCTTGATCCAGGCTTGGATCCATCGAACTTTTCTTCACTGGTCGCCTGCCAGCAACTTCCTTCTTCCAGGCTCCTGGTCCGGCAACGAGATCCCCGACGTCTTTTCAGACCTATGCAGCTGCAGCCCCTGGGCTAGGTAACTTCGGCACTTCGGTGTCCCAGCATAGCCTCACTATCCCAGGGTCAGGATCCACTGTCGTTTTCTTCCTACCAGGTCGGGTTCGCCCGTGAACACTAACTTTGCCTTTACTAGCTTCCATAGACTTTGTCCCGCATCCCGCGTGAGAGTGCACACTCTGCACCCGAGTCCCCTAGGTCTCCTAGAAGTAATCTAACGATTCCCTAGTCAAGTCCTAGCGATTCCAAAGCCTATTAGTACTGTACTTACCTGCTAGTAATTTCGCATTCCACTTTTTAAGTATATGGTTTTTCGTGCCCCTCGGGCATTTGTGTATAACGTGCTAACTTAAGTATTTTCGTAAGAGTTTTGTTGTGTGCCTAGCACCCTGTCCTCATAAAGAGTACAGGGTTGTTGTGATTCTAATAAATACACTGTTTATTTTCATAACACTTGTGTGGTGTCCTTTCACTGGGTGTTCAAGGGGTAATGTGATGGTAAAACAGCTGGCTTAACACGCCCTCTAGAGTCTTAGCCTTAGACTGCTCGTATCCATGCTACTAGGATAGCTGGTCTATAAGGTTGACTTACAACCAATCATCAATAAGGGTTGTTTGGACTGATATATAGTGATCACTAGAATAGTGAACACTGCACATCAGGCCAACTTCTCACAGCCGCCACTCTCCCGTCTTCTTGGCAATGAGGAAAAAACGTGAGTAGAAACCTGTCCCTTGTTGAGATATAGGAACCACTTCGACTGCACCTTTTAGTATTAGAAGACGAACTTGATGTTGCAATTCCCTGAAATGGGGAGGTGGCGGGCCTGATGGTGGAGAATGTGGAGGAAACTCTGTGAACTCCAAGGCATGACCCTTGCGAACAATGTCTAATACCCATTGGTCCGATGTTATCAGAGACCATTGGGAATAAAACTGCGAGATTCTCCCTCCAACTCCTTGCGCAACTTGAGAGTCATTGACGTTTGTTGGTGGAACCCCTATAATTTGACTTTCCTCTATAGGGTTTCGACTGTGGTTGGCGATTAGACTGTTGGTTGGAATAACGCTGATTTCCTTGATTGTACTGGCGATACTGAGTGTGTCCTCCTCGAAAAGTGGTTGAAGACGAGCCTCTCCACGTGCGCCACGAAAGGGCTGCGTTTTAAATTGCAAGGATCCTAGCGATTTTGCTGTATCGGTGTCTTTCTTTATTGACTCAAGCGCTTCATCAATGTGAGCGCCGAAGAGAGACTCACCATCATAAGGCATGTCGAGTATCTTCGACTGGACCTCCTGCCGAAATGAAGTGGATTTAAGCCAACCCTGACGGCGGAGCGCCGCAGCACTGGCAAGGATTCGAAAACCAGTACTTGCCACGTCAATCGCACAGTCGATCATTTCTTCTGATGCCCTCATGCCATCCTGAAGGATCTGTTGCGCCTCTGCTCTGGACGTTTCCGGTATCAGCGAAACCAGTGCAGAAATATCCGACCACATTTGCCGGTCGAAACGACCCAAAATGGCCAGTGCATTTGCAGCACGAACGGACGTAGACGACATGGTTGAAATTGTTTTCCCAATTGTGTCCAAACGTCGACCCTCTCGATCAGGCGGAGCGGTGATAGGAGTCGCCGGGTTACGGGACCGTCGCTGCGCTGCCTGTGTGACCACTGAATCTGGCTTAGGATGCGAGAGCAAACAAGCTGGGGAACCAGCCGGAGCTTTATATTTCTTCTCCAGGCGAGGGACTTGTGCCGGCAAGGAGTTAGGAGCATGCATGATTTTTATACCCTCTTTCCATACAAATTCTATAATAGGTATGGTGTGAATTTGTTTGTACGGTTGGTTTTTGAAATCATAGAGAAAACAGTCTTCCTGTCGTTGTGCTCTCGGTAATTTAAAGCGGTCCGCCGCTTTATTCATCAGCACATGGAAGCTTGCGATGTCAACCGGAGGTGAATCACCAGCATCTGCTTGCTGAGGAGAGGGTGTCTGTATCCGATAGTCATCGAATTCCGCCATATTTGGGTCCTGTTCCTCATCAGTATCCTGGGGTACTTCCCCTTCTTCTCTGTCCGACTCCTCCTCCTCTTGCGCAACAGGTTGCGGATTCATGGGGATAGTAGGACGGGGTCTGTCTGGGTGAACAGTCTGCTCCAAAGAATGCTGATGGTTTGTAGGGCCTGGTGTGTCCGATGGAGCCGGGCCTGGTGTACCCTGAGGGGTTGGCGGAAATCTTCGATTGTAGTCGTCCAGCATATGCTGGAGGTTAGAAAACAAAGATACTGGAAATGATGCCATAGGAACCTGTACATATTGTTCGTCCTGGCGGTCAATTTCCTCCTCCTGCTCGTCCTCAGAACTTGTGTCCTGACATTTAATTATTAATTCCGAAGGACTATGTGCATCGTCAAGGACATCGTCGTCCCCAATAGATTCCGTTTCGTGATCAGTAGCCATCATTGGTGATGGTAGCTGGAGAGTAGGAGGTGGCAAGTGGAGAGTAGACTCCTTGCCCGAGGCCAAGGAAGGCAGAGGCACTAGAGGCATAGTGGCGAAAGAACCCACTCCTGACGTGGATCCTGTATGTTCCGGCCTTGATCCCTGTGAAACTGCCGCAGCTGTAGCTGTCGACGAGGCAGTTGTTTCCACGGCGGGCGTCGACGATGTAGCAGTAGACGTCGACGAGCGTTTCGGCCCTACCGTCGACGGTGCCGTCGTCGACGGAATCTTCGTCGACGGTACCTTCGTCGTCGGTACCTTCGTCGACGATACCTTCGTCGACGGTATCTTCGTCGACGGAATCTTCGTCGACGGATCCGTCGTCATCCTCTTCGTCAACGAAGCCGTCGTCGACGAGCTGGTCGACGGAGCGGTCAGCGTCGACGGGACCTTTGCCGACGATGAACTCTTCGACGTCGACGAGGATTTCTTCGTCGACGGTAATTTCGTCGCCGACGAGACAATCGGGATCATCGACGAGACAGAGGAGATAGAAGCTCTCGTCGACGTAGAAGACGTTGACACAACCATCGTCGACGACGAGGAAGCAGACGTCGTCGTCACTGAAGTCGTCGACGAAGACACCACAGCCAATCTCGTCGATGGAACGGTCGTCGACGAGCCCGTCGACGACCGCGGTGTCAGAAGTGTTACAACACTTATAGTGGTTGGAAATGACGCCTGAGAGCCAGGTCTCGTGGGCGTAGACACAGAAACCATAGGAGCTGTTGGTTGAACTTGTGCCACTGTTAAAGCCAACTTTTTCTTCTTCAAAAAAGGAGAAGGTAATCCCTGAACACTTCCACGCTTGGAAGCAACAGTAGAACAGCCTGACTGGAAACTTTCTGCGTCTGACAAAACATCCTCTTTATCCTGAAGGCGCTTCAACCATAGAAGAAGACGACCTTCCCTGTCTCTGAGAGTCTTAGCTGGAAAAGCTCTACAGATTTTACAGTCATCCACCTTGTGTTCAGGATACAAACAGTAAATACACTTTTGGTGGGGATCCTTCTCAAACAAACGTAGCTTCCCACAGGAAGAGCAAGGTCTAAACAAAGACTTCTTACTTGACATCTTGTAGAAAAAACAACTGAAGTGAAATACTTGAAGAAAACTGAGCAGAGCTCAGGGAGACTCCCTTCACACGACGTGCGGTAGAAAATCTGAGGGCTTGAGCTTCTGAGGAGAAGGTTCTAGAGGGTGCGCGAGCCTGATTGGCTGCACTGACACTGATATGTTACAAATGAGTTTTTCTCTTTATAATGTCTTCCTATGGAAGTTACCATTGTAGAGGTTTTACAGACTGTATTATCTCTATTTTATTATCTATGATGTTATCATTTATGTTATATTAGCATTATTGCTATTTTTATATACCGTGGGACTCCCACTTCGACGACGGGGAATATTCAAGCATGTGAATCTATGAAAGACACCCCTAATACTGGAGAACTGGAGTGATCTGTGATATGAGGAGGAATGTAGGGTTGTTCTAGGACCGTCCATATAAATGCAGTAGGGGCATGTTGTCTATCCAAAAAATGATTGGTAAGCTTTGTGGCCTGCCTTTTGCATCTAATGGTGCTCTTGTGTTCAGAAATTCTGATTTTTATTTTCCGAGTGGTCATACCTACATATTGTAGTCCACAAGGACAGGTTATGCGATAGACCAGTTTCTCACTATTACAGTTGGTAAATGTGGTTTGTCTCCAAGGTATGTTCGTTCCAATGTCAATTTCTGTGGATTTTCTCGTTTGTGGACAGGCTTGACAGGATCCGCAGGGATGGTGTCCTATTACGGGCGGGAGGTCCCAAATCGTGCCAAGAGCCCTTGGCATCTGGTTCCGCGGTCTAGTATGGACAATACGATCCCTGAGATTGGGGCCTCTCTTAAAAGAGAAAAGAGGAGCTTCCAAAGTCTTGTGCCCTGAATTCTGAATCGGCCAATGTTTCTTTACTATTTTCTGAATTTTGTTAGACAAGGTCCCAAACGTACTAACACAAGTGAGTCTTTCAGAGGGCGGTTTTGGACCAGAAGGTTCTAGTAGTGCCTGTCGGTTGTTATTCTTGGCCCGTTTTAATGATTTGCGCACCAGTCTAAGGGGATATTTCCTACTACAGAGCTGATTTTGTAAGGCAGTTGAATGTTCCTTGTACCCTACTGAGGTAGAGCAATTTCTTTGAACCCTCAGAAATTGCCCATATGGTAGGTTCTCTCTGAGGGATTTCGGATGGTGACTGTCAAAACACAGCAAGGAGTTTCTTGCCACAGGCTTTCTGTAGAGTTCTGACTGGAGTCCCTCTGGGGTAACAAAAATCAAAAGATCAAGAAAAGCAATTCTGGTTTTGTCGGCTTCCACTGTGAAGCAGAGAAAGTCATTCCTGTTATTAAGCCAAGTCTGAAATTTCAACAAGTCCTCATGAGACCCTCGCCATATTACAAGTATATCGTCGATATATCTTTTCCACATTTTTATGGAGGCGAGGTAGGGATTGCAATTAGTGAGGACATGTTCTTGTTCGAAGTGGTGTACGTAGAGGTTAGCCAGGCTGGGAGCAAAATTGCTCCCCATGCGGGTCCCTGATGTTTGGAGGTACACCGTGTCTTCAAACTTGAAGAAATTATGTTTGATGCCTAAGGTGGCACATACCATGATAAAGCTGACTGGCGTGATGGTGTCTAGGTCACGAGCCATCAGTAGAGAGGAAATAGCCTCTAGTGTTTCATCTTGAGGTATGGACGTATAAAGTGACTCAACGTCAAAAGAGACGAGGTGGTCACTTTCTACATCAAACTCCACATCTGGGAGAAGGCGTAAAACATCCGTTGTGTCCTTAAGATACATAGGCATTTCTTGCACCATTGGGCGCAGGAAATAGTCCACAAAGGTGGAAAGTGGTTCCAGGATAGATCCAATTCCCGAGATGATCGGACGTCCTGGTGGGGGCCTTTGTTGTTTGTGTACCTTTGGAAGACAGTAGAAGTAGGGCATCACCGGGTGTTCTGTCCACACAAAGGCAGCTTCTTGTCGAGTGACCCAACCTTCTGACAATGCTTCCTCTACCATGACCTGGATAGTGTTTCGTATGTTCGTGGTAGGGTCGTATGTTTTTATTATCCATGTTATTACCATGTTATTGACTATTATACTGTCCCCATTATCTCTGTTGACTCCTACTGCCCCTTCCCTGTCTTTGTGAAGCGCTCTGATATCTGTAAGGATCCTGTTCGCGCTATATAAAACTTTGAATAAATAAATAAAATAAATAAATAAGCTCCTATGAGAGCTAAATCGGAGGATACATAGATAGGAAAAATGCCAGTAGTTGCAAGTGAATAGGCTCCGTGAACTCTCACATTCGCATTTTGTAAACTTCTAAACATTCGGTCTGACCGGAGAAAGAATGTCTCTCATTCCGACTAACGTGGAGAGCTCTTGGCATATACGGGGTGCAGGTTGTTACAGGTGAATATAATCTTTAACATTAGGTCTTAACTGAAAAGATTGCCACACACTGCGACCCACGTAATAATACTGCCAGTATGCGAGTGGTTTCCCAAAGGTATTAAAAGGCACCGCTCGCCATACGATACAAGTTAAAAATAGCCAGAGTAAAAATATTTCTAGCTACGGATTACTCGGTAAAGCACTGGCCCGACTCACCTCTCCGTCGGTACTTCTCTGCCGGCGTCTGAGCCGGTGGGGAGGTACCAGAAAGGAGAGCAAGCCGCATATAAAAGCGGTATTCCTATTGGGCGTGGGAGGTCATGTGACTTACTCGAACGCCTTTTGTTTAACGTCAGACGCCAAAATCTTGAGTTTGATAGATGGCTTAATGCGATTGGTCAGAGGATATTTACGGAAGTCCCAGGAGTATAATGGAACATATTGACATATTCGAAAAAATAGAAGTTGGTCCCTTATGCAATATAAAAACGGGGGACTTATATCGCACTAGATTTCAATAGATTAACACTGGATCAACGTTTCTTTAAAAAACGAATAGTCATGAAAGGTAAGAACACTGCAAGCGAGCTCACCATCTAGTTGCCAATGCTCACGCATCGTGTATCTCTAAAGGATATCTGTCAGCTATTCCAATTTATCTTACAACAGATGTGTGAAGATATAATCTGTTGTAAAAAACACAGTAGAGGAACGCACTCAGGGAGGGTAAGAAGTATCGCTTTGAACACATCTTTAACCGGAACGAAATGGAGATGTAGGTAATCCCTTGGTTTGCCTTCATTAAAAGATTGCAGAAGGGAAATGATTTGTTGGTTGGCCTTTGTTTGTAAATCTACGAGAGGGAGCTGGCTTATAAGTGTTATCACTGGGAATTTAATAGCGTTATTCTGGTCTGTCACAAGGTGGACCAGGGTATCTCATCATTTAGTCCTCCCTTGTTCGTTCCCAATTTGAACACCCATTTCCGTTCTCTGTGTAGTAAGAATCTGGAGTGATCTGTGATATGAGGAAGAATGTAGGGTTGTTCTAGGACCGTCCATATAAATGCAGTAGGGGCATGTTGTCTATCCAAAAAATGATTGGTAAGCTTTGTGGCCTGCCTTTTGCATCTAATGGTGCTCTTGTGTTCAGAAATTCTCATTTTTATTTTCCGAGTGGTCATACCTACATATTGTAGTCCACAAGGACAGGTTATGCTATAGACCAGTTTCTCACTATTACAGTTGGTAAATTTGGTTTGTCTCCAAGGTATGTTCGTTCCAATGTCAATTTCTGTGGATTTTCTCGTTTGTGGACAGGCTTGACAGGATCCGCAGGGATGGTGTCCTATTACGGGCGGGAGGTCCCAAATCGTGCCAAGAGCCCTTGGCATCTGGTTCCGCGGTCTAGTATGGACAATACGATCCCTGAGATTGGGGCCTCTCTTAAAAGAGAAAAGAGGAGCTTCCAAAGTCTTGTGCCCTGAATTCTGAATCGGCCAATGTTTCTTTACTATTTTCTGAATTTTGTTAGACAAGGTCCCAAACGTACTAACACAAGTGAGTCTTTCAGAGGGCGGTTTTGGACCAGAAGGTTCTAGTAGTGCCTGTTGGTTGTTATTCTTGACCCGTTTTAATGATTTGCGCACCAGTCTAAGGGGATATTTCCTACTACAGAGCTGATTTTGTAAGGCAGTTGAATGTTCCTTGTATCCTACTGAGGTAGAGCAATTTCTTTGAACCCTCAGAAATTGCCCATATGGTAGGTATTTCGGATGGTGACTATCAAAACACAGCAAGGAGTTTCTTGCCATAGGCTTTCTGTAGAGTTCTGACTGGAGTCCCTCTGGGGTAACAAACATCATAAGATCAAGAAAAGCAATTCTGGTTTTATCGGCTTCCACTGTGAAGTGGAGAAAGTCATTCCTGTTATTAAGCCAAGTCTGAAATTTCAACAAGTCCTCATGAGACCCTCGCCATATTACAAGTTTATCGTCGATTTATCTTTTCCACATTTTTATGGAGGCGAGGTAGGGATTGCAATTAGTGAGGACATGTTCTTGTTCGAAGTGGTGTACGTAGAGGTTAGCCAGGCTGGGAGCAAAAATGCTCCCCATGCTGGTCCCTGATGTTTGGAGGTACACCGTGTCTTCGAACTTGAAGAAATTATGTTTCATGGCTAAGGTGGCACATGCCATGATCAAGCTGACTGGCGTGATGGTGTCTAGGTCACGAGCCATCAGTAGAGAGGAAATAACCTCTAGTGTTTCATCTTGAGGTATGGACGTATAAAGTGACTCAACGTCAAAAGAGACGAGGTGGTTACTTTCTACATCAAACTCCACATCTGGGAGAAGGCGTAAAACATCCGTTGTGTCCTTAAGATACGTAGGCATTTCTTGCACCATTGGGCGCAGGAAATAGTCCACAAAGGTGGGAAGTGGTTCCAGGATAGATCCAATTCCCGAGATGATCGGACGTCCTGGTGGGGGCCTTTGTTGTTTGTGTACCTTCGGAAGACAGTTGAAGTAGGGCATCACCGGGTGTTCTGTACACAGAAAGGCAGCTTCTTGACGAGTGACCCAACCTTCTGACAATGCTTCCTCTACCATGACCTGGATAGTGTTTCGTATGTTCGTGGTAGGGTCATGATCGAGGGGGCGATATGCTTGTCTGTCGTTAAACTGTCGTAGACATTCAGATCGGTAGACCGCAGCATCAATGAGGACAATAGCGCCCCTCTTGTCTGCTGGTTTGATTGTAAGATCAGTGTTAGTTGCTAGAGACCTTAATGTTTCTTACTCTTCTTTAGAAAAATTGCAGAAATTGTCTTTGTTTGTTACAAAAAGGGATTCAATGTCTTTTTCTATCGCTTGTTCGAAAGCGAGAACTTGCACTGGCACAGTGTGAGATGGAGGGTTAAATGTAGATTTCCTTTTAAGGCCTGTATTGGTATTTTCTGGTTCTGTATTTGCCTGGTCTTGTTTAGAAAAGAAGAACTTAAGGCGTATTTTCCTGAAAAATTTAGCCATCTCGATGTTAGTTTCGAAATGGTCATTTTGATGAGTAGGCACAAACCCTAGGCCCCTGTTGAGGGCTTTCTCCTCGCTAGGAGTGACAATGTGTGAGTTTAAGTTGATGACGAGCCTGTCTCCGTGTTCGCTTGTACTTGCCCTTGCACTTTGTTCTTCGTCGTCGTGCTCCTCAGGTTCCTCGTCGAAGTTGACGGTGGGCTGTAGGGTACCTGAGGTTGTACAACAAATGATTAACACTACCCTCTGATAAGCCTAAACTGCTCGACCACACTACCACAAATAGAGCACTTAGGATTAATAATTTAAGCACTGTAAATCAATAAAGGTTGTCTGTACTTTTTGCATGGTGTTTAGTTTAGTTTAGTTTAAAGGAGTTTGTAGAGCGCTTGGTAACACCTCCCGGTGTGTCCCCGCGCTATGGAGCGAGAGTGCAACAACAAAGAACAGAAACCAATCACACAGCAAAGAGGCAGGTTTTCAACTTCTTCCTAAACATTATTTCATTACTCTCCAACCTGGTATCTAGAGGCAGGAGGTTCCATTGCTTGGCAGCTAAGGTGCGGAAAGATCTGCCTCCCATTTTGGCTTTTTTGGGGCATGTAGTTTTAAGCAGACCCATTCCTTTGGATCTAAGAGATCTGTTAGGTTCATATACAGACGCCAAATCAGACATATATGCCGGTGCTCTGTGATGAATTATTTTATGGCACCAAAGCATAGCTTTAAAAACAATCCTCTTACTGATCGGTAGCCAGTGGAGGGCTGCTAGAGAGGGGCGTGAAGGAGCTCGGCGGGGAAGCCTTAGCACCAGGCGAGCTGCCGAGTTTTGTAAAACCTGTAGCTTTTTTATGTTTTTCACTGATGTCCCCATGAGCAGCACGTTTCCGTAATCAATACGGGACGTTATCAGTGCCTGCGTCATGGTACGCCTGGAGTTAATGGGTAGCAGGTCGAGGGTACGGTTGAGGGTTTTCATTACCCCAAAACATTTACCAACAGTCTTCTTTACGTGACTGTCAAAGGACAGTTTATTGTCCACCCATACACCTAGATTCTTCGCCTCTCGTGCAGGGGAGGGCAGAGGACCCAGACAGCTAGGCCACCACTCTGACGTCCATTTGACCTCAGTGCCTCCAATAATGAGGACCTCTGTTTTTGTCCCATTGAGTTTCAAACAGTGTTCATTCATCCACATAGCCAGTTTGGACATGCAGGCATTGAAGTTATCAGCTTCCTTAGAAGGGGCTTGAGTCAGAGATATGAGGAGTTGCGTGTCGTCGGCGTAGGAGACAAGCTCCACGCCGAACGACTGCACTACCTCTGCCAGAGGGGCCATGTAGAGATTGAACAGGGTGGGACTCAGGGCAGAGCCCTGAGGAACCCCCTGTTCAAGCATCACCCTATCGGAAAGGAAAGTCCCTCTTTGAACCTGGAAGCTCCTATTAATCAAGAAAGATTTCAGCCACCCCAGTGCCTTGTTGGTAACTCCCGCTTTATTTAGACACTGTAGCAAGATGGAGTGTGCTACAGTGTCAAAAGCGGCACTGAGATCAAGCATGATGAGGGCCATTGTCTTTCCCTCATCTGCTCCCTCACGTAAGGTTTCAGTGGCCCTCAGGAGAGCTGTCTCCGTAGAGAAGCCTGTTCTAAAGCCCGACTGAGATTTATGGAAAACATTATGGGTCTCAAGATGTTCCATGAGTTGACTGTTAGCGATTTTCTCTGCTAACTTGGCCACATAGGGTAGCAGGGATATAGGTCGTAGGTTATCCATTATGTCCATACTGATGTTCGGTTTTTTCTTGATGGGTAATACTATTGCCTGTTTCCATTCCTCCGGAAGGCAGGAGGTTGTAAAGGAGGTTTGTAGTAAGTGCCTGAGATGGGGTTCTAGTACAGGAAAAGCTTCAGCTAAAATTTTCGGGGGTGCCGGGTCCCGGGGAGAGCCCGATTTGATTTTGTTGCTCATTTTGGACAGAATTTCATAAGAGGGAACTACAAAAGAATTGAGACATACAGGTGTATTTACAAATTTATCATTTTCAATGAAGCCCGTAGCCGAATCTATCGGTTTAGAGAAACTAGTATAGATTTTGTTAATTTTGCCTGCAAAATACTGTGCAATATTATTGCAAGCTTCCACTGAATCATTTTGAGCGGGGGAGGTCACGTCCACTATGGATATCTCTTTGTATATCTGAAACAGTTCCTTGGAGGAATTGCCTGCTTCCATAATACGGGTGTGATAATGCTCTGCTTTGGCCAGACGAACTGATTTATAATATACTCTCTGTGCTGTTTTATGTTGTATTTTAATATCTGCACAGAAGTTCTGTCGCCAAGCTCTCTCAAGTTTCTTACAAGCCGTTTTCATAGCCTGCAGTTCTTGGTTAAACCAAGGAGCAGTTTTCTTCGGCCTCCTGGCATTGGACAGGGAACGGCTGGGGGCTGTGGTATCCAGGGCCTTAGTGACGATATTATTTAAATTATCATTAGCTGCCTCACAGTCGACCCCTTTAGGAAGGCCTTCGTCATGCACAATTTGATTGAACGAATCTAGAGAGAAGTTCTTCCATTTTCTGCGTTTGTATCGCAGGGATTGATGACGAAAAAGCTCCGTCCTGTCAAGTTGGACTTTGATAGGAATAATAAAATGATCCGACCAAGGTATGGGTATAGGAGCAGAGGTGTGCACTCCCTGCCAGTTTCCAAAGACGGGGTCTAGTAAGTGTCCTAATTGATGAGAAGGTTCTTTATTTTTTAGATCGAGCTGAACAGATTGCAATTCCATTCGGATATCATCAGCGTCTTTATCTAAATGATCTTCGAAATGAGCATTGAGATCTCCTAGCACTAACAGTCTGGATTTCCTCAGCGCTAGATGAGTGACCACCTCCATTAGAGTCGATGTAAACTCATATAGTCTGCCTGGTGGTCGGTATATCAAAATGCCAGAGATCGAATGATTGGGACCAGTGTTAATTGTGAAGATACCGGCTTCACTATGATCAACCTGAGTGTGTACTAGGGAGCAGACTAGAGGAGCTTTCGTGGCTATGGCGATGCCGCCTCCTCTGCCGTCCCTCCTGTCCAATCTAGATAGGGAATAGCCATTGGGCATGGCCTGGATAATATCCGGGTCCGAGTGATCATCTAGCCAGGTTTCAGTTAGGAAGAGGATGCTAAGATTTTGGTCCTCGAGTAAATGGTAAATATCTAGGGCGTGCTTACGTAGAGATCTACAATTCAATAATGCAGCTTTGATGGTGGGGCCCGAGCTAGTGTCTGGGATATGAAGGGGGGGTTCAAAGCGGCACCTCGTGCATTTTGTAAGTGACTGGGCAGGCATGGTGTGTTTGCAGACGGCAGGCGTGTCAGGTTGTAATGCAAGTAGTGCATGTCTTCCATACCTTATGGTGTTTTGTGACGAACTACCAGGGTTTGTGGCCCCTCGCCCCGTCCGGCCGCGGACGGGCGCAGACGGGCTTGACTTTGGCTCGACTTCGGCGCGCTTCCGGCGCGCCCGCTGCGCCAGCCCGCTGCGCCATCTAAATGGGCGACACATGATATGGGGAGGAGGAGGGTGGGAGGCCGGCCCGACTTGAGCGCTGACCTCGCCGTCCTCACCCATGATGGCGCCCACCGCCGAGTAAAATCCCTACCAAAGCGGGTGGAGGCTCGAGATATAGAAGGTAAGGGTGTGGAGGGTGTCAGTGTGCCTGCTATTCAATTCCCCAATCTAAAAGCAGCCCCCAAGATATAAATGCTGTCCAATATTAAAATATTAAAAATGCTCCGAATATTATCTAAAATGCCTGTCAATAGTGCGCAAAGGTTCGTGCTTCCTCCTTGTAGTCACAGCAGCTCGCAGCCCCAGCAGCCTCGCTAGGGAGAGCTCACTGTAGGGCAGGGAGCGCTGTGCAGGGCGGATCTAAATACTGTGGGGAGGGCGGGAGGCCGGCCCGACTTGAGCGCTGACCTCGCCGTCCTCACCCAAGATGGCGCCCACCGCCGAGTAAAATCCCTACCAAAGCGGGTGGAGGCTCGAGATATAGAAGGTAAGGGTGTGGAGGGTGTCAGTGTGCCTGCTATTCAATTCCCCAATCTAAAAGCAGCCCCCAAGATATAAATGCTGTCCAATATTAAAATATTAAAAATGCTCCGAATATTATCTAAAATGCCTGTCAATAGTGCGCAAAGGTTCGTGCTTCCTCCTTGTAGTCACAGCAGCTCGCAGCCCCAGCAGCCTCGCTAGGGAGAGCTCACTGTAGGGCAGGGAGCGCTGTGCAGGGCGGATCTAAATACTGTGGGGAGGGCGGGAGGCCGGCCCGACTTGAGCGCTGACCTCGCCGTCCTCACCCAAGATGGCGCCCACCGCCGAGTAAAATCCCTACCAAAGCGGGTGGAGGCTCGAGATATAGAAGGTAAGGGTGTGGAGGGTGTCAGTGTGCCTGCTATTCAATTCCCCAATCTAAAAGCAGCCCCCAAGATATAAATGCTGTCCAATATTAAAATATTAAAAATGCTCCGAATATTATCTAAAATGCCTGTCAATAGTGCGCAAAGGTTCGTGCTTCCTCCTTGTAGTCACAGCAGCTCGAAGCCCCAGCAGCCTCGCTAGGGAGAGCTCACTGTAGGGCAGGGAGCGCTGTGCAGGGCGGATCTAAATACTGTGGGGAGGGCGGGAGGCCGGCCCGACTTGAGCGCTGACCTCGCCGTCCTCACCCAAGATGGCGCCCACCGCCGAGTAAAATCCCTACCAAAGCGGGTGGAGGCTCGAGATATAGAAGGTAAGGGTGTGGAGGGTGTCAGTGTGCCTGCTATTCAATTCCCCAATCTAAAAGCAGCCCCCAAGATATAAATGCTGTCCAATATTAAAATATTAAAAATGCTCCGAATATTATCTAAAATGCCTGTCAATAGTGCGCAAAGGTTCGTGCTTCCTCCTTGTAGTCACAGCAGCTCGCAGCCCCAGCAGCCTCGCTAGGGAGAGCTCACTGTAGGGCAGGGAGCGCTGTGCAGGGCGGATCTAAATACTGTGGGGAGGGCGGGAGGCCGGCCCGACTTGAGCGCTGACCTCGCCGTCCTCACCCAAGATGGCGCCCACCGCCGAGTAAAATCCCTACCAAAGCGGGTGGAGGCTCGAGATATAGAAGGTAAGGGTGTGGAGGGTGTCAGTGTGCCTGCTATTCAATTCCCCAATCTAAAAGCAGCCCCCAAGATATAAATGCTGTCCAATATTAAAATATAAAAAATGCTCCGAATATTATCTAAAATGCCTGTCAATAGTGCGCAAAGGTTCGTGCTTCCTCCTTGTAGTCACAGCAGCTCGAAGCCCCAGCAGCCTCGCTAGGGAGAGCTCACTGTAGGGCAGGGAGCGCTGTGCAGGGCGGATCTAAATACTGTGGGGAGGGCGGGAGGCCGGCCCGACTTGAGCGCTGACCTCGCCGTCCTCACCCAAGATGGCGCCCACCGCCGAGTAAAATCCCTACCAAAGCGGGTGGAGGCTCGAGATATAGAAGGTAAGGGTGTGGAGGGTGTCAGTGTGCCTGCTATTCAATTCCCCAATCTAAAAGCAGCCCCCAAGATATAAATGCTGTCCAATATTAAAATATTAAAAATGCTCCGAATATTATCTAAAATGCCTGTCAATAGTGCGCAAAGGTTCGTGCTTCCTCCTTGTAGTCACAGCAGCTCGCAGCCCCAGCAGCCTCGCTAGGGAGAGCTCACTGTAGGGCAGGGAGCGCTGTGCAGGGCGGATCTAAATACTGTGGGGAGGGCGGGAGGCCGGCCCGACTTGAGCGCTGACCTCGCCGTCCTCACCCAAGATGGCGCCCACCGCCGAGTAAAATCCCTACCAAAGCGGGTGGAGGCTCGAGATATAGAAGGTAAGGGTGTGGAGGGTGTCAGTGTGCCTGCTATTCAATTCCCCAATCTAAAAGCAGCCCCCAAGATATAAATGCTGTCCAATATTAAAATATAAAAAATGCTCCGAATATTATCTAAAATGCCTGTCAATAGTGCGCAAAGGTTCGTGCTTCCTCCTTGTAGTCACAGCAGCTCGCAGCCCCAGCAGCCTCGCTAGGGAGAGCTCACTGTAGGGCAGGGAGCGCTGTGCAGGGCGGATCTAAATACTGTGGGGAGGGCGGGAGGCCGGCCCGACTTGAGCGCTGACCTCGCCGTCCTCACCCAAGATGGCGCCCACCGCCGAGTAAAATCCCTACCAAAGCTGGTGGAGGCTCGAGATATAGAAGGTAAGGGTGTGGAGGGTGTCAGTGTGCCTGCTATTCAATTCCCCAATCTAAAAGCAGCCCCCAAGATATAAATGCTGTCCAATATTAAAATATTAAAAATGCTCCGAATATTATCTAAAATGCCTGTCAATAGTGCGCAAAGGTTCGTGCTTCCTCCTTGTAGTCACAGCAGCTCGCAGCCCCAGCAGCCTCGCTAGGGAGAGCTCACTGTAGGGCCCCTTACATTGGCACTAACACATAAAAAGTCAGCTTCCTACATTGGTAGTTCAGCTGTAGGATACAAGACTTTGCATTTGCTGGTATGACTTGGTCAATTGGTGATTCCACGAAAAAACCCACACTGGACTTTAGTCAAAAATATTTTTGCAAAAAGTTTCAATTTTCGATTTTTTCTAAATTTTAACCTGAAGTGTTAGGGCCTTGTGTTAAGCCCCCTAGTCCTTGTGTATTACATTTTTTAAACATGTACTAGTCACTTAGGCCATACAAGTCTATTTAGAATTTCTTTAGATTTTCCTAAAAGGTCCCAACTATACTAAATAATGTCTTCCTCAGAGGATAGAGTTCAGGAACTCGATCTGACCTCTCATCTGCATCTTAAGGTGACTCCATTAAGGCTCCCTTACAAGGAATAGAACATTAAGTCTGGCTCAAACCCTAGCAAGACAAAACTGCAGGAAGGAGCTCCTTGCCCAATTTGAAGCAGCCAATGTAACATAAGAGCCTGACACCCCTCTAGAGGAGGAGGTGGACAGTTACCCTGACAATGGGGACAGTACTCCAGGAGACTGCCTCCCCCCAACTCACTAGAGACGGTGATGAGGTACCCCCTTAAATCTATCCTTAAACTGTACCTCGCGTGCCTTCCCTTAATGGGAGTGGATCGGGCACCTCAATGCTCAGAGAAGAGCTTGATGATGAAGAAGCAAATCTTGAGAGACTAGCCAGAAAAAAACAGCCCTTGAAGCCAAAATAGTGGCTATAGAAAAATAGAGGGCTGAGATGGGTCTAGCACCCATGAGTGGTGACCGTAACAAACAAAATAGGCAGAGAGAAAACCTTTGATCCCAAAATCCCCAAAATTATTGTCTCCAAATATGTTGAGGGTGGGGACATCACAATGTGGTTTATGGCCTTTGAGAGGGATTGTAAAATGAGGAAGTTACACCAGAGACCGGAGCTCTCTACTCTAGGAGCTATTCTCAGTAAAGGGCAGGGATAGTCTCCTGACACTGGATGAGGTAGATGCAGAGTCTTATGACCTCATGAAGGATACTCTGATGGAGGGCCTTGGACTCACCAGTAAAGAGTACAGAATTAAATTCAGGGAAACACACAAACTCTTGAGTCAGTCCTCGGTTGATTTTGTTGACTTCTCAGTCAAAACATTAGGGGGCAGATTTACAACTTCTGGTGCATCTCTGCTAATCAGCAGAGATGCGCCAGAAGAGTTGCAACGCATCTGCCCACCCGTGCGCCACCACTGATGCGCCGCATTTACAATTCGTCGCACCGTAGAGCTCAGATGGACAGATAAGTGACGCATCCCCGGCGAAAATGCGGCGCATTGCTGGAGTTGCTCCAGCAAGGCTTGGGGGTGCCCTATCTCTAACATGCTGCGTCAATCAGGTTTTGACGCAGCATGGCCCTAAAAGTGACTGAGTGAAATCTTGTAGATTCACTGCACCGAAACGCCCCCCCCACCTCCCTGCGCAGAAAACACCTACATGTGGCGCAGGGCTTCACAACGCGACGCATCTCCCAGATGCGTCACATTGTATATACCCCGCAGCATGGCGCTGGCTTTGCACCACCGATGCGTCACAAAAGTGACGCAACGGCAGCGTAAAAGAGGCGCAAGGGGCTTGTAAATCTTCCCCTCGATGACTGGTTAAAATGCTGCATGATGCAAGACTATGATGGGCTCTATAATATGGTTATGAAGGAGCACTTGTTAAGTAATTGTACTTCAGAAAAACTGCATCTGTACCCAATGGACTTAGGGTTGGTCTTGCCTCTGAAGAAGGCTGACCACTGGGTCAAAACAAGGGTATCCAGAAAGACCCAAGTTGGGGGTGACCAGAAGTAAGGAGTTACCAATCCTACTTAAGGGGAACGATATGGGGAACAAAAGGGAAAAACCCAAAGAGTCTTCTAAAGCCCCCCAAAAACCTGTTCAAGAGGTGTTAGATTTGGGGGTTTCTAGTTGGCAGAGGTAGGTACCTTTGACAAATAGGGACCCTAGCGTCTAGTCAGGGTAAGGGGGTACACTCCTAAAATGACCCCTGCTCACCCCCTTGGTAGCTTGGCACGGCAGACAGGCTTATCTCAGAGGCAGTGTGTAAAGCATTTGTGAATACAAACAGTAACCCAGTGACAACACTACAGATGGACACCACACAAGTTGTAGTATAAAAATAAGTATTCTTTATATAGGTTTAACACAAGACCACAAACAACATAAATCCACAATACTGTACTTAAAAATGGTAGAATTAGCTTAGTTCTCTTAAGATGTAAAATGCGACACTTTAAGTTCAATGTACTTTAGGATGCGTAACGCTATAAAACAAAAGTGTTGCAGGGAAGGTGATTCGTAGGTTCCTTACACGTAAGAACGGTGATGTATCGGGTCCCTACTGATGCGTAGGGGGATACGTCGGTTCTTCTCTGCGAGGGGAGGTGATGTGTCGGTTTCTTACTGCGCTTCCGAGGCGATGCGACCCGCAACGCTGTGATGCAATGAAGATCCGGTACAAAGTGACGAAGATGGTGTCTTCTTCTTGATGCGATACGATGAATGCACGCCCGACGGCTGTGCGGTGACTCAACGATTCTTCTGAGCCACGACAGGCACTCCGACGTGCTTCCCGGTGATCCGGCGGCTAACTGGTGTGACATCAATCTTCTTCTCCGGCCATGAGAGGTGCTTCGGCGATGATGCGACAGCTGCAGCGGTGGCGACGCGCTTCTCAGTTGATTCGGTGGCATCTGATGCAACGTCGATCCGATGCGAAGTCGATCCTCTTCTCCGGCGATGCGATGACAGCGGCTGCGGCAGCAACACGCTTCTTCTTCGTGAGTCACGCTTCCAGCTCCTTGCAACACGCAGTTCCTCAGAAAGCCCAACACAACATAAAGCACTTCCAAAGAACTCTTGGGAAGCTGGTGGGTGAAGTCTGTTGTCCCTGAGACTTCAGCAGGATGCAAGCTCTTTCCCAAGCTCTTGGAGATCGTCCACAAATTGATGAAAGTACACACAAAGTTCCTCTCTACTTTCTTTGGCAGTCAGGCAACCACTGCAGGCCAATCCCCCAAAGCAGCACTTCAGCTTAGGGATAGTCTCTCCTCCGTCTCTCTGGTTCCTCTCCTCAGCAAAGGTTTCTACTTGTTTTCCAAAAGTGATCTAAAGTTCTGGGGTCTGGGTCCCCCCTTTTTATACACAGTTTCTCTTTGTTCTCTGAAGGCAGAGGGGCCTTTGCCTAGTCCACACCAGTTCTGGTCAGTCCTGGAGCACTCTGTTTACATGACTCTTCCTTTCCTTTAGCAGGGCAGGGATATCAGACGCACCACAGTAGGTGGAGCCAGCATTGTGGAGGGAAGGCACAGACCTATTCAGGTCCCAGGTGCATTCCTCTGACCCATCTGCATGCAGATCTCTCTATTTAGCCCTGTTCTGATTCACCCTGTCTCCTGGAATACCCCAGCCCCTGTCACTCAAACTCCAGACAAGGAATACACAACCTAGCATAGGCAAGCTTGGATGGTTAGACAAGAAAATACCTACTTTCTAAAAGTGGTATTTTCAAACACAGAATGTTAAAACCAACTTCACTAAAATATGTATTTCATCATTCTGAGTTCAGGCATACTAAACTCAAATTTCTACCTGGTTCCCTGAGTCAGTTAGGATTATAAAATATAATAATCAAACTGCCCATTCTGGCCTATGGGGAAGAGGTAGCCTTGCAATAGTGAACAAAGAAAATGGCTTTAATTCACTATTAGGACATGCCACACACATCAGGGCTTGTCCTACCTTTTACCTACAATGCTCCCTACCCTTGGGCCTGCCATAGGGGTGTCTGATATGAAGAAAAGGGAAGGTTTAGGGACTGGCAAGTGGGTGCACTTGCCCAGTAAGCATGGCAGTACCAGACTGCACACAAGATCTGCAATGGCAAGCCTTAGACACACTTTTACAGGCTGCTTCTGTGGGTGGCACAACCAGTGCTGCAAGCCCACCAGCAGCATTTGGCTTTACCAACCCTGGGCACCCCTGGTGCACTGTACTAGGGTCTGACAGGTAAACCAAACTAGCCAATTATGGAATCACTAATCCATACATCAATTTACCATATGAAGCACTTGCACTGTTGCACTGAATAGCAGTGGCACAGTGCCCAAAGCATCTAACACCAGCAAAAACACGAGGCAACAGCAAAAAAATGGAAAAAAAGACCCACGTCAAGGTGCCAGGTCTAACAAGAGGCTAGACCCAGATACAATTCCCAATCAAAAGGTGGGTACCAGGGTTTAAACTGGGATCCCAAAAAGGCCTGGCATTTCAGCTTTAAGCAGAATGGACACCGAACTGGGTACTCTTCCTGCCCCAAAAAGGCTCCTGCTAGTGCAGCAGCCACAGGGGTTGTGAGTCTCCAGATGGGATCCTTGGTGAGCCCTGACCAGGTCAGAGGGTAAAATAAAGCAACTTTAGTCTTGGGGGTTGGAGGGGAGTGGTGATATAGCGTCCCTGGCTGTCTGACCCAGGAACCTGGAAAATTACAGACAAAAGCCACATATCAATGGGGTTGACGTAGAAGCAATAAAGGATACAGGTGCAAGTGTCTGAAAACCCGATATCCCCAGAACAGTGCATAACTGGACAAACCTTTCCAGTTATCAATGCTAATAACATTACCAAGTTTAATCCCATGGCTAGGTGAACTTGGAATGGGGAGGGATTATTGGCCAAAAGAACACGGTTGTGTCCTCTACAATTCCAGTAGAATGTCTGCTAGGTAACGATCTGGAGACCTTAGAATGGGCTGAGTTTGAAGTGAGAACCCATGCAGCCATGTTGGGAATACCTGAATGGATGTGTGTGAAAATTAGAGCACAAAGTAAAGCCTAGGGTGAAAAAGAGGTATTGGAGCCTGGAACAATGGCCCAATCCTCTAAGAGAAAAGGCAAGAAGGCTGGGAAAGCAACTTCTAGTGAGACACAAGTTCAGGTCTCCTCTCCTCAGAAAGACGACCTGTCAGCCCTTGAGGGAACTGAGCCCCAGGAGGCCTTACACAGCAGAGCTCCTAAGCCCAGGAGGACCCTCTAGGGAAGAGTTTTGCCAGGGACAGAGGACCTGTCCGACTCTTAAGAGCCTCAGACAGCAAGCTGCTAACCAGGAAAAGAGAGATGTCAGCGGCTCTCACAGGACTAATTGGGACGAGGGACCACTAGGAGTGGTAGTGCCTCAGCAGTACAGGAAGTTCTTACCTTAGCACATGGCATCCCACTAGCTGGGCATCTTGGCCAACAACAAATTGGAGTAGGGTAGTCATCCACTTCTGCTGGCCAGGTATGTCCTAGCAAGTGAAGGTGTTTTACAGTTCCAGTGTTACCTGTCGAGCTAGTAGAAAGACGGGAAACAAACCAAAGCCCACCTTAATCCCACTACCAGTGGTTGGCATACCATTTGAAAGGGTAGGGATTAACATTGTTGGCCCCCTTGACTCTCAAACAGCATCAAGAAACTGAGTTATACTGATGATAGTTGTGCATGCCACCAGGTATCCTGAAGCAGTTTGCCTTAGGACTGTTGTAGGAGAGTAGGGTCTGCAATCCTATGATCACCCAGATTTTTGCTTTTTTTGCTGCACTGGTTTACGACTTTCCCTGGCTGTGGGCCTGCTAATCAAACCCACAGCCTAGCTGTTCTCTCTATCCAAATTGTACTCAGGTACTGAATTGGCACTGGGCCCTCTCCAAGTCCCTGTACCCAGGGCTGAGGTGTACCCAGAAGTCTCCCAGGGGCTGAAGCATGTATTATGCCACCCCTGGGCTGACTAACTAAACTGACACAACTGGCTGCACGACAGCTGGGGCAAGGTGGTGTACTCACCCTTTGCTTTAGATATAGTATACCTATATCTAACCCTAAAAATGGACACACAGATCTCCTATCAGTCACTCCTATGGCAGGCCTTAACAATCCTGAAGGCAGAGTGCTTGGAATCGTGTGAGATGGTGCTCTGGCATGAGCTGAGCCTGTCTGCGGCTTTCGGGATCCATCCCTTAGCCGTTTCCATGATATCGCATACCATATACTCTTAAGTGCATTATAATCCTCGCGGTTATATGCCAACTCTGGTATCGCTTTATCAAAACATGTCGAGTAAGGTGTCATACGAATTGGAATACTAACCCCTCGCCAATTCTGGCGACGGGGTTAGCATTCCACCCTTCTAGAGGGACACGACATGTATGTAACCCCTAACCCCGGTTAAAGTCAAACAGAGCCTCAGCTCCACAAAATGGATGCTGCCACCGAGACACAAGTCTGCCCTCCTGCTGCTGGGAGTCCTCCCAGAGCAGGAGATAAGGACAAAGGGTTTCCTGCCAGGGGCGGTGCCAGCACCGTCCCAGACAGGGTTTTGTGTATTGTAGGTAGGCAGGGCTTTAGAGGAAGGTGACTGCACGTGGCACCCCGGTGCTCACTGTGCATAGGCTGGCTGGAACCAGTTCCAGGGTCACTCCAGACCCTGTGCTGGGGAAAAGCCCGCCAAGGAAGTGGGTGTAACCACCCCCCTCCTAGTCCCACCCCTAGGGCAGGACTTAGTCGCGTGCCAGCCCCTTTTTACAGGATAAAGGTAGGAACTGGCCCCCTTCCAAATCAGATCATCTTTGAATCCTGAAACTACTTTCCACGAAAGGAACTCAAGACTTCTTCCTAAGATTTCTCCCTTGTGACTAAGGAGTAGTCACCCTGCATCCGCAGGCACCATCTTAAGAACACTGCGGTCTGCTGCAAGTCTCTCCTCCAGATCAAGACTGCCCAGCTCGACGAGAACCGGCTTCCCTGGCACCTCTGACCTCTACCTGCATCATCAGTCACGCTGAGATTCGTGGGTGTGACGAGACCTCGAGGGACCGGCCATCTTCAAGACTGCACGACTTCTTTCCAGCAAGCCCGCAGAGTAATTTCCTGGTGAGTGCTTTGGGGTCCGAGAAGCCCCGACCCTGAGCAGCTCCAGCACCGAAGTGCAGCCTCCCAGCATCTCCACGATCTGCGTGGGGCCCTTCTGCTTTTTGCTGCTCACCGCGTTGTTTGGCTACTAGCCCGCTGGCTTGTGGCCTTCTGAACGACGCCCGACGACATTTCTGCTGCTGGTCTGGTTGCTCCAGGCTGGCCCTTGCTCCCTTCCAAAAGAGGAGCACCCCGGACCCTCCTGGTCCACTCAAGACGCCATTTTGAGTCCACCGCGTGGGCTTGAATTAGCCAAGGCTTGTTGCCCAATCCTGGGTAACTTCGACGCCGACAGCTTCATCCATCGTGGGACAGCTCGCCTCTCCATCCTGGTCGCCGACAACGCCTCCTGGTCCGTGAGATCTGCAGAGCCAGCGTCGCCCACTCACCTAGTCGAGGTGACTTCGCCCGTGCCATCCTGGTGCCCACTTAATCACTGGCTAGTGATTCAAGAACTTGGTCCCCTCTGCTTTCAGGTTTCTTCTTCCTCGATCCAGGCTTGGATCCAACGAACTTTCCTTCACTGGTCGCCTGCCAGCAACTTCCTTCTTCCAGGCTCCTGGTCCGGCACGAGGATTCCCGACGTCTTTTGAGACCTATGCAGCTGCAGCCCCTGGGCTAGGTAACTTCGGCACTTCGGTGTCCCAGCATAGCCTCACTATCCTAGGGTCAGGATCCACTGTCGTTTTCTTCCTACCAGGTCGGGTTCGCCCGTGAACACTAACTTTGCCTTTACTAGCTTCCATAGACTTTGTCCTGCATCCCGCGTGAGAGTGCACACTCTGCACCCGAGTCCCCTAGGTCTCCTAGAAGTAATCTAACGATTCTATAGTCAAGTCCTAGCGAGTCCAAAGCCTATTAGTACTGTACTTACCTGCTAGTAATTTCGCATTCCACTTTTAAAGTATATGGTTTTTCGTGCCCCTCGGGCATTTGTGTAAAACGTGCTAACTTAAGTATTTTCGTAAGAGTTTTGTTGTGTGCCTAGCACCCTGTCCTCATAAAGAGTACAGGGTTGTTGTGATTCTAATAAATACACTGTTTATTTTCATAACACTTGTGTGGTGTCCTTTCACTGGGTGTTCAAGGGGTAATGTGATGGTAAAACAGCTGGCTTAACACGCCCTCTAGAGTCTTAGCCTTAGACTGCTCGTATCCATGCTACTAGGATAGCTGGTCTATAAGGTTGACTTACAACCAATCATCAATAAGGGTTGTTTGGACTGATATATAGTGATCACTAGAATAGTGAGCACTGCACATCAGGCCAACTTCTCACATTGGTGAGCAGCGGTTGGGATTTGAGCTTGCTGTTGTTTTACCACACATGCCCTAAGAATATCTTGTGAAAGATCACATGAGTACTAAAGGTACATATAACTTAGCTTAGAATACTCTGAGTTCTACTGAACCAGCTGTTGTAGCTCCTAGGGCCTAGCACACCCTAAACTACAACTCTAGCAAGGGATCAGTAGGCAAACATATAGTGTAGGTAAGTGCACCACTTACACCTCACTAGAAAAGCATGTCTACCCAGGGAGATTCTACTGAGACTCCCCTGGTCAGTGTTGACCCTCCACAGGCCACTTCAAGATATGCAGCTCTCATTTTCCAGGAGATGAGACAGATCTGTGTCTCCAGAAAACTGAAGCAGGGGTCTAACCCCACCATTCCCTTTCTGATAGGTCTCTTAGAGACATATGATGTCAGAAAGCTTTCTCAGTTACATGAGAACATGCCAGCCTTAGAGGGAACCTCTGGGGATCCAGATCTCCCCAACATTGCTACTGCAGTTGAGGAGGAGGATCAAGAGGAACTCTCTGGGGATGAGGTAGACAAAGGTCTTGAGGTGGTCAGAAGGCTAACCAGGGCCAACTTAGACTTACTTGGGCTAGGATCTGGGGGACCCCCAGTACTAACCCGAAGTGGGCCTAACCTTGGAGTTAGGAGAGATAGATCTCTTTCTAGGGACTCCAATAGATCTCTGCACTCTAATGCCTCTTCTCAGGGGAGAAGGAATCCTCCACAGAGGAGGTTTACTTCCCCTCAGAGAAAAGAGCATGAAGCTAGAATGAGACAAGCTGAACTGAGGATTGAAAGGGAAGAACTTGCCCTGGCCAAAGAGAAGCTTGCCTTTGCTAGAGAGCAGCAGATGAGTGGGCTAGCTCCCACTGGTGGCAGCAATCTCCCAAGAGATAGAGAGAAGGGTTTAGATACTAAACACCTGACTAAGATAGTGCCCCCCTTTAAGCAAGGGGATGATATCCAGAAATGGATGGCTGCGCTGGAGAGGGCCTGCACTGTGCAGTGCATTCCCCAGAGTCAGTGGGCAGCTATACTGTGGCTCTCCTTTGATGGTAAAGGTAGAGATAAGCTCCTCACTACAAGAGTAGAGGATGCTAACAATTACCAGGTCCTGAAGAATACACTGGTTGATGGGTTTGGTTTAACCACTGAGCAGTACAGGTTGCTGTTCAGAGACACCCAGAAAACTCAGTCTCAGGACTGGTCTGACTTTGTGGATTGTGCCACTAAGGCTTTGGAGGGCTGGTTGCTGGGTAGCAAGGTTACAGATTACACAGGATTGTATAATCTAATGATGAGAGAACAAATTTTAAACAATTGTCAGAACCAGTTGTTGCACCAGCACCTTGTTGATTCAGATCTGACCTCTCCCCAAGAATTGGGAAAGAAGGCAGACAAATGGGTCAGGACAAGGATCAAGCAGAACCAGAACCAGAACCAGGGTGGTCAGAAGAAAGCAGACCAGAAGGGTAATGTTAAGAATGAGCAAAATGGCCAGAAGTCTTCACCAGGTCCCCAACAAACCAAAGAGGGTGGGGGTCAGGCTTCCCAGAAGAAGAAGACTCAAGAAGGCCAGTCAAAAAGGTGGTGCCAGTACTGTAAAAGTAAATCTCACTGGTTTAGTGAGTGCACCAAAAGAGGAGGACAAACTCCTGCCACTACAGCCCCTAAGGCAACTGCACCCCCTAGTACAGTCAGTAGTGGTAGTGTACCTCCCAAGGCATTAGTTGGGTTAACCTTGGGTACTGAGGGGTCTGACAACTTAGTTGGCACACTCACTCAGGCTGTCCTTGTCTGTACAGGGGATATGGATATGTCCCCTGAAATAAGTCCCAATACTTTGGGCAAATACAGGCAGACACCTTTGATAAATGGCAAAATGGCTCAGGCCTATAGGGACACTTGTGCCAGTGTCACCATGGTGACACCTAACTTTGTGGACCCTGGACAGATCATGCCAGGTACTGATTTCCTGGTGACCAATGCCAGCAATGTCACTACTAGTCATAGTGTGGCAATTGTGGCTTTCTCCTGGGGTGGAGTGAAGGGACAAAAGAAAGTTGTAGTCAGTTCAGACCTCCCAGTTGATTGTTTGTTGGGCAATGATTTGGAGTCATCACAATGGTCAGAAGTGGAGCAGAGGACTCACATGGAAATGTTAGGCTTGCCAGCACATGTGCTTGCTGTGACTAGGTCACAGGCCAGAAAATGCCCCACTGAACAGGTGCTGGATCCTGAAATGATGGACCAGACACCTTCCAAGAAGAAGAGCAGTAAGGGTAAGGCTTTGCCTTCCCCCTTGCCCCAGGTTGAGGATCAAGTCTCTGAGGAGGCTGATCTGGAAGAGCTGAGGGAAACTGAGCCTAAAGAGCTTGAACTTGATCAAGTTGAGTTTCTGGGCTCAGGGGGACCCTCCAGAGCAGACCTGGGGAAGGAACAGTTGAGCTGCCCTTCCCTTGAACCCCTCAGACAGCAGGCTGCTGCTGAGGCTGCAGGGAATGCCACAGGTGCCCACAGGGTATACTGGGAAGATGGACTCCTGTACTCTGAGTCAAGAGACCCCAAGCCTGGTGCAACCAGGAGGCTGGTCATCCCCTTGTCTCTGAGAGGTTTCCTTCTCACCTTGGCCTATGAGATTCCCCTTGCAGGTCACTTAGGTCAGACAAAGACTTGGGACAGGCTTGTCTCACACTTTCACTGGCCCCATATGAATGAGAATACCAAGGAGTTTTGTCGCTCCTGTGTCACTTGCCAAGCCAGTGGTAAGTCAGGTGGCACAACAAAGGCCCCCCTCATACCACTACCTGTGGTGGGGGTTCCCTTTGAAAGAGTGGGGATTGACATTGTTGGTCCAATGGAACCCCAGACAGCATCAGGGCACAAGTTTATACTGGTGGTAGTGGATCATGCCACCAGGTATCCTGAAGCTATTCCCCTTAGGTCCACTACAGCCCCTGTAGTGGCAAGAGCCCTAGTTGGAGTGTTCTCCAGAGTGGGTTTCCCTAAGGAGGTCGTTTCTGACAGAGGTACAAACTTCATGTCAGGATATCTGACTGCAATGTGGAAGGAGTGTGGTGTGAACTACAATTTCACCACACCCTACCACCCACAATGCAATGGGCTTGTTGAGAGATTCAACAGGACCCTCAAAGGGATGATTCATGGACTACCTGAAACTCTTAGGAGAAGATGGGATGTCCTGATCCCCTGCCTCTTGTTTGCTTACAGAGAGGTCCCACAGAAGGGGGTTGGCTACAGCCCTTTTGAGCTTCTGTATGGGCATCCTGTAAGAGGACCCCTGTGTTTGGTGAAGGAAGGATGGGAGAGACCTCTCAAAAAGCCTGCAACCAACATAGTGGACTATGTACTTGGTCTCCGCTCCAGGATGGCTGAGTATATGGAGAAGGCATCCAAAAACCTTGAGGCCAGCCAAGAACTTCAAAAAGCTTGGCATGACCAAAACGCTGTTCTGACTGTGTACCAGCCAGGACAGAAGGTGTGGGTGCTGGAGCCAGTGGCCCCAGCAGCTCTGAAAGACAAATGGTCTGGGCCCCACACCATCATTGAGCAAAAGGGAGAGGTTACCTACTTGGTGGACCTTGGAACTCCCAGGAGCCCTCTCAGAGTGCTCCATGTTAACAGGCTCAAGGCATATGTTGACAGGAAGGACATGAGCTTGCTCATGGCCACAGATGAGGGACAGGAGGAAGAGAGTGACCCTCTCCCAGACCTGCTCACTCAGAATCCTGATGATGGATCAGTTGATGGTGTTGTCTTTTGTGGCAGCCTCACTGAACATCAGCAACAGGATTGCAGGCAAGTCTTGCAATCCTTCAGACATATGTTCTCTCTGACACCCAGCCAAACTGATTGGTGTACCCATGATGTTGACACTGGAGACAGTCTGCCTGTCAAGAGTAAAATCTACAGACAGCCTGATCATGTTAGAGACTGCATCAAAACTGAAGTGCAGAAAATGTTGGAGCTGGGAGTCATTGAGCCCTCAGATAGCCCTTGGGCTAGCCCAGTAGTTCTAGTGCCAAAGCCTCACACCCAGGGTGGTAAGAGAGAGATGAGGTTTTGCGTAGACTACAGAGGCCTCAATGCAGTCACTAAGACTGATGCCCACCCAATACCAAGAGCAGATGAACTTATAGATAAATTGGCTTCTGCCAATTTCTTAAGTACATTTGATTTGACAGCTGGGTATTGGCAAATCAGGTTAGCTGAGGAGGCCAAACCCAAGACAACATTTTCTACCCCTGGAGGGCATTATCAATTTGTGGTAATGCCCTTTGGACTGAAAAATGCACCTGCCACCTTCCAAAGGTTGGTGAATCAAGTCCTCACTGGGCTGGATGACTTCTGTGCAGCTTATCTTGACGATATTGCTGTCTTTAGCTCCACCTGGGAGGATCACCTGGTCCACCTGAGGAAAGTGTTAGAGGCCCTGCAAAAGGCAGGCCTCACTATCAAGGCCACAAAGTGCCAGATAGGGCAGACACAGGTTGTATACCTGGGCCACCTTGTAGGTGGAGGCCAGGTTCAGCCACTGGAGAGTAAGATACAGGCCATCAAGGACTGGACTCCTCCAATCACCCAGACTCAGGTTCGAGCTTTCTTGGGCCTGACTGGGTACTATAGGAAGTTTGTCAGAAATTATGGGTCCATAGTGACCCCTCTTAATGACCTGACAAGCAAAAAGATGCCAAAGAAAGTTCAGTGGACAGCAAGCTGTCAGAAAGCATTCAATGACCTAAAGCAGGCCATGTGCACAGCACCTATCCTAAAGAGTCCAGATTACTCCAAGCCATTCATTGTCCAAACAGATGCTTCTGAGTTGGGTGTGGGGGCTGTTCTGTCTCAACTGAATTTTGATGGTAATGATCAGCCTATTGCTTTCATTAGTAGGAGGTTGACACCCAGAGAGAAAAATTGGTCAGCTATTGAGAGGGAGGCCTTTGCTGTGGTCTGGGCCCTGAAGAAGCTGAGGGCCTACTTGTTTGGCACTCACTTCACCATTCAGACAGACCATAAGCCCCTCTTGTGGCTAAATCAGATGAAGGGTGAAAACCCCAAACTGCTTAGGTGGTCCATTTCCCTACAGGGGATGGATTTTACAGTGGAGCATAGACCTGGTACTGATCACAGCAATGCTGATGGGCTCTCCAGGTATTTCCACTTAGAGCAAGAAGACTCACCTGGTCAAGGTTAGTTTATTGTCCCAAAGTTTGGGGGGGGGTCATGTAGGAGAGTAGGGTCTGCAATCCTATGATCACCCAGATTTTTGCTTTTTTTGCTGCACTGGTTTACGACTTTCCCTGGCTGTGGGCCTGCTAATCAGACCCACAGCCTAGCTGTTCTCTCTATCCAAATTGTACTCAGGTACTGAATTGGCACTGGGCCCTCTCCAAGTCCCTGTACCCAGGGCTGAGGTGTACCCAGAAGTCTCCCAGGGGCTGAAGCATGTATTATGCCACCCCTGGGCTGACTAACTAAACTGACACAACTGGCTGCACGACAGCTGGGGCAAGGTGGTGTACTCACCCTTTGCTTTAGATATAGTATACCTATATCTAACCCTAAAAATGGACACACAGATCTCCTATCAGTCACTCCTATGGCAGGCCTTAACAATCCTGAAGGCAGAGTGCTTGGAATCGTGTGAGATGGTGCTCTGGCATGAGCTGAGCCTGTCTGCGGCTTTCGGGATCCATCCCGTAGCCGTTTCCATGATATCGCATACCATATACTCTTAAGTGCATTATAATCCTCGCGGTTATATGCCAACTCTGGTATCGCTTTATCAAAACATGTCGAGTAAGGTGTCATACGAATTGGAATACTAACCCCTCGCCAATTCTGGCGACGGGGTTAGCATTCCACCCTTCTAGAGGGACACGACATGTATGTAACCCCTAACCCCGGTTAAAGTCAAACAGAGCCTCAGCTCCACAAAATGGATGCTGCCACCGAGACACAAGTCTGCCCTCCTGCTGCTGGGAGTCCTCCCAGAGCAGGAGATAAGGACAAAGGGTTTCCTGCCAGGGGCGGTGCCAGCACCGTCCCAGACAGGGTTTTGTGTATTGTAGGTAGGCAGGGCTTTAGAGGAAGGTGACTGCACGTGGCACCCCGGTGCTCACTGTGCATAGGCTGGCTGGAACCAGTTCTAGGGTCACTCCAGACCCTGTGCTGGGGAAAAGCCCGCCAAGGAAGTGGGTGTAACCACCCCCCTCCTAGTCCCACCCCTAGGGCAGGACTTAGTCGCGTGCCAGCCCCTTTTTACAGGATAAAGGTAGGAACTGGCCCCCTTCCAAATCAGATCATCTTTGAATCCTGAAACTACTTTCCACGAAAGGAACTCAAGACTTCTTACAGATGCCCACCCCAATCCAAGGGCTGATGAACTCATTGACAGGTTAGGGGCAACCAACTTTCTCAGTACTTTTGATTTAACATCAGGGTATTGGCAGATTGGTCTGACCCCAGGAGCAAAAGGGAAATCAGCATTCTCTACCCCAGATGGACATTACCAGTTTATTGTAATGCCCTTTGCTTTAACCCCTTGCATGCTCGTGATGGAACCATTCCGTCACGAGCCACGGTGGTGCTGTGCTGGTGACTAAATGGTTCCGTCACGGCCTGGCCGCCGCACCTGCGCTGCAGTGATTTTGCGCCTGCGCGGCGCGTTCTATTGAGTGGGCGGGGCCGTGACGGAACCATTCCGTCACAAGCACAGCACCACCGTGGCTCGTGACGGAGTGGTTCCATCACGAGCATGGCGGCACCGTGCGGCCCCTCTACCCCCTAGCGCCGCGGCGGTAATTCCACCGTGGCGCTAGGGGGGAGGGGGGCCAAGGGGTTAAAGAATGTCCCTGCCACCTTACAAAGGCTGGTGAACAATGTCCTGGCTGGATTGGAGTCTTTTAGTGTAGCGTATCTTGATGATATTGCTGTTTATAGCTCCACTTGGAAGGATCTCCCGATCCACCTTGGGAAGGTCCTTGAGGCGCTGCAGAAAGCAGGACTCACTAACAAGGCTACTAAGTGCCAGATAGGGTAGAGCAAGGTTGTGTACCTGGGCCACCTGCTAGATAGAGGTCAAGTTCAACCCTTACGGCCCGAGATCCAGACTATTCTGGACTGGGAAGTTCTAACCACTCAGTCTCAACTCAGGGCATTCCTTGGCTTCACCAAGTACTACAGGAGGTTTGTAAAAGGGGTATGGCACCATTGTGGCACCGCTCACTATACTGCCCTCAAAGAAGCAACCACAGAAAGTAAACTGGACAGTGAGCTGTCAAAAGGGTTTTGACACTCTGAAGGAAGCAATGTGCTTAGCACCCATTCTAAAAACTCCAGATTATACAAAACAGTTCACTGTGCAGACAGGTGCCTCTGAGCATGTGATAGGAGAGCTTCTATCCCAAACCAGCGATGATGACCAGGACCAACTTGTTGCTTTTATTAGCAGGAGGTGACTCCCCAGAGAACTTCATTTCAGTGCCTTGGAGAAGGAAGCCTTTGCTGTGGTTTGGTCCCTGAAGAAGCTGGGACCATACCAGTTTGGTACTCACTTCCTTGTACAAACTGACCTCAGGCCTCTCAGATGGCTGATTCAAATGAGGGGGGAAAATCCTAAACTACTGTGGTGGTTCATCTACCTACAGGGAACGGACTTTACAGTGGAAACCAGGCCTGGGACTGACCATTCCAATGCAGATGGCCTTTCCAGGTTCTTCCACTTAGACAATGAAGACTCTCTTGGGAAAGGTTAGCCTCATTCCATTTCATGGTAAACAGGCAAATGTCTAATTGTAACCCAATTGGCAAGGACTTTAGCACCCCTGCAAGTCTCTAGTAAATGCTATCTCAAGTACCTAGGGCATGGGTACTAAAGAGGGTCCCTATGGGCTGCAGCATGCATTGTGCCACCCAAAGGGACCCACACAACAAACTGCATGTAGCCTGGCATTGCAGAAAGCATGAAATGGTACAAACCACTTTCAAGACATGACATGGCACACTCTTTGCCAGGCACACTGCATTTACTTTATGTAATTCACCCCTACAGCAGGCCTTAGAGCCCTAAGGCAGAGTGCATTATATTGTATGTGAGGACATCTGCATGAGCAGATATGCCAATGTGATGTGCGGTTACATTGACACAACATTGCAAGTGATCAGATCAGGAAGCCATCTTAAGCATATGTACTGGTGAATACCCAGCTACATAATGGCTTCCCTGAAAAGAATAGTGTTTGGTAAAATACCTTGTTGTGTGAAATCCATACTGATGCCAGTTTTGGACTTATGACATGCACCCAGAAGGCACCTTAGAGGTACTCCCTGAAACCTACCAGTCATTTAGTGTGTTGCGTGACTGGACTCTTCCAGCCTGCCAACACACACACAAGTTACTTATCCTCTGCTCGGGAGAGCAAACGATCTAAGAAATCAGAAACAATGCCTGCTTTGGAGGAAGGTGATCACACCTCCTCCGACAGGATGGCTAGTGAACTAGCATACCAAGGCCAGATGCTTCAAAGCCTTTACTGACTTTTATATGCAACCCAGGCTTCCTCCAGACATGTAGAATGCCAACCCCTGCCTTGGTGCCCATTTAGCACCTGTGCAGGCAGGTAAATTAGCAAATCAGTAGGTGTGTTGCACTATCAGGCTAGGGACACCCCTAAGGTGGGCCACCTGAAGTGGACACTCAAGGAATGGTTTCACTTTCTTGTTTTTGGTGAAACTAAGACCTCTGGGCCAGGTTTATGCCCACTTTCCACACAAAGTGGTCATTTAGGGGGTGTAGTCACCCCAGGGGTAGGTAGCCAATTGGTTACTACCTTACATTCCCCCAAATTCAGTATTTAGGTGGCCTCCTGACACCAGGAACTCAGATTCGTCTATCTGGGAACAGAAGAAGGATAAAGAAGAGCTAACAATGCAAGAACTGTGGGCCAGTACTAAAATTGTCGCAACACCCTGCCTGGCTGCTGCTCTCCAGACAATTGCATGAAACGACTCGTCATGTCACTGAACAGTCTCCCCAAACTCTTGGAGGACTGTCCAGTACTTCACCAACTGTAGTGCTAGAGGCACTCTTGTGGACGGACACCACGTGATGACCTTTGACTACCATTATTTTAATTGACTTTGGTGTGTTATTTTACCCTAGCCTGAATGTACGACGCCCTGCATATGCCTTGTTGCTCTTAAAGGTTTCTTTCTTGTAATCTTGCAGTCTTGCAGTGGGAGCTGTCACAGAAGAACAGCCTTGCCAAGAACAGAATGGGTGGGATGTGCATTTGAAAGCATATGAGAGAGAGAGAGGTGTGGAATGTACTTTTTGGTCTCAATGTGCAGTGTTATAAGCGGTGGTACACAAATGTGCACTGTGTTGTACATTGAGAGATGAAGTATGTGATGCTATAGGCAGTGGTGCACAAATGTGCATTGTGTTGTACGTTGATAAGCATTATTAGGTTCCTACTATTGGCTTTGACATGGCCTCATGCCATCCTGACTCTGCCTTGCTTGAGCTTTTCTGCACACACAGAGAAGGCTTGCAAGCTGTTTGGGTTTTTGACGTACAAGGATTGTTTTGTGAGAGATTGTTTACTGTACCCTGGAAGGCTTTCATAAGCTTCGTCAAGGTGAAGGCTGGAACATGCGAGAATTTAGAGGGAACGTGGGCACTCCTTCCTGCCGTGGAATGCTTGCCTGGTAGCTGGCTAGTTCCAGTAAGTTTCCTTGGCGCAGAGGGGAAGACTCGAACCTTCTAGTGTGTATTTTGAGACTTTAAAGCTGAGGGTTGTTGACATCCAAGGTGGAGGAGTAGAGGTACTGTCGTAAGACAAACGAAACCTGAGTCCCGGTCGAGAGTCCAAGCACAGCTGTGAAAGGGCCCCCCAGCTTGAGTTGGGCAAGGACATCGAGTGAACAATTGGGTGAGGTGATTTGTTTCTGACTAGTGCCATTGTGATGCGTGGTTCTAGTGGCTGTGATCATTTGAGGTGTTTTCTTTGTGATGTGTGAATGAGTCAGAGTCCACAATCAAAGTAATAATTTGATGTATTTAGTGTATATATATCTTTCTTATCTCTTGCAGGATGTCCAGTATATTTGCTTGAGTTTTATTACATATTATTTGCTACTTGTTCATTCATGTTATAATCAAGTGTTTTATTATTGCAGTGAGAACTTGCAGGGCGGCTGTGATAAAATGCCTTAGTGGGTCTTGGATACAACTTTCCTGCAAAACCATAAAATTCTTGGCTCATGCTGCCCAAGAGCTGGAAAACAAGGCAGCAATTAAAGACGACCTTGGCCAACTGGTCTCCTCACGGCCGGCCCTGGACTCTCCCTTATTTCCCCAATGAACACACTCCTCCAGCATAAGCACTTTACTCTGAGTCAACAAGGTGTCACTTTCACCAAGTTACATTCAACCCCCCAAGCATTTGGTATCCCCCCTCAGAATACCTATCTGTTGACTCGAAGCTTAAACGAGTCAGCTATCCCCTTGCTCAGCCACACCTGTGTCTTTTAATTCTGCACAGTGACTGTATATCTGTGCAACTTGCTAAGCTTGTGTTACTTTACCATATTATTTTATCATGTGATTTTAAGCTGTTTTTATGCCGATTCAAAGATGTCAATGTTTATTTCATGGTGGTAAGACCCACCCTTTTATGATTTTCACAAATCAAATAAAGTATTATTATCTCTCTAATCAAGTGTTTTATTATTGCTTGCATATATATATCTCTATATATATTTGAATGTGGTTCATTTGGCATCTGGGAAAGCCTTTTTGTCAGAGAGCATTGCATAAATAAAACCACAAACCTTATTCTGAAAAGAGAGTCTTTGCATTTTGTAAAATAAAACTCTTTTCTAGGTATTGTTGTGTTTTTACGTTTTGATTCGCCATGTTTGAGCCTCCGTATGGGAGATTCTGAATTATCTTAAAGGCTGAGCAAGACACCAAACAAGAAGAATTTCAAATGGAAGTGGAGGAGCCATTTCCCTACATCTGCAGGCACCGACCGCATCGGCCTGGTTCACTGTTATGCTGACCATCCTGCCCACTGAGGAAGCAACCAGACAGGAGGAGCCCATTGTGAGTCCAGGGAGTAAGCCCCATCGCTTCACCAAGTCTCAAGATGTTGAGCCTTCCCAGAGCCTCCCTGTACCAATACCCAGGGTACCAGAGCCCTTGCAAGAACCAATGCTGGTTGTGTGTCCAGCCTGGACACCACCCACCTGCCAATGAGGGACATCAGGATCTCCAAGGTGATCACAGAGAGTGGACCTGCAGTCTTGCTTTTTCCCCCTCTCCAGGTCACCAAAGCCAAGTGAGAACCTCTAACTACAGCGACCCGTGGAAAAGACACCTCTGTACCTGAGCCCTCCAGCCTGGGTTCACATGAACCAGCTGTCTCACTGTGCTCCAGAGACTCAAGGGGCGAGCCCCCCTTTGGGTACTGCTAGACTTGTCCCCAAGTCCCCACTTGCAGCTTTTCTTTTGCAGGTACCTTTGCCATGGACTTTACTGCGTAGCGCTCGAGTCTACCAATGCGACCAGCACCTCTGCACCTGGACTCAACAGGGCAGGCAAAACCGATCTGCAGGAGGTTTCTTGGACCCTGACACCTAAGCATCTAAAGTTTCAAAAGGCACCCTCAAGAACAGCTCACAAGTATATGCATGCAGTGAATGTTTCTCCCAGAGGATAAGATTTCCACGTTCAAGGCTCATACCTCAAAACCGTTATGTGATTGTGGTTTTGCTAATACTACAAAAATGTATTACTCTGAAAGTACTTATCGGATTCCGATGATCTTGGTGTCTGAAATTAAAATCTTTGTTATTTTTCTAAATTGGTCACAAATTTCTTTTTGAGTTTGTGTCTCAAGAAATGAGAATCTAGACTGAGTACAACAAATGCTTAACACTACTCTCTCATAAGCCTAAGCTGCTTGACCCACTACCACAAATAAAGCACTTGGGATTCATAATTTAAACCTTTTAGACCAATAAGGGTCGTTTTTAGGTCTCGGGCCAATCCACTGCCAGAGTCCTTGTGTGAGGGCTTCTCAAAATGTACCTAGAGATTCCGTACTGCTCGTGCATGTTAATTCCTAGGTGCATTCCTATTGGCCTTTGCATGCCTGTGCTTTAGAAACAGAACACGCAATAGGCCATAGGCGGTTGCATAGCTCCGCCTATGGCCTATTGGTGTCTGTTACGAGCACCAGAAGGCCATATATCTTCAATTATCTCGCGGTCATGGCAGAGATAATTGAAGACATATGCTCGCAGTGGCGCGCGCGCGCGTGTCCCATTTCACGGAGCTCTCTCTGTCAGCCTCTTCTCTGTGTCTGTGCTGGGCTTGGGCAGGGTCAGTCTGCTCCCAGGGCATGGTTCTTGCGACACAGAGGGGCGCTGGGCTGGGGCAGGGTCAGAGTGTGTTGAGTGCAGAGAGTGTTGAGTGCAGAGAGTGTTGAGTGCAGAGAGTGTTGAGTGCAGAGAGTGCTGAGGGAAGCGAGTTGAGGGCAGCGTGTTGAGGGCAGCGTGTTGCGGGCAGCGTGTTGAGGACAGCGTGTTGAGAGCAGAGTGTTGAGGGCAGAGTGTTGAGGGCAGAGTGTTGAGGGCGTGCAGTGTGTGTGTGAGGGCAGAGTGTTGAGGGCAGCGTGTTGAGGGCAGCGTGTTGAGGGCAGTGTGTTGAGGGCAGAGTGTTGAGTGTGTGTGAGGGCAGCGTGTTAAGGGTAGCGTGTTGAGGGCAGCGTGTTGAGGGCAGCGTGTTGTGTGAGGGCAGCGTGTTGTGTGAGGGCAGCGTGTTGCGTGAGGGCAGCTTGTTGTATGCGTGCAGAGTGTTGAGTGCGTGCAGAGTGTTGAGTGAGGGCAGCGTGTTGAGTGAGGGCAGCGTGTTGAGTGAGGGCAGCGTGTTGAGTGAGGGCAGCGTGTTGAGTGAGGGCAGAGTGTTGTGTGAGGGCAGAGTGTTGTGTGAGGGCAGAGTGTTGTGTGAGGGCAGAGTGTTGTGTGAGGGCAGAGTGTTGAGGGCAGCGCGTTGAGGGCAGAGTGTTGAGGGTAGAGAGGCGTGTAGAGTGTGAGTGAGGGCAGCGTGTTGAGGGCAGAGTGTTGAGGGCGTGCAGTGTGTGTGAGGGCAGAGTGTTGAGGGCGTGCAGTGTGTGTGAGGGCAGAGTGTTGAGGGAAGCATGTTGAGGGAAGCGTGTTGAGGGCAGCGTGTTGAGGGCAGCGTGTTGAGGGCAGCGTGTTTTAGGGCAGCGTGTTGAGGGCAGAGTGTTGAGGGCAGCGTGTTGAGGGCAGAGTGTTGAGGGCAGAGTGTTGAGTGTGTGAGGGCAGCGTGTTGAGGGCAGCGTGTTGAGGGCAGCGTGTTGAGGGCAGAGTGTTGTGTGAGGGCAGCGTGTTGTGTGAGGGCAGCATGTTGTGTGAGGGCAGCGTGTTGTGTGAGGGCAGCGTGTTGTGTGAGGGCAGCATGTTGTGTGAGGGCAGCGTGTTGTGTGAGGGCAGCGTGTTGTGTAAGGGCAGCGTGTTGTGTAAGGGCAGCGTGTTGTGTAAGGGCAGCGTGTTGTGTGAGGGCAGAGTGTTTAGTGCGTGCAGAGTGTTGAGTGCGTGCAGAGTGTTGAGTGCGTGCAGAGTGTTGAGGGCAGAGTGTTGTGTGAGGGCAGAGTGTTGTGTGAGGGCAGCGCGTTGAGGGCAGCGCGTTGAGGGAAGCGTGTTGAGGGAAGCGTGTTAAGGGCATCGTGTTGAGGGCAGAGTGTTGTGTGAGGGCAGAGTGTTGTGTGAGGGCAGAGTGTTGTGTGAGGGCAGAGTGTGGATGAATGCAGAATGAGTGCAGAGTGAGAGTGAGTGCAGAGTGAGTGCTGCAGAGTGTGAGTGAGAGCTGCAGAGTGTGAGTGAGTGCAGAGTGAGAGTTGCAGAGTGTGAGTGAGTGCAGAGTGTGAGTGAGTGCTGCAGAGTGTGAGTGAGTGCTGCAGAGTGTGAGTGAGTGCTGTAGAGTGTGAGTGCTGCAGAGTGTGAGTGAGTGCTGCAGAGTGTGAGTGAGTGTGAGTGAGTGCTGCAGAGTGTGAGTGAGTGCAGAGTGCATGCAGAGTGAGTGCAGAGTGAATGTGAGTGCTGCAGAGTGAGTGCTTCAGAGTGTGAGTGAGTGCTGCACAGTGTGAACGAGTGCAGAGTGTGTGTGAGCGCAGAGTGAGTGTGAGCGCAGAGTGAGTGTGAGCGCAGAGTGAGTGTGAGCGCAGAGTGAGTGTGAGTGCAGAGTGAGAGTGAGTGAGAGTGAGTGCAGAGTGAGAATGAGTGCAGAGTGAGAGTGAGTGCAGAATGAGTGCAGAGGGAGTGTGAGTGCAGAGTGAGTGTAGAGTGTGAGTGAGTGCAGAGTGTGAGTGAGTGCAGAATGAGTGCAGAATGAGTGAGTGCAGAGTGAGTGCAGAATGACTGCAGAGTGAGAGTGAGCGCGCAGGGTACGAACACTCGAACTAAGTCCACCACACATAAGACCACAAACATAAGACCACAAACATAAGACCACAAACATAAGACCACAAACATAAGACCACACACATAAGACCACACACATAAGACCACACACATAAGACCACACACATAAGACAAAACACATAGGACCACACACACACACACACACAACCACCCACTCACCACCACCCACTCACCACCACACACCCAACCACACACCCAACCATACACACAACCAGCCGTCACTGCACACTTTCACCGGGCACAAACACCACCAGCCGTCAGTGCAGGCTTCCACCAGGCACACAACACCAGACGTCAGTGCAAGCTTTCACCAGGCACACACACCTCCAGCCGTCTGTGCATGCTTTTACCAGGCACACACCACCAGCCATCAGTGCACGCTTCCACCAGGCATACACACCTCCAGCCGGCAGTGTACTCTTCTACCAAGCACACACATCACCAGCCATCAGTGCACAATTTCTACAGGCACACACACCACCAGCCATCAGTGCACACATCAATTGTTCACGCATCCACAATTAACGATTGTAGCAATCGCAGTATGGTGCACTTTACTTTTAAACATATTCATCTAAAGCGCAGCATGCCACCATTGCTACAATTCCAATCCAACCCACATAATTCCACTACACACCACATGCATACACTCCATAACACATGGCTAAAAGACATTGCCATTTACAATGCCATTAGCTCTAACTCAAATAAATCCGAGACCTATTGCATTTCCAATGCCTGTTACTTGTTGCATGATTTGCCCTTACATTGGCACTACCACATGAAAGCCAGCTTCCTACACTTCTGAGGCAAAAGGGTGAAACCAACATCACAAATGCAATTACACATTCTAAACTTTAAATCAAAGATTTATAAATATATATATATATATACACACACACACACGTGTATATATATGTAACGGCCAGAGACGCGTTTTCAGAAGCCCCTGACTCACAAGCAGGCTTGGACTAAACCTGGCACCCGCTTCGGCACAACCCTGCTCAATGTTAGTTGAAAGTTACAAGCCCGCCTGCATCTTCGTGAAACTATTGGGCGGTACATTGAGGCTATTAGCTTCGGTAGGGCGGGATGCACTGTCCTCTTGCCCCTGCCTCTATGTGGATCGAACATGTGGGCTGAGTCAGTCATGTGGGGACCCAAGGACACGACCGGAGTTGCAGCTGCAGGGGGGAGAGTGCTTACCAGACTTTGCGAGCCATCGCGCCCTCCGCTCGACATCGCTGACACTGTGCAGCAAACTCCATGCACCACTCACCGGGAGGTCCTGTGAGGCATCCTGGGAGCTGTGGTCCACCGGGACTGTGTGGACTGCCATTGGTGCTTGTGACATCACAAGGGGTGGAGCGGACTTGCACCAATCGAAGTGGGGCGTGATGACATTTAAACTACGCAATTTGCACAGCCCATTGTTAAGACCCCGGCACTGAGGAAGGCCGATTGAGGCCGAAATGCATTTGCCAACACAGCTGTAATAAAGGAAGTTCCTGACGTTCCCCACGGGCTCCTGCTCTTTCTTTGGGAGAGGTTTGCTGGATTACTCACGCGTCGGCCAGAGACGCGTTTTCAGAAGCCCCTGACTCACAAGCAGGCTTGGACTAAACCTGGCACCCGCTTCGGCACAACCCTGCTCAATGTTAGTTGAAAGTTACAAGCCCGCCTGCATCTTCGTGAAACTATTGGGCGGTACATTGAGGCTATTAGCTTCGGTAGGGCGGGATGCACTGTCCTCTTGCCCCTGCCTCTATGTGGATCGAACATGTGGGCTGAGTCAGTCATGTGGGGACCCAAGGACACGACCGGAGTTGCAGCTGCAGGGGGGAGAGTGCTTACCAGACTTTGCGAGCCATCGCGCCCTCCGCTCGACATCGCTGACACTGTGCAGCAAACTCCATGCACCACTCACCGGGAGGTCCTGTGAGGCATCCTGGGAGCTGTGGTCCACCGGGACTGTGTGGACTGCCATTGGTGCTTGTGACATCACAAGGGGTGGAGCGGACTTGCACCAATCGAAGTGGGGCGTGATGACATTTAAACTACGCAATTTGCACAGCCCATTGTTAAGACCCCGGCACTGAGGAAGGCCGATTGAGGCCGAAATGCATTTGCCAACACAGCTGTAATAAAGGAAGTTCCTGACGTTCCCCACGGGCTCCTGCTCTTTCTTTGGGAGAGGTTTGCTGGATTACTCACGCGTCGGCCAGAGACGCGTTTTCAGAAGCCCCTGACTCACAAGCAGGCTTGGACTAAACCTGGCACCCGCTTCGGCACAACCCTGCTCAATGTTAGTTGAAAGTTACAAGCCCGCCTGCATCTTCGTGAAACTATTGGGCGGTACATTGAGGCTATTAGCTTCGGTAGGGCGGGATGCACTGTCCTCTTGCCCCTGCCTCTATGTGGATCGAACATGTGGGCTGAGTCAGTCATGTGGGGACCCAAGGACACGATCGGAGTTGCAGCTGCAGGGGGGAGAGTGCTTACCAGACTTTGCGAGCCATCGCGCCCTCCGCTCGACATCGCTGACACTGTGCAGCAAACTCCATGCACCACTCACCGGGAGGTCCTGTGAGGCATCCTGGGAGCTGTGGTCCACCGGGACTGTGTGGACTGCCATTGGTGCTTGTGACATCACAAGGGGTGGAGCGGACTTGCACCAATCGAAGTGGGGCGTGATGACATTTAAACTATGCAATTTGCACAGCCCATTGTTAAGACCCCGGCACTGAGGAAGGCCGATTGAGGCCGAAATGCATTTGCCAACACAGCTGTAATAAAGGAAGTTCCTGACGTTCCCCACGGGCTCCTGCTCTTTCTTTGGGAGAGGTTTGCTGGATTACTCACGCGTCGGCCAGAGACGCGTTTTCAGAAGCCCCTGACTCACAAGCAGGCTTGGACTAAACCTGGCACCCGCTTCGGCACAACCCTGCTCAATGTTAGTTGAAAGTTACAAGCCCGCCTGCATCTTCGTGAAACTATTGGGCGGTACATTGAGGCTATTAGCTTCGGTAGGGCGGGATGCACTGTCCTCTTGCCCCTGCCTCTATGTGGATCGAACATGTGGGCTGAGTCAGTCATGTGGGGACCCAAGGACACGACCGGAGTTGCAGCTGTAGGGGGGAGAGTGCTTACCAGACTTTGCGAGCCATCGCGCCCTCCGCTCGACATCGCTGACACTGTGCAGCAAACTCCATGCACCACTCACCGGGAGGTCCTGTGAGGCATCCTGGGAGCTGTGGTCCACCGGGACTGTGTGGACTGCCATTGGTGCTTGTGTCATCACAAGGGGTGGAGCGGACTTGCACCAATCGAAGTGGGGCGTGATGACATTTAAACTACGCAATTTGCACAGCCCATTGTTAAGACCCCGGCACTGAGGAAGGCCGATTGAGGCCGAAATGCATTTGCCAACACAGCTGTAATAAAGGAAGTTCCTGACGTTCCCCACGGGCTCCTGCTCTTTCTTTGGGAGAGGTTTGCTGGATTACTCACGCGTCGGCCAGAGACGCGTTTTCAGAAGCCCCTGACTCACAAGCAGGCTTGGACTAAACCTGGCACCCGCTTCGGCACAACCCTGCTCAATGTTAGTTGAAAGTTACAAGCCCGCCTGCATCTTCGTGAAACTATTGGGCGGTACATTGAGGCTATTAGCTTCGGTAGGGCGGGATGCACTGTCCTCTTGCCCCTGCCTCTATGTGGATCGAACATGTGGGCTGAGTCAGTCATGTGGGGACCCAAGGACACGACCGGAGTTGCAGCTGCAGGGGGGAGAGTGCTTACCAGACTTTGCGAGCCATCGCGCCCTCCGCTCGACATCGCTGACACTGTGCAGCAAACTCCATGCACCACTCACCGGGAGGTCCTGTGAGGCATCCTGGGAGCTGTGGTCCACCGGGACTGTGTGGACTGCCATTGGTGCTTGTGACATCACAAGGGGTGGAGCGGACTTGCACCAATCGAAGTGGGGCGTGATGACATTTAAACTACGCAATTTGCACAGCCCATTGTTAAGACCCCGGCACTGAGGAAGGCCGATTGAGGCCGAAATGCATTTGCCAACACAGCTGTAATAAAGGAAGTTCCTGACTTCCCCACGGGCTCCTGCTCTTTCTTTGGGAGAGGTTTGCTGGATTACTCACGCGTCGGCCAGAGACGCGTTTTCAGAAGCCCCTGACTCACAAGCAGGCTTGGACTAAACCTGGCACCCGCTTCGGCACAACCCTGCTCAATGTTAGTTGAAAGTTACAAGCCCGCCTGCATCTTCGTGAAACTATTGGGCGGTACATTGAGGCTATTAGCTTCGGTAGGGCGGGATGCACTGTCTTCTTGCCCCTGCCTCTATGTGGATCGAACATGTGGGCTGAGTCAGTCATGTGGGGACCCAAGGACACGACCGGAGTTGCAGCTGCAGGGGGGAGAGTGCTTACCAGACTTTGCGAGCCATCGCGCCCTCCGCTCGACATCGCTGACACTGTGCAGCAAACTCCATGCACCACTCACCGGGAGGTCCTGTGAGGCATCCTGGGAGCTGTGGTCCACCGGGACTGTGTGGACTGCCATTGGTGCTTGTGTCATCACAAGGGGTGGAGCGGACTTGCACCAATCGAAGTGGGGCGTGATGACATTTAAACTACGCAATTTGCACAGCCCATTGTTAAGACCCCGGCACTGAGGAAGGCCGATTGAGGCCGAAATGCATTTGCCAACACAGCTGTAATAAAGGAAGTTCCTGACGTTCCCCACGGGCTCCTGCTCTTTCTTTGGGAGAGGTTTGCTGGATTACTCACGCGTCGGCCAGAGACGCGTTTTCAGAAGCCCCTGACTCACAAGCAGGCTTGGACTAAACCTGGCACCCGCTTCGGCACAACCCTGCTCAATGTTAGTTGAAAGTTACAAGCCCGCCTGCATCTTCGTGAAACTATTGGGCGGTACATTGAGGCTATTAGCTTCGGTAGGGCGGGATGCACTGTCCTCTTGCCCCTGCCTCTATGTGGATCGAACATGTGGGCTGAGTCAGTCATGTGGGGACCCAAGGACACGACCGGAGTTGCAGCTGCAGGGGGGAGAGTGCTTACCAGACTTTGCGAGCCATCGCGCCCTCCGCTCGACATCGCTGACACTGTGCAGCAAACTCCATGCACCACTCACCGGGAGGTCCTGTGAGGCATCCTGGGAGCTGTGGTCCACCGGGACTGTGTGGACTGCCATTGGTGCTTGTGACATCACAAGGGGTGGAGCGGACTTGCACCAATCGAAGTGGGGCGTGATGACATTTAAACTATGCAATTTGCACAGCCCATTGTTAAGACCCCGGCACTGAGGAAGGCCGATTGAGGCCGAAATGCATTTGCCAACACAGCTGTAATAAAGGAAGTTCCTGACGTTCCCCACGGGCTCCTGCTCTTTCTTTGGGAGAGGTTTGCTGGATTACTCACGCGTCGGCCAGAGACGCGTTTTCAGAAGCCCCTGACTCACAAGCAGGCTTGGACTAAACCTGGCACCCGCTTCGGCACAACCCTGCTCAATGTTAGTTGAAAGTTACAAGCCCGCCTGCATCTTCGTGAAACTATTGGGCGGTACATTGAGGCTATTAGCTTCGGTAGGGCGGGATGCACTGTCCTCTTGCCCCTGCCTCTATGTGGATCGAACATGTGGGCTGAGTCAGTCATGTGGGGACCCAAGGACACGACCGGAGTTGCAGCTGCAGGGGGGAGAGTGCTTACCAGACTTTGCGAGCCATCGCGCCCTCCGCTCGACATCGCTGACACTGTGCAGCAAACTCCATGCACCACTCACCGGGAGGTCCTGTGAGGCATCCTGGGAGCTGTGGTCCACCGGGACTGTGTGGACTGCCATTGGTGCTTGTGACATCACAAGGGGTGGAGCGGACTTGCACCAATCGAAGTGGGGCGTGATGACATTTAAACTACGCAATTTGCACAGCCCATTGTTAAGACCCCGGCACTGAAGAAGGCCGATTGAGGCCGAAATGCATTTGCCAACACAGCTGTAATAAAGGAAGTTCCTGACGTTCCCCACGGGCTCCTGCTCTTTCTTTGGGAGAGGTTTGCTGGATTACTCACGCGTCGGCCAGAGACGCGTTTTCAGAAGCCCCTGACTCACAAGCAGGCTTGGACTAAACCTGGCACCCGCTTCGGCACAACCCTGCTCAATGTTAGTTGAAAGTTACAAGCCCGCCTGCATCTTCGTGAAACTATTGGGCGGTACATTGAGGCTATTAGCTTCGGTAGGGCGGGATGCACTGTCCTCTTGCCCCTGCCTCTATGTGGATCGAACATGTGGGCTGAGTCAGTCATGTGGGGACCCAAGGACACGACCGGAGTTGCAGCTGCAGGGGGGAGAGTGCTTACCAGACTTTGCGAGCCATCGCGCCCTCCGCTCGACATCGCTGACACTGTGCAGCAAACTCCATGCACCACTCACCGGGAGGTCCTGTGAGGCATCCTGGGAGCTGTGGTCCACCGGGACTGTGTGGACTGCCATTGGTGCTTGTGACATCACAAGGGGTGGAGCGGACTTGCACCAATCGAAGTGGGGCGTGATGACATTTAAACTACGCAATTTGCACAGCCCATTGTTAAGACCCCGGCACTGAGGAAGGCCGATTGAGGCCGAAATGCATTTGCCAACACAGCTGTAATAAAGGAAGTTCCTGACGTTCCCCACGGGCTCCTGCTCTTTCTTTGGGAGAGGTTTGCTGGATATATGTATATTTATACATGAAAAGTTAAATACATACTAAATATGCAAATACACTTCTTTTGGGAATATGCAGACAAGCAACGAGTAGGCGGGTGAGTTAGTGGGGAAAACACAGGTAGATACTGTCTCCACCAGAAAAAGCTTTACCAAAGGTAAGTAACACTTAGTGCCTGGAACTCACTAAACTCGTCTAGCAGACGTCTTAAAAGTAAGCAATCTTAAAGGACAACTATGCAAAGGTTTAAATGCGGAACACAAGATAAATAGGTACTAAATTAAGATACCACTGAGGGATAATGAATGAAGTGGGAGGGTATTTGTTAGTAAGTCCTTTAATAAACCGTAACACTCTCGGGGACTTAAAAAGAAAAGGCTGATCGGGTAAACAAAAAAATAACAAAAGGGCAGACGAATAGCCCTTAACTGTGACAACTGCACAGTCTTGCTGAGCCAAGGAAAGTGCAAAACATCAAGGAGCAGATTTACAAGCCCCTTGCGCCTCTTTTACGCCGCTGTTGCGTTACTTTTGTGACACAGCGGCGGGGCAAAGCCAGCACCATGCTGCGGGGTATTTACAATGTGACACATCTGGGAGATGCGTCACGTTGTAAAGCCCTGCGCCACATGTAGGCGTTCCGGCGCGGGGGGGGGGTGTTCCGGCGCAGGAACACCTCCTAAAAGTGGCTGAGTGAAATCTACAAGATTTCACTCAGCCACTTTTAAGGTCATGCTGTGTCAAAACCCTGTGCCTGCTTGAAGCAGGCGTAAAGATTGACACATCATTTTAAGGATAGGGCACCCCGAGCCTTGCTGGAGCTGCATCGCGCTTGTGACGCAACTCCAGCAATGCGCCGCATTTATGGCAACAGATGCGTCACGCATCTGTCCATTTTTGCCCCGTGGTGCGCGTGGCAGAGCCGTGACGCACAATAACTGGTGCATCACTGCTGATATGCAGGGATGCACCAGTTATTGTAAATCTGCCCCAAAATATCCAACAAGTGAGCCTTTAAAGGGTCTATAGCATTCTCACTACACCACTTTACAAACTTTAACCATCTGCTACCATAAAATGATTTGGTGGAGTGTCTCCTGGCCGATAAAATAACATCCACCACATCAGGAGGCAGAAAAAAAGAACTCAGTTTGCCTTATTCAATCTCCAGGCATGTAGGTGCAGGCTCTGGAAGGGGGGTGTAGAACCTGCCCCTGCAACAGGAGGTAGGCCCTGTGAGGGAGATGGAAAAGAGGCACAGTGAGAGGTGAAGAAGGTCTGTGTACCAAACCCTTCGCAGCCAATCTGGGGCTATTAATATGAAATGGGCCCGGTCAAGCCTAATCTTCCTCAGAACGTGAGGGATGAAAAGTGTTGGGGACGCGTAAAACAGCTGGGAGGCCCATATCAATTAAAACATCCTCCAATGCTCCAGAATAAAGGCTGTGAGTGTTCCCTTGAGTGGCAAAAAGGTCTATCTGAGAGGTCCCCCATAGCCATAAAATCTGAAGAATCACTCCCAGGTGGAGATGCCACTTGTGATCGACTTAAAAATGTTGACTGAGACTGTCCGTAAGCACATTTAGAACTTTGGCCAAGTGATCTGCTACAATACAAATCTGAAGATCCTGATTCCAGGATCAGAGTCGCAGAGCATTCCCTGCCGAGAAGTTATGACCCTACTCCTCCTTGCTTGTTTATATACTACATTGCAGTAGTATGGTCTCTGAAGACCTGCACTGACTGACCACAAATGGAATGCAGAAAGGCCTTGAGAGCCAGACATATTGCCCGCAATTCCAACAGATTGATCTTTCTGGAGACCAAAGTCCTTTGATCTCCAGATCCCCCAAATGAGCTCCCCTTCCTAGAGTGGAGGCATCCGTTATCACTGTGGCCACCGGAGCGGGTGAAACAGCTTTGCTTGAGACAGATTGCCGGACACCACCCACTATTGAAAATATGCTGCACTGTCTCTGAATATTTTGACGGACTCTTTCAGATCTCCATTGTGCTGATACTACTGCTTGCAGAGGCAACTTTGGAGGGCCCTCATGTGCCAGCGTGCATTGTTGACCAACAGAGTGCAGGAGGCTATCAGATCAAGCAGGACCTCCAGGCCTAGAAACAGCTTCATTCTAAAACATCAGAATCATAGCCAGAATGTCAAGAATCCTCTGAAGAGGAGGGTAGGCTTGATTCACTGTAGAGTCCAGTACTGCCCCCATAAACAGGGTGCCCTGAGGGGGCTGTACGTGGGATTTGGGCTTGTTGATGGAAAAGCCCAGGATGAACAACAACTGAGTTGGCAAATGAAAGTGACACAACACTAACTCTGGAGACTTGTCTTTGATCAGCCAATCGCCCAGGTAAGGGAATACAGGTATTCTCCAGCTTCTGAGATATGCTGCAACCACTGCCATCAACTTTGTAAAGACTCAAGGTGCTGACGTAAGACCACACGGGAGAAACACAAACTGGTAATACTGAGACCCCACAATGAAGTGGAGCTACTTCCTGTGAGAATGCAGAATGGGGATGTGAAAATAAGCATCCTGCAAATCGATTGAGACCATCCAGGCTTCCTTCTCCAGCGCAAGAAGCACCTGTGCTAGGGTCAGCATTTTGAACTTTTCCTGCTTGAGGAACCAATTCAAAATCCTGAGGTCTAGGATCAGATGCAAATGACCGTTCTTTTTGGGAATCAGGAAATACCGGGAATAGCATCCCTGACCCCTTTCCTGCTCTGGAACCAGCTTTTAAGCAAAGATTGGACTTCCTGTTGAAGGAGCCGGAGATGGACTATGGAAAAAAAAACCTTGCTAGGGAGGAAAGGGTGGAGGAGATTCCTGGAAGGGTAGGGCGTAGCCCTTTTCTACCAGATTTAACACCCACTGATCCGATGTTCTGGATTTTCACTGTTGTAAAAACTGGGCACCAGTCCTCCCACTGGTAAGCATGCTCTAAGATGGGAAAACTAGGGCTGCTTTCCTGCGACGTTGGCAGAGGAGGAGGCGGGAGGAGGCGGAAGAAGGCCGATGGGTGGCTCCTCGTTGTCTACCCCTGCCACACCCCTTCCTGCAAAACACACAACTCAAAAACTGTCTGTAATCCCTGGGCTGCAATTGAAGCCCCAAAAATCTAGCTGTTGCCTTGCTATCTTTGAATCTTTCCAAGACAGAATCTGCTTTGGCGCCAAACCGTCTCGAACCATTGAAAGGCAAATCCATCAGGGCATTTTGCGCATCCAGCAAAAAACCAGATCCTCTCAGTCATGTGTGCCTCCTTGTAGCGACTGAAGTCCCCCCCATCACTCTTACAAATGAATCGGCAGTATCCAACCCAAACTGAATGACTTGCCGAGCAGCTGTCTGACCATCGTTTAGCAGAGGCCATCAGTGGATGTATAGATCATCTCAACAAGCAGGTTGCGTTAGTAAACCTCAATGCCATGCTGGCTGAGAACACTTTCTTCACTGACTGCTCCCTCTTTTTAGTCTCCCCATCGCAGGGATGAAGAAAAAGACCCAGGAGTTCATTTTGAAGAACAGGAAGCCTGTACCACCAAACCCTCAGGTGAAGGGTGAGAGAACAAAAAGAGAGGATCTCCCAGAGCAGGCTTATATCCTCTAGCAATTGGTCTAGAAACCGCAGAACACGACATAGGCTTCTGCCAAAACCCTAAAGTTATTTCAGTCGCTCCTCACTGAAAGGCAACAAAGGCTCCGATGTAGAAGTAGAATAAAGCACTTGTGTGAGCAAATTAGAATTAAGCTCATTAGATGGAAGAGGCAGTTCCAACATGTCATCCGCATTTCTAATGACTGAATGGTGAGATGTAACCTCTGTTGGAGAAATGCCTTTTGGAGACAATAACTTCCATTCTGTGGAAGTGTCGAAACCACTTGCCTCTCATCCCTCAAAGTATGGGTCCAGAGACACAAGCTCTCCCTCTTCCAGTTCAGGACCGCTTTCACCAAAAAATGTACTGCTCCTCAAGTGGGCTCAGAGCATCCCTTGGGGGTCTATGACTCGACTTCAATAACAGTGTCGAACTCAAACACCAAAGACAATCATCGTGAGGATCAGTGATCAACATCTGACCCTCGCACTCTCTGAAAGGCTTAAACCCACATTTCCTAGGTAGAGCCATTTCCCCCTGCAACAATGTTGCAATTTTGGAAAAAACGTCAAAAGATTTCTAACTCCATGGAGAGCCTATCACAAAACCATTACATGTCAAAGACGTGGCAAAAAAGGAACGGACACCAGAAAGCAGACGAGGGTTCTTACGGCTTCAGGGGCGTAACATGGTGCTGCGTGCAGAGCCATGGGTATTGTGATGTCCTTGTCGATGTGGGAGAGCTGTCAACAAAAGTTTAAGTGGAATGACGGCACATTGGGATATTCAAAAGGTGAGGAATCTGCAGGTAGATGTATCTATCAGTTCTAGGATTACAAGTAAGTAGCCTTTTCATCTATATTGTAGGATCTTCATTGATAGTCATAAACACTGAATAGAGTAGGAAGCTTATCCAAGCCTCAAAATTCAGCTGTTGAGCACCAGAAAGAGAATGTTAAATGTAAAAAGATCAACATGCACATCAGAATCTATACGATAATGTTAAGTAAATGTCTGGAGAGACTTCCAAGTAGCTGCTTTACATATGTAAAAAAGCTTGCAGACAAAATGTTTACTTTTTAATGAATTTGTTCCTGTAACTTAGATCTAAAATATGTTTTTCTTTTTGAGAAAATATCTGGAGTATACTCCTAGACCTTTTTACCCTGATGGCACAGGTTTGATGGCCCTTTTTTCTAAAACAGAACAGAGGTTTGTTTCCCGAGAATCAACAAGTAGTGCTTTCCATTTGGTTTTGGTGAGATTTTTGGAAGGATAAAAAAGATCCATGATCAACCAAATTGAGAACCAACTTGTCTTTTGTGATTAAAGTCCTCTGACATATGCCAGGGCATCACTCACCCCATGAAGTGGCTAACAGAGGAGGGGCTATTAGTTAGCCACTATCTTGTACCTGACAATTGTCTTCCTCCAGAAGACAGAGATCCTGTTTGGCTTGCTTGTTTTGATGAACGGCGTTAGAATGAGTATCTCGGAGTAAGTGGATACTGTTGCTGTTACTTATAAAGCCAGCAAGGGATTTGAATCCCATATTGGTATAATCTGTAGTTTCGAGACATGTACCGTGTACTAAAGAATTTCTAAACCGCTTGCCTTTTCACATCTGCTCCTTTCCAGGTTGACCAAACAGAGATTTACCAGAAAATGGGAGGTTCATAATTTTTCATTGAGCCTCCTGCTTGAGTGTAGTAAGTCGTAGCCATGAGGATCCTCTTATGGCTATGCTGTGGCAATATTTAGTTGCTTCCAAGTCTGTGGCGTCCGCGCTAAATATTTGGTTAGTGACTTACAAATTCTCTTGCAGCATTTCAATATATTCCTGCTAACACTGCTTAACTAAGTCTTTGATAAATAATCGCATTCCTTCGCAAATCTTCTTCTGGTAATGGACGCGTAAGGCAGTGGCACAAGCATTTTTAGTTAAGAGGCAGTCGTACCACATACCTTCTGATCTACAACATCTATGCTCTTGCTTTTATGTTCTAGTGGAGCGGTTTCTGGCAGATAAAAAAAAAAATCTGTTTAGGTTTTGAAATTAGGAACTACGGGGCAGATTTATGATAACTGGCGCATCCGCAGGGATGCGCCAGTTATTTTGCGCCGCTGCTCCACCACCCATGGTGCGCCGCATTTACAATGCGGCGCACCATGGGGCAAAAATGGCAAAGATGCGTGACGCATCTGTGCCGTAAAGGTGGCGCATTGCTGGAGTTGCGTCGCAAGAGCGACGCAGCTCCAGCAAGGCTCGGGGGTGCCCCATCTTTACAATGCTGCGTCAAGACCTACGCCTGCTTCAAGCAGGCGCAGGGTTTTGACGCAGCATTGGCCTGAAAGTGACTGAGTGAAATCTTATAGATTTCACTCAGCCACTTTTGCGAGGCGCACCTGCCCCGGAACGCCCACCCTGCGCCGGAACGCCCACAAGTGGCGCAGGGCTTTACAACGTGACGCATCTGCCTAGATGCGTCACGCTGTAAATGGGTCGTAGGGATGCGCCACGTTTACGCCGCAGTTGCGTGACGCAAACGTGGTGCATTCCCATCATAAATCTGCCCCTAAGGGTCATGTTGTAGTGGCTTATATTTTTTGAGCCGTCTAGAAGTTGCAGCTTTAACCGTAGTACATGTAAAATCTTTCATGAGCTGTCGCTAACAAGCCAGGAACCAATCGCAAGACAGGTTTCGGAGTAGCCCTATTCTGTGAGGTTTCAAGAATAATGGACACAGATGGTAATGGAGCTTCTAGGGTAATATTTAACATAGTGTCTCCTAAAACTTCTTGCAAGGTGATAACATTGTCCACAAGAGAAGCTCTGGCAGGTGAAGCAGGAGGTGACATTGCTGTGTATGAAGTGGTATCTGTTGTCAAACAAAATTGATTGTGTTGGAGCTCGGTCTGGAGAATGACTTTGGAAAGGAGTTGGTCTCCTCTTTCTTATTGAAGACAGGGGTGTTTGTTTTGAGACAATTCTTGGTGAGAGGCTTAAAGGTCGCAGAGCTCTTGCAGTGAATCCTCAAAGGGAATTATTGGCTTTAATGGGGAGGGTCTGGCATTATTGTGACTGTAGCACTAGACTATGATAAAATCTCTACTGCAGGTTTGAAATTGGAACTCGGAGTCTTTGTACACTGCCGCCCCCCCCCCACCCCCCCCCCAAAAAATGGAGCCTTTTGATGGGCTTTTACACAGTGTTTAATCATCAATGACATCAGATGGACATTGACACCCTATAAAACTTTATCACTGACTAATGTAGATAAATAAGGGTTCCTAGGTCAACACAGATTTACTGTGTTTATGACTTTTACTGAAAACCCAAGATGTAGAATTGTGCTTAAAGAATGATGAGCAGTGAACATAGAGTTCCCACCTTTGTGTGGTGCATGGCGTTGGAAGGCTGCTGAAACTGCAGACGTCCCACTTCTTAAGTCTGGATATTCAAGATGGAGTGCTTCCAGAAACACATGCAGCCCACACACTGCCTTACGGATACCACGACGTGGAACCTGGCGCCATATTGAAGCCGCACTTGCGGTGAATGTGTGTGTGGAATGGACTGAGTAGTGTCCTCTGACTTCCTCTAGCATTCCAATGGGCAGATAACCAACCATAAAGCAATGGATGTCCACCTTACTAGGACACAGACCGATATACATGTTGCCCTTTTCACAAGAATGTATTTTGCTTTGTTGGATTTGAATAGAACTTAAGAACGTTGTGAACATTCAGATTACACGATGATCCTTTGGAAGAAAGGAGAGGTGAGGACTAGGAACAACATGTAGCTAGCCATTGTTTTGGCAAGACAGGAGGCTAGCATTATGCATGAACTTTCATTTACTACTTCCAAGCAGCAAATACTTTAAAGATCCAATTTAGACTATTGCATGATTCACAAGAATATTCAGTACATAAAACCCCACAACATTCCCTCTTTACTTTGCTGCTTCTGAGCAGATAAGTATATCCACTCATTGAGGTCTTACATTTAGAGTGGTGTAGATTTTGAGTTTACTTGTTTAAATAAATCGAATTTATGAATTTTAAAAGTGTATAAGTGTTTACTGTTCCATAATCTGACATGGGCAATGTATTTATTATTAATAATGGCTGTTTGATATGTTTTTCGAGGTAAGTAAATGTAAATGTACAGGAATTTATATAGCGCAAATCACCAAGCGGTTTCTAAGCGCTTGCTTAGGGAACCCGTCCTGTTATTCCCCTGTGAGATAACCCCGGCAGGGTATCCGCAAGGTGAAAGCCAGGCATCCCGCCGCGAGGGGCCGTTGTGGAGATTAAGCAAGCTATTGCCCAGAGTCGCAGAGTGTGAACCCGTGAATCGAGTAGGCACCGGAGCGAGAATTGTCGAGTCCATGGACATTTTAGGACTCAAGACCCCGCCGAGCCGGGAATTGAACCCTGGTCCCGGGCTGACCTCTGCTTCCAGGTCTGCCGCCTCTAACCAGTGAGCCACACTTCTCCACGGACTGAAGTTAAATCAGTTGTGAGGGGGAATTTGGAGAACAATGGAGTTTTATAGACAATATGCTTAAAAATACTTGGTTTTAATTAAATGGTAACACCAGTACCGTTATTTGGCAAAACAGTTTGAATGTGCATCATGTGTGGAGTCTCGTGACGCGGAGATGTTTGAAGGTCCAACGCATGCTGTGTCCAGCTCATGAAGCGCAATTGTTTGAATGCACATTGTGTGCATTCTCTGCAGTGTAAGAAGCAGAGTTGACTCAATGTGTGTCATGCACAGAGTTGCAATAGCTCAAGGGATGAAGGGTAAGTCTGCCTATTCAGGCTTGAATAGGAAAGAAAAGCGGGCAGCCATCTAGCACTATTTTTTGTAAGGGAAATGGCCTTGTTTTTAAAGTGTGAGCTGCAATATTATACGAAAGACCCTTATAACAGGTAAACAATTGGAAAACATAATTTTATTTATCTGGAACACAAAGAGATCGTTTGATAGACTTGGTCAGGACAATTGGAGGCTGAATATTCAAAAAGAAGGAAAGATTGTCTAGTGATTAGAAAGATAGTTTAAGTGAAGTTTGAAAATGGTTATAAATCTCAGGAGGTCGTTTACTGTCATAATGACTGATAAACAGGGAACACATGCAAATGTAAATGTAAATATGTTGGACTTGTAAAGCGCACAGCTGCCCGTAAGCGTCCTGGCGCTTGCTTAGGGAACCCGCGCGAGGGGCCGTAGTGGAGATTAAGCAAGTTATTGCCCAGAGTCGCAGAGTGTGACCCCGTGAGTTGAGTAGGCACCAGAGCAAGAATTGTCGAGTCCATGGATTTTTTGAGCCCGAGACACGCCGAGGCGGGGAATCAAACCCTGGTCCACAGTCGATCTCTGCTTCCGGGTCTGCCGCCTCTAACCACTGAGCCACGCTTCTCCACATAAGGAGGATAGATGTTTGGAGATTGTGAGACAGGAGATAAAGGATTCTATGCAGGAGATTATGAAATCTATATTTAAAGGAAGAGAAGAAATATAGAAAACGAGAAATTTTTGGTCTCTTTCTAAAGGGGAAGATTAGTCTAATAAAGGTCAGGGATAAGAGTTTAAAGAAAAACAAGCAGATGACATTAGAAGAGGAACCTAGGTTTTCAGAGAAGCGACTCACAAGGAAAGTGTATCCATGGCAGGAAATGCCTGCAAATGATGGTGTAATGAAGAATACCAACATAAACAAAATCTATGGGTGATTCCAAGGATAAAAGGATATGTGATAGAATTCTAATAAGAACCATTTCAAACAAGAGAACTGTAGGACCTTTCTGCCATATATACCCCACATTTTGCAAGGTGCCAATGCTTTTTGACGGTAGTTCACTGGGATTCTGCTAACCAGGACTCCAGTGGCTGTGCCTCTCCTCTAAATTTGCTGGCAAGTACTTTGTACACCCCTCAATTAGCATACTCTGGTACCACTGTAACGCCCTAGTATAGGTACTGAGATACCCAGGGCATTGGTATACCAGGGTTTTCCCATGGGCTACAGCATATATTGTATCACCCGTGGGAGTACATGCAACCTGTGTCTGCAAAGCTGCCATCGCAGTCTGCATAAAATGGTGCATCCATCTTTCACGTTAGATACAAGGTTTTCCTTATATCCCAGTCACGGCACTTTTAACCTATAAGTCACTCCTAAGGGAGGCCCTTCAGTCCAAGGGCAGGGTGGGTGGTTCTACGTGTGAGGTTACCCCTGCATGAGCAGAGGTATCCCTATAAACCCCACACTCCATTTTCTGGGCTCTGTAAGTGCGGGCAGCCATTATAAGGTATGTAGTGGACCCTGGCAAGTCAAGATGTCAGACAACATAAAGGCTGCTCCAAACTTGGTCATGTTTGTATTCAAACAAGTTGGAATCATGCACCTACAATGATTCCAGAGTTAGTTAATGACACCATGTACCGGGGGGCTCCTTAGAGGAGCCCCCCCCCAAATCCTACATGTGTAGCCTTACAGGGTCTGCCTGCCAGAACACGCTGCTGTCTGGCTTAGACACTGTTCTGCCCCCCCGCTGATGAACCTAACTGGAGAAGCTAAACAAAGGATTTCCTGCGAAGGAGAGGTGTGACCACCTCTCTTTTAGAGTAGGGTATGGTGTGGGCACTCTGACGTGCAACCAGACTGCATTGAAGGGCACATTTAGTGCACTCTTTGCATAAACTAGTTTTGCCCAGTTCAGGAGCCCTTGGTTCCTGCTCTGGCATGAAATGACAGCAAGAACAGGGGAGTGTCTACCCCCTGTCCAGCTCCTGTCTAAGGAGGAGCCCAGAGCTCCTCCAGGAGGCCACTTGATTCTGCCAGGTTGAATCTTGGCCCCTGGGAGGAACCGACTGGCTAGGCCAGCTGAGTAGCGTCCCCAATATCTCCTGATAGGTGGTCACGGCAGAAGATGTCCTTCCCACTTTTAGGGTTACCTAATGGCTTCACTGAGGCTGGGTCCTTAGATTCGTCCAAACAACATCTTCAAGAACCGACTGCCTGTCTTCTTAAGATCTAAAGACTCTTCTGCTGGTGGACACTGGAACTCTGCTGCTTCTTCAAGCCAGGACCAAAGACAAGACTGCTCTTGGCGGGAAGACACCTGCTGCAACTTTGTCTCCAAGCTCTTCGAGTTTCTGCAACGCCGTGACCGTGCATTTTCTGCGTGAGCAAGTACTTTGCATGCATTCAAGCAAAAAAGAATCTCCCTTGGAGTGAAGAAACAAGTTACTTACCTGTAACTTTAGTTCTCCAGTATTGGTAACTTTCATAGATTCCCATTGCTTGTATCATTCCCCGTCGTCGGAATGGGAGCCTCGGTAATCATATATATATATATATATATATATATATATATATATATATACCTAGGTAAATACACCCTAGTAGGTACAAAAAAGTAAAAAATAGGCCTAGGCCTCATTATATTTTGTAGCCTATAGGTGTCCTTATGTAAAAGACCCAAACTCACCTTAGCAACCAATCAGATTAGCCTCACCCTGTGGAACCTTCCTGAGAAAGCTCAGACCTCAGATTTTCGTAGCCGTTGCCTTGCTACAGAGTCACCTAGACCAGAAGTGAGCTTTCCCAGGGGAGGTGGGTGGGCGCATGGGAATCTATGAAAGCTTCCAATACTGGAGAACTAAAGTTACAGGTAAGTAACTTGTTTCTTACTCCAGTATTGGAACTTTCATAGATTCCCATTGCTTGTATCAGAGTAGATAGCAGTTAGCATGCCTCAAACATTTCGTTCATAGTTACAAATCTATCATCAACCAATGATATAACACATCATAATAATCATCAATCAGTAACCATAGCATAATCAACGAAATGTGAGAAAAAACAGGAAGGAGGGAAGAGAGGAAAGCTCACCTCTTACTGGAAGGGATTTCTCAGGACTGCTTGACCAACAGCCGAATCCCCCTTTGCAGCCGCCTCAAGGCAGTAGTGTCTCGTGAATGAGTGAGTACTGCTCCAGGTGGCCGCTCTGCAAATATCCTTTATCAATACTCCCGCAAACAGTGCTGTAGATGATGAGATCGATCTTGTGGAGTGCGCCTTCACCTGCCCTTCCAACGGCTTGCCTGCCGCCTGGTGGCAGAAACGGATCGCACTCGATATCCATCTGGAAATTCCCTGCTTTGACAAAGGAAACCCTTTCCTTGGGACTCCAAAAGCAACAAACAGCTGGGGCGTCTTCCGAAAACCAGCTGTGCGTTGAAGATAGAATTTCAAACATCTCTGAACGTCCAGAGAATGAAGTGTCCTCTCAGCCTGGGTTGAAGGCCGAGGAAAAAAGGAATTCAGAACCACCGGTTCATTAAGATGAAAGTCTGTCGGTACTTTCGGAATGAACTTGGGGTTCATTCGGAGGATCAAAGTATCATTTTTGAACTGCAAGTAAGGTTCCTTGATAGTTAAAGCCTGAAGTTCTCCCACTCTCCTTGCCGAGGGGAGTGCCAGAAGAAGCGCCACTTTCCATGACAGGAACTTCAAGTCCGCCTTATGTATCGGCTCAAATGGCGATCTCATCAGTTGAGCCAGGACCACATTCAGATGCCAAACCGGAGGTGGAGGCCGAACTGGTGGAAACACTCTAAAGAGTCCTTTCAGGAACTGCTTTATCACTCTTGCTGATAACAGAGAAGGACCAGATCTTGTTCTTCTATACCTGGAAATAGCCGCCAAGTGGACCTTGATGGACGCATGAGCCAGACCTGCCTTTGCCAAAGAAAGAATGTATGGCAAGAGTTGATGCGGAGCTGATGAGAATGGATGCACTCCTTCTCTCTGGCACCATAAATAAAACCTTTTCCATTTCGATCTATATGTTTTATTAGTGCTAGGAGCTCGTGCTTGTCCTAAGATGTTCCTGCATTCCTCCGGAATGTCTAGATCCTTAAACTCTCTGTGTTCAGGAGCCATGCTGTCAATTGAAGCGAGCTCGGGTTCGGGTGGAGAACCTGGCCGTTGGACATTGATAGAAGAGTCTGGTTGGAGTGAAGATGAATAGGCTGTTCCTCTGACAGAAGAAGCAACTCCGTGAACCAGAACTGGCGAGCCCAGGCGGGCGCTATCAGTATCATCCTGCACTTGTCCATCTTGAGCTTCTTGAGGACTCGAGGAATCAGGGGAAATGGTGGAAAGGCGTAAACAAATGCGCCGGACCAAGACATCAAAAGGGCATTCCCCAGCGATCCTCGATGGTGTTCCCTGCTTGCGTAACACCGACATTTCTTGTTCATCGGAGTGGCAAACAGGTCGATCGCTGGGGTCCCCCAGCGGGAGAAGATGTCCTTGACCACTGCATTGTCCAATTCCCACTCGTGTGAGACTGCCCTCAGGCGGCTCAACGTATCCGCTTTCGTGTTGCATACTCCTGGAAGGTGTTCCGCCACAAGCATGATGTTCTGTGAGATTGCCCATTCCCATAACAGCTGGGCTTCCTGAGAAAGCAGTGGCGATCTTGTGCCTCCCTGCTTGTTGACGTAATGCATTGCGGTGGTGTTGTCCGTCCGCACTAGGATGGCAGAATTTGAAATCTTTGGAAGGAAAGCCAACATTGCCAACCGAATAGCTCGTAGCTCCAGAACATTGATATGTAAGCGACGTTCTTTTGGCGTCCAGTGTCCACTGACTTGGAGATCTTGCATGACCGCTCCCCAACCCTGAAGGGAGGCGTCTGTTGTAATGACGCGAGGAGCCGGCGCCGCTCTGAAACTGAGACCCACCGAGAGGTGAGATTTTTTCCTCCACCATGAAACTGTCTGTTTCATCTGCTGGGTGACAGTTACCCTGTCGTTGAAAGACCCTTCCACCTGCTTCCACTGAAGGTCTAGTTCCTCTTGCAAGGGGCGCATTCGCAGCCTGCAGTGCGGAATCAATTGAATACAGGCTGAAATCGACCCTAGAAGAGATTTGTACATCCTGACTGTCATCCAACTTCTCTTTTGCAATCGAGCGGCTGAAGACATGCGTTTCATTTGTCTCTCTTCCGAAGGGAAGGCCTTGCACACCTGAGTATCGAGTATTGCTCCCAGGAACTTCACCGCACCCGCCGGTCGAAGAACCGATTTTTCTCTGTTGAGTTGTAAACCCAGCCGAATGAAGAGACTTAGACATGTTTCCACCGCCTCTGTTGCCGCTTGGAAACTTGGTGCCTTCAGCAGCCAGTCGTCTAAGTACGGGAATACTTCCAGCGCCTGTCTTCTCAGAAACGCTGCTACCGGGGCCAGCACCTTTGTAAATATCCGGGGTGCGGACTTTAATCCAAATGGGAGCACCATAAACTGGAAGTGACTCTTGCCTACTGTGAAGCGAAGGAAACGTCTGTGAGCTGGGTGGATTGGGATATGAAAATAGGCATCTTCCAGGTCTAACGTAGCCATGAAGTCGCCTGGATTTAAGAGGCGCAAGATGTCCTGGAGCGAAATCATCCGAAACGACAGTTTTAAGAGATAGGTGTTGAGCTCCCTCAAATCCAGGATCGGACGCCACTTTTCCTTTGTTTTGCGGATCAGAAAAAATCTTGAATAGAAACCTTCTCCTCTTTGCGATAGGGGAACACGTTGGATCGCCCCTTTCCGAAGCATTTGTTGCACTTCCAATTGCAGAAGGTTTAGATGTTTTGAAGTAGTGGCGTGGGGAGCTCTTGTAGGTGGAAATTCCTGGAATTCTAACGTATGCCCATGTCGGATGATGTTCAATACCCACTGATCCGATGTTATTTCTTCCCAGCTGCTCAGATGTTGAGTTATCCTGCCGCCCACTGGAGACCCATGGAGCGGAGGAACAGTTGGCAGAGTCAGGAGGCCGCTATTGACGCTTGCCAGCGTCCTTGCTTTGACGCCCTTGACGTCCACGAGAGTTCTGACGAGAGAACGACTGAGATTGTGACTGCCGCTGATAATACTGATTGCCGTACTGAGGTCTGTACGATTGCGACTGCTGCGAGTACCGTTGCTGTTGATAACCGGTGTTTTCCTATATTGTAAGGTACCAAGAGCCCTAGCCGTCTCTGTGTCCTTTTTTATTCCTTGCAGTGTGTCATCGATATGTTTTCCAAATAACATGTCCCCATCAAAGGGTAAGTCCAGAATCTTATTTTGAACTTCTGGTCGGAAGTAAGTAGCTCGTAGCCAACCCTGCCGTCTAAGAACAGCCGCGCTACCCAGAGCACGGAAAGAAGTGGTTGCAATGTCCATCGCACAGTCAATCATTTCTGAAGAAGAACGCTGCCCCTCTTCCAGAAGTTTTTGTGCTTCAGCCTTAGGGTCATCCGCCAGTAGGTTTACATAGGCTGCAATATCACTCCACATTTGACGGTCGTACCTTGCTAGAATCGCAAGGGCATTGGCCGCCCGGACCAGCAAGCTAGCCATTGATGAAAAACGCTTCCCAGCGTTGTCTAACCTTCTACCCTCCTTGTCTGGTGGAGTTGTGAGGGTGGCCGAAGGATTTCGCAATTTTTTCTGTGCTGCCTGTGATATGACTGAGTCTGGTCGAGGTTGTCCAATCAAGCAGGCGGGACTGTCATCAGGAGCTTTATACTTCTTCTCTAGGCGTGGTAAGGTTGGAATGACCGTCGCCGGGGCCTGCATCACCTTCTTTCCCTCTTTCCATATATGTTCTATAATGGGAATCGAACGCACTGCCTTACGGTAAGCCTCTTTAAAATCATATAAAAAACAATCAGTAGATGTTGAAGGCATGGCTAGTTTAAAGCGTGCCGTGGCTCTCTCCATTAAGCTGAAGAAACCTCCCACCTCCGCCGGAGGTGAATCTATCGGGTCAGGCACCGGAGAAGCCGGATCCGGAATAATATACTGGTTCCATTCACTATCCGGGTTCTGATCCTGGTTGTCACCTGCTCCATCCTCATCTGAGGTGTCATCCCGGTGTGGTGTATGCCTAGGATCTTCCCTCTCTTAATCCACATGTGAAGGAGGCACAGACTGAGTCGCCACCACCTGTGGCTGAACCTGCACTTGACTTTCCACTGGCCTCGACCCTTGTCTGCTTCTATATTCTTCCTGCATAGCTCTTAAGTCTGTCAGCAGACTCATAGGCATAGTAACCATGCCCTGCTGCCCCTGGGATTCCTGGTATGCGACTTGGTCTTGCTGTCGCTGTTCTTGCCGATAATAATAACCATCATCTTGGTCAGAATCATGGTATTTAAGATTCAACTGTGATGGACTATATGCATCTCCATACATCTCATTCTCCTCCTCTGAGTAGTCCTCTTCGTCCAATAATAGGGCTGGGGGTAATGAATCCACCTTTCTAGGTGAAGTCATATCCGGAGTTATCTTCCTTTTCCTGGTGCTTTCCCTTGCACCTGCCGTCGACGGCGTCATAAATGAGTCCACCAAATCCCTAGGCTGTACTGCCATCGTCGACGGGGCTGTCGACGAGATTATCATCACCGTCGACGGGACCGTCACCGTCGACGGGCTCGTCATCGTCGACGGGACTGTCGTCGTCGACGAGATTGCCATCGTCGACGGGATTGTCGTCGACGGAATCGTCCTCGTTGACGAGGTGGTAACCGTCGACGTAGTTATCGTCGTCGACGCTGTCGTCGCCCCAGTCTTCGTCGACGGCATCGTCGTTGAAGTCCTCGTCGACGCCTTCGTCGTCGACGTCTTCGTCGTCGCTGGATGGCTCGTCGACGGATGAGGAGACAAAGTCACTGAAGAGGCCTTAGAGCCTTCTTTAACCACTGTTGAGGCTTCTACAGTTGGCTTCTTGAAGGACTTAGAAACTTTATCCTGATGTGTAGGCCCGGCCGAGCCCTCATCAAGTTTTGCCTTCTGCACCTGAGGTGCTTGCCTTTCCCTCTCCTTTACACTTCCGTGAGGAGATTCGCCAGGCTCGGGCTTGCCAGACCTATCAGAGGTCCCACGCACAGCCTTTGAGGGGGGTTCAGATGATACCTCCACAGATGATCTACCCCTCTTTAGAGACGTTTTAGAAGACGTTGACCTGGCATCTTCCTCATCACTTGATACCACTACATCCTTCTTTCCCAACTTCCTGAGCTAAATAAATAATCTTCCTTCACGATCACGAAGGGTCTTAACAGACATCATCCTGCATATTTTACAATCTTCTGCTTTATGATCAGGGTATAAACAATATATACAGTCCTTGTGTTTGTCCTCAACATAAAGTCGTTTTTTGCCACAAGTGGCACAAGGCTTGAATAGGCTCTTCTTTTCCTTATCAGCCATTGTTAAATCTTGAACAAATCCTGTCAGAAAACAGTTTAAATATTACCTCAAAGTAGAAGTTAGAGCAGAGCTCTAAGGAGACTTCCTGTCACCAACGATGCGGTAGAAAATCTGAGGTCTGAGCTTTCTCAGGAAGGTTCCACAGGGTGAGGCTAATCTGATTGGTTGCTAAGGTGAGTTTGGGTCTTTTACATAAGGACACCTATAGGCTACAAAATATAATGAGGCCTAGGCCTATTTTTTACTTTTTTGTACCTACTAGGGTGTATTTACCTAGGTATATATATATATATATATATATATATATGATTACCGAGGCTCCCATTCCGACAACGGGGAATGATACAAGCAATGGGAATCTATGAAAGTTCCAATACTGGAGTAAGGAGTCACTTCCCTGCATCCGCGGACACTTCAAAGTCCGGTCTGCTGATCCTGTTGTCCCACAGACACATCTCTGGTTTGTTGCCGCCCCAGAGGCCTGACATGTCTTCCCTGCAATTTGGTAGACTGTAATCCCTCTCCAGCTGACCTGTACTGCATCCCTTTGCACAAAGTCGGTTTGTCGTTGCCAAGACTGGGAGACTCTCCTGCCTGAATATCTTCAAACTCCAAGAAGCCCCAGACTGCACAGCTCCAAGGACGGCGTCCTGGCTGCATCCTCTGCATCGTGGGCCTCCATCTTCTGTGTGCTGCTGAGGCTTCCCTGCGATTGCTGCCAGAGGGTCCTCCAGTTGGCTCCAACAATTCCTGCCGGCTCTCCTGTGTGTTGGGGGCTGGCCTTGATTTACCCTTGCTGGGTTAGTCCCACAGACCTTGCTGGTCTAGAACTAGGCATATTTTGCTTAAACCCGAATGCTGCTATTGCCAAGGTTTGTTGGTGGTCCAGCCGGCCACTGACCCTCCTGCCTTCAACCATCATAGACGGCTGCCGCATCATCGCCTTGGCTCCACAGCAGCTTCCTCAACACCGTCGGGCTACAAAATGTACCTTTGACAAGGGGTGTCATTGAGCTCCTGCTCACCTCCAGGTGGTTTGAACTCGGTCCCCTTGCTTTCAGGTACTTCCAGAATCCACAATTAGATTCCACTGTCCTGGTCAACTTTGTCTCCAAGCTCTTTCAGTTTCAGCAACTCCGTGACCGTGCATTTTCTGCGTGAGCAAGTACTCTGCATGCATTCAAGCAAAAAAGAATCTCCCTTGGAGTGAAGGAGTCACTTCCTTGCATCCGCAGACACTTCAAAGTCCGGTCTGCTGATCATGTTGTCCCACAAACATCTCTGGTTTGTTGCCGCCCCAGAGGCCTGACATGTCTTCCCTGCAATTTGGGAGACTGTAATCCCTCTCCAGCTGACCTGTACTGCATCCCTTTGAAGATATTCAGGCAGGAGAGTCTCCCAGTCTTGGCAACGACAAACCGACTTTGTGCAAACTCCAAGAAGCCCCAGCCTCCAGCATCACACAGCTCCAAGGACGGCGTCCTGGCTGCATCCTCTGCATCGTGGGTCTCCATCTCCTGTGTGCTGCTGAGGCTTCCCTGCGATTCCCTGTGATTGCTGCCAGAGGGTCCTCGAGTTGGCTCCAACGATTCCTGCCGGCTCTCCTGTGTTGGGGGCTGGCCTTGATTTACCCTTGCTGGGTTAGTCCCACAGACCTTGCTGGTCTAGAACTAGGCATATTTTGCTTAAACCCGAATGCTGCTATTGCCACGGTTTGTTGGTGGTCCAGCCAGCCACTGACCCTCCTGCCTTCAACCATCATAGACGGCTGCCGCATCATCGCCTGGGCTCCACAGCAGCTTCCTCAACACCGTCGTGCTACAGAATGTACCTTTGACAAGGGGTGGCATTGAGCTCCTGCTCACCTCCAGGTGGTTTGAACTCTGTCCCCTTGCTTTCAGGTACTTCCAGAATCCACGTTTAGATTCCACTGTCCTGGTCAACAGGTCGCTGTAGGTGCCAGACTTCCAAGATCCTCCATTGGAGTCAATGGGTGGTTCCAACACCACTTCATCCCTTTGCACCTGGGCTCCCTGGTGTAGGTATCCTGGTTCCCCGGATATCCACAGGTGGGATGGCTCTCCAAACTCCCTTGATACAATTGGTGTCTTCGGGGTGGGTCCTGAAACAAGAAAATACCAACAGCGACTTACCCTGTATTATCCTATGGACGTTTGACCCGGTGTAACCATTCTGCCTTTTGTCATAAAAGATTGCCTTTGGGCATCTTAATTCAGAGACAACAATTCTTTCAAACACATAAACAAATATTAAATCACACAGAAATCTATCTATAAAGATCCCTATTAGAACCAAATATGACAACATAAAAAAATTAGAACTTACAGTTCATAAAACCCCCCAGTATTCTAAAGTCTTCCTTTTTTGACGCTGCTATTGTCATCCTCCTTCTCCTTCAAACTTCTTCCAAACTGAATCCTTAATTTTCTAAAATGAAACCTAAGTAATATATTCATTACCCCAAAATTCCTGAAACCTCTTATCATATATCCATTTATAGTACACACACTTTATATTTCTTAAATAAAGCAGTCCTTTAAAAAAATGTATATATTATTTTTATATTTTTCCCTCGAGGGTTGGGAGGCAGGTATAATGCTAGCCTCCTTGTCTTTAATAAAATCCAGATTCTCTATTCACCAAACCTATGAGAATCAGCATTTTATGGCAAGGCAGGTGGCTAGCATTATGTATGCTCGAAACAAAATAACACGCTATACTGGCTTAAAGTAAAACTTCCTGAAAACCTGTGCATTCGATCAGTCTGCTGCTTCCTTCATAACTTTCTTCTCCCATCGGCAATGCTTGCCACCAAGACAGTCTTGACATGTTTAACACAAGAAATTAGCAACTGAGAAACACCATCCAACCTATACTTCTCCATTCTTTTTTTATACTCCCCGATACAACTTACCACACAAACGTTTGCCATTTCTTCAAACATTGGATATATCAGACTCTGATACAGTCATACTTTTCCATACTTCAAAAAATACCCTTTTTGGTTAATAAAATCTGCTCTCCAAATCCAATATCTGAACATCCGAAACCCTTCTAAAAGATATCAAACATAATAAAGTTGCAACCTTCCATGAAAAATCTCCAAGGGCTAAACAAGTATGTGCTGAGTAACTATTAAACCGCTTTAACATCATATTCAAATCCTAAAGACTATTGTAGCTTGCTTTGGGTGGCTTTTTCAAACAAATACCCTTCATCACTCTGCTTACCAAAGTGCTCCTACCAATAGATAAGCTCTCCAATAGAGAAGTAACCGCTGCAATTGCTGATCTATAGCAATTCACGGTTCTATACGCTAAACCTTTGCTGAATAATTCTGCTAAGAAATTGGCTACCCGATCCGCCTCCATGGGACCTAAATCCTATTCCATCCACCAACGTACCCAAACTCTTCAAGCACCTCGGTATATCTTTATTTTTTGTACCAGGAGCCCATGACTTATCAAGGAGTTCTGAAGCGTTCCCTGAAAGGCCTCTTCATCTCTCTGAACACCTGATATTCTCCAAACTAGAAAGATGAGCATACCTGGTTCTACCAGAGGATGCTCCTCCTAGTCTACGCCTACCAACATTCCCCTGTAACATTCTACTAGCAAAGGAATGTCCACTGTGATCTCCAAAACTGTAGGAAACCATATCGGAGTGTTCCAAAAGGGAATCACCAAAATCAGCTGACAACCTTGTCTTATCACTTGTAAAAGTAGCCTGTGAATAATGGCAAAAGGTGGGAATACATACCCCTTCAGATCTAACCAATTCTGTGTGAAATTGTCCACTGTTATTCCCTCTGAATCCGGATGCAAACTGAAATAATCCTTTTTTTGGGTCATCAAATGAGAAGCAGAAATATCTACCTCTATTGGACCTAGATTATGATCTATCTCATTGAAAAGCTCTTCATTCAACATTCATTTGCTGTAATCCTTTATATCACAGGAATTCCAATCTGCTATCACATTCTCATTCCCTGGCAAATGCTGCGCTGTCAGGTTTATGTCCTGTTCCTGACAACATTGCCACATCGCCTTTACAATTTCTGACAATTTCTTGGATCTGCTTCCTCCTAACTTGTTTATATAAGTTACTGCAGAAAAGTTGTCCATCCTCAAAAGGACTAAACACTGCAAAGTCGGTCAGAAGTTACGCAGTGCAAAGAGCCCTGCTTATATCTCCCAAAAATGTATTTGCTCCTTCTCTTGTTATATTCCATTTTCCTCCTGTCTCTTGACCCAGACATGTTGCACACCACCCTAAAGTGCTTGCATCTGAATCCAATACAAAAAGGGGTCTCGTCCTAAACACAGCCCGATCATACCATACTTCAAAATTCTCCAACCACCAGGTTAACTCTTCTCTCACTTATTTTATTTATAAAGTTTTATATAGAGCGAACTTGATCCCGAAGGATATCAGAGCGCTTTACAAAACTTTTTATAACAACAGTTGAGCCGCATTGTAACAGTTAGGAACATAATTCAAAACAAAAACTCTGAAATCCTCACTTTGCCTCCTTACCAAAGACCTTTCGATAGACCTGAATCCTTTAATCCTTGGAGGGCCCTTTATTGTAAAGGACCTGGAAAAACTGTTTGAATTGAGGAAGACAGAAGTCCTATCACTCGAGCCAAGTCTCTCAACAACACTTACTTGACTCACCTTGGAGTTCTGGACTTTTTGGTTCCGTCCAGAGGTGTCAGGGATAACACCCGAAGACCCCGGAGTTCTACCTGCCTCGGTGCACAAACAAACAGAAACACGGGCTTCTCGATGGTGGCGTCAAAGACCAAAGGTTTATTACTGCAGGGACACAGAAGTCACAGAAACTACACATGGGCAGTATCTAGGAGCCTGTTCTATTTGTACAAAGAGGGTTGCTCCTTATATACTGAATATTGGGCTTCAGGCAAATTCTTTACATGTTAGCACATTCAAAAACCTTTGTATCTTAAACAATAAATATTTGGCGTTGCACAGGAATCGTCAACAATATCTGATGTCAAAACATTACGAACGAGGGGTTCCCACTATTCCATCATAATCCCATGTCAATTTTTCATTCAAGACCCGGACCGCCTCATCGTAAATTTTGTTACCTCCCCCTAATAAAGGCCCAGAAGGAAAGGAGCAGAGCCAGGTGCAGAAGATAGAACAGTAGGATAAGAGATGTTTGTGGGTCGTAAATGGGCAAGGCTACCAGCTTCGGCCGCCTAATCATGATCAGGCCAACGGACACGAGAACCAGTATAGCAGGACTGGCCTCAGGCTGGGGAGGCAGCTCTTGCTGAGTCATGCTGCCACAGCGTTGCTTGCCTAAGGTGCACGTGTCACTAGCAAGGTGAATTGCCTGCTAAAGCCTATGTGTCCTTAATTGAAAGAGGTCATTGCGTGCCCATTGACTATGTGAGGGCAAAGAATACAAAATGTCTGCCGTAATCTAAGATGGATGCCATGGGTAGAACAGAAATGTGTTTGTAACAGGAGTGCTCTTGCTCGTAGCATAGCGAAAACACCAGGATATACTAGATGGATCATTTGCGGTTCACTGATACCAAAATGATGTATTTGCGACAATGTTAAAAACACGGGTTCAAATCGTCACGGAACCTCAGACCCTCCTTTTGCCCTTACATAGGCAATTACTCAGTCTATGTCAGAATCTAACTCTATGCTCATTAGGTCAGTGACATGTTGTTGCATCATCATCTTGTCTCGTACCTTCTCCCCAAATGTAGGTGGTTTTCTGAAACAGGTTGCAGCACAGAGACTACACAAAGCGGGACCACATTGGATAATAAGGCAGCACGAGAACAGAAATACTAGGATGACACCAATGACCATCAGAACCTTCCATCCCCACGCTGATACCAGAGTCCAAAACCACTCCATGAAGGACCAGTTTCCCTTGTCTACGTGTATAGAGTCGGAAATCTTGTGTAGCTTAGAGATCGCTTCAGAGACGGTTGGAGCATTATTGGGAATAAAAACACAGCAGCTCGATTGGATCATTCTGCATACCCCACCTCGATCTGCAAGTATTACGTCTAGAACCATACGGTTCTGCAACGTCATGAGACGATCCGCCTGAAGCTCAGCTGTTAAGTTACTAAGGGCACCAGCAGTTTCTGTAATAGTAGATTCAACTACCCGTGTTAGTTGACGTAGATTTCTACTATTGGCCATAGGCCCCCAAAACGGAAGGAAACCTTTGAAGAAGTCTCCAGCTTCCTGACCAGCGGTATCTTCCTTGCTGAAGACACCTCTTGCTACTCTGGTCTTGTGATAATCTGAAGAAGCAGTGTATGTCGGAGGTAACAATCGAGCAATATAACATGAACCTGAGAAGTCAGCAGGCAGCCATGTATACGCTCTGTCTTGACAGATGAAGTAAGTACCCCTAGCAGTAAGGAAGGCAGGGGAGGAGTTAGACGGAAATACGTAAGTCTCAACGCACTCACTCCTCCCTAGCTGAGCTCTCAGATTTCTCCCATTTCCTTGCACACAGACCTGACCTCGGTGAGGCACGACCCAGACTGAAGTGGAGCTTTTACGCTTGCTTTCTCCCAAACTAAGGCGATACTCTGTAGAGTTCCAACTCAAATACACCCGTAATTCATCTCTAGGGTAAGATGGAGTATTATTGACGTCTTTAATCATGTCAATAATTCCCTGGACTAAAGCTTTGTTGGCTGAGTTGTATTTAGTGGACCGTGGTGGACGCGAAGGATAGGTCTCAAGGGCATAGGAAAAAATGGTCTGAAAGGCCTGAAATGATCCATTATAGCTAAAAGGCAAGACTAGATAGGGAATGCCTTTATCCATAGTGTGAGGTATCAAGCCACACACCCAGCAGTCTGTAGTATTAACTACCAGTTGGTGTTGATGCAAGAGCTGTACAAATGTATTGTTAATAAATTCTGAGCGTCGAGCTTGTTCGTGTTCAGGAAACGAGTGAAAAGAATGCATAGAAGAAACCGTAGAAGTAGTAGGATCAAGGGGAGGTACTGCAGTTACCGGCATAAAAATCAAATGCACACCAAAGATGATTCCACCCACCAACGTTATCAAAACAATTAAAAATGTAACTGCACATTGCATTAGAAAGCATTTGCTGTGAAGTATTCTGTACAGTCTATTTCTGCGAACATAAATTACATTCTTTCGTTGCAGCTCAGGAAGCTCCATCTTCTACAATCCGTTCGTGACCACTGATGATGTGTACGTAGATGAAAATGCCTCTATCAGCCCTGGGAGTTCCCAGAACTAACAGAAAGATCGACCTTGTGTCTGACCCCCGCAGATTCAACTAAGCACACAGCCACGACCCTACGGCTACCCGGACGGCAAGGCAAAATTTAAAACAACAAAATAATAGCAAACTTCCTGGCTGGAGGCAATGTATCAAAAATTCAAATGTGAAAATAGGCAGTTTCCTGCTTTATTTGTCCATATTGCGAGATCGCAAGTTGTATCTCAGTTTTGCAGGAGCTGTCTGATCTGGAAACAATGTATTTTCAGCCGACGTTGCAATGTTCACGTTTGCAGATGGCAAATGTTCTTTTGGTGCAGATGGCCAATGTTCAGGGTTCAAAAGAGCAGTTTCAGGAGAAGAGTCAGAGTTTGATGTATCAGTGATCAGTTCTGCATCACTGAAAGGGATGAAACTGGGTATTTGTTCTGCTTCAGAGGCACTGATTCCTTTCTTTACCCAGTTGTCGTAAGGAAGTGGCAGAGGCACACGTTTGACGTGTGTCGTGTGGATCCAATTCTTCCGTCCGGCCACACGAATAGCAGTTCTCGTCGCCAATAAGACTTGGAAGGGGCCAACGAATCTGGGCTGAAGATTTTTCGTTCTTGCAAAATTTCTAATGACTACTTGATCCCCAGGTTTCAGCTGATGACCTGGACTCTCCGGTGGCTTTGGCAATGCATCGAAAACCTGTTGGTGAATAAGGCTCAATTTAGCAGTCAAGTCGAAAAGGTAATCAATTAACATTGGGTATTCCAGCTGCTTAAATTCTTTCGGTCTAGGTACCCCCCAAACATTTGCAGGACGACCAAAAATTATTTCATATGGACTAAGCCCTAATCTAGAATGTACAGTTGCTCTTGTTGATAACAAAGCCAAAGGCAGTGCATCTGGCCAGGGCAAACCCGTGGACGCTTGTATCTTAGCAAGTTTCAGTTTAAGGGTGCCATTGTAACCCTCAACTACACCCGCGGACTGGGGATGATTCGCACTGTGAAACTTTTGTCTAATCCCTAGGCCGGCACACACACTCTGCATAACTTTCCCTACGAACTCACTTCCATTATCTGACCATACAATCCGTGGCATTCCGAATCTGGGGAAGTATTCTTTAAGAAGGATTTTGGCAGTGGACAAAGCAGTTTTGTCCTTCAGTGGGTATGCTTCGATCCATCTGGAGAACGCGCAAACTACCACTAGGACGTACTTTAGATTGTTGCAACGATCCATATGAATGAAGTCTAACTGAATCACTTCAAAGGGGCAGGAAGGAGGAGCGAAGTGACCTGCAGGTGTGGGGATTCCCTTGCCAGGATTATGCATCAAGCATACCATACAATTTCTCACCACTCTCTCTGCACACTTACTAATCCCATCATTCTTCCAAACTGGAGCCAACATCTTACAAATCCCTTTAGAACTGATGTGCGCTGCTCCATGTGCCATCGTTACTACTGCAAGCACATACGCATCAGGCAACATCCAACGCTGTTGTTCCGACAAGTCAATCCAACACCCACTCGGGTCCAATTTACCCGTGCTCTCTTTCCATGCAAGCTTTTCCTCCTCAGTCGCCTCTTTCTGAATTTCTTTCACGCTTTCCACTGTATCCTCACACATTCCAGACTCAGAAATCCATCTTGCAGACGTTGCAACATACATTCTACTCATCATATTTCTAGCTGTCTGTTTTGCAGTCTCATCAGCAAAAGCATTCCCACGACCAACATCATCCGTGATTGCTTTATGAGCACTGCATTTCACAATCGCAACTTCAGTCGGCAAGGTTAGAGATTCCAACAAGTCATTAACTAGCTGACCATGTTGAATCTTAGTCCCATGGGACGTAATGAAACCTCTCTCTTTCCACAAACGGCCAAAACTATGGGCTACGCCGAACGCGTACTGGCTATCTGTGAACACATTCACTCTCTTTCCCTTAGCTAAAACGCACGCTCTTGTTAGCGCGATCAATTCTGCAGCCTGGGCAGAATTCTGACTCACTCTTGCAGTCTCCACAATCGTACTCAAAGTCGTTACTGCATAGGCAGCAGTCACATCACCATTCTCCAATTTGAAGCAAGACCCATCAACATACAACGTGCCATCTGGATCTGATAACGGAGTGTCTTTTAAATCAATTCGTCCTTTTGTTTCTTCCTCAGTTCTGAAACAACAGTCGTGTGGTTCGGAATCACTCGACTCTTGACTAGTCGGCAACAATGTTGCTGGATTCAATACATTGCATCTTTTGATCTGAATATGACTCGCTAGCAATGTCAGTTCGTAACCTGATAATCTAGCACTGGTAAGGTGCTGCGTCTTGGTTCGGTTCATGAGTGTATCCACAGCATGAGGAACCATAACCACTAGCATGTTGTTCATTACTAAACGAGCAGATTGTCGAATGGAGGCCGCAGCTGCGGCTGTAGCTCTCAAGCAACTAGGCAACGCTCTAGCTACCGGATCTAACGTTGATGAAAAATACGCACAAGGGCGTTGTTTGTCACCAAATTTCTGTGTCAAAACACTCAACGCACAACCATCTCTCTCATGGACATAGAGCGTAAATGGCTTACTGTAATCGGGTGTACCCAATACAGGAGCTGAACACAGTGCATTTCGTAACTCAGAAAAACTCTCCTGACATTCGGCGGACCATGGCACTGGACTCGGAACATTTTTCCCAGTCAAAGCTACCAACGGTTTTGCCAAAAGAGAAAAATTTGGGATCCATTGCCTACAATATGAGGTAATACCTAAAAAGGCACGTACTTCTCTCTGCGTGCTAGGAACATTCATCTGTGTAATTGCTTTTATTCTCTCTGGGGTCAACTTCCTTCCCTCCTTTGACAAGAGATGACCTAGGTAGGTCACTTCTTGGCAACAGTATTGCATTTTTGAAGGTGACACCTTGTGATTCAAATTTGACAAATGATGCAATAAAGAAATTGTAGCTGTTTTGCAAGTTTCCTTGTCATCGGCAGCCACTAGAAGATCATCGACATATTGTACTAAAGCAGAACCAGGAGGAAGTACAAAGGAGTCTAACTGGCTTTTTAATGCTTGACTATAAATGGACGGGCTTTCATAATAACCTTGTGGAGCACGTTTAAACCTGAAGCTTCGTCCTCCTAGAGAGAAACCGAAGATATCTCTGCTTTCCTCGGCTATCGGAATGCTGAAAAAGGCATTTTTCAAGTCGATAACCGAAAACCATGTTGCTGTAGCAGGAATCAACGTTAACAATGCAGTAATGTCTGGAACCACAGGAAACTGTGGAATCACAATTTTATTAACCTCTCTAAGATCAATTACAAACCTATATACTGGAGGTTTTGTTGGGTCAGTTCGTTTCAGAATAGGCAGTACAGGACTATTACAGACATTACCTCTAGTTTCTTCTACAACGTCTTTCTTGATCAGATCTTGCACTATCAGTAGGAGCGCACGCTCACCTTCACTCGAGATCTTGTATTGTGGTATTCGTGGAAGTTTGGCATTTGCTTTCAAAGTTACTACATATGGTGGAATTTGTAAAAGACCTACATCATTAGGACCAGTCGCCCAAAGAGTATTAGGGAGAGAATGCAGCTCTGGTGGGAGCGCATCCATCGACAAGTACATCGGAGAAATTATTCTTTTACCTAACGTAAGCTGTACTCCTGCCGGAGAACAGTACAATGTCGCGTACAGGCGTTTTAACAAGTCTAAACCAAGCAGATTTTCATTACAACCTGTCGTCAAAATCAGGGGTGCTTTCAAGTGGCGGGGTCCAACAGAAATAGACAAAGGACCAGAAACAGGGTTGTGAACAGGGGCGCCTGAAAAACCTACTGAAACGTTTGTTGAGCCAGACAAAGGTGCGCCAGGGAGTTTCGCATGTATGATAGAACTTTTTGCTGCACCAGTATCCAACAGAAACGGTTCGACTATACCTGATGTTGCTACTGCGACATAAGGCCCACTCTGATCTACTGGAACTGATACTACTCCCTCTCTTTGTCCATGGCTGTCCTAGTACTCTCTTGGCTGAACTTCCTCACTAGCTTCATAGTAGTCTTCAACATGATACTGTTGAGACCTATTTTGTTGGGCAGATTGTCCATTTCGCTGATCGAAATGATTAGAAGGGCGATCACTTGTCTGTGGAGGCATAGCACCTCGTCCTCGACCTCTAGAGTTTTGTATAGAACTACCACGACCTCTCTGAGCTGTCGCAGCATTATTTTGCGCTAAGACTGGACACTCAGTCTTATAATGGCCTTCCATTTTGCAATAAGCACACTGATTCCATTGGTACTGTGGCCTCTGAGAATTATACTCCGTCCTTTGATATGACCCTTGCTGTGTATGAGAATTATTCATGCGAGGCGGATATGCTTGCTGTAAAAGAACTTTAGTTTTTAAATCTTTCGTCTTTTTATCTGATTTTTCTTTCTCCTCTTTATCCCTATTTTCATAGTACTGGGCAGTCGCAAGTATTTGCACAGTCGTAGAGACAGCCCACGCACTTTCAGAATTCTTTAATTTACCACTAAGTTCTGGCAACAGATTGTGCACAAATTTATCAACAAATAATCTCTGGCCTCCTTCTGTGCTCATATCCTGACCACTATGATCCACGAAAGTCTCCTCGAATCTTGTGAAAAAGTCGGAGACGCTTTCGTCTTTCTTCTGTTTGCACGCGGACAATTTGTCCCAGTTAACGCGTAATGCAGGCATCAGGGTTTTCATTAGATCGATTATTCTACCAGGCAAATTAGCAATTAAGGGTTCAGGTTTAGAACCACCTATTTGTTGACCATCCGCTGCAATTATAGCTGCCCAATCACCACCTAGGGCAACTGGATGATTCTCTTTACGAATCTTAGCCCAAATTGGTTGCGGTACTACATTACCAAATAGCAGATCTATGTCAGCTAGATTCAATACACAAGCGTCAACTGTCTGAGCCAACTCTTTGTAGTATCCTGCAGGATTTTTACGCGGATCTGGCAAGGCCTGTTTCACTGCTAATACTTCAGCTCGCTTCCATGGAATATGTATCCATACTCTCTGGAATTGGGCTGGAGCGGCTGCAATACCAAGGTTTACATTAGCTTGCACAGCTTCACGCCAAATTGGAGGAACCTCCCTCATTGGGTATTGACGATTTTGTTTCGTACTACGTTTCTCTAACTCCCTCGGTGAACGAAGGGATGGGTCATTCCTATAACTTAAAATCAGTTCCATCGCTTCTTTTATATTTTGACCAACTATCATACCTGCAGCAAACTCTTTCTGAACATTAATTAATTCTTCCCTATTTGATTCAGAGTCATCCTCTTCCAATTCCTCACGTAGAAGGAAGCACATTTCATCGAACACATATCGTTGTGTCGGTTCGTTCCATTGCATAAATGTATCTAATACATCTTGTACATTATATCTTCCAACTTTTGAAACCCATCTAAGAGCAGTGGAATCTAATATTCCTCGCTCTTCAGTACTGGGAAGCTGACTACGTCTCTGCACAGAGTCAGAGGTAGGAGTCTTAATCAGAGTTTTATAGAAGGGAGATAGAATATTAGAGACAGAATCAGTGATTCTCCGACGAACAGAAAGCGGAGTCATAATATTAGCAGAAGCAGTAAATAGAGTAGCAGTTGGAACAGATAGAACAGGAACAGTAGGAGTAGCGGGCAAAATAGCCTGTGAACTAGCAGGTGTGAGCGATACAGGTATAGGTAAAGAAGCCGGCAACCCTGGAAGAGGGGGTGTCGAAGGAACATTAATATTGACCACAGGAGGTACAGGAACTTGATTCAGAGGAGCAGGAACACCAGGTTGTCCAGCAACCGGTAATTGAACATTTGGTATAGGTGGAGCCATAGCACCCTGTGCATACGGTGGGGGTGATCGTAACAAGTAAGACAACAGGGGATCCTTTTCGGGGTCCTCTACTATCTTAGCTGTACTCGATGGCAAAGCAGGATAGCACTTGTCTAGCGCTAAATTACGCTCTCTATTGGCCACCTCCATCGCTTTCTCAGACTCGTTGAGTTGCAGCTGCTTAGCAGACTGTTCTAAAGTCAACTCTTGCTTTTTCTGTTCTTTCTTCAACTTTTTAATTTCTCTCTGTTTAGATTCTTTTCGCCAATAACGGAAAGAATCAAACATTGCCGGCCGGGCTTTCTTCTTGAACAATTTCGTTTCTAAATTATCAAGAACTTGGGGTTCAAAACTACCATGCAGTGGCCAACTAAGGACACCATCTTTCTCTGTATAGTGGATCCATACCTCGTTATAAGAGATAGGGCCCACACCAAATTTGCAATATAGATCATAAAGGGGAGTTCCAATCGGAGGAACCGAACACGAGTCCTCCAACTGGGAATCACTGTTGCAACTAAAACAAGACAACATACAATTTTTCCGACTTACCATTTTATAATCCGGAACACAGAACAGACAAAACACAAACAAAAGGTGCGCACTCGAACCAAGAACTTAGGCCTACCAAAGCGAACAAATGTATCGATACCCAAACTAAACCAAATGATTATCTTAACCAGAACAACCAGTGATAATCTTACGAAACCAAACCAAACCAAAAACTAAAAGGATTATCCAAACAGGAGCAACCCTTACGAAGTAACCAACTAGCAACCACTTAATACTTAACTGAGGCACTGAAGACGTCACCAAGGAGAAACCCGTCACGTCTCGCCGTACTAAGGACTGCACCTCGGGTCCAAGACAGGGCGACGGTCAAAGCAACGGACCACTGTAGCCATCCGAACGGGAACCCTCGTGGAAGAGAACGTCGGGCCACTTTTGCGATATGCCGGGATCGATGAAGTGGGGCGCCTCCCTCTGGAATCTTCACACGAAGCTTCTCGAACTCTTCAGGCTTTTGGACCGGTACCGAATGACGTCGCCCCACGTTGGGCGCCAATTGGAGTTCTGGACTTTTTGGTTCCGTCCAGAGGTGTCAGGGATAACACCCGAAGACCCCGGAGTTCTACCTGCCTCGGTGCACAAACAAACAGAAACACGGGCTTCTCGATGGTGGCGTCAAAGACCAAAGGTTTATTACTGCAGGGACACACAAGTCACAGAAACTACACATGGGCAGTATCTAGGAGCCTGTTCAATTTGTACAAAGAGGGTTGCTCCTTATATACTGAATATTGGGCTTCAGGCAAATTCTTTACATGTTAGCACATTCAAAAACCTTTGTATCTTAAACAATAAATATTTGGCGTTGCACAGGAATCGTCAACAATATCTGATGTCAAAACATTACGAACGAGGGGTTCCCACTATTCCATCATAATCCCATGTAAATTTTTCATTCAAGACCCGGACCGCCTCATCGTAAATTTCGTTACCTCCCCCTAATAAAGGCCCAGAAGGAAAGGAGCAGAGCCAGGTGCAGAAGATAGAACAGTAGGATAAGAGATGTTTGTGGGTCGTAAATGGGCAAGGCTACCAGCTTCGGCCGCCTAATCATGATCTGGCCAACGGACACGAGAACCAGTATAGCAGGACTGGCCTCAGGCTGGGGAGGCAGCTCTTGCTGAGTCATGCTGCCACAGCGTTGCTTGCCTAAGGTGCACGTGTCACTAGCAAGGTGAATTGCCTGCTAAAGCCTATGTGTCCTTAATTGAAAGAGGTCATTGCGTGTCCATTGACTATGTGAGGGCAAAGAATACAAAATGTCTGCCGTAATCTAAGATGGATGCCATGGGTAGAACAGAAATGTGTTTGTAACAGGAGTGCTCTTGCTCGTAGCATAGCGAAAACACCAGGATATACTAGATGGATCATTTGCGGTTCACTGATACCAAAATTATGTATTTGCGACAATGTTAAAAACACGGGTTCAAATCGTCACGGAACCTCAACCTCTTTCTTTATCAATTTTATTTTTCTTTTTGGTTAATTTAGTAGCACCTTCACTGTGTCTAAGATGAACCCTAAAACTCCAACTGCTGAGCTTGTTGCAAAATAAATGTCTCCATATTCACAATGAATCCTAGATTCTCCAATACATTTCCTACCAAAAGTAACTATTCCACCAACATCTCCTTTTCTTGATTCATTATAAGAATGTTGTCATGTAAATCACCATTCTCAACCTTTCTTCTCTCAACAGACCTACAACTGGCCTGAAAACCTTTGTAAAACACCACAGGGCTAATGAAAGACCTACGGGTAAAATGGGCTTATGAAAGACTAAAGGGTAAATACTGGAATTAGAAATGTTTTGCGTTCACCTGAACTGAAGATTTCTCCGACTCTCTTCTTCCACTGGAATTGTGAAATACGTATCTTTCTAATGTAATTACACCAACCAATCCTTCTCTGTAGAATAGCTCTTAACATGTGGATCTCGTCCATCTTGAAGTGACAGTAAAGCACATAAGGATTCAAATGCCGTAGATTTATCACCAGCCTTCATCCTTTGTCTGTGCTAGTAATGAACAAGTTACTTACCTTCGGTAACGATATATCTGTAAGAAACAGTAGTTAGTATTAGATTCCTTACCTTAGAATATCCCCAGGCGTCAGTCTGGATCCGGAAACTTTTGCGTAGCAGTACCCCTGCGCGTCAGTAGGCGTCGTCTGCAGGCGTCCCCTGCGGCTCCGCGTCCGTCGTCGGCGTCGTGCGCCGTGATGACGTCGCTGGAGTATATAGACGCCGCCTCCGCGCGCTGACGTCAGTTGTTTGCACACAGCTTTTCCGCACCAGAACACGCAGAGCCATGTGAGAACCAACACTGGTGCCATTTGAAACTAGGGCCCTGAAAGGGATGTCCTTAACCCTAGGTATCAGTTCGCAGAACGGGGAGGATGGGAGGGGCGGTAAGGAATCTAATACTAACTACTGTTTCTTACAGATATATCGTTACCGAAGGTAAGTAACTTGTTCATCTGAAAGAAACAGGTTAGTATTAGATTCCTTACCTTAGAATAGATACCCCAGCAATACCAACCCCGGTGGTGGGTCTGCGAACCAATACAAACCTACACCAGAAAGTCCTGGAGGACTGAACGGCCAAAGAAGCCATCCCTCCGGACTTGACTGTCCAGGCAGTAGTGCCTCGCAAAGGTGTGCAGCGAGGCCCACGTAGCCGCCTGGCAAAGGTCCTGCAAAGGGACTCCCCGGCCCAGAGCAGTAGTAGCCGCCGTGGCCCGAGTGGAATGGGCTCTCAGCCCAACAGGAGGCTCCTTCCGAGCCAAAGAGTAGCACGCTTTGATGCACAGGACGACCCACCGGGATATGGTTCGTTTCTGTACCGCCCTTCCCTTCTTCTCACCCACGTAGCCAACAAACAGTTGGTCATCCACCCGGAACTGGCGTGTGCGATCCATGTAAAATGAAAGCGCACGTTTTGGGTCCAGACGATGGAGCCGCTCCTCATCTTTTGAAGGATGCGGAGGCGGGAAGAAGGAGGGCAAGGTGATAGACTGCCCGATGTGAAAAGCAGAAACTACTTTGGGCAGGAAAGAAGGTCTAGTTCTCAGAACCACCTTGTCTGGATGAATGGACATGAAAGGAGGTTTGACAGAAAGAGCCTGGAGCTCACTCACTCTCCTGGCAGAGGTGATGGCAACCAGGAAGGCCGTCTTTAAAGTGAGGAGACGGAGAGGACAGGAATGAAGCGGCTCAAAGGGAGCGCACATCAAGAAAGTCAGAACCAGGTTCAAGTCCCACTGAGGCATCACGAACGGAACAGGTGGATACATGTGCGTGATGCCCTTCAAGAATCTCGTTACAATAGGGGACTTGAACAAAGATGGCTGATCAGGTAGCCTTAAGAAGGTGGAAAGGGCAGAAAGGTAGCCCTTGATAGTGCCCAGAGCAGAGCCCTGCTGGGCAAGAGAGAGAGAAGAAAGAGGAGAACCTCAGAGAGAGGGGCAGAAAGGGGATCCACAGCCTTTGCTGTGCACCATGCCACAAATCTGTTCCACCGGCAGGCGTATACCGACTTAGTGGACGGATGCCTGGCTGCCAGAATCACATCACAGACTTCAGGAGGCAAGTCAAATGGCCTCAACTGTCGCCGCTCAATCTCCAAGCATGGAGGTGGAGACTGGACAGGTTCGGGTGGAGGACCGTCCCCTGCTGCAGCGACAGAAGGTCCTCCTGAAGGGGCAGGCGGATCGAGGGACCGACTGACATGCTGAGTAGCTCGGGATACCAGTACCTTCGAGCCCAGTCCGGAGCCACAAGGATAACTTGGGCCTGGTCGCGCCTGATCTTCTTCAGCACTCTGGGCAGAAGTGGTATAGGCGGAAAGGCGTACAACAGACCGCAACTCCACTCGCGCCGAAAGGCGTCGCCGAGCGAGTGCCGTCTTGGAAACTCCAACGCGCAGAACTGATGACATTGCGCGTTCTCTTCTGTGGCGAATAGATCTAACCAAGGCTCTCCCCATTGCAGAAAGAGGCCTTTCGCCACGTCCGAGTTCAGACGCCATTCGTGATCCACCGAGCACCGACGGCTGAGTTCGTCCGCCCTGGCGTTCAGAGAACCTGCCAGGTGTTGAACCGTCAGAGTCACGCCCTGACGTTCCAGCCATTGCCAGAGGCGCAGAGCCTCCTGGCAAAGGGTCCACGACCCCACTCCGCCCTGCTTGTTGCAGTACCACATGGCGGTGGTGTTGTCCGTGAACACCTGCACTACACTCCCGTTGACAAAGGGGAGGAATGCCTTCAGTGCTAGGCGAATCGCCCGCAGCTCCAACATGTTGATATGGAGCCGGGACTCCGCCGGAGACCAGATGCCTCTGATCTCCGCCTCTCCCAAGTGGCCACCCCAGCCCTGGAGGGATGCGTCCGTCACAACTACGTGCTTCGGTTGGGGAAGGGAGAGGGATCTGCCTCTGACCCAATCGCGGTCCGTAAGCCACCACTGCAACTGTCTCGCAGTGCCCCCCGAGATCAGGACATGGTCGGAGAGGTTGCCCTGATGCTGGGCCCACTGAAACTTCAGGTCCCACTGCAGAGCCCGCATCCGCCACCTGGCGTGATGCACCAGAAGGATGCAGGAGGCCATCAGCCCCAGAAGCCGCAGCGTCAACCTGACCGAGACCCGGGATAACGGCTGAAAGATGGGAATCAAAGCCTGAATATCCCGGACCCGCCGTTCCGGAGGATAAACCCGAAACTGCGCCGAGTCGAGAACCGCTCCGATGAAAAGGAGCTTTTGAGAGGGACACAGGTGTGATTTCGGCACATTGATGGAAAACCCCAGCTCGTGCAGGAGGTCTGCCGTCATCTGAAGGTGGTGGACGACAGTCTGGGGCGAGCCCGCCTTCAACAACCAGTCGTCGAGGTAGGGGAAGACTGAAACCCCTAACCGGCGCAGATGAGCTGCGACCACCGCCATCACTTTCGTGAACACCCGTGGGGCGCTGGTAAGGCCGAATGGGAGCACGATAAACTGAAAGTGCTCGTGGCCTACCGTGAACCGCAGGTAACGCCGGTGGGCCGGCAGGACGGGGATGTGAAAATACGCATCCTGCAAGTCCAACGCCACCATCCAGTCTTGCGGGTCTAGAGCAGCCAAGACCTGAGCCAAAGTCAACATCTTGAACTTCTCCTTCCGGAGGAAGCCGTTGACGTTCCGTAGATCCAAGATAGGACGCAGGCCCCCCTTGTCCTTCTTGGGTACCAGAAAGTAGTGGGAGTAACAACCACACCCTACTTCTGGCCCAGGAACGCGCTCGATGGCCCCCTTGGCCAAGAGGGCCGTAACTTCCTCCTGCAGAAGTGTCAAGTGGTCCCCCGACACACGGTGGTTCTGCGGTGGCATGGCTGGAGGAGTGGTCTCGAAGGGGAGGGAGTAGCCCCTTCGGACGAGCTGCAGCACCCACCTGTCCGATGTGATAGTGCGCCAGCGGGAGTGGTGATGGCGAACCCTGCCACCCACTGGCGTCACATGGGCCTGAAAGCTCGGACTAGGAGGATTTGGAGGCTGCTGCGGGGGGAGGTGTGGCCTGACCTCGCTGCTGTCCCCGACCGCCGACCCCGGCGGAATCCACGCCCGCCACCGCGTTGAGAAGTGTTCTGCGGTGCGTGGCTGGCAGCACGTGTGGGACCGCCCCTTCTGTGGCCACAAAAGGAGCAAAACGAACCCGTTTGCTGGCGCTGGGTCGAGAGACCCAAGGACTTGGCCGTGACCCTGGAGTCCTTGAAGCGCTCAAGCGCGTTGTCCGCTTTGTCGCCAAACAGGCGACTGCCATCGAACGGCATGTCCATCAAGGCATTTTGGACATCTGCCGAAAAATTGGCGGATCTCAGCCAGGCGTGGCGACGAATCGCCACCGTCGTGGACATCGCTCTGCCCAGCGAGTCGGTCGTATCAAGACCACACCTGATGGAATACCTCGCCGCGTCTCGGCCTTCAACCATAGCCTGGCCGAGCTTGTCCCGTACCTCCTGCGGGCATTGCGGCAGACACTCCGCGACCGTATCCCACAGAGAGTGGGTGTAGCGGCCCAAGAGGCATGCGGTGTTGCAAGACCGCAGCCCCAGACTCAGGGACGAGAAGACCTTTTTGCCATACTGGTCGTACCTCTTAGATTCCCGGTCGGGCGGGGCCGACGGGAATGCGGATTGGGATGTTGAGGCCTGGATCACCAGACTCTCAGGGGTGGAATGGGTGGACAGAAACTTAGGGTCGTCCGAACACGGACGGTGGCGCCTGGCAACGTTCCTATCAACAGGCGAACCTGAAGCAGGCCTGGACCACGTGCCCAAAAGAACGTCCGTCAAGGCTTCATTGAACGGCAGCAGAGGCTCCTGCGGGCATGACTGCGGTTTGAAGACCTCGGTGAGGATGTTAGGCTTCACTTTAGCGACAGGGAGCTCAAGGCGCAAGGCCTTGGCAGCCCTCATCAGCACCACAGAATAAGCAGCCCCAGCCTCCGACGCCACAGTGGGAGGCGAGACAAAACCAGGGTTAGGAGAGTCGTCCAGACCACTGGCATCACCCAAGTCACCTGTCCAGTCCACGTCGTACTGACACTCGCGTGACAGAGGGTCCTCAGACCCCTCCCAACCCTCTCCATAATCTTCATCATCACCATATAGTGATTGAACGATGTAGACCGGCTCCTCGGGGTCAATGGGCCCCATCGGCGCCGGACTCGGCGTCAGACTACGCCGGTCCGACTCCGCGGCCGGAATAGGAGAGGGAATGGGGGTGGCGCCGCCCGGAGCCGGCGCCGGAGCCCCGACGCCGGCCGGAACCGGCGTCGGAGTCACGGCGCCGCGCGAAGGCGGCACCACGGGTTGCCTCGATGGAATCGGTGCCGGAGAGGCCGGTTGACCAGCCGGCGACGACCCAGAAGGGCCCAGCGGCGCCGGGGCCAGAGCCGCCGGCGGCGTCGGGGCCGGAGCACCCGACGGCGTCGGTGCAGGAGCACCCGAACCGCTCGGGTCCCCGGACGGGACCACCGGGCCCGCAGGCGCCGTAGGCCCCGTCGGAGGAGACAGCGCCCTCATGGCCATGAGGAACTCCTCTATCTCCTCGCGCGACGCGCCTTGCCCAGGGACCGACGGGTATGGAGCAGGCAGCATCGGCGACCCACGCGGGGCTGCGGGGGTGGGGCCACCCGAACCCCCGGCCGCATCGCGCGAGCGTCGGGGGGAGTCGGGGGTGCGATGACGACGCCCCGACTTCTTGTGTCGCTTACCTGAGGAACCGGAGGAATGGTGACGACTTCCGGAGCGCTCGTGGCGGCTCCGCGATCGTTCTCTCGACCGCTCCCTCGACCTCCGGTCGGACCGGGACCGCTCCCGACGCGGGGCCAACAGCCGGAGCTCGAGCAGCTTGCGGGACCGCTCCCGTCTAGCCTTACCCGTCAAGGCCCGGCAGTCGACGCAGGACTCCACGTCGTGGTCGGCGCCCAGGCACCGGAGGCAGAGTCGATGGTGGTCGGTGACCGACATCAGGCGGTCGCACCCGTCACAACTTTTAAAACCGGGCATCCTACCGGCACCTAAAGAGTTAGAGTAATCAAAAAACTTTGGTCAAAAGACCGGAGTACTGCTCTTCGGATCTGTGCTAACTGGCGCGGAAAAAAGAAGAACTGACGTCAGCGCGCGGAGGCGGCGTCTATATACTCCAGCGACGTCATCACGGCGCACGACGCCGACGACGGACGCGGAGCCGCAGGGGACGCCTGCAGACGACGCCTACCGACGCGCAGGGGTACTGCTACGCAAAAGTTTCCGGATCCAGACTGACGCCTGGGGATATTCTAAGGTAAGGAATCTAATACTAACCTGTTTCTTTCAGATAAGGTGCGTACAAAACACTATTTCCCTTGCCTGAATTATGTCCCTTTTCGCTAACATTAGCTGCATTTCCTCTCTTACTACTTCGTTCTGCTCCTCTTTGAACTGAAGTTTTCTTGGTTTCTTGTTCTGAAGAGGACACTGTATTGCTCCAGTTTCTCTCTCCCATCCTTTCAGGAATAACTTTAACCTTCCTCCCGCCTTTACCTGGTAAGAACCAGAAATAATATCCATACTCACCTGTCGAGTTAGGTTGATGGGCTCTTCCTTGTGAAGATCTGCCTCTAAATCCTCTTCTTCTCTCTGGTGATAGAAACCTGTTGAGCCTTTGGTCTCCTCTGTATTAAGTATGTCCATATCCCATTTGGGTCTTTGAAATTCCGTGGTCAGAAGAGTGCCCTCTGATATGAACTGCTTCCACCAAAAACTCTTTGCATCAAAGTCTCTGCCTTGTCTAAGGCAGTGAAAGAAGCCACATACTTTCCCAAGGCCTTTATCATACCTTCTCCAAAGAGAAGTCCCTTGGTATCAACTCTATTCTCTTTGCTAGCTAAGTCTCCTAGCTTAGGACTAATCTTTGACAGTATTGTCTTCTTTCTGCTATACTAGTGTTGGTGTTGCCTAAAAAACAGATTGCCCTGTGGCTTCACCCTCGCAGGAGTTCTAAATCAATTTCACCTCCATTGGCATATGTATCTTCGCTAGATCAAAGATACGGGTAAAAGGACCCAAAACATCCAATAACTTGTTGTCACATTGCTTCAGTGATCATTCTAGACCCACCCGTGGATCCCTTTCAAGTTTAAATAAAAAGTTATTAGTTCAGGATTCAAATTAGGCATCATTGTGTCCTTATCTCCAATTACACGTCAAGAACTCTCTGCCCTCATATATTCCGTTCCTCTTTTTCCAGAGGTTTCCTTACATATTCAGCCACATGACCCATTGGTCACCATTCTGAACTCCTAGGGTCACATCTCTTTTGGCTGAAAAACGTTTTGCCCCAGTGAGTCCTTTATACATTTTTCTGCTTTCTGTGATATGAAATCAGTTTCCAAACTCCGTTCCTGAGAAAACAAACCCCTCATCATAAACCATATCAAATATACATTCATCAAACTCTACATTAGTTTTATATTTCTTTCCTTCAAATGGAAATTCATTTGCAGGGTTTGCCTGAACAGAACTTGAGCTGCTTTGGTTCACCTTTCCTTTTGAGCTGTTTAGGGTTCTTCTTTTAGATCAAACAGATAACTCTCCTACAGTGCAAAACCAAAAGGGATGATGGACGGAGTGTTAAACATTGCAAGCACTCACCCCCAGTCAACTGATCTGGGTTTAATCCATCATCATTCTTTAGCTCACTCCGCCACCCCAGTTCAGACATAGACATATGCCAACCAGTCTGGCCCTGTGCCTCATGGGATCAGTCCAGCCCGAACTGCCAAGCCATGTCTTTCCTGGACCGGAAACAAGCATCCTGTGGTGGTAAAGTGAGCTAACGAATGATGATGGATTTAGCCCAGATCTGTGACTGGGGGTGAGTGTTTGAAAAGTTTCAGCACTTTGTCCATCAGCTCCCTGTGTTTGCTTTGTTCGCCCTATGTTGGCAGGGTATGCCCAGATGTGGGTCCCTTGCTCACTTTGCCACTGGATTCAAGCTAGCCAGGCTGAAGAGGGCCGTTAGCCCAAAACCGGTCCCAGGATGCTTGTTTACGGTCCAGGGAAGACATGGCTTGGCAGTTCGGGCTGGACTGTTCCCATGAGGCACATGGTCAAGACTGATTTGCATATAGCGGTGTCTGAACTGGGCTGGCAAAGTGAGCTAAAGAATGATGATGGATTTAGCCCAGGTCCGTGACTGCGGGGGAGAGTGTTTGAAAAGTTGCAGCACTCCGTCCATCATCTCCTTGTGTTTGCTTTGTTCGCCCTAAGTTGGCAGGGTATGCCCAGACGTGGGTCCCTTGCTCACTTTGCCACTAGATTCAAGCTAGCCTGGCTGAAGAGGGCTGTTAGCCCGAAACTGGTGCCAGGATGCTTGATTCTGGTCCAGGGAAGACATGGCTTGGCAGTTCAGGCTAGACTGTTCCCATGAGGCACAGGGTCAAGACTGATTTGCATATAGCGGTGTCTGAACTGGGGTGGCAAAGTGAGCTAAAGAATGATGATGGATTTAGCCCAGGTCCGTGACTGCGGGGGAGAGTGTTTGAAAAGTTGCTGCACTCCGTCCATCATCTCCTTGTGTTTGCTTTGTTCGCCCTAAGTTGGCAGGGTATGCCCAGACGTGGGTCCCTTGCTCACTTTGCCACTAGATTCAAGCTAGCCTGGCTGAAGAGGGCTGTTAGCCCGAAACTGGTGCCAGGATGCTTGATTCTGGTCCAGGGAAGACATGGCTTGGCAGTTCAGGCTAGACTGTTCCCATGAGGCACAGGGTCAATACTGATTTGCATATAGCCATGTCTGAACTGGAGTGGCAAAGTGAGCTAAAGAATGATGATGGATTTAGCCCAGATCTGTGACTGGGGGTGAGTTTTTGAAAAGTTTCAGCACTCCGTCCATCATCGCCTTGGGTTTGCTTTGACCTCTTCTACAGCCACATTTTTTTTGTGAAAACATTTGCCCCCAGGTCCCTTATTTGAAGGACTTTCCTCCTCAGACATGAACAAAAACTCCTCTTCATTATTAGTATTGTCCTTTATTTTTCTATTGTTAAACATAGTCCTGTCTTCTACACACACTATGTTAACTCTTTTCTTTTTAAATACCTTACTCTCTCCTCCTGTAAACCCTGCCCCGATTGTTCCGCAGGCATTTTTTTTAAAATATACTCACTAATTTATTTCCCTAACTGCATCAAGTTGATCGTCTTCTCACTGGATACCTGCCTGAACAATGGGAAAAATTATCCAACGTTCATAGCAGCCTTAAAACGGCCCAAAAACACCGAATGAATTTGGCTACTTAACCCATATGGCTTTACGAGCCATGTGGGTTAAGTTTAACTTGAGCGCTCCTAGCAGTAAAGTGTGAACCTGCATGCACGCCGTCCAGTTAAGCTGTGTCTCAGACTTGGAAGCTGCTTCCGTGAGGCAAGGAACCCGCAAGCTCGGATATTCTCTTGGGAGCCAGAGTCACACTCAAGAGGTCAGACAGGGAGGGTAGGGCAGCAAGCGCACAATGGAACATTACGCCGCTGCCGATACAACAGCTGTTAATCCCCAGACGAGGTCTTCAGCATTTTAAAAGACGCTCGCACAGTTCCCTGTGCGCCCTGTACGCCTTATTCATTTAAATAATAACAAATTGCTGATAGCGGTTTTCATGGTTTAAACATTTCATATTTACATTTAAACTTTGATTTCTCGTATGGTTTTTCCCCTACAAGCTAAATGCAATATTTAAATCAATAAACCTTTTATATTTTACCGCTCCCAATATCAGTAAACTGTACCTTACTTATCTAACTAGAACCTATAAATTAGGTTATATGCCATACATATTATTACAAATCTTCATGCTTTCTCAAACAAATGGTCAAAGTCATAGTCAATGCAAGCTAATAAATTAAACGAACACTTATCTGCTCAGAATCAGCAAACAAAAGAGGAAGAGCTCAGAATGTTGGGGAGTTTTATGGACTGGTGTTCTAATTTTGTTTATGTTGTCATTTTTGGTTCTAATATGGATATTTAAAGGTTGCTGCTTGGAAGTCCAAAATAAAATGATTTATGCATAATGCTAGCCTCCTGACTTGCCATAAAATCAAATCTTCACCCTTTGTGAACAATGGCATTTTTAGGATTTGTAATAGACACCGTGAAAGTCCAATTGCAGCTGGCAGGGAGAAAGAGAAGAACAATTGTTACTTACCTGTAAGCAGGTGGTTCTCCAGTATTGGTGTCTTTCATAGATTCACATGCTTGAATATCCCCTGTCGTCGGAGTGGGAGTCCCACGGTAAATAAAATAGCAATAATATACTATATATATATATATGTAACCTAAAACCTGAAATATGTAATAGAAAAAAGGCATAACAAGCCTACACATATTTCTACATAGGAATGCATGGAAAAGGAAAAAACCATTTGCAGTCTATCATTGTCATTATGTTGGTCCAAACTACAGCCAATCAGGCGCCAGCAACCCTCTAGAACCTTCTCCTCAGAGCTCAGCACCTCAGATTTTCGTAGCACAAGAGTGACCACAGAGTCTATGAGGAGAAGAGAGCCTCTGAGGGGAGGAGGGTGGGTCGCATGTGAATCTATGAAAGACACCAATACTGGAGAACCACCTGTTTACAGGTAAGTAACAATTGTTCTTCTCCAGTATTAGGGTGTCTTTCATAGATTCACATGCTTGAATATAGAATAGAAAGCATTAATATCCGAAGAAAACTTCCCAGCATGATACACATGCATAGACTTATAAGACCAAATATGTTTATAGTCATGCAAGACGTACAGTAATAAGGTAAACCATAATGGAGGAGGGAAGACAGAGGCTCGCCTTATTTAAATAGATAGCGAAGCATAGCCTGTCCCACTGCAGGTCTGCTTTGTTAATGGTACCCAGGCAGTAGTGTTTAATAAACATGTGCCTGCTTGACCACATGGCTGCCCTGCAGATCTGATGCGGCGGCACACAGGCAAACAGGGCAGTGTAAGACGACATCGCCCTGGTAGAATGGATCCTCACTGAAGACTGTAGAGGATTGCCTGCCTGTTGATGGCAGAAAGCAATGGCCGAGGAAACCCCACGAGCAATTGTAGGTTTGGGAACTGGACGCCCTTAGTGGAAACGTCCATAAGCTATGAAGATGGCAAATGTCAGCAGCCGCATAAATCCATCTAGCTATGGTGTGTATAGACACTGCTAGTCCTAGCTGTATATTTCCATAGGCAATAAACAGTTGATCGGATTTGAGAATGACAGAGGTCCTTGCAAATAGAAATTTAAAACATCTTCTGATGTCAAGAGTATGTAATGCCCTCTCCGCAGGGGATTGCGGATTAGGAAAAACATCTTAAAGAAAACTGGTTCTTTCAGGTGAAAATCCGAAGGCACCTTAGGCATACACCTTGGGTTTGTACGTAGCACCACAGAAATGGGCGTGAAACGTAAGAAAGGTGAATTGACAGGGAGAGCTTGAACATCACAGACTCTTCTAGATGAAGTTAATGCTAACAAAGAGAAAAAACGTTGCATGTTAGGAATTTGAAATACATCCTGAAAATTGGATCAAATGGGTGGCGCATGAGCTGCGCTAATACCACATTATAATGCCATGATGGAGGCGGACGACGTACAGGAGGAAACATTTTGAGTAGTCCCTTAAAGAACTGTTGTATACTTGAAGAAAAAAGAGAGATGGACCCATCCTGACGTTACCTTGAAATGGCTGCCAAAAAGACCTTCCACGTTGTATGAGATAAGCCTGATCTTGCCAGGTGCAAGAAAAAAAGGTAATATCTGGTCTGGCGTTGCAAGAAATGGGTGAACCCCAGCAGATTAACACCAAATGCAGATTATTATTTATTTATGTATTTTTTAAAGACTGTATGTCTTTAGGAGGTGCTCTCGCGTAAGCCAGTACCTCTTTACAATCCGCCGAGATAGTCAGATGAGCTAATATAAGGTGCTCAGGCGCCAAGCTGCTAATTTTAGAGAAGCTGGATCTGATGGCAAATTTGACCATTCTGAATGGAGAGGAGATTTGGAATTGGTCGAAACTGTATTGGATCGTACTCTGAGAGGAGAAGTTCGGTGAACCAGTATAGGCAAGGCCACCTGTGGGCGATGAGAATCAAACGATACGGCTCTTTGTTCATCTGACGGAGAATTCTCGGAACCAATGGTATCGGAGAAAAGGCGTAAGCATATATTTGAGACTAGTTATCGAAAACGCCTTCCCCTGCGAGTCCCTGTGGGGATGCCAGCTTGCAAAGAAACAGGCATAAGCTGTTCTTTTTTGTCGCAACGAGGTCCAGAGCGGGATGACCCCACTGCTGGAAGATTCGATCCGCCGTTGGCTGATGCAGTTCCTATTTGTGGGTGGACACCTGTTGACCTGCTGAGGGTGTCCGCCAGCACATTTGCAACTCCCGGCACATGAACAGCCAAGAATTTGATCCTGTGCCATATTGCCCAAGCCCCTATCTCTTGGGCTTTCTGAGATAGAAGAACCGACCTCGTTCTTCCTTGTTTGTTTAAGTAAGGTATACTTAAAGTATTGTCTGTGCAAACCAATACTGTGGAACCTTGAATGATAACACGAAAGGATTTGAGGGCTAAGAAGATGGCACCCAGCTCTAGCCGATTGATGTGCCAAGCCTTTTGTTGAGGGTTCCATTCCCTGCTGAACCTTCAGCCCTTGAGATATGCTCCCCAACCCTCGAAGGGATGCGACTGTGGTGATTGTGTAATTTGGCACTTCTGGAAGGAATAACGCATACCCCTTCTACAAATTTCTTTCTTGGACCCACCAACAAAAAGGGGGCCTCTTGCATCCGAGGATTGAATTGAATGAGATCTTCGAAGGCACTGGAGACCTGCAACCAACGTAGAAGAACCACCAAGTGGGAGATGCAGGCCCGTCGTTCGTGTGAGACAAACACCCTTGCTAGGTTTGTATTGATTGATGATCCGAGAAATGTTGATATCGGAGCTAGTACTAGTTGGGACTGGTCATGATTTATTGAAAATCAGGTCTTGAAACAGTGACTTACAAGTCAGGGTGTGCTGGACTGCTTGTAAATAAGAGCGAGCCCTTATTATACAGTTGTCTCAGGAATGAGAAATTTGTATGCCTTACAGACGCAGATAGGCTGCCACTGGTGCCAGGATGTACGTAAAGACACGTGAAACGGACCTAAATCCAAGAGGTAGGACTTTTATTGAATAAGTTCTGTACCTATTGTAAAGCGTAGGCACTTCCTATGCTTAGGAAGGATTGGCACATGAAAATAGACATCCTGGAGGTTGAGAGTAGTTATAAACTCGTTCTGGCATAAGAACTTTAGGATTTTGTAGAGGGACAATGTGAGAAGTTGGCCTGATGTGCAGTGTTCACTATTCTAGTGATCACTATATATCAGTCCAAACAACCCTTATTGATGATTGGTTGTAAGTCAACCTTATAGACCAGCTATCCTAGTAGCATGGATACGAGCAGTCTAAGGCTAAGACTCTAGAGGGCGTGTTAAGCCAGCTGTTTTACCATCACATTACCCCTTGAACACCCAGTGAAAGGACACCACACAAGTGTTATGAAAATAAACAGTGTATTTATTAGAATCACAACAACCCTGTACTCTTTATGAGGACAGGGTGCTAGGCACACAACAAAACTCTTACGAAAATACTTAAGTTAGCACGTTATACACAAATGCTCGAGGGGCACGAAAAACCATATACTTAAAAAGTGGAATGCGAAATTACTAGCAGGTAAGTACAGTACTAATAGGCTTTGGAATCGCTAGGACTTGACTATAGAATCGTTAGATTACTTCTAGGAGACCTAGGGGACTCGGGTGCAGAGTGTGCACTCTCACGCGGGATGCGGGACAAAGTCTATGGAGGCTAGTAAAGGCAAAGTTAGTGTTCACGGGCGAACCCGACCTGGTAGGAAGAAAACGACAGTGGATCCTGACCCTAGGATAGTGAGGCTATGCTGGGACGCCGAAGTTACCTAGCCCAGGGGCTGCAGCTGCATAGGTCTGAAAAGACGTCGGGAATCTCGTTGCCGGACCAGGAGCCTGGAAGAAGGAAGTTGCTGGCAGGCGACCAGTGAAGGAAAGTTCGATGGATCCAAGCCTGGATCGAGGAAGAAGAAAACCTGAAAGCAGAGGGGACCAAGTTCTTGAATCACTAGCCAGTGATTAAGTGGGCACCAGGATGGCACCGGGCGAAGTCACCGCAGTCAGGTGAGTGGGCGCTGCTGGGCTCTGCAGTCTCTCGGACCAGGAGGCGTTGTCGGCGACCAGGATGGAGGTGCGAGCTGTCCCACGAAGGTTCTTGCTGTCGACGTCGCTGGACCCAGGATTGGGCAACAAGTCTTGGCAAATGCAAGGCCCACGCGGTGGACCTAAAATGGCGTCTTGGGTGGACCAGGAGGGTCCAGGGTACTTCTCCGATGGAGGGAAGCAAGGGCCAGTCTGGAGCAACCAGACCAGCAGCAGAAATGTCGTCGGGCGTCGTCAGGAAGGCCACAAGCCAGCGGGCTAGTAGCCAAACAACGCGGTGAGCAGTAAAAAGCAGAAGGGCCCCACGCAGATCGTGGAGATGCTGGGGGGCTGCTCTTCGGTGCTGGAGCTGCTCAGGGTGGGGGCTTCTCGGACCCCAAAGCACTCACCAGGAATTCACTCGGCGGGCTTGTTGTTCAGAAGTCGTGCAGTCTTGAAGATGGCCGGTCCCTCGAGGTCTCGTCACACCCACGAATCTCAGCGTGACTGATGATGCAGGTAGAGGTCAGAGGTGCCAGGGAAGCCGGTTCTCGTCGAGCTGGGCAGACGGATTCCGGAGGAAGGACTTGCAGCAGACCGCAGTGTTCTGTAGATGGTGCCTGCGGGTGCAGGGTGACTACTCCTTAGTCACAAGGGAGAAATCTTAGGAAGAAGTCTTGAGTTCCTTTCGTGGAAAGTAGTTTCAGGATTCAAAGATGATCTGATTTGGAAGGGGGCCAGTTCCTACCTTTATCCTGTAAAAAGGGGCTGGCACGCGACTAAGTCCTGCCCTAGGGGTGGGACTAGGAGGGGGGTGGTTACACCCACTTCCTTGGCGGGCTTTTCCCCAGCACAGGGTCTGGAGTGACCCTGGAACTGGTTCCAGCCAGCCTATGCACAGTGAGCACCGGGGTGCCACGTGCAGCCACCTTCCTCTAAAGCCCTGCCTACCTACAATACACAAAACCCTGTCTGGGACGGTGCTGGCACTGCCCCTGGCAGGAAACCCTTTGTCCTTATCTCCTGCTCTGGGAGGACTCCCAGCAGCAGGAGGGCAGACTTGTGTCTCGGTGGCAGCATCCATTTTGTGGATGCTAAGGCTCTGTCTGACTTTTAACCGGGTTATAGGTTACATGCATGTCGTGTCCCTCTAGAAGGGTGGGATGCTAACCCCGTCGCCAGAATTGGCGAGGGGTTAGTATTCCAATTCGTATGACACCTTACTCGACATGTTTTGATAAAGCGATACCAGAGTTGGCACATAACCGCGAGGATTATAATGCACTTAAGAGTATATGGTATGCGATATCATGGAAACGGCTAAGGGATAGATCCCGAAAGCCGCAGACAGGCTCAGCTCATGCCAGAGCACCATCTCACACGATTCCAAGCACTCTGCCTTCAGGATTGTTAAGGCCTGCCATAGGAGTGACTGATAGGAGATCTGTGTGTCCATTTTAGGGTTAGATATAGGTATACTATATCTAAAGCAAAGGGTGATTACACCACCTTGCCCCAGCTGTCAAGCAGCCAGTTGTGTCAGATTTGGATGGCCAGCCAGGGGTGGCATAATACATGCTGCAGCCCCTGGTAGGCCCTGGGTACACCTATGCCCTGGGTACCTAAGGTACACTGTACAGGGACTGATAAGGTGACTCAGTATCCAATTTAGATATGTACCTAAGGTACATGGAATCCATTTTACAGAGAGAGCAGTAGGCCTGGGGCCCTGAATAGCAGGGTCCCAGGTCAACTAAGTCAGAAAACCAGCAAAACACCAGGCAAAAAGTTGGGGGCAACCATAGTCAGGGATCTACCTTCCTACATAACCCCCCCCAAACGAAAGGAGATAAGGCTAGCCTTGCCAGGTAAGCCTATATTGCCTGAGTGGCCATATAAGGAAGTACCAGCACTGGCATGGTTACCCCCTATCTCATGGTCCACTAAGCAATCCCTCACCCTAAGGGTGTCTGAGGGTCTCCACCATAGGGAATCTCTACCTGTGGTGTGTTTTGGCAAAGTAAAAGGCTGGTGCTGAAATGGAGTACTGAAGTGAGGCTCCACTAATTTTGGGCTCAGCTTCCTCCAATCATTTTCCACCATAGAGGCCTTTCTTTCCAAGACTGAGTTGTTTTGGGCTCTCAGGGTCAACCTCTGGCTACCTACAGCTGGAGGTTGGGTCCCTCTGTTTGGCTTACTGGAGGGACAGGTCAGGTTTGGGGCCCTCAGGTCCCAGGTTTGCCCAACAGTGTCCATCTGTGGGAGGTCCCTAACTAATTTTAAGGGGGATCCCTCAGGAGTATGTTTTATTTTCACTTGGCTAGTACTACTAGCTTCAGTGCCCTTAATCTGCTGATTGGGAAGTTCTTTTGGACAGGGGGCCCTTTGGGGTCCAACACTGGCCTCCCTGACCTCTACAGCCCTGGGCTGACTGAGGCAGGGTAGAGAGGGGCAGGTTACCTGCTCCAGACTGGGTCCCACCTTGGAAGGGTCCACTGACACCAGGGGTTCTGCCAGGCTAGGCCTGACTACCTCTGTGGCAGTTTCTTCACAAGGGGTCAGATCAGTTCCCTGAGGAGGCTGATCTTTTCCTAAAGTCTGGTGGGAGGGAGATTTCTCTTCCTCCTCAATGCTCTCTGTCTGAGTGGAGTGATCCATAGTTTCAGGCTTCACAACACTATCATCTGTCTGAGTTTGAGCTGTGGCCATCACAACTCTCCCAACCTTTTCAGGAGGGGGCTCCGTTTGGGTGTGGGCTGTTACCATGACAGCCTTGACAACCTGTTCTGGGAAGGAAGTTGTCTGAGATTGGGTTGTGACTGGCACAACCCTCCTGACCTGTTCAGGAAGGACATCTTGGACTGGGGCTGTGGCTATCACTGCCCCACTAACCTTACCATGGGTATTTACCATTTTAGAATGGGTTTCTTGCTCAACTTCAGCCCAGGCTGAGAGCTCTAAATCATTCCCCAGTAGGCAATCCACAGGCAAGTTTGGTGACACTGCCACTCTCTTGTGGCCAGTGACACCTCCCCAGCTGAGATTGACCACTGCCATGGGATGATCTCTCTGTACTCCATCAATATTGGTCACCTGGTATGTGGCACCAGGTAAAAGTTGCCTTGAGGGGACTAGACTCTCAGTCACCATAGTGATGCTAGCCCCTGTGTCTCTATAGGCCTCAACTTTTATACCATTGATGAGGGGCTCCTGTCTGTACTTGCCCACAGTGTTGGGACAAGTTGTGAAGTTGGCAAACCCCATGCCAGTCTCACAGACAAGAGTATCTAAGTTTGGGGACCTGGTTAGGCCAGAGTCCCCAGGAACTCCCAAAGTAAATGCACCCAAATTCTTGGGGGCACTCCCACCACCTGGGGGATTACTACTAGTAGTAACAGGAGGTTTGGGAATGTTACTTGGGGGTATGTTTTCCTTATTGTTATTCTTTGGGCAACTGCTGTCAGTTTTTAAATGACCCACCTGTTTACAGGGATAACAATAAGGTTTCTTCTGGTTGTTGGAAGGATTCTGGGACCCACCCCCCTCAGAGGATTTTTGGGGCCCTGATGTGGTTTGATCTGTAGATTTATTCCCACCCTTCTCTTGAGGCTTGGTTGATTCCTTTTTCTGGTCACCACCTTGGTTCTTGGGCCTAATCCTGGTTCTGACCCATTTGTCTGCCCTCTTACCCAATTCTTGTGGAGAGGTCAGATCAGAGTCTACCAGGTGCTGGTGTAATAACTGGTTCTGACAATTATTTAAGACTTGCTCTCTCATAATAAGATTGTATAATCCAGTGAAGTCAGTAACCTTGCTACCCAGTAGCCAGCCTTCCAAAGCCTTAGTGGCACAATCAACAAAGTCAGACCAGTCCTGAGACTGAGTTTTCTGGGTGTCTCTGAACAGCAACCTGTACTGCTCAGTGGTTAAACCAAACCCATCAACCAGTGCCTTTTTCAGGACCTGGTAATTGTTAGCATCCTCAACTCTAGTAGTGAGGAGCTTATCTCTACCTTTGCCATCAAAGGAGAGCCACAGTATAGCTGCCCACTGACTCTGGGGAATGCACTGCACAGTGCAGGCCCTCTCCAGAGCAGCCATCCATTTCTGGATGTCATCCCCTTGCTTAAAGGGGGGCACTATCTTAGTCAGGTGTTTAGTATCTAAACCCTTCTCTCTATCTCTTGGGAGATTGCTGCCACCAGTGGGAGCTAACCCACTCATCTGCTGCTCTCTTGCCAGGGCAAGCTTCTCTTTGGCCAGGGCAATTTCTTCCCTTTCAATCCTCAGTTCAGCTTGTCTCATCCTAGCTTCATGCTCCCTTCTCTGAGGGGAAGTAAATCTCCTCTGTGGAGGATTCCTTCTCCCCTGAGAAGAGGCATTAGAGTGCAGAGATCTATTGGAGTCCCTAGAAAGAGATCTATCTCTCCTAACTCCAAGGTTAGGCCCACTTCGGGTTAGTACTGGGGGTCCCCCAGATCCTAGCCCAAGTAAGTCTAAGTTGGCCCTGGTTAGCCTTCTGACTACCTCAAGACCTTTGTCTACCTCATCCCCAGAGAGTTCCTCTTGATCCTCCTCCTCAACTGCAGTAGCAATGTTGGGGAGATCTGGATCCTCAGAGGTTCCCTCTAAGGCTGGCATGTTCTCATGTAACTGAGAAAGCTTTCTGGCATCATATGTCTCTAAGAGACCTATCAGAAAGGGAATGGTGGGGTTAGACCCCTGCTTCAGTTTTCTGGAGACACAGATCTGTCTCATCTCCTGGAAACTGAGAGCTGCATATCTTGAAGTGACCTGTGGAGGGTCAACACTGACCAGGGGAGTCTCAGTAGAATCTCCCTGGGTAGACATGCTTTTCTAGTGAGGTGTAAGTGGTGCACTTACCTACACTATATGTTTGCCTACTGATCCCTTGCTAGAGTTGTAGTTTAGGGTGTGCTAGGCCCTAGGAGCTACAACAGCTGGTTCAGTAGAACTCAGAGTATTCTAAGCTAAGTTATATGTACCTTTAGTACTTATGTGATCTTTCACAAGATATTCTTAGGGCATGTGTGGTAAAACAACAGCAAGCTCAAATCCCAACCGCTGCTCACCAATGTGAGAAGTTGGCCTGATGTGCAGTGTTCACTATTCTAGTGATCACTATATATCAGTCCAAACAACCCTTATTGATGATTGGTTGTAAGTCAACCTTATAGACCAGCTATCCTAGTAGCATGGATACGAGCAGTCTAAGGCTAAGACTCTAGAGGGCGTGTTAAGCCAGCTGTTTTACCATCACATTACCCCTTGAACACCCAGTGAAAGGACACCACACAAGTGTTATGAAAATAAACAGTGTATTTATTAGAATCACAACAACCCTGTACTCTTTATGAGGACAGGGTGCTAGGCACACAACAAAACTCTTACGAAAATACTTAAGTTAGCACGTTATACACAAATGCCCGAGGGGCACGAAAAACCATATACTTAAAAAGTGGAATGCGAAATTACTAGCAGGTAAGTACAGTACTAATAGGCTTTGGAATCGCTAGGACTTGACTATAGAATCGTTAGATTACTTCTAGGAGACCTAGGGGACTCGGGTGCAGAGTGTGCACTCTCACGCGGGATGCGGGACAAAGTCTATGGAGGCTAGTAAAGGCAAAGTTAGTGTTCACGGGCGAACCCGACCTGGTAGGAAGAAAACGACAGTGGATCCTGACCCTAGGATAGTGAGGCTATGCTGGGACACCGAAGTGCCGAAGTTACCTAGCCCAGGGGCTGCAGCTGCATAGGTCTGAAAAGACGTCGGGAATCTCGTTGCCGGACCAGGAGCCTGGAAGAAGGAAGTTGCTGGCAGGCGACCAGTGAAGGAAAATTCGATGGATCCAAGCCTGGATCGAGGAAGAAGAAAACCTGAAAGCAGAGGGGACCAAGTTCTTGAATCACTAGCCAGTGATTAAGTGGGCACCAGGATGGCACCGGGCGAAGTCACCGCAGTCAGGTGAGTGGGCGCTGCTGGGCTCTGCAGTCTCTCGGACCAGGAGGCATTGTCGGCGACCAGGATGGAGGTGCGAGCTGTCCCATGAAGGTTCTTGCTGTCGACGTCGCTGGACCCAGGATTGGGCAACAAGTCTTGGCAAATGCAAGGCCCACGCGGTGGACCTAAAATGGCGTCTTGGGTGGACCAGGAGGGTCCAGGGTACTTCTCCGATGGAGGGAAGCAAGGGCCAGTCTGGAGCAACCAGACCAGCAGCAGAAATGTCGTCGGGCGTCGTCAGGAAGGCCACAAGCCAGCGGGCTAGTAGCCAAACAACGCGGTGAGCAGTAAAAAGCAGAAGGGCCCCACGCAGATCGTGGAGATGCTGGGGGGCTGCTCTTCGGTGCTGGAGCTGCTCAGGGTGGGGGCTTCTCGGACCCCAAAGCACTCACCAGGAATTCACTCGGCGGGCTTGTTGTTCAGAAGTCGTGCAGTCTTGAAGATGGCCGGTCCCTCGAGGTCTCGTCACACCCACGAATCTCAGCGTGACTGATGATGCAGGTAGAGGTCAGAGGTGCCAGGGAAGCCGGTTCTCGTCGAGCTGGGCAGTCGGATTCCGGAGGAAGGACTTGCAGCAGACCGCAGTGTTCTGTAGATGGTGCCTGCGGGTGCAGGGTGACTACTCCTTAGTCACAAGGGAGAAATCTTAGGAAGAAGTCTTGAGTTCCTTTCGTGGAAAGTAGTTTCAGGATTCAAAGATGATCTGATTTGGAAGGGGGCCAGTTCCTACCTTTATCCTGTAAAAAGGGGCTGGCACGCGACTAAGTCCTGCCCTAGGGGTGGGACTAGGAGGGGGGTGGTTACACCCACTTCCTTGGCGGGCTTTTCCCCAGCACAGGGTCTGGAGTGACCCTGGAACTGGTTCCAGCCAGCCTATGCACAGTGAGCACCGGGGTGCCACGTGCAGCCACCTTCCTCTAAAGCCCTGCCTACCTACAATACACAAAACCCTGTCTGGGACGGTGCTGGCACCGCCCCTGGCAGGAAACCCTTTGTCCTTATCTCCTGCTCTGGGAGGACTCCCAGCAGCAGGAGGGCAGACTTGTGTCTCGGTGGCAGCATCCATTTTGTGGATGCTAAGGCTCTGTCTGACTTTTAACCGGGTTATAGGTTACATGCATGTCGTGTCCCTCTAGAAGGGTGGGATGCTAACCCCGTCGCCAGAATTGGCGAGGGGTTAGTATTCCAATTCGTATGACACCTTACTCGACATGTTTTGATAAAGCGATACCAGAGTTGGCACATAACCGCGAGGATTATAATGCACTTAAGAGTATATGGTATGCGATATCATGGAAACGGCTAAGGGATAGATCCCGAAAGCCGCAGACAGGCTCAGCTCATGCCAGAGCACCATCTCACACGATTCCAAGCACTCTGCCTTCAGGATTGTTAAGGCCTGCCATAGGAGTGACTGATAGGAGATCTGTGTGTCCATTTTAGGGTTAGATATAGGTATACTATATCTAAAGCAAAGGGTGATTACACCACCTTGCCCCAGCTGTCAAGCAGCCAGTTGTGTCAGATTTGGATGGCCAGCCAGGGGTGGCATAATACATGCTGCAGCCCCTGGTAGGCCCTGGGTACACCTATGCCCTGGGTACCTAAGGTACACTGTACAGGGACTGATAAGGTGACTCAGTATCCAATTTAGATATGTACCTAAGGTACATGGAATCCATTTTACAGAGAGAGCAGTAGGCCTGGGGCCCTGAATAGCAGGGTCCCAGGTCAACTAAGTCAGAAAACCAGCAAAACACCAGGCAAAAAGTTGGGGGCAACCATAGTCAGGGATCTACCTTCCTACAGACAACATTTGTAAAGTTTGCGCAAAGATCTAAAATCATGCGCTACTTTCCTCATTTGCTTGTTGATGAGGAACTGAGAGTAAACCCTAACGCTGTTGGAGATTCGGAACCACTCCGACGTTCCCTGTTTGTATCCATATAGACACTTGTGAAAACGACACACCCTTTGGAGGTGTAGAAAGAGGGAAATTATACAAATTCTAAAGTGCGCCCTTGGGCATGACGTTTAAAAACCCAACGGTCCTCTGTCACCTTTGACCAAGTGGAGTAAAAGTGAGATATTAGATCTCTGACGTTTTTGGAGGGAATAAAGGTGTGTTCCCGGTAATCCATCGTTTCTTAGAAGAGTTTGCCTAGGCTGTACGATGATTGTCTATGTAGGACCTGTTGGTACTGTGCCTATGTGACTGCGTTTGATTTGAGTAACGCAGTTGGTTCTGATTGTAGGAGCCAATACTGGATGAAACTCCCTTGAAACAAAGGACGTGGAGCTACGTCCTCGGCACCACGAAAAGGCTGCGATTCTATATCCCGAAGGTGCGGGCAGTATCTGTGTCTTTTAAGATGGTCTGCAGTGCCTCATCAAAATGCTGGCCAGAAGGGCTCCTCAATCAAAAGAACAAGGAAAGTATAGAAGTCTGAACCTCCTTGCGAAAGACGCAGCATTGAAGCAAAATTGTCTTTCCCAGACCGCCTCTATAGCGAGCTGTGGAAAACCTGTACACGCAATGTCCGCTTCACAGTGTATCATTTCTGATGCACTTCTCTCTCTCCCTCTCTCTCACTCCTGCAGGATCTTCAAAGCGTGAGGCTTGGAGGATTCTGGAATAAGTGCTACTGGCGCCAACATGTCAGAGCACATATGGCGGCATACCTGCCCAACTGGCTTGCAAGATAATCGCTGTACCGCCTGAATAATGACTGAGTCGGGGTAGGCTGACTGAACGAACTTGTTTTTGTGGTTTCCCCCGGACAAGGAGAAAAAGGGAAAAGGGATTCACCGCTCTCTTCATAAGGAGGGGAAAACCTCCAATATTCACCGGAGGTGAATGCAATAGAGCTCCAGTTTTTAGAAGAAGATATAAAGGCAGGAGTAAAAATCCATCACACCATCACGTGGATGTAGCAGAAAGCTGCAGTCGACGAGCTAAATCGTCTACCAAAACACATTGTGCATAAAAGAGAACCGTGTGTGAAACCAACTGTCGACGGGCTCAACCGTCGACGAATCCAATAGTTGATAGGGTCATCCGTCAACGAAGCCAACTGGCGTCGAGGCTGAATGTTGACGAAGCTCACCGTCTACAGAGCTCATCGTCTACAGAGCTCACCGTCTACGGAGCTCATCGTCTACAGAGCTCACCGTCTACAGAGCTCACCGTCTACAGAGCTCACCGTCTACAGAGCTTACAGAGCTCGCCGTCTACAGAGCTCGCCGTCTACAGAGCTCACCGTCTACAGAGCTCACCGTCTACAGAGCTCACCGTCTACAGAGCTCACCGTCTACGGAGCTCACCGTCTACGGAGCTCACCGTCTACGGAGCTCACCGTCTATGGAGCTCACCGTCTACAGAGCTCATCGTCTACAGAGCTCACCGTCTACAGAGCTCACCGTCTACAGAGCTCACCGTCTACAGAGCTCTCCCTCTACAGAGCTCACCGTCTACAGAGCTCATCGTCTACAGAGCTCATCGTCTACGGAGCTCATCGTCTACGGAGCTCATCGTCTACGGAGCTCATCGTCTACGGAGCTCATCGTCTACGGAGCTCACCGTCTACGAAGCTCACCGTCTACGGAGCTCACCGTCTACGGAGCTCACCGTCTACGGAGCCCAGCGTCGACGAGCCTACCGTCTACGGGGCTCACCGTCGACGAGCCTGTCGTCTACGGGGCTCACCGTCGACGAGCCTACCATCGACGATCCACCGTCGACGATCCACCGTCGACGATCCACCGTCGACGATCCACCGTCGACGGGCCACCGTCGACAGGCCACCGTCGATGAGGCCACCGTCGACGGGACATATCGTCGACGAGCCACCGTCGACGAGCCTACCGTCGACGAGCCTACCGTCGACGAGGCCAACTGTCGAAGAATTAACATCGACAAAAACTTCCAGTGGTCTACGAGCCTGTAGTCGACAAGAGGGCACTGTCCTCACTGTGATCGACGCATGCCAGGAGGCGTAGTCACTGCAGAGCAACAGTGACGGCAAAGATTGTCATCAGAGGATACATAGACCGTATCGTCGACAAGCTGGCACATTTTCACGTAGAAAAGTGCGCAGTGTGAGTCTAGACGCCGGAGAGTAAATCTCGTGGGCGTAGATGTGGGAGGCAGACTCAAAGAAGGCCAGAGACCCCTTTATTGTGATGTTACTTCAGCTGGTGAAGTAGAGGAGAAGCATCACTTAAAACGTGAATGTGCAGGACAAAACAAAAATTCCTCCCACATCAGAAGGGGGGTACAGTCTAAGCACAAGAACAACCCCTTCTCCTCTTACCATGTCAGAGACAAGCAGAGTGTTTCCATATACTCTTCATGAGGGTTCACAGGAAAAAATCACAGCTTCCTACAAGTGACACAGGGTCTGAACGTAGACTTCATGTAAGATGACAGTACAAAACTGATATTAAGAAGAAGAAATTGAAGAAAATTGAAGAAAACTGAGCAGAGCTCAGGGAGACTCCCTTCACACGACGTGCAGTAGAAAATCTGAGGTGCTGAGCTCTGAGGAGAAGGTTCTAGAGGGTTGCTGGCGCCTGATTGGCTGTAGTTTGGACCAACATAATGACAATGATAGACTGCAAATGGTTTTTTCCTTTTCCATGCATTCCTATGTAGAAATATGTGTAGGCTTGTTATGCCTTTTTTCTATTACATATTTCAGGTTTTATGTTACATATATATATATATATAGTATATTATTGCTATTTTATTTACCGTGGGACTCCCACTCCGACGACAGGGGATATTCAAGCATGTGAATCTATGAAAGACACCCTAATACTGGAGAAGTATGATTCAAAGGGAAGTAAGACAACTCAGAAGGAAGGAGGTGACATTAAGAAATATTGCACGTATCATCGGTCTTCTTTCATCTTCGAATCAAGCACTATTTTCCAGGTCCCCTGCATTACAGGTCTCCGCAACACTTAAAGTGGGTTTAGCACAGGATCTGTTGTATGTAGACAAAATTCAAATGATGGAGTAGGGGAAGCTGGAGTTGACCTGGTGGTTAGAGAATTTGGATGCATGGAATGGTCATGCAGTTTTTGCGACAAATCCAGATTTGTAATGGAAACCGATACGAGCAGTTTCGGTTGGGACGCAATAAGCAGGAGTCAGAAAATTGGAGGGAAATAGAGTGAGGAGGTGAGGAAAAAGCATATAAACTCTTTGGAGAGGACTACAGGATTGTTTGCTCTATACAGGTTCAAGGACAATTAGGAAGTAATGTCTGTTTTATTGAAAATGGACAATGCAAAAGCAGTTACCTACATGAACAAGTTAGGGGGAAGCAGGTCAAAGAAACTTTTAGAGATTGTGAAAGAGTTTTGTCAGGAGAACAAGATTAATGTACTAGTTCAGTATTTACCAGGGAAGGAGAATATAGCAGCGGATTGGAAATCACGCAATCAGAGACTGTAGCGGGTGGATGCTGAGGAGAGAATGTTTTCATAAGATAGTCATCCTTAGGACATATAGAAGTGGATTTCTTTGCTTCCCGATTAACATATCAAAAATAGATATTTCAACTGGCTTCCAAATTTATAATCAAAGGCAGTGGATGTGTTTACTCAAACTTGGGTAAATCTTAAAGGTTATGCTTTCCCTCAGTTTGCTATGAGAGAGGGTGTTAGTTTAGGTAAGGAGGCATAAGTGTTGGATAGTATTGGTGACACACTTTTGGGCGACTCCAGTTTAGTTTCAGCCAGTGATGGAGTTGGTTGTAGTAGTGCCTCTTGAGTCAGTCATGCAAAGGGATGATAACATGCATAGAGAGAGAGGAAAATCCATGGGTAGGGTCGGGTTTGCTCAATCTTCTAGTCTGGAAGTTATCAAGAGGATTCAAAGGCCTTTCTGGAGAAGCTTCAGAACTGAGCAACCAGTCATGGGCACCAGAAACAACAAAGATATAAAGGGGCATGGAATGTCTAGCTACATTGGTGCATCGAAGAGAATTTGGACCCCGTGAAGGCTGATGAGATAGTGGTAGCAAATGTTTTTGCAGGATTGTTTTCAAAAGATTTTTTGCATAAAACTGTTAATTACGACAGGTCAGCTATTGCAGCGGGTCACTCATTGGTGCATGGTTCATTTATTGGAAAAAGTGAATTTATTTATAGAATTCTTAAAAGAATTTGACTGAAGGTCACCTAGGTCTTGCTGTGAAACTGATTGGGTTGTTAGTGTGATTTTACAGATGCATGAGTCTTGACCATTGAAAAGATATTTAGCTTTAAGAGAACTAACTTAGAACTTGACAATTTTCCTTTGTTTAGTTTCGTTTAGGACAGTATCGGACATTCAGGCTTTAGATATTTCCAATAGATTTTATCAAGAGGAAGGGGTGTTTTTTGAGGTGTGGAGAAGGACAAAGACTGTCAGAATCAATTTTCTATCCAAGATTTGGGAGACACACAAAATATTACGTGGTAAACTGACATAGTACGAGTCACAAATACAAAAGTGATGGTGTGAGTCAACTATAAAGTTCATATGCAAAATCTTATAAAGCAGTGACTGTTGCTACAATTGCAAGATTGGTAAAGGTAGTAATGAAGGAGTCTGGTGGGAATGTTGAGAGATTTCAATCACATTCAGTGAGGGGTGCAATGGCTTCCAAAGTATGTACAGCAGAAGCACATTTGGAAGAGGTGATAAAAGCGGCAGATTGGTCAAATGCTGAAGTTTTTCTAAAATTGCATTTGAAACCTGGCAGCATGTTTTAAGTTATGCATTAAGAGACTTGGAACTTCCTGTCTTGCCATAAAACGCAGTTTCGCATAGCTGTAGTATATGGAGAAATGCGTTTTTTTAAAAAAATTTTATTTATTTATTTTTTTTAAAACCTTTATTGTGCGTCAGAAGTATACAGGTACGGGCCCACAACCATTCCGGCCGGCCTCGAAATCGATTAGTGCACGAAAAAACAGGAGTAAAACAGCCCAGCAGTCACAGAGATGAAAAACAGCAACCAAAGCATGACGTATGAGAAAAGGGACCGCTGGGTTCAGGACAAATTAGGTTAATTTAAAAAAGTTTTTAGATGAAGAGGATCAGGCGCTTTCAATCCAACAGAAGCACATGGCGGGCAAGGATCACAGCAAATTATCAACAAAACGAAGGGTGACAATCGAAAAATCAGCATAAAAAGATAGAGGTATCAGGATGCGAGCACTTATTCACAGTATCTATCGGTCATCGCCCGCCCCATGGACGTGGAACATCCTAACCAATGGTAGTAATAAGACTAACAACAGAAACAAGTAGCAACGCTACACCTAGCACCATATTGACCCAAGAGAAGAAGGAAAAAGTAAAAAGAACCAAGAAAGAGAGGAGAAAAATAAGGCCCATAGAAACGTAAATGAAACAAAAAGCCCCACCCCCCAACCCCCCACCCTACACGCATGCTGAGGCTACGGCCTACCCCCCCCTAGCAGTGTGTCTGTCGCCCAATAAACCAAAACCCGAAATTTAGAGTAAGAAAAGGGAAAAAAAGGAAAGAAAAAGAGTTAATATAACACCGGAGGAGGGCAAACCCAACAGGCTCCCGGACTCCCCTGCCATTAGTGTAATCGCCACCCCAAAAGAAACAATTAACTACTACAGTCTCTTAGTACATGAATAATGGGGGCGAAGCATCACGTAGTACGCCATTAAGCAGGTCGTAGGGAATCGCCAGTCCGCTACCCCTCCAGCCCCACAGACACTAAACATTAGCGGAGCATACTTAGCCCTGGCCCTTTTTTGTAAGTCCCCCGTGCCATGCCCTCAAAGGAGATGCCATCTCCGCAGACAAAGGAAGACAAAATGTCCACGCCCGGCCAGGGCGTAACTCGCCATCACAAAATGGACGCCGCCGGCCACGGACCGAGACTCCTCCATTGTAGCCGATTACTACCAGTTCCAAGTCCGAAAAAGCATACCACCGCAAAGATACAGGGGCGAGGGAAGAGGCGGTAGTCACAGGAGGCAACAGTAGCTGAACCAGAGTCTGAGTCATCAGCGGTGTTGTAGCGGACGGGGCCACCGTCAAATGTTGGGAAAGGCATCCTCCATAACAATGGAGACATGTAGGCAATCCGTCCCAGACACGCACACTATCCGGGATCGTCCATTCCCCTCCGCACCTAGGCAAAACCACAGGATCCTCCTCAAACATAGGCGGGGGCAATTCCTCGCGAATCTGGGGAGCATCCGAACACAGTTGCCCCAGTGTGATCGAAATATCGTCAAGCCTTCCACCAAGCGCCCGGTAGCCATCTCTCCAAGCAGACTGAAAGTCATTCAGAGCGGCAAGGACGTCGCGGCCAGACAGCACAGGCTGGGGCCCCCACATCGAAGAGCCACTCAGCGCCTCACACACGCCCTCACCCATCACTTCAGCGGACAAGGTGCAATGCCCCATCTCATACAGGCACCAGTCTGGCGTTACCAGCTGAACAGGAGAACAAAGGCTGGGCTGGGAGAAGACCGGTCCGGGCAGACTGTTGCAGGAGTATCAAGGGCTTACAAAATGTGGACCCAAAAAGCAATCAGTGGCAGTGGCCATCTCCTTTCTATCGCAACCACCGGCTTAAGTACGGGGGCGGCCAAGGATAACCGGGCAGGGCAGTAAACAAAGCCAAAAGGCTCATCCATCGAACTCCGCAGCCACCGAGCCACCCTGCCGAGGACGTACTCCAGCCGCCCCATGCGACAGCCGGGCACCCACAGAGAGGACCGCTCCGGAGTTGCTGCTTCCCGGTGGGCCGACTCCGCCCAGGTCCTGCCGGACGCCGCCGATGAGTCAGTGCCCGGCCATGTTTAGCCGTCTAGGGCTCGGCTCAGGGTCGTACAAGGCAATCGGTGAACTCCACCAAAATGTCAGTCTGCGAGGCCGGAGGAGACACCGGAACCGCGCATTCAGCCTCTGCGCGCATTCACCTTCACCCCGCTGCCATTCAATGCCGAAATCGTGCTCAGGATCGTCGTGCGGGGCTCAAAGGTACACGGAGCCGGGAGCTTACACGTCCGTGCTGATCGCCATCTTGGCTCCTCCTCTCAAATGCGATTTTATTAAAGACAAGGAGGCTTGCATTACCCCACCCTCGCTTCAAATTGGGAGGGAATGGTTGAAATCTGTAAGCTGAGGAAAAGCATTGGGGAAAATCTTTTGAAATGCCATAATATGGCCGGATGAGAATTTTTGTAACAATGAAATGTAACGTTTGGATAAGACATATTTGCATTTTTTACTGGTCGATTTGCTTTATTGCAGTTACTTAAAGAGCAGTTTTGGATTAGAAGTAAGGAAGGCAGACTGGATAAACCAAGTGCAGCGGCAGAAGATGGAATGTTACAGGGTTTTATAGACTGAATGTTCTTGTTATGACATACAATATTCTAAAAGGGAATTTTGACTCATTTGATGCATGGAAGTAGTAAATAAAAAGTTAATGCATATTGCTAGCCTCCTAGTCTTTAATAAAATCACGATTCTCCACCCACTTAAGCTACAAGAATCGGCATTCTCTTGGCCAAGCTACCAGTGTCTATAAAATAAACTAGCCAAGCTTCCACTTTGAGCAAATTTGTGGCAATCAGTTCAAATGGTTTATATTGCAATCGTTTTCTGGATGCGGTGTTCTAACAAAAGGAACGCATAGAGAATCTCTTGAAAATTCACAACTATCAACACTGCTTTAGATGCAGATTGCCAAATAAGATCTGAAATAGTCTGTGTCAATACTAGGTTAAGTGAAGTGGGACACACAAGAAAATATAAACCAGGCATTATGACTAGTAGATAAAAAAAAAACAATAGCGTATAGACAAAAAGGTGAACCCCTAGAATTAGCTGTGGTCCTAGTGAGAGAATAATGTGCAGAGAAATAAACCCTTCCAACTCCAGGAGAAGGATATGCCTTAAGGAATAGGGGTTGCAATCTTATCAAAGAATTTAACTGCCTTCATATGCCTACTTACATGTGAATCTGATTAATTAAGTGTGAGACGGTCTCACATCGGATTAGGATGGCTACAAGTGAGTTGTTCCATTCACCTTCAATGTATCGAACAAAGATGCCTGTCCGAATATTTGAGACGCTATCCAGATATACGTCTGAGTCATCTAATACTTAAGGGTCCATAATTAAATTTCTGCTTCAAGGAAACATACAGGCATACATCACAGTTCATGGACTTAACACATTTGAATGTTGGTGTTTGAGGATCAAACCCTCTCGCCTCCTGGGAGACAGACCACAGAAAGGCCTTAGAAGCAAAAGTGATGACACTCGGTTCCAGGAGATTTACACGGAGCTGGGCTGCTGACAGTACCAATTAAGATACAAATCCAACCAGTGTAAGAATAGAGATCTGATCAGGCTACAAATCAAGCTCCAGGCTTCAAAAGGACAAAAGAAACAGTCTGGTGTTTCATAGGCATGGTTGTGCTTGGTCTGTCCGGACTCGAACTACCTTGCTGATCAGGTGATGTAGGAACTATTTCAATGCTAGGTGAACAGCTTGACGCTCTAGGTAGTTGATGTGGAGAGTCTGGTGCATGGAATCCCAAAGGCTCTGACCTGTGAGGTCCTTCAAGTGTGCACCCCAGCCTGTGAGGGATACATTCATTGTCAAAGCGATGTGGGGAACAGGGTCTATAAAAGGGCATTCCTTTAACAGTGCAGAGTTCGGCTGTTTTTCAACACTAGATCTTGTAACTAACCTTGTGACTGAGACCACTGTTGGGCAACACATTCCTGTAACAGAAGCATGTGAAAACGAGCATGAGGTACTATAGTAATGCAGAAAGCCATAATGTCTAGGAAAAGCATGACTTCCCTTACTGTGAGCTGTTGATTGATTTCAAAACAGTATATCAATGTTTGCAAATTTTGAATTTTTGCGGTAGTGGGATAAGCTAATCCTAGTTGTGTGCAAGATTGCACCGCAATATTGCGCAATTTGTTGAGGTTGAAGGTGAGATTTGGCTATACTGACATTGAGGCCTAATTGATTAAGTAGATCTATGGTAGTTAGTGTGTGTTGCTGGCATAGATGATGAGGAGTAATGGCTTTGATGAGCCAGACGTCCAGATAAGGGAATACATGGATTGTTCTGTCTGCGCAGATGTGCTGCTACTACTGCTGGGCACTTAGTGAACACCTGAGGTGCAGTAGTGACCCCAAAGGGTAGGACTCTGTATTGGTAGTTTTTTCCTGCTATCATAAATCTTAGATATTAGCAATGTGCTGGGTGTATTGGAATGTGGAAATAGGCATCCTTTAAATCGAGGGCCGCAAGAAAGTCGCCTTCTTGGAGGACTGGGATCACATCTTGGAGTATGACCATATGAAAGTGATCTGACAGGATGTAGTGGTTTAGAGGCCTCATAGGCTGAGAAGATTCATCCTTTTTGGGGATTAGATAGTACAGGGAGTATACTCCTGACCCTTGATGGTGTAGATGGACGTGTTCTATAGCTCCTTTAAGAAGAGCTTGAACTTCCTATTTGAGCAGTGTTTGATGTTCCTGTGATAACCTGTGGTTGCAAGATGGGACGTGGGGGGGTGTGGTAATGAGCTTCAGACAATAGCCATATTGGATAATGTCCAACACCCACTGGTGATATGCTACTGAATGCCAAGTGGGTAGAAAGTTTTGGAAGCGACCCCAACAGGTGTTGCATAGGCGAGGGAAGTCACTGTTTAGTGGTGGGTGTTACCCCGCGTGGGGAAGCACCTTTGCTCCTGTTGCAGCATCTATAGTAAACTCTGGAGGAGGAATATTGATTTTGGCTATGTTGGTAGGAGGTGAGGGCTTTTAAAGTAGTTGTTGTGGATCACCCACAACAGCTGGGGTGGGAAAAGGAGCCCGGAGGTGTAGGTGTTTGAAGGGCCCCCTAGGATTTCACTGCGTCTTTTTTATTTTCTCCAGGGCCTCGTCAACTTGGGCCCGAAGAGATGTTCCGTATCAAAGGGTACGTTTAGGAGGTTTTGTTGTACCTCTGCTTGAAGCCTGAAATAAGCAGCCAAGCATGGTGATGGAGCAGGATGCTTGGGTTAATACCTCTTCTTGCGATGTCGCCAGAGTCTAAGGTACAATGTATGGAGGTGTCTGATATAAGTTTGCCATCTGTGACAAGTTCCTGTCCTTTTTCTGTGCTGATCTGGTAGATGCTGGAGGAGCTCCTCCATTTCGTCCCAATGAACATGGTCATTTCTGGCAAGCAAACAAATTGAGGTGGCAATACGTCAATGGGTTTGCAGATTGGTTCGCAAACACTATTCCCCGCAGCGTTGATGGGATTATATATATATATATATATTTTTTTTTTTTAATCAACCCTGAACGACTTTATATTTTAGCCATAACAGGGTCTTTGAAAATGTTTTACATTTGGCGTAACATGCCCTTTAACATAGGTAAGTAATAGGTGCCCCTATGTGTGGAGGACAGTGTTTTGAAAAGGAAGAACAAATGGTACTTACCTGTAATCTGAGGTTCTCCAGTTTTGGTGTCTTTCATAGATTCACATGCCTGAATCATTCCCCCGTCTGAGTGGGAGTCCCACGGTACATAAAAAAGCAATAAATATGCCATAAAAACCAAAAAAACTTGGTAACAAGAAACCAGGAAGTAAAGTAGCCTAAACTACTAAGAAAAAGTTCCACATGTATAATGACTATCCTAGTCATTATACATGGCCCAAACTACAGCCAATCAGGCGACAGCACCCACCAGAAAGTTCTCCTCAGAGACTCAGGGTCTCAGATTTTCTCGCACAGGAGTGCAAATAGGAGATAAGAGCATAAAGTAGCCTCTGAGGGGAGGTGAGCGGGTTGCATGTGAATTTATAAAAGACACCAATACTGGAGAACCACAGATTACAGGTAAATAACTTTTGTTCTTCTCCAGTATTGGGGTGTCTTTCATAGATTCACATGCCTGAATCAGAGTAGTTAGCAGTATCCCAATAATGCTTGGAAGACGCTATTTGCAATTGTATCTGCTTATAGCAAGCATCTGCAGTCACATAATAGAAATGCTATATATATATATATATATATATATATATATATAACAAAATCGCAATCATCTGAACAGGCACTGAATATAGGCAAAATAATAAGCGTCTGAAGAGCAGTAAAGTGGAGGAGGGAAACAGAGGCTCGGCTTATCTGAAAAGATTGCGGAGAACCGCTTGCCCCACTGAAGAATCAGCATTGCTGGCAGCTTCCAAACAGTAATGCTTGGTGAAAGTATGTCTGCTGGACCAAGTTGCTGCTCTCCTGAAGAGGGACACCAGCAAAAAGAGCAGTCGAGGAGGATACAGCCCTCGTAGAGTGTGCTCTTGAAGTAGTCAGTAAAGGTCTTCCAGCTTGCAGATGGCAAAAGTCAATAGCGGCAGAAATCCATCTAGCTATGGTTTGTTTAGACACGGCTTGTCCTTGCCGTATCTTTCCATAGGCAATAAAAAGTTGATCAGATTTGCGAATGGCAGAGGTCCTTTGTAAATAGAATTTTAAACATCTTCTGATGTCCAGGGTATGCAATGCCCTCTCCGCAGGGGATTGTGGATTAGGAAAAAACATCTTTAAGATGACTGGTTTGTTCAGATGAAAATCCGAAAGCACTTTAGGCATAAATTTTGGGTTTGTACGCAGCATCACAGAATTGGACGTGAATTGTAAGAAAGGTGAATTGACGGTGAACGCTTGAACATCACTGACTCTTCTAGATGAAGTCAATGCTAGCAAAAGAGAAACCATACAGGTTAGAAATTTAAGATCCACCCTGTGAATTGGTTCAAATGGGTGACCCAAGAGCTGCGCTAATACTATATTAAGATGCCATGATGGAGGCGGACGACGTAGAAGAGGAAACATTCTGAATAGTCCCTTGAAAAACTGTTGGATTATCCTTGAAGAATAAAGAGAAATGGATCCTTCCTGACGGTACCTTGAAATGGCTGCCAAAATGACCTTTAACGTTGCATGAGACAAGCCTGATCTCGCTAAGTGCAAGAAAAAAGGTAATATCTGTTCCGGTGTTGCGCGAAATGGGTGAACCCCCGCAGATTGACACCACATGCATACATTTTCCATTTAAGTTTGTATGTCTTCATTGTAGCAGTGCTTGCGCGTTAGCTAGTACCTCCTTACAATTCGCAGAGATATTTAGATGGGCGAATTCACGGTGCTCAGGGGCCAAGCCGCTAACTTCAGAGAAGTCGGATCCGGATGGCAGATTTGACCACTCTGAATGGAGAGGCGATTCGGTATTGGTCGAAACTGTATTGGATCGCACCCTGACAGGAGAAGATGTTCGGTGAACCAGTATTGGCGAGGCAACTTGGGAGCGATGAGAATCAAGCGACACGGTTCCTTCTTCATCTTCCGGAGAACTCTGGGAACCAACGGTATCGGAGGAAAGGCGTAAGCATAAATTTGAGACCAGTTGATCGAAAACGCATTCCCCTGAGAATCTCCGTGGGGAAGCCAGCTTGCGAAGAATAGGCATTTGCTGTTCTTCTTGGTCGCAAAGAGGTCCAGAGCGGGATGATCCCACTGTTGGAAGATCCGCTCCACCGTTGGCTGACGCAGTTCCTATTCGTGTGTAGACACAGTTGACCTGCTGAGGGTGTCCGCTAGAACATTTGAAACTCCCAGCACGTGAACAGCCAAGAGATTGATCCTGTGTCGGATTGCCCAAGCCCAGATCTCTTGGGCTTCCTGAGATAGAAGAACCGACCTCGTTCCTCCCTGTTTGTTTAAGTAATGCATACTTGTAGTATTGTCCGTGCGAACCAATACTGTGGCCCCTTGAATGATTGTACGAAAGGACTTGAGGGCTAGGAAGATGGCTCTTCGTTCTAGCAGATTGATGTGCCATGCCTTTTCTTGAGGGCTCCATTTTGCGCTTACTTTTAGACCTTGAAGATGTGCTCTCCAACCCTCGAGGGATGCGTCTGTGGTGATTGTGTAATTTGGAGCCTCTTGAAGGAACGCACACCCCTTCTTCAAATTTCTTTCTTGGACCCACCAGAGAAAGGCGTCTCGCATCAGAGGGTTGATCCGAATGAGATCTTCGAATGAACCGGAGACTTGTAACCATTGCAGGCTGAGTTTCTCCTGAAGGGGCCTCCTTCTGAGGCCGCAATTTGGTATCAACGGGATGCAAGAAGAAACCATTCCCAGAAAGGACTTCAACTGTCGGATTGAAACTGACCTTTTTGATAGTAATATCTGAGCCATGTTTTGGATTCCTTTCGTTCGATATGAAAGCTTGAACCAGTTGTGTGTCCAAGGTTGCTCCTACGAACGTTTGTCTTTGGGAAGGAACAAGGTGTGACGTGCTGAGATTGATAGAAAGACCCAGCGATTGGAAGAGAGACAGACATCGTTGGACATGGATGTTTGTGTCTGAGAAAGAATTGACCTTGATAAAGCAATCGTCCAGGTAGGGAAATATTTGAATCCCCTCCAGCCGGAGGTGCGCTGTTACTGGAGCTAGGACCTTTGTAAACACTCTGGGTGCCGGTCGCAGCGCAAAGGGAAGGACCTTGAACTGAAAATCCCTGCCAGCCACTCTGAAATGCAGGAACCTCCTGTGACTGGGTAAAATTGGAATGTGGAAGTATGCATCCTGAAGGTCCAGGGTGGCCATGTGATCCCATGCCGACAGAAGATGAAGTATTTCTTGAAGCGATAACATCCGAAACAATAATTTCTTCAAATACTTGTTGAGGGAACGAAGGTCTAGTATTGGACGCCATTCTCCGGATTTCTTACTTATTAGAAAGAACCGTGAATAGAATCCTGTTCCTCTCTGTCCTTGAGGGACCTTTTCGATCGCTCCCTTCTTTAACATCAAATTTATCTGGGAAAACAACTCTTTGAGATGAGGTGGAGGAGGGCCTTTTGGAGGGAAATTTGGAGGAAACGTTTCGAATTCGAGGGCATGGCCCTTGGCCACGATGTCTAGGACCCACCTGTCCGATGTTATTGAGGACCAGTTGGAATACAATTTTGAGATTCTTCCTCCAACTTTTACATGGGACTGCGGCAGTAGCGGTGGAAGGTGATGGCACTCATTGTCTTTTATTGGAATCCTTTCCGCGGTAGAACTTTTTTTCTTGTTCTGGGAATAAGATGTTGTGCGCTGGGCATAAGATTGGTAACGTTGCAACTGGTAGCGCTGATTCCCTTAATAAGATCCGTAGGAAGATTGTTAGTTATAACTTCTATTAGAGGACTATCCACATCCTCTCGCACCCTGAAATGGCGGCTTCCGAAACTGCAAGGTGCCAAGAGATCTGGCTGTTTCAGTGTCCTTTTTAATGGTTTGTAAGGCTTCTTCCACATGTGGGCCAAACAAAAACTCCTCATCAAAGGGCATGTCCAGAATCTTAGCTTGCACCTCCTGACGAAACGAAGTAGCCTTTAACCAGCCTTGTCGGCGTAGGACAGCAGCCCCCGCCAGCTGTCTGAATCCAGTAGAAGCCACATCCACTGCAGAGCCTATAATCTCCGCCGAGCTCCGTTCTTCCTCTTGCAGTATCTTCAGAGCTTCAGATTTTGAAGACTCTGGAGGCATGTCTATGTACGGTGAGATATCCAACCACATTTGTCGGTCGTACCGACCCAGAATGGCTAATGAATTGGCCGCATGCACCGTTGTTGCTGCCATTGAGAGACTCGTTTTCCAATTGAGTCTAGACGCCTGGCGTCTCTATCAGGTGGGGCAGTGATCGGGGATGATGGATTTCTAGCCCGTTTTTGGGCAGCTTGCACGATTACAGAATCTGCCTTTGGGTGTCTTATAAGGCAAGCTGGAGATTTGTCAGGCGCTTTATACTTTTTGTCTAGACGTGGCAAGACTGGAGGAAGAGATGCAGGATTCGACATCACCTTTAGACCCTCCTTCCATATGAACTCTATAATTGGAATCGTCCGTACCGGTTTCCTTGGCTAGTCCTTAAAGTCATAGAGGAAACATTCCTCTTTCTTAGTTTCCATAGGAATATGGAAGAATTGGGTTTCCCTTTCCATCAGAAGGTGAAAACCTCCAATGTCCACAGGAGGTGAATCGGAGGTGAAGGACAAGGTGTCTGGATTTGATATTCATCCCACTCCGACAACAAAGATCGGTCATCTACTTCGCCTTCCTCTCTCTCTTCATCTTCTGATGATTGTTCTTCCGCAGGATGTTGGGAAGTCACTGGCGAAAGAGGTCTTGGAGGCCTGAATTCCAATGTAGAGGCCTGCGCCACAGGTGTAGGAGGCACAGAATCCGCTGATTCTGATGGTGGAAACCAACGGTAATAATCATCTAGCATATGTTGAAGATTTGTAACAATGCTATAGGCATTTGAGCTGTCGGAATACTAGTAGTGGGTGATGCCACATGTTCAGGTGAAGGCTGATCATCCTGATCTTCCTCTTGGTATTTAATGAGTAGTTCTGAAGGACTTGTAGCTGCTCCAAACCTACCATCCAAATCAGAATCTTCCTCAATGTCTTCTGAGTCCAACAATTTGTCAGGGACCTGTAGAGGTACCTTTTGAGGAGACAGGCGCAGTGGAGACAAAGGTTCCAGCCCAGAACCACGCCTTTGTAGCAGAGAAGGCTTCACCGTAGACGTTAAGGCCGTAGATGGTGACCAAACCTGAAGTTCTGTACATGTGGACAATTTTTGCGTTGACGAAGGAGCCGTCGACGGTCTCGTCGACAGAGGCATAAGTGCTGAAGATGATAACGTCGATGAGGGCATGGTCGTCGATAAAGTTGTCTTCAACGACTAGGAGGGCTTCGTCGACGGTGTAGTCTTCGTCGGCGATCTGGCCGTCAATGATGCAGTTCTCGTCGATGAGCTCGTCGACGATTCGGAAGCCGTCGACGATGGAGTGGTCATCGACGGGGCCGTCAACAATGAAGCCGTCAACGAACTCTTCTTGGTCTTTGTCGTCGACAGTGCGCCGACGACAGGAGCAGATGTAGATTCTCTCGTCGACGATATAGATTTTACTGAGACATAGACCAGCGTCGACGCAGTTAACGCCGACATCTCAATTTTAGGAAATGAAAGTTACCGTCGATGGAGATGTTGCATCAATGGAAATCTTAGTCGACGATGGGGTCTTCTTCTGAGCTAGAATCTCCTCAGAAGTTGGTTGAGGTGGCAAATTCTTGACCGATCTTCTCGGGTGCGTGTAAGGCAAACATTTGCTCTTGACAGGAGGAGTAGCCTTAGAAGTGGAAGGCCTCTCTGACTCCTTAGAAAGTTGCTGTTTCTTCGCAACCTTGGCCCCAGGAGAAGATAACACCTCCTCAGCAGCTCTCTTCCTAGAGACCACAGGTGACCCAGAGGCAATACTGCCTACCTCAGACACTGGATTGTCCTGATCCTTGACCTTCTGTAGCCACAGAAGTAAGCGGCCCTCTCTGTCCCTGAGGGTCTTTTGAGGGCAGGCCCTGCATATCTTGCAGTCCTTCACCTGATGATCTGGGTACAGGCAGTAGATGCATTTCTTGTGGGGATCTTCTTTGAAAAGCCGGAGCTTACCACAATATTCACAAGGCCTGAATAATGATTTCTTAGAAGAAGACATCTTAAAACCAAGAAATCTTGAAGAACTGTGAAGAAGTGAGCAGAGCTCAGGGAGACTCCATTCACACGGCGTGCAGTAGAAAATCTGAGAGAGCCTGAGCCTCTGAGGAGAACTTTCTGGTGGGTGCTGTCGCCTGATTGGCTGTAGTTTGGGCCATGTATAATGACTATGATAGTCATGCATGTGGAACTTTTTCTTAGTAGCTTGGGCTTCCCGGTTTCTTTTTACCAAGGTTTTTTGGTTGTTATGGCATATTTATTGCTTTTTTATGTACTGTGAGACTCCCACTCCGACGGGGAATGATTCAGGCATGTGAATCTATGAAAGACACCCCAATACTGTAGAAATCTAATTCTAGTTTTTTTTTTGTGGAGCTGCATGTCACAGAAAGTAGAAGCCCTCCCCTGGAGGATCGATATTGTAGGCGTCACAGGGTTATCTTATGGTGGTGTCCCAAAAGTGTCATCTCCTGCATCTCAACCACCTGTATCATTCCCAAAGGTTTCCTGAGGTGAAATGTCTAGGGGATTTTAAAAAGACTCTGGTGGAGATGGAGAGTGTGGTGGTGGTAGAGGTGGTGGAAGAGACAAAGGCTAGTTGATTTGTCCATTTTCTTCCTCTTCCGTAGAGTAGGCGCATCAAGTGCCTTCTGAAAAGACCGCAGTCTTGTACTACTGTATCTGGAGTTGAATGTTTTCGAATATCTATCGCCCATTACTTCAATTAGTTGTTTTCACTTGATATCCGGGTTGCTCCACCTGTTTGGTGGAATTTGTGCTGAAAAGAAAAAGTCATTTTTCGACACTTTGAATTGGGAGCCATTGTGCTGGGGAGAATTCGACCCAGTGGTTGTTTAAATCAGCTGTGTGATTTGCACTGTATTATTAAAGTGTGTTCAAATTAGATAACAGCCAAGCTGCAATTGGGGTATTGTTTGCGCCTTTGACCTACTGTGGAAAGACTTTGTCCTTTTCTATCTTGGCGTGGATGGCACTGTGCTAATCCTATGCTTTGATAGAAAAACAGACATTTGAGGTGAGTGTCACTGGTGTTTTGAGTGCTCTAACAGGAGCTGCTTTCCTCCTAAACTTGAGAGCTACACAGAGTTCTCTTTCTTTTTTGCATAATTTATGCGTCACTCTATGCCTGGAAGGGTTTTGTTTGGACTTATACTGGGTGCTCCCTTGTGTCTGGACAAAGCTTTACCTGTCTGAGGAGCTCTAATTAGAGCGAAACACTGTCAGGGGTTGCTTTTACTCATTTCAGGTTGGCTTGAGTTGGTATTTAACCAATTCAAAGCTGTAATATTGTGCCTGGAGTGATAAATGGCTTTCGTCATTTTACAGCTCAGCAAGGACAGCACTATGATCGTCCTATGCTTAAAGACTTTGCTGTAGAAATGGCTAAAGACTTTGGGGCATATTATCAAGACAGGCAATAAAATTATCGCAGTTTTAGCGGCAGAAAACTGCAGCTAAAACGGCGATAATGGGCTTGATAATATGCTCTATGGAATTCCAATTGAAGCCCATTGTTAAATGCAAAGAACATCTAACATTCAATTGGAATTCCATAGAGCATATTATCAAGCCCATTATCGCCGTTTTAGCGGCAGTTTTCTGCCGCAAAAACGGCGATAATTTTATCGCCTGTCTTGATAATATGCCCCTTTGTCCTTTTCTATCTCGGCGTGGATGGCACTGTGCTAATCCTATGCTTAAAGACTTTGATAGAAAAACAGACATTTGAGGTGAGCAGATCTAGAGTGTCGCTGGTGTTGAGTGCTCTAACAGGAGCTGCTTTCCACCTAAACTTGAGAACTACCCAGAGTTCTCTATTTCTTTTTGCATAATTTATGCGTCACTCTATGCATCAAAGGGTTTTGTTTTGATTATATATATAAATATATATATTCAAATGGCAGCTTATTATGCTGTATAGTTTCTATCAGCTCTTTCTGATGTTGATGCAACTTGCGTTGTCAACTTGGGTGAAAAACTATTTTGTGGTTTTTGTTGAATAGGCTTTTCTTGTCCAAATCATACTCGATAGAATTTGTAGGCGACTAATAACGCGAAAAATATTTGAAATGAGGCCCATGGCCAGATTATGAAATGTCCAGATATGACCCTTTTACCTGTAGTTTTATTATATTGTTCCATATCCAGGACCACACTGACTATTGTTACAACTGGTCCGATATCGATGTGGATAAGGTATGCCAATTTGTTTGATGAAATACTGAACTGAAGCTTGCCAATATCCATCTGGGAAATCAACGGGATTACAGTTTAAAAATTTTTGACAGTTCATTCAAACCTGAAAAGGCTGTATTGAACTTCACTATGAGCATCGCCTCTCTTTTTACCAGTTTTGAGTCTAGATCACCACCTCTTCCATCATTTTCGACCTTTGAAATTACTGTCCATATCATCTCAGTCTCTTTGTGATTTTTTTCTTTCCAATGGTTAACCAGAGGGGTGTTTGCAACATTATTTTTTATTCTTGATTTATGTTGTTGTATCCTCACCCGTACCTCTTGGTTAGTTTTGCCAATATATAGGAGATTGCATGGGCATAAGATTCCATAAACCACATGACGGGTTTTACAATTGGAAAATACTTCGTGTTTCCAGTTCATTTGATTGTATGTGAAAACTTTTCCTTCCTGTGTTGAATCACAACATGAACAATTGCCACATTTATGGCGACCTTGAATTGGGGGCAAACGTAACATGGTACGCAGGTCCGGATTCTTTGCTTGTGGTAACGCTGCTCTCACTAAGTGATTGGAGATGCTATAGTTTTTTTTTAATGCAAAAAGTGGTTCATTCTGGAAAGATGGATCCAAATTTTTCAACAGGTGCCAGTTCCGTTTGACCAATTTTTTCAACGTATTTGAATTGGGACAAAAGGTGGATACAAATACCATTCTTTCCGTTTCCTTTTTTGGTCTTTTTTCTAGCAGACATTCCCTAGGTGTCCACCATGCTCTTTCTAATGATTTCTTGAGCAATTTCTTTGGATATCCACGTTGTTTTAGATTGGAAGTAAGATTTTCTGCAAGTCGTAAATATTCCTCTTTCTCCGTACAATTGCGACGAATACGAAGGCACTGCCCATAGGGCAAGTTGTCCTTGAGGCTGCGTGGGTGGTTACTTCCAAAATGCAAAGCTTTATTTCGATCAGTCGGTTTCTTGTACAGAGTTGTCACTAAACCACCACTGGAGGGATAAACCTCCACGTCCAAAAATGGAATTTTGTCTCTTGAGTGATCCAAGCTGAATTTGATCGATGGCATTCTGTTGTTTATCGATTCGTGAAAGTTTCTTAGATTCTCTTCTGACCCAATCCACACAAAGAAGATGTCTATGAAACGATACCAATGTGTTATCCATTGTGCGAAGGGATTGTTGTTGTAGACAAATGTTTCTTCATATTTAGCCATAAAAAGGATAGCCAGTTCAGGGGCAAAAGGCCTCCTACTTGAAAGAAAAATTCTCCATTGAAATTGAAGTAATTTTTCTTGAGGGCAAATTCTGCCAGTTTTTTTATAAATAAAGTTGGTACCCTGTGTGGTCTCTCCCGCTCGTCAAGATATATTTCGAGGATATTAATGCCTTCATCCTGGGGTATTTGCGTGTAAAGGGACGTAATGTCCATGGTAACCATGAGATGAGCATTTTTGTCAAACTCAATAGTGGAAAGTTTATTTATAAAATCGGTTGTGTCCTGTATGAAAGATCTAACCTGGTGGAGAAAAGGCTTTAGAAAATAATCCACAAATTTGGAAATCGGTTCTAGTAGAGATACGCAGCCTGAAACTATAGGGCGGCCAGGAGGTGAAGTTGCATTCTTATGTATTTTTGGCAATACATATAATAGAGATATTCTCGGATGTTTGGTTTTTAGAAATTCCAACTCCTTTTTTCCTAGGAACCCCTGTTCGAAACTTGCATCAAGGAGAGCAAACAGTTCATTTTTTAAGTCAGATGTTGGATCTTTTTAAATTTTTCGATAACATGTCACGTCATCCAATTGTCTCCTAACCTCTTGTATGTATAATTCTTTGTCCCAGACGACTATTGACCCGCCTTTATCGGCCTGCTTTATAATGACCGAAGTGTCTGCTTTTAGATTGGTCAAGGCCACTGATTCTGCTTTTGAGATGTTATATTTGATCCATTTTTTTTTTCCATTTGGGTCACAGCAGATAATAGAGCGCGTTCGAATGTAATTATTTCTTTAGGGACTTTATTAGTTGGGGGACAGAATGTTGATTTGTTGCGTAATCCTGTTATCTCCAATGCAGGCTGGTAGATATTGTCGGCAAAAAATGATTTTAACCTCAATTTACGACAAAATTCAATCACTTCAGTTTTAAGTTTGATGAAGTCTGTGTGTTCCGTTCCGTTATATTTTTTGTAGACTGTGGTTTTAAGAACAATTCCAGTTTTCTCTCTGACGAGTGCGAGGTAGGTGAGGAAACTTGTAGTATTGGGCATAGGCAGCATAGTGGCAGTTACCCCAATATCCTAAAAGCAACCTTTGTTCTTCCATTACAGATATGGTCCTGATGAGAACTCCGAAATGACGGAAGTTCGAAACGCGTAGACTCTTTTGTTATAAGCCAAAATTAAAAATTAGCAATTGACATAGAAAAATTGTACATATATTTTTGCTATGAAACAAACATTGGCTTTTTGTTGTGAATATTGCAATTCCAGCATTTATCGAATCATTCATGTTTTGTTTTTGTTGTTTGTATTGGCTTGATTGATGAATGAATGTGGATTGAATGTTTAACCCCTTTAGAGCTTGTAAACAAACCTCCCCAGTGCTGCGCTGTCCATTATCCAGTGCTGAACTGGACGTCCAACGGTCGTGCGCAGCACTGGGGAGGTAGTGGCCGTGACGACCGTTGGCCGACGGCAGCAATTAAGGGGTTAATAGGATGCAATGTTTTGTAAATAAGTAAGGTTTTTTGATAAAATGTATATCATTTTTGTTGTGTACACCAGGTTTTAAAATTTGTAAAACAATTTGAAAAATTATTCATTCAAATAGAAGTGGTTAATCGGAAATCAAAAGAAATAAAAAAGTGAAATTAAAATCAACAAACATATTGTCTCAACCGTATGTTTGGACCAAACAAAAGTCTGATTCTCAAGTTAGCGGCATTGGCACTTATTTTCGTTTATTATATGCTTGTGGCAAGCTATGCCGGTGGGAGCCCATACTCAGTGTTTTTGTTTTCGTTGTCAATAAAAAAGGGCAAGTTTAACAGAATTGTCGGCAGTGTGGTTATCCTACCGCAACATAGAGTTCGAGTTCTATATGTATTAGCAAGAGATGCTGTCATAGTATAAATGTGTATCAAATTGAATTTGGATACACTAAAGATACTATTTAGACTGCACGTGTGGCGTACCCGTCACAGGACGGTAAAGGCCACCCCAATTAGAGACAGTACTGGTTAGAATATGGGGACGTTGGTAGCATATAATCTCGATTTGAGTAACGCGTTATACATGACAGTGACGTCAGAGATGGACACATAACACAGCAAAAGGAAAATGTGACATTGTGTAAATGTTGTCAGAATTCGTGCATGTAACCCAAGAGAGACATTGCGGGCAGCGTATCTGTCACAAGACGGTAAAGGCTACCTGGAGTGGAGGCAGTGTTGACATCCTTTTTGAACATCAATGTCCCAGGGTAGCCCATACAGGTATATTGTTGACTAGTAATTCATTAATTGAGCGTAGCTAGTTGTGAGAAAGAGCTATCGTTTTCATTCAGGCCGTTCTGGATGGAATCAAAATAAAACATCCATTTCAACTCTTGTGTATTTAAAATGTTGGTGATATTGCCTCCCAGTGGTCCGAGGGTTGCCTTTTCAAGAATCACCCATTTGAAACTGTCAGGGGGATGCGAGGCAGATTTGAAGTGTTCAACTAGAGGTGCGCCATGCACTTCACAACGAATACGGCTCATATTTTGAAGGATCCTCGCTTTGGCCTTCTATTGAGTCTGGCCAATGTAGATTTGATTACACGGACAAAGTATGGCGTAAATTATGTTGGACGTGTTGCAATTAGTGTGTGATTTTAGTTGCACTTTACGCTGATTATATTCAAATTCCTTTGTTTGCACCGTATTACTGCAGGCTTTGCATTGTCCACACTTAAAGTGGCCAACCACCGGTGGAAGATTCCACATGTTTGTGACAGTGGGTTCCTCCGTAAACTGTAGAAAGGATCTGACCACATGGTCCCTAACGCTTTTGGCTTTTCTGAAGGCATGTAATGGAGTCTCCTCTTGTCCAACATCATCTGCAATCAGTTTCCAGTGGTGGTTGACAATCCGTTTGATTGTGTTACTTTTGGTCGAAAATGTGGTAACACACACCAATCTTTTATCGTCATCCCCTGTTCTGTCCTTGGGAGTGACTAAATGCTCACAGGGATAGAACCAGGCCCGTTTCCTAGCTTTCTTGATGAGTCTCCTGGGATAGCCACGTTCTTGGAGACGGTTGGAGAGATCTTCAGGCTCGGCCATATAGTGTTCTTTGATTAAGCAGTTCCTCCGGATCCGTAGGAACTGCCCAAAGGGCAGGTTGTCCCTTAGCGCTCGCGGATGATGACTGTTGTATTGCAGGAGCGAGTTTCTCTCAGCCGGCTTGCAATATAATGTAGTTTGTAAAATGCCGGCATCTTCGTAGATGGTAATATCCAGGAAATCAATTTTCTTATTGTCTGAATGAATCGTAAATTTCAGATGTGGGGATTGTTGGTTCAACCAAGAATGGAAAGACCCAAGTTCCATCAAGTCGCCGTTCCGGAAGGTGTTCAAGACTACCCCATCCTCAAATGTTGACATGTATATGATGGCTACATCTGGAGCGAACGGAGCCCCCATGGCTACCGCCTTTGTATGGAAGAAAAACTGATTTTTGAATACGAAGAAGTTCTTGGTCATCGCTATCCTTAGTAGGGCTACAATGAATTGAGTGGGCACAGCCACAGGTGCCGGTTGCTGTTCTAGAGATCTAGTTATTACCGCAAGAGCCTGCTCCTGGGGAATACAGGTGTACAGCGAGACAACGTCGAATGTGGCCAAAATCTGTTTATTAGAATCAAATGGTAATCCTCCCACAATATTGATGGTGTGCATTGTGTCACGTAGGTATGTCTTGGTTGATTCTGCAAGTGGTTTCAGGAAGAAATCCACGTATCTTCCAAGTGGTTCAAGCATGGAACCACACCCGAGACAATGGGACGTCCAGGGGGGTCCACCATGCTCTTGTGTATTTTCGGTATGGTGTAGATCGTCGGTAACCTCGGATTCTTTTGGTTAAGATAGTTAAACTCATTTTCTGTGAGGAAACCCTGGTCAAGTCCTTCCCTTGTGATTTCCAGAATTTCAAGAGCAAGTGGTAGAGGGGGATCCGCCCTGAGTTGTTTATAGCTGGCCCCATCGTTGAGTTGCCTAAGCATCTCAAATTCATATTTAGAAATATCCTGGATCACGATGGCCCCACCCTTGTCGGCTGGTTTGATGAAGTTGTCATCAAACCAGCCGTACACCATACCGAAAATACACAAGAGCATGGTGCACCCCCAGGACGTCCCATTGTCTCGGGGTGTGGTTCCATGCTTGAACCACTTGGAAGATACGTGGATTTCTTCCTGAAACCACTTGCAGAATCAACGAAGACATACCTACGTGACACAATGCACACCATCAATATTGTGTAAGGATTACCATTTGATTCTAATAAACAGATTTTGGCCACATTCGACGTTGTCTCGCTGTACACCTGTATTCCCCAGGAGCAGGCTCTTGCAGTAATAACTAGATCTCTAGAACAGCAACCGGCACCTGTGGCTGTGCCCACTCAATTCATTGTAGCCCTACTAAGGATAGCGATGACCAAGAACAACTTCGTATTCAGAAATCAGTTTTTCCTCCAGACAAAGGGGGTAGCCATGGGGGCTCCGTTCGCTCCAGATGTAGCCAGCATATACATGTCAACATTTGAGGATGGGGTAGTCTTGAACACCTTCCATCCATTCAGAGACCATCTTGGTCTCTGGATGAGATACACTGAAGACATCCTACTCATCTGGAACGACGACTTGATGGAACTCGGGTCTTTCCATTCTTGGTTGAACCAACAATCCCCACATCTGAAATGTACGATTCATTCAGACAATAAGAAAATTGATTTCCTGGATATTACCATCTACGAAGATGCCGGCATTTTACAAACTACATTATATCGCAAGCCGGCTGAGAGAAACTCACTCCTGCAATACACCAGTCATCATCCGCAAGCGCTAAGGGACAACCTGCCCTTTGGGCAGTTCCTACGGATCCGGAGGAACTGCTCAATCAAAGAACACTATATGGCCGAGTCTGAAGATCTCTCCAACCGTCTCCAAGAACGTGGCTATCCCAGGAGACTCATCAAGAAAGCTAGGAAACGGGCCTGGTTCTATCCCCGTGAGCATTTACTCACTCCCAAGGACAGAACAGGGGATGACGATAAAAGATTGGTGTGTGTTACCACATTTTCGACCAAAAGTAACACAATCAAACTGATTGTCAACCACCACTGGAAATGACTGCAGATGATGTTGGACAAGAGGAGACTCCATTACATGCCTTCAGAAAAGCCAAAAGCGTTAGGGACCATGTGGTCAGATCCTTTCTACAGTTTACGGAGGAACCCACTGTGACGACCATGTGGAATCTTCCACCGGTGGTTGGCCACTTTAAGTGTGGACAATGCAAGGCCTGCAGTAATACGGTGCAAACAAAGGAATTTGAACATAATCAACGTAAAGTGCAACTAAAATCACACACTAATTGCAACACGTCCAACATAATTTACGCCATAGCTTGTCCGTGTAATCAAATCTACTTTGGCCAGACTCAACAGAAGGCCAAAGCGAGGATCCTTCAACATATGAGCCGTATTCGATGTGAAGTGCATGGCGCACCTCTAGTTGAACACTTCACAGCTGCCTCGCATCCCCCTGACAGTTTCAAATGGGTGATTCTTGAAAAGGCAACCCTCGGACCACGGGAGGCAATATCACCAACATTTTAAATACACAAGAGTTGAAATGGATGTTTTATTTTGATTCCATCCAGAACGGCCTGAATGAAAACGATAGCTCTTTCTCACAACTAGCTACGTTCAATTAATGAATTACTAGTCAACAATATACCTGTATGGGCTACCCTGGGACATTAATGTTCAAAAAGGATGTCAACACTGCCTCCACACCAGGTAGCCCAATGTCTCTCTTGGGTTACATGCACGAATTCTGACAAAATTTACACAATGTCACATTTTCCTTTTGCCGTGTTGTGTCCATCTCTGACGTCACTGTCATGTATAATGCGTTACTCAAATCGAGATTATATGCTACCAACGTCCCCATATTCTAACCAGTACTGTCTCTAATTGGGGTGGCCTTTACCGTCCTGTGACCGGTACGCCACACGTGCAGTCTAAATAGTATCTTTAGTGTATCCAAATTCAATTTGATACACATTTATACTATGACACATCTCTTGCTAATACATATAGAACTCGAACTCTGTTGCGGTAGGATAACTACACTGCCAACAATTCTGTTAAACTTGCCCATTTTTATTGACAGCCACAATTATGTATAGCTTACATAATTACTCTCCTTCCATTAATGTCCACATAATTCTATTATTATAAAATGTGCCCCTTGCATTTTGCAGCTCGATAATCAATAGCACGGCAGGCTGCTGACAAGTAAGGAGTTAGTCTTTCTTTGCTTTTTTTGTCCACCCGGACCGTCAGAGGTCACGTTGCCTTGACAATCCGTCTAACCAGGAAGCACCGATCGCCATTATTCAACACGAAGCGGCTTCGGGACGGATTGACTCTGTTCACGGTAAGCTTATGACCATCCTGGCACGGCCCATTTAGATATGGATTAAGCCCTCCTCTACAATGCCTTTCCTAATATTCCAGTCTTTACTTTCTAGACGGTGGATTTCTATGACCACTCGTCCACGCACGGCGGAACTTTTGCGAGTGACTGGACCCCTGGCGTAATTGAAACGCTTACATCGCATCATCCACTGTGAGTCCCCGTTTCTTGTCTTGCGATGTATTGCTCTTGTAGTTCACGTAAATGCAGTCCTCTCAGTAACGATTGGCTAATTTCCCTTGTATCTCGTAGATCTGTAGGACGCCATATACCAACATTGTATGTGAGTGCAATTTACATTACTTTCAATTATTGGATAGTTTTATTGTTAGGGTCATGACCAATATTCCATCCATTATAGGACCTTGAGAAAATCTTCCATTTGAGAGCGTCCTCAACCTCATCCATCTTGGAGACGAGCAACCCATGGTATGTCTCGTCTACCAATTTTTAGTGTGCTGAATCATTTTATCGTAATAAGAATCTTATTCATGCATTGTAACTTTCCAGTAAAATGCAGATTCCTTGTTCATTAAATAGGTTGCCTGCCCCAACCCCCGTCCTGATGAAGACCCCGATGCAAGGTTTCTACTAATACCTGCAAACAATAGAGGGTCGAAACGTCAACAGCCAATATGTTCTTTCAGCTCCCCCCCCCATGATTTGAACATTCATTGTAATATGTGGAGCATGATTAATTTGAATTGATGTATTGAACCTATGGTCTTTCGTTGTGTCCACGATTGGACTTTGATATATAGCACAGTGAGGCCGCTTTGCCGTTTTTTACATTGTCACCATCTATACCCACACTTCCTTGCACCTTATCACCCCCCCGCTCTCCCCCGGGGCACTATGAAATATCCGTGATTTTGTACTCAAATTTATGACAACTTGAATATACCTACGTTGTGAATAAATAACAATGCAGGCTAATTGAATTTTCTTTTATTATTACCGTATTTTGTGAAATTGTTTCTCCTTGCTGGGACCCCCCTTCTCAGTACTTATGCTACTATACTCAAGCATTTATTAATTTGAGATCCTAAAACACAGAAGGTATCACAAGTGACCTTTCTGTATCTCTGGTCTCCTATTCTTGAAGAACAAGTTACTTACCTTCAGTAACGCTTTTTCTGGTAGATACAGTATCTGCCTGTGGATTCCTCACCTTGTGAATATCCCCCTTGCGTCAGCAACGTTCGGAATTTTTCTTCGTAGCACGGCGACGTCATAGGAACGCGGCATCGCGCGCGACTCCGTCTGACGTCACCGACCCCTTATTAGGCCTACGTCGGCGTGATGACATCAGTTCCGCCCTTTTTTCCGTGCCTTCGAGGCACCCGGACGGACCGACCAATGACAGCAAATATACATATATACAGTGTACATAGTACATACAAATCAGAACAGCACACATAGTGTGAAGCAAAGGTATCAAAAACCCAATATATATATAAATATACATAAACTCAGGTATAGCAGAGTGGACAACGGGGAGGCGGGTGGGTCAGTGAGGAATCCACAGGCAGATACTGTATCTACCAGAAAAAGCGTTACCGAAGGTAAGTAACTTGTTCTTCTGATAGATACATCTGCCTTGTGGATTCCTCACCTTGTGAATAGAGTCCCACAGCAGTCCCCACTCCAGGAGGAGGGTGCCCACTCTGCTACACCAGGAAATCTTGGAGGACAGAACGCGCGAAGTGGCCGTCCCTCCTCACCTCAGTATCCAAGCAGTAGTGCTTCGCGAAAGTGTGGAGAGAGGCCCAAGTCGCAGCTCTGCAAATGTCCTCAACAGGTACACCTCTAGACAATGCAGAAGTAGCAGACCTTGCTCTGGTTGAATGCGCTCTTATACCCTCAGGAGGGTCCTTACCCGCTAGGGAGTAGCAAATCTTGATGCACAGGATTATCCACCTGGAAAGTGTGCGCTTGTGCACCGATCTGCCCTTCCGACAGCCAGCAAAACCAACAAACAGCTGGTCATCAATCCGGAAGTCTTTAGTCCTATCCAGATAAAAAGACACCGCCCTCTTAGGGTCCAGACGGTGCAGTCTCTCTTCCTCCTTAGAAGGGTGAGGGGGAGGAAAGAAGGTAGGAAGGGTAATGGACTGTCCTAGATGGAAGGGAGTTACCACCTTAGGCAGAAAAGCAGCCCTGGTCCTAAGAACCATTCGTTCAGCATGAATGATCAGGAATGGGGACTTAGAACTAAGAGCTTGAAGCTCACTCACCCTCCTTGCCGAGGTGATTGCTACTAAGAAGACCGTCTTGAAAGACAAAAGCCTCATGGGACACTTGTGTAAGGGTTCGAAGGGAGAACCCATCAAGAAAGACAAGACAAGATTCAAGTCCCACTGAGGCACGATAAATGGAGAAGGAGGGAACTTATTTGTGAGGCCCTTCAGAAACCTCAAAACCACTGGAGATTTAAAAAGAGACGGCTGGTCCGGCAAGCAGAGAACAGCCGATAACGCCGAAAGGTAACCTTTGACTGTGGCAACAGCAAAACCTTGCTGCGCCAAAGAGAGAGCAAACTGCAAAATATCAGACAGATGAGCCCTCAATGGGTCAACAGCCTTCTCCCTACACCAAACAATAAATTTAGACCATCTATACGAATAGATGGACTTGGTGGAGTCACGCCTGGCCAAAAGAATGACATCCACCACATCGTGAGGGAGAGAAAAAGAGTTCAGGTTGCCCCGTTCAATCTCCAGGCATGAAGGTGTAATGTGTGGGGGTGTAGAACCTGCCCCTCCATCTGAGAGAGGAGGTCTGCCCTGAGAGGGAGACGGAGCGGCAGGTGAGAGGAGAGGTGGAGTAGGTCCGTGTACCACACCCTTCTTGGCCAATCCGGGGCGACCAATATGACTTGGGCCCGGTCCTGGCGAATCTTCCTCAGAACCCGAGGAATCAAGGGTATGGGAGGAAACGCGTAAAGGAGTTGATTTCCCCAACTCAACTGAAATGCATCCCCCAAAGCTCCTTGCATCGGATACTGGAGACTGCAGAATGACGGACAGTGAGCATTCTCGCGAGTGGCGAACAGGTCCACCCAAGGAGTCCCCCACATCTGAAAGATGTCGTGAACAACCTCCGGGTGAAGCCTCCACTCGTGATCGGCAGAGAACTGCCGACTGAGAACGTCGCACAAGTTACTACTTGTGTAACGATATATCTGTAAGAGACATTAGTTAGTATTAGATTCCTTACCTTAGAATATCCCCAGGCGTCAGACTGGATCCAGAAATTTTTGCGTAGCAGTACCCTTGCGCATCGGTAGGCGTCGTCTGCAGCTCCGCGTCCGTCGTCGGCGCCGTGATGACGTCGGAGTACTTAGACGCTGCCTCCGCGTGCTGACGTCAGTTCTTAGACACAGCTTTTCCGCGCCAGAAACGCAGAGCCATGTTAAAAACCAACACTGGTGCCATTGAAACTAGGGCCCTGAAAGGGGGCAACCCTAACCCTAGATATTGGTTCCCAGAACGGGGAGGATAGGTGGGTCGGTAAGGAATCTAATACTAACTAATGTCTCTTACAGATATATCGTTACACAAGTAGTAACTTGTGCATCTGAAAGAGACACGTTAGTATTAGATTCCTTACCTTAGAATAGATACCCCAGCAATACCAACCCCGGTGGTGGGTCTGCGAACCAAAATCACACCAGAAAGTCCCGGAGGACGGAACGGCCAAAGAAGCCATCCCTCCGGACTTGGCTGTCCAGGCAATAGTGTCGTGCGAACATGTGCAGCGATGCCCACGTAGCTGCCTGACAGATGTCTTGTAAAGGGACTCCCCTGCCCAGGGCAGTGGTAGTCGCCGTGGCTCGGGTAGAATGAGCCCGCAATCCAGCAGGAGGCTCCTTCCTAGCCAAGGAGTAGCATGCCTGGATACACAGGATGATCCACCGGGAGATGGTCCTCTTGTGCACCGCTTTCCCCTTCTTCGCGCCCACGTAACCAACAAAGAGTTGGTCATTCACCCGGAACTGGCGTGTGCGATCCAAGTAGAATGAGAGCGCACGTTTTGGGTCCAGACGGTGGAGCCGCTCTTCCTCTTTAGAGGGATGCGGTGCCGGGAAGAAGGTTGGCAAGGTGATAGACTGCCCGATGTGGAAGGCCGTGACAACCTTGGGCAGGAAAGAAGGTTTGGTACGCAGCGCCACTTTGTCCGGATGGACGGAAAGGTGGAGTACAAGAAAGGGCCTGGAGCTCACTCACTCTCCTGGCAGAGGTGATGGCAACCAGGAAAGCAGTCTTCAAGGTAAGAAGGCGAAGAGGACAGTTGTGAAGTGGCTCAAAGGGAGCGCACATCAGAAAGGTAAGAACCAGGTTCAAGTCCCACTGAGGCATCACAAACGGAACAGGAGGAAACGTGTGTGTGTGAGGCCCTAAAGAAATCTATTAACAATAGGGGACTTGAACAAAGAAGGTTGATCAGGCAGCCTGAGAAAGGCTGAAAGGGCAGAAAGGTAGCCCTTGATAGTGCCCAGAGCAGAGCCCTGCTAGGCAAGAGAAAGAAGAAAGAGAAGGACTTCAGAAAGAGGGGCATTGAGGGGATCCACAGCCTTTGCTGTGCACCATGCCACAAATCTGTTCCACCTGCAGGCGTGTACCGACTTTGTGGAGGGACGCCTGGCTGCCAGAATAATGTTACAAACTTCAGGAGGCAAGTCAAATGGCCTCAACTGTCGCCGCTCAATCACCAAGCATGGAGGTGGAGACTGGACAGGTTCGGGTGGAGGACCGTCCCCTGCTGCTGCGACAGAAGGTTCTCCTGAAGAGGTAGACGAACCGGGGGATCGACTGACAGACTGCGTTGCTCTGGATACCAGTACCTTCGAACCCAGTCCGGGGCCACAAGGATGACTTGGGCCCGGTCGCGCTTGATCTTCTTCAGCACTCTGGGCAGAAGTGGTATAGGCGGAAAGGCGTACAACAGACCGCAACTCCACTCGCGACGCAAAGCGTCTCCGAGCGAGTGCCGCCTTGGAAATTCCAACGCGCAGAACTGATGACATTGCGCGTTCTCTTCGGTGGCGAATAGATCTAACCAAGGCTCTCCCCATCACTGAAAGAGGCCTTGCGCCACGTCCGAGTTCAGACGCCATTTGTGATCCATCATGCACCGACGACTGAGCTCGTCCGCCCTGGTGTTCAGAGAACCCGCCAGGTGTTGAGCCACCAGGGTCACGCCCTGGCGTTCCAGCCATTGCCAAAGGCGAAGAGCCTCTTGACAAAGGATCTACGACCCCACCCCGCCTTGTTTGTTGCAGTACCACATGGCGGTGGTGTTGTCCGTGAATACCTGCACTACGCTCCCCCGGACAGAGGGGAGGAATGCCTTCAGTGCCAGACGAATCGCCCGGAGCTCCAACAGGTTGATGTGGAGCCGGGTCTCTGCCGGAGACCAGAGGCCTCTGATCTCCGCCTCTCCCAAGTGGCCTCCCCAGCCCTGGAGGGACGCGTCCGTCACAACTACGTGCTCCGGTTGGGGAAGGGAGAGGGATCTGCCACTGACCCAATCGCGGTCCGTAAGCCACCACTGCAGCTGTCTCGCAGTGCCCTCCGAGATCAGGACGTGGTCGGATAGGTTGCCCTGATGCTGGGCCCACTGAAACTTCAGGTCCCACTGCAGAGCCCGCATCCGCCACCTGGCGTGATGCACCAGTAGGATGCAGGAGGCCATCAGCCCCAGAAGCCACAGCGTCAACCTGACCGAAACCCGGGATAACGGCTGAAAGATGGGAATCAGAGCCTGAATATCCCGGACCCGCTGTTCTGGCGGATAAACCCGAAACCGCGCCGAGTCCAGAACCGCTCCAATGAAGAGGAGCTTCTGAGAGGGGCACAGGTGTGACTTCGGCACATTGATGGAGAACCCCAGCTGGTGCAGGAGGTCCGCCGTCGTCTGGAGGTGGCTGACGACTGTCTGGAGCGAGCCCGCCTTCAACAGCCAGTCGTCGAGGTAGGGGAAGACTGAAACCCCTAACCTGCGCAGATGAGCTGCGACCACCGCCATCACCTTCGTGAACACCCGTGGGACGCTGGTAAGGCCAAAGGGGAGTACGATAAATTGAAAGTGCTCGTGGCCCACCATGAACCGCAGGTAACGTCAGTAGGCCAGCAGGACGGGGATATGAAAGTAAGCGTCCTGCAAGTCCAACGCTACCATCCAGTCTCCTGGGTCCAGGGCAGCCAGAACTTGAGCCAGTGTCAGCATTTTGAACTTCTCCTTCCGGAGGAAGCCGTTGACGTTCCTTAGGTACAAGATAGGGCGTAGGCCCCCTTTGCCCTTCTTGGGTACCAGAAAGTAGTGGGAGTAGCAACCACACCATTCTTCTGGCCCAGGAACGCGCTCGATGGCCCCTTTGGCCAAGAGGGCCGTAACTTCCTCCTGCAGAAGTCGCAAATGATCCCCCGATACACGGTGGTTCTGCGGTGGCATGGCTGGAGGAGTCGCCTCAAAGGGGAGGGAGTAGCCCCTTCGGACGATTTGCAGCACCCACCTGTCCGATGTGACAGTGCGCCAGTGGAGGTGGTGATGGCAAACCCTGCCCCCCACTGGCGTCACATGGGCCTGAAAGCACGGACTAGGAGGGTTTTGAGGCGGATGCTGCGGGGGAAGGTGTGGACTGACCTCGCCGCTGCGACCGCACGGACGGCGGTTCCCACGGCCGCCACCGCGTTGGGTATTGCCCTGCGGTGCGTGGCTGGCGGCGCGTGTGTGGGCGCACCCCTTCCGTGGCCACGAAAGGAGTGAAAGGCAGCAGATTGCTGGCGCTGGCCCGAGAGGCCCAAGGACTTGGCCGTAGCCCTGGAGTCCTTAAAGCGCTCAAGCGCATGGTCTGCCTTGTCACCAAAGAGGCGACGGCCATCGAACGGCATGTCCATGAGCGTGCTCTGAACATCTGCCGAGAAGTTGGCGGACCTCAGCCAGGCGTGGCGTCTGACCGCCACCGTCGTTGCCATCGCTCTACCCAGCGAGTCCGTGGTATCCAGCCCACACCGCATGGAATACTTGGCTGCATCCCGGCCCTCCACAAGGGCTTGGCCGAGTTTGGCCCGTACTTCCAACGGACACTCTGGCAGCACTTCCGCGACCTTATCCCACACAGAGTGGGTGTAACGTCCCAAGAGGCAGGCGGTGTTGGAAGACCGCAGTCCTAGACTAAGGGATGAGAAGATCTTCTTCCCATACTGGTCATACCTCTTGGATTCCCGGTCCGGCGGGGCCGACGGGAATGCGGTCTGGGAATTGGAGGCCTGGATGACCAGGCTCTCGGGGGTGGGGTGGGAGGACAGGAAACATGGGTCGCCCGGGGCTGGGCGGTGGCGTCTGGCCACGTTCCTATCTACGGGCGAACCCGTAGCGGGCTTGGAACAAGTGCCCAGAAGAACGTTGGTCAAGGCCTTATTAAAGGGCAGCAGAGGCTCGGCCGAGCTTGACTGCGGTGTAAGGACCTCAGTGAGGAGGTTAGTCCTCACGGCCGCGACGGGGAGCTCAAGGCCCAAGGCCTTGGCAGCCCTCATCAGCACCACACTATATGTTGCCCCCTCCTCCGAAGCCACGGTAGGAGGGGAGACAAACCCAGTGTCTGGAGAGGTGTCCAGGCCACTGGCCTCCCTAAGGTCTCCTGTCCAGTCCTCCTGAGACTGACACTCCCTGGTCAGAGGGTCCTCCGACCCCTCCCAGTCCTCTTCATCACCCATCTCCTGAAATTCAGGGTTTTCAACCAATGGGTCCTGTTCATAAAAGTGAAATTCACCAAACGACGTCTGGAGTGGCGCCCAGCGGGGCCGTTCCAACGGCTGAACAGGAACGAAGGTAGGACCGGGGCCGGCCGAGGATGGCGACACCTGAGGGTCCGACGCCGGGGAGGTCGTCAGATCCACCGGCCACGATCCTGATCCCGAAGGAGGACCAGCCGAAGGCGTTGGGGCCGAAGCACCCGACGGCGTCGGGGCCGGAGCCGCCGACCCGCTAGGGCCCCCAGACGGGTCCGCTGGGCCCGAAGGCGCCGCGGAGCCCGTCGGAGGAGAGAGTTTCCTCATGGCCATGAGGAAGTGCTCGATCTCCTCCGGCGTTGCGTTCAGCCCAGGGACCGGAGGGTGTGGAGCTGCACGCGGCGCCCGCGACTCCGACGGAGCCGCGTGGGTGGTGTCACCCGAACCCCCGGCCGCATCGCGCGAGCGTCGGGGGGGGGGGGGGGGAGTCCGAGGAGCGATGACACCGCTTGGACTTCTTGTGCCTCTTACCTGACGACGACTTCGACCCGGAGGAGTGCAGCCTACTCTCGTAGCTGTGGTGGCTCCGAGCCTGCGACCTGTCCCTCGACCTCCCATGGGATCGGGACCTCTCACGGCGCGGGGCCGACTGCCGGAGCTCGAGGCGCCTACGGGACCGCTCCCGCCTGGCCTTCGAGGAGAGGGCCCAGCAGTCGGAGCAGGCCTTGTCGTCGTGGTCGACGCCCAAACAGGACAAACATACGCGGTGAGGTTCCGTGACCGACATCAGACGGTCACAATCGTCACAGTGCTTGAAGCCGGGCATCCCTATGGCACCGTTCGGAGTTGAGAGACTTCGAAAAGCAATCAAAAAGGTTTACTGCTTTTTCCAGATCTGCGCTTGCTGGCGCGGAAAAAAGAAGAACTGACGTCAGCACGCGGAGGCGGCCTCTAAGTACTCCGACAACGTCATCACGGCGCCCACGACGCCGAACGCGGAGCCGCAGACGACGCCTACCGACGCGCAAGGGTATTGCTACGCAAAAATTTCCGGATCCAGTCTGACGCCTGGGGATATTCTAAGGTAAGGAATCTAATACTAACGTGTCTCTTTCAGATTGCACAAACGTTCAGAACTCCGGCCAGATGATTTGCCATCAGACAAATCTGATGGTCCTGAACCCAGGACCAGAGACGCAGAGCCTCTCTGCAGAGACACTGCGACCCTACTCCTCCCTGCTTGTTGATGTACCACATCGCGGTCGTGTTGTCCATCAGGACTTGAACCGACTGACCGCGAAGGGAAGGGAGGAAGGCCTTGAGCGCCAAACGTATCGCCCGTAACTCTAGAAGGTTGATATGAAGCAACCTTTCCTCTGGAGACCAAAGACCTTTGACCTCCAGATCCCCCAGATGAGCACCCCACCCTAGAGTGGATGCATCCGTTATCACTGTGGCCACCGATGGAGGCAACTGGAAAGGCTTTCCCTGAGAAAGATTTCTTTCCACACTCCACCAGGACAGATCCGCCGCAGTTTCTCTGGAGATCCTCACTGACTCCCTGAGATCTCCGTTGTGCTGATACCACTGCCTGCGGAGACACCACTGGAGTGCCCTCATGTGCCAGCGTGCATGGTTGACCAACAGAATGCAAGAAGCCATCAGACCTAGCATACGAAGGACCTTCAGGACTGGAACAACCGCTCCATTGAAAAATAAAGTAATCATTTCCTGTATGTCGCGAATCCTTTGAGGTGGAGAGAATGCACGACATACAGTAGTGTCCAGTACCGCACCTATGAACAGGTTGCGCTGGGAGGGCACCAGGTGAGACTTGGGTACATTTATCGAAAAACCCAACCTGTGTAACAACTGAGTTGTCTCTTGCAAATGAAGGAGCACCTTCTCTGGCGACTCTGCTTTGATGAGCCAGTCGTCCAGATACGGAAATACAGGAATCCCCGATCTTCTGAGATGTGCTGCCACCACCGCCATCACCTTGGTGAAAACTCGAGGCGCAGTAGTAAGTCCAAACGGAAGGACCACAAACTGGTAGTGTTGCGAACCCACCGTAAAACGGAAATACTTCCTGTGCGACTTCAGGATAGGGATGTGAAAATAAGCATCCTGCAAGTCGATCGACACCATCCAGTCTTCTTCCAACAGCGCTTGAAGAACCTGCGCAAGAGTGAGCATCTTGAACTTTTCTTGTTTCAGATACAAGTTCAAGATCCTGAGATCCAGGATTGGCCGAAGCTTGCCATCCTTCTTGGGGATCAGAAAACACCGGGAGTAGCATCCCTGACCCCTCTCCTGCTCCGGAACCACCTCTATCGCACCCTTTCTGAACAGTGCCAGGACTGCTTCCTGCAGGAGAAGCAGGTGGTCCTCCGAACAATAACCTTGGCAAGGAGGGTAATTGGGAGGAAATTCCCGAAAGGGAAGGGCATACCCATTTTCAACTAGATTGAGAACCCAAAGATCTGATGTAACCGATTCCCAATCTCGTAGAAAATGAGTAAGCCGACCCCCTACCGGACCTGCATGATCCGGAATGGCGGATCTAGGGCTGCTTTGCTGCTGCAGGTGGGGGGTGGGTATTAGAGGAGGAAGTAGAGGAGGAAGAGGCTTGACATCCACGTCCACAACCCTCCTGTATACCTCTATAAGACTTGTACAGAGGGTTCTGTTGCTGCTGTTGCTGCTGTTGCTGCTGGCCTTGCCTGAAAGGACGAAAGGAAGATCTGCCAAAACCTCTGAACTTTCTGGTAGCTGTACCTCTCGACTGTAAACCCAAAGATCTAGCCGTCGCCCGGCTATCTTTGAATCTCTCCAGAGCTGTATCTGCTTTCTTTCCAAAGAGACCAACCCCGCCAAAAGGTAAATCCAAAAGAGTAGCCTGTACATCAGTGGAAAACTCTGAGGATTTTAACCAAGCAGCTCTACTGGTAGCCACTGAAGAACCCATTATCCTAGCCACGGAGTCAGCAGTGTCCATGCCACTCTGAATAACTTGGCGGGCCGCAGCTTGAGTGTCCAAAACAACCTCATTAAAGTTTTTTCTGTCTTCTTCTGGAAGTTTAGCAGATAATTGTTTGACTGAGTCCATTAAGGCATGCACATATCTGCCAAGCAAACAAGTAGCATTTGTAGATTTTAAGGCCATGCTACCAGAGGAGAAGACTTTCTTAGCGGCCTGATCCAACTTCTTGGAGTCTTTATCTCCAGGAACTTGAGGAAAGGAGCCAGCTGATCTATTCGCACAAGCAGCCTGAACTACCAGACTCTGGCGAAGGGTGAGATGACAAGAACTCAGGATCTCCAGGAGCCACCCTATAACGTCTCGCCACCGATCTAGACACTGCAGGTGCAGACAAAGGCTTTTTCCAAACCTCCAGAATTGGTTCGGTCAGAGCTTCAGTAAAAGGTAGAGTAGGCTCAATGATAGAAGAAGGTGAATGTAAGACTTCTGTGAGGATATTAGGTTTAAACTCAACTGTTGGTAAAGTTAAGTTTAGTAAATCAGCAGCTTTCCTAATTACCATATGGTATGGAACGACATCCTTGGAGGGTGCATCTGAAACCACAGGTAATCCCCATTCCGGAGAAAGTTCAAGACTGCTAGCAGAATGAAGATCCTCAAAATAATCATCATGCTCCTGAAGTTCTCCTTCCTCCATTTCAGATTCCACAAACTCTTTTTCCTCAAGTAGACGCTGGGCTCTACGTCTCGACCACTCCATACGGATCGACGTCGACGGATTCGGTAACAACTCCGATGGAGTCGGAGCCGACGTCGACCGAGGAGCTGGAGCAACAGGAGTCAGAGAAACAGGAACCGGCGTCGAGCCTCGATCTGAATTCCGAGGTCGCTCCGGAGTCGGCGAAGCCGTGCGCGGAGTCGAAGACCTCGGCAGCGCTGAACCGATCCAAGGAGGATATGGAGTCGGCATGAAGGGTAGAAAAGGCGCCGGTGCATAAGCTTGGGGGGACACCCAAGTTGAAAGACAAAGGACCCATAGCAGGTGCTCCAGTGGGGTACATTGCTCTCGCATACACTCCATACATAGCATTTAGGAAATGCGATGGATCTTGACCAGGACCAGGAAAAGAAGGGTAAGAACCCATAGGATTCGTAGGAGGCTGAACTGGATTCGGCTCCTCTTGGTCCTTTAGGTTTTCCGGTTCATCCTCCGGAATTGGAGATTGAGGGACCTCCACGACGTCCTCATGCTCCGAAGACTGACCCGAAGCCGGATTCGGATGCAGTTCCGGCTCCGGTGTATGCTCTCGAGATCTTACCGGAGTGGTAGCATCAGCAGGAGATGGAGACACAAAGTCCTTGTGAGTCCGAAGATCCCGAATGATGGTGAGAACTATGCTTCTTCCTCTTATGTCTTTTCTTCGAGGAACCCGAAGCATGTCCAGAAGCCGATTTCGATGCCGACTCCGATCTGGCCCTCGACGACTTCGATCGCGACCTCGATCGTGACTTCGATTTCGACTTCGGTCTCGATCTGGAGTGTCTTGATCTCGGAGATCTATCGGCTTCTTTACCTTTTATCTTGGCTAATAAAAGTTTAGCTTCTCTTTCACGCAGAGCCTTCGGAATCAATTTCGAACAGGATCGACAGCCCTTGACGTCGTGATCCGATCCCAAACACCATAAACAATCCTCGTGTGGATCAGTAATTGACATCATCCTGGCACACGAGCCACACTGTTTGAATCCCGTTTTCTTCGACGACATCCTCGACGAAGAACAGAAACAGTAACAACAAAAAGAAACAAAGTCTCTATCTGTAACTACAGAAGATCCCTAAAACCGTTAGCGTCGACGACGCGGAAAAAAGGGAACTGATGTCATCACGCCGACGCAGGCCTAATAAGGGGTCGGTGACGTCAGACGGAGTCGCGCGCGATGCCGCACTCCTATGACGTCGCCCACGCCGGCGTACTATGAAGAAAAATTCTGAACGTTGCTGACGCAAGGGGGATATTCACAGGGTGAGGAATCCACAAGGCAGATGTATATCAGAATGGTACGTTACTGATTGTCAGTGAACCATCTCTGCATTTGAGAAGTACAGAGACTGCAAGGCAACTGCCAGTACAAGGCATCCTGGGAGATGGAAACAGGTGGTTCTTTAAAGACCAGAATTTCATTTTGTTTCTTTGATTGTGTCAATGTGACAGCCCATCTAGCTGCTTTCACCTAAATCGGTCCTTAGGCAGCAACGCTAGGTGTGATTCATCAATTACATATATATATATATATATATTCACGCTCCAAGTTCCACCTCGGCGCATCCAGCACACTTGCTGACAGGTGCCGTCAACAATGGAGGTGGGTCCATTCAAAAACATACAGGCTCCAGTGTAAAAACACACAGCACTCGCGGAGTTCCTTTATCCATTTATTTCAGCGAGGACGCGTTTCGGCGTTCTGCCTTCATTAGCTCGCATTTGGAAATAAAACAGCATATCTGTGGCAATACTTGTACTGACAAATGGCTTTTCATTGGGCGCAGCAGATGGGAGGGAGGAGGGGATTGGCTGATAGTATACCAATGACATTTCTCCATTCTTGGAGCCCAGGGTTTGACGAAGGGGCTCCCTTACAAGGGTCAACATAACAACAAGCGAGGCACTCTTGAATTGACTGTGGCAAAGGGAGGTGATATATATATATAACTGGACACTTTGGGGGCGCCATATTGGCATAATATGAAAGACAAACATCTGAACTTTCCCGAGTGTGTCCTGCTCATAACAACAGGAATGGAGAAATTTCATTGGTATACTATCAGCCAATCCCCTCCGCCCTCCCATCTGCTGCGCCCAATGAAAAGTCATTTGTCAGTTCAAGTATTGCCACAGATGAACAAGTTACTTACCTTCGGTAACGCTTTTTCTCGTAGATACAATATCTGCCTGTGAATTCCTCACCTTGTGAATATCCCCTTGCGTCAGCAACATTCGGAAATTCTTTTTGTAGCCTCGCGCCGACGTGGACTCGGACGTCATATAGACACGACATCGCTCGCGACTCGGCGGACGTCACCGACGCCTACAATAGGCCCACGCCGGCGTGATGACATCAGTTCCGCCCTTTTCTCCGTGCCTTCGAGGCACACGGACGGACCAATGACAGTAGATATATATACACAGTATACGCAGTACAAATATCATGAAAATATCAAGGTAACACACATAGTGTGAAACAAATGCAATAAAACATATGAAATAAACAATTCCTCGACAATAAAATAAATACATTACAGAAAACTCCGTTATAGAAGAGTGAACAACGGGGAGGCGGGTGGGTCACTGAGGAATCCACAGGCAGATATTGTATCTACCAGAAAAAGCGTTACCAAAGGTAAGTAACTTGTTCTTCTGATAGATACATCTGCCGTGTGGATTCCTCACCTTGTGAATAGAGTCCCACAGCAGTCCCCACTCCCGGAGGAGGGTGTCCACTCTTCTAAACCAGGAAATCCTGGAGGACAGAGCGCGCGAAGTGGCCGTCCCTCCTCACCTCAGAATCCAAGCAGTAATGCTTCGCGAAAGTGTAGAGGGAAGACCAAGTTGCCGCTCTACAAATATCCTCTACAGGAACACCTCTAGCCAATGCTGAGGTTGAAGACTTAGCTCTAGTAGAATGAGCCCTTATGCCCTCTGGTGGTTCCTTACCGGCCAAAGAGTAGCAGATCTTTGTCAAGATGGATCGTCCTCTGTATAAAGTTCTTTTATGGACCGCTCTTCCCTTCTTGCAGCCAGCAAAGCCAATGAAGAGCTGGTCATCCAAACGAAGGTCTTTAGATCTGTCCAAGTAAAAGGACACCACCCTTTTGGGGTCCAGACGGTGCAATCTCTCTTCCTCCTTAGAAGGGTGAGGGGGAGGATAGAAGGCAGGAAGGGTAATGGACTGTCCTAGATGGAAGGGAGTTACCACCTTAGGCAGAAAAGAAGCCCTGGTCCTTAGAACCATTCGATCAGCATGAATGGTCAAGAAAGGGGGCTTGTGACTAAGAGCTTGAAGTTCACTTACCCGCCTTGCCGAGGTTATAGCAACGAGGAAGACTGTTTTGAGAGTCAGAAGCCTCATATGACATTTGCGAAGAGGCTCAAAGGGAGCAACCATCAAAAAGGTCAATACAAGATTTAAGTCCCACTGAGGCACAATAAAAGGAGTAGGAGGGAACTTATTTGTGAGGCCCTTCAAAAACCTTAAAACTATAGGAGATTTAAAAAGAGATGGCTGGTCAGGCAAGCAGAGAAATGCCGACAGCGCTGAAAGATAGCCCTTCACTGTGGCAACAGCAAGCCCCTGCTGCACCAGAGAAAGGGCAAACTGGAGAACATCAGACAAATGGGCTCTCAAAGGGTCAATAGACTTTTCCCCACACCACGTGACACATTTCGACCATCTATAAGAATAGATAGACTTAGTGGAGTCACGCCTGGCTGACAAGATGACATCCACAACATCAGGTGGAAGGGAAAAGGAATTCAGGTTGCCCCGTTCAATCTCCAGGCATGAAGGTGTAATGTCTGGAGGTGGGGGTGTAGAACCTGCCCCCCAATCTGAGAGAGGAGGTCTGCCCTGAGAGGGAGACGGAGCGGCGGGTGAGAGGAGAGGTGGAGAAGATCTGTATACCACACCCTTCTTGGCCAGTCCGGGGCGACCAATATGACTTGGGCCCGGTCTTGGCGAATCTTCCTCAGAACCCGAGGAATCAAGGGTATGGGAGGAAACGCGTAAAAAAGGAGTTGATTTCCCCAACTCAACTGGAACGCGTCCCCCAAGGCTCCTTGCAACGGATACTGGAGACTGCAGAAAGACAGGCAGTGAGCATTCTCGCGAGTGGCGAACAGGTCCACCCGAGGAGTCACCCCACATCTGAAAGATGTCGTGAACAACCTCCGGGTGAAGCCTCCACTCGTGGTCGGCAGAGAACTGCCGACTGAGACTGTCTGCACGAACGTTCAGAACTCCGGCCAGATGATTCGCCATCAGACAAAATCGGACGGTCCTGAACCCAAGACCAGAGACGCAGAGCTTCTCTGCAGAGACACTGCGACCCCACTCCTTCCTGTTTGTTGATGTACCACATCGCGGTTGTGTTGGCCGTCAGGACCTGAACCGAACGACCGCGAAGGGAGGGGAGGAAGGCCTTGAGCGCCAAACGTATCGCCCGCAATTCTAGAAGGTTGATGTGAAGCAACCTTTCCTCTGGAGACCAAAGACCCTTGACCTCCAGATCCCCCAGATGAGCACCCAACCCTAGAGTGGATGCATCCGTTATCACTGTGGCCACCGGAGGAGGCAACTGAAAAGGCTTCCCCTGAGACAGGTTGCCTTCCACGCCCCACCAAGATAGATCCACCGTAGCTTCTCTGGAGATCCTCACTGACTCCCTGAGATCTCTGTTGTGCTGATACCACTGCCTGCGGAGGCATCACTGGAGCGCCCTCATGTGCCAGCGTGCATGGTTGACCAACAGAATGCATGAAGCCATCAGACCGAGCAGGCGAAGGACTTTCAGGACTGGAACGACCGCTCCATTGTAAAATAAAGGAATCATTTCCTGTATGTCGTGATTCCTTTGAGGAGGAAAGAATGCACGACATACAGTTGTGTCCAGTACAGCACCTATGAACAGGTTGCGCTGGGAGGGCACCAGGTGAGACTTGGGTACATTTATCGGAAAACCCAACCTGTACAACAACTGGGTTGTCTCTCGCAGATGATGGAGCACTTTCTCTGACGACTCCGCTTTGATCAGCCAGTCGTCCAAATAAGGGAATACAGGAATCCCTGATCTTCTGAGATGCGCCGCCACCACTGCCATCACCTTGGTGAAGACTTGAGGAGCAGTAGTAAGTCTAAACGGAAGGACCGCAACCTGATAGTGCTGCGAACCCACCGTAAAACGGAGATACTTCCTGTGCGACTTCAGGATTGGGATGTGAAAGTACGCATCCTGCAAGTCGAGCGACACCATCCATCTTCTTCCAGCAGTGCCTGAAGAACCTGAGCAAGGGTGAGCATCTTGAATTTCTCTTGTTTCAGATAAAAAATTCAAGATCCTGAGATCGAGGATTGGACGAAGTCTGCCATCCTTTAGGGGGGAATCAGGAAATACAGGGAGTAGCATCCCTGACCCCTTTCCTGCTCTGGGACCACCTCTATCGCACCCTTTCTTAATAGAGTCTGAACTTCCTCCTGAAGGAGTAACAGATGTTCCTCTGAGCAATATCCCTGGCAAGGAGGGTAACTGGGAGGGAATTCCCGAAAGGGAAGGGCATACCCATTTTCTACGAGATTGAGAACCCAAAGATCTGATGTAACCGATTCCCAATCCCATAGAAAGTGGGTAAGCCGACCCTCCACCGGACCCACATGATCCTGAATGGCGGATCTAGGGCTGCTTTTCTGTGACTGGGGGGTTGGAAGAGGTGGAGGAGGAAGAGGCTTGACGTCCTCGAGGACGTGCCCTTTGCTTTCCCCTGTACGACTTATAAAAGGTATTTTGTTGCTGCTGCTGCTGTTGCTGCTGCTGACCTTGTCTATATGTACGAAAAGAAGAGCGACCAAAGCCTCTGAATTTCCTGGTCGTAGAACCTCTAACTTGAAGACCAAGAGATCTAGCAGTCGCCCTGCTATCCTTAAATCTCTCCAAGGCTGTATCTGCCTTCTTGCCAAAGAGTCCTTCACCATCAAAAGGCAGATCTAACAAAGCAGACTGTACATCAGCAGAAAAATCCGAGGATTTTAACCAAGCTGAACGCCTTGTGGCAACAGCAGTGCCCATGATCCTTGCCACAGAATCCGCAGTATCAAGGCCGCTCTGGATAACTTGACGAGCTGCCGCTTGAGTGTCAGATAAAACTTCCTCAAAGTCACCTCTGCAGTCTTGTGGAACCTTAGGGATCAAAGTACGCATAGAGTCCATAAGTGCGTGGACATATCTTCCCATAAGGCAAGTGGCATTTGTTGATTTCAACGCCATACTCGCGGAAGAGAAAGTTTTCTTGGCCACTTGATCCTGCTTTTTAGCTTCCTTGTCACCAGGTACTTGTGGAAAAGCACCAACTGTTTTTTTTGAACATGCAGCTTGAATCACCAAACTCTCAGGAGAAGGGTGAGAAGACAGAAAGGCAGGGTCCTCAGGAGTCACTCTATATCTCCTAGCCACACCTTTCGAGACAGCAGGAGCAGAAAGAGGTTTCTTCCACACCTCCATAATGGGTTCAGTCAAAGCATCATTAAATGGGAGCAATGGCTCCACAGCCGAGCTTGGAGAATGAAGAACCTCAGTAAGCAGATTCGATTTAAATTCAACAGTAGGCTATGTTAAACCTAAAAGTCCCGCTGCCTTTTTCATTACCACATGATATGGCTGAACATCTTTAGACGGTGCATCAGGACCTGATGGTAATACCCACTCTGGGGAAAATTCAAGACCACTAGCCTGTGCTAGCTCCTCAAAATAATTTTCATCCAGCTCACCTTCTTCCAAGTCAGAATGAGACTCACAATACCTCCGCTCTTCTAGGAGACGTTGAGCCTCTCTCCTAGATCTCTGTTTAACAAGGAGTGCAGCCGGATCCACTGTCTACTCCGACGGCGCCAGAGCCGACGTCGGTATCGAATCCGAAGGCTTAGAAGGATGTTCCAGAGATTTGCTTGGAGCGGGCGACGCTGGAGTCGTCGACTTCGGTCGAGCCGGCGTCGACATCGGCGTCGATCTCGGTGGAGCCTGGTATTGCCACAGCGGGGTCGGGGCTGGCATATACGGCATGAAAGGTGCCGGGGCATAGGAATGAGGCCCACCCAAATTAAATGCCATTGGACCCATGGGACCCGAAGGCGCTCCAGAGGGGTACCATGACCTCGAGAAAACACCATACATAGCGTTGAGAAACGCTGAAGGATCCTGACCTGGAGCCGGAAAAGGTGGATGCTCAGGTCGACCTCGAGGTAGATTCGAATCTGTTTCAACAACAGGAGCGATTCCTCTTCCTCAACAGAAATTTCACCGACCTCTTCTTGAGTTGGAGACGGTGCCGGAGTCGGATCGGGAACCGGAGTCGGAGAATGAATATAGAATCGGATGCCAGCCTTCAGGGTTGGGGAGCCAGGTGTGGCTCATTGATTACTGGAGGAAAGTGGACAGGTCTGGAGAGCAAGATGCATATCAATTACCTGGAATAGCTGGCAGGTTCCTTTGCGGTGAAGTGTTTTGCAAGGGATCAGGTCAAATGTTGTGTTCGCTTAAAGATGGACAACATTTTTGCAGTGAGGTATGTAAACAAATTAGGGGGTTCGTGTTCAAAAGATTTAGTGGACTTGGCATTTTTGTCTGAGCAGAAACATTATGGTTCTGGCTCAATACTTGCCGGGGGTAAAGAATTCCATAGTGGATTGGAACTCAAGGCAACTGAAGGACTTCAGCGATTGGAGACTAAACAGGGTACTTTTCTTATCCTTGAACAGGAGATGAAGTCCTTTCTTGCTGGACCTTTTTGCGAACAGCGTGAATGCTTAGGTTCGCAGATTTTTCAGCTGGAGGCCCGACCCAGCTGCAGAAGTGGTGGACACTTTTCTGCAGGTTCGGAACAGGAGGCCTTGGTACGCATTTCCCCCCTTAGGCTAGTCAATTTGTTGCAGAACCTAGAACTAATTGCAATACAATTTCTGTGAGTGGATTGTTATTGAAATGTTTCCATAGAAAACGATTGTGAAAAGTCTACCACTCTATCATGATGCGTTAATCCAATATGGCGGATTTTTCAAATGGATCCATTACAGTTGGGATTTGAAGTGAAAGATTGGCTCCCATTAGAATGAGTCAAGCACCAAATGAGGCTGTATCAAAAGTCAATGTGCGACTCTGCAATGTATATGCAAAAGACAGGGAATAGTGCGCATAGATGCGTGAGCGGATTGTCGAGGAATAAGCTGTTGCAATTCCATGGAAGTGGACATGGAAGATGATTGAAATCCTACTATTCTTATACTAAGGAGTGCTGTTTGAATTTATCTCTTTAACAATTTTCATTTGTCAGTGTCATATTGAGAAGTGCTAGATTATCTAGCTGAAATTTGTTTATCCTTTTCAAATTATGTTAAAAAAAGTGTAAATAAAAAATAATGTCAAAACTGTGTTTGGCGTATTAACATATAATTATCGTTGTTTATTGTATTAATCCCACTTTGACGTTATAGTCAGAAACAATTTTTGATGTTAATTTTGACTTTCACGTCCATATAAACATAAAATGATACCACACATGGGCATATAAACAGTTATACCCTATATCTCAAATAATGGGCAGCCATTTTGAAAAATCCGCCAATATTGGATTAACGCATCATGATAGAGTGGTAGACCATCGTTTTCTACGGAAAATGTTCAATAAGAATCCACTCACAGAAATTGTATTGCAATTAGTTATAGGTTAGCCCATTTTTTGAACTAATTTGACTAGACTACCTTTGGTCTGATTCAGAGGGTTCTTTTGAAGATAAAAATAGAAAGGGCAGAGGTTGTCTAAATAACCCCATTTTGGACGACTCCAGTTTGGTACCCAGATATTATGGAGATGTTGATTGCCGACTCTGAACTTCTTCAGAGTGTTCTGGAATTGCTAACCAAAGCTTCAGGAGATTTTCACGAGTTAGTTCTACTTGGTCAGTTAAGGCTAATGGCTTGGTTGATTTCGGGAGAGCCTGGCAAATGTCAGGCTTATCTTCAGAGGCTTCAAAGCTCATTAAGGAGTCATGGGCTCCAGGGACCTCAAAGCCCTACAAGTTGGGGAAATGGGTTCATTGGTGTGCTTCAGAGAGACTGGATCCAGTATCAGCTCCTGTAGTAGAAGTAGTTAACCACTTATCTGAGGTTTTTCTTGATGGTAAGTCCTATAGTACTGTTAATATTGGTAGGTCGGCTATCTCTGCAGGTCATGATTTAGTGGATAGTGTACCTATCGGTCAACATGACGTGATAAGGAGACTCTTGAGGAGTGTGAGAATTAAGGCTCCCCTGGGAGTAAAATACTCTTCCCTTTGGGATGTGGAGGTTTTGAGAGAGTTGATGTGTTGGAGCGAAAAAAAGTTTCTAAGTCTCAGAGATCTTTTGTTTGAAATTGGGTATGTTGCTGTGTCTGATCTCTTTCAGTAGGGTTTTGGACGTTAAGACTTTAAAGATTGCTGGGCAAAGGTTTGTTCCAGTAGGTGTTTGTTTCTGTATCTCAAAAAGAATCAAAACTGTCTCAAAAACTATTTCTACCCTAGCTTTGGTGATTGTAGAAAACATTGTGTGGTAAGGTGTATACGTGAGTAAGAGAACGACAATGTCTGGAGACATAACGCAGATTCTCAATTGTTAAGTTCTTACAGACCTCCAAATAAGGCAGTCTCCGCTCCTACCTTGGTTCGTTGGTTCAAGGAGGTCATGAATAAAGCGGGGATTGATTTAAGTGGTTTTGGCGCTCACTCGACTAGAGGGGCGATGGCTTCTAAGGCTTACATCCAGGGTGGGGACTTATCAGCCATTTTAGCTGCAGCTGAGAGGTCTTCTGTATCGGTTTAAGAAATGTTACTGTAAGCCAGTGCATTTTCCAATAGCGAATATTATGGCAAGGCTATGAACATGCATAATATTGGCCTCCGTGCCTTGCCATAAAATTCAGATTTTCCACAGCCAGGGTGGGTAGAAAATCAGGATTATATTAAAGACACGGACGCTGATATTATCCCTCTCTGTGTATTTTTCCCACCCACTAATGGTTGCTCTTGATTCCTTCCAGAGGAGAGAACAAGAAGTAATCTTGGAAGAGGAAAGCTCTTTGGGTCATTGGATTTAACCTTTTGGTATCGGTTTTATTGTCTTGATTCGAACTTTTGAGAGTGTTTGCAGCGTAAAGAAGGAAGATGGCTGCCTCTCTCTGGATTATAAGGACATTGGAATGTGAAGTCTAATATTCTAAGTTCTGTTACATTGTTTGTTGTTGCTGCGAGTTGGTAATAAAAGAAATATGCATAATATCAGCCTCAGTGTCTTTAAAAAAAATAACGATTTTCTACCCCCCCTGGCTGTGGAAAATCTGGATTTTACCTATTGACCTACTGAATGAGGAAGTAAGTAGGCAGGCAGATAGTGCCTTGTGGTACAGAGCAAATATTGCCCAACATGCGTTTTAATGTATGATAAATCTAAAATTTTCCCTTGTTTGGAGGTCGTCAATCCTCAAGGGGTTGGTGTAGACTCCTGCTTGAGAAGCTCTGCCTCAACTAAAAATATGTTGATCAGTATGGAGTAATTAAACATCCTCCCTGAGCATCAAGTCACAGGTGGTAAACACAAGCTGAGGGACATTTGCTCCACGATCCACACTGCAGCAGGAAACGAATGTGTGACTCGTGTGCTTGCAGTAGAACATTATGTAGTAGACACTGGTATGGGCAATTTGAGAATGGAGTACTACATTAAATGCCAGCCCCCCTAACCATGCACAAGGTTGAGACAGAAATAGGCATACCTGCTCCAAACACTCAGATGAACATATCAATGCAAGAAACTCACAGGTAGTTAGAGGCAGATACAACACACAGCAGTTCAATGAGCCACAAAATCCATGTGAAACCCTCCATGGGCAACATTCACTGCAAGTCTTGTTCATCTATTGACATTTGTTAGAAAAAATACAGTTTTGAACTTATTTAGTTAAATGTTTAGGCAGTGCCTAGCCCTTTCACATACGTGATGAAAATTGTTTTTTTCATCAAAACAATATGGGAAATACTTCACTGAAAATTATGATTTCTGTGGGAAAGGTTTCTTTTCACCAGAATCTTTGCAAGAAAGTGGGACAAGAGCAGCTGAATGAAATGCCCTTTGACAGCAGGGCAAGATGGCGCAGTGGTTTCAGATAACACAGCTAATGACACAACCACCAGCAAATGCTGTATCACTAAACTCTAATGAAGTTATGGAAGACACTGTTTCAAGCTGGTGAACTATACGCTCAATGGTGCTGAACAGCAGCTCTAATAATGATACCCGACAATATACTGCTTGCGGTTTACATTTTGACGCCTGAAAATATCTCATGCTGGATTACCTGACCTGCTATGTAACCCATTTTCGACCTTAAACACTTACCTGGGAAGTTCGAGGAAGGAGAAAAACAATTTGCAATAGCCTAAAAGCTCCTCGGGCAGCACACTTCATCGGGCCATGTACGGCTCAAGAGGTTTAATGGGTGAAACTACTCTGGCAGCTTCCCATAGCCCTTTAATGGCAAGATGTGGACAATCAGCACTCACAGGAGACTGAAGGACCTTGCAAGTATACGTTTAACATTACTGGTAGAGCAGCAAAGGGTATTTCAAAGACCTGAGCATAGTAATAGCGCCTGGGAGAGAGAAAGAGAGAACATGGACCTTCACGCATAATTATATGGTCACGTCCACTCCTTTACGTAAAATCCCTCTGCCACACATCTCAGTGTCTAAGGTACAGCAGTCTTAAAAGGGTACATGAAACAGAGCTTTTCTTGAAAATATTTGATTTTTTAAAAAGGATTTTATACCCGTTCAGATCATGGTTAGAATGGAAGATAAAATATGAAATATGCAGACACAGCAACACAATATGGTCTTGGGTTTACATCAGCATAAAAAAATAGATTAAAAAGCAAACATCTCATGCAGATGGACACAAAGAACTGTGATGAGAGGGCGAACTGTATGTGACAGAGGAATACTCTCTCGCCTGCCCCATACTCCCATCACAGCATTCCTGGTTTGATAGAGGCCCGGTGCCTAGTTTTAAAAACATCCTGGGTCCTCACTTCATGAATTACACTGGTCGCTCTCAATCCCAAATTGACCCTTTCTTTAACCTTTTTTAATACGCGAATCGTACCATGTCTTAATTTATAACATAATTTTGTAAGACTGCCTCCTCCAGCTAACAACTGAACACAAACCAGCCTGAGGGGTAAGATCTAAAATGCCAGACTCCTGCTCCACGTACACTTCTAATTCCACAGTAGAAAGCAACTGTTGCCACCCTCTCCCGGGCATTTCCTGATCTAGGCTTTCCTAGAAGAGAACCACGTGGTGGACAACCCTCAGTGCCAGCACTTCCAGTTACATGTGTCTGTAGTCTCTGGGTTTTGATACAAAAGACAATCAAACACTGTTTCACCTTCTCAGGTAACCCGTGTTCTACATTTCCCTTGGACGATGGTCTTGTCCAACTCAAGCACTTCCAGTTTCAGGCTTTCCTGCAGAAGACCACAAATTCCACCATAGTCAGCAACTTTGGTTACATCCCTCTACAAATCAGTCATCCATTTGTCCAACTCCAGTGGACGTTCTGTTTCAATGCCGTAAACTATCGCTGGGGATCTCCCACTTATGGCTTCCATTCAGACAAAGGTGATTCCATCCCCACAAGCACCGTCAGTTCTATGGTTCATTGAAGTAGAACATGACTTAACCTGACAGCCACTTCCACATAGTCATCACATGGCAAGGCCTTGGCATTTCATGCATCCCCATATCTACACTCCTCACTTACATCTGCAAGCTTCGGCTTCTTCTCTGCCACCTCGGGCTACACATTTCACCCCGACATACTAATCTCCACTTTAGTTCTTCAGACCATAAAGCACTCTAGGCTCGAGCAGTAACAGCCCATGACCTCTGTGCCTCAGGAAGTCAGTTCCTCACGTCTGCTGCTACTGACTGGAACACAGAATTGAAAATATCCTTGCAAATACCATTACCAAACTTTTTATGAAGTCCACTGTTTCTTGTCCATATATAATATATCTATACATATATAAAATGTATATAATATACCTATAATGTATATATGACATATATACATTATATATATATTATACGTACACCTATAAATAAAATTGTTCTGGTTCCATCGTAGTAAACGGTTAGGGATACAAACATCTCCATGAGGGGGGAGCTCTCCAACATGTTGAATGAACATGAAGCCCTGCCCTTTTTTTCGAAACTTCTGATACCAATCCATCTCGTGTGTCTTGAGTATGTCCACTTCTTCCTTCCGCTCCTCCAAAAGAATTTCAGTTTTGCTCTTCATTTTTTTTTTTTTATAAAAAGAAAATCTTTCAAGGGTTTTTTCGCATCTCTAGTGGGACTGCAAAAAAGTCCATGCGGGAATGGGTACAGTCACGCCTGGGAGTGCGAGAGAACACCTCAACGTAACAAAAACAAAACAAAGAAAAATGTAATCTGTGACAGATCCAAATAAAAAGGTGTTGGTATGGCCAGGGCAGGAAGAGTACTCCAATCTGAAATCCTTTGGGGTTAAGGGGATTAACATCTTCTGCTCACAGGAAGGTCTGGTGGGGACTTATTTAGAGTTTCTCAGCCGATGGGACCCAGATGTAGTGACCAGATTGATCCTCAATGATCTGCTTGATTTTGTTGTAAATCTCTTCGAGCGAGTCTCCCTGTACAATGGCTGAAATAAAAGGGAGACGAAAACAATCCATTAGTATTGCTAATCCAGAGACCTCAATTTCACCACCAAATCTTAACCAGCTTTCTACATAAGGCATAATTTGGGATATACTGACCGATTCCCAGATTCTAACCAGCTGTTCACTACTCTCCCTCAATTCCAACTAGGTTTTATCCCTCACCCAGGATCCTAATATGTCCAACCAATAATAAAACTCCTCCCCCGCCCCCCCAGGAAATCCATCAGCTGTTCATCATAGACTTCCATTAATTACAATTAATATCCTCTAAATGTGCATCAGCTGTTCCTCACTCAGAGGAGGAACACTTTTTTAAAAACAAATAAAGGCCATCTAGATCCAAACTTTAGCAATCAACTGAAATAAAACTGCATAGTGAAGTGATATATATATATATATTATATATATGGATAATCACTATACATCTACATATATTTAAACATACTTCCACAAAACAGTAAAGCGCACTCAGGCAAAAATGGTAGATGCAGAAAAAGATTTATTTCTTAACAAATCTGTAACGCGTTTCGACCGACCAGCGGACTTGATCACACAGTGAAGTGTATAGGGAGACGTCATTACATTACATAGTCTGAACAAAGACATGGTAGTAGGACTAAGTATGACAAACATCGTGGTAGGACTGCAAATTTAAGATAAACATACAATAAACACCATTTGCCATCTTAGATTGAAGATGAAATTCAAAATTCATTATAGTACATTCACAGCCATTGAAGTTATAGGTCTGCGTAAAATAATACAATGGCACCAGTGGTTTCAGGAGGGGCCCCCACTGGATTCCCACCGACGTTTTCAGCATCAGTGGGGCCCCATGGATCTCGTTGGATCCAGAGCAGAGCCGTTGGTGAGAGCGAGATCTTCCTAAAGTGCCTGCTCCGATGTAGACACCCCAGGCACCCAACAAACGACACGGTCCCCATCGGCATTCATGACTGTGACAGAGCTGGATGGGCATCGTCCGATGCCGGTTCCAGTGACAACCTGGACCATGCTTTCTAGATCGGAGCCAATGCCTTTTACTTCTGACTGGCCTGGAGAGGGAGACAAATAGGATGGGGTCTGAGGACCCTTATGGATACAGGCATCTCTTAGATGGGAATGAGAACAACTGGTATGAGGAACAGGCAGACAACAGTGGGCTAGACCCCTCATTTGCCACTTGTTTGGTCTCTTCTCCTACTGTGGCTACGGAAGGGGGAACCTCTTTTGCTATAGTGGTGTGGTAGGCGGCTGAGGTCTTGGGCCTTCCGCTGCCTACAGCGGCAGTTAGAACAAACATCTTGGCAGAGGCGCTTCAGCCAGGAGTGGTCTCATCTCAACCTCTTCTCCCTTTTAATGAAACCCTTAATGATGTCCCCCTCCTTTGCCTGGTCCAATGCCTGCACACAGTTTCCTGTGCATAGAACTGCCTGCCGCCATCACCCCACTCCTGGGGACCCCAGTTTCTTTACCCAACACCCTACTCATGAGACCTTGGTGGTTCAAGCCTCCACCTCCAGGATTACCACTGGCTTGTTCCTACCACTCCACTGCATAGGGAATCTAAGAGGCTGAATACCTTTGGACAGAGAATGTGCTCTTGCACTGTGGTAGGTGAACAGTACCTTTTGAGCAGATATTCCCATACAATTTGGGATTCGGTTGCACGCGTGGTGCCAAAAGTCCCGGAGGAGGCCTGAGTCTTACTCTTCCAAGCTATTGCTGACAGGAGAGACATCAACCTTCCCACATCCCTAAGCTTGTGATTCCGTTCCATGTAGGCCAGAATATCCCCCTGCCTACCTTCTTTGCTCCGCCTCAACCCCCACCCCTCTCCTCCCCCATAGAGGAGAGGAGACTCCCTCTGGACCCAACGAACAAGTTACTTACCTTCGGTAACGATATATCTGTAAGAAACAGTAGTTAGTATTAGATTCCTTACCTTAGAATATCCCCAGGCGTCAGTCTGGATCCGGAAACTTTTGCGTAGCAGTACCCCTGCGCGTCGGTAGGCGTTGTCTGCAGGCGTCCCCTGCGGCTCCGCGTCCGTCGTCGGCGTCGTGCGCTGTGATGACGTCGCTGGAGTATATAGACGCCGCCTCCGTGCGCGGACGTCAGTTCTTTGTACACAGCTTTTCCGCGCCAGAACACGCAGAGCCATGTGAGAACCAACACTGGTGCCATTTGAAACTAGGGCCCTGAAAGGGATGTCCTTAACCCTAGGTATCAGTTCGCAGAACGGGGAGGATGGGTGGGGCGGTAAGGAATCTAATACTAACTACTGTTTCTTACAGATATATCGTTACCGAAGGTAAGTAACTTGTTCATCTGAAAGAAACAGGTTAGTATTAGATTCCTTACCTTAGAATAGATACCCCAGCAATACCAACCCCGGTGGTGGGTCTGCGAACCAATACAATCCTACACCAGAAAGTCCTGGAGGACCGAACGGCCAAAGAAGCCATGCCTCCGGACTTGACTGTCCAGGCAGTAGTGCCTCGCAAAGGTGTGCAGCGAGGCCCACGTAGCCGCCTGGCAAATGTCCTGCAAAGGGACTCCCCGGCCGAGGGCAGTAGTAGCCGCCGTGGCCCGAGTGGAATGGGCCCTCAGCCCAACCGGAGGCTCCTTCCGAGCCAAAGAGTAGCACGCTTTGATGCACAGAACGACCCACCGAGAGATGGTCCGTTTATGTACCGCCCTTCCCTTCTTCGCACCCACGTAGCCAACAAACAGTTGGTCATCCACCCGGAACTGGCGTGTGCGATCCATATAAAATGAAAGCGCACGTTTTGGGTCCAGACGATGGAGCCGCTCTTCATCCTTTGAAGGATGCGGAGGCGGGAAGAAGGAGGGTAAGGTGATGGACTGCCCGATGTGAAAAGCAGAGACTACTTTGGGCAGGAAAGAAGGTCTAGTTCTCAGAACCACCTTGTCTGGATGAATTGACAGGAAAGGAGGTTTGACAGAAAGAGCCTGGAGCTCATTCACCCTCCTGGCAGAGGTGATGGCAACCAGGAAGGCCGTCTTTAAAGTGAGGAGACGGAGAGGACAGGAATGAAGCGGCTCAAAGGGAGCGCACATCAAGAAAGTCAGAACCAGGTTCAAGTCCCACTGAGGCATCACAAACGGAACAGGTGGATACATGTGCGTGATGCCCTTCAAGAATCTCGTTACAATAGGGGACTTGAACAAAGATGGCTGATCAGGTAGCCTCAAGAAGGCGGAAAGGGCAGAAAGGTAGCCCTTGATAGTGCCCAGAGCAGAGCCCTGCTGGGCAAGAGAGAAGAAAGAGGAGAACCTCGGAAAGAGGGGCAGAAAGAGGGCCCACAGCCTTTGCTGTGCACCATGCCACAAATCTGTTCCACCGGCAGGCGTATACCGACTTTGTGGAGGGACGCCTGGCTGCCAGAATCACATCACAAACCTCAGGAGGCAAGTCAAATGGCCTCAACTGTCGCCGCTCAATCTCCACGCATGGAGGTGGAGACTGGACAGGTTCGGGTGGAGGACCGTCCCCTGCTGCTGCGACAGAAGGTCCTCCTGAAGGGGCAGGCGGATCGAGGGACCGACTGACATGTTGAGTAGCTCGGGATACCAGTACCTTCGAGCCCAGTCCGGAGCCACAAGGATAACTTGGGCCCGGTCGCGCCTGATCTTCTTCAGCACTCTGGGCAGAAGTGGTATAGGCGGAAAGGCGTACAATAGACCGCAACTCCACTCGCGCCGAAAGGCGTCGCCGAGCGAGTGCAGTCTTGGAAACTCCAACGCGCAGAACTGATGACATTGCGCGTTCTCTTCTGTGGCGAATAGATCTAACCAAGGCTCTCCCCATTGCAGAAAGAGGCCTTTCGCCACGTCCGAGTTCAGACGCCATTCGTGATCCACCGAGCACCGACGGCTGAGTTCGTCCGCCCTGGCGTTCAGAGAACCTGCCAGGTGTTGAACCGTCAGAGTCACGCCCTGACGTTCCAGCCATTGCCAGAGACGCAGAGCCTCCTGGCAAAGAGTCCACGACCCCACTCCGCCCTGCTTGTTGCAGTACCACATGGCGGTGGTGTTGTCCGTGAACACCTGCACTACACTCCCGTTGACAAAGGGGAGGAATGCCTTCAGTGCTAGGCGAATCGCCCGCAGCTCCAACATGTTGATATGGAGCCGGGACTCCGCCGGAGACCAGATGCCTCTGATCTCCGCCTCTCCCAAGTGGCCTCCCCAGCCCTGGAGGGACGCGTCCGTCACAACTACGTGCTCCGGTTGGGGAAGGGAGAGGGATCTGCCTCTGACCCAATCGCGGTCCGTAAGCCACCACTGCAACTGTCTCGCAGTGCCCTCCGAGATCAGGACATGGTCGGATAGGTTGCCTTGATGCTGGGCCCACTGAAACTTCAGGTTCCACTGCAGAGCCCGCATCCGCCACCGGGCGTGATGCACCAGAAGGATGCAGGAAGCCATCAGCCCCAGCAGCCGCAGCGTCAACCTGACCGAAACCCGGGATAACGGCTGAAAGATTGGAATCAGAGCCTGAATATCCCGGACCCGCCGTTCCGGAGGATAAACCCGAAACTGCGCCGAGTCGAGAACCGCTCCGGTGAAAAGGAGCTTTTGAGAGGGACACAGGTGTGATTTCGGCACATTGACGGAAAACCCCAGCTCGTGCAGGAGGTCTGCCGTCAACTGAAGGTGGTGGACGACTGTCTGGGGCGAGCTCGCCTTCAACAACCAGTCGTCGAGGTAGGGGAAGACTGAAACCCCTAACCGGCGCAGATGAGCTGCGACCACCGCCATCACTTTCGTGAACACCCGTGGGGCGCTGGTAAGGCCGAATGGGAGCACGATAAACTGAAAGTGCTCGTGGCCTACCGTGAACCGCAGGTAACGTCGGTGGGCCGGCAGGACGGGGATGTGAAAGGAATATGCTACTTACCAGTATGCATCTGTTCTTGGCATAGAGGGCTGCAGAGTGGTACATTTATGAATAGATCGCCATCTGGTGTTGGGCTCGGATGATTGCACTTTGTTTTTCTTCTGGAGAAGTCTTTGTCGTCATAGGTGACTCCTCCTCTCGGTGTTAGTGCGCATGGGCATCGGCTCCATCCTTAGATTGTTTTGCCATAGTAGGGTTAGATGGAGTAGTGTAGTGTAGTACATAAAGATATGCCCATGTAAATGTATCTAAATAAGATAATGTTGGGACAGACACAGGTTTCCGGGGAGGCAGGGAGGGCATGTACCACTCTGCAGCCCTCTATGCCAAGAACAGATGCATACTGGTAAGTAGCATATTCCGTTCGAGGCATATGGGCTGCAGATGGTACATTTATGAATAGATTGTACAGCAGTTACCTCCCTAGCGGTGGTCACCAGTGTCTGTCGCAACTGTCTGAAATAGAGTTTTTAATACAGCTTGGCCCACTCTGGCTTGTTGTGCAGCCTGTACATCAACACAGTAGTGCTTTGTGAATGTATGTGGTGTAGACCAAGTTGCTGCTCTACATATGTCATCTAGGGTAATGTTCCCTAAGAATGCCATAGATGCTCCTAGTTTCCTTGTGGAATGAGCTCTAGGAGGAACAGTTAATGTTCTCTTTGCTTTAATGTAACATATTTGTATGCATCTTACAATCCATCTTGCGATGCCTGCTTTAGAGATAGGATTGCCCTTATGTGTTGGGGAAAAATGCTACAAATAGTTGTTTAGTTTTCCTGAAACCTTGTGTTCTTTCTATGTAGTATGAAATGGCTCTTTTAACATCTAGTGTATGTAGAGCCCTTTCTGCCACCGTCTGTGGCTTTGGAAAGAAGACTGGTAATTCCACTGGCTGATTGATGTGGAATGCTGAAATTACTTTAGGCAAGAACCTTGGGTTTGTTCTAAGAACCACTTTATTCTGGTGTATCTGTAGGAATGGTTCTTGTATTGTTAATGCCTGTAACTCGCTTACTCTTCTGAGTGAGGTAATGGCTATAAGGAATGCCACCTTCCATGTAAGGAATTGTATTTCGCACCTATGCATAGGTTCGAAGGGTGGCCCCATTAGTCTGGTGAGTACTACGTTGAGGTTCCAGACTGGGGTAGGTGGTAATCTTGGTGGAATGACTCTTTTAAGACCTTCCATGAATGCTTTTATCGCTGGTACTCTGAACAGTGATATGCGCTGCCTGTTTTGTAGGTATGCTGCTATAGCTGCTAGATGTACTCTGATAGATGTGTACGCTAGATTACATTGCTGTAAGTGTAACAAGTAGCAAATAATCTCCCTTGTTGATACGTCTAGAGGGTTGATATTGTTATTAGTGCAGTGTATAGCAAACCTCTTCCACTTAGCTGCATAGCATGCTCTGGTGGTTGGACGTCTCGCTTGCTTAATTATTTCCATGCAATTTGGGGGGAGATCTAAGTACCCAAATTCTATGATTTCAGGAGCCAGATCGCTAAGTTCAATTGAGTTGGATCTGGGTGCATTATCTCTCCATGGTTCTGTGTAAGGTGCATGGGTAGAATTCGTAGCTTTTGATGTGGCACTTGTGAGAGTTGCAGGAGCGTGGTGAACCACGGCTGTCTTGCCCACGTGGGTGCTACTAGTATCATTGTCATTGAATGTTGTTGCAGTTTCCTGACCACTAATGGGATTAGTGGGAGAGGGGGAAAAGCGTATGCAAATTTGTTGGACCAATTTATCCATAACGCATTGCCCTGCGACAGGTGATGTGGGTACCTGGACGCGAAGCTTTGGCATTTTGCGTTCTGATGAGTGGCAAATAGGTCTATCTCTGGTTGTCCCCATCTTTGGAAGAATGGCTGCAGTATTTGTTGGTGCAGTTCCCATTCGTGTATTTGTTCCGACTGTCTGCTTAAGATGTCTGCTATCTGGTTTTGAACTCCTGGTAGGTGTTCGGCTAACAGATAGATGTTTTGAGGAATGGCCCATCTCCAAATCTCCTGTGCCAGTCTGGATAATTGGAGAGAGTGCGTCCCCCCCTGTTTTTGAATATAATACATGGCTGTCATGTTGTCTGTTCTGATCAGGACTGCTTTGTGGATAACATGTGTCTGAAAGGCTTTCAATGCTAGAAACACTGCCAGTAGTTCTAGATAGTTGATGTGCAGTGTTTTTTCCTGCACACTCCACCTTCCTTGTACTGTGTATTTGTCCATATGTGCTCCCCATCCGGTGAGCGATGCGTCTGCTGTTATTGTCACCTGTGGAATTGGCTCTAGGAACGACCGCCCCTTGGTAATGTTTGTTCTGTTCCACCACTTCAGAGAGCGGTGTGTGCGGTCGTCTACCAACACCAGATCCGTAATCTGTCCTTGAGCCTGATTCCACTGTGTCGCTAAGCATTCTTGTAGCGGACGCATTTGTAGTTTTGCATATGGTATTAGCAGTATGCAGGATGACATCATGCCTAGTAGCTGCATGAACACTCTTGCTGTTAGTGAGTGTTGTGGCTGAAATCTCTGAATGATTGTAAGCATTGCTTGGACTCTTATTGCATTGGGGTACACCTTGGCTTTTTCTGTGTCTATGGTAGCCCCCAGATATTGTTGAACTTTGTTTGGTTGTAGGTGTGACTTTGTGTAGTTCACCGTGAACCCTAGCTGGTGTAGTAGCTGAATTGTCTTTTGTGTGTGTTGCAGACACTCCTCTTGCGACCTGGCTTTTATTAGCCAGTCGTCCAAGTATGGGAAGACATGAATTTGTTGTCTTCTTAGGTGAGCTGCTACCACTGCCAGGCATTTTGTGAACACTCTTGGTGCCGTCGTGACACCAAATGGGAGGACTTTGAACTGATAGTGTTGTCCTTCTACCACAAACCTGAGGTATTTCCTGTGGGCTTTGTGAATAGGGATATGAAAGTAAGCGTCTTTTAGATCCAGTGTAGAAAGAAAGTCCCCTTTCTTCAGTAAAGGAAGTACTTGTTGGAGCGTGACCATGTGGAAATGTTCCGAATTTATGTATGCGTTGAGAGGTCTTAGGTCCAGTATTGGCCTTAGAGACCCGTCCTTTTTGGGGATTAGGAAGTATAGTGAGTATACTCCTGTTCCCTGTTGGTGCTGTGGAACCTTCTCTATGGCATGCTTTTCTAGCAGTGATATTACTTCCTGTTTTAACAGTGTCAGGTGATCTTGTTTCATTGGACGCTGTTTGGGGGGGATGTTTGGTGGGGTAGCTGTAAGTTCTAGGCAATAACCATGTTGGATAATTTGTCTTACCCACTTGTCTGATGTGATGTTTTCCCAGACAGGTAGGAACTGTGATAGACGTCCCCCTACCGGTGTTATATGGTCTGGGGGAAGCTCTATGAAGTCACTGTTTTGGGGTTGGAGAGTTGCGGTTGTTGTTGTTTCCGCGACCTCTACCCTTGTTGTTGTTACCCCTGTATCCACCTCTAGAATTACCTCTGGGTGATGTAGGTGTAAAAGAGGCTTGCTGTTGGTTTGTACCTGTACTTTTGGATCCTCCTCTATAGGTGGATCTACGAAAGGAACCTCTTTGTGTCGGCTGCTGCAATGCTCCCATTGATTTAGCCGTTTCTGTATCTTTTTTCATTTTTTCTAGGGCCTCATCTGTCCCTGTGCCAAAAAGTGTTTTCCCATCAAAAGGTTGATTAAGTAACGAGGTTTGTACCTCTTGTTTGAATCCTGACACTCTGAGCCATGCATGTCTCCTTAGCATGATGCTTGTATTTGTCGACCTTGCCGCAGTTTCTGCCGCGTCTAGGGCGCACTTTATTGAAGTGTTAGTAATTAACTTCCCTTCTTGTATAAGTTGATCAGCTCTCTTTTGATGTTCTTTAGGGAGATGTTTGATGAGTGTTTCTAACTCATCATAATGCGCTCTGTCATACCTTGCGAGTAGTGCTTGCGTATTAGCTATGCGCCAACTGTTTGCCGCTTGAGATGCTACTCTCTTGCCAGAGGCATCTATTAGTTTAGACTCCTTGTCAGGAGGTGGCGCTTCTCCCGTAGATAAAGAGTTTGCTCTCTTGCGAGCGTTTGTGACCACTAGTGAGTCTAGAGGAATTTGTCCCTTAATGTATATTGGGTCTTTTGGAGCTGCCCTATATTTTTTATCAATTCTTGGGTTCAATACCCTAGCCCTCACTGGGTCTTTGAATATCTCTGATGTATGACTGAGAAGGCCTTTTAGCATTGGTAGTGTTCCTGATGTTCTTTGTGCAGTAGGTAGTGTCTCTAATAAGAAGTCCTGTACTAGAGGTTCTGTATGTAGGTCTACCTTATGAAATGTTGCTGCTCTAGTAATGAGTTGTGCAAACCCAGTATTGTCATCAGGAGGTGAAGGTTTTGAGGGATATGACTCAAGGTCGGTATCATTACCTGATCCCACATTATACTCCTCCCATGGGTCTGCCTCCTCTGGGATTGTGTCCTCATCATCCCCAGGGTGTCCCCCCTCCCCTGTGTCACTTTCTCCATCTGTTGTAGGTGTAGATGGACGTGTGGGAGGAATATCTGGCCTATTGTCAGGAATAGGCGGAGATGGTGTGTGAGGTTTGGGAGAAGGGGGAGGAGTTGTATTCGTCCCCATTGTTCTCTTCTTTGGATGAGCCTTGTCGTCCAAATGTTCATGTTTCCTCTTTTTAGGTAGCTCTGTGACTACCTTGCCAGTCTTTGGGTCAATAAACAAAGTCTTTTGTTTAGGATCCGTTCCGTGTTCCTGTGTCGGTACCGCAGTTTTCGGTTCCGAAAGGTGTCTTTTCTTTGAAATGTCCATTTGTATTTTCGGTGCCGAAGTTTTGTTCGGATCCGACTTCTTCGGTATCGAAGATGTCCCTTGTGTCGAGGGTGTTTTCGGCGCCGAAGCGTGCTTCGGTGTCGACATGGACTGCTTCGACTTCGAGCTTTCCTTTATTTGGTGCTTCGGTGTCGATGTGGTTGGTTTATCGGAACCGGAACCACTATGATGGGGGACCGAGTGTTTCGGTTTCTGTTTCGTTGCCGGGCTCGAAGGCGGGGCGTTGGAAACTTTTTTCGGTTGTCTGACCGGGCTCGAGGGCGGGGTCGACACCGTGCGGGGTTTGTTTTTCGGTAAAGGGACGTCGTCACTCACGGTTTGTTGGACGTCGAATTCCTCGACGTCGGACTCGTCCGCTTCTGACCCCGCCTCGTCGGCCTCTTCTTCCTCCTCTTCTGGTTGCTGGTCCTCGAACAGCTCCGGGATTGCTTGTGACTGCATTCTCGATACCTCGTGTCTTCTGGCTCGACGGTTTCTAATCGTCGACTTTGACGAGAATGCTGCACAGGCCTCACAGTCCCTGGATTCGTGTTCAGGGGACAAGCAGAGGTTGCACACTTCGTGTAGGTCCTTGTGTGGGAACTTAGCACCACACGTTGGACATTTTTTGAATGGAGTCCTTTCCATGGACCCCGGGCTGGACTACGTCGAGTTTCTCGTAGTCGTCGTCCTTCGAATCGCGTCGGTATGGGGTGCAGTCGCGTTTGATAACGATACCGTCGATTTGGAAAGGAATACGCGCCGGTTATAACCTTCTTTGTTGAAGTCGGTCCGGAGCGCTTCGATCCTCATCCGAACCCGATGGCGGAAAAAAACAATCTAAGGATGGAGCCGATGCCCATGCGCACTAACACCGAGAGGAGGAGTCACCTATGACGACAAAGACTTCTCCAGAAGAAAAACAAAGTGCAATCATCCGAGCCCAACACCAGATGGCGATCTATTCATAAATGTACCATCTGCAGCCCATATGCCTCGAACATACACGTCCTGCAAGTCCAACGCCACCATCCAGTCTTGTGGGTCCAGAGCAGCCAAGACCTGAGCCAAAGTCAACATCTTGAACTTCTCCTTCCGGAGGAAGCCGTTGACGTTCCGTAGGTCCAAGATAGGACGTAGGCCCCCCTTGTCCTTCTTGGGTACCAGAAAGTAGTGGGAATAGCAACCACACCCTACTTCTGGCCCAGGAACGCGCTCGATGGCCCCCTTGGCCAAGAGGGCCGTAACTTCCTCCTGCAGAAGTGTCAAGTGGTCCCCCGACACACGGTGGTTCTGCGGTGGCATGGCTGGAGGAGTGCTCTCGAAGGGGAGGGAGTAGCCCCTTCGGACGAGCTGCAGCACCCACCTGTCCGATGTGATGGTGCGGGAGTGGTGATGGCGAACCCTGCCACCCACTGGCGTCACATGGGCCTGAAAGCTCGGACTAGGAGGATTTGGAGGTTGATGCTGCGGGGGGAGGTGTGGCCTGACCTCGCCGCTGTCCCCGACCGCCTCCACGGCGGAATCCACGGCCGCCACCGCGTTGAGAAGTGTTCTGCGGTGCGTGGCTGGCAGCACGTGTGGGACCGCCCCTTCCGTGGCCACGAAAGGAGCGAAACGAACCCCTTTGCTGGCGCTGGGTCGAGAGACCCAAGGACTTGGCCGTGACCCTGGAGTCCTTGAAGCGCTCCAGCGCGTGGTCCGCTTTGTCGCCAAACAGGCGACTGCCATCGAACGGCATGTCCATCAAAGTATTTTGGACATTCGGCGAAAAGTTGGCGGATCTCAGCCAGGCGTGGCGACGAATCGCCACCGTCGTGGACATCGCTCTGCCTACCGAGTCGGTCGTATCGAGACCACACCTGATGGAATATCGTGCTGCGTCTCGGCCTTCAATCATAGCCTGACCGAGCTTTGCCCGTACCTCCTGCGGGCATTGTGGCAGACACTCCGCAACCGTATCCCACAGAGAGTGGGTGTAGCGGCCCAAGAGGCATGCGGTGTTGCAAGACCGCCGTCCCAGACTCAGGGACGAAAAGACCTTCTTCCCATACTGGTCGTACCTCTTAGATTCCCGGTCGGGCGGGGCCGACGGGAATGCGGTTTGGGAAGTCGAGGCCTGGATCACCAGACTCTCAGGGGTGGGATGGGTGGACAGGAACTTGGGGTCATCCGGACACGGACGGTGGCGTCTGGCCACGTTCCTATCAACAGGCGAACCTGAAGCGGGCCTGGACCACGTGCCCAAAAGAACGTCTGTCAAGGCTTCGTTGAACGGCAGCAGAGGCTCCTGTGGGCATGACTGCGGTTTGAAGACCTCAGTGAGGATGTTAGGCCTCACGACCGCGACGGGGAGCTCAAGGCGCAAGGCCTTGGCAGCCCTCATCAACACCACTGAATAAGCAGCCCCAGCCTCCGAGGCCACAGTAGGAGGCGAGACAAAACCAGTGTTAGGAGAATCGTCCAGACCACTGGCATCACCCAAGTCACCTGTCCAGTCCACGTCGTACTGACACTCGCGTGACAGAGGGTCCTCAGACCCCTCCCAACCCTCTCCATAATCTGCATCCTCACCATATTCTGAGTCAATGATGTAGACCGGCTCCTCGGGGTCAATGGGCCCCATCGGCGCCGGACTCGGCGTCGGACGACGCCGGTCCGACTCCGCGTCCGGAGTAGGAGAGGGAATGGGGGTGGCGCCGCCCGGAGCCGGAGCCCCGACGCCGGCCGGAGCCGGCGTCGGAGTCCCGGCGCCGCGCGGAGGCGGCACCATGGGTTGCCCCGATGGAATCGGCGCCGGAGAGGCCGGTGGACCAGCCGGCGTCGACCCTGAAGGGCCCAGCGGCGCCGGAGCCGCCGGCGTCGGAGCACCCGACTGCGTCGGGGCAGGAGCACCCGAACCGCTCGGGCCCCCGGACGGGACCACCGGGCCCGCAGGCGCCGTAGGCCCCGTCGGAGGAGACAGCGCCCTCATGGCCATGAGGAACTCCTCTATCTCCTCGCGCGACGCGCCTTGCCCAGGGACCGACGGGTATGGAGCAGGCAGCGTCGGCGACCCACGCGGGGCCACCCGAACCCCCGGCCGCATCGCGCGAGCGTCGGGGGGGAGTCGGGGGTACGATGACGACGCCCCGACTTCTTGTGCCTCTTACCTGAGGAACCAGAGAAATGGTGACGACTTCCGGAGCGCTCGTGGTGGCTCCGCGACCGCTCCCTCGACCGCTCCCTCGACCTCCGGCCGGACCGGGACCGCTCCTGACGCGGGGCCGACACCCGGAGCTCGAGTAGCTTGCGGGACCGCTCCCGTCTAGCCTTACTCGTCAAGGCCCGGCAGTCGACGCAGGACTCCACGTCGTGGTCCGCGCCCAGGCACCGGAGGCAGAGGCGGTGGTGGTCCGTGACCGACATCGTGCGGTCACACCCGTCACAATTCTTAAACCCGGGCATCCTATCGGCACCTTAGAGTTAGAAAGAATCAAAAAAACTTTGGTCAAAAGACCGGAGTACTGCTCTTCGGATCTGCGCTAACTGGCGCGAAAAAAAGAAGAACTGACGTCAGCGCGCGGAGGCGGCGTCTATATACTTCAGCGACGTCATCACGGCGCACGACGCCGACGACGGACGCGGAGCCGCAGGGAACGCCTGCAGACGACGCCTACCGACGCGCAGGGGTACTGCTACGCAAAAGTTTCCGGATCCAGACTGACGCCTGGGGATATTCTAAGGTAAGGAATCTAATACTAACCTGTTTCTTTCAGATAAGAGCGTTATCGTTCTACCTTGACCGTACAAAAGAGTGCCAAGTGGACAAGGAGTACTTTGTTGAGTACATAGGAGAAAAAAAAAAAAAAAAGGGAAGGTCAGGCAGAAACGGACCATTTCAAGATGGATAGTGCTCTGCATCAAGATCTGCTAAGCATTGGCCAAGAAGCAGCCCCTCAAGGGGTTGTGTGCTCATTCTATCAGGGGTAAAGATGCAACCATTGCATTAGCATGCGGAGTCCTTGTCCTGGACATCTGTCAGGCAGCAATGTGGATATCTTTGCACACGTTCACCAAACACTGTCTGGACAGTCAGGTCCGTTGCTACTGGCACTTGTCCGTTCGGTACTACAGGACTTTCTGGTTTTAAATTGGCTTTGCAGATCCACCTTTTGGGAGGCATTGCTTGGGTATCTTTACTTAGGTAAGGAATCTGCTGCTAGAAGTCTCAGATAAACAAGTTACTTACCTTCGGTAACACCTTATCTGGTGTAGATTCTATCTAGCCACAGATTCATAACTGCCCCTCCCATCCTCCCGGCTCTGCAAGCCGCCTGCAGTATAAGGGCCAACCTTCTCCGGGACTTCGTTTTTTCACACCAGTGGTCAGCTCTCATTGTGGCTCCGCACTCTTGGCGTGAAAAGCCTTGAAAGTGTGCCATGGTGGCGCCTATATGGGTACCGCGCAAGTCACTTCCAGTGCAGCCGACGCAGGCATGGAGCTGAATGACTCCATCTACTGGTGTGCAGGGTTACTGCTAAAAAATTTCTCTCGATACGGCGTCGGAGACTCTCGGTATGGTGCCGGAAAATTCCAGGACGGCGTCGCTGGAAGAAAATGCATAAATGGAGCCTGGGCATATGCCTGAGGGACACCCAAATTAAAGGCAAAAGGACCCATGGGGCCAGCAGGCGCACCAGAGGGGTACATAGCCCTTGCAAAGACACCATACATTGCGTTCAGATAGTGTGATGGGTCTTGGCCTTGAGCCGGAAAAGGGGGATAATTCCCCGGCGCCGGCTCCGAAGCCGGTGTACCTGGAGTCGGGCCCATCGGCGCCGACAAAGGAACCTCTTCAGGCTGCTCCGGATCTTCTTGCTCTGGCTCGGCTTCACCCGGATCCGAAGAATGGACCGAATCAGATGGTGCCGGCGTCGGAGAACGAGACCTCGACTTCAGGAGACACTTCCTTCTCTGGCGAGCCCGGTTTTGAATGAGAAGGATCGACATCACTACTGTGACGTCGAGGAGAAGACTACTTCGGCGCCGGTTCCTTATCAGAGTGACGCCTTGAAGAGTGCTTCTTTCTCTTATGTCTCTTCGACTTCAAATGTCCCGACGCCGACTTCAAGCCCGAACTGAACTCGGAACGAGATCTCAACCTCTATCTTCTTTTACTCGCCTTCTTACTCTTCTTCATTTTAGCAATGAACAACTTCGCTTCCTTTTCCTTTAAAGCTTTAGAGGTCATCTTCCTACAACACGCACATCCATCGACTTCGTGATCGGAAGACAAGCACCATACGCAGTCCTCGTGCGGATCAGTAATAGACATCTGCTTCCCACACACCCTGCAGGGCTTGAAACCCGATTTCCTCCCAGACATCTTCGAAAGGAAACGAGAAGAACAGACAAGAACAACTATAACAACAATGTAACTACGGAGAGTCCCAAGAAACCGTTGGCGTGGAAAAAAGGGAACTGACTTCATCACGCTGTCGAGGCCCTATTATGGATCCAGTGACATCAGCGGGGTCGCAAGCGGAGTCGTACCCTCTGTGACGTCGTCCATGACCTCGCTGGCGTGGAGAGCTACAAAAGTTTCCGATTGGCTGCTGCGCAAGGTGAGGAATCCACTGGCAGATGTATCTATCAGAATGCTTGTTTCTAGAGTCACGAGACTTCACACCACTGTGCAGTTAGGTTATAATCTACTGAGGTCCAGGTGAACAGCTCTTAATAAAATATCTACCTACCTATTACCATATTTGTTTCTAATTATTGAATCCATTGCTAAACAGTCGCCACCGAGTATAGAATTTCTTACATATATGTCTAACATTTATCAATCTACACCTCCCAACTCTTGTCCAGGAACCTCCACATTTATCCACCCTTATCTTAATGCGCCATTTACACTTCGCTTTGTTAATATATAGGTTCTCCTTACCTGTGAAAAACTCTCCAAACTCCTGCTCCAATTTCATGGCTTTATCAAACATCTTATTAGCTTGTTCATACGTCTGTCTACGATTCATTTCCCTATGAGAGACACAAATTATTAGGGAGGCATTATCCATTCTTCTGTAACAGTTCATGCATTAGCAGTTGCTTAGCATAGCATATTATGACTGCTCTAAGGACACTGGGGTGACGGAAGTCTAACTGTAAACAAGGCATGCCCACGCTCCTCAGATGACGTCTGTCATTTAATTCTCAGAGGTTTGCAATTCATTTCAACCAACAAATTTTGAACCAAAAGTATAATAAAGAGATTTCTTTTTTTCTATTGCCATGTTTTATTTTCTTCAAATCGACCTTCCTTTAGCCAACACGTGTTTAGTCGTCTTTCGGAGGTATCCCTACGACTTTGTCAATGCTGGTCTACTAATATGCTTTAGCAGTGAGACCTCCTGCATGGGGTGAACCAGCGTAGGAAGTCAATAGTTCTTAATGCCTCCTGCTATCGTCCCAAGTCAACGTAAGATGAAACCACAAGAAATGAAATTGCAAGCTGCTTACACGGAGCAAACCCGCATCGGAACTAACAAGACTGCATCCAGACAACAAGCCCTGCACACCTCTGGCAGTGAATACAGCTGCCATCACTGTACACTGATAAGTACAGCACCTTCTGTTTTAGAACCATTAAAGGAAATACCATTTCCTACCGGATACAACATTATTTTCTTGTGGCTTCATCTTATGTCGACTTAGTAAATCTACCCCCTAATCTACTGCCAAAATCAGCATGGTTGGCAAGTCTAAAACTGAGGAAGGAGGAGGAGCCAAAACGTTACGTAACTATGTTCTGAAACAATGTTCTACCTCATGTAAAGCGCTCCGATGCCTTCGGGTCTAGCCAACGATATATAAAACTTTTCTAATAAAATAAATATATATATATTTTTTTTATAACAGGGGTTTGTATCATTTCAGCACCAGATGGTGATAATTGACATTAACCAAACTCAAGCTGGATGGTCACAATAATGTAAACTATGATAAAAATAAAGCCAGAGAAAATGTAGGGCCAGATTTAGTAAAATACTCTGTTGCTACGATGGAATACCAGTCTGCGAATTTAGAATTGTCTGAGAGCCTAGCAGACAACTCTAGGCACTGACCGGATCCGCCGACAGCGTGGTTCATGTCATTAAGTTAAAAGATTGACCCACCATCAAACTTCACAAGATTTTGTTTCTTCAAAAGCAAAATTCTGAAGTGAGATTATGCTCGAGAAAATAAAAAAGAATGACTAAAAGTGGGAATTTTCCCCCATAATGTGGGGCTCATTTAAATGTTTTGCTATCCCTTACTGCCACGGTTTTCCACAGCATACAGAGTTAAAACTGACATTTTGACCACTGACTAAGTCGTGCGGGCGATCACATTGGCAAAACTCAGACGACTCTTACTCTGTTAGACTTTTGGAGAAATAGGTCTGCGACCGAGTAATCTCTATTCCAGACCTACTTAAGGTTTGCCAAGCTGTAAATCAGATGGGCGGACCTTCAGTTTGGCAGAGTGGGTACTCCATCGCAGTTGAACAGGGTAACCTCTCCGTCAGTCCCTTAAATGCAAAAACAAAAGGTTTGCAGGCAAGAATAGACTTACATTAGGGCTTCGATGGATTTTGGCTTGATGAAGATGGCAACTGGAAAAAGTTGTGCTAGCTGCAACCTTTTAATGGCATTGCCAGACACGTCCAAAATACAGTGCTTCCCCTAAAAGAGGAAAAAAATAGTTCAGCAAACTATTTACAGGAAATCAAGTCAATGCTTGCAGTTAACAAAAATAATAGATTTTACATACATTCAGTTAACAATCTGAAAATTCCTTTACCAGAATAATAATTATAGAAATTAATTTAGATTCTTGGTTGCTAGTGCAACCCAAGACCTTCAACACCAATTGGTCTACTGGATGTGAAATTATTCAGAGTTGAAAATGCTTTCTCTATGAAACTCACAAAGGTTACCCACCTGTAATACTTTCTCCAGCACTGATGTACCTTGCAGTTAACAACTCTACTTTAAGAGAGAACCTTAGAAGTCGAGAAGTTTAAAATGGCTAAAAAGAAAATAAGTTACTTACCTGTAACTAGTTCTCCAGTGTTAGAATCTTTCATCGATTCACATGCTTAAATCCATCCCAGTCACCGAGATGGGAGTCCCGGTATATCAAAACAGGAAAGTTAGCATAAACTAGAAAACAAGCCTAGGCCCTTTTCAGTTTTGTAAAATATCCATCTTTTTGTAAGAGACTAAAAACTAGGCTTTAGCCAATCAGAACATCTTACCCTCTAGAACACTTGAAAGTTGAGCTTCACAGGGTAGGAGGGTGGGTCGCATGGGAATCTATGAAAGATTCTAAAACTCGAGAACTATAGTTACAGGTAAGTAAAATATTTTTTTTACTCCAGTATTGGAACTTTCATAGATTAACATGCTTGAATCAGAGTAGCTAGCAGTTAGCACATTTTTGTTATAATTGATTTTAAATAAAATATACTCCAGGAAAAGTAAAAAAAAAATGTATATGTATGTACACATAGATATATACACATACATATATACACACACAAACACCTAACTATAGGTCAAAATAACCATATAGTGGTGATGGGAAAGAATAGAGTAAGAAAAATTAAAAAAGAATGTGCGAGGTCTTTCGAAAGTAATAGGAGGAGTGAAAAAGAAAGCTCATCGTCATTGAAGCAGGTTTCCCAGTGCTGCCTGTCTCACTGCGAAACAGAGGAGTCCAAGCAGTAGTGCCTGGTAAAGGTGTGGCTAGTCTTCCAGGTCGCCGCCCTGCAGATCTCCTTGGTAGATAAGCTTGGCAACCAAAGCAGTTGAGGTAGAGACTGCTCTAGTAGAATGTAAATGGAGCCTCCCCTGGAGGGGCTTTCATGCTGCCTGATGACAGTAATGGATGGCACTAGAAATTCAACGTGCAATGCCTAGTTTGGAGAGGGGACGGCCCTTAAATGGGCACTATAGGCCACAAAGAGTTGGAGTGACTTTTGGAAGGTTATAGCCCCGTGGAGATAGAATTTTATACAGAGCTGAATATCTAGAGAATGAAGAGCTCTATCCACTGGTATTGTAGGCTGCGGGAAAAACGCTTTTAGAACCAGTGGCTCATTTAAATGAAAGTTCCGATGGAACTTTAGGGATAAACTTGGGGTTGGTGCGTACTATTACTGTCATCCTTGAATTGAAGAAAAGGCTCCTGGATAGTGAGAGCCTGTATTTAACCAACTCTTCTAGCAGATGTCAAAGCCAGAAGTAGAGCCAATTTCCATGGCAGAAAGTTCATGTCCACCTTGACGATAGGTTCAAAGGGATGTTTCATGAGTTGATACCGGACCACATTAAGGTGCCAGAGTTGTGGGGGAGGCTTGAAATGTGTTAAGACCCTAAAAAGTCCCTTCATGAATTGTTTTATGATTCTCGCGGACCATAAAGAGGGGCCTCAAGAGGTTCTTCTAAAACATGAAATAGCAGCGAGATGAACCTTTCGCCAATGAAAGGATGTAAGGAAGAATCTCATGAGCTGAAGAGAAGAAAGGATGACTGCCAGATTCCTGGCATCAGAGACAAAATCTCTTCCATTTCTTCAGATATGTTTTGTTAGTGCTTTGCACCCAGGTGTGAGAAAGAATCTTAACATTCAGAAGAAAGGTTCAGATGATCGAACTAAGTCTTCAGGAGCCATGCTGCTAATTTAATCGATTTGGTATCCGGATGCAACACTTGCCTCCGAACATAGTCAATAGCAATGGGATAGGAGCCAAGGGAATAGGCTGCCTCCCTGAAAGAAGAGGGAGTTCTATGTACCAATAATGGAGAGGCCAAGATGGGACCATGATAATCATCCTGCAGGGATCTGCCTTAATCTTCATGAGAGCCTGAGCAGGAGAACAGTAAGAAAAAATGCAGACTTGAGCCTGCCGAGTGTATCCGCTGTTGCGTTGATTCCCCGGAAAGTGTTCTTCTCTTAGTGAAATTCCATTCTGGATCGCCCACTCGCAGATGCATTGAGCTTCCAGAGACAATAGAGTCGACCTTGTGCCCTCTTGCTTGTTGGCATAATGCATTGCCGCTGCATTGCCCGTCCTGATAAGAAACGATGAGTTCCATATCCTTTGTAGAAATGCTGGCAGGGTTAAACTAATTGGTCTTAGTTCCAGCAAATTGATGTGGAGAAGGCGATGTTCCAGCCAACGGCCACTGATTTGAAGGTCTTGCAAGAACGCTCCCCATCCTTCTAGAGATTAATCTGTTATTACTCGTGAAGCTGGGGGAGCCAGAAGAGCGAGATCTTTTCAAATGTTTTTCTGCTGAGTCCACCAAGAAATGGCATGAACCATTACCGGAGTTACTCTGATGATATCCTGAAAGAACCAACCACTTGACACCATTGTAGATATAGTTGTTCCTGAATGGGATGCATATTCAGGCGGCAGAAGGGGAAGAGGGGATGCAAGATGACATTGACCCTAGGAGCGACTTGTAACGGCAAATTAAAAGTGATTTTTTTCTTAAGAAGAGTTGAGCCATAGATATCAGTTCGGTTTGCCTTTCTAGCGATGGAAAGGCTTTCTTCAGAATTGTGTCCAAAATAGCTCTCAGAAGAATTAGTTACTTACCTTCGGTAATGCTTTTTCTGGTGGATACAGTATCTGCCTGTGGATTCCTCACCTTGTGAATATCCCCTTACGTCAGCAACATTCGGAAATTCTTTTTGTAGCTTCGCGCCGACGTGGACAACGTCACAGAAGCACAACACCGCGCGCGACTCCGCTGACGTCACAGACTCCCTAATAGGCCGGCGTGATAACATCAGTTCCGCCCTTTTTTCCGTGCCTTCGAGGCACACGGACGGACCGACATCAGTAGATAAATACACAGTATACACAGTACACAAATGTCAAGATAACACAGTGTGAAACCAATGCAGAAAAGCAATTGAAATAAAACTATTCCTTCAACAATAAAAACATATTAACATCACAATTACTCAGGTATAGAAGAGTGGACAACAGGGAGGCGGGTGGGTCAGTGAAGAATACACAGGCAGATACTGTATCCACCAGAAAAAGCGTTACCGAAGGTAAGTAACTTGTTCTTCTGATGGATACATCTGACAGTGGATTCCTCACCTTGTGAATCGATTCCCACAGCAGCCCCCACTGCCGGAGGAGGGTGTTCACTCTCCTATACCAGAAAATCCTGGAGGACAGAATGCGCAAAGTGGCCTTCCCTCCTCACTTCGGTATCCAAGCAGTAATGCTTCGCGAAGGTGTGGAGGGAGGCCCAAGTTGCCGCTTTACAAATGTCCTCAACAGGTACACCCCTAGACAAAGCAGATGTTGAAGACTTTGCTCTAGTAGAGTGGGCTCTTATACCCTCTGGAGGTTCCTTACCAGCCAGGGCGTAGCAGATCCTGATGCATAGAATTATCCATCTCGAAAGTGTGCGCTTGTGCACAGCTCTTCCTTTTCTGCAACCAGCAAATCCAACAAACAGCTGGTCATCAACTCGATAGTCCTTAGTCCTATCAAGATAAAAGCTCACCGCCCTCTTAGGGTCCAGACGGTGAAGCCGCTCCTCCTCCATGGAAGGGTGAGGGGGAGGATAGAAGGTAGGAAGGGTAATAGACTGACCTAGATGGAAGGGAGTTACCACCTTAGGCAGAAATGCAGTCCTGGTCCTAAGAACCATTCGTTCAGCATGAATGGTCAAGAATGGGGGCTTTGAACTAAGAGCTTGAAGCTCACTTACCCTCCTTGCCGAGGTAATTGCAACTAGGAAAAAAGTCTTAAAGGACAACAACCTCAAGGGACAATTATGTAGAGGTTCGAAAAGGGGAACCCATTAGAAAAGTAAGCACCAGATTCAAGTCCCATTGAGGCACAATAAAAGGAGTAGGAGGAAATGTATTTGTAAGGCCCTTCAGAAATCTTAACACAATAGGAGATTTAAATAAGGACGGCTGATCCGGCAGACAGAGAAAAGCCGACAAAGCTGAAAGATAACCTTTTACTGTAGCCACAGCAAAACCTTGCTGCGCTAAAGAAAGAGCAAATAGGAGTATATCGGACAAACGAGCCCTCAAAGGGCCAATGGACTTCTCCCCACACCAAGTCACAAATTTAGAGCATCTGTAAGAATAGATTGACTTGGTGGAGTCACGCCTGGCCGATCGAATGACATCCACCACATCATGTGGGAGAGAAAAGGAATTCAGGTTGCCCCGTTCAATCTCCAGGCATGTAGGTGTAAGGTCTGGAGGTGGGGGTGTAGAACCTGCCCCTCCATCTGAGAGAGGAGATCTGCCCTGAGAGGGAGACGGAGCGGCGGGCACAAGGAGAGGTGGAGAAGATCTGTGTACCACACCCTTCTTGGCCAATCCAGGGCGACCAATATAACTTGTGCCCGGTCTTGGCGAATCTTCCTCGGAACCAGAGGAATCAAGGGTATGGGAGGAAACGCGTAAAGGAGTTGCGAGTCCCAACTCAACTGAAACAGGTTCCCCAAGGCTCCCTGCATCGGAAACTGGAGGCTGCAGAATGACGGGCAGTGAGCATTCTCGCGAGTGGCGAACAGGTCCACCTGAGGAGTCCCCCACGTCCGAAAGACGTGACGAATTACCTCTGGATGAAGCCTCCACTCGTGGTCGGTTGAGAACTGCAGACTGAGACTGTCTGCACGCACGTTCAGAAATCCGGCCAGATGATTTGCCATCAGACAAATCTGATGATCCTGAACCCAGGACCAGAGACGCAGAGCCTGTCTGCAGAGACACTGCGACCCTACTCCTCCCTGCTTGTTGACATACCACATCGCGGTGGTGTTGTCCGTCAGGACCTGAACCGACCGCCCGCGAAGGGAAGGGAGGAAGGCCTTGAGCGCCAGACTTATCGCCCGCAATTCCAGAAGGTTGATGTGAAGCAACCTTTCCTCTGGAGACCAAAGACGCTTGATCTCCAGATCCCCCAGATAAGCACCCCACCCTAGAGTGGACGCATCCGTTATCAGTGTGGCCACCGCTGGAGGAGGTTGGAAGGGCTTTTCTTGAGACAGATTGCCCTCCACCAAGACAGATCCGCTGCAGTTTCTCTGGAGATCCTGATGGACTCCCTGAGATCTCCGTTGTGTTGATACCACTGTCTGCGGAGGCACCACTGGAGTGCCCTCATGTGCCAGCGTGCATGGTTGACCAGCAGAATGCATGAAGCCATCAGACCGAGCAGACGAAGGACCTTCAGGACTGGAACGACCGCTCCATTGTGAAATATAGGAATCATTTCCTGTATGTCGCGAATCCTTTGAGGTGGAGGGAATGCCCGTTATACAGTAGTATCCAGTACAGCACCTATGAACAGGTTGCGCTGGGAGGGCACTAGGTGGGATTTGGGTACATTTATTGAAAAACCCAACCTGTACAACAACTGAGTTGTGACTTGCAGATGATGGAGCACTTTCTCCGGAGATTCTGCTTTGATCAGCCAATCGTCCAGATAAGGGAATACCCTGACCTTCTGAAATGCATAGCCACAAATGCCATCACCTTGGTGAAGACTCGAGGCGCAGTAGTAAGACCAAACGGAAGGACCGCAAACTGGTAGTGCTGTGAGCCCACCCTAAAACGGAGATACTTCATGTGCGACTTCAGAATGGGGATGTGGAAATACGCATCCTGCAAGTCGATCGACACCATCCAGTCTTCTTCCAGCAGCACTTGAAGAACCTGCGCAAGGGTGAGCATCTTGAATTTCTCCTGCTTCAGGTAAATGTTCAAGATCCTGAGATCCAGGATTGGACGAAGTCTGCCATCCTTTTTGGGGATCAGGAAATCCCGGGAGTAGCACCCCTGACCCCTCTCCTGCTCAGGAACCACCTCTATCGCACCCTTTCTGAACAGAGCCAGGACTTCTTCCTGCAAGAGCAGCAGGTGGTCCTCCGCACAAAAACCTTGGCAAGGAGGGTAATTGGGGGAAATTCCCGAAAGGGAAGAGCATACCCATTTCTCCACGAGATTGAGAACCAAAAGACCCGATGTAATCAATTCCCAATCTCGTAGAAAATGGGTAAGCTGGCCCCCCACTGGGCCCACATGATCCGGAATGGCGGATCTAGGGCTGCTTTGCTGTGGTGGCAGGGGGTTGGGAAGAGGTAGAGGAGGAGGAGGAGGCCTGACTACCTCTAGGACGAGCTCTTTGCCTGCCTCTGTACGACTTGTACAGCGCATTTTGCTGCTGAGGCTGCCTCTAGGTCCGAAAGGAAGACCTGCCAAAACCTCTGAACCTCCTCCCTGTAGTACCTCTGGACTGTAGGCCCAAAGATCTCGCTGTCGCTCTGCTGTCCTTGAACCTTTCTAAAGCAGCATCAGCCTTCTTTCCAAACAATCCTAACCCATCAAAGGGCAAATCCATCAAGGCAGCTTGGACATCCGCAGAGAATTCAGAGGATTTAAGCCATGCCGCTCTTCTTGTGGCCACTGAAGAACCCATCACTCTTTCCACCGAGTCAGCAGTGTCCAGACCACTCTGAATGACCTGTCTAGCGGACGCCTGAGTGTCAACAATCACCTCCTGAAAATCCTTCCTATCCTCCTCAGGAAGCTTTGGAACCAGCTGTTTGACTGAATCCATCAACGCATGGATATAGCGTCCCATTAGACAAGTTGCATTAGTCTATTTGAGCGCCATGCTTGCCGAGGTAAAGACTTTTTTAGCAGCCTGGTCCTGCTTCTTCGATTCATTATCCCCAGGAACCTGTGGAAAAGCGCCCGCAGATTTTTTCGAGCAGGCCGCCTGCACAACCAAGCTCTCTGGCAAGGGGTGTGTGGATAAAAAGTCCGGGTCACCAGGCGCCACCCTGTACCTTCTTGCAACCGCCCTCGAAACAGCAGGGGCTGTGAGCGGTCTTTCCCAAACCTCAGATATGGGCTCCGCCAAAGCATCATTAAAAGGGAGAATAGGCTTGACCACAGAGGTAGGCGAATGAAGGACTTCAGTCAGTATATTAGCTTTATACTTAGCAGTTGGAAGTGTTAAATTCAACAAGTCTGCAGCCTTTCTTATGACCACGTGATAAGGTGTCACATCCTTAGAAGGGGCGTCAGAAACAGAGGCCAAATCCCAATCAGGGGATAGTTCAAGACCACTAGCCTCTCTCAGATCATCGAAAAGATCCTCTGAATCCTGCAGCTCACCTTCTTCCATTTCTGCTTCAAGATACCTCTGCTCTTCCAGAACTCTCTGAGCCTCACACCTCGACCTCTCATTCATGAATGAAGTCGACGGATCAGGAATCGACTCAGTCGGAGCCGGCGTCGAGCCCGAAGCCGGAGGACCAGACCACTGAACACTAGGTCTGATCTGATTCGGCAGCGAGGGTGTCGGCGTCGAAGGTCTTGGCGTCGAAGGCTTCGGCGGCGCCGAGTAAAGCAAAGGCAGCGTCGGAGCCAGCATAAATGGCATAAAAGGCGCAGGAGCGCTAGTCTGGGGAATACCCAGATTGTATGCTAATGGACCCGTGGGACCAACCAGTGCACCAGAGGGGTACATAGCTCTTGAATACACTCCATACATAGCATTCAGGAACTGAGTAGGGTCCTGACCTGGAGCAGGAAAAGCTGGATAGGAGCCCACAGGCTGCTCTCGAGGGAGCGGAGTCTTCTCGACTTCGACCTCCAACTCAGGCTGATGCACCGGGGTTGACGAACCCGCAGGCAACGGAGCCTCCTCTTCTCCTCCATCTTCTTCATCTCCCTCACCCTCCTGGTCAGTAGAATGAGTCGGAGCCGGAGAAGGATTCGACATCTGCTTCGGTGAATGAACAGGCGAATTCACAGGCGAAGCCTCACCTTCGGAGACTTGAACTTCCGGAGTTGGAGCCTCCACATCCTTGCGAAGTAACTTCACTTGCGACTTCGGTCTCGAGCTCGAGTCCTTCCCAGAGTGATGACGAGACTCATGAGATCTCTTCTTGTGCTTCTTCCTCGATGACTTCGAAGCATGCACCGAAGACGAGCTCAAGCGCGACTTCAAACGAGACCTCGACCGACGAGTCCGTGACCTCGACCTCTTCTTGTCCTTCCTGCTCTTCAACTTTGCAACAAGGAGTTTCGCCTCCCTCTCACGGAGAATCTTAGGATTCATTTTCTTACAGGATGAACATTCCTCGACGTCATGGTCCGAACTCAAACACCAAACGCAGCACTCGTGCGGATCTGTAATAGACAGTCTTTCCGCACTCTCCGCAGGGCTTCAATCCAGTCTTCTTCGTGGACATTTCGACACAAAGAAGCAAAAGGACACCGAAATGAAACAAACAGTAACAAAGTTACCAACAGCTGCAGAGGATCCCTAGAAACCGTTAGCGTCGATGACGCTGATAAAAGGAAAATTTTATGTATCCTATGATTATAAAAAAGAAAAACAAATTAAGAAAAAAAAAGAAAAAAGGGAGCTGATGTCATCACGCCGGCGTGGGCCTATTATGGAGTCAGTAACATCAGCGGAGTCGCGCGCGGTGTCGTGCCCTCTGTGATGTCGTCCTTGTCGGCACGAAGCTACAAAAAGAATTTCCGAATGTTGCTGACGCAAGAGGATATTCACAAGGTGAGGAATCCACTGGCAGATGTATCCATCAGAAAAGTAATGTTTTTAGATGGTTGTAGGTTTGATTTCTCCTTTTTTAAGGTAAGGCCTAGACTTCCGAACGGCCGCCCGGGCTGCTCAAATGGACGGTGCTTTTATCAGCCAATCGTCCAAATAAGAAAGCACCTGGTGATGCTGCCTTCTGAGAAAAGTCACCACTGGGGCCAGACACCTTGTAAATATCCTTGACGCCGATCTTAGGCCGAAGGGCAGGACCTTGAGTTGGGAGTGGTTCCTGGCTACAGTGAAGCGAAGATACTTCCTGTGCGATGGATGAATGGGAACATGGAAGTAAGAATCCTGTAGGTCTAGAGTGGCCATGAAATCTTCTGAATTTAGAAGAAGCAGTGTGTTCTGCAAGGCTACCATAGGAAAGGACAGTTTCTTGAGGTAGGTGTTGAGAGTTCTCAAGGCTAGGATAGGCTGCCACTTTCTGAAAGCCTTCCATACCAAAAAGAAACAAGGTAGAACCTTTCCCTCTCTGGGATGCCGAAACTGGTTCTATTGCCTCTTTTTGGAGCATCAACAAAGTTTCTAGATGCAAGAGGTGTAGATGCCTTGTAGCTTGTGAGGTGGAGTGGATGGTGGTAATTGACTAAACTAACGTTTGGCCAAACTGACTAATGTTGAGCTCCCTTTGTGATATTTCGCCAGATCTGAATATATATTGAGATTCATCTCCCAACGGGCACCCTAGTATGGGAATGAAAGAGCTGGAGTCAGAAAGTTGTCATTGGCGACTTGAGAAATCCTTCTTGACCCCCTGCCCTTCCTCTGGGTGTCGAGCTAGAATAGGTCTTAGATTGAGACTGCAACTGAGTGTATTGGGGTCGATAAGGTTGTGTAGAGGAGGTGTAAGAGGGATATCAGTGCTGTTGGTACCTCAATATGAGAGCAGACCTCTTCCTCGACCCCTAGAAAAGGTACCTTACGGTACTGGAGTATCCCCCGCAACTTTGCAGTTTGTGTCCTCCTTTATATTCTGGGGAGCCTCATTGATATGTTTCCTAAAAAGAGCATCTCCATCAAAGGGCAGATCCGATATCTTATTCTGACCTTCAGGCCGAAAAGACATTGCTGTGAGTCAACCTTCTCGGCGTATGACTACCGCTCCTGCCAGAGACCCAAAAGCTGTTGTAGCGATATCCATCGCGAAGTCTATAACCTCGGAGGAAGCACTTTCACCAGTCTGGAAGCTGGTCAATGTAAGGGGCTAGGTCGCACCACATCTGGCGATCGTAGTGAACTAAGATCGCTAGAGTATTATCTACCCTGACCATCAGTCTTGACATCAAAGAGAATCATTGCCTGCATTGTCAGGGCGTCTGCCTTCCTTGTCTGGTGGTGGTGTGACCGGAGCAGCCGGCTTCTTGAACTTCCTGCGATACGCCTGGGAGATTACTGAATCTGGCTTTGGGTGGCCCACCAGGCAGGCAGGACTATCCTCTGGGGCCTTATACTTCTTTTCCAATCCAGGAAGAAAAGGAATCAATGTGGCTGGGGTTTTCATGGACCAAAACAACGAGAGAGAAAGGGTCGATAGGTTACTCTTGTACCCCTTGAAAGTCATATATCAAAAACAACAAAAGAGTACCTATAATGAGTACAATACAGAACTGAGACTATGAGGAATAAATAACTACCACCATCCAGTGAGGGAAGATATTACACCCAGACGCGTGAAATGAAACAACTAAACATTAGTGAAAGAGAAGAACCCTCAGGCACCAACTACATTTATTGGTTGCCATTGTCTTCATTGGGTCGTTGTTAGAAATACGTGAAAAACTACGTAGTCCAAAGAGAAGAAAGAAGTGCTCGATTAAAATGAGTATGGACTACTCCCCAGACCAGAATTTTAATGCAGGGGTAGCTCTGACTCAGTTAAAAACAATTGTGCAAAGTCGGACATGTGTAGGTTGAGTGAATTGGAACCCAATGTCCTATAGGGTCATGACCTTAAGGCCCCCCTCCCATATGTAACTAACAATGGGAAAAAACTCACACCTGACTTCCTTAAGGGTTGTTTGAAGTCATTAAAAAACACCCTGTCTGGGAAGTTAGCATTGGCAAATCAAATCTTTTTGCTGCTCTTTCCAGAAGATGATAAAAAACACTGATGTCCTCCTGTGGAGAAACTATAGGAACTGGTGAGGGTGAAGACTGAGTGGGAATAACAGTCGTCCCATTTTCTGTGTCGATCTTGAAGCTCCCTCGCCTCCTGGTCGTCATCAGAGGTGACATGGTACTGGTCAGGAGGCGTTGTTGATGGTGGAGCAGTGTCTGTGTGTAATGTCGCTCCCTAATTGTAGGGTGGTAGGAACTGAATGTTGTTCACGAGGCAACTTTGGACTTTCCGGAACAGCAGAAGGTGATGGAAATCTTTTCTTATAGTCAGAAAGTAAGAACTGCAGATCGAAAAGTAAAGAGGATGGCAGACAAACCATCTCCTCTTGATACAGGTGGTGGTAGTCCTAAGGAGGCACGTATAAGTGCTCCTCCTCAGAGCCCTCCTCAAAGTAATCTTTCTGGCATTTTACGCGCAACTCCGAAGGACTGCAGGCGCAATCAAAGGGGGCTTCATCTTCATCCGGGTCCTCTTCTTCCAGGAGATGTGAAAGAATCAAAGGAATCACCTTACTAGGTGAAGTGACGAACAAGTTACTTACCTTCGGTAACGATATATCTGTAAGAAACAGTAGTTCGTATTAGATTCCTTACCTTAGAATATCCCCAGGCGTCAGACTGGATCCGGAAATGTTTGCGTAGCAGTACCCTTGCGCGTCAGTAGGTGTCGTCTGCGGTTCCGCGTCTGTCGTCGGCATCGTGATGACGTCGGAGTACTTAGACGCCACCTCCGTCACTGACGTCAGTTCTTAGAGACAGCTTTACTGCGCCAGAAACGCAGAGCCATGTTAAAAACCAACACTGGCGCCATTGAAACTAGGGCCCTGAAAGGGGAGGACCTTAACCCTAGATATCGGTTCGCAGAGCGGGGAGGATGGGTGAGGCGGTAAGGAATCCAATACTAACTACTGTTTCTTACAGATAGATCGTTACCGAAGGTAAGTAACTTGCTCATCTGAAAGAAACAGGTTAGTATTAGATTCCTTACCTTAGAATAAATACCCCAGCAATACCAACCGCGGTGGAGGGTCTGTGAACCAATAATCACACCAGAAAGTCCTGGAGGACGGAACGGCCAAAGAAGCCATCCCTCCGGACTTGGCTGCCCAGGCAGTAGTGTCTTGCAAACGTGTGCAGCGATGCCCAAGTAGCTGCCCGACAGATGTCCTGCAAGGGGACTCCCCGGCCCAGGGCAGTGCTAGCCGCCGTGGCCCGAGTGGAATGGGCCCTCAGCCCAACAGGAGGCTCCTTCCTCGCCAAGGAGTAACATGCCTTGATACATAAGACGACTCACCGAGAGAAGGTCCTCTTGTGCACCGCCCGTCCCTTCTTAGCGCCCACGTAACCAACAAAGAGTTGGTCATCCACCCGTAACTGGCGTGTGCGATCTAGATAGAACGAAATTGCACGTTTTGGGTCCAGACGGTGGAGCCGCTCTTCCTCTTTAGAGGGGTGCGGTGGCGGAAAGAAGGTGGGCAAGGTGATAGACTGCCCGATGTGGAAGGCCGTGACAACCTTGGGCAGGAAAGATGGTCTAGTCCGCAACACAACCTTGTCCGGATGGACCAAAAGGAAAGGGAGTTTGCATGAAAGAGCCTGGAGCTCACTCACTCTCCTGGCAGAGGTGATGGCAACCAGGAAAGCAGTCTTCAGAGTAAGAAGGCGGAGAGGACAGTTGTGAAGCGGCTCAAAGGGAGCGCACATCAGAAAGGTAAGAACAAGGTTCAAGTCCCACTGAGGCATCACAAACGGAACAGGAGGGAACATGTGTGTGATGCCCTTCAAAAAACGAGTTACAATAGGGGACTTGAATAAAGAAGGTTGATCAGGCAGCCTTAGAAAGGCTGAAAGGGCAGAAAGGTAGCCCTTGACAGTGCCCAGAGTAGAGCCCTGCTGGGCAAGAGAAAGAAGGAAGAGAAGAACCTCAGAAAGAGGGGCAGAAAGAGGATCCACATCCTTTGCTGTGCACCATGCCACAAATTTGTTCCACCTGCAGGCGTATACCGACTTTGTGGAGGGACGCCTGGCTGCCAGAATGACATTACAGACTTCAGGAGGCAAGTCAAATGGCCTCAACTGTCGCCGCTCAATCTCCAAGCATGGAGGTGGAGACTAGACAGGTTCGGGTGGACCTGCTGCTGCGACAGAAGGTCCTCCTGAAGAGAAAGACAAACCGGAAGATTGACTGACATACTGAGTACCTCTGGATACCAGTACCTTCTCCGCCCAGTCCGGAGCCACAAGGATGACTTGGGCCCGGTCGCGTTTGATCTTCTTCAGCACTCTGGGCAGAAGTGGTATAGGCGGAAAGGTGTACAGCGTCTCCGAGCGAGTGCCGCCTTGGAAATTCCAACGCGCAGAACTGATGACATTGCGCGTTCTCTTCGGTGGCGAACAGATCTAACCTAGGCTCTCCCCACTGCAGTAAGAGACCTTGCACCACGTCCGAGTTCAGACGCCATTCATGATCCATCATGCACCAGCGGCTGAGTTTGTCCGCCCTGGCGTTTAGAGAACCTGCCAGGTGTTGAACCACCAGGGTCACGCCCTGATGTTCCAGCCACTGCCAAAGACGCAGAGCCTCTTGGCAGAGGATCCACGATCCCACCCCGCCCTGTTTTTTGCAGTACCACATGGCGGTGGTGTTGTCCGTGAATATCTGCACTACACTCCCCGGGACAGAGGGGAGGAATGCCTTCAGTGCTAGACGAATCGCCCGCAGCTCCAAAAGGTTGATATGGAGCCGGGACTCTGCCGGAGACCAGAGGCCTCTGATCTCCACCTTTCCCATGTGGCCTCCCCAGCCCTGGAGGGACGCGTCCGTCACAACTACGTGCTCCGGTTGGGGAAGGGAGAGGGATCTGCTGCTGACCCAATTGCGGTCCGTGAGCTACCACTGCAGCTGTGTCGCAGTGCCCTCCGAGATCAGGACATGGTCGGATAGGTTGCCCTGATGCTGGGCCCACTGAAACTTCAGGTCCAACTGCAGAGCCCGCATCCGCCACCGGGCGTGATGCACCAGAAGGATGCAGGAGGCCATCAGCCCCAGAAGCCGCAGCGTCAACCTGACCGAGACCCGGGATCAAGGCGGAAAGATTGGAATCAGAGCCTGAATATCCCGAACCAGCTGTTCGAGAGTATAAACCCGAAACTGCGCCGAGTCGAGAACCGCTCCGATGAAGAGGAGCTTCTGAGAGGGGCACAGGTGTGACTTCGGCACATTGATGGAAAACTCCAGCTGGTGCAGGAGGTCTGCCGTTGTCTGGAGGTGGCTGACGACTGTTTGGGGCGAGCCCGCTTTCAACAACCAGTCGTCGAGGTAGGGGAAGACTGAAACCCCTAACCTGCGCAGATGAGCTGCGACCATCGCCATCACCTTCGTGAACACCCGCGGGGCGTTGGTAAGGCCAAAGGGGAGCACGGTAAACAAAGTGCTCGTGGCCAACCGTGAACCGCAGGTAGCGCCGGTGGACCGGCAGGACGGGGATGTGGAAATAAGCATCCTGCAAGTCCAAAGCTACCATCCAGTCTCCTGGGTCCAGGGCAGCTAAAACCTGAGCTAGTGTCAGCATTTTGAACTTCTCCTTCCGGAGGAAACCGTTGACGTTCTGCAGATCCAAGATAGAGCGTAGGCCCCCTTTGCCCTTCTTGGGTACCAGAAAGTAGTGGGAGTAGCAACCACACTCTACTTCTGGCCCAGAAACACGCTCGATGGCCCCCTTGGCCAAGAGGGCCGTAACTTCCTCCTGCAGAAGTCGCAAATGATCCCCCGATACGCGGTGGTATTGCGGTGGCATGGCTCGAGGGGTCGCCTCGAAGGGGAGGGAGTAGCCCCTTCGGACGATTTGCAGCACCCACCTGTCCGATGTGACAGTGCGCCAGTGGAGGTGATGGCGAACTCTGCCCCCACTGGCATCACATGGGCCTGAAAGCACGGACTAGGAGGGTTTTGAGGCGGATGCTGCGGGGGAAGGTGTGGACTGGCCTCGCCGTTGTCCCTGACTGCCGCCACGGTGGTTTCCATGGCAGCCACTGCGTTGGATGTTAGTCTGCGGTGCGTGCCTGGCAGCACGTGTGGGGGCGCCCCTTCCTTGGCCACGAAAGGAGCGAAAGGCACCCGTTTGCTGGCGCGGGGCAGAGAGGCCCAAGGACCTGCCCGTTGCCCTGGAGTCCTTAAAGCGCTCAAGTGCATGGTCTGCCTTGTCGCGAAAAAGGCAACTGCCATCAAACGGCATGTCCATGAGTGTATTCTGGACATCGGCCGAGAAGTTGGCGGACCTCAACCAGGCGTGGCGACGAATCGCCACAGTCGTTGCCATCGCCCTGCCCAGTGAGTCTGTGGTATCCAGGCCACACTGGATAGAATACCGTGCCGCATCCCGGCCTTCCACAAGGGCCTGGCTGAGTTTTGCCCGTACCACCAACGGGCATTCTGGCAGCACTTCCGCGACCGTGTCCCACAGAGAGTGGGTGTAGCGGCCCAAGAGGCATGCGGTGTTGGAAGACCGCAGTCCCAGACTCAGGGAGAATACCTTTTTGCCTTACTGCTCATACCTCTTGGATTCCCTGTCAGGCAGAGCCGACAGGAATGCGGTCTGGGAATTTGAGGCCTGGATAACCAGGCTCTCGGGGGTGGGGTGGGTGGACAGGAAACAAGGGTCGCCCGGGGCCAGGTGGTGGCGTCTGGCCACGTTCCTATCTACAGGCGAATCTGTAGCGGGCCTGGACCAAGTGCCTAAAAGAACGTCAATCAAGGCCTCATTAAACGGCAGGAGAGGCTCAGCCGAGCATGACTGTGGTTTAAGGACCTCAGTGAGGAGGATAGTCCTCACGGCCGCGACGGGGAGCTCAAGGCCTTGGTCGCCCGCGTCAACACCACACTGTAGGTTGCCCCCTCCTCCGTAGCCACGGTAGGAGAGACAAAACCAGTGTCTGGCGAGGTGTCCAGACCACTGGCATCCCCAAGTCCACCTGTCCAGTCCTCCTGGGACTGACACTCCTGTGTCAGAAGGTCCTTAGACCCCTCCCAACACTCCTCATCACCAGTCTCCTGATACTCAGGGTTGTCAACGGATGCGGCCGGTTCATTGAAGTAAAACTCCCCAGTCGAGAGCCGCATCAAGGGAGGCATTAGGGACGGCGCCGCCCAGGGTGACACCTGAGGGACCGGTGCCGGTGAGGTCGACAGGTCAACCGGCGACGGCCCGGATCCAGAAGCGGATCCAGCGGGGCCCTGCGGCGCCGGGCCCGAAGGCACCGGCGGCGTCGAAGCACCCGCCGACGTCGGGACCTAAGCCCCCGACCCGCGAGGGTCCCCAGACGGGTGCGCTGGGCCCGAAGGCGCCGCGGAGCCCGCCGGAGGAGTGAGGGACCTCATGGCCATGAGGAAGCGCTCTATCTCCTCTGGCGTCGCGTGCTGCCCAGGGACCGGAGGGTATGGGGCAGGACGCGGCGCTCACGACTCCGATGGAGCCGCGTGGGCGGTGTCACCCGAACCCCCGGCCGCGTTGCGCAAGTGTCAGGGGTATCGGAAGAGCTATGACGTCTCTTCGACTTCTTGTGCTTACCTGCCTACTTCGAACCTGAGGAGTGCTGTCGACTCCCGGAGCTATGATGGCTCCAACCCCGCGACCGGTCCCTCGACCTCCGTCCGGACCGGGACCTCTCGCAGCGCGGGGCCGACTGCCAGAGCTCGAGCCGCTTGCGGGACCGCTCCCGCCTAGCTTTCGATGTCAGGGCCCGGCAGTCGGGGCAGGTCTTGTCGTCGTGGTCGACGCCGAGACAGTGGAGGCACCGGCGGTGAGGGTCGGTGACCGACATCAGTTGGTCGCAGCCCTCACAGGGTTTAAAACCTGGCATCCCTACCGGCACCGTTCGGAGTCGATGACTCGAAAACTGATCAAAAGGGATCGAAAAAGTTTAGTCAAAAAATGACTAAGGTACCACTTTTTCCAGATCTGCGCTGCTGGCGCGGAAAAAAGAAGAACTGACGTCAGCGCGCGGAGGCGGCTTCTAAGTACTCAGACAACGTCATCATGGCGCCCACGACGCCGATGACGGACGCGGAGCCGCATGACACCTACCGACGCGCAAGGGCACTGCTACGCAAAAATTACCGGATCCAGTCTGACGCCTGGGGATATTCTAAGGTAAGGAATCTAATACTAACCTGTTTCTTTCAGATTTCTGGAGTTAAATGTAAATGTATTTGAGCTTGAAAAGCGCACTGCTACCCGTCCATTGGTCTCCTGGCGCTGTATAACTCTGGGGAACCCGTCCTGGCTTTCCCTGTGGGATGGTCCCTGCTGGGAGTCCCCAAGGTGGAGCCAGGCATCCACGGAATTGATGGGGCCGTTGTGGAGATTAGGCAAGCTAATGCCCAGAGTTGCCGAGTGGAACCCTTGATTAGAGTAAGCACCGAAGCGAGAATTATCGAGTCCGCTGACCAAGGTCCACGACCCTGCCGCGTCGGTGTGAGAAGTTGGCCTGATATATAATGTTCACTATTCTAGTGAGCACTTTGTATCAGTCCAAACAACCCTTATTGATGATTGGTTGTAAGTCAACCTTATAGACCAGCTATCCTAGTAGCATGGATACGAGCAGTCTAAGGCTAAACTCTAGAGGGCGTGTTAAGCCAGCTGTTTTACCATCACATATACCCCTTGAACACCAAGTGAAAGGACACCACACAAGTTATGAAAATAAACGTATATTTATTTATAACAAGACTACCCTGGCTCTTTATGAGACAGGGAGCTAAGCACACAACAAAACTCTTATGAAAATACTTAAAGTCGCACAATTTACACAAATGCCCGAGGGGCACGAAAAACCATATACTACAAAAGTGGAATGCGAAATTACTAGCAGGTAAGTACTATTCTCATAGGCTTTAGAATCGCTAGGGCTAATCTCCTGAACCTTTAGATTGCAAGGGGGAGGCCTAGGGACGTCGTGTGCAGAGTGGGAACTCTCACGCGTAAGGCGGGAAAAAGTCTATGGAGGCTAGTAAAGACAAAGTTAGTGTTCTCGGGCGAACCCGACTAAGTAGAGCTGAAACGACAGTGGATCCCGACACTTAGATAGTTAGACTATGCTGGAGCACCGAAATGCTCAGGTTACCTAGCCCAGGGGCTGCGGATGCATAGGGCTGAAAAGACGTCGGGGATCCTCGTTGCAGTCTATGGAGCCTGAAGAAAGAAGTTGCTGGCAGGCGACCAGTGAAGAAGTTCGTGGTGATCCAAGCCTGGATCAGTGAAGATGGATACCTGAAAGCAGAGGGGACCAAGTTCTGAATCACTAGCCAGTGATTAGATGGGCACCAGGATGGCACCGGGCAAAGTCACCTCGACCAGGTGAGTGGGCGACGCTGGGCTCTGCAGTCTCTCGGACCAGGAGGCGTTGTCGGCGACCAGGATGGAGGGGCGAGCTGTCCCACGGTGGTATCTGCTGTAGACGTTGCTGGACCCGGGATTGGGGCAACAAGTCTTGGCAAATGCAAGCCCACGCGGTGGACTTAAAATGGCGTCTGGAGTGGACCAGGAGGGTCCAGGGTACTTCTCTGATGGAGGGAAGCAAGGGCCAGTCTGGAGCAACCAGACCAGCGGTGTTGTCGTCGAAGTTCGTCGTCAGGAGGGCCACTAGCCAACGGGCAAGTGACCTGGACAACGCGGTGAGCAGCAAAGAGCAGAAGGGCCCCACGCAGATCTCGTGGACGCAAGGGGGCTGTACTTCGGTGCTGGAGCTGCTCAGGGTCGGGGCTTCTCTTACCCCAAAGCACTCAGTCGAGGGTCACTCGGTGGTCGTGCTGGACAAGCGTCGTGCAGTCTTTGAAGATGGCCGGTCCCTCGAGGTCTCGTCACACCCACGAATCACAGCTGGGCTGATGATGTAGGTTGAGGTCAGAGGTGCCAGGGAAGCCGGTTCTCGTCGAGCTGGGCAGTCTTGATCCGATGAGGAGACTTACAGCAGACCGCGATGCTTGGATGGTGCCTGCTGCTGCAGGGTGACTACTCCTTAGTCACAAGGGAGAAATCTTGAGAAGAAGTCGAGAGTTCCTTTCGTGGAAAGTAGTTTCAGGATTCAAAGATGATCTAATTTGGAAGGGGGCCAGCTCCTACCTTTATCCTGCAAAAGGGGGCTGGCACGCGACTAAGTCCTGCCCTGTGGGTGGGACTAGGAGGGGGGTGGTTACACCCCTCTCCTTTGGCGGGCTTTCCCCAGATCAGGGGCTGGATTGCCCCTGGAACTGGTTCAAGCCGGCCTATGCACAGTGAGCACCGGGGTGCCACTTGCAGTCACCTTCCTCTAAAGCCCTGCCTACCTTGGATACACAAAATTCTGTCTGGGACGGTGCTGGCACCGCCCCTGACAGGAAACCCTTTGTCCAGGCCTCCGTGTGCTGGGAGGACTCCCAGCAGCAGGAGGGCAGACTTGTGTCTCGGTGGCAGTATCCATTTTGTGGAGCTGAGGCTATGTCTGACTTTAACCCGGGTTACAGGTTACCAACATGTCTTCTCCCTCTAGAGGGGTGGAATGCTACCCCTGTCGCCAGAACTGGCGAGGGGGTAGTATTCCAAAGCGTATGACACCTTACACGACATGTTTAGATAATGTCAGTCCAAAGTTACCATAACCGCGAGGATTATAAGGCACTTAAGAGTATATGGTCTGACACTATCATGGAAACGGCTAAGGGATAGATCCCGAAAGCCGCAGACAGGCTCAGCTCATGCCAGAGCACCATCTCACACGATTCCAAGCACTCTGCCTTCAGGATTGTTAAGGCCTGCCATAGGAGTGACTGATAGGAGATCTGTGTGCCCATTTGAGGGTTAGATATAGGTATACTATATCTAAAGCAAAGGGTGATTACACCACCTTGCCCCAGCTGTCAAGCAGCCAGTTGTGTCTGTTTAGTTAGTCAGCCCAGGGGTGGCATAATACATGCTGCAGCCCCTGGGAGACTTCTGGGTGCACCTCAGCCCTGGGTACAGGGACTTGGAGAGGGCCCAGTGCCAATTCAGTACCTGGGTACAATTTGGAATAGAGAGAACAGCTAGGCTGTGGGTCTGATTAGCAGGCCCACAGCCAGGGAAAGTCGTAAACCAGTGAAGCAAAAAGCAAAAATCTGGGTGATCATAGGATTGCAGACCCTACCCTCCTACAGTCGGGAATTGAACCCTGGTCCCGGGCCGACTTCTGCTCTCAGGTCTGCCGCCTCTAACCAGTGAGCCACACTACTCCACTGGAGTGAAGTGTCTAATTCTTGGCTGCTCACCGTATTTCAAGAATCCTCTGATAGATGCACATTGCTCACTTCCCTCTGCGAGGCTGTACTTGTAGTCCTCCCAAAACCTGGTTGTGACCCCTTTTCTCATGAGCTTGTACCTTTACTTACATCGGACTACAAAATTCAGGGTAAGTTGCTGGCCAACAGATTGCTGGATGTCGTCCCCCTGTTGGTCCAAGCGGACCAACACGGGTTTGTACCGGGCAGAAGCATGGGGCAGAACCTTCGTCACCGGTTTAAAATCCTAGAGTGGGCCGAAACGGCTTCCGAGCAGCACAAGATAGCAGCCTTAGACCTAGAAAAGGCCTTCGATACACTGGAGTGGGATTATCTACAGGCGGTGCTGTGTCGATTTGGCATAGGTCCTAAGTACCTATGCTGGGTAAAAATATTATACACCAACCCACGTCCCCGAGTGAAAACAGGAAGAGTTATTTTAGCCCCCTTTGATATTGAGCGCGGTACCAGGCAGGGGATGCTCACCCATGCTGTCTGCCTTGGCCATGGATTCCCTGGCCTGCACTTCCCAGTTAGTTATCGACTGTGGCATCCGAGTGCACACGCAGTGGCATATAGTGTCTCTTTACGCAGACAATGCACTGATCTATCTTTGCAACCAGGATGAGGCGCTCCGAGGTCTAGTGGAACTCTTAAACACCCATGAGCACTTGTTGGGACTGAAAGTTAATTCGGATACATCAGTCTTATTCCCGATGTCACCCATCCAAGTCGAGCAAAGGCAGCGGCAGCCCGTGGCACAATTTACCAGAGCGTATGACATTTAAATACTTGGGAGTTCAGGTCTATCACTCCCAGTCTGATCTGTTAGACGGCAATCTGGGGAAGGCGATCGCCAGTGCTAGGGCGAGTCTCCCGTTTTGGACTTCTCTCCCATTATCCCCCCCCATGGGCCTGATTGCCATATCCAAAATGCCCCTCCTCCCTAGGCTTCTATATTATTTCGCCGTTCTCCCATACAGACCGCCTAAGAAATTGTTCCATGACCTACGTTCTCTTAGTGTCTCTGATATGGGGCAACTGCAGGGCGAGGGTGGCACTCTGTAAGCTTCATCTCCCTATATCGGAGGGAGGACTAGGGGCGCCCAATTAGAAGTTCTACTATGCAGCCGCTCAGCTCCAGTGGCCCATGCGCTGGCTTACAACGCAGAACCTAGCTGAACTGGACGCCTGGGCAATATAGTTATTGCGATAGACCTGCTTGAATGGCTATCAGGTACCAGAACCCAGCTCCAGAGGACGGAGAGTTGTCCTTTGCTACGGGCAGCCTTTATCGACTGGTCACATTATGTGATATCAAACCGCCATCCTATGTCGTATGTCCCAGACATCCCCATAGAGAGACTCCCAGGATCATACAGCAGCCTAAAGCGCTCAGAACTGGTTGATTGGCAAGCAGTTGGACTGACAACATGGAAAGATTTATTCGTAGACTCTGCCTTGTGTAGTTTTGATACTCTGAGGGCTCCGGGAACATTCCTTCTATACGCAACACTGACAACAGGCAACACATCTGGGGGGACATTAATACTGTACCACCGACTTCTGAAGCCTTACAAACACTATTGATGCAGGAGTCAGGTAGGAAAGCTATCACAGCCATATACAATTCTCCTAGAACAGACACAGCCCCCTCATTGACCCCACTGCGCGAATACTGGACAGCGGGCTCTCCACCTAAATCACAGATAAGTAATGGCAATGCGTTGAAAATCCCATGACAATTTCGATGAACGTCCGTTTGAAATTCACGCAATTCAATTATTTACATCACACATACTTATCCACGCAACGGCTGGCGTGAATGTACCCGACCTCCATAGATATTTGCTCAGGTGCCACGACACGGGTGCAGATTTCTTGCATATGGTCTGGACGTGCTCCCATGTCATGGCATACTTGGGAAATGTCTCTGACATACTAACCGAGGCAATGGTAACCATATCTCCAATTCAGGGGGTGCACTACCAGCTAGGCCTTACCAAAAGGAACGTGCGACGTAAGAACAATAACAAATTAATTTACTTGGCATTGGTACTGGCCAAACGCTCTCTGGCCATGGCCTGGAAGTCCCCGACTGGCCCATCTGTCAGACACTGGCTGCTTGCCCATCGGCGTGCCCTAGTGGCCGAACATGACATATCGACAGCGCAACCCCCACACCCAACAGCTCGGATGCAGCTGTGGACTAGCAACACTACCGGACTACTGTAGAAACAAGACTCCGGGACACAAATTACCATGGCTTATATGGCACTAACGCTATCGCTGTTCCTGATCAGTGTACCTGAGAAGCCTCAAGCACCCATGCTGGGGCACGCTTGTGGCTGGGGTAAGGGGGCCACACGCGCAAGCGGACACAACACTTTGATATAACTGTACCATACTTCCGGCCCGGCGTAACCACACCCACACATACCGCAACATTTGGGCTACATTCTCTCCCCCCTACTCTGCTCCCATAATAGCACCTATTACAGCAGGACCCTGTTGGCTTGCATTCCGCATAGGCGGCGCACTAAGCAAGTATATACATACGATATTTATAGAATAGGCATACTAGTAAGGTGTTATCAAGTTTAATAGGTATTTTTATAGTTTTCTTTTTATTGCTTTTACTCTTTTACATTGTGATTTAATATAGCTTCATACAGTAATATCTGCTGCTCTGCTCTATAGTGACTTAACGCTGCCATTGTTTGATAGTAATGTCGAATGCAGCGATTTGCCCCCCGCACCCGACCTAGCGGGCACAAAAATGCAAATTGAGATGTACTATATTTTGTATTTTAATAAGACGTATATACAGTTGTATGCTGTGTTGGATGTAAAACGAATAAAGATTAGAAAAAAATTAAAATGTCTAGTTCTTGATTTCTCTGTAGGAATTTCCCCCCTCATCGACGATTTAGTCTGTGGAGCCACTGTCGTCGTAGTTGACAGGGTTGAAGCCAAACTAGAAAACGCCATAGTAGAAGTCGCCGTCACCACCGTAGTGGTCGTAATCTTAGACTATAAGGGTGTCGGCGGCACAATAACCAGCGATGCTTGCAAGTCTTCGATGCTGATCAAGTCGTCGATGCAGTCGTTGGAGGAGATATGGACGAGGCCTGTTCCTTGACTGTAGATACTTGGGAAGTATCGCTCTGTGTCGACGAGGACGATAGTCTCTACGATAATAGTTTTGTCAACGATAAAGCCTTTGTTACAGGTGGAACAGAAGGCTTTTCTGCCCTCAGGAGGGGTTGAAGGCGGCAAGGTACTCACCTTTTTAACCCTGCTGTCCCTTGTAAGATGTCATTTCCACTCCTTTTCATCTCGGTGGGGAGATTTAGTAGGACTATGCCTGGAAGACCCATGGGTGGTCTTTCTTGAGGCTTTACAAGGGCGCTCACCAGATGAATGAGCTTCAGATCTTTCCTTCTTGTGAGACCATCTGGAAGACTAGGAAGAAGAGGCCTCATCACTATCATCATTAGATATATAGACTTTTCTCTGGTCTTCAGTTTTTGGAGCCAAATGAGAAGGCACCCCTCATGATCCCTCAGCGTTTCAGTGAAGGTACAGCATACCTTACAATGCTTTGCCTTGTGGTCAGGGTACAGGCAGTAGATTCAGTACTTGTGAGGGTCATCAACATTCAGTCTTTTCTTACAGCAGGTGGCACAGGCTCTGAAAAGATCCTTCTCCTTGTCTGACATCAGCATTGTAGATTAAGGAAGCCAAACAAGTAGAATTCTGAAGAAAAAGTTAGTAAAACATCCCAAGAGAGAAGATAAGGAAAACAAGCATTTGCAATGCAATTGGTCTCACCTTTGGGACCCTATATGTATTTAGCTATGCAGCACATTAGCCTGGGGGCTAAACATCTACTGATCTTTAAAATGGAGGGAGCGTAAGCACCAAACTGCATGACATGCCAGGTATGGGAACACAATGAGAGAAATAGTGCCTTTCAGCGGGAAATGGTATAGTCCAAAGCTCTGTTTTTAATATAAAATCAGGGCCTTCGGTGGTCATATCACTGAAAATACAAGATTTGATAAAAATATTTTTGTCTACGGGTGCTCGTGGAAGACAATTTCTATGGACTGAAATCTAGAGAATGCTAAAGTGATTCTGGTATTTTACTGACCTCTGCTGGTCGTTTTCTATCAAGATAAACAGAGGCAGTTAAACAGAAAAGAAAAAAGTCCTTAAGCTGAAGCAGACAAGTCCTAGGGCTGATCTCCAGAGCCCCCATAGTACATACACATATAAGTATATAATAAGTATATACTAAAGTATATAAAAGAGGTCTTGAATGCTCGACCTAAACACACAAAGGGGAAAGAAGGAGGATGAGAAAGACATAAGTACCGTCACAAAGGGAGACAGTAGGAACCAGCAAGAGGAATAAACGAGCCAAGGGTGTCAGGTACTGGATTAAAGAGGACTGGGGGGGTTTCAATTCTAGATAGCCCTGGTATTCAGCCGCCAACATTTATTTAATAGGGCTTCAGAGCGGCCAGGAGAGGTAGGGGACATGTTTGTACTCAGTAAGGAATGTTAGAGTACTTAAATCTCAGATTTTTAAAATTAAATCCCGGATGTTTATTTTCCAGTGTAAAAAACACTTAAGCCGCTCTTTTCAACGAACGGACAAACCTTTCCTCTTGAAGCAATATTGTGATCGGAACAAGAGGACAATGCTCCCTGGGGCGCACAATGGAAAAGGTCTGAAATCAGTTCAGTGTGTTGGACTGCTGAATTTTACTTAGCCCATATGTATAGAAATAGAAAATATTAATATTCTGCAGCGTACATTGAGATGGACAGTTTGATTGTCTTGAAAATAAATAGCTGCAAAGTCATTTTGTTTGGAGCTCTGCTGCCCTCTTGTGGGCTCTGTTGGCACGGACACTGGCGCGGTGAATAAGGGAAAGCCGGAGAGCATACATTTTCTTTCGTCTAATTGCTGAACCGCGGAAATTGGCTCATCTGCAGGATAGGCTAGATGTTGTGACCCTAAAGCACTGCGTGAAACAGATGAATGTAATACCAACAAGCATTAGCAATGCAATAGGCCTCGCATTACACAAGACATATTGCATTGCAAATAGCAATGCGTGCGGGCGACGAGGCACGGGGTGGGGTGGCGGCGAGAAGGCATCGGACTGCGGGAGGGGCGGGGCACAGGAAGAAAGTAATCTGTGCTGTCAAGGGGCCAGTAGCCGTGGAAGGACACAACTGACTGACATGGCTGTTATGGAGATGGACTAACAAGCTTGAAACCAATCGGAAGGCAGCATTTAGAACCTAATCCAATGAAGAAGATGGGCCTGAGAGTGGGCGGAGCTTCCACACTATAGTATAGTGTATACTGCATGCCTCGCAAAGCGATTGCAGCGCATTCCCGTTACAATGCTAGGCGTGACCTGAACAAACAGCAGAGCTCAGTGAAGACTCCCTAGCACAATGTGCGGTAGAAAATCTTGAGATCCGAGGTTCTCTCAGGGGTGTTCTAGAGGGTAGGGCGTTCTGTTTGGCTAAAGCCTAGTTGTTGCTCTCTTTAACAAAGAGATGGATAGGTTACAAAACTTAAATGGGCCAAGGCCTGTTTCTCTAGTTTATGCTAACTTTGCATTGCTGTTTTGATATGCCGGGGACTCCCATCTCGACGACGGGGAATGATACAAGCATATGATTCAAGATTGTGAATCTATGAAAGAGAACTGGAGGAGCATGCTGCACGTTGGCAGCAGAATATAGTTGATATAGTTGATTTGGCAAATAAGGGGGCAGGGGAGATTAAAGAAAGAAGCAGAAAAAAGCATTTACGTACATGTTCCTCATTCTGCTTCAGTTGAAAGAACTGAACTGGCAAACATGCAAGATGCCGAAACACAAATTACATTTGCACCTGAAACATCCCGGTCAAACCCTAATGCTAATCACGCCATAAAAGTGAAGCCTCTTACAAAAAATAAATTTGGTCCAAAGGTAACATTTGTCCTAGGTCTACTTGGCTAGGGTTAGATGTCCAAAAACAGGGTAATTTATGCTCCTTTGTTGGCAACCCAAGTTTGACTCCCCCCTCCCCCCCCACTATGCCCCCATATTGAGTTCAGGTGTACACACGCCTTCCTTGCCTAAGAACATACAGTGCCCACTATGTGCAAGACGTGCATAACCCACAGAGGTGCTACAAAAATACAAGACATGGCTGGCATTTTACAAAAATGCATATTTTTCTTTCCTTTTACTTGGTGGTAGAAAAATGCCGCTCGTCAAATACTGTCCCCATGAATAAACTAGTTAACATGTACTGCTTTGTGGCATGTCGTAAATCGTTGCACAAAACAGTATTTAGTTTCCTGATACTCACTCTTTCTGCCACGGCTCGCACAGATTGGATACTCGTCCCATAGAGATTGTCATTGAACTGCCCAGCCTCGATGAACTTGTTGTCCTGAATATCTTTCTCCATTTGCTCTCGTGAAGCGACAAAGTGATAGTCCTGTCCATCCATCTCTGTGTCCCGCCGAGGCCGAGTAGTATCTGTTGGGAGAAAAACATTCAATTTCAGAAGAACACAAGCAAACTTGTTGGAAAAAACCTAAAAAAGAAAAAGTAAGATATCCATCGGTAAGAAAAGAAAACAAGTTACTTACCTGTAAGTTTGGTTCCCCAGAATTGGTAACTTTCATAGATTCCCATGCTTTGTATCATTCCTCGTCATCAGCCTGGGAGCCTCGGTAAATAGAAAATACCATAGCAGTATGAACAAAAGAGAAAGTAAGGCCTAGGCCTCATCTCATTTTGTAGACTATCTACCTCTTTTTGTAAAAGAGACCAAAATTTTGCAACAACCAATCAGATTAGCCTCACCCCATAGAACCCTCCTGAGAGCCTCAGATTTTCTACCGCACATTGTGCTAAGGGCGTCTCCAGTGAGCTCTGCTCAGTTTTCTCTTCAACTTTGGATTTCTACAACTTTTTATCTTAGAATGTCTGAAAAGAAAGATTTGGTCAAAGCCTGTGCTACTTGCTCAAAGAAGAGGCTATATGTCGAGGATAAGCATAAAGATTGCATTTATTGCTTATATCCAGATCACAAGGCCACTGAGTGTAAGATCTGCAGGACCTTCTCGACCAAAACTCTGAAAGACTGAGAAGGAAGACTTCTGACTTGGCTACAGAAAATGAAGTCTCGGAAGGAGGTTCTGTCTAGTGATAGTGAAGATTCTTCCTCAGCAACATCTTCGAGGAGGTCTACAAAAAGGGGTAGGTTTTCCCCTTCTACTTCAGCCGAACCTCCTGCTAAAGCCTCTCAGAAGACCTCTGAAAGGTCTAAAAGTCTTAGTCCCAAAAAATCTCCTTACCACCCAAAGGAGAAAGAGGGACTTCTTCCTGAGGTGTCATCTGGAAAAAAAGCAAGTCAAGGCCTTTCTGTTGCCTATTCGCCGTTGGAAAAAGAGAAGATCTTTAAGAAACCTTCGACTACACCTCAGGAAGCGAAAGGAGAAAAGAAAAATCGTCCGTCGACAATCTCCTCCGGTACGGCAACGACGTCAAAGACTCAAGTAATTTCGATTTCTGCTCAGTCGACGGGCCCGTTGTCGAGAGCTTCGCCGAAGACACCGTCGACGATGGCTTCGTCGACGTTCCATTCTACGTCGACGAGACTAACAACGTCGACGGTGATGTCGCCGACGATCGTGTCGACGAGGACAGCGTCGATGACTACGGCGACGATGATCCCGACGACGACGGTACCGTTGACGATCAGCCCTCCGTCGACGGCTACACTGTCGACGACACTTCCAGCACTTTCTACATGCTGAAAAACCACGCAAAAGTCAAACCCTTCATCCGAATTGAAGACTTCGACAGCAGTGGAATCACTAGTCCTACGCAAGATGGATCCGCTCATTCCTCTCTGGCAGAACGCAGTGGGTCAGACTCCCCTCTTTCCTCCCGGACCCTACACCGACCACCTGCGGAGTCCCAGAGGGGTCCTCCCTCAGCCCTACGCTCTTCAACGTCTACATGGCTCAATCATCAGAACCTACGGACTCAACATTGTGTCATAAGTAGACGACACCCAACTCATCCTCCCCTATCCCAAACACCCAACACCACAAGACACAACTTTCGAGAAAGCATGGAAGCAGTTGCCAAATGGATGAAAAACAGCTACCTAAAATTAAACACTAACAAAACAGAAGTACTCATCATGGGCCCAAACCCAGATGCCTGGAACGACACCTGCTGGTCCCCACGCCCTCGTAAGCCCGCCCACCCCCACGGTCCACGCACACAACATGGGAATCATCCTGGACTCCGGGCAATGAACCACCAAATCAATTCAGTCTCATCCTCCTGCTTCCACACCCTCCGCCTCCTACGTAAGATCTTCAAATGGATCCCCCTCGAACACAGAAAGAACGTCACTCACGCCCTGAACACCAGCAGAGTTTTCTACGGCAACACACTCTATGCTGGAATAAACAAAAACCTCACCGCAAGCTACAGAACATCCAGAACGCTGCCGCAAGCCTGGTCCTCAACCTGCCAAGACACTGCCACATCTCTCAGTACCTGTGCACACTCCACTGGCTCCCCATCGAGACTAGACTCACCTTCAAGATGCTCACCCACGCACGCAAGTCCCTCCACGACACCGGACCAGCATACCTGAACAGCCGACTCAAATTCCACGCACCCCAAAAGGACCCTATGACCAGCCCAGCTCTTCTCCTTCCTCGCAGCCAGAGACTAGAACGCCCTTCCGCTCCACCTCAGACAGACATCACTCCCCATCTTTGCAAGAAACTTCAAAACCTGGCTCTTCGACACAGCCCCTTCCTTGATGGACTGGAACCTGCACCCCCTCACCCCCAGCGCCTTGAGACCCTTACAGGTGAGTAGACCTGCTGAACAAACGCCCGATTGATTGATTGAATATGGACTATAGAAAAGCAATGGTCACTGACTCTCTCCCCCCCCCCCCACCCCCCAAAAATCTTACCTAACCCCATTGAAAGCTACTCTCTACGCTGTAGCCAGCCCTATATCGAGGAAAAGGCTCTTTGACTACATCACTCCCACAATCAAGTTACTCAACTGGCTGCCAATCGAGGCAAGGGCCGTATTAAACACTGCCTGCATAATGCACAAAGCGCTCAACACTGAAAAAACAATCTACCTTACAAATAAATTATGAAACGCCGGTCTAACGAGACATCTACAAAGTTTAAACAGTCGTCTACTGATTCCACCAAAATTTGAGAGAACTCACACCCGCTCCTTCTCTGGGAATGCTCCTAGAATCTGGAACTCAATGCCCCAGGACCTGCGGGGAAAAAAAAATCTATCCGTCACTTCAAGAAGAAACTGAAGCTCTTACTCTACAACAAATACCTAAATCCATCCCCTTGAGCACCTGACTAGCCTGCAGGCACTGGCTCCGCACCCTCTAAATAAATCTGTGCATGGGTGAAAACTGTGCCTCTAATCTCCCTTTCCCGCACGAGGCCTTAACCCAGCTACCTCAGAGCTACATCTTCCATCTCAAAGACTGATCATTCTTGCTCTGCTATTTTTTACTGTTAATATGACTTTTCTTTTTAACTACCCCTCCAGAAAGGTCGTACAATTGATGCAGTGCACTGTAAAGAGCCATTTAATTATGTGCACCTGTAATCTACCTCAAGATTTGCCATCTTTCCCTAATGGTCTTGTATACCTGGTCACATACTGTCACCATGTATCCATATTTCACTCAAAATGTATCTTACGTATTGTTGCTTATGTAATGTCTGTATACTGCGTCACTTTGTATATGCATTTACTCGAATGTATCTCAGGTATTTGCTGATTGTATGACTGTGAAGCACTGATGCCATCATTGTCAACTCCACACAATATAAAAACTCAATAAATGAAGAAAAAAAAGAAAATAAATAGTGGTGGATAATCTGTGGGTGTTAGTTGTTTGAAAGAGTATGTAGCGCTGCATGGCCTACATTAGCTTGTTAGTGTGCTAAAACATCCAACAATAATGTTTAGTGAAAGTGTGTGATGTAGACCATGTAGCTGCTTTGCAAATATTAGCTATTGAAATATTGCCCAATAAAGCCATGGATGAGAGGAGAGTGAGCCCTAAGTGGTATGGGCATAGTTCTTTTTTAAAGCTTTGGCATAAAATGTTTGAATACATTTATTTGTCCATCTAGAAATACCTAACTTTGATATGGGCTTTCCTGTGTGAGGGGCCGAAAAAGCAATAAAAAGCTGTATAGTCTTACGGAACTGTTTAGTTCTGCCAATATAATACAAAGAGCTCTTCTGACATCTAGTGTATGAAGCGCCCTATCCGCAACTGAATCTGGTTGTGGAAAGAAAGTAGGTAGTTCAACTGATTAAGATGAAACCTCTTTTGGAAAAGTGTTGGGTTTGTTCTCTGAACCACTATCTTTATGTAGTTGCAAGAAATGCTCCTCCAAGGTTAAAGCCTGTAGCTCACTGATACGCCTTAATGAGGTAATGGCCACTAGAAAGGAATATGTTACTTACCCTGTAAGCATCTGTTCGTAGCGTGTAGTGCCGGAGATTCATATGGTTTGCATTATCCTGCCATCTTGAGTTAGGATTACCAGTTGTTTTTCTTCAAAGAAGTCTTAGAGTCATGAGGTATAGTGACCCCTCCTCCTGAGTGTATTGCGCCATGTTCCTTGGCTCCTTTGTTACATTGTTTTTGGCTCATCGAATGATAGGAGCATTAAAGTGACAGAATAGAGAGAACATGCATATAAAGTTTTTAGTGTGTTAAATATGTTTTAATTAATAGTTTTATGAAATACAACCAAAAGCTTCCGGGGAAGTGGGTGGGTGCATATAATGTAAGGCACTACACGCTACGAACTGATGGTAACTCTGCGGTCGGACTTGTATGAAAAGTTGACACCACCGTGGGCAAATATTTTGTGTTAGTTCTTAGAACTACTTGGTTTGCATAAACTCTAAAGAACGGATCTTGTATAGTGAGTGCCAGCAATCCACTTATTCTTCTGAGATGTGATTGCTACTAGAAATGCAACCTTCCAAGTTAAGAATTGGAGTTGACAAGAATGAAGTGGCTCAAAGGGCCGTCCCAATAAGCCTGGAAGGTACAAGATTTAAGTTCCAGGTTGGGGCCTGTGGAAGGTGGTATAACTCTTCTTAGCTCTTCCATGAATGCTTTAATGACCGGTATTAGGAATTTGTCTGTTTTGCATGTAGGCCTATAATATCATGTATAGTAGGTGATAAAGGCTGTTTTTATTTGTACAGAAATGTACACATTGTTTCCATTTAGCTGCATAACAAGCTCTAGTTTTCGGACTGCAAACTTATTTAAGGATATTCACACAGTATTGTGGTAGTTTTAAATGTCCACATTCTAAGACTTCAGGGGCCAAATCGCCAGATTGAGCTGTTTGGGATTTGGGTGTAAGATTTCCCCTTGAGCCTGAGTAGGTAGATGTGGCCAAAGAGGGTGTTTCTTGCATAGCACTAGAGATAGTTGCAGTAGTGTTGTGAACCATTGTCGCAGGGTTTCTGTTCTCCCACAGAACTGTGCACAGAGGATTGGAACCTCGGCGAATTAGGGTGACCCAAAACTCACCTCAGTACCCAAAAAACCCCTTACCGAGCTAGCTACAGTGTCTCATTGGTCATAACAAAACTCCCAATGCTTAGACAAACCAGAACATGAACTTACAATACCTCAGGTTACGTGGAACACATGAGCACTCTTTCGTTATACAATCATTTCAACCCAGAACGTGGAGTAATGAGGACACGTGCACATTTGAAATATTTATTTACTAATGCCGTTGTCTCAAACGCAGTATCTTAGATAATACAAGGAAACATATTATCAGAAGCAAAGTTATCAGCATAGTTACTAGTCCATAGAAAGCAAACGGTGACAGCATGCTATTATGCTGAAATGAATAAGTGCTAACCACACATAATTCTCACCCTCCCTAATTGGTAGATTATATTAATATACAAGAAGGTCTCTTTGGGTTTTAGCAGGGCAGGCCCATACCTCAAGATCCTAGTATGAAGGAATCACATCTGTCTCCAACAGCTCTCTGCATGCGAACAGCATCAAGTGTGTGTATGTGCTCTGAACATTGCAATATAAAACCCGCCTAAAGCCAGAACTTGGCAGAAGCTGCACTTATGTTACGTCTATGGAGGTGCGGAGATCAGTTCTCAACAATCTGTGTCTTGTTATCCTTGTAGCTTCAGCACTCACTGTACAGACATTATTTATTAAGCAACGCTGATTTGAAAGCAATAACATATTATTCTCAAGTAAACTACTAGGTTGAAAGCTAAATCAACAATTATGTATCGTGTGCAGAAGCAGCAAAAGGAAAAAATGCCGTTTAAACATTACATGAGCCTACGCTAACTTAACACAGTATTCAGAATAACACTAGCTATATGACACCCCCCCCCATGATCCGAGTACGGACAAGATAAGAGCACATAAGGGCCATCTCATGAGAGCAGAGTTCAAGAACTACGAGCAATGAATATACTTAAAACACCTTTTGGATAAGAAAGTGGTATAATGAAACAATTTGAAAAATTCTAGTGGTTTGCTCAAATCAATAGCTCTAGGAAACGAAAAAAAAGTTTAAAACATTTCGCAAAAACTATCTTAGCTGAAAGTCAAATTGCCAGATTCAAAACATGGAAAAGTACTTAGGACATGACTGTATATGCAAAATATGCAGCAACAGCCTCCAGCATGAAATCACCGTCTTCATCCGAAAACAGTTCAGCCATCCAATTCAAAAGTTGAAAAGAACATACGTGTTCTTCCAGTATCGGAGCCTCTATCACCATCAGAGGACAACTGGGTGGGTTCTCAAGAAAGCTCAGTTCCAAGAAATCCTGCGCTGCTGCGAATACGTTCCAGGGACCCATTAGTTCATGCATCGCTGCTAAGGCCATAATCCTTTCGCCAGAACAAACCAACTCGTGAGTAGTGATAGGACTCATCAGCTGATTAAAATCGACGTCAGGAGAAACCGGTCCGCAGAGACACAAATCAATGGCCCAATCAAAATCACAGCTCAGGCAGTGAAACACAGGTGAAGGAGGACAATCGAAACGATAATCCATATGCCGTGCTCAAAATCGCAAGCGGCAGTGTGCCATAATATTCATGCATCCGGTTGCGAAACAGCGCCAGAAGGGGCAGGGCGGCGTCTTGCACAGGAAGGGCATCCATATTTAAAGAAACAGAAAATAACCAGAGCACCTGCAGCTAGTGCCAGTAGAACCGGGAATCCGCCAAATAAACTCGAAAAAATGGAATGAAAGAAAGCAGGAATGACTCCAAATATTTTTTCAAAGGAAGTCACAAGACCACTGCTAACTATTTTAAAAAAATGTGCCATGCCAGTTGTGGAGGACGCGTTAAAGATAGAATGTACCATCTCGCTGAAATGCAACGGTAAATCAGTATTTAAAAGGGCCTGAACCTCTGTACGGGTGTTGGCTATGTGAAGCACGAAAGTTTCACAAGCCGAACTCAAGGCCACTTCTTTTTGGGACAATAGAGCCCTTATTCTGCTCATGCCGCTGAACTCTGCTGTCAAGGTTGGGATGCGCGGCCAGATGGAAGACTCCTATTTTCATGTGTGGGTGGGTACAGAACATTTCTGCAGCAAACTACACGTTCTGTTACAGCTACCACATAAGGAACACCTTTAATTAACCCACAACAATCTTCATTATTCAAAAGCAAATAACTACCATTCCCCAATAAAGTAAAGGTTGGAATGATTGCTGGAACCGGTGTACCTTTTAAAACACAGGCCAAATTTGGTCGGTCCTGGTTGCACGACCCGTGCAATTGTATGTGTCGACACATTAAGGAATGATCTGGTGTTTCTGTACACTCCTCCCCATTCAGATAAACCTCCTGATCATCCTTCAAACATCTGTAAGTATATGGAAGGGACCAGACTTCATGAAGGAAACCGTTACCTAATGGTTCATATCTACCAATGGGCACATATCGCATACAATTAGTGAATTTATACAAAGCAAAAGGCAGCGTTATTAAACCGTGGATAAGCCACGTTGCATCAGTGGCCTCTGCCACAGAAAAAGGCAAAGACTCCAACCTTTCAATATGTAACATAGAAAAAGATGCATCACGCATGGAAAGTAAGCGCTGCTTGTCAGTCAAATTAAAAGGGGCAAAGAGAGATGAAACGTTCATGTAGGTCCATGGCACCTTGCCAGCTTTCAAAGTTTGTAGGGTCCACGCAAATTGCATGATTGAACGCAATTGATTTTGGCCATGGTATAATACGGACACTTCATCATGTACAATATCCACAACTGAGGACACAATATTATCTAATGTGTAAATGCGGGAAGAAAGCATGTTAATACTATTATCAACTACTGCAAGCACTTTTTCAAGATTAGCTTGATCAATCGCTCTAAGGCGTGTTGCAGCCTCAACCTGTGATGTTTTCCAGATTTCATTGTAAATAGCATATATCCATCTTTTTGACCTACCGCTAGCCGGGCCTTTTATGAAATAATTCAAATCTACATCTTCATTCAGTTTAGAAAGGTGACTTTTAACTGCAGGCAATGTAGAATGTTTCAGCCAATTCTGACAATTTGCCCACTGAATAAGTAGTGACGGTATGGGCCATTTCAAAACGGGGATCAGGCCTAAACTGTGTAAAACCATCTGATAAGCCCAGAAAACGGTGCTGGCAGGAATCAGCACTACGGTGCCACATGAGCCAGCCTTTTGGATCCATACTGGATATGTTAAAGGAAGAATTTAGTAAAAGGGTCTGTAATTCTCTAATGGAAAACTGAGTATAATTACTCCAGCCAGTGTATTCCTCTAAATCAGGGATAGTTGGGTTAATTAATTTTTTAGAAGTAGCCAATCCAAAGCAAGTTGCTTGTGAAATTGTTTCATTCAAAAACATATGATTTGGGATGAGACATGCACGGTGCAAAGCCTCAGTGCCTTGAACCTGCCAGGCTCTTGAACCCCAAACTGATTTAAGGTCAATTGTTTCCTTCCATAGCTCATAGCCTCCAATAACTAATTGCTCAAGGAAGGACTTCGAGTACAATAATTTGGTATCGGTAAGTCTAACCTTGGACATTGGCTTCTTTGAAAATTTAAAATAAAAAGACTCGGGACTGGACTGATTAAAGTCAGTAAAGTAAGTATACTTTTTTAGAAATGTATCAGAACTGCCTTGTTTAGGGGCCGGGCAATGTTCCCACTGTGTAAAATTAACAGCATTCCTCCGGGTAGATGTTTTATGTAAGAAGTGATTGCCAAAATGTTGGAAGCAAAACAAATCGCCATAATTAGCGGATTCTAAATATAAATCTTCCGCATCAAAGGCAGCATAGTATTTCAAATCAGAAAACAAACTTTCTACTGCAAGAACATTGCAATCATCAGAACGTATGTTTTGTTTCATAACATCCCCCATATTTACTCTAAGGACATTAGGAACATTAACGACTTCTGTAGGGCCATGAATTTGAAATCTAACTGCATCCCACACAATACCATCAAGGACTGGAAATGCAGTGATGTTAACAAATGTCAAGTCTCTGTTCAGTCTGTGTGCAGAATGTGACGAGGAAAGTGGGGCCAAAGTTCCATTGAGATGTGTAATGCATGTTCTTTCCTCGACATAGTGCCCATTGATGAGTCGAAAAAAATAAAACACAAAACCAATTGACATAAAAAGGTAAACTGAGGACCAGTCTGGATTTCTCCCGGACAGGGCAACTAAACTGAATCTCCGTCGCACGCATAACTGGCTGCAGGAAATCCGAGAGAGGAGCGAGCCCCACTGGTTTCTCTTGTTGGATGCAGAAAAGGCCTTCGATGCGGTCCACTGGCCCTTCTTGCTGGAGACGCTGAGGAGGTTCGGCTTTAGCCCTAAGTTTCTAAAGTGGATTCAACTACTGTACTCCACCCCGAGGGCACGAGTGCGGGTCAATGGCAGGGTGTCGCGCGAATTCAGCATTGGTAGGGGAACGCGCCAGGGGTGCCCACTGTCCCCCCTACTTTTCACACTGACAATAGAAATCTTAGCGATCAGGATCCGTCAGAATCAGGGAATTAGAGGCTTCACATGGGGGGAGTCGGAGGATACACAGGAGAAAATTTCGCTGTATGCCGATGACGTCCTGTTTGTTACAGACCCGGATGCCACAATCCGGATGCTGTTCAAAGAACTAGCTGACTTTGGTGCAAGGGCAGGCCATACGATTAATTGGCATAAATCGGTTTTATATGACCCGCAAGGTATGGAGCAAAGGGATTGCCTGCCAGAACTCCTCATTCACACCACAGAGGGCTTCCAATACTTGGGAGTGTACATAACACTAGATAGGCAGCTCTTCTTTAATAATAATGTGGCCCGAATCATGGTAAGCGCAAAGGCGGAAATGGATCGGTGGAGACAGCTCCCGCTCACTTTATTGGGCCGCGCAGCGCTATATAAAATGGTACTACTTCCGAAGTTCCTCTATGCCTTGCAAAACGAATACTATCCGCTACCGATTAAAACTTTGAATAAAATACACTCAGACCTACGTGCATTCTTATGGCTGGGGAAACCGCCGAGAGTGGCCTTAACCACTCTACGTCACCAGTACAGGGGAGGGATTTCCCTTCCCAACTTAGAAGCATACTATTGGGCGGAGCATCTCACTCCGATTAATGAATGGCTTCATGCGGCAATAGATCACCCTACCTACGCACTAGAAAGATCGAAATGGTCCACTACTAACGTGCTATTTTACCTGTACGGAGGGACCGGAAGGAAGCAGCTTCTGCCGGCCACACAGATTACACTGACCACGTGGCATAGGGCGACCAAACGCATGGGATGGGACAAGCGGCCCACCCGGCAGACGCCACTATGGCACTGCCGATGGCTGGGTGAACGCAACAAATTGAAAGGCTTCCGACGTTGGGATGACATCGGCATTTCAACAATAGGGGACGTGATTACAAGGGGAGAGCTAAAAACATTTCACGCACTCCAGCAAGATTTTGGCTTACATAACACACAGTACTACAAATACACGCAACTGAGACATGCATGGAGGGCGCAAAATATCACTCAGACAGACATCCCAGAATACGCGCCACTGGAGGGTAGGTTACTGCAGGAACAGATAGGGGGAGGGGCGGTATCCCTCACGTATAGAACGCTGACCAACAATATGCTAGGTACCTTACAAGACTTACGAACCAAATGGGAGGCAGACGCCGGGGCCATGGAAGACCTAGATTGGGAAATGGTTCTTATGCACCCGCGCGAGGTAGCGATTAAGTCTAGGCTTCGCCTCATACAGCTGAAGGTGCTACACAGAGCCTATTTCCACATGGTACGCCTTTTTAAAATGGGGAAGGTCACAGACACAGCATGCTTAAGGTGCCTTCAGAAGGAGGGCGACTTCTATCACACACTCTGGGGTTGCAATATCATACAAACGTACTGGGAAGAAATATTTGTGGAATTGGATGAGATACTGGACACTACTCTACCACGCGACCCTAAGCTGGCTTTATTGGGTTTGACAACCGAAGTGGACCTGGCCCGCCCCCTGATCATCTTCCTAGTGCTGGCTCTGGTGGTGGCAAAGAGAGACATTGCACGATACTGGGGTGCGGCCAAACCGCCAGATTTAGAGGAATGGAGGAGAGGACTAGACTTATACATGGCAGCAGAGAGGGTGACCTATAAAGCCAGGGGCTGCCCAAAAAAGTTTCGGAGAGAATGGTCAAAGTGGAGACAATACCACGGATTGGAGTGAAGCCACAGAAAACTTGAGGGGGGGCCTCGGAGGAATTGCCGGGCGGCACAGACCCAACGGAGGTGATTAGGGGCGGCGACGGCATAGACTATATTACATAACCCAGTTATGACTAGGGGGTGAACATACGTCGGGAGAGGGTGGGAAGGATCTGGGGGGGGGAAGTGGGCATGGAAGTAGCTGTTTCGGGGATTACGTTTCTCATTTCTTATGTACCTACTAGGAGTTTTGCTGAACCCCCACGCTTGTACTTGATTCATGGGGAATCTTGGGAATCTAGAGACAAGAAAAAGTTGCGTAACTGACGGGCATTGGCCGAATGTTGAAGCCAGTCCGTGTAATTACCTTTTCATTTGTGATACTTATGCTGCAACAATAAAAAAAGTGTTATAAAAAAAATTAAAAAAAAAGGTAAACTGAAAAAAGAATCAGCCAAACATATGTCCAAGGGGGAATTCAAAAATGTTTTTAAATAATGTGGCATGAACAGCAAATCGTGAGGGTTTCTTCGAGGCAAGGGAAACAGAGTCAAACGAAAATCTTGATTCAGTGGCCAAACGGGCTTGCAGGTCAGGCATCGATGTAAATGTAAATGTATTGCGATTTATATAGCGCACGTATCACCCGAAGGCATCAAGGCGCTTACTTTGGGAACCCGTCCTGGCTTTTCCCCGTGAGATAACCCCTACTGGGTATCCCCAGGGTGAAAGCCAGGCATCCCGCAGCGGGTGGGCCGCCGTAGTGGAGATTAAGCAACTATTGCCCAGAGTTGCAGCGTAGGACCCCATGATTAGAATAGGCACCGAGGCGAGAATTATCGAGTCCGTGGACATTTTGGGCTCAGGACCCTGCTGCGCCGGGAATTGAACCCTGGTCCTGGGCCAGACCTCTGCATCAGGGTCTGCAGCTCTAATCAGTGAGCCACACTCCTCCACTCCTTGATAAGTCAGTGGGATAAGTGTAATCGATATCATCATGGTCTGTGCCAGGCAAAGTACTTAATAAAGGACTGGAAAGGGCAGGTAATTCGATGGCCACATCAGGCTCAGGATTTGATGTAGTAGCCAACACAGAATTTCTCACCATCGAGGGACAGGATACTGCTGGTGTCATACTAACAAGAATCGGCCATTCTGTGTACCTTGACATTGTCAAACGAGACAAACCTGTTCTCCTTTCGACCAGGAAGAGGGGGTAAAATGACTGTTCTTGTGCCCTTCACGCCAAGGACTGGGACCGGAGCTCGATAGGAAGGTCCAAAATCTTTCTTGTTGTCGATCTTCTCTTGAACCAGTTCACCAACTTGGGGTATCCAGCCAACTACCGGGATCTGCAACGCAACATCCGAAGTGGAGGGCAAATGTTCCTTTGCAAGACTGTCTCTGGTCTTTTGTAGATCCTGTAAAACATTGCAATGTTCATCTGCGTCAAAGGAAGTGGCGCGAACCACACAGTCTAGACCGTCAAGGTCAGGTACGTACATCTTGATGCCAAAGAGCATTTCGTATGGGGTCCGCCCACCCAGAGACCTTCTAGGGAGATTATTAAGAGCACGCTGCACGCCATTGAGGTGGGCCAGCCAGTTTCAGCCAGTGCCTATAACTCGGGCTGTCAAAGATTGCTTTAAGTCGCGGTTCATTCGCTCTACTACACTATTACCCTCAGGTCTGTAGGGAGACGAAAACTTGACTTGGACATGGCATCCTTGTACGCCTTAGAGGCGAAAGCCGGAACCTGAACCGAATGGAAGGTAGCACAGGCAAAAATTCCCACAAAGACACGCAAATCTCTAATGACAGTCCGTGAATCAGCGCTGCGATGGGGCCAGACCCATAGAAAGCATGTGCATGAATCAACTGCTACTAAGATGTACTTGTATGCAGTATCAGAGGAAAACGGACCGCAGTGATCCAAATAAACACAACCTAGTGGTTTATTCGATATGTACAACTGTGTCTGTGGCGGACGCGCAGCAGTCGAAGGCTTAATCTGCTGGCAAACATCACATTGAAGGACATAGTCGCGCGTCTGTTTGTACAGTCCCCGCCACCAGAAACGCCGTTGTAATTGAGTTACAGTGGCCGAGACGCCCGCATGCGCAGGCGCCACGCCTTCAAGAGCCGCTGTAATCAAGCCAGACCTGCGATCCGAGTTTGGAATCAAACGTTCACCAACTTCAGGTATGGTCACAAAAGGAACCTTTTCAGGACTTGAGTGGTATTTGTACTTCGAAGGGAACCCCGCAGGATGTTTACCTCCCTTCTCAGTGGCAGCCACCGCCGCCAAGATGTCATTATCAATCTTACTTTTGGACCGTGTAACTGCTGCAACTAAATATTTAGACACTGCTGATTCCGCCGCCTCATCAGCAAGCGAGTTACCGACAGCATGGACTCCAACACGCTGGTAGCCGAGAGTATGAATCACAAAAACGAGCGGCAGTTGAGCCTTAAGCTCTGCCACTCGAACCCAGATCATCCTGTGTTTTATTGTGCTACCCTTGGAATCGCAAAAATCATTCTGAATCCAAAAGAACAAGTTTTCATTGTAAGATTGTACACAGTAGTAAGAATCACTTACAATTAGAGTTGTCACACATGCATCTGCGTACTCCAACGCTAGTAAGCGAGCACGAAGCTCCGCTAATTGTGCAAGAGTTTGTGAATGCACAACTCTGGACTTGAACGTATCGTTCACCATGGCACCAACCACAATGGCGCATGCGGAAACGTAGGCGTGTTTAGAGCCATGCGCAACCTGCGCCGAACCATCAGTGTAAATGATGCAATGGAAATCCTCCAAAGGTCACATTGCCAGAGGAGCAGTATGAACGAATTCATACTGCAAGTACTCCTGCGACCGCAATGAGGCGTCAAAAATAAACGTGACCTCCGTGGACGTCAAGGAAGCAGCCCATTTAATCCACCGAGGGTGCAAAGCTTTTGAATTTGGTACACTCGCTTTTGTAACTGCCTCCAAGTGAGGGCATGTTGTAACAACCAACATGCGTTTTCCCTGTGACAGCGCACGTTCTTTAAGAATCGCCATCTGCACAGATGTTAAAACCTTTTCCACAGTGGAAAACCGCATTTCAGCCGAAGTGTACAAGTGTGACTTGTAAGCAATAGGTACTGTGTCTCCTTCATTAAAAGTGAGGTAAGTGAAACCCACCGTCCCAGGAATGATTCTTATCACCAGGTTAGTGTGGTTATCACGAGTCAGTAAGAATTTAGAAGCTAGCAGATCAGCCTGCAAATTTTGCAAAATGGCCGAGTGCAAAGGCAGCCAACATGATTTGGAAAAAGTTGGTTGTATCAGAGCATACAAAGGCTTGATACGCTGGGCATATTCCGGAATGTATGTCCTCCCGAAATTTAAAAAGCCCAGTAAAGACTAATTTTTTCAGTGTCGTTGGAGTGCGCAGTTGTGCACATTTCTCCAAGAAGTGAGGGGCCAAACCTCTACCTTCATTGTTCAGCTCATAGCCGAGGAACAACACTGTGTACTCAGCAATGTGCGATTTTGCAAAGTTAAATTTGTAACCTATATCTGCAAAGTTACAAACAATCGAATGAACACGACACAGATGCTCCCAAATTTCGTCGTCTGTGAGATATATGTCATCCACATAAGAGCAAGCATCTGGGTCGATTCTCTCTAGAAGAGAGACTATGCGAGCGGTAAAAATACCTGGACTATTCTTATAGCCCATTGGGAGACGCCGGAATTGTTTTTGGACCCCAGCGCTTGTAAAACTGGTCCATTGGGAGCTAAAGCTATCCAATCTGTGGGCATAAAAACCGTTGGAAATGTCAAGCGTTGTTTTAAAACGCTTACGCACTAGACTATCCACTAAGGCAGAGCCGTGAGTATTCTGTACTGCACAGTTACGGCAATGCGAGTTAAAATGCCGGTAAACCAATACGATAAGATCCGTCAGGCTAGGTCACAGTAAAAGAGGATTATTCATCGGAGACACGCACGTTTCAATTACACCCTGATATTCCAATTGTTCAAGGATCGCTGCGACGGAAGCCTTTGCTTCTCGCCGAATGGGATATTGAGGTTGAGGCTGCGGCTGAGAACGGAATTTCGTGGCACGGGGACAATTTATGCCAACCACATTGGTTGCGGTACAGAGCCGGCGCGAGAGCCAGAGCCCACTCTTCAGCAAAATGTTGCGCATGCTCTTTTGAGACAGTGTTCGCGAAACTGGGGAGGATCACCTCCTCCCCTCGCGGCGCTGCGAGCACAAAAGGTGGGGGCCAGTCAGCCTCCGAAAGCAAAATGTCATATATAGACGAAAGGTTTTCCCAAAACACCCCTTTAATCGTGCGTTGTATGTCTCCTTCAATTAACAGGACAATTTCAAAAAGTCTATCAGGGGGAGCTACTCTCGTGTCAGCCGTTTCTATCACAACATAAACGTCAGTCGCTGTCACCCTCAGTAGTGGACGCAGGGCCTCTCTCACTATGGTAATCTCCGCCGCGCTGTCCAGCAAGGTCAGAGCCCACGTCAGATTCCGAAGCCGCGTTCTCACTATCTGTGGCATATCGATGAGCTGTCAAAGCCGCAACTTTCTTTTTCGCAAACTGCGGTCTTTTAGGCGTAGAGTCTTCCTGCTTTCCTGCGCCGTCTGTCTGGCGTGGCTGGCCACGTCCCTGTTGGCCACCACGTCCTCTTCCGCCTCCTCCACCACCGGTCTTCGGGGCCGATGAGTCCTGAAAGGAACGAGGAGAGCGTTGATCAGAACCCTGAAATCGATCAGGTGATTTAATCATCGCGCGATCGCGCAAATCAAACTCTCTGTCGGCGCAGAAAATTGTGGCGCAGGATAAGAATCCTGAGTCTGCTGCTGTTGCTTCCCCTTATTCTGTTTTTTAGGCCAATTTTGTTTCTTGGACTTGGGCTGGACATCCGCCTCAGCAGTCTGTCCTTGTGGTTGTTTCTTCTCCTTAACTGCAAAATATTTCAGACCCTTACTCGTGCGACCAATCGTTTTATAAGCGGCCACAACAATCTTCGCCAACTGGCGGGTTCTTTCGGCCTCGGGTATAGCTGCCAAAGCATTAGACACCTGAAAGCTCACTGCGTCTCCTTTAACATTGGAGAGGATGAGATCGCTAACAATCTCAAATGAACCACACAGGCGCATACCCAATTCAACCGCTACTTCCGGTCCGTGATCATCCTTAACACGTTTAATGATCGTAGGCAGTACAGCCATTGATGGGGTGCCGAAACACCTTGCATAAACAGCCGCAAAAGTTTTCCCCCAACTTTCACAGTCAACTAGTTCAGGAGTTAAATCCTTAGGCAAAGTAATCGTCAACATTCGATGTTTATCAGCAGGAGTAGAATTCGGAAACACAGCCTCCAGCTGGTCAAACTTCTCGGCAAGCCAGAATGGGAACTCATCCCTATCATCTGGGCGTTTACCAAAAACTGAACTGACCATCACCGGATTGAGTTTTAAACCGCCATGTTCCGTTCGGACGGCCGGACCCCCCCGGGGGACCACCGGGAGATGACGACCTATGTATTGCACTAATGCACAAATCACGGCAATCTAGACAACATGGAGTCTGCGAACCTCCGCCAAGGTACAATTGCCGTGTTGAGGATAAGGAGTAAATCCAGCCAAAGCAGGCCAATTAGTCCCTGGAATGGACAAAGGACCTAACCTCGCAGCGGATAAAGAGTGGGGTAGGGCGCCACCAAACGCGATGCTGCCAATGATCAATAGGTATTTCCAGTGCCCTGTACGGAGTATATTCAGCCGGTACAGGTGAGGGGGTGTAGGTGTGGTACACACCAGAATTTGCGTCAATAGCCGGAAACGTTACCCACGAATAAAACAGTTCGAAAGGGTACGCCAGAACCGCACACACCACCAAAATCACAGCCAAGCCATCCACTGGGACTTGGAAAGCCTGCAAATGGTTACGCACCGCGATGCGACTATGTTGCGGGATGTCCACAGCTTGTGCCATGATTACACCGGAACTACAGAAAAACAAAGTAAACTTTGTAGCACAACTGGGTAGTAATTCAAGGAAACCGTTTTAGAAAGATTCAAGCTTGAAAAGACCTATTTCAAAAATAGGTAGGTTTTTGCCGACACCACCGTTTACCGGAAACAATAGTGAAGGGGTTAAGGATTGAATGATATACTACTCAAGTGTCATGATATAAGACCACCAACGTATGGGCGCCATGTCGCAGGGTTTCTGTTCTCCCACAGAACTGTGCACAGAGGATTGGAACCTCGGCGAATTAGGGTGACCCAAAACTCACCTCAGTACCCAAAAAAACCCTTACCGAGCTAGCTACAGTGTCTCATTGGTCATAACAAAACTCCCAATGCTTAGACAAACCAGAACATGAACTTACAATACCTCAGGTTACGTGGAACACATGAGCACTCTTTCGTTATACAATCATTTCAACCCAGAACGTGGAGTAATGAGGACACGTGCACATTTGAAATATTTATTTACTAATGCCGTTTTCTCAAACGCAGTATCTTAGATAATACAAGGAAACATATTATCAGAAGCAAAGTTATCAGCATAGTTACTAGTCCATAGAAAGCAAACGGTGACAGCATGCTATTATGCTGAAATGAATAAGTGCTAACCACACATAATTCTCACCCTCCCTAATTGGTAGATTATATTAATATATAAGAAGGTCTCTTTGGGTTTTAGCAGGGCGGGCCCATACATCAAGATCCTAGTATGAAGGAATCACATCTGTCTCCAACAGCTCTCTGCATGCGAACAGCATCAAGTGTGTGTATGTGCTCTGAACATTGCAATATAAAACCCGCCTAAAGCCAGAACTTGGCAGGAGCTGCACTTATGTTACGTCTATGGAGGTGCGGAGATCAGTTCTCACAACAATCTGTGTCTTGTTATCCTTGTAGCTTCAGCACTCACTGTACAGACATTATTTATTAAGCAACGCTGATTTGAAAGCAATAACATTCTCAAGTAAACTACTAGGTTGAAAGCTAAATCAACAATTATGTATCGTGTGCAGAAGCAGCAAAAGGAAAAAATGGCGTTTAAACATTACATGAGCCTACGCTAACTTAACACAGTATTCAGAATAACACTAGCTATATGACAACATGGCCGTCATGCCCATGTTGGAGCTACAAGGATTAGAGTTAGAGGGGTTTGTGTTAACTTCGGAACTACATGTGGAATAACTGGGTGAGGAGGAAAAGTGTAGGCAAATACTCCTGATCAATTTATCCATAGGGCATTGCCATTGGATAGTGGGTGAGGAAACATGGATGTGAAGTTTTGGCATTTGGCCCAGAGGGGCAAACAAGTGTCCCCCCACCTCTTGAAGTAAGAGTAGAGTTGGTCATTTATTTTACCACTCGTGCACCTGTTCATGTGTTCTGCTGAGCATTTCTGCGAAATCGTTGTACAACACAAGTATGGTATTCTGCTAGGAGGTGGGTTTTGTGGTAGATTACCCAGTGCGAAATTCTCTCCGAAGGGGGAGAGAGCTGTGAGCAATATGCCCCCTCCTTTTTAAATATAATGTATTGCAGTCATATTGTCTGTTCCTAGCAGCACTGTCTTGTGGTACAAGTGATTGCGAAAGGGCTAGCTGAAAAGCTTTTAGCTTCAGACGATTGATATGCAGATGTGTTTGAGCTACTGTCCATAGACGACAAACTGTGAAAGGTGCATATGTGCCCCCATCCCTGAAGGGACAGGTCTGTAGTAATGGTGATTTGCAGAATTGGCACTTTGAAGGCCCTATGCTATGTCCACTGGATACTACAGAGAAAGAAGGGCCCTAAATATCTTAGTCCCACGATATGCTCCTACCACCCCACGCGCAGCCCGAGATCAGCAGGAACAGGACTGGTCGGCATTCCCAAATTCAATAGGAAACGTTTCGGAGGCACCTCTTTTAGGTATGTGGCAGCTAAGAGGTGGAACTCTCTACCCGTTTACCTCAGACAGAAGCCATTAGAAGCAGTTTTTAGGAAGCAACTCAAAACTTGGTTGTTTAATGAAAATGTTGCTACATATAATCTCTCCATCCTTTATGTGCTTCGTGATTTCAGCCTCTGAATGAAATTCAGCGCGGGACACTCCTTAATGGAGTAACCATGGCACTTTATAAACTGCTATAACATAACAAGGTCCGGCCTTGCAACAGGTTGTTGCTGTTCCACCACTGCAAAGAGCGATTAGTCTCTGGCCCTATCAACACTAGATCGTGTAGACGTCCGTCCGCTTGAGACCATTGACATTGCAGAGTGAGTTAAAGGGGACGCATAGGAAGACGCGTGAGTAGTACTAAGGCTATGTATGAGGCCATCATTCCTAACAGACCCATCACATTTTTTACAGTGATGTACGGTTGTGGCTGAAAAAGAGGTAATGTTTGCATGAACTTTGTGACTTTCTGCACTAGGATATGCTTTGGCTGTGATTGAATGGAGTGTTGCACCTATGAAAGGCTGAGTTTGCAAGGGAAAATTTGGTATGTTCAGTGTAACCGAGGTTTGTGTAGGTTTATTACTTGTTGAGTATGCTGAAGAAAACAAGTTACTTACCTGTAACTTTAGTTCTCCAGTATTGGAATCTTTCATAGATTCACCTGCCTGAATCATTCCCCGTCGTCGAGACGGAGTCTCCGGTATATAAAAAAGCAGTGCTTAGTAGTATAGCAAACAGAAAAGAGGCCTAGGCCCATTTCCCTTTTGCAACTCATAGCCTTTGTTATGTAAAAAAGGCCCAAACTTTTCCCTGAACCAATCAGAGCTCCTCGCCCTCTAGAACACTCCTGAGAGAACCTTCTGCCCCTCAGATTTGTCACGCACTTGTGCTAAATCCGAGGTGAGCCTCACAGGGTAGGAGGGTGGGTGCATGTGAATCTATGAAAGATTCCAATACCGGGAACTAAAGTTACAGGTAAGTAACTTGTTTTCTTACTCCAGTATTGGAACTTTCATAGATTCACATGCCTGAATCAGAATAGCGAGCAGTGAAAAAACAAAGCACATTTCTCTGATACATTTCATAATCATGCAATACCATTTGAAAATTAAGCAATCTCATATACATATATACACAGATACACACATATATATATATACATACACACATATATATATATATATATATACATACACACATATATATACACATACACACATATATATATACACACATATATATACACACATATATATATACTTATATAAAATGTGACTTTGTAAACAAGAGAAATTATGGATGGAGGGATGTAAAAAAGGCTCACCGTTACTGGATGATATTCTGCAGTACCGCCTCTCCCACCGCCGCATCCGATTCTGCGGCTGCCTCCAAGCAGTAGTGCCTGGTGAAGGTGTGCGTAGATGCCCAGGTCGCTGCTCTGCAGATATCCTGGATTGGTACTCCTCCAAACATTGCAGTGGATGTGGCCACCGCCCTCGTGGAATGGACATGAACTCGTGCATTCAAAGGCTTTCCAGCAGCTTGATGACAGTAGACAATCGCACTGGAAATCCATCTGGCAATTCCCCTCTTTGACAGCGGGAAACCTTTCCTGGGTACGCTGAAAGCGACGAATAACTGAGAAGACTTGCGAAACGCCTTAGTTTCTTTCAAGTAAAATTTCATACATCTCTGAATGTCCAACGAGTGCCATACTCGTTCTGCTGCTGTTGACGGATGAGGAAAGAAACGATTCAACACCAACAGTTCGTTCAAATGAAAATCAGTTGGCACCTTCGGAATGAACTTCGGGTTTGTCCTGAGAATCATTCTATCCCCCTGAAACTGTAAGCAAGGCTCCTGAATCGTGACCGCTTGTAGTTCACCTACTCTTCTCGCTGAAGTCAATGCAATGAGAAGAGCCACTTTCCAGGACAAGAACTTCAGGTCTGCCCTGTGTATCGGTTCAAATGGTGGTTTCATCAATTGAGAGAGTACAATATTCAGATTCCATAATGGTGGTGGAGGCTTTACTGGAGGAAAGACCCTGAATATCCCCTTCATAAATTGTTTGATAATCCTTGATGACCATTGGGATGGGCCTGACGATGACCTCCTGTAGCGGGATAACGCAGCCAAATGCACCTTGATGGAGGCGTGTGCTAATCCTGACTTTGCCAATAGCAGAATGTAAGGTATAATTTGATGAGGTGCAGCAGTAAGAGGGTGAACATTATGCCTCTTACACCACAGACAAAACCTCTTCCATTTAATCCTGTAGGTTTTGTTGGCACTCTCCGTTCTGGCCTTGGACAGGATCACCCTACATTAGTGTGAGATGTTCAGATGGCTAAACTCACAGTGTTCAGGCGAAAGGCTGCTAATCGCAAGGATTTCTGGTCCGGATGGAGCACCTGCCCCTTGGACATTGTCAGAAGCGATGGAATTGGAAGAAACCGAATTGGACGGTCCTCCGACAGCAGCAGCAGCAGCAGTTCCGTGAACCAGTGTTGTCTGGGCCACCACGGGGCTACCAGGATCAGTCTGCACGGCTCTTTCTTGATCTTCACCAGTACGCGGGGGAGAAGAGGAATTGGAAGAAAACCGTAGGCAAAGATGCCGGACCATGCCATGGAAAACGCATTCCCCCAAGATCCCTTCTGGGGAAGCCAGCTTGCGAAGTACTGGCATTTTCTGTTTTCCCTTGTAGCTAAGAGGTCCACTATCGGTGTTTCCCATCTTCGAAAGATGCTGTCCAGGATCCCCTGGTCTAGCTCCCATTCGTGGCAGGACGATTTGAGCCTGCTGAGTGTATCCGCCTTGACGTTTTGACCCCCCGGGAGGTGTCTGCTGCCAATGATATTCCTTGCTGAAGAGCCCATTCCCATATCTCCTGGGCTTCCTGAGACAGGGAGAGAGATCTCGTTCCCCCTTGCTTGTTAACATAATGCATCGCCGTAGTGTTGTCTGTTCCTACCAACACCGGAAAACCTCTTATCCTTACTAGAAAAGCCAGTAATACCAAGCGGATCGCTCTGAGCTCCAGCAGATTTATGTGTAATTGCTGCTCCTGCGCCTTCCAACGACCGCTGACTTGAAGGTCCTGAAGGAAAGCTCCCCATCCTTCTAACGACGCATCCGTCGTTACCATTAGAGGAGCCGCTCTTGCCAGAAACGTCAGTCCTTGAGACACATTTGTTTTTGTGTTCACCACTTTGCTGCCTGTACCATCACTGGTTTCACCCATATTGTATCGTCGAAGGATCCCTCCGCTTGACGCCCTTGGAGATTGATCTGCTCTTGCCATGGTCTCATCCTTAGCCTGCAAGGTACCAGGGGAATACAAGATGACATCGTGCCCAGCAAGGATTTGTACCTGCGGACCGAAAGACTTTCCTTTTACAAAGTCTTGGAAGAGGGACACAATCCTCAATTGCCTTTCTTCGGAGGGAAACGCTTTGTTGCATTCCGTGTCCAATATTGCCCCCAGAAATGTGATCCCTTTTGCTGGGTGGAGGTTTGACTTTCCCTCGTGGAGAGTCAATCCTAGATTGGCGAATAAGTCTATTCAGGCCTGTGTTGACGCTCTGGCCTGTACCTTTGATGGTGCCTTGACTAACCAGTCGTCGAGGTAAGGAAATATTTGATGTTTTTGCTTCCTCAACACAACCGCCACTGGAGCCAGGCATTTCGTGAAAACTCTTGGCGCTGACTTCAAGCCGAATGGCAGTACCCTGAATTGGTAATGTCTTCCGGCTACCAAGAACCGAAGGTACTGTCTGTGTGCAGGATGGATCAGCACGTGGAAATACGCGTCTTGTAGGTCCAATGTGGTCATATGATCTCCTGGGTTTAATAACGGAAGGATGGCCTGCAGAGACACCATCCTGAAAGATTGTTTCTTGAGATAGGTGTTTAAGGATCTGAGATCCAGAATGGGGCGCCACTGGAGCTTGTTTTTCTTCATAAGAAAAAACCGGGAGTAAAACCCCTTGTTTTCCTGGGCTTTCGGTACCGGTTCTATTGCTCCCTTTCGGAGCATTGTCCGAATCTCCTGCCGGAGTTGATGCAGATGGTTGGCTCTCTGGTGCATCGGTGGCGTACAAGGGGGCGCTTTAAGAAATTCTAGGGTATTACCGAATTGAACTATTTTGAGGACCATTTGTTCCGTTGTTATTTTCCGCCAATTGTGAAGATAGTGAGCAATCTTTCCACCCAGGGGAGCATCTGACAGAGCCGGAAGATGGAGGTTGTCATTGTCAACGGGTGTTGTCCTTTCCCCGGCCCCCCCGTCCTCTTGGAGTTGATTTTGTATAGCCTCCTGATTGACGCTGGCTGTACTGTTGACGGAAAGGCTGCGATGAAGACGGATAAGAAGAATATCTCCACTGTTGGTATCCTCCTCTATACGAGGACTGTCCTCTACCCCTGGAGCCACGAAAAGGGTTTTTTCTGTATTGCAGTGTTCCAAGAGCCTTTGCCGTATCCGTATCCTTCTTGATACTCTGCAGAGTATCATCAATATGCTTCCCAAATAACTCTTCTCCATTGAAAGGGAGGTCTAAAATCTTGTTTTGCACCTTCGGCCTAAACGCTGTTGCTCGCAGCCATCCTTGCCTGCGCAGGACCGCCGCTCCTCCCAAGGATCTAAACGCCGTGGTCGCTATATCCATCGCGCTGTCTCTGACTTCGGCCGAAGTCCTTTCTCCTTCCATGAGAATCTTCTTCGCCTCCTGCTTCTCTGGTTCCGGCACCTGGTTAATGTATGGAGACAGGTCACACCACATCTGCCGGTCATACCTTCCCAAGATAGCGAGGGCATTAGCAGCTCTCACTAGCAGAGCCGACATTAAGGAAAACCTTTTTCCCGCATTATCCAACCTTCTGCCCTCTTTGTCTGGAGGTGTTGCAATCGGAGCAGATGGGTTCCTGGATTTCTGTTGTGCCGCCTGAGTAATAACAGAATCCGGTTTGGGATGACCCAAAAGGCAAGTTGGAGCATCAATAGGTGCCTTATACTTTTTATCTAGTCTGGCCAGAACCGGCATTACCGTCGCTGGCGTCTCCATGACCTTTAATCCTTCCTTCCAAATATGAGACACTATAGGCAGGGATCGCACGGATTTCCGATAAGAGTCCTTGAAGTCGTATAAAAAACATTCCGTCTTCTCTATCATGGTCAGTGCAAATCCCTTAGTGGCTCTTTCCATCAAATTATGAAATCCACCAATGTCCTCTGGTGGAGAATCTACTGGTCTCTGCGGAGGAGTTGAAGGTGAGGGGGTGATATAGTCATGCCATTCTGCACTTGTGTCCGCAATTTCCCCATCCTCATGATAGTCATCCGAGGTATCGTGGTGTGACGTCGGCGATGGAGACCTAGCAGTAGGCTCCGGCAAAATCTCTCTCCTACGAACCGGTGTCCCTGGTACCGATCGTGGACGTGGAATAACCTCTGGGGCCTGTTGTGCGACTGGAGTCGCTGGGTATCTTATTCGAAAAGGTACGACATACCTTACAATCTGCTGCCTTATGGTCTGGATAGAGGAAGTAGATGCAGTCCTTGTGAGGGTCATCTGTATAAAGCCTCTTAGAGCAGGTGGAACAAGCTCTAAATAATCCTTTCTTCTTCTCAGACATGGTAGATGAAAAACCTCAAATCTAAGTCGAAATACTGTAAAAGTAAAGAGTTTGAGCAGAGCTCAAAGGAGACTCCCTAGCACAACGTGCGGTAGAAAAATCTGAGGGGCAGAAGGTTCTCAGGAGTGTTCAAGAGGGTGAGGAGCTCCGATTGGTTCAGGGAAAAGTTTGGGCCTTTTTTACATAACAAAGGCTATGGGTTGCAAAAGGGAAATGGGCCTAGGCCTCTTTTCAGTTTGCAATACTATTAAGCACTGCTTTTTTATATACCGGAGACTCCCGCCTCGACGACGGGGAATGATTCAGGCATGTGAATCTGTGAAAGTTCCAATACTGGAGTAAGGTCCTGCTAGCGTGTTGGATGGTTGATAAGCCAAATGCCTAGATATGGGAAGACCTTTATTCCCTCTCTTCGGAGATGAGCTGCCGCCACCACTGCAAGGCATTTTGTGAAAACCCTTGGAGCTATGAATGGTAGCTCTTTGAATTGATAGGGTTGTCTGTTTAGCCGAAAGCATAGGTAACGTCGGTGTGCTGGATGAACGGGGATATGGAAGTATGTATCCTTGAGGGTTTATGCAGTCATGAAAGCTCCTTGTTGTAACAGTGGAATTACTTCTTGTAGTGGGACCATGTGAAAGTGTTCGGGGGAGATGCATCTGTTTAGTGGCCAGAGATCTAAAATAGGCCTTAATGTTTTCTTCTTTTTTGAGAATGAGAAAATAAAGGGAGTGAACGCTATGTCCTTGATGTTGTAATGGTACTATTTCTATTACTCCTTTTTGAAGGCGAGAAAGAACCTCTACTTGTAAAAGTGTAAGATGTTCTTTCAGCAGTTTTTGTGGTTTAGCTGGAATTGTGGGTGGTGTCTGAGTTCCAAACACCTAGCTTTGATTAAGGATAATCCCTTTTGGTCTAGGGCGATTTTCTGTCATGGTTAATAAAATGTTTGTAACCTTTCCCCCACTGGCGTAGTATGTGTTGGGGGAGGTGTAGGTTGGCACTGTTTTGGAGAGGTAGGGTTTTGGCAGAAGTTGCATGGCCATTACCCGTTTCTATAATTTGTCTTGCAGAAAGTTCCCCATTGAATTGGTTTTGATAGGAACACTGTGGTCTATTGTTATTGTTTGAGTCAGAGGAAGAATTTCCTGTTTGTACCTCTGTATTGACCTCTAAAAAAGGAACCATGTGCTGGTAGGGCCCTCATTGCCATAGAGGTTTGTGTCATGTTTTAGTTTTTCCAGCATTTCATCTACTTATGGGCAAAATAAATTCTGGTCATAAAAAAGAAATTTAAGCAGCTGTTGCTGTATGTCTGGCTTAAACCCGGATACTCTGAGCTATGCATGGCCCAGGATAACCTTGCATGTTTGAAGAGTCTAAGGTGCATTGTATAGTGGCATTGGATATTGATTTGCTCTCTTCCACTAACTGTGTTGCATCTTCTCTGCATTGGTTAGGGAGCTATTGCAATAGTTCCTGCTTTTAATCCCATGTGGCCCAATTATATCGGGAGAGTAGACTCACAGAATGTGCGATACGCATGTGGTTGGCAGCTTGTGCTGCTACTTGTTTACCTGCCACATTGTATTTTCTACTCTCCTTATCTGTGGCTGGTGTGTCCCCTTTGCCTAGAGAATTTGCTCTTTTCCTGGCCGAGTGCACCACCAGCGAGTCACTTGATCTACTCCGGGTCCAGTGGACATGCTTGATATGTTTTCTCAACACAGTGTGTGGTTACTCTTGATTTAACAGGTTGTTTAAATATATCCTGTGTGGATGCTAGCATACCTTTAAGCATAGGTGGTGTTTGCATTACTCTGATGTATTAAGTGTTTATACCAGAAAATCATTCTGCGGAACAGTGAGTAGATTAACTTTATGGAATGTAGCAGCCCTACTAATGAGATTATGATAAGCTGAAGTATCATCTGGTAGTGAGGGTTTGGACGGAGAAATAATTGGATCAGTCTCATCGAATGGATCAGCATCATAAATATCCCATGGATTAAAAGATGTATTGGATCATCCTGTGGATCTATAAAGTAAGGGATATTATTACCCTCAGGTTGATGTTACTATGAAGTGATTGATTTGGCAAAGGCATTGGTTGCTGAGAAGTCAAGAGTTTGGGTGAGTGTGCCTGTTCTGTTGTTGAAAGTGTAACTGGTGACGTTGGAATAGAAGATGATAGGAAGAGGTGAAGAAGGAAAAACAGAAACTGTGCTTGTGCCTCTGTCTTGCTTCTTTTGTTGATGGGTTTGTTGAGGCCCAGCAATGTCCTCCTCAAAAGATTTCTTCCGCTTCTGCAGTGTAAGAGAAGCAGGTGGTGGTGGTGGTTTTGTGCCCAATTTCTAAGTATGAGGGTGTACTAAAACGTATTTCGTCTTGTTCCAGCTGGTCTTGCAAAATTTCAAGAATGGGCTTGATTTGTTTTTTCTGTGGCCCTGCAGTATTTATTGGGGATTTCAAAGCCGAAGATGTGGAGGGTGTCGAAGAGCCTTCCTTATTTTCTGTTTTGTGCGTTAGTTTGTGGCGCCAACGGCTTATGTGTAGGTTTTGACGCTGAAGGTTTTGCGGCTGGACCATGTTGCGATGTATGTTTCTTGGCTCAGAGTCTTTATTTGACTTTGGCTGCGCCGATGAAGCTTGTTTCGGTGCGGGTGCCGAAACAACAGTTAATGCTTTGAATTTTGCGACTTTCCAGGTGTAGCTGACTGTGTGCTTGTTGATAGAGACCTACATGGCCTGAAGGCAGTGGGGCTTTGAAAGTTGGAGTGGGTGGTTAGGTATGATTTTGGGCCGCCTTCGCTGAGTACACAAGTGCCTTGTACAGAGTCAGGCTCAGAGTCCGAACTGCCTCCAAGGCTAGCCAGCAGTATATGTACATCTGTTGGCGCAGTCTGTGCCTCCGGGTCCTCTGGTTCTTGACGGGGGTCCAGTGACTGGCCCCCAAAGGTATCCAGACCATCTTTCGAGCGGCGCTGCATGTTTGTGAGGACCAAACGATTCTCTGGTCATTGCCGAAGCATCCTTTTTGACCTGAATGCCAAACATGCCTCATAGGATGTTTATTTGACTTCTGGAGATAAACCTACATTGCAGACTTTGTGTAAGTCTTGTCTGAAATATTTTGTGTGGCATTTAGGGCTAAAGCTAAAGGGTGTGTTTTGCATTCCTTGTGGACGTAGTCCTGTAGAATTGAGATTGAGAACAGGATCTAGGGTGGGCCAAGTCTGGGCGGGCGCTGTGAATATATTGATTTCACCAGTTGCATCTCTCTTCTCCCCCTGCCCCCATGGTTTTAGTAAAAACATGGTTGTCTTGTGGTCCTGTGAGGATGTAGAAATGCTTTTCCTGACTCAGGGAACATGGTAGAAACTAGAGTTTAGTATGCCTGAGCTCAGAATAATAAAATACATCCTTTAGTGAAGTTGGTTTTAATATTGTGTTTGAAAATACCCCTTTTAGAAAGTAGGTATTTTCTTGCCTAAGTCTCCAGTATGCTCTGCTGTTGTGTATTGGCTGTCCGGGTTTAGAGGGGCAAGGCAGGCTGAGTCAGACCTGGGTTGATTAGAGAGATCTGCATTTGGAGTAGGGGAGGGGTGACCCTTTGATCTGAGCAGGGCGCTGCCTGGAAAGGTGAATGCTGGCTCCACCTCCTACCGTGTGTCTGATAGCAGACCCCCCTCTTTCTGAAAGGAAGGATGCAGCCTGGTAAAAAAAAGTGTTCCAGGCCTGAGAAGAACTGGTTCTGGCTGGGTTCAGTGACCAGAGACTTTTGAGAACAAAGACTTTTGGGGTATAAGTATCTGTGCCCACACCCCTGATTTTTGCATTGCTCCTGGATGTCAAGAGGAACCTCTGTCCGTGTTTTATTTAATTTATTTATTTTGAAAGTTTTATATAGCGCGAACAAGATCTTTGCAGATAACAGAGCGCTTTACAAAGGGAGGTGGAAGGGTGGGGAAACAGGGGAGCATAGTAGGAAGGCAGGTCAACAAGTTAATGTAAATAGTAGAAATATTACATATATTACAGGTATAAGGTAGCATGGCATAATTGGAACGTAGGTCATCAACACTGTAGATAAAACAAAAATAGAAAATAATACAGATATGAGGGAGCAAGAGCCTAAACACTTTAGTCTAATACAAATAAAAATACATGTGCATAGGAATCGGACCGGTAATACTGATCGCATTGTAACTCAAACGGAGTTGTTCAGGTGTATTTAGCCATAAGGATATTTTTGATTTCTTTCTTAAAAAGAAGAGTGGAGGAGATGAGTCTGGTTTCAGGAGGGAGTGCGTTCCAGATCCTAGGCGCCATTCCTGAGAAGGAGCGTTTGTAGGTTTTTTCCTTCCGGAATCTTCGAGGTTTCAGCAGAAGATTGTTTGTACTTCTGGTGGTTCTGGAACCGCCGGAAATTGTCAACTTATGGGTGGGGTAGCCGGGTGATTTCAGGTGTATAGCCTTGTGCGTCATGCAGGCAATTTTCAGCTGTATTCTGGCTTCAAGAGGCAGCCAGTTCAAGGATTTAAAGTCAGGGGAGGTATGCGAATGTTTTTTAGATCCAGTGATGAGTCTTGCTGCTGCGTTTAGTGACGCTCTGAGGGGTGCAGTTGTAGTTAGGGGGAGGCCGCAGAGGGCCACGCTGCCGTAGTCTATGCGAGGGATGACTAGTGCTTGTACTGCGGTTTGGAAGTCTTTTGCTGGGAGGAAGGGTTTAAGTTTCCTCAAGGTATTTATTTGGAAGTTCGCCCCCTTAGTTGCCTTGCTGATATGCTGCTGCATGTTGAGGTTGGTGTCAAGTGTTATGCCTAAAGATTTTGCTGAGTCCACGATGGTCGGTTGGACATTGAGTGCTGTTAGGTGCTTAAGCCATGTTTGTGCGGAAGATATTTTCGTGGGGGGTGAGATTAGGAGGAACTCTGTTTTCATAGCATTGAGTTTGAGGTGGTTATCGGCCAGCCAAGATTGGGTGCTTCTGATCGTTGAGTTCAGACGCAAGATGTCTTTGGGGGATTGTAACTTGAGATATAGTTGAGTGTCATCGGCGTACATGTGGAAGTGTACATTGGATGCTTTTAGCAGGGTGGTGAGAGGTTCCATAACTAGGTTGAACAAAGTAGGGGATAGGCAGGATCCTTGTGGGACACCTAGCGATACCGGTACTGGGGAGGACATCAAGTTTTTGCTCTTGAATTTTTGAGACCGGTTGTGTAGAAAGGAAGTGAACCAACAGTCCCAGAGAGGCCCATTCTTGTGTTTAAGAGTTCGAGTAGGTTCTCATGTTTCACTGTGTCAAATGCTGAAGAGAGATCGAGGAGGATGAGGAGGCAGGTATCATTTTGATCTAAAATTTGGAGGGCGTCGTCAATTATGTGAGTCATAGCTGTTTCAGTGCTGTGCCCTGCTCGGAAGCCTGATTGATGAGGGTTGAGGAGATCAAACTGTTCTATGTGCTTTGTCAGTTGTAGTTGGACGCATTTTTCTAAAAGTTTGGCGAGAGTGGCAATGTTGGTAATCGGACGGTAGTTGTTTAGATCAGTGGGGTCGGCTGTTGGTTTCTTCAGTAAAGGTGTGACTTGACCAACTTTGAGGGAGTCAGGGATGGTTCCTTGTTGAAGTGAGCTATTGATAATTTTAGTCCACAGTGGGAGGAGCAAAGGGATGAAGTCTTTTACGGCGTTAGCAGGAAGAGGTTCAGTGAGGTGATTGGATGGTTTTAGGGTGCTAAGTATTCTGTCAATTTCTTCTTCAGAGTAGGTGTCAAAGGATGACCATGTCGCATTGTTTTTTAGTTTATTGGGTGTTATGCAGTTGGGTATTGAGTAAAGGCTTGCGTCATTGAGGAGGTCGCTCCTTATATTGTCAGTTTTTTTGTTAAAGAAAGCCGCGAAATCTTCACAGGAAGGAGTAGTGCTCATAATGTCGACAGCTGGGAGTTGTTCCTTAGATTGAGATCGGATTAGCTCGAACAGTTTACTTGGACGGTTTTTTGCTTTGTCTAGCTGGAGTCTGAAGAACTCTGACTTTGAGCGTTTTATTTTCCTGAAGTATGCGTTTCTCTTTTTCCTCAGAGTTTTTAGGTGCAGTGACGAGGGCGCTGATCTCCAGGTGCGCTCTGCCGTTCGCATAGCCCGTCTGTCGTCATTGAGACTCCCGTTGTACCATGGGTTGGATATCTTGGTGGATTCTCTTTTCAGTTGCATTGGAGCGGCCTCATTGATTATTGAGGTCATTGAGTTGAGATAGTGGTCAGTTAGGCACTGAACATCAGTAACGTCGGTAGGGGGGAGTAGGAGATTGCAGCTGTTAGGGGGTAGAGAGTTTGGATTGAGTTTCCTCAAATCTCTTTTCCAAACTTTGGGCATGGAGTATTGCACCGGGATGCATTTAACTTTATCCTTGATGAGGAATGTGATAATATGGTGGTCTGACCAGTCACAAGGTTGGATAGAGTCAAGTTGAATGGTGCCTTCTTTGGAGATGACAAGGTCGAGGATAGAGCCTTTGTCATGTGTCGGGCTGTTGCATATTTGAGTGAGGTCAGAAGCGTTAAGGAAATTTGAGGCTATTAACTACTGCGTCACTGCAGTCATTCCAGTGGAGATTGTAGTCGCCAAGGTAGATGTGTGTTTTGCTGTCCTGAGTTGATTGACATTGTGTCCATGAGTTGTTGGGAGAAGACTAGGTTGTCCCCCGGAGGGTGGTATATGATGTGAAGTGAACATACAGGTTTGTTCTCACTGATGACATCAAGGCAGAAGTATTCACATGAGGTAAGAGACGGGGCGGTGACTTTATTAATTGAGAGGTTACTCTTGTAAATGCATGCGATTCCACCACATGTCTTGTTGGACCTGTCAAGCCTAGTGATGCAGTAGTTGGGGGGGACAAGGATATCCATGATAGGGTTTGAGGATTCAGTTAACCATGTTTCAGTTAGTATGGCCAGGTCAAGGTTCATAGACATTATGAGGTCAGCGACTTCCGACGAGTGTTTTTGGGCCGACCTACAGTTGAGAAGAACAAGTTACTTACCTTCGGTAACGCTTTTTCTGGTAGATACTATATCTGCCTGTGGATTCCTCACCTTGTGAATACCCCCTTGCGTCAGCAACATTCGGAAATTCTTTTTTCGTAGCCTCGCGCCGACGTGGACTCCTGACGTCATAGAGACACGACCTCGCTCGCGACTCCGCTGACGTCACCGACGCCTATAATAGGCCCACGCCGGCGTGATGACATCAGTTCCGCCCTTTTTTCCGTGCCATCGAGGCACACGGACGGACCAATGACAGTAGAAATATACAAGTATACACAGTACACAGTACTCAAGGCAAAACACACAGTGTTAAGCAAAAGCAGGAAAGCAACTGAAACATTTCCTTGACAATAAAATATATATATATATTACACTACAGTAACTCTGGCATAGAAGAGTGGACAACGGGGAGGCGGGTGGGTCGGTGAGGAATCCACAGGCAGATATAGTATCTACCAGAAAAAGCGTTACCGAAGGTAAGTAACTTGTTCTTCTGATAGATACATCTGCCGTGTGGATTCCTCACCTTGTGAATAGAGTCCCACAGCAGTCCCCACTCCCGGAGGAGGGTGTCCACTCTTCTAAACCAGGAAATCCTGAAGGACAGAGCGCGCAAAATGGCCGTCCCTCCTCACTTCGGAATCCAAGCAGTAATGCTTCGCGAAAGTGTGGAGGGAAGACCAAGTCGCCGCCCTACAAATATCCTCCACAGGCACACCTCTAGCCAATGCTGAGGTTGAAGACTTAGCTCTAGTTGAATGAGCCCTTATACCCTCTGGTGGTTCCTTACCGGCCAAAGAGTAGCAGATCTTTATGCAGAGGACGATCCATCTCGATAAAGTTCTTTTATGGACCGCTCTTCCTTTCTTGCAGCCAGCAAATCCAACGAAGAGCTGGTCTTCCAAGCGAAAGTCCTTGGATCTGTCCAAGTAAAAGGACACCGCCCTCTTAGGGTCCAGACGGTGCAGTCTCTCCTCCTCCTTGGAAGGGTGAGGGGGAGGATAGAAGGTAGGTAGGGTAATGGACTGTCCTAGATGGAAGGGAGTTACCACCTTAGGCAGAAAAGCAGCCCTGGTCCTAAGAACCATTCTATCAACATGAATGGTCAGGAATGGGGGCTTGGAGCTAAGAGCTTGAAGCTCACTAACCCTCCTTGCCGAGGTTATTGCAACCAAGAAGACTGTCTTAAGGGTAAGAAGCCTCATGGGACATTTGTGGAGAGGCTCAAAGGGAGCCCCCATCAAAAAAGTCAATACAAGATTTAAATCCCACTGAGGCACAATGAAAGGTGAAGGAGGGAACATATTAGTAAGACCCTTCAAAAACCTTAAGACCACAGGAGACTTAAAAAGAGAGGGCTGGTCAGGCAAGCAGAGAAAAGCCGACAGCGCCGACAGGTAACCCTTTACCGTGGCAACCGCCAGACCCTGCCGCGCCAAAGAAAGAGCAAATTGTAGAACATTAGACAAATGGGCCCTCAAAGGATCAACAGACCTTTCCCCACACCACGTGACAAATTTCGCCCATCTATAAGAATAGATGGACTTAGTGGAGTCACGCCTGGCTGACAAGATGACATCCACAACGTCAGGCGGGAGGGAAAAGGAATTCAGGTTGCCCCGCTCAATCTCCAGGCATGAAGGTGCAATGTCTGGAGGTGGGGGTGTAAAACCTGCCCCTCCATCAGAGAGAGGAGGTCTGCCCTGAGAGGGAGACGGAGCGGCGGGTGAGAGGAGAGGTGGAGTAGATCTGTATACCACACCCTTCTTGGCCAATCCGGAGCGACCAATATGACTTGGGCCCGGTCTTGGCGAATCTTCCTCAGAACCCGAGGAATCAAGGGTATGGGAGGAAACGCGTAAAGGAGTTGATCTTCCCAACTCAACTGAAACGCGTCCCCCAAGGCTCCTTGCATCGGATACTGGAGACTGCAGAACGACAGGCAGTGCGCATTCTCGCGAGTGGCAAACAGGTCCACCCGAGGAGTCCCCCACATCTGAAAGATGTCGTGAACCACCTCCGGGTGCAGCCTCCACTCGTGGTCGGCAGAGAACTGCCGACTGAGACTGTCTGCACGAACGTTCAGAACACCGGCCAGATGATTTGCCATCAGACAAATCTGATGGTCCTGAACCCAGGACCAGAGACGCAGAGCCTCTCTGCAGAGACACTGCGACCCTACTCCTCCCTGCTTGTTGATATACCACATCGCAGTCGTGTTGTCCGTCAGGACTTGAACAGACTGACTGCGAAGGGAAGGGAGGAAGGCCTTGAGCGCCAAACGTATCGCCCGCAATTCTAGAAGGTTGATGTGAAGCAACCTTTCCTCTGGAGACCAAAGGCCTTTGACCTCCAGATCCCCCAGATGAGCACCCCACCCGAGAGTGGATGCATCCGTTATCACCGTGGCCACCGATGGGGGAAGTTGAAAAGGCTTTCCTTGGGACAGATTGCCTTCCACGCCCCACCAAGACAGATCCGCTGCAGCTTCTCTGGAGATCCTCACTGACTCCCTGAGGTCTCCGTTGTGCTGATACCACTGCCTGCGGAGACACCACTGGAGCGCCCTCATGTGCCAGCGTGCATGGTTGACCAACAGAATGCATGAAGCCATCAGACCGAGCAGGCGAAGGACCTTCAGGACTGGAACGACCGCTCCATTGTAAAACAAAGGAATCATCTCCCGTATGTCGCGAATCCTTTGAGGGGGAGGGAATGCACGACATACGGTTGTGTCCAGTACCGCACCTATGAACAGGTTGCGCTGGGAGGGCACCAGGTGAGACTTGGGTACATTTATTGAAAAACCCAACCTGAACAACAACTGGGTTGTCTCCCGCAAATGATGGAGCACTCTCTCTGACGACTCCGCTTTGATCAGCCAGTCGTCTAAATAAGGGAATACCGGAATCCCTGACCTTCTGAGATGCGCCGCCACCACTGCCATCACCTTGGTGAAGACTCGAGGCGCAGTAGTAAGTCCAAACGGAAGGACCGCAAACTGGTAGTGCTGCGATCCCACCGTAAAACGGAGATACTTCCTGTGCGACTTCAGGATTGGGATGTGAAAGTAAGCATCCTGCAAGTCGAGTGACACCATCCAGTCTTCTTCTTGCAGCGCTTGAAGAACCTGAGCAAGGGTGAGCATCTTGAATTTCTCCTGTTTCAGATAGAGATTCACGATCCTGAGATCCAGGATTGGACGAAGCCTGCCATCCTTCTTCGGAATCAGGAAATACCGGGAGTAGCATCCCTGACCCCTTTCCTGCTCTGGGACCACCTCTATCGCACCCTTTCTTATCAGAGTTAAAACTTCCTCTTGCAGAAGAGACAGATGCTCCTCGGAGCAATACCCTTGGCAAGGAGGGAAATTGGGAGGGAATTCCCGAAAGGGAAGGGCATACCCATTTTCCACAAGATTGAGAACCCAAAGATCTGACGTAACCGATTCCCAATCCTGTAGAAAATGGGTAAGCCGGCCCCCAACCGGACCCACATGATCCTGAATGTCGGATCTAGGGCTGCTTCTCAGGGGCAGGAGGGTTGGAGGAGGTGGAGGAGGAAGAGACCTGACGTCCACGAGGACGCACTCTTTGCTTTCCCCTGTAGGACCTGTATAAGGAGTTTTGCTGCTGCTGTTGTTGCTGCTGCTGCTGCTGGCCTTGCCGGGAATTCCGAAAGGCAGGACGGCCAAAACCTCTGAATCTTCTGCCAGTCGAAGAACCTCTCATTTGGAGACCCAGGGATTTAGCAGTCGCCTTGCAATCTTTAAACCTCTCAAGGGCCGCATCAGCCTTCTTCCCAAAAAGGCCTGAACCATCGAAAGGAAGATCTAATAATGTCGCCTGAACATCAGCCGAAAAGTCAGAGGATTTCAACCAGGCAGACCTCCTAGTAGCGACAGCAGTGCCCATAATGCGCGCCACAGAGTCTACAGTATCCAAACCGCTCTGAATGACCTGGCGAGCCGCTGCCTGAGCGTCAGAGAGGACTTCCTCAAAATCCTTCCTGCTGTCCTCAGGAACTTTTGGAACCAGAACATGTAAAGAGTCCATCAGAGCGTGTAAGTATCTCCCCATCAAGCAAGTGGCATTTGATGACTTCAATGCCATACTGGCAGAGGAGAAGGACTTCTTTGCCACCTGATCCTGCTTCTTTGCCTCCTTCTCAAAAGGAACCTGAGGGAAAGCACTAATGTTCTTTTTGGAGCATGCAGCCTGAATTATCAAACTCTCCGGTGAAGGGTGAGAGGTTAAAAAGGCAGGATCATCAGGGGCAACCCTGTATCTTCTGGCTACACTTTTAGAGACAGCTGGAGCAGACAAAGGTTTTTTCCACACCTCCAGAATGGGTTCTGTTAGAGCCTCATTGAAAGGAAGAAGAGGTTCCACCACTGAACTCGGAGAATGGAGTACTTCAGTCAGAATATTAGATTTGAATTCTGCTGTAGGCAAAGTCAATTTAAGCAGACTGGCAGCCTTTCTCATAACCAAATGATAGGGTTGAATGTCCTTAGAAGGAGTACTAGAACCTGATGGTAACTCCCACTCTGGAGAGAAATCCAGGCTTCCTGCTTCTGCCAAATCTCCAAAAGTATCTTCATCCAACTCACCCTCCTCGAGATCAGATTGTGAGTCCAAAAACCTCCTTTCCTCCAGAAGGCGCTGAGCCTCTCTTCTGGATCTCATCTTGACCCGTTTTGCCCTCGGATCCACCATCGGCTCCGACGGATTCGGAATCGACGTCGGGATCGAATCCGCAGATTCAGAGGGATGTGTTCTAGGTCGACACGGAGCTGGTGACGTCGGAACCGGCGTCGACGGCTTCGGTGGAGCCGGAAAATGCCACGGCGGCGTCGGAGCCGGCATGTAAGGCATAAACGGAGCCGGAGGGTAGGAGTGAGGGACTCCTAAGTTAAACGCCAAAGGACCCATGGGACCCGAAGGTGCACCAGAGGGGTACCATGACCTCGAAAAGACTCCATACATCGCGTTGAGAAACGCAGAAGGGTCCTGGCCTGGGGCAGGAAATGGTGGATGAAAACCTTCAGGCCTGTCTCGAGGAGCGTTCGGATTCGGCTCATTTAAGGGCTCGGAACCCTCATCTTCATGAGGCTCCTCCTCATCTCGGACCGGGGACGGCGCCGGAGATGGATTCGGAGCCGGATTCGGAGTCGGAGACGGAGCCGGAGACGGCGCCCGTGACTCAGAAGGGGAAGCCTCACCTTCAGGTTCTGGATCCGAAACCTCAATGGTCACCACCTTCGAACGAACCTTCGGTGACCTCGACCTCGACCCCGACTCCTTACCAGATCGACGTCGGGACTCATGTCTCCTCTTCTTATGTTTCCTCTTCTTCGAAACATGGTCCGAAGCCGACTTCGAAGACGACCTTCCTCTAGATCTAGACCTGGACCTCGATCTCGACTTCGATCTCGCCCTTCGAGAACGAGACTTCGACGATCTTCCTTTTCCAGCTTTCATTTTAGCCACCAGGAGCTTCGCCTCTCTCTCCCTCAGGGCCTTCGGGTTCATCTTCTTACACGAAGAGCAGTCCTCCACATCATGGTCCGAGCTCAAGCACCAGATGCAGTCGCTGTGTGGGTCGGTAATGGACATCATTTTGCCGCATTCTCTGCAGGGCTTAAAGCCGGTCTTTTTTGAAGACATTGTCGAAAAGACAGGATACAGAGAAGCAGAAAAAGGTAACAATATAGGCAACAAAGTATCCGTTGGCTACAGAGATTCCCGATAACCGTTAGCGTCGACGACGCGGAAAAAAGGGAACTGATGTCATCACGCCGGCGTGGGCCTATTATAGGCGTCGGTGACGTCAGCGGAGTCGCGAGCGAGGTCGTGTCTCTATGACGTCAGGAGTCCACGTCGGCGCGAGGCTACGAAAAAAGAATTTCCGAATGTTGCTGACGCAAGGGGGTATTCACAAGGTGAGGAATCCACACGGCAGATGTATCTATCAGAAGTGTGCATTTGAGTCTGGGTGTGCAAGGGGAGGTGGAGGGGTCTATAGTGAGAGGAACTTTAGTGAGGTTGTTGGGAACGGAGCTTCTGTTGCTATGCGTGGGGAGCCTGATAGAGTTGGAGAGAATCGTAGGAATGGACAGGTGTGTGGTGGCTAAGACGTTTTGGGTTGCCGGGACATATGTGCTGAGTAGGGTATGTATGTCGCGGTCCGAGAGAGTCTTGATAGCGCGCTGAGGGCGGTTGGAGGTATTGCGAAAGGGGATAGAGGACCAAAGTAGGGGGTGAGTAGGATGTGTCTTGATAGTGCGCTGGGGCCGGATGGAGGTACTGCGAGAGGGGATAGAGGTCACATGCAAGGGGTGAATAGGATGTGCGGGGGAGTTGTTCATTCGTTGAGAAGTGGTGGTGAGAGGGGGGTGCTTAGGGTGCGTGAGGAGTAACTCTGAGCGTGTGAAGTTCTTCTTTCACTTGGAGGAGGGTGGTCATGATTGTGTCCAGCGTGCAGTTGGGTATGGGGTTGGTATTATTGGAAGGGTAGTCAATGACAGGAGGGGTGAGGCGATTGCGAGACGTGTGGAGACTGGTCGTTGCGGGTGTGCAAGTGTAGTGAAAGTGAAAGGGAGTGAGAGTGGGGGGGGGATGTTGAGGGAGGAGTGGGGGCCAGGAGTGGCGGGAGTGCAAAGAGTGGGGGGGGAACGATTGAGAGAGGAGTGAAGGCTAGGAGAGGCGGGAGTGCAGGGAGTGCAGGAGTGAAGGCTAGGAGTGGCGGGAGTGCAGGGAGATGTTGAGGGGGGGTGTAGGTCAGGAATGTGTTGAGTGCAGAGAATGGGAGGGGAGCTGTTGAGGGAGAAGTGAGGGCTAGGAGTGGCGGGAGTGCAGGGAATGGGGGGGGATGTTGAGGGAGGGGTGTATGTCAGGAGTGGGTTGAGTGCAAAGAGTGGAGGGGGAAATGTTGAGGGAGGAGTGGGGGCCATGAGTAGCGAGAGAGCAGGGAGTGGGGGGAGAGAGGTCTAGGCAGGAGGGGGAGCTAGGAGAGGCGGGGGTGCAGGGAGTGGTGGGGGTGGGAAAGTGGGGGGGGGGAGTTGGGATGGGAGAGAGTCGAGTTGTGAGGGTCAGAAGCGGTGGGTCGTTCTGAGACGTTAGTTGGAAGTGTGGCGTTCTGGTTCAGTTGGAGTGGAGTATGTGTGGAGGTCCGACGGTTGGAGAGGTGCTCTTTGAAAGTGGGGAACAGGTTGTCGAGTAGTTCCAGGTTCCTGTCTGTGGATTGAATTAGGACAATCCCGTTATTGTAGATAGTAATGGCTGTTCTGCCTGGGAAGAGTTGGGATGGTGCGATGGAGTGTTAGGCCATGAGCGGATTTCCTGATGGTGGAGACGTTGAGTAAGGTAAGGAACGCTTTTCTCCACTGAGCTCTGTGTGTGGTGTGGAAGATGATATCGGTGTTCAGGGATCTATTTACCGGTGAGAAGTAGGTGTCGGCAAAGGGTGTTTCAGGGTGGGACCTCAGGAAGTTGTGTTTAAATCGTTTAGCTGCTTTTTTGGTGATTGCGGGTGGGTAGTTTATTTTATATGTGTGCTTGCCGCTGTGATCCATGTTAGGATGGCGTAGAGGTGGGTGTGGGAGAGTGAACAGAAGAGATATACAAGAGCACAGATAAATGCAGAACAATAGGTTGCATGGGTCAAAAGAGGGTCACTAGTGAAAGATCAAAATATATGTGGTAGCAGTAGGTACATTACAGGAATAAAAGTGCATTTGGTGCAGCATCCACAAATATACAATAACCAGATATGAGTATAATACTGATGAAATACTGGAACAAAAATATAGGTGCCAACAACAAGTTAATGCGTCAAGTGACACTAATGAGCAGCCAGAAATCTATGAGGTAGCGATCGGTGCAAAGTGAATTGGGTGCACGTTAAAAATATCCAAGTTACAAGAAGCAGTATAATACTACAATAAAGACACTATCACATGAGTTGTAGATACATAGCTATATAAAGTGCGCTGTAGATGAGATGAGATTAGTCTAAAAGAGTCCAGTTCTTAGGGTAAGGTCACTTTAAAGTGAAAATGACTGGTCCATAATGGAGGTACAGGAGGGGATTTACTGAAGGAATCTGCAGGAGAGGACTGTCCTTGAGCTTGTGTGCTGTTTCTTGTATTGGCCTGCAGTAATTCACCTTGGACTTGGAAGACGACGGAAAAGGACTTTTGAGAGACTAATTTTTGCTAAGCAATCACCCAAGGGCTAGAAGAGAGCTAGCCTCCTGCTGGAGTCACAGGCACATCTGACTCCCCCACCAGCCTCCTGATTCCTCCCAGAGAGGATTTATATCTGCATTTGAGGCCCCTGTGAGTTCCAGGGCATCTAGTTCTACTACAGAGAAGAGTGCTGAAAATCGTCGCAAACGCCTGTTTGCGAGCCACCGCAGCTGAAGAGCGTAAGAAAAATCCACGCGCTGCTGCCGCTGAGCGCTCACAAACCAAAGATCATCGCATCGCACACGCTTGCGGGACACAAAGTGCTCGCTAACCCCAGAGATCATCCTACCTTTGCGGGCTTTACGAAGGCTCGCTGACCCCGGATCATTGCATCGAGATCGCAGCGTGGACGCCTTGCGTCTGCCATTTTCCTCGCATCGCACCCAGATCGTGGCTCCCTTGTGGGGCGCCATTTTCTTTCATCGCAGCAAGATCGTGCATGCAACAGGATCAGCGCATCATCCTCCCTCGCGGCAAGGATTCAATGCATCGCTGGCCTAGCATGAAGCAATCAGTCACTTTGTCCCGCACGCACCCGCAGCCCGGCGCATCATCCTCCCTTGCGGCAAGGATTCTACACATCGCAGGCCTAGCGTGGGGAATGTAGGAAGGTGGATATCTGACTATGGTTGCCCCCAACTTTTTGCCTAGTGTTTTGCTGGTTTTTGACTTAGTTGGCCTGGGATCCTGCTATTCAGGACCCCAGGCTTCCTGCTCTCTCTGTTAAAATGGACTCCATGTACCCTAGGTGCATTTACCAATTGGTACTGGGCCACCTGATCAGTCCCTGTACCCAGGGCACAGGTGTACCCAGGGCCTACCAGGGGCTGAAGCACGTATTGTGCCACCCCTGGCTGGCCATCTAAATCTGACACATCTGGCTGCATGACAGCTGGGGCAAGGTGGTGTAAACACCCTTTGCTGTAGATATAGTATACCTATATCTAACCCTAAAATGGACACATATATTCCTATCAGTCAATCCTGAAGGCAGAGTGCTTGGAATTATGTGAGATGGTGCTCTAGCATGAGCTGAGCCCGTTTGCAGCTTGCGGAACCAAGTCCTAATAGCAGTTCCATGATAACGCTATACCATATACTCTTAAGCGCATTATAATCCTCGCGGTTAAATGCAAACTCTGGTATAACATTATCAAAACATGTCGAGTAAGGTGTCATACGATTTGGAATACTACCCCCTCGCCAATTCTGCCGACGGGGGTAGCATTCCACCCTTCTAGAGGGACACGACATGTATGTAACTGTGAACCCCGGTTAAAGTTAACTCGAGCCTTGGCATCACAAAATGGATGCTGCCACCACAGACACAAGTCTAACCTCCTGCTGCTGGGAGTCCTTCCAGCGAGGGCGGCTTGGACAAAGGGTTTCCTGCCTTGGGAGGTGCTAGCACCACCCCAGACAGGATTTTGTGTATTGGGTAGGGTAGGCTTGAAAGGAGTGAGACATGCCCGGGGCACACAAGATGTCCTGTGCATACACCGGTTCCAACCAGTTGCTGGGGCATCCCAGCCCCAGCTCTGGCGGGAAACTGGACAAAGGATAGGGGGTGTAACCACCCCCCTTCCTGGTCCCACCCAGGGGAGGGACCTAGTCAGTAGTGCAGCCCCCTTTAGGAGAATAAAGGTAGGAGCTGTTCCTATTCCAAATTGGATTATCCTGAACTATTCAAGAAGAAGAAGAAACTCTGGCCTTCGACGTTCTGCTCCACAGAAGACTGAAGAATCTCCCTTGTGGACAAGGAGTGTCCACCCTGCACAAGCAGTCACCATCAAGCGTCCAGCGGCTTCCCTTTGTCGTCTTCCCTCGAGGATCCAGACTTCAGAGCCCGACGAGACCCGGATTCCCAGACCTCTCCGACCTCAACCCACATCTGCAGCAAAGCTGAGACCCGTGGGTGCGACGAGACACGTGGGACCGGCCATCTTGGAAGAAACTGCACTTCGCTTGCAGCACGACTCCCGAGGTAAACTCGACCAAGTGCTTTGGGGACTGAGAAGCCCCAACCCCGAGCAGCCCCTGCACCGAAGATCAGCCCTCCAGCATCCACAAGATCTGCGTGGGGCCCTTCTGCTTGGTTCCTGCTCGACGCGTTGTCTGGTCACTAGCCGGCTGGCTAGTGGCCTCCTAGACGACGAACCTTTGAATTTTCACTGCTGATCTGGTTGCTCCAGATTGGCTCTTGCTCCCTTCCAAAAGAGGGGCACCCCTGACTCTCCTAGTCCGCACCAGACGCTTTTCCTCCTCACCGCGTGGGTTGCCTTTGCCAAGGCCTGTTGACGCGATTCCGGATCCAACACCGCCGACATCGAGAGCCTGCGTGGGACAGCTAGTGCCTCCATCCTGGTCGTCGAAGACACCTCCTGGTCCACGTGGCTGCTGAGTCAAGCGTCCACTCTTCACCTGAACCCGACGACGACATCTGGTTCCTTCCTGGTTCCACTCCAGTCACTGGCTAGTGACTGAACATTGTCCACTCTGCTTTCAGGTCTCCTTCAACAATCCACCCTTGGATTGCACCGGACATCTTCCTCCTGGTCGCCTGCAGCATCTTTTCTTTCAGGCTCCATTGACTTCAACGCGAGAACCCGACGCACTTTGAACCCTATGCACCCGCGGCCCGTGGGTGAGGTAACAAGAGCATTTCGGTGCTCAAGGGTAGTTTAACTGTCCTAGTGTCCAGTTCCACAGTCGTTTTAGTCCTACCTAGTCAGGATTGTCCGTACTCACCTTTAACTTGAACTGTACTGTCCACAGACGTTGTTATGCATCTCGCGTGTGAGTTCACACTCTGCACACGCGTTCCGTGGGCCTCCTATTACTTACCTGAAGTTAGTGTAGCGTGGTCCCATCGATCCTACAGCCTCTGGACAGCTCCATTCCTCTTACTGACTTTCACATTCCACTTACTTAGTATATGGTTTGTCGTGCCCCTAGGGCACCATTGTGATTTCGTGCAACTTAACGTATTTTTCAGAAGAGATTGTCATGTGCTTGTGATCATGTGATCGTTTGGCTGCTGATTACCTTACTTTTCGTAACCTTCTGAAAACTCATCTCTTCCGTCTTGCTCATGGCTAACTGTTTTCTGCCTCTCTGTTCTCCAACCCACTGGTCTTGAGCGCCAAGAAACCAATTGGTGTATGTGCGCGGTATTAAATATCTTTTAACATAACATGTGCTTAGCCCTCTGATCTCAAAGAGTTCAGAGGTGTTTGTTATTAATAAATATATCGTTTATTTTCATAACAACCTGTGTGGTGTCTTTTCATCTGGTATTCAAGGGGTTATATTGTGGTAATACAGCTGGCTTCACATGCCAAAAGAGTTTAGCCTAAGACTGCTTTGTCCATGCTACCATTAGGATAGCTGGTCTATAAGGTTAACTTACAACCAATCACCATAAGGGTTGTTTGGACTGATACAAGGTGATCACTAGAATTAGTGAGCATCATATATCAGGCCAACTTCTCACATGGAAAATCATCATTACAGCTCGTTTGCGACCTTTTGTTTGCTTTGCTACGAAATCCAGGTACTTTGTAAGTAAAAGGGTCGCAGAGACCCCTGCTTTGAACTGAACCCCTATTTGAACACTTTGAACTCTTTTTCCAGCTTTTCAAGAGTACCCCCATTTTTCAGTATTGTGGCTTTTTACCGTTATTGGTCTTGTGTTAAGTCTATATATAAAGATACTTATTTTTTATAACTACTGGTGTGGTGTCCCTTTGAAGTGTCCTTCACTGGGTTTGATCATAAATGCTATACACACTGCCTCCGACATAAGCCTAACTGCTCGTGCTACGTTACCACAGGGTTGAGCAGGGGTTATCAAAGGGTGTAGCCCCCTTACTCTGACTTAGGAAGAAGGGCCCCTATTTAAACTGTGGCCAGCCACTGCCAAATAGAGAACCCCATTTCTAACAATGAGGCAATGATATCCACTCAGTGCAAGGTGTGTGCATGGAGCGGCCTGAGATCGTGAGGTGTCCTGGCTGCCTGCAGCGCCAATAAAGGCTGTGTATGCACAGAGCGCCAGGTGTGTGCATGTAGCGGACCGAGATTGTGCCTTGTCCTGGGCGCCGCCACGTATGCACACAGTGCCAGGTGTGTGCATGCAGCGGACCGAGATTGTGCGGTGTCCTGACTGCATGCGGCGCCAATGAAGGCCTTGTATGCACACAGTGCCAGGTGTGTGCATGCAGCGGACCGAGATTGTGCCGTGCCCTGACTGCATGCCGCGCCAATGAAGGCCGTGTATGCACACAGTGCCAGGTGTGTGCATGCAGCAGCCTGAGATTTTGCTAATGAATATAGATGTGAAAAAAACTTTGAAAGTAAAAAAAGAAGTCAAAGGTATAAAATATAACTACCAGGTCAGAATTCAATAAAGAGTATTCTGAACCTTCAGTAATTGTTTGTCTTTTAAAAAAAAAAAAGAGTGGTCTAGGCATTTGTGTGTTTTTTTGCAATTATAAATGGTCCAGCCTTATCCACGTCCAAAAAGGACCCAACTCCTTTGGGTTACACAGTGTTCTTGGAGCGGACTGAGATTGTGCCGTGCCCCGACTGCATGCGGCGCCAATGAAGGCCGTCTATGCACACAGTGCCAGGTGTGTGCATGGAGGGGACAGAGATTGTGTTGTGTCCTGGCTGCACGCGGCGCCAATGAAGGCCGTGTATGCACATTGCCAGGTGTGTGCATGCAGTGGCCTGAGATCGTGCCGTGTCCTGGTTGCAGGCGGTGCCAATGAAGGCTGTGTATGCACACAGTGCCAGGTGTGTGCATGGAGGGGACAGAGATTATGCTGTGTCCTGGCTGCATGCGGTGCCAATGAAGGCCGTGTATGCACACAGTGCCAGGTGGGTGCATGCAGCGGACAGTTTGTGCCGTGTTCAGGGCGCCGCTGTCTATGCACACAGTGTCAGGTGGGTGCATGCAGCGGACGGAGATTGTGCAGTGTTCAGGGCGCCGCTGTCTATGCACACAGTGCCAGGTGGGTGCATGCAGCGGACGGAGATTGTGCCGTGTCCAGGGCGACGCTGTCTATGCACACAGTGCCAGGTGGGTGCATGCAGCAGACGGAGATTGTGCCAGGGCGCCGCTGTCTATGCACACTGTGCCAGGTGGGTGCATGCAGCGGACGGAGATTGTGCCGTGTCCTGGCTGCATGCAATGCCAATGAAGGCTGTGTATGCACACAGTGCCAGGTGGGTGCATGGAAGGGACAGAGATTGTGCCATGTCCAGGGCGCCGCTGTCTATGCACACAGTGCCAGGTGGGTGCATGCAGCGGACAGATTGTGCCGTGTCCTGGCTGCATGCGGCGCCAATGAAGGCCGTGTATGCACAAAGTGCCAGGTGTGTGCATGCAGAGGACAGAGATTGTGCCATGTCCTAGCTGCATGCAATGCCAATGAAGGCTGTGTATGCACACAGTGCCAGGTGTGTGCATAGAGGGGACAGAGATTGTGCCGTGTCCTGGCTGAATTCGGCGCCAATGAAGGCCGTGTATGCACACAGTGCCAGGTGTGTGCATGCAGCGGCCTGAGATTGTGCCGTGTCCTGGCTGCATGCGGCGCCAATGAAGGCTGTGTATGCACACAGTGCCAGGTGTGTGCATGCAGCGGCCTGAGATTGTGCTGTGTCCTGGCTGCATGCGGTGTCAATGAAGGCTGTGTATGCACACAGTGCCAGGTGTGTGCATGGAAGGGACAGAGATTGTGTCGTGTCCTGGCTGCATGCGATGCCAATGTAGGCCGTGTATGCACACAGTGCCAGGTGTGTGTATGCAGCGGCCTGAGATTGTGCCGTGTCCTGGCTGCATGCGATGCCAATGAAGGCCGTGTATGCACACAGTGCCAGGTGGGTGCATGGAAGGGACAGAGATTGTGCCATGTCCAGGGCGCCGCTGTCTATGCACACAGTGCCAGGTGGGTGCATGCAGCGGACGGGATTGTGCCGTGTCCTGGCTGCATGCGGCGCCAATGAAGGCTGTGTATGCACAATGCCAGGTGTGTGCGGCCTTGTATACACACAGTGCCAGGTGTGTGCATGCAGCGGCCTGAGATTGTGCCGTGTCCTGGCTGCATGCAGTGCCAATGAAGGCTGTGTATGCACACAGTGCCAGGTGTGTGCATGCAGCGGCCTGAGATTGTCCCGTGTCCTGGCTGCATGCGGCGCCAATGAAGGCTGTCTCTGCACACAGTGCCAGGTGTGTGCATGCAGCGGCCTGAGATTGTGCCGTGTCCTGGCTGCCTGCGGCGCCGCTGTCTCTGCACACAGTGCCAGGTGGGGGCATGCAGCGGACGGAGATTGTGCCGTGTCCAGGGCGCCGCTGTCTATGCACACAGTGCCAGGTGTGTGCACGCAGCGGCCTGAGATTGTCCCGTGTCCTGGCTGCATGCGGCGCCAATGAAGGCTGTCTCTGCACACAGTGCCAGGTGGGTGCATGCACCGGACGGAGATTGTGCCGTGTCCAGGGCGCCGCTGTCTATGCACACAGTGCCAGGTGTGTGCATGCAGCGGACCGAGATTGTGCCGTGTCCAGGGCGCCGCTGTCTATGCACACAGTGCCAGGTGTGTGCATGCAGCGGACCGAGATTGTGCCGTGTCCAGGGCGCCGCTGTCTATGCACACAGTGCCAGGCGTACCGAGATTGTCCCGTGTCCTGGCTGCATGCCAGGTGGGTGCATGCAGCGGACGGGATTGTGCCGTGTCCTGGCTGCATGCGGCGCCAATGAAGGCTGTGTATGCACAATGCCAGGTGTGTGCGGCCTTGTATACACACAGTGCCAGGTGTGTGCATGCAGCGGCCTGAGATTGTGCCGTGTCCTGGCTGCATGCAGTGCCAATGAAGGCTGTGTATGCACACAGTGCCAGGTGTGTGCATGCAGCGGCCTGAGATTGTCCCGTGTCCTGGCTGCATGCGGCGCCAATGAAGGCTGTCTCTGCACACAGTGCCAGGTGTGTGCATGCAGCGGCCTGAGATTGTGCCGTGTCCTGGCTGCCTGCGGCGCCGCTGTCTCTGCACACAGTGCCAGGTGGGGGCATGCAGCGGACGGAGATTGTGCCGTGTCCAGGGCGCCGCTGTCTATGCACACAGTGCCAGGTGTGTGCACGCAGCGGCCTGAGATTGTCCCGTGTCCTGGCTGCATGCGGCGCCAATGAAGGCTGTCTCTGCACACAGTGCCAGGTGGGTGCATGCACCGGACGGAGATTGTGCCGTGTCCAGGGCGCCGCTGTCTATGCACACAGTGCCAGGTGTGTGCATGCAGCGGACCGAGATTGTGCCGTGTCCAGGGCGCCGCTGTCTATGCACACAGTGCCAGGTGTGTGCATGCAGCGGACCGAGATTGTGCCGTGTCCAGGGCGCCGCTGTCTATGCACACAGTGCCAGGCGTACCGAGATTGTCCCGTGTCCTGGCTGCATGCGGCGCCAATGAAGGCTGTCTCTGCACACAGTGCCAGGTGGGTGCATGCAGCGGACGGAGATTGTGCCGTGTCCAGGGCGCTGCTGTCTATGCACACAGTGCCAGGTGTGTGCATGCAGCGGACCGAGATTGTGTCGTGTCCAGGGAGCCGCTGTCTATGCACACAGTAAATGTAAATGTAAATGTCTTGGTACTTATAGAGCGCACGGTCACCAGACGGTCACCTTGCGGTGTCGCCTATGCGGTTTCCTGGCGCTGATACTCATACCGCTGTGGAACCCCTCCTGGCTTTCCCTGTGAAGTGTCCACTCCTGGGCACCCCCAGGGTGAAGCCAGACATCCTTAGCGCTGTTGGGGCCGGTGTGGAGGCTAAGCAAGCTATTGCCCGGAGTTGCAGCGTGGGGCCCGTGATTAGAATAGGCACCGAGGCGAGAATTAACAGGTCCGAGGAAATTGAGCCCGAGACCCTGCCGAGGCGGGAATCGAACCCTGGTCCCTGGCCAGAACTCTGCATCAGGGTCTGCCGCTCTAACAATTGAGCCACACTCCTCCACCACCATTGAGCCACACTCCTCCACCACCATTGAGCCACACTCCTACACCAGTGCCAGGTGTGTGCATGGAAGGGACAGAGATTGTGCCGTGTCCTGGCTGGATGCGGTGCCAATGAAGGCTGTCTATGCACACAGTGCCAGGTGGGTGCATGCAGCGGACCGAGATTGTGCCGTGTCCTTGCTGGATGCGGTGCCAATGAAGGCTGTCTATGCACACAGTGCCAGGTGGGTGCATGCAGCGGACGGATATTGTGCCGTGTCCTGGCTGGATGCGGTGCCAATGAAGGCTGTCTATGCACACAGTGCCAGGCGTGTGCATGCAGCGGACGGAGATTGTGTCGTGTCCAGGGTGCCGCTGTCTATGCACACAGTGCCAGGTGTGTGCATGCAGCGGACGGAGATTGTGCCGTGTCCTGGCTGGATGCGGACCAGTGAAGGCTGTCTATGCACACAGTGCCAGGTGTGTGCATGCAGCGGACGGAGATTGTGCCGTGTTTGGCTGGATGCGGTGCCAATGAAGGCTGTCTATGCACACAGTGCCAGGTGTGTGCATGCAGCGGACGGAGATGGTGCCGTGTCCTGGCTGGATGCGGTGCCAATGAAGGCTGTCTATGCACACAGTGCCAGGTGTGTGCATGCAGCGGACGGAGATTGTGCCGTGTCCAGGCTGGATGCGGTGCCAATGAAGGCTGTCTATGCACACAGTGTCAGGCGGGTGCATGCAGCGGACCGAGATTGTGCCGTGTCCAGGGCGCCGCTGTCTATGCACACAGTGCCAGGCGTACCGAGATTGTGCCGTGTCCTTGCTGCCTGCGGCGCCGGGTGGGACAGAGAATCCTGGAAGCACATTCGTCAATTTGCACAAAGCACTACCTTCTTTTCGTTTTGACCGACTCATTTACACAGAAGGTTAAGTTTTAATGTGCAAAGTGTAATGGGACTAGACCAAATCATTGGCAGCGGTTTGAAATATTCAAAATCAGAGCCGTCGGCAAAAAAGACACAGCTTGATACATGAATGTCCAGATTGGCTGGGCAGAGGCTGCGCCGCTGGAACAGCCGCCCGTCATGCCCCCGTTTCCCGCCCTCCAAGGAGCAGCGACGGTCGAGCTCAGCTCCCTTCCATGGGCGGATGTTTCCAGCCCGGTCTCATCAACGAGCCTTGAGCTGAAATCCATCTCCGGGACGGGGATTTCCTTCCACCCCTTGCAGGCATCAGCGTGTAACAGCTCTCAGGAGCACCGTTTTTGTATAACCTGAAGAAAAAAGTGAGTCCGTACTTCACAGCACAAAAGACACAAGCTTTCTGGTCATGGGGCAAGAAGAGTTCTTGCATCCACCTGTCTGAGAATTAAAGATAGAGCCTGGAAATACGTCATCACAGAAGGAGCGCACCACGCCGAAAAGTGCAAAACAACAACACTTTCATCATGTTCTCTAGCACCGAGTCTAAACAATGTCCCACTGCATGCAAGGCGGATATCAGAATTCCAATACGGTTTAATGAAAAGGATAAAGGCATCTCCTAGTTAGAAGCACGCGCGGCGTAGTTTAAAGGACCAATGATTGACGTGCAGTCCTGGTGATGCATTGTAGGCATCTTCACTTTAGTCCTAAAGGTTCTTTGACTATTATCCTGCTTATTTCCGCTTCCGGATTTACCCAGATTCGGAGCCATGTCAAAATAGGTGTCACCTTTACCTGGTCGGTAATGTATGGGATCCCAAGCTCAGTGTGTGCAATTTCTGCTGGGATACTCTGTGGTGTCTTCAAAATCCTACGTAGGAATTTATCTTCCTCTACTTGTGACTGTCTTACGTCCCTAAAACCCCAGACCTCTGCCCCGTACATAGCCTTTGCGGTACTTACAGCTCTGTATAAATTCATTACTTGTTCTGGTCACCAGCAACCCAGCCTGCGGGCGAAATTTAATATCGCACCGTCTGCAGAAACCAATTTTCTACACCTTTCCTCAATTAAAGGTTCAAACTTGATCTCCCCTTCAAATAGAAGACCCAGGTAGGAAAAGGTGGTTACGGTTTCTAGAGTGTGGTCCCCTATTTTAAACACATATTTCTTAAGTGTTTTTTTGCCCGCCATCATCACAAAGGATTTGCTCAAGTTCACAGACAGATCTAAATTGTCCATGAACTTCACAAATCCATCAACATGTTGCAAACTCAATGCTGTTCGTGCAAGCAGGACCGCGTCATCCGCGTACAACAGTACCGGTATAGGATGCGATCCTGCTTTGGGGCAGTCAGTTTTCAGGGCAACCAATGTTCTTTCTAGGTCATTTATATACAGTGAGAATAAAAAGGGAGCGAGGATCCACCCCTGCCTCACTCCGCTAGTGCACGAGAAGGGATCGGTACTCTACTTCCCTTTTTGAAGATAGGGACAATTAATGCTGTAGACCAAGATCGCGGGAGCCCTGATTTTATAGCTGCATTTAACACCCTGATCATAATGGGAGCCCAGAGCTCAATGTTACTTAGGTAGAGGTCTGGTGGTGTGCCGTCGGGTCCTGGTGCCTTATTTCGAGTCAGACCTTGGATGGCCACAGTGATTTCTTGTAAAGAAAATTCTAGTTCCGTAGGCCGCGCCCCGTCCCAGCCCTCTCCCAAAACCGTATCGCAGGGGTGATTGTAAAGACCCTTAAAGTGGGTCACCCACTGCTCGGGGAGTATATTAGTACTAATCACCGGGGCACTGCTGTCTTGAAAACAGGGCCTATTGATGATTTTCCAAAATTCAGTATAGTCCCTGTTTTCACCTGCTTCCCTCAGATCGGCCCAGACTTCCGTTTGCAGCGTGATCTTCCTCGGTTTGATCTTAGTTTTGTAAATGTGTCTACATAGGGCTACTTTCTGCTTGTCCCTCGGGAGAGTCTTGAGACAGTTTTAGATCTCTCAGTGCCCGAGAGCAATTAGTGTCAAAACATCGTGGGTGTGTTATAGTCTTTGTGGGACCTTTGGTTTTCAATAGTCCATCAACCACATTGGTTAGGGACTCAAACGCTGAGACCACCTCACTACTCTCTACCGTGGGTTCTAAACAGACATGTATTTGTTTTTTGCCTCTTTCTATTAGAGTTCTATAGAATTCCTGGGCATTGATTTTTGACCACCTTAATCGTCTTCCCTGGTCCGTTGGCCACACCTCAGTATCTGCCTGATCACTCCTTATTAAGAGACCACAATATAAAATTTCAAGAATTAGGGGATTGTAGTCACTGAAAGGACTCCAATCCATTCTCACCTCATTAACCTGAGGTGAGAATTAAGATGAAATGTTAATGATCCACCCATATAGCTTGCAATTATTCTAACATTAATGACCATCAGTAATGCTCCTACAAAGCAGAAAGTGTTTTTAAGGATGGGCACAAGTGCAGTGATTAATCGGGATTTGAAGCCATTGATACAGACTTTGTAAGAGGTCAGTTGAATTATGTCCTGCAGCAATAATTACATAATATGCTGTGGCAGTCCTGTGTAAAATGGTACTGAAGTAGTCACATGAGTTAAGTCTGACAAAAGATGAACAAGTTACTTACCTTCGGTAACGCTTTTTCTGGTGGATGCAGTATTTGCCTGTGGATTCCTCACCTTGTGAATATCCCCCTGCGTCAGCAACATTTGGAAATTCTTTTGTAGCTTTGCGTCATCACAGAAGCACGGCATCGCGCGCGGCTCCGCTTACGTCACCGACTCCATAGTAGGCCCACTTCGGCGTGATGACATCAGTTCCGCCCTTTTTTCCGTACCTTCGAGGTACACAGACGGATCAACAACAGTAGATATACACACAATGTACACAGTACCAAATAATCAAAATGTAGTAAAGCAATTATAATAAAACATTTCCTTTGACAATAAAATATTTACATTACACTAAAACAGGCATAGAAGAGTGGACAACGGGGAGGCGGGTGGGCCAGTGAGGAATCCACAGGCAGATACCGTATCCACCAGAAAAAGCGTTACTGAAGGTAAGTAACTTGTTCTTCTGATGGATACATCTGCCAGTGGATTCCTCATCTTGTGAATAGAGTCCCACAGCAGTCCCCACTTCCGGAGGAGGGTGTCCACTCTCCTATACCAGAAAATCCTGGAGGACAGAACGTGCAAAGTGGCAGTCCCTCCTCACTTCGGAATCCAAGCAGTAATGCTTTGCGAAAGTGTGGAGGGAAGCCCAAGTTGCTGCTCTACAAATGTCCTCTACAGGTACACCCCTAGACAAAGCAGATTTAGTAGACCTTGCTTTAGTGGAATGAGCTCTGAAACCTTCAGGAGGTTCCTTACCCGCCAGAGAGTAGCATATCTTGATACACAAGACAATTCATCTCAACAGCGTGCGCTTGTGCACCGCCTTGCCTCTTCTGGCTCCAACAAAACCCACAAAGAGCTGGTCATCCACTCTGAACTCTCTGGTTCTGTCCAGGTAGAAGCTCACCGCCCTCTTCGGGTCCAAGCGGTGAAGTCTCTCCTTTTCCTTGGAAGGGTGAGGGGGGAGGATAGAAGGTAGGAAGGGTAACGGGCTGCCCTAGATGGAAGGGAGTTACCACCTTAGGCAGAAAAACAGCCCTGGTCCTGAGTACCATTCGTTCAGCATGAATGGCCAAGAATGGGGGCATTGAACTAAGAGCTTGAAGCTCACTTACCCTCCTTGCCGAGGTAATTGCAATCAGGAAGGCCGTTCTAAAAGATAACAGTCTCAAGGGACACTTGTGCAAAGGTTCAAAAGGTGAACCCATCAAGAAAGTGAGCACAAGATTCAAGTCCTATTGTGGCACAATAAATGGAGTAGGAGGAAATGTATTTGTAAGGCCCTTTAGAAATCTTAAAATAATAGGAGATTTAAATAAGGACGGCTGATCCGGCAGACAGAGAAATGCCGACAAGGCCGAAAGATAACCTTTGACCGTAGCTACAGCAAACCCTTGCTGAGCCAAAGAAAGAGCAAACTGAATATGTCAGACAACCGAGCCTTCAAAGGGTCAATGGACTTCTCCCCACACCAAGAGACAAATCTAGACCATCTATAAGAGTAGATAGACTTGGTGGAATCACGCCTGGCCGATAAAATGACATCCACTACGTCATGTGAGAGAGAAAAAGAATTCAGGTTGCCCTGTTCAATCTCCAGGCATGAAGGTGTAAGGTCTGGAGGTGGGGGTGTAGAACCTGCCCCTCCATCTGAGAGAGGAGATCTGCCCTGAGAGGGAGACGGAGCAGCGGGCAGGAGGAGAGGTGGAGAAGATCTGTGTACCACACCCTTCTTGGCCAATCCAGGGCGATCAATATAACTTGGGCCCGGTCTTGGCGAACCATCCTCAGAACCAGAGTAATCAAGGGTATGGGAGGAAACGCGTAAAGGAGTCTTGAGTCCCAACTCAACTGAAACGCGTCCCCCAAAGCTCCCTGCATCGGATACTGGAGACTGCAGAATGACAGGCAGTGAGCATTCTCGTGAGTGGCAAAAAGGTCCACCCGATGAGTTCCTCATGTTCGAAAGACGTGACGAACCACCTCCGGATGAAGCCTCCACTCGTGGTCGACTGAGAACTGCTGACGTACATTCAGAACTCCGGCCAGATGATTTGCCATCAGACAAATCTGATGGTCCTCAACCCAGGACCAGAGATGCAGAGCCTCTCTGCAAAGACACTGCGACCCCACTCCTACCTGCTTGTTGACATACCACATCACGGTAGTGTTGTCAGTCAGGATTTGAAGCGACTGACCGTAAAGGGAAGGGAGGAAGGCCTTGAGCGCCAGACGTATCGTCCGCAACTCTAAAAGGTTGATGTGAAGCAACCTTTCCTCTGGAGACCAAAGACCCTATATTTCCAGTTCCCCCAGATGTATTGCGAATGTAATGCGATTTTATATAGCGCACGTATCACCCGAAGGCATCAAGGCGCTTGCTTTGGGAACCCGTCCTGGCTTTTCCCTGTGAGATAACCCCAGGGTGAAAGCCAGGCATCCCGCCGCGGGAGGGCCGCCGTAGTGGAGATTAAGCAACTATTGCCCAGAGTTGCAGCGTAGGACCCCATGATTAGAATAGGCACCGAGGCGAGAATTATCGAGTCCGTGGACATTTTGGGCCCAGTACCCTGCCGCGTCGGGAATTGAACCCTGGTCCCGGGCCAGACCTCTGCATCAGGGGCTGCCGCTCTAATCAGTGAGCCACACTCCTCCACCAGATGAGCACCCCACCCTAGAGTGGATGCATCCGTTATTACTGTGGCAACAGATGGAGGAAGATGGAAGGCCTTTCCTTGAGACACATTGACCTCCACGCTCCACCAAGACAGATCCACTGCAGCTTCTCTGGAGATCCTCACTGACTCCCTGAGATCTCTGTTGTGCTGATACCACCGCCTGCGGAGGCACCACTGGAGCGCCCTCATGTGCCAGCGTGCATGGTTGACTAACAGAATGCAGGAAGCCATCAGACCGAGCAGACGGAGGACCTTCAGGACTGGAACGACCGCTCCATTGTAAAATAAAGGAATCATTTCCTGTATGTCGCGAATCCTTTGAGATGGAGGGAATGTCCGATACACACAGTTGTATCCAGTACAGCACCTGTGAACAGGTTGCGCTGGGAGGGCACCAGGTGAGATTTGGGTACATTTATCGAAAAACCCAATCTGAACAACAACTGAGTTGTGACTTGCAGATGATGGAGCACTTTCTCAGGGATTCTGCTTTGATTAGCCAAGCGTCTAGATAAGGGAAAACTGGTATCCCTGACCTGAGCAAAACCCTTGGCAAGGAGGGTAATTCGGAGGGAACTCCCGAAAGGGAAGAGCATACCCATTCTCTACGAGATTGAGAACCCAAAGGTCCGATGTGACCGATTTCCAATCTCGCAGAAAATAGGTAAGCCGACCCCCTACAGGACCCGCATGATCCGGAATGGCGGATCAAGGGCTGCTTTGCGGAGGCTGGAGGGGGGTGGGAGGAAGAGGAGGACGAGGAAGAGGAAGCTTGACGTCCGAGGACGGGCTCTTTGTTTACCCCTGTACGATTTGTACAGCGGATTTTGCTGTTCCTGTTGCGGCTGCTTGTAGACTCGAAAGGAGGACCTTCCAAATCCCCTATACCTTCTACTCACAGTTCCTCTGGACTGTAGACCCAAAGACCTTGCTGTTGCTCTGCTGTCTTTGTATCTCTCCAACGAAGCATCAGCCTTTTTCCCCAAATAGGCCCGATCCATCAAAAGGCAGATCCATTAAGGCAGCTTGGACATCGGCAGAGAATTTGGAAGACTTCAGCCAAGCTGCTTTTCTGGTGGCAATAGAAGACCCCATGACTCTCGCCACAGAGTCAGCTGTGTCCAATCCACTCTGGATGACTGGCCGAGAAGCAGCTTGAGTATCAACAAGCACCTCATTAAAATTCTGCCTGTCCTTCTCTGGAATCTTAGGGGCCAACTGTTTTACAGAATCCATCAGAGCATAGATGTAACGCCCCAAGAGGCATGTGGCGTTAGTTGATTTGAGAGCCATGCTCGCTGACTAAAAAACTTTCTTTGCTGCCTGGTCTTGTTTTTTAGATTCCTTGTCCCCAGGCACCTGAGGGAAAGAACCCGTAGATATTTTGGAGCAGGCTGCCTGTACCACCAAGCTCTCTGGCAAAGGATGAGAAGATAAAATGTCTGGGTCTCCAGGAGCCACCCTATATCTTCTTGCGACAGCTTTTGCAACTGCTGGCGCCGTAAGAGGCCTACTCCACACCTCAAAGATTGGCTCTGTCAATGCTTCATTAAAAAGGAAGCATAGGCTCTACCACAGAAGATGGAGAGTGGAGAACCTCTGTTAATATATTGGACTTGTACTCCGCAGTAGGCAGACATAAATTCAACAGTTCTGCTGCCTTCTTGATGACCACATGATATGGCGCCACATCTTTTGAAGGGGCATCTGGGACAGAGGATAACTCCCACTCCGGAGACAGTTCCAATCCACTAGCCTCCCTTAGGTCATCAAAGAAATCTTCCGATTTCTGCAGCTCACCTTCTTCCATTTCCACTTCTCTGTACCTCTGTTCCTCTAGCAGTCGCTGGGCCTCACGTCCCGACCTCTCCTTCGGGAACGGCGTTGGCGGATGCGCAATAGACTCCGATGGAGCCGGCACCGGCGTAGAGCTCGGAGCCGATGGACCAGGCCGCTCTACTCAAGGTCGAGCTGGCGCCGGTGACGAAGGAATCGGTGTCGAAGACCTCGGCAGTGCCAAGAGATGCCAAGTTGGTGTCGGAGCCAGCATAAATGGCATGAACGGCACCGGAGCATACGTCTGGGGGACACCCAGATTAAAGGCGATCGGACCCATGGGACCAACTGGTGCTCCAGAGGGGTACATGGCTCTCGTGAAGACACCATACATAGCGTGTAGGGTCTTGTCCCGGGCCTGGGAATGGAGGGTATGGACACACAGGATGCTCTCGAGGAGGCAACAGATTCGTGTCGACTTGTTCCTCAGGTTGGTGAGCCGGAGTCGTCGAACCCTCAGGTAAGGAAGCCTCTTCCTCCTCTCGAGTTGGAGTACGAGACGGCGCCGGAGAGGGATTCGACACCGGAGCTGGTGAATGCTCCGGCGACTCCATGGGCGAAGCCTCACCTTCCGGATCCAGAACAGCAGGAGAAGGAGACATCATTCTTATGATGTCTTCTACTCGGCGACTTTGTCCTCGAATCCGAATCCTTCCCAGAATGGTGTTGAGATCCATGCTTCCTCTTCTTATGCTTTTTTGTTGACCTGGAAGCATGTCCAGATGACGACTTCGAAGGCGACCTTTAACAGGACCGCGACTTCGAGCTCTTCCTGTCTTTTTTACCCTTCATTTTGGCAACCAGGAGCTTCGCCTCTCTTTCACGAAGGGCCTTAGGGTTCATCTTCTTGCAGGATGGACACCCTTGCACATCATAGTCTGAAGTTAGGCACCATACGCAATCTTTATGCGGGTCCCTTGATCTACATAATTTCCCCGCATTCTACGCACGTCTTGAATCCGGTCTTCTTCGAGGACATCTCGACAGGAGACAAAGAAACAAGAAAACACTGAAAGCAGCAAACAGTAACAGAGTTACTCAATAGCTACAGAGGATCCCTCGAAAACCGTTAGCGTCGACGACGCGGAAAAAAGGGAACTGATGTCATCACGCCGACGTGGGCCTATTATGGAGTCGGTGACGTCAGCGGAGCCGCGCGCGATGCGTGCTTTTGTGACGTCGTCCACATCGGCAAGAAGCTACAAAAGAATTTCTGAATGTTGCTGATGCAGGGGGATATTCACAAGGGGAGGAATCCATCAGATAGAGCAATCTCTAGTTCTAAAAGACGAAGAAAATTTCCTACTCTAACATAACACTGTCTTTTTTGCTTCTAATGGGTCCTCTTTTTCAGCGCTCCAATTTAGGCCATTCATCGTCCATACTATATTCTGTTTGCTGTACTTGGGCAGCTCCCACGAATCCAACTTAATTTGTAGCCCCCAATTTCAAATCCCTTCAAAATTACAAAACCTTTAAAAAAATGTATTTAACATTTTGCTTTTTTTTTTACATATACTTTATTAGCCGGTTAACATTTTTTAATATTAAGGACTACTGATCTGGAGTACACACCTCCAAGTCCCTATCGCACACCCCACACACGGACACCTCAGCCCTCATGAATTACAACACCTAGATGTTTCCTGAGAACTGGCAAGATAGTGACATGGGAAAACCATGCTTGCATCACAGATTGATTGGTGCGGGTCAATGCAGATCATTCTGGAGGACTGTCCACTGACAAGCCATAGCTCACCAACAGCTTACAACCAACGGTTGCAGGCCACAACGTCTTTCATATGACCGTAATGAATATGCTACTTACCAGTATGCATCTGTTCTTGGCATGTAGGGCTGCTAACATTCATATCTAGTGCATAGATCGCCGCCTAGTGTTGGGTCCGGATGATTGCACATTGTTGTCCTGGAAGAGTCTTCGAAGTATCACGAGATAGGTGGCTCCTCCCCTGGACTACAGTGCGCATGGGCATCGACTCCATCCCCAGATTGTTTTTAGCCATTGTGGCAGAGATGGAGTGAAACAGTGTACAGGATGTCCATGCTAATGATGAATGCAAGAGAGTGTCTGCAGCCGCTACGGGCACCGGGGAGGAGGGCGGGCGATATGAATGTTAGCAGCCCTACATGCCAAGAACAGATGCATACTGGTAAGTAGCATATTCAGTTCGAGGCATGTGGGCTGCTAAATTCATATCTAATGCATAGAATACACAGCAGTCCCTCCATTAAGGGCGGTTGCCCGTGCCAGCTGCAGAAGCTTGAAAAAGTGTCTTGAGAACAGCCTGTCCTACAGCTGCTTGCTGTTTGGAATGCACATCTACGCAATAATGTTTGGTAAATGTGTGTGGTGTAGACCATGTGGCTGCACTACAAATGTCTTCTAAAGGAATGTTCCCCAGGAAAGCCATGGAGGCCCCCAATTTGCGTGTAGAGTGCGCCCTTGGGGGTATTGTTAAAGTGCGTTTAGCCTTTTGATAACAGATTTGAATGCATTTAACAATCCATCTGGCTATTCCTGCTTTGGAAATGGGGTTGCCTTTGTGTTGTGCTGAGAAGGCAACAAAATGTTGTTGTGTCTTCCTAAAGGGTTGTGTCCTGTCAATGTAGTACATTAGCACCCTCCTAACGTCTAATGTATGAAGCATTCTTTCTGCTACCGTTTGCGGGGTTTGGAAAAATGCAGGCAGGTCAATAGTTTGGTTGATATGAAACTGTGACACCACCTTTGGAAGGAATTTGGGGTTAGTGCGGAGCACTACCCTGTTAGAGTGTATTTGGATGAATGGCTCTTGGATTGTGAGCGCTTGCAGCTCACTAACACGCCTGAGCGACGTGATAGCAATGAGAAAAGCCACTTTCCATGTTAGAAATTGAAGTTCGCATGAGTGCAGTGGCTCGAAAGGTGGGCCCATCAGCCTAGTGAGGACCACATTGAGGTTCCACACAGGAGCTGGTGGAGTTCTAGGAGGAATGACTCGTTTCAGTCCCTCTAGGAAGGCTTTAATGGCAGGCACTCTGAAAACAGAGAGGTGCTGCCGATTCTGGAGGTAAGCCGCTATGGCGGATAAATGTATCCGAATGGAAGCGTACGCCAGATTGCATTTGTAAAGATGTAACAAATAGCAGATGATGTTAGGAATGGATGCATCTAGCGGGTTGATATTGTTGTCTGTACAGTAAATGACAAACCGCTTCCATTTTGCAGCATAGCAAGCTCTGGTCGTGGGCTTTCTTGCCTCACGGATGATGTCCATGCATTCAGGAGGCAGGTTGAGGTAGCCAAATTCTAAGACCTCAGGAGCCAGATCGCCAGATTGAGCTGTTGCGGATCTGGATGCTGAATGTCGCCATGGCTCTGCGTCAAGAGGCTGGGTGTGAGATGCAGCCTTTGATGCGGTACCACGGAAAGTTCTAGAAACGTGGTGTACCATGGTTGGCGTGCCCATGTTGGAGCAACTAGGATGAGAGTCATCGAGTGTTGCTTTAGCTTTCTTGCCACCAGCGGAATGAGAGGCGCTGGGGGAAAAGCGTACGCAAATTTGCCTGACCAGTTCATCCATATCGCATTCCCCTGCGATTGCGGATGAGGGAACCTGGCGGCAAAGCTTTGGCATTTTGCGTTTTCCCTTGTGGCAAACAGGTCTATCTGTGGATGACCCCACTGCTGGAAGTACGGGTGGAGCACTGATGGATGTATCTCCCACTCGTGCATTTGATGGCTGTACCTGCTGAGCAGATCCGCCATCTGATTGTCCTTGCCGGGGAGGTGTTCTGCCATGAGGAAAATGTTCCTCTGAATGGCCCACTTCCACATGCTTTGAGCCAGATGAGACAGCTGTGGTGAGTGAGTACCTCCTTGCTTTTGGATGTAGTACATGGCTGTCATGTTGTCTGTCCGGATCAACACGACTTTGTTGCAGAAATGTACCTTGAAGGACTTTAGCGCCATGAAGATTGCCATCAATTCCAGGTAGTTGATGTGCAACTTCTGTTGTTGAGTGGACCACAGTCCCTGCACAGTGTAGTGGAGCACATGAGCTCCCCATCCTTGGAGAGATGCGTCCGTCGTCAGGATAATCTGTGGCACCGGCTCTTGGAACGGTCGTCCCTTGCAAAGGTTGTGTGGATTCCACCAATGCAGAGAGTTGTATGCCCGACCGGTCACCAACACTAGGTCCGTCAGTTGTCCCCGAGCCTGTGTCCACTGATTTGCCAAGCATTCTTGGAAAGGACGCATGTGCAACCTCGCGTGCGGGACTATGAAAATGCAGGAGGCCATCATGCCTATCAACTGCATGAACACTCTCGCTGGTAGGGAGTGTTGCGGTCTGAACCGTTGGATTAGTGACTGGATGCTGTTGATCCTGGCTGGGTTTGGCTGAGCCATAGCAGTCAGGGTGTTTATTGTCGCGCCTAGATACTGCCGCAGATGGGCTGGTTGAAGGTGCGACTTTGGGTAGTTTAGCGAGAATCCCAGACTGTGAAGGAGTTGAATAGTGTGGGACATGTCCGCGGCGCATTGTTGTTCCGACTTCGCTTGAACAAGCCAGTCGTCTAGGTACGGGTAGACATGTATGTTCTGCCGTCTGAGGTGCGCCGCTACTGTCGCCAGACACTTTGTAAACACTCTGGGGGCAGTAGTCACCCCGAAAGGTAGGACTCTGAACTGATAGTGTTTGTTCTGAATGGTGAACCTGAGGTACTTTCTGTGGGATGGGTGGAGTGGGATGTGGAAGTAAGCATCCTTGAGGTCTAAGGTTGCCAGGAAGTCCCCTTGGTTTAGCAGGGGAAGAATTTGTTGCAGTGTCAGCATGTGAAAGTGTTCTGACAGTATATACATGTTGAGGGGGCGTAGATCCAGAATAGGTCTGAGGGATCCGTCCTTTTTTGGGATGAGGAAGTACAGGGAATAGACCCCTGTGCCTTCCTCCTCTATTGGTACGAGCTCTATTGCGCCTTTTTGCAGCATTACCAAGACCTCCTGCTGCAATAAGTGCAAGTGCTCTGCCGACATAGGACGGTGTCTTGGGGGAATGTTGGGAGGAGTGGATGTTAACTCCAAACAATAACCGTATTGGATGAGTTTTCTCACCCACCTGTCTGTGGTGATGGATGTCCAGACTGGCAGGAACTGCTGGAGTCTCCCCCCGACAGGTGTTGGATGGTCGGGGGGCAGTGACAGAGAGTCACTGTTTGTTGGCGGCAGAGGAACGGGAGTTGTTGTTCCCTCTGCCCCTGCCCTTGGCACTTACCTCTGTAACCCCCTCTACCTTGCTTGGGGTAGGAGGATTGTGCACCACCCTTTGTAAATTGTGATTGTTGACCCAAGTGTCCTCTGGTAACACCACGCGCTCCTGAGCGACGAAAAGTGTTTCCCCTGAATTGTTGTGACTGAAGTGCCCCCATGGACTTAGCAGTCTCGTTGTCCTTTTTAATCTTTTCAAGTGTGGTGTCTACATCTGGGCCAAACAGTCTGTCAGGATTGACGGGCTGGTTGAGGATTGTAGTTTGGATGTCAGGCTTAAATCCAGATATACGAAGCCAAGCTTTTCGTCTTAGCATGACGCTAGTGTTAATCCCCCTAGCCACTGTGTCTGCCACATTAAGTGCACACTTTATTGCAGCGTTTGATATAAGCTTCCCCCCTTGTATGAGCATTTCGGCTGCTTCTTTATACTCATCAGGTAGATGTTGAAGGAGCTGTTCTAGGGTGTCGTAATGCGCCCTATCGTAACACGCCAATAGTGCCTGTGTGTTTGCTATACGCCATACATTGGCAGCCTGCGCAGCCACCCTCTTGCCGGATGCCTCAAGCACTTTCGACTCCTTGTCAGGGGGAGGAGCTTCACCCGCAGTTTGGGAGTTTGCCCTCTTGCGGGCATTGGCGACCACCAACGAGTCCAGAGGCAACTGTCCTCGAATATATGCAGGATCTCCAGGTGCTGGCCTGTTTTTTTTCTCGATACGTGGGTTCACCACTCTTGCCCTGGAAGGTTCCTTAAAGATCTCAGGGGCATGTCTAAGGACACCTTTGAGCATAGGAAGTATTTTAACAGTTCTTTCGGAGACAGAGAAAGTGTTAAACAAAAAGTCTTCCTCCACCGGGTCAGCATGCATGTCTACATCATGATTTGCTGCTGCCCGTTCGATTAAAGCATTAAATGCTGCAGAATCCTCTGTTGGAGATGTACGTGCCCCAAAACCTTGTGGATCTTGTACCACCTGCTGTCCACCTTGGTCCCCAGTGTCGTCATATGTGTCCTGCTGAACATCAGGGTCATTGTCCACTGGGAAATTGTATTGGTCGTCTTCCTCATCATCCTCTCCCCCTGATTGGTTTGGGGAAGGTGATGGACTCCTTCTTGGTGGTGGTAGAACGGGCTCAATAAGGGCAGGACTGTCCTGTGCTGTCCTCTTTTTCTTCAGTGGAATAACATATGATTCCAGTGGTTGGGAAGTGATCTTCATTTTGTAAAGGGTCAGTTTCCCTGTGTGGGCATCGATGTAATGCTCTGATTGTTCATCTGAGGCTTGAAGCGCCGAAGGAGCCTAAGTCTTTGGCACCGATCTAGGTGCAAATGCCTTTGGTGGCACCTTTGGTGGAAGAGTGTAAAGAAGCTTGGCTGATGACTTCTGAGGAGTGTCCACCTCTTTTGGAGCCGACGGCGTGGGAGCCGTCGTCGACAAAGTTTTTTCCCGAATCCGTTTCAGGGAGTCGGTGACCTGTGCGGTGAAGGAGGCAGAGGGTGTGGTAGCCGACGGCCGGTGGCGTCGGAGTCCCTCGGTGTCGACGGTATTTGCGTTGACGAATCTTCAGCCGCATTGTGGCGCGGGTCCTTTGTCGACTTTGGCGCCGACGCCGATGCTGCAGATTCGACATCTTTGTGCCGATGCGTAGTGCCTGCGGCCTTCGGGTCGTGGCTTGTAGTCGACTTTTGTTCGACTGTGCGTTTAGTTGGCTGCGCCGTAGGAGCGTCTGAAGGCGTGTGAACCGACTTCGACGACCGTGCCGGAGCAACAGAGGCCGACTCTTGGCGGACGGCCTTCTTGGAGGACGAGTCCTTGTGCACCTTGTGCGGCGCTGCTGGCTCGACAGCCTTCTTCGACTTCTGTGGGCCGGAGGTGGACGGAGCCGATGAAGGAGCAGGTTTCGATATAGTTTGCTGGACGTCGGCCATTTTTGGTGTTGTCGCGTCCGGTAGTTTCGTTTTCGATTTTGGCTGGACGTCGGCCATTTTGTCTTTTGTCGAATCCGTGGGTTTCGGTTTCGATTTTGGCTGGACGTCGGCCATCTTAGGTGCCGTAGAGACCGAAGGTTTCGTTTTCGGTTTTGATACGGTTAATGGCGGCTCCGCTTGAGTGTCCGTGGCCGGGCGAGAAGGCGGGGCCGGGGATAGCGGTGCGGGGTCGTGGGTAAGGCCGAGTGGCGATCCCGTGACCTGACCCTGAATTATATAGACTTCGGGGCATAGCTCTTCCTCCGAGCTATCTTCCGCGGCCCCATAAACTTCTTTGTCGTCCCCTACCTCTTCGACGTATTCAGTGTCCTGGCCGTGCCCTTCGACGTGTTCTTCGGCATCGGAGGCGAAATTTGGAGAGGATGGCTACTGCCTTCCACCGCGGGGTCGTCGAATATGTTGTCGGGTGCCGGTGCCGCTCGCTGGGCCTCGAGGCGCGCCGCGCGCCGATGCTTGAGCGTCTTCTTTGACCTGAATTGAGAGCAGGCCATGCAGTTGTCTTCGTTGTGGTCCGGTGACAGGCATTTATTACAGACCGGATGCACATCGATGTGTTGATATTTGGATCCACAGATGGGGCAGTACTTAAATGGGCTCCGCTCCATGGTAAGGTTGTCGGGTCTTGCTGCGACGAGAGGGCCTCGATGTCTGAAGAGTAACTTGACTCCGTTGATTTCCGGCTCCGAGAGTCGGACGACGCTCGAGACCGTGCGCAAACAATACCGACGCTGGTAACGAAGGCCTTTTGGCCTTAAGAACAAAGTTTATCGGTTCCGACACGGAGACGTCGAGAACCACATCCGAACCCAATGGCGGAAAAAAACAATCTGGGGATGGAGTCGATGCCCATGCGCACTGTAGTCCAGGGGAGGAGCCACCTATCTCGTGATACTTCGAAGACTCTTCCAGGACAACAATGTGCAATCATCCGGACCCAACACTAGGCGGCGATCTATGCACTAGATATGAATTTAGCAGCCCACATGCCTCGAACATGTGGTTACCATAAATATCAAAAAAGTACAAGGTCAACTTCACTAATTGTATATTTAATTTGTGTTACTTTTCTTCAAACCCATTGACCAAGTGTTAATAAAAGACTATTCACAGAACTGGAATCCCTTTGGGGTAGGGAGGTATTGAATCAGATGGTTAATTGTTGCTTATGCCCCTTTTTATGCTGTGGAGATATTTTTAGACATGGATCCCATTCATGTAGAGGAACAAAGACACACACGACTTGTCAGAGTTAAAATACAATTGCTTGAGGACTCACGTGGTACGCAAGATCCAAACTTGTGTGGAAATTCCGAAATGAGGTCATCATTGACACGATCTTTCATTGGACCAAGGATGATAACCGGTCTGGCATAGTGAACTAATAATAAAAAAACAAAGTAAAACCTTAGGAGTATAAACCTTGTGCTTCAAACATATGTTCTGAGCAGTCCACCCATCTCCAAACAGTAGTACACATACCTTAAAAGCAATAAAATAAAAGATATATTTTTTAAAAACACACTTGTTTTAATTAACGTTATGCTACAAGCAAAAACTCAGCTTAGCTACTGTGTCATAGGTCTGTCGGTGCATATCATAAATCAATGTAATCAAGTGCTATTTTTCCAATATGGGGTAAAGGGCATTGGTTTGTGTATAAGTGCATTGTTTTTCAATTTCCATCCATCAACAATACTAGACATTCTCAATCCAACTACTCTGAGCCTCAACTCCCCCCCATCTCACATTTTATAAAGCGAGCTCCCATTGTCTGTTGAACTATCCGCTTGGGCATTCATCAATGTGTGTTGTTCAGTCAGGACATCTCCCAACCGATTATTCATCTTGTGTCAGAGCTCCAGATATCGGTCTGCCTGCTCCTTCACCTTGCACTGTTGAAATATCACTACCAAAGCCTATTCATGATGGTCCGCCTTTCAGGATTGGCATCTGAGGGCGACCGGGGAGAGCAATATATGGCTATTCGTCTCTTGCTAGGAGAAACTCCAGCCATGCAAACACGCTTCAGAATATGGGTCCTTTTTGGGCTGAGATCTCAATCCCAGCAAGCATGGTTAAACGGTCACCGTTCACTGCGGTAACATCAGCCCTTTTAGTTGCACTACCACCCCAGTCCAATAATACACCAACTTACTACAAGGCCATGTCATGTGCAGAGATGTCACAGTTTTTGTTCCACACCGCAAACCAAGCTGCGTATTTGGTTAGGAAAATTCCATGCATTCTCTAGGGTGTAAAATAGGTAGGATGTAGAAGATAAAAATGGGCCAGTTTGAATATGCTTGTCACATCTTACACCACGGCACAAGCTGTGTCTGTAAGGGAGTCCTGGAGATAAGGGGCAGTCAAGTGGCATGCTCTTGCTATCCTGTAACACAGTGTATAATCGCAAAATCATACCTCTACTTGATTCTGCACCGAGGACCAATTTCTACATGTGGCTCCACTGACTCAGTTGGAAAAAATGGTCCAAATCTCCTGCAAAGGTCTACACACCGCCCTGACCCTAGCTTAAATATCTGCTGTGCCGCTTTAAGAGTAATGAATGTACTATCTGGGTACAAGTCACCCCAATGTCCGACATCACCCCTCAAACCACTGCCTTACACTCCTGGCATTTCACATCTGTCGGAAGGGAGTACAAACACCTTACCTTGACAGACACAGATCCTACCATCACAGCCTCTAAAACAGACTTTACCCGAAAGAGAAGCTGTCTTTTACACCAGTTACGCAATCTCAAACAAATATATTTAAACTCTGATCTTATCTTTTACACAAGTCAAGCAACTACTCTTTTTGAAACAAGTCACGTAACATGCCTAGTTCAACCTTCCTCACAGACTATCTCCACTGAACCGCTCCGGTCATTCATACCCATATACGTTTGAGCATTATACACACAAAGAATTATCACCCTGTTTACACAGCCCTCACCTGTTCATTTCACTGGTGAGCTGAACTCTCATTCACCCAAATCTATTCGCACTTGCCCAAGTTTAACACATTTTCCCACTGTATACCCAGCACCTCTCATAACACTTTAGACAGTTCCTACAATTTACTTTCCACTCAGCCTGCTTCCCATTCTGTCATATAGCAGTCATTCCTTCCTAACCAACTCACCTGGAGGCGAATGGCTTCCATTCACTAATTCAGCTTCTAGACCTCCATTGATTTAACCTAATCTTCTGTCACTGATACAAACCTGTGTCCCTTCTCCCAGTCCACCCTGCACCTACTCACCACCCCAGGCCTGCTGCTGTCATCTACTCACTCCACAGCGCACCCATAATTTCCATCTCTTGCATTAGGCAGTCTTGACCATTTGTAATGCCACACATCCTGTTTTCACAGTCACCTTTTCTTGCATATTCACTTCAACCTGCTTGATTTGATTGCGGATTTATAGAGCGCGTAGCTACCCTCGGGCGTCCCAGCGCTGAAGTAACAGCCTAACAGTACTCCTGTGGAAGGATTATTGGGGGAACAGCCAGGTTTTCAGTAGTCTGCGGAATGTGAGCAGATTGTTTTCTTTACGGATGCTAATGGGGAGACTGTTCCAGAGCTTAGGGGCATTGTAAGAAAAGCGGCGACCGCCCGTGCGAGCTCTTCTTATTCTGGGGATGTTGGCCAGACAAAGGGAGTCCGACCTGAGCTGTCTGGTGGATTTGTGGGGCTTGATGAGTGGTCTTAGTATGGGTGGTCCTTTGCCTTGTAAGATTTTATGGGAGATACACAGGGTTTTGAAGGCGATGCGCTCCTGGATGGGAAGCCAATGAAGTGCCTAGAGGGAGGGTTTAGCTGAGCACCTTGAATTCGTCCCCGTTAGTAATCTTGCTACAGCATTCTGGGCGTGCTGAAGTTTTTTCAATAACAGCTACTGGTGCGCCCAGGTACAAGGCGTTTCCGTAGTCCAGTTTCGATATGATGAGGCCCAGGATCAGAATTTTCCTAGACTGGGGGGAATAAGGGGGAGTAATCTTCCGAGCTGCTCGCATGAGCCCAAAGCAGGTGCCGGCTGTCTTTCTTGCTTGGGCTCTGAAGCGGAGGTCCTGGTCAAGCCAAAAGCCTAGGCTCTTGATTTCTTGTTTGGGTGTGGGAGGGGTGCCCATGCTAGGAGGCCAGGCAAGGGTTTTAGGGAGTTTGTTTGGGTCGCCTAGGAGCATAATTTCGGATTTCTCTCCGTTAAGTTTGAGTCTGGAGTCGCCCATCCATTTGGATATTTTATGTAGGCATGAGACTAGGTTCTCCATGGATTGGTCTGCCTGGTTGATGGAGACGACTAGTTGTGTGTCGTCGGCGTACATGACCACCTTTATGCCAAATGGTGAAGTAATGTCGTCTAAAGGGGCCATGTAAACATTAAAAAGGGTGGGGCTCAGGGAAGATCCCTGGGGAACCCCACAGTTCAGGGGGAAAGCTTTGGAGCGACCATAGTTGTCTGCTACTTGGAAGGTCCTGTGTTCCAAGAATGATTGTAGCCAGGCCAGGGCGGTTCCAGTGATGCCGATTTTTTGGAGACGGTGGAGGAGGATGTTGTGGTCCACCGTGTCGAAGGCAGCGCTCAGGTCCAGGAGGATCACTGCCACTGATCCCCCTGCGTCCAAGATGGACCTTGTCTCCTCTGTTACGGCCAGGAGGGCGGTATCAGTCCCCTGTCCTGGTCTGAACCCTGTCTGGGAGTGGCGAAGAAGGTTGTTTGTCTCTAGAAATGTTGAGAGCTGTTCATTTACAATTCTTTATGCCACTTTGCTGATGCCTGGGAGGAGGGAAATGGGTCTGAAGTTTGAGGGGTGCAGGGGGTCTAGGTTGGGTTTTTTGATAAGTGCCCGTACTGTCGCGCTTTTCCAGTTGACGGGGACTGTCCCGCTGGAAAGGGAGGCATCAGCCTGGTGAGAAAAGGGGATATTGTAGGGGCTACTAGTTTCAGTTTACTCATAGGAGCTGGGTCGTCCGGGGAGCCACTCTTCACATGGTTGAGAGTGGTTACCAACATCTCGATGGAGATGGGGAGGAAGGCCTTCAGGGCGGGGGCGTATTGATCGATAGGCCCTGCTGGTGGGTCGGTAGGGGGGTGGGGTTTGGGGAAGGTCATAATGATCTTGAGGATTTTAGATGAGAAATACTCCGCGAGTTGGGTACATCTGGCGCCGGTGGGATCAACGGCCGGCTGCGGTTCGGGAACTTTCATGAGAGATTTTACTATGCGGTTTGTCTCCTTAGAGGAGTTGGAGGCAGCTAGGATTTTCCCTTCGTAGTAGGTGGCTTGCGTATTTTTGATAAGGGTTTTGTATTGCTTCATGGTCGATTTAGAAGTTTCTTTACTGTTTGGAGTCCAAACTTTCCTCCAGAGACGTTCAAGTCGTTTGCATTTTTTCCGTAGTTCCTGCAATTCCGGAGTGAACCAGGGAGACTTAATAGTTCCCCCTCTTACTGGGGAGGTGTTTGACGGGGAGAGCTGCATCCAAGGATAATTCTATCCAATCTCGGATTTGAGTGGGTTCAAGGTGGGGGTGGAGGCTATCAGCATGCTGGTCCAGGCATTCGTGTCTAGTTTGTGCCACGGGCGAGAGGGATCTTGGGGAGGCAGGTTGTGGGTAGTTTCGGTGGAGATTGGAAGTTTGAGGAGGATAAGGTGGTGATCAGTCCCGGGGATGGGTAGGAGTGAGAACGAAGTGAGTTCCGGGATGTTCGAAAAAATAGGGTCCAAGAGATGGCCCTTATTATGGGTGGGCTGAGAATTTTTCAAGGAGAGGCTGAGTGCTGCTAGGTCTTCTTTGAGGTCACCAGCTATTTTGTTCCCTGGGTCATCGAAGTGGATGTTAAGGTCTCCTAGTACCGTAAAGTTGGAAGATAGACAAGCTAGGGAAGTGGCAGTCTCCACCAGGGAGTTAGGGAACTGTCCGAGTGGGCCCGGGGGTCGATATATTAACAGACCCGACAGCGTTTTCTCCGGGGACAGATGTAGGGAGAAGTGAGTATTTTCGCAGTCGAGGATTGGGCTGTCCTTAAATTGACAGGTGAGGTGGGCTTTGATGAGGATTGCTATGCCGCCTCCTGACCCTTGGGGTCTATCTAGGTGTTTAATTGTATAGCCCGAGGGAGGGCTTGAACTATGTCTGGGTCGGAGGATGAGTTGATCCATGTTTCTGTGAGGAACAGCACATCTAAGTAGTTGTTCAGTATTAGCTGGTTTAACTCGGTGCTGTGCTTGGGGGGGGGGGGGGGATCCGCAGTTGAGTAGAGCCATTTTGATTGTCCTAACTTTAGGAGGTGAGTGGGGGGTGAGTCTGTATGGGCAATGGTTGCATTTCTTGTGCTGCTCATCAGGAGAGATTGAGTGGAGACAGGGGTCATGGGTACGCATAGCGAGTTTCCGAAGAGTGCTTGAGGAGTAGCTGATGGCTGAGGAAGTGAGAGGAGCAGGGGGACTGGGCCCTGGGCCCGTTCTGGCGCAGACGGGCGCAGATGGGCTTACCTTTGCGCGCCTTCGTCGCGCTGGTGGCGCACCCGTAGCGCGCGTCCGACTGAGGCACATCCTTAAGGGGCGGAGGTGGCCTCAGGGTAGTGGGCGTGGCCTCAGGGTAGTGGGCGTGGCCTCATTATCAGGCTGATGGCGGCAAGAGTAAGATTTTTCCCGCGGCAGCGTTTACATCGGCTGCGCGGGGTGATTACGGGCGATTTTGAAGGAGGGGGAGTGCCCAGGGGAGAGTGCTACGAGCAGGTAAAAAACAATATTAACACAATCAAATTGTTCAAAAAACGACTAAGCGTTCCTCCCAGCTTCCGCCTCGGGAGCTGTCTGATAAACTGAATGCGAACTCAAATTTAGCACGACTTATAGTTTTACCAGTGTGGGCGTGGCCTCAGGGTAGTGGGCGTGGCCTCGTTATCAGGCTGCCATGTGCTAACCTGCCCCACCTGCATACCTTGCAAAATAGCCACTCAATCTGGCAGCGCCGGGACGCCCCTTTGCTGGGGCAGCTGCGTGCTATATAAATCCGAACAACAACAATTAACATAACCCCACTTGCCGTTACCAAAAAACACGGTTACTTCTCTATTATGCAAGCCTGACCCATGCCTATTCATCCAGATTTTGCAACCCATTACTCAGCCTGCTGTTTAGACCACGCACACACATCCTCCACATGACTTACTTATACACACACACATATCCACCAACTCTACATATTCAAACTGCCTGCCGAAATGCAACAGGGTGGAAAAAGACTATTGTATGAAACAATCCTACAATAATGGAGCAGTAAAAGCTTCTGAAAACATTAGGATGGGAAAGGGCTTTGAACACTAGTCTGAAGTAGCGGAGGACGGGATATTCATCTACCCATGGATGAACAAAGTGGAGGTAGCAAATTGCAGCAAGTTGCCATAGAATACAAGGTCATTAAAGTAGACTTGCTTGCGGGTCCGGCAAGACTTTCTAAACGGCACAACACGTTTTAACGAGTCCATAAGGAGCACGCTGGTGACAATATTACAAGAAGAAAAAAAGGCAGAGTTAAACAATCACATAATGAAGCGCGAGGAACTTGAACTGAGGCCCAAGCACAGTCTATAATATTAAAATTGAAAGGGTGATTGAGCCTAGGTAGGCTTAGGTGTGCTCATCTGTGTCTATAAGAAGTCCTTGTGAAACCTTTCTCCACTCTGAGCATGTACCACTAGTGTAGACAGCACAGCCCACTTATTCCGCCTTGTCGAAGACTTGCAGGGTGTTCAGGACTTGCACTTAGCTCTGCATCTGCGATCTCCCCTCGCTCAACAAGCCCACGCTATCCGTTCAGATGAAATTACATATTCAAAAAGGTCCGCAATGGCCTTCGGACAAGCAAGTATTCTCCCTGACCAATCAGACGTGAGTATTTCAAGTTGGACCTTAGTACTTTGAATTATCTCACTCAGAAAAGCATACCTACACACTGTAGACAAAACAATCGACCTGCATAATAGGACAGTTCCTGTGTGTGGGAATTAGATGCAACAAAGAAACAACATTTAGATCAATATGCGTTACTTTAGATTGTAATAGGTGATTTTGCACACTCACTTTCTTGTCGTGTCACAGGTTCGTAAGACAAAATGGTTTCTTCTTGCCCTTCTGAAACACATGAGAAGCCATAGGAGTATTAGAACGACCTTCAATACATTACTCAACACAGAGCTCTACAGCAAAGTGCAACCTGGGGAAGCATCACATTGCCTGGTTGAAGAAATTCCTGCTACTGGAAAAATGACAACTTTCCCTCTTAGGGCATGGAGGGGCGGCCGGTGGCCTTCAATAAAACTATTGCATATACTGAAAAACCCATTTTGATGTACAACACTCAAAATCTAATTTCACATCAGATCCACTGTCTATGACAGCCAAGAGCATAGCAGAAAGCACTTAAGCAAACAATTCTTGTTGAAGAGCATGAGCAAAGACTATGAATGGAAACATTACACTTTGGGATAGAGGAATAACACTGAAAGTGCAGTTCATGGCAACCTGAAAACAGTGTACACGTTTCCAGCAATAAAGAGAGAATGAGGGAACAGAGTGGCCAAGAATTTGAGAGAGAACTTACTGGAACTGCTTTCACTGTCACTGGTGTTGGAGGTGACTCCCTCTGCAAACCAACAAGAAGAGACCAACATTCAGAAACATTTGGCATCCAACAATACACAGGATGTCAGCACAGAAAGCCATGCAACATGACAGTATAGCATGTATCACAAAATGAATACAGCCGAATGTACATGTCAAGGGCAACACACATTTCCACTGATGCTTAACCAGAAGGACTGAGCACTGGTGAGCCAGACCAACAGCGCTCCAGCCAAGCATGGGGTGAAAATGTACAGGATACCAATCCCAATGCGGAGGCACAAAGGGAGGTTTCTGCTCTAGTGTTACACGATGCACAGCACAGATGGGCACAATACAGGCTCTTCATTGGTGGAGCATCCCAGGTTTTACATAGATCCTATGACATGACTAGTGCCAGGTTCCCCAACATCGACACTGAGGTCCCAATACTGCATACACAGGCGACTCCAACCTTGCAGCCAAGACATTCACTAACCGGACCCGTGTCTGCAGGGGAGCTACAGCCAGAGGGTCCATGCACAGCAAGTCCGAACGGTGTCTGCACAGGGTAGCAAATGCTAAAGTAATCCACCCAACCCCTGCCCCTTGCACTCCAGGTCAGTGCTCAACCAATGCAAGCCAAGCAAGGCTTTGCTCGGCCCTTTTCCATGAGGACTGGCTTGTCCTCAAGAGGGCAAGTCTGGCATTCTAGACAATACTCCTGCCCCCTCCCTGCAGTTTAATACAAAAACTGATGCACGTGGGACAAATCAGCCTAACAAAAACCCCAAAAGGCTGTACTAAAGTTGGAACGTTTTTTGGCAACTTCAACACATGCACCTAAACCTCTGTCTGCAGCCGAGGTCTGCACTTCTACGAGTCTCATTGAAGACTTGCTGTAACAGAAGGTAAAAGTGCCTTCAAGGGAATTCGTTTAGACAGATATTTACACTTTCAGTGTGACTTGTAAGAATCAATTAATAATCCTCATCAGAATTCAATTCAACTGAATGCAATTTAAATCAAACAAACATAACTACATATATGACAAACATAAACACAAGCCAGGTGTATAAAGAAAGAAGTTTATCAAAAATTTAAAACAATTAATCTGATATACAGAAAATAATATCATAGGACTGCAGGTTGACACTTAGTATATGTACAAGCAACTCAACAGAACCTATTAGCGCCTATCCCAAAAGCATAATGAAAAAACAAACAGGATGAAGCGGAGGTCGACGTTTCGGTCTCCTACAGAATACTTGGCGAGACCATCTTCAGGACTCGCGGCGGGATGCCTGACTTTCACCTTGTGGATACCCTGCTATCTCACAGGGGAATACCAGGACGGGTTCCCTAAGCAAGCGCCGGGAAACCCACTGCGGGTAGCTGTGCGCTATATAAGCTCAACTACATTTACATTTACACAGGACTGATGACACTTTAAATCTGTATATTACAAAGTGTAACCTGAAACAGAAATGTTTTCAGTTACCAAACTAATCTAATTGTTCTTTTTACTCACACCTTAGCATATGAAGCTACATTTATAACAACATAAACAACATTACAGAGAACATATTGACAACAGAACATATTAGACATTCAAGGGGAAAATTACATTTTCAATCACATTTTTGATAGCCATCTTAATTTATATGGCGTACAGAGACCTGTCTATACACATTACTAAAACATACATAACTACTGTTTTGAGTTATGACATCAGTTCAAATGCATTGATAAAGTTTATATATTGTTTTCCTCAGGTTCAAATTTCAAAGTAGCATATTGGCCAGCTTTATACAAAACAGTATTGTCTTTACTGATACCTTCAGACAGAATAACTCTAGCCCCTTGTCGATGTTTCAAAAGGGCCTCTGCAGAAGTCAAGCGACCAGACTTTATTTAAACTTAATTTTTGATGTTAAAGGGAACAAGGTTAATTGCTATATATACAAAATAACTTACAACGAGTATTGTGTCTGTTGCAAATTGAATTTCGACAACAGGAGCACGTCACGTCATTGAGTAATGGGCATGGGTACTCAAGTAAGTTTATTGATATCAACCACTCTAAGGAGATACAAAACACCCTGTTAGTTTCAATGTCTCGTACTACTATGAGAAACAAGTTAAAAAATACCTCGACTGGATTACCTTTAATTTTTGGTCACAGCGTGAATGCAGAATAACGCTTTCACTGTGACGTCAGTCAGACAGCAATTAAAACGAATAGATCTGAATGACAACAGGAAAATTTATTTATATCGTGGCCCGTCAAAATCTAGCTAAAATTAATTAACACGGTAACGTTAGACGCTTACCAAAGAAAGAGACAATCCTATGATCAGACGTTAACTTGCATCAACTTCAAGTAGCTTCCGTCAGTGCTAAAGGAAATGAACTCACTATTAGAACACATCCAGCACGGATGTTACAGCGTAGTTCTTTAAAAGAAAGACGGAGCGCTAGCTCAGGTTATCAACTTACCGATAGCTTACTACCTGAGGTCCACAAGGCGGGGATCCTGCTTCTATCAAATAGGCGGAAATGCCTAATGCCTCTTAAGCTTCCATTTAAAGGAGCGTTTGGATATCGAAATAGGACTGCGCCAATGGGCGCCATATTTGAACGAGTTTAAGCCGCCCATGTTATGGATGAATAGAAAGTGGCTAAGAGCCTCAATTGTATTGTCGCCCACGGAATACAATTGAGGCTCTTAGCCGCTTTCTATTCATCCATAACATATGGCGCCCATTGGCGCAGTCCTATTTCGATATCCAAACGCTCCTTTAAATGGAAGCTTAAGAGGCATTAGGCATTTCCGCCTATTTGATAGAAGCAGGATCCCCGCCTTGTGGACCTCAGGTAGTAAGCTATCGGTAAGTTGATAACCTGAGCTAGCGCTCCGTCTTTCTTTTAAAGAACTACGCTGTAACATCCGTGCTGGATGTGTTCTAATAGTGAGTTCATTTCCTTTAGCACTGACGGAAGCTACTTGAAGTTGATGCAAGTTAACGTCTGATCATAGGATTGTCTCTTTCTTTGGTAAGCGTCTAACGTTACCGTGTTAATTAATTTTAGCTAGATTTTGACGGGCCACGATATAAATAAATTTTCCTGTTGTCATTCAGATCTATTCGTTTTAATTGCTGTCTGACTGACGTCACAGTGAAAGCGTTATTCTGCATTCACGCTGTCACCAAAAATTAAAGGTAATCCAGTCGAGGTATTTTTTAACTTGTTTCTCATAGTAGTACGAGACATTGAAACTAACAGGGTGTTTTGTATCTCCTTAGAGTGGTTGATATCAATAAACTTACTTGAGTACCCATGCCCATTACTCAATGACGTGACGTGCTCCTGTTGTCGAAATTCAATTTGCAACAGACACAATACTCGTTGTAAGTTATTTTGTATATATAGCAATTAACCTTGTTCCCTTTAACATCAAAAATTAAGTTTAAATAAAGTCTGGTCGCTTGACTTCTGCAGAGGCCCTTTTGAAACATCGACAAGGGGCTAGAGTTATTCTGTCTGAAGGTATCAGTAAAGACAATACTGTTTTGTATAAAGCTGGCCAATATGCTACTTTGAAATTTGAACCTGAGGAAAACAATATATAAACTTTATCAATGCATTTGAACTGATGTCATAACTCAAAACAGTAGTTATGTATGTTTTAGTAATGAGTGTATAGACAGGTCTCTGTACGCCATATAAATTGAGATGGCTATCAAAAATGTGATTGAAAATGTAATTTTCCCCTTGAATGTCTAATATGTTCTGTTGTCAATATGTTCTCTGTAATGTTGTTTATGTTGTTATACATGTAGCTTCATATGCTAAGGTGTGAGTAAAAAGAACAATTAGATAAGTTTGGTAACTGAAAACATTTCTGTTTCAGGTTACACTTTGTAATATACAGATTTAAAGTGTCATCAGTCCTGAAGATGGTCTCGCCAAGTATTCTGTAGGAGACCGAAACGTCGACCTCCGCTTCATCCTGTTTGTTTTTTCATTATGCTTTTGGGATAGGCGCTAATAGGTTCTGTTGAGTTGCTTGTACATATACTAAGTGTCAACCTGCAGTCCTATGATATTATTTTCTGTATATCAGATGAATTGTTTTAAATTTTTGATAAACTTCTTTCTTTATACACCTGGCTTGTGTTTATGTTTGTCATATATGTAGTTATGTTTGTTTGATTTAAATTGCATTCAGTTGAATTGAATTCTGATGAGGATTATTAATTGATTCTTACAAGTCACACTGAAAGTGTAAATATCTGTCTAAACGAATTCCCTTGAAGGCACTTTTACCTTTTCATTAAATTACCCAAGCCCTCAAGGGTAATCTGGGTCGCTCACTTCTTGTATCAGTTTGCTGTAACAGAGACAACTCTGTGGGAATTCGGACTCCTCTTTTGCTGGTAATTTAAAGTTTGTGATATATACTTTTTGGTTAATGAAAACAATTATAAAATAGAACAAAAAGCAAAAATATTTTTTCAAAAACATTGCATCACTGGCTGGTTGATAAAATGAAAAAATATGCCAGTGCCAGGCTAACAACGCAATAGATCTTTACAAAACTGTATGTAACAATTGTCGTTTCTCCTTTGGAAAATAAATTGAGTGCCAGCAGTTAAAGGTCTTCTTCAATTAGAAGCATAAACCAATCTTCGGACGAAAAGCATCAACATAATCCTTAGTTTTTTTTATGTCTTGCTATACAAACAGCAAGACTAGCTAAGATAAAAATGGAGAGCATCCTATTCCGAAAAAGCTAGACAGGTATCACCTGATGATAGAGTACATGTCAAAAATCTGCAGTGCTAAATGTAGTTATACCACTAGAAGCATTAATGCTCCTACTCTTTCTAGGAACTTTCTACTGTGATCAGTAAGTTTTCCTCTCAGATTTAAAATACTTCCTATGCTGATTCCCCTCAAGTCATGTGCGAAAAGAGCTAGTTACTTATCTTTGTAATGCTCATTCTGGTAGATACTTTAACTACAGATTCCTCACCTCTATTACACACGTGCCAGGCTGGGTACCTCTACGCACCTGTAGGTGGCTTGTTTTTTTTGCAGAGTTTTCTATAGCGCGAACTAGACCCGAACCGAATCAGGTATCAGAGCGATTTACATATTTTCCAGTTACGTTACATGAGGACACACTTTCATTGTGCGGTTCCGCACCGATGTTCTGCTCCCGAATGGACAAGCCCCAGTCCCCAAATGCAGAGCGCAGCAGCAAATTGGCACTGACCAGTGTGCAGATCTCCATGCTTGGGATCTTTTAAGCTGGAAAAAATCCCAGTTGACAAAATGGGGATGAAGGGAGGGTTGGTGAGAAAAGTATCACTTGAAAGAGTATCTATCCAAAAGTTACCAAAGGTAAGTAATTGTTCTTCTGATAGATATTTCTGACCACAGATTCTTTACCTTTAGGTGAGTCTGAACTGGCTCAAACCAACAAGTCCTGCAGGACTGAATACGCAAAATGCACATCTCGATGGACATGGCTGTCCAGTTAAAAGTGCCTCATGGGAGCGATGTCCATGTACCAGCCTAGAAAATCCAGAACAGATACTCCGCTTGCCAATGCAGATGCAGCAGCCTTGGTTCTGGTGGAATGAGCCTGCAAACCTTCCAGGGGTTACTTCTTGGCCAATGCATAGCAGATTTTAATGCAGACCAAGATCCACCAAGGTGGTCCTCTTCTGCTCTGCACGGACCTTCTTTGCACCAGTAAATTCCACAAATAGCTGATCGTCCACGCAATGTTCTCTGGTACAGTCATTGTAAAAGCTAAAAGCCCTTTTAGGATTCAGCCAACTGATTCTCTCCTATCCCTGGTGATGCGGCATAAGAACGCTAGTAGGGAGATGTTTGGCCTAAAGTGAAAAAGTCAACACTTTCGGAAGAAAGGAATCTCAGGTTCTCAGCACCAGTTTGTCTGGAAAGAAATTTGTGTAAGGCGGGTTGACAGAGGGCTTGCAGCTTACTCACATCTTACGCAGATGTTATGGCAATGAGGAACAATGTACTGAGAGCAAAAAGCCATAGTGGACAAGCGTGCAGTAGTTAAAGTAAGCACACATCAGGAAGGTGACTACCAAGTAAAGGTCCCACTGGGCATGCTAAAGGAAGAGGGTAGAATCAAATGTTGCAAACCCTTTAAAAACGCAGCACAATGGCTGATTTAGAGAAAGAAGGCTGATCCAGCAACTGCAAAAAAAAGTCAAAAGAGCTAACGGGTACCCTTTAACTGTGCCCACAGAAGACCTTACTGGGCTATGGACAATACAAAAAGCAACACTCCGAATAGCTCAGCTTAAATAAGTCAAACTACTGAGCAGGGTCGTAAAACCCCAAACTTGTTCCAACGGCAGGTGTATAAAGATTTTGTCGAGGGACACTTGTTTGCCAATAATTAATCTACAACCCTAGGAGGGAAGTTGAAGGCAGTGAGCTGTTGCTCAATCTTCAAGCATGGAGTTTAAGACTGGCAGGCATGAGTGCAGGACCTTGCCCTACTGATGCAACAGAAGATCCTGCCATGGCGGTTGCTTGGTCTGAGGACAGGCGTTCATGACCAGGTGTCTCTGAATACCACACACGCCGTATCCAATCCAGTGCCATAAGATTAATTGGACCTGGTTGTTCCCAATCTTCTTCAGATCTCTTGGTAAGAAGGTAACGCTGGAACTACTGAAATTGGGCGTTCTCAGCGGTGGTGAAAAGATTGAGCCAAGCTTTTCTCACTTCGCGGAAAAGACCTTGCACCACCTCCAGATGTAAATGACCCTCGTGATCTACTAGGCGACTGAGGCTGAATTAGTCTGCCCTGGGGTTTAAAGATCAAGCCAGGTTGTGTACCTGTAGAAAATTCCCCTGGTGTTGCAGCCACATCTAGAGGGGTAGGTGCGCCTGGCACATGATCCACAACTTCACCCCGCCCCATTCGTTGCAATGCCACATGGCAGTGGTGTTGTCTGGAAGCACTTGTGCCAGCCTCGTTTTGATAGATAGTAGGAAGGCCTTCAGCGCCAGGCAGATAGACTGCAGCTCCAGAAGGGTAATGTGGAGCTAGGAATCTGCTGGAGTCCAGATGCCTCTGATCTCCACCTCGCCAATGTAGCCATCCCAATGCAGAAGAGAGGCAGTCACCACTGTTACCCCTGGGTGACATAGGGAGAGAGTTCTGCCACTGACCCAATCTTGGTTCAGAAACTACCACTGCAGATCTTCGCAGTCTACTTCGAAATCTGAACTTGGTCAGAGAGGTCACCTTGATGTTGGGCTCACTGCGACTTCAGATCCTACTGCAATGCCTGCTTATGCCACCGGCCTGCTCGAACAGCAGGATGCAGACGGTCATCAGTCCCAGCAGCTTCAGAGTGGACCTCCATGAAATCCAGGACCGAGGCTGAAAGGTTGGGATCTGAGCCTGAATTCCCTGAACTCTTTCATGGGGAAAAGGCACAGAACTGAACAATGTCCACAATGGCTACAATAAAGTGGAGCGTCTGAGGAGTCAGGTGCGACTTCGCCATGTTGATAGTGAACCCAAAGGATGACAGGAGGTTCCCCATAGTCCAGAGGTTGTTGACAACTACCTGGGTTGACCCTGCCTTCAACAAACAGTTTGATGACCTTTGCCATCTCTTTTCGTGATCACCAGAGGGGCACTGGTGAGACCAAAGAGGGAACACAGAAAACTGAAACTGCTCCTGTCCCAACACAAACAATAGGTGGCGCCAATGGGTCTTCAGCTGCCTTGAGCTTAGGAGACAGATTATTCCATGGCTGGGATCAGGAGAAAAGAGCCTTTTCCAGGGAGTTATCTAGACCACTAGCCTCCTGCAAGTCTTCATTGCAATTGTCCGCCAGATGGGGCTGAGAGAAATTATCATCCTGGTCATAGTCGTAGTAGTCAGAGTCAGTGCTGAAGAGGGAATGCAATGAATGTTGCTTGGCATGTGGCAGTTTGAGTGATGGAGCTGGGGCTTCACTTGGATTTCAGTCGGGCATTGGTCAAATTCGGACCAGTGTTGATTTTGAGTCAGTAAGGCCAATCGCAAACGCCTCCTTGGAAGGTTGGCATGAACGTAAACGTACCTGGGCCTGACATGGGTTTGGGGTCCAGGGGCAGCACCAGCAGTGGAGCGCAGGGCATAAGTGGTTCAGGGGGCCCAGCTGGTGCAGAGAGTGGACCTGCCAGTGATAATCCATCTGGAAGGCCTCTCTGCTCTGTAGGGCCCGAAGGCTCACCAGAGGTGTTGGTAGAGATCTGAAGAGATGGAGCATAGCAGCACAGAACTCTTCGATCTGGCATGGCGTGGTTGTAGCCCCATAACCTCTGATTGTGCTGGCACTAGCTGCAGAATCTGTCCAGAAGTCACCCAAAATCGAGGACGGGAGTGAGATGGTTGACACCGCCCACACACTTTGACCGGGAACTGGGAATGGCATGAAGGAGCGGGACTCTGCTTTGACTTGTGTTTTTTGTGCTTACCGGAGGACTTGGAGTAAGATGAATATCGACCTTTCGAATGCCTCTGTTGACTCCAGGGAGTGGGACCAAGCCTTGGAGTGCCTAGACGCAGAGTCTTCTTGTTTCGCTCCATGTTCCTTGATGGCCTCTGGGATTTATTGACGCACAGTCTCCACATGTCTTAGAGTCATGGCCTGAGCCAGACACCACAGGCATAACTGGTGGGGATCGGTCACAGACAACTGCATGCAACTTTCTTTTCAGGGTTTAAATTCTTATAAGGCGACACCCCTTGCACATGGAAAACTATTAACAAACAATTAAGAAGAAAATTCGTGGTGATGGTCTCAGAGACAAGAAGAAAGTCTGGACCCGCATCTGCTAGCACAGAAAGAAAGGATCAAATGTCAGCAAACAGGGGTGGTGCCTATATATGTCCCGCCCGTCACTTCCAGAGTGAAACTGTGGTAGTGAAGAGCCACACTGCTCCACCTTCCAGCACATAGATACTATGGAAAGGCTTCTAGATCCAGTGATGCCTGGGCAATATTTAAAAGGTGCGGAATGTGCGGTGAGAACTCTCTATAAGGAAACTCTTTCAGGAGGCGGCATTGCCAAACAGTTAGGGCTTGCCTCAATAAAGTTCTGGATCTGGTACCACCATGCTGGTTTAATTAGTACATGGTGGACATATTGTCCATCTAGGTCAGAATTCTGCTTTGAAGCCTAAACTAACCACTCCGAAATCCAGCATGTTCCTGTGATACAATTCCTTATTGTACCAAATTCCTTCAATTATTAGTTTCCTCAAAATGGATTGTTGCTATAGCTCCTGGTGGAAAGGAATGCCTAGTACAAGATTGGCATGGTTCTGAAATAGAGTCTGGAGTACAAGAAAATTATTCTGCAGCTGGACTCTGGTTTCGAAGATGACGCCTTCAGAAGGAAGGAAACACTATCCCTAACTTTGGGTCTAAAGTGACTTCCAGAAAATGAAATGACTGAACTGCAGACTTTAACAAATGCACCTGTAGACCAAGCTTTCAGAAGAGACAACAATCTGAAAGTCCTGCAATAACTTGTAGGTGCTATTTGCGTTGGTCTCACATCTACATATGGGTCCTTTTTTCACACAAATGTGCTTTTACTACTATCATGCATTTAGAAAATGACCCGATAGCCAATTTCAGTCGAAAAACAAAAAACAGTGTAATGGTAAAATGATCTCCCAACTACAAATATCATGAGCTTCCTGATCTTCTGTGTTAGAATGCAGAACCAGAAATTCTGCAAATCCCCCACACACATATAGTATCTCAATTTTAGTGGAAAATAAATATAACTAAAAGGGCCATCAGGTGAACAGTGGCATAATAGATGTTAAAATCAAAACAAATGGACATTCTGGAATGCAGGTGATTGTTAAAGATGCAGAATTGGGTAGAGGGTTTCCTCTAGGATGGACGGTCCCTTTAAGAACTAACATGCGAAACCTTTGCGTTTTATCCAATTGTTGGCCTCTTGCAAATCTAAATTTGGCCTCATCCTTCTTTGGACCTCTTCTGGATCTGTTAATACCTTGAGTAGATGCTTTCTCCTCTTAGTGGTAGAAGATAATGAGCTATGGCTTATTTCTTGATTAGAAAGAATTTCTATCCTCAGCAGTTACTATTAAAGTTTTGGTGCCTTTAATGATAAGAAAGGAGGCAGGCCTTGAAAAGGAGAGCATAACAATTTGTCACAATGTTAAGCACCCATCTGTCTTTTCATAAGAATTGAGAATTCCAACCACTGACATGAAGCACAGAAGTAGAGAAGTTACCAGTTATTCTGAGATTTCCTAATAGTCATGAAGTTGAGAATCTCAGCCTCTTGAAAACAATCACTGATGGGAAACATGTCTCTGAGGAGACTTGGGGATGATGTGGTTGACAAACAGGTGTATGACTCTACAGAGCTTCATATGAGACCTATGGTATCATTCTTTCTACGAAACCAACAGACTTGACAATTTTTGCTTTTGCCTTCACTATTTGAAATTCATTTCGAAGTGGACAAAAAAGTGGACTAGAGAAAGGGAATTTTTTAAATGATTGTATTTGCAGAATTTTTAAAGCGTTGAGACTCAACCAGGATAAGTCAGCGGTAAGGCTATGGCAATATACCAATGTCACAAGTTCAACTTGCTTTGATGATAACATACCTCGATTTAGCACTTCTTTTAAATCTTTCCATTTAAGTTAAGATACGTTGCTAGCACCCTCAAACTCCCCAATATCCATCATAGTGCCCTAGTAGAGCTGGTGCACTGGCCACCAATCTGTACCTGCACTACCACAAATATTCTGGCACACATCCTGGCATTTGCTTTCTTGTCTGGGGGCACTGCCGGTTCAGATGCTGATGCATGGTACTTCCTAATTGAAGAAATAAGTCCGACCTTCCAACAGTCCTATTAAAAGCTGGATCCAGCCAACAATGTTCGAATTTTTTTTAAAGATATCACATTGGGTGGGGTGTGGTCTCTTTAGTGGTTGCTAGAGTAATAATTTTTTTCCTCCATAGTTTGTGCAAACCCAGGAGCAGATGACGTATAGACTGCACCCATTGCTGTAGCATTTCTATAGTAACAGACGGATGTTTGGGGGTCTTACAAAACAACTGTTCTGCTTCGTGGCTCCTTCTAATCAGAAAGTACCTAGTGAAAAAGGGTGACAACCTGGATGGAGATCCATTTGGTGTAGGTGTATACTAAGTGGACATGGAAGAGTAGGCCCTCATGTCAGCATGTGTAGGGTGCAGCCTCTAGGACTAGTACTTGATCGTTAATGGGAGTCACCAGTTAGGTAGCCAGAGTATTTCAATGCTAAAGGTCTTGATGCTCAATCATGCAAAGAGTATGTTTTTAATTCACTGTCTTATTTTCCACTCTGCCCCTCATGGTTACTCCGAGTTGATAGATCCAACACGTGCTTTGCACTCCTGCTCCTTCCCTCTTGGGTAAGTCGTAGCCCACATGGGGTACCTTGCGGTCCCCTTGTGTTGGAGAAACCCAATGATGAAGCATGTCACCCTCGGGGGAGTGAGGGTTTTCGTCCACAACTTGGTTGTGCCCCACCTTCACCAACAGCTGTTATTTTTAGTTCTACCCTATACATTGTGTGAGTTCTACAATCGTGCAAAGAGCCATGCCTAGTTGCCAATGCTGTTAGTGTTTGGTGGGTCTTGGAAGGAATCCTTGGAGGCTAAGAGTTGTGTAGCTACTAAAGAAACTCATTCTCTGGCACTCTTGCGCTCCTTTGCAGGTTTGTAACTCTGCATCTTAAGGAAATCCTCCATTCTCCTGTCAGGTGATTACCTTCTTAGTCTTTGAGTGTCCACCCCCCGCCCCCTCACCCGGGTACTTTGTCAATATGGGAATTAGGTAAACAGACCACACAAAGTACGTGGGTTGTTGGCAGCTGTTTCTCTCACATGCAAGACATCTGACAAACAATATTGTATGTATACTGTTGGCTGAGGTAAAAAATGTCTTTGTAAACAGTTAAAATAAGGGAATCTAGAATTTTGGGTCAATTGTGCAGAGCAGTACTGTCCCTGTGCTCTCTGCACAGATCCAACACTCGTCTTCTCTCAAAATGGCCAAAAATTGTAGAGCACACATACTCCACAAGTGACGACTTAGTGTTCGGTTAGAAAGGACAATGGATGTAACTTGACAAAGAAGCGGAGATGTTCTGGTTAGAAGGTAAATCTTTTTTAAGCTTATTAGACTGGCTACAAGAAGGCGAGACTGTGCGACTGCAATGCCAGTTGTGCAGTTCTTGGGTTGTGCAGTTTAAGTCTGGCTTAGTTACGACACGCAGTACATCCTTCTTGTTAAATTTCTTTTTTGGCATGAACAGCATTTCTTAGACAGGGCTCTGCAAGCAGCGATGCTCTCGAGGAAGGTTTTCTTCAGCTGAGCAGGACTGGTGCTCTTTTTTACCTGCGGTGATCGTCTAATGTGGTGCAGACCGGCTTCACTCTACTCGTGCAATGAAATTCAGGTTCACCTGAATCCAACTAGACTGCAATGTAGGACTAGTTCATGTGGGTTTTGCCTATGAGCAGTGGGTGGCGTTTTCTCTCTCAATGCACTTGTATGTGCAGTAGATACTGGATTAACTCGTGTATATAAGCCTACATTTTAGCCATGTATGACTAAAGTATTGGTAATCCTTACTGGCCAGATTCAAGGTGCATTTTGTATGAGGCAGTGACTTAAGTTCCACTTCACTTCGTTATTCTACAGATCTGGGTTAAGCCATCCCCTGAGCTTTAAATTACTGGGACTCTGGTTTGCAATTACAAACCGGTCTCGGGTAGCAGCTTCCATAGCATATATGGGTCTTATTTATTTTTAACAAGGTAGCTATAAATAGGGAGCAAATATAAGAGAACACAATGGAACAGAGAATAGTGGCAGCTGCGCGCTATACTAAAGCAGGAAGCAGGATATTCTATATTCATAGAACACAAACACTATTCACATCAAGCACTAGAGCACTGCGTCGAGAAATCACGCTTCCCAGGCTGTTGGTTTGAGCCGAGGTCTGGACCGCATTGGGACAGTTGATGACACCTGCAGCCTTGCACACCAGACTTGCACCCACAGAGGTCGAAATGTTTCCTGCAAGAGAAAACGCACCACGTGCACCTCCTTTCCCAAGTGATGGTAAATGGAAGCCCCAAACACAGGCGCCAGTGGCTTGACATGCCCACAGGCAGCAGCGACGCTTGCAAACACAGAGCAATGGAATGCACAGTACTTTCTGATGGATTAAAGCAGACTTACTCAGGCTCTTTGATCCATAATAATCGTCACTTAAACCCGGGAAGTCCTGATTTCACAGACAGCAGAGAGCGAAGGAGAGGGAGAGAGTAAGAGAAGGGAGACAGGAAGGGGAGGGAAAGAGAATAGAGCAAGGTGAGCATTAGTGAAGAGTGCAGATAGCCACCTCAAGCTGCACTAAGAGTGTCACATCAGTACAGAACCCCCCACTTGAGGCATCAAGAAGTAAGTTGCACATCTCAGGAAGAAGCCAGCATTTGGAACACACCATCACTGAGCGAGCAGAAGATGCATGCCATCCTTTGGGACAGGGGAGTGTCTGGAGATACATCACACACAACACAAACCACTGTCGGGTGGAAGCTGCGATGACCCCACTCATCCCACAAAAGCACCCACTGGAGCAGTACATGGAAGATCACGTGGTGGAGGACTAGACATTTATATAAAATGAAAAAAAGGTGACGAGAAAAGTCAACTTGCAGAAGGTAATGGAGATATTAGAAGCAAAGATGAAAGGGATAAAATAGTTAAAATCCAATAAAATATTTAATATGTTAAAATTCATTACAATTCAGGAGTCGGATGATCTCATTTCTCGACGTACAGTTCTTAGATCCGACATACTCCATTTCTTTTGATACAAGCTTACTGGTGCATCTTCACTCACCATAGTGGGACCCTTCAAAAATCAATCCTTTTAAATGTTTGACAGCTCCTCTTTAAACCCTGCAGAAGACCGGGATATTACACTGTGAATCATGTCAGGTGATCGTCCGGACTCGTTCAGAAGCGGTCGCTCCTCACGCTCCCTGGTCTCTTGGGTATCGTAGCGATCTATTCCTCACTGCTGCCAACAACTAATTTGTGCATTGCTTTAAAATTATTTTGTGACTGCTCAGTATCGTAGCGCTCTATTGCTCACTGCTGCCTAGAAGTAATTGTGCATTGCTCGCATTGCTTTGAAAATTAGTTGTGCCTGTTTAGTATCGTAGCGCTCCACTGCTCGCATTGCTTGGTAATATTAATTAGTGCCTGATTGTGCCGGTGACACTGCCCATAGCGATGTACCACATTGTGCCCCAATCTCGTCCTGTTTCGCTTTTGTTGTTACTGCCATTTTGTTGTTGTGCATCCTAGCCCGTCTCTCCACCCCGCTCCCGCCTCCCAGCTACTCCTCCCTCGCTCCGCCCCCCTCCACTATCTACTTATGTCAAAGCAACTTTCGCGCAGCGTTCACGCGCAGCGGATGCGCCTCTTGCGCGCCAAAGGTAAGCCCGTCTACGCCCGTCCGCGCCCAGCGCCAGACCCCGTGGTCCCCGCAAAATCCACTCCAGCCACATAACGTACGACGTCGATACCCTCTTAGCACTCAACTCCGGCCGTCTCCCAGACTGCCACCAAGCCGCCCCAGGACACACCCATGGACCCTTCACCTGCCACTCCTGCAAGTTCGACAGCATCAGGAGCCACGCCAAATACACTCACGCCAAACAGAGCTCCAACACCATCCACCTGAAGTGCATCCTGCTCAACACCCGCTCGGTCCACAAACACGCCACTGAACTATGGAACCTACTAGACACCACAAAGCCGGACGTCGCCTTTCTTACAGAAACCTGGATGAACGCCTCATCAGCGCCTGACATCGCCATAGCCATCCCGGACGGCTACAAGATCATCCGAAAGGACCGCATCAACCAAACAGGAGGAGGCATCGCCATCGTCCATAAGAACACCATCCGCATCACCACCAGTTCCGACGACAACCTTGCAGCCGCCGAACACCTTCACTTCCAGATTCACACCGACCCTAAGACCACACTCAGAGGTACCCTCATCTACAGACCACCAGGACCCCGCACACAATTCAGCGAAGACATCACTGACTTCATCAGCCCACACGCCCTCCCCTCCAAGGACTACATTCTACTAGGAGACTTTAACTTCCACCTGGAAAAGAACAACAACAGCAACACCACCACCCTTCTGGACAACCTCGCCAATCTTGGACTCAAACAACTGGTAGACACCCCCACCCACTACGCCGGACACACGCTCGACCCAATTTTCTCCTCCAGCAAGCACATCTCCTTCAATCATGCCACAGAACTCCATTGGACGGACCACAGCTGCGTTTACTTCAAATACAGTAAAACCACGACCCACCACCACCCACAACAAATCCCCCGTAGAAACTGGAACAAAATTACCACCGACCAACTCACCACATCGCTATACCAAAACCTTCCCACCAAATCATTGGACCCAAATCAAGCAGCCATCAACCTCACACAATGGATCACCCACACCGCTGACGAATTAGCACCCTTGAAAAACCATCAAAACAAGCCAGGTAGCAAAAAAGCCCCCTGGTTCAATGACGACCTTAAGAAATCCAAAAAGATCTGCCGCACCCTCGAGAAAGCCTGGCGAAAAAACCCAACCACAGACAACATGACCGCCCTCAAGAACGCCACCCGCAAACACCACCAGCTGATCCGATCCACCAAGAAATCAGCATTCAAGGATCGACTAGACAACGCCCACAACAGCAAAGAACTTTTCAACATCGTCAAAGAGTTTACCAACCCCGCCGCCGGCACCAACAACATCACTCCCTCTCAAGACCTTTGCGACTCTCTAGCCTCGTTCTTCCACAGCAAAATCGCTGACATACATAACAGCTTCGGCGACCAGTCCACCCTCCTTACTTTAGAATCGAAGCCCCCCACCACCAACCTTTGCGCCTGGAACCCAATCAGCACTGAAGACACCATCAGCTTTATGAACTCCATCCACTCCGGATCGCCAACCGACCCATGCCCCCACCACATCTTCAACAAAGCCGACTCCATCATCGCACCCCATCTCCGAGATATCATCAACTGCTCCCTCAACACCGCTACCTTCCCGGAAAGCTGGAAGCATGCCGAACTCAGCGCCCTCCTGAAGAAACCCACAGCAGACCCCACCGAACTTAGAGAAACCCACAGCAGACCCCACCGAACTTAGGAACTACCGCCCCATTTCGCTCCTCCCATTCCCTGCCAAAGTCATTGAGAAAACCGTCAACAGTCAGCTCGCCGCCTTCCTCGAGTCTAACGGCTCCCTCGACCCATCATAGTCCAGCTTCTGAGCCAAACACAGCACCGAGACCGCCCTCATTGCAGCCACAGACGACATTCGAACACTACTTGACAACGGAGAAACAGCTGCCCTCATCCTACTGGACCTCTCCGCAGCGTTCGACACGGTCTGTCATAGCACCCTTATTCAACGCCTCAGCAACGTCGGGATATAAGGAAAAGCATTGGACTGGATCATCTCGTTCCTCGCCGGAAGAACCCAGAGAGTCCGCCTCCCCCCTTTCAAATCAGAGGCCACTGAAGTCATCTGCGGCGTACCACAAGGATCATCACTTAGCCCCACCCTCTTCAACGTCTACATGAGCCCCCTCGCATCCATCGCGCGCCAACACAACCTCAACATCATCTCCTACGCAGACGACACCCAGCTGATCCTCTCCCTCACTAAAGACCCAAACACCGCCAAAACCAACCTACACGAAGGGATGAAAGACGTAGCCGAGTGGATGAAGAACAGCCGTCTAAAACTGAACTCAGACAAGACGGAAGTCCTCATCCTAGGATCATCCCCCTCTGCTTGGGACGACTCATGGTGGCCACCGGCCCTGGGCAGTGCACCCAAACCAACGGACCACGCACGCAACCTGGGCTTCATCCTGGACTCCTCCCTCTCGATGACCAAACAAGTCAACGCCATCTCATCATCATGCTTTAACATCCTACGTATGCTCAAAAAGATCTTCCGCTGGATCCCCACCGAAACAAGAAAGACGGTCACCCAAGCACTTGTCACTAGCCGACTGGACTACGGAAACACCCTCTACGCCGGAACCACAGCTAAATTACAGAGAAAACTCCAACGCATTCAGAAGGCATCCGCCAGACTCATCCTAGACATTCCCCACCACAATCACATATCTGGTCACTTGAGAGACCTCCACTGGCTCCCCGTCAACAAGAGAATAACGTTCCGTCTCCTCACCCACGCACACAAAGCCCTCTACGACCTAGGACCCAAATACCTCACACGCCTGACCTTTTACACCCCCACCCGCCAACTACGATCGTCCAATCAAGCCCTCGCCGCGATTCCACGCATCCAAAGATCCACCATGGGAGGAAGATCTTTCTTCTTCTTAGCGGCCAAAACCTGGAATTCCCTCCCCACCCACCTCTGCCTTACACAGAACCACCACGCCTTTAGAAAACAACTCAAAACTTGGATATTTGATAAGTAACGTACCCCCCTCCCTCAAGCGCCTTGAGACCCTCTGGGTGAGTAGTGCGCTATACAAATCTTAACTTGACTTGACTTCGCATGAGTGTTTGCCATGGCAGTTGCATTTACATTTGCTATCTGAGGTTGTTTAAAGCTTTAATTTATTAAAGATTGTTCTTATACATTTTCCAAATCGGACCAGCTCCGTTAAGTCACAAACAACAGCGCCTTACAACCAGGGCTTCAAGTGGGCCGGGTAGCACCGGCAGTTTTTTACAGGGGTCCTCGAAACGGGTCTCTATCGGGCTCCGTTTTGTGCCCTGGCACAAGCGGACTGCAGTGACAGCGGCACATGGATGTGTGCGTGGTGAACCTTGTAGGGGAAGAGAAATCGTTTAAAGGGTCATTTTCCCTCTGGATTTCCTTTCTCTTTTTGAAACTCAGGAGAAGCAACATTGTCGTGGTGTCACCAGGTCTTTAAGTGGAAGTTTTTTTCAATATTATATACAAGGCATAGTTGGTGCTTATTTATCTTATGCAACTAGCAACCATTGACAAAGCCAATAGTTCTGACTTGTAGGTATGACGTGACTTGTATCATATCTGGACGCAATGACAGGAACAGCAAAATATAAGTAGGGCGGCACACTGTGCTAAACACAGCTTTTTAGCTTGTGTTTTAAGCCACGCCCCTAATTACATTGACCACGCCCCTTTGAGACCCCCAGATTTTTATCCCACCTAAAGCCCTGCTTACAACCCACATTTCTGCAGACATTACCCACACGCCTTAGCATTTATAAGTACATTGTTGTTTAGGGCATTAAAAAGGACCCCATGGCCACAAGATGCCTGCACTTTCTTCATAATCCGGGGTGCTGAAGGCTGGAGCGCGGAGGCAAAGCCGGGTCTGTTTCAGAGTAGGACTTCAAACACAGTAGAAAACAAAACATTGTCTGAGACATCTAAAATGCGCTCTCCCTCCTAGTTTGGAAATGGCCGATCCATCAACCGTTAGAGTTTCGTTTCACATTTCAAGGCGGTCAGCACAGCTGGGTGATGGGCCCGTGAACAAGCTTCTGAGGAGGCCCGAGCACCCCAACTAGCTCAGGCCGGCACCATACCAAGGCCCAAGCTCATTTCAGGTTTGATTTTTAACCATGTGTGGTTTGAGCACTGCATATGCTTTACGCTGATGCTGTGAAGGGAGAAAGCAAGGGTTAAAACTTCTGGGATCCACCAGAAAGTAATTTTTCATGAATGACATGCTTGTATTCATTCCCAATGATGGCCCTGGGAGTGTGGGTCAACAGCACAAGCCAGACCAACAATGCAGCAAACAGGGTGCATAAGAGTTTCTTGCCCAAGGCTGTACAGCTTTGCTAGATGAACTCCTTAGTAATAACAAAGCACAAGTCTCTACAATGGGTACATGCATTGGGGGAAGCCACTGATGAGAGTTTCACTCAGGAGGGTGAATATGAAGGCTCAAAGCTGTTGCGCATTTTGTTCTGCTGCAGAAGCCAGCGACATTAGAAAAGGCCCCTGTGGTAATACCAGTCCTCACCATTTTTAGGCCTGGGATAAGATAACCAAACACCATGAAAGATTATCGGACTCACGAAAGGCAGTTATTTCTAAGAACAATCAAAGGGGCACGGAAAGATCCATGTTGTGGAGACTTACTTCAGTCAAATAAGGTTAAGAGCTTCCTTCGAAGACTGAAAAATATATTTCCACATTCTGGTGAATTCTTTCCAAATCTTTAGGAAAAAAAGGCAAGACCATCTCAGCACCACTTTGTCCTCATGGTACACCAAGTCTGGATCTTCAGAAGAAAACTTCCAACTGCCAAGATGATGGCGTCTTGGCTTGGTCCTGAGTGTAGCACTCGAGTGTGGAGGGCTCTTTCTGCTATGGAGTCTGGAAGAGACTGTGAAAAAGCCTGGGACTGCTATGGTTTGAGGTGAAAAGGGGAAACACCTTGGAAAGGAACTTAGGGTAATTCCATAGTACCACTAGATGTTTAAGTACCAGAATGAAGGGTTCTTGTTCAGTGAGGGCTTGCAGCACCCAACTATCGTTAAGAGATATTATGGCCACAAGAAAAGCTACCTACCAGGAAAGGAGCTGGAGTGGGCAAGAGTGCAAAGGCTTAAAAGGAGATCCCAGAAGTCTAGTGAGACCTATACTGAGATTCCAGATCGGTGCACGGGGAACTCTAGGAGCGATTACCTTAGGCCCTCCATGAAGACTAACTACTGGTAAGCTGAAAAGAGAGGAATGTACCTTGTTTTGCATGCCAGTGGCTCTGGCTCTTAAACGGATACATAGAGGTGTAAGGGAGACCTCACTTTTGCAGGAGAAGCACGTAGAAGACAATCTCATGGACCACAAGTTTTAGGGGTTCCAGATGTTTGGGGATGTAATAATGGACACATCTTTTCCACTTTGCTGCATACCAGGCTTGTGTGGTAGGCCTGCGGGACTCTTGTAAGATGCTCATACATTCTTGAGGAAGACATAGGTAACTGAACTAGAGTACCTCAGGTGCCATCCGACTAGATTGAGCTGTTGGGGGTCTGGATGTATTATTTGGCCCTTCGAGAAGGTCCAGCTTGTTGAGGAGCTTTTTGTGGGGGCTGACTGACACCTGGAGGAGTGTTGAGTACCTGTGCGGTCTGGCCCAGGTGGGGGGCTACGATGAGGAGTCTGAGAGGTTTGCTGCATCTGCCAGACAACCAATGGATACAGTGGGAGAGGCAGAAAAGCGTGAGCATAGATCCCTGATCCTTTTGGCCACAGTGCATTGCCCATGGACAATGCTCATTTTGCGTTTGAATGTGGCAAATATGTCTGTGTGTGGAGTGCTTCAGCACTGAAAGCACGGGAGAAGAACTTGCTGGTGGAGTTCCCACTCATGAACTTGGGTTCTGCTAACTAAGTCGGCCAAGTTGTTGTCCACCCCAGAAGGTGTTGGAGTGTTTAATGCCATGTCTTTTGTAACAATCGTGACAGGGACAGAGAGTGAGTGAAACACTGTTTCTGGCGGTAATACACAGCTGTCATGTTTGTCTATGTTGACTAGCGCTATCTTGCTCTGAATGAGGGGAAGGAAGGCTTTAAGGACAAGATGTATAGCAAGGAACTCTAGACAGATTATGAGGAGCTCACACTGATTGTATGGCCATGTGGTTGAGAAGTGCCTTCCAGCCAGCTTGGTGATGGCGGCTTGTAGAACCGAGTCTAGGAAGGACCTCGACTGCAATAGATTGTAGCTGTTCCACTACTAAGAAGGATGAGCGATTGTGCTTACCAGCATTAGATCATCGCATTGACCCTCCGATTGTGACCACTGAGTAGAAAGGCATTCTTGTAGTGGACTCATTTGGTGCCAGGCCCGGGCTTCTAAAGTAAAGCAGGAGCCATTATGTCCAGGAAGCGCGTACATTCTCATGGACCACAAGTTTTAGGGGTTCCTAGATGTTAGATCTGGGGGTCTCTAATTGGCAGAGGTAAGTACCTTATCCCAAGTAGGGACCCTTGCATCTAGTCAGGGTGAAGAATTACACACAGTAGATAACCCCTGCTCACCCTCTAGGTAGCTTGGCACGAGCAGACAGGCCTATCCCTAAGGCAATGTGTATAATAGTTGCACTTAACACAAACAATGACCCCCCATCCACCACAAACTGAGACCACACAGGTAAGTATATTTATAAAAATATATCTTTATCTAGTTTCAGCAGAAAAATAAAACAGTTGCACGATAATCACTTCTTCAAGAATATGTTGCACTTAATCTTAATGGTTGCAGTTGTCAGTAGGAAGTTTTTATATCATAAATTGTCTCAAGTCTCTTAAATCAGCATCTAAAAGTAATGCCACTGATTTATGTCCAATTGGCTCTAAAAACGAGCAAACCAAGCAATGCCAGCAGGTAAACTATCAAAAAGAATCAGCCCACAAAGCCAGGGGCCCCAAGCGCTGCAAGCGCGCCTCACCGATTATGCTGGGGACTCCTTTTGGGCCGCTTCGCACAGCCTTGCACCCCCGATGACCTCAGGCGCACCGCGCCGAACAGAGCACACTCGTTCTCAGCCCCGGCCGGTCCCCTCTGCTCTCCCGCCCGCTCTCGACAATCCAACGAGCGGCGGGGGAGTTGGTGCAGCACACCTCGGGGGACGACCGGCCAGGGGTACGGGACACACTCGGACTCCCTCGACGAGGACGGGTCGGACGGCTGACTCGGCTGTCGGCTCCTCGCTGGGTTTGCTTCGGTCACGGCTTCTCGGCGGCTCCAAGGCTGCGGGCCAATCCGGTCGCGGCACTTCAGTCGAGCCTCCACCAGTACCCAGGAGTCAGCCAATGGCAGTGCGGCTCCCGGGGTAGGCCTGTGATGACGCTCCTTTCGCCAGCCAACCACAGCGCGGCAACAACGATGACGCTGCAGCGCCGGGGCCAATCCAGTCGCGGCGAAAGTGAGGGGGGCTCGGCTCCCTCAACCAATGGGAGCGCAGCGGCTTCGTTCTTCGGCCCCGCAGCTCCGATCGGGGGGATGTATGACGGTACGACGCGTACCGTCACAACGCGTGCTTTAACAACGCGTCCCTTACAACGCAAGTCGTTACCACGACTTGCGTTGGGGGCGCGGATTGAGAATAGTATAATTTACTATTCTAACACCAGTCCCCATGGACACTAGGGAAGGTGTTGGAATAGTAAATATACTATTCTTAATCCTCTAGCGCCCTCCAGCACAAGTCGTGGTTACGACTTGCGTTGTAATGGGCACGTTGTTAAAGTCTTGCGGAGTGAAAACCGCGTGGTAAAGGATGTTTCCCCCGATCGGGACAGCAAATTTCCAAGGGGGTTTCTGGCCCCGGGCAGCGGCGGTGAACAGGCGGCAGTTGTTTATTGAGGGCGCAGGTCACGGCAAGACCGCCCTCTCGGCCACACAACCGCTCTAGAGCAGGACTCACGAGGGGAGGCACCACTGACCTCCGACCCTCGCTGGGAATGTGCCGATGAGCACACCGACCCCTGTCCACGCTCAGCAGTGGATCACCAAGCACGCTCCAGGCAAAACAGCACGATCAGCACAGCGTCTTGAGGATGTTTTAGGAACCTTTTAGCCCTGGGTTCCAGGAACAGGAGGCCAGCTCTTCTCAGGCCCTTGGAGATTCAGTAAGCAGACACAGCAAAGTCTTTGTAGGTCAAGCAGGCAGGGTCACAGCACACAGCAAAGTCCCTTTTCTTCTTCTCAGCTTTCAGTTGAACAGCAGAACAGGTCAGCCCTTAGAGCACACAGCAAGGCAATCTTCCTTCAGTTCTCCAGCAGTCCTTATTCCAGCAGAGGTTCCTCTTGATTGTAGAATCTAACTTTTCTGTTGTCAGGGGTCCTTCTCTTATACCCCTAAAAGTCTTTGAAGTCCTTTGAAGTCTTTGTGCAAGTGGGCCCTGAGCCCGGTCTAAACCAGTTCTGGGTGTTGCTGGAGCACTGGGGCTTTCCTGGCTTCCTTCTTCCTCTCAGTATCAGGGACAGAGGTGACAGTCGCCCAGCAGGGAGGTGGAGCCAGCATTGTGGTCAGGCAGGCAACGGAATTATACACATGGATGGCATATATTTTACAGAGTGACTGCAACCTCATATCTGTGTTCCACTCAACATTTCGCCCAAGGCATTGAGATCTTATTTTCCTGTACTGGTTAGTGTGGCAGAAGGTTCAACTGTTGATTAAGGAATGTTCAAATGTTTGTGTTTTTAAACATCTTTTGAATAAACAGTTGCTCAGAAATCATGATTGATAGCATCAGAACAGAAGTACATTACTTGAACAGGGCAAGGAGAGTTGAGCATATTAACAAAGTACAGCCCCATAATATTAGCACTTCACAGTATCGCTTCAAATTTCCACAGTAATCCCTCCCCTGATCAATCTACACTGCTGTTCGAGCGCATCATTATTGATTTCTGTACTCTTTCCAGGAGCTCCATATTTTTTCTAAAAGGAATATTCAATTATAAGAGTTCTAAAACACCAAATGATCTTTGGTCAAGTGAAATTACATTTCCAATGAAATATTTTCAACCCATGGTCTATCCAAGAAAAGCAAACGTGGATCAAAATGAAATTCGTGAAGCTGGAGCTACGCCAATATATATATATTTTTTTGATAATCAAATTTATTTGCATTTGAAAAAAACAAAACATACAAGGACAGCATGTGATAGCACAATAAATCAAAGTGCATCACCGGCAGACAACAGGAGACCCAGCCTAAATGTAAGGCCCTTGATCAAGCCACCTCATGTGAAAAACGATGTCGCGATATAGGAGAAAAATCAAACAACTGACAACAGTAGATTAGGCTACTTGCCCCATACTTTTTCAGGACATCCCCTGGCCTCGAAGAGGGGTTCCTCTTGGGCCGCGCACCAGCCACCCCCCCGTCCCACTTATGTATGGTAGGGGGTTTGGCCTGGGTCCAGGCCTCTGCGATATCTCGCTTGGCCACCGTAGTGCCCAAGAAGCGTTTGTCGGCTCTAGAGCCGTCCAGGCCATCAAATACTTCCAAGAGAAGACGTATAGGATCATGAGGGACCTGCCACCCCAGAGTTTGTGTAAGCTCTGATTCCACACACAACCAAAATGGCCACATCATGTACATTCTGGGGAGGGGCACAGTCCTGCCCCGTGTTAGCACGCAGGGGTCAGAGTCAAATAAGCTTTATTCGATTTTTAGATTAAAAATCATAAAAGCATAAACAATACAGGAATAAATAAAAAATACCGTAGACAATTCATTTCATAGACACAGTAAACAGTAAAAAACCATCATTCAACAATTATTGTGCAAGATTCAGTTACCATTAAAAGCTTAGAAGTTAGTCCTATGTAGTGTGAGGGGAGCTCGGGTAAAAATCATACAGATCCCAAATGCAAATTGTGCCTTGTCTTTCTTTGGGGGTACAAACTCGTAAAAAGGGGGCAACATTGGTGTTTTTTAAATTTAATTAGTACCAGATCCCCAGCAGTGCATTTGGGCAGCGACCCTAACCATCCCACCCTCCTGACACTCAAGATACCCCCGTCTAGCCCCGGTGGCAAGGGTCTATTCTTGTTTAGCCAAAAGATGGCTTTATTTAGCAGATCCTGCTGGGATTCGCGTGTTCCCTGGGTGAGGGCAGGGACCCCAGACAGGACAGACACATACGGGGCGGCCTCAGGGGGCAGGTTGATATGTGGCATTCTTGCCAAGGCGGATCTAGCCACTGTATGGGTTTTTGGTGCAGGTTTGACAAATACTTTGGGGCCTATTAGAGTAGGTGTGCATGATGGCTGTATTTGGGTGGCACCATTGCCAGATTTATACATTTCGGGGGCGATGGTAGGTTTAGGGCAGACGCATGTGGCCATAATAGTAGCTGGAAGCGAGTGCTTTCTTATTACTGACTCAATATTGGTCAGCCTTCCCCCTAAATCATTCATTTTTGTGACCAAGGGAGAGATGGTAGCAACCAGCAGTTGCTCAATTTTGGCCAATAAAGTCGTATTTAGAGACAAAAGAAGATCCTCCAGTTTGTCCGCGGCCGGGTCCTCGATAAATGCTATTGGATTAGCAGGTGATGGTATAACATTGGTGCACAGTATTTGTTTACTTGTATTGTTCCCAAAGTTAGTTTCGATGTCATGCTTCCATCTATTGTAGGAACCATGGGGCGCAGCATTAACTTGGTTGTACGCTATATCAGCAGGGCCATTTGGTTTGAGACAAAAAGAATCCCCAGTTGGGGAGGTTATAGAATCAGGGACGTACTTTGTACCACACAGGGCGTTGAGTTCTTCCCATATAGACATCGTGTTAATAATGGTTTAAAGAAATGCTAAAGAAAAAATCAAATAATATTGAAGCACGATACCTCCCTCTGTGATGGAACAAAGTGGGGTGGCCCGTCCCGGCCTCCTCAGGCCTCTGAGGGCCACAGAGGGCCCGCCCTTAGCCCGGCGCAGTCCCGCTCGCGTCCCGCGACGCGGGGGCTCTCGGTGCACTAAGAGCACCTCCGGGGGCGGGACTGGGCGTGCGCGACTTTCGGTCGCAGTGGGGCCGCTGGGGGATGTAGTCCCCGGTCCTCGTAGGGCTGTGAGGGTCAGAATGGCGCTGGAAGGCTGCTGCCCACGACGGGAGAAGAGCGCTGCTCCCTGGCTCTCCCCCGGTACTCCCAGGTCGCCCAGGTAAGTATCAGCAAAGTTCGCGCAGGGGTGAGATATGCCGTGTGAAGGTAATAAAAGTTGGATGAGACATAACTTAGATTATGTCGTCAGAGTTTTGGGAGCCATAAGGGCGTCTCGCCAGTCTGCTTCCTCTAGGGGACCCAACCAATCCACCCAGAGGGTTCGCAGCGTGGCTAAGGGAGTAGGGCCATTGTTCATGAGGGAGCGGTAGATCTGCGACAACCCCCCTCTGCCCAAGATTCCCATCATGACCTGGGCTTCTAGCGGACTGAACTCAGGAAGTGAGTGGAACATGCATAGTGAGGGTGTGAGTTGCAGATACTTATAAAATTGGGTGGTGTGAAGGGAGTGACGCTGCTGCAGATGGGAGAAGGCCCTGACGTGATCTCCCACCCAAATGTCCCCAAGGAGCGAAATCCCGACCCGATCCCACTGCCAAAAACCCTGAAGGGTTGATGCTTCACGCAGCCATGTGCCATACCACAGAGGCATATGTTGGGTAAGCCTCTTGTCCCATCTCGTATAGCACAGGGCAGAGGGCCAGGCAGTTCGAACTGCTCTGGTGATAGGTGGAATTATTTGTGGAATGGGGGCCTCATAAAAGTAGGCTTGGATTTGCGGGAAGTCAATAGTTCTGAGCTCAGTCCGATAAGCCAGGTCAGACCAGCCTCCAGCGAACCAATTGTGTGTGTGTGTATGTGTGTAGTATACTTGTAAAGCACACAGCTGCCCCAGCAATGGGGCGTCCCGGCGCTGTATAACTCTGGGGAACCCGTCCTGGCTTTCCCTGTGGGATGGTCCCTTGCTGGGAGTCCCCAAGGTGGAGCCAGGCATCCCCGGAATTGGTGGGGCCGTTGTGGAGATTAGGCAAGCTAATGCCCAGAGTTGCCGAGTGGAACCCCTGATTAGAGTAAGCACCGAAGCGAGAATTATCGAGTCCGCTGACCAAGGTCCACGACCCTGCCACGTCGGGAATTGAACCCTGGTCCCCGGCTGACTTCTGCTCTCAGGCCTGCCGCCTCTAACCAGTGAGCCACACTACTCCACATTTCCACATTTCCACTCCACAATTGTGGACGACAAGGAGTCTGGTGGCCAAGTAGTACCCGTAACCTGATAATTACCCCATCAAATACACTGAACCAACTACCCGGAAGGTTAAAGGTGATATTTTGAATAATGTATAGAAAACGGGGGAGAATCATCATTTTAAAAAGTGTCCCTCTTCCAAAGGGGTTAAGTGGGAGGGACTACCAACGCTTAAGGTCGGTTGTGGCTTTCGTTAGAGGGGTGTAAGGCTGAGAGCCCATTCCAGCTCCGGAAGCAGAGTCACCCAGATCCCAAGATATTTAAAATATTGTCCCCGTAAGGGGATATTAGATTGCCAGTCAAAGCAGGCCCTCGAGGGATGGAGGGGGATCAGAGTGGACTTCGCCAGATTGAGCCACAGGCCCGAGACATTCTCAAAGGCCTAGAGCACCTCCAGACAGCGTGGGCCGGAGCTCTCCGGGTCGGCCAAGAAAAGTAGGACATCGTCCGCATATAGGGCAATTTTATCCACCTGGTGGGGGTTCCAGGACCATCCTTGGACTTGGGGATCATTACGTATGAGGCAGGCCAGGAGCTCCATCCCAAGAATAAGAACAGCGAGAGAGGGCACCCCTGACGCATGTGCCTCTTCGGATTGGAAACTCCTCCAAGAAGGCACTGTTGGTCAGGACTATTGCTTTGGGGTTGGAGTACAGGACACGAATGAGGTGTCTGAAATGGGGGCCGAAACCCATCGTGATGAGAACGTCCTCCAAGTAGCTCCAATCAACCGTGTCAAAGGCCTTCTCAAATTCAACGAGTAGCAGGGCCAGGTACAGAGTGAGTAGATGGCGATGGGCCAGGGCAAGGTGGAGACATCGTATGCAGTGCCGAATACCACGCGCAGGCAGAAACCCATATTGATACGGTGGATCAATTAATGTAACAAGGGACGAAGACGTTGAGCCAGGGCAGTGGCGATGATTTTCATTTCTGTGTTAATGAGAGAATTCGGACGGTAGTCCGCACAGAAAAGAGAAGGTGGCTGGGTCTTTGGAATGACCAGAACAGTGGCCACATCAATCTCTGAGCGGAGGGAGCCCTTCTCAGCCAAATGCGGAAGAGGTCAACCAAGTGGGGTACCAGCAAGTCTCGATATATCGCGAAGTATTCCTGCGGGAAGCCATCTGGTCCTGGTCTCTTCCCAGAGTGCAATAGGGAGATAGCCCCATGTATCTCCTCTGTTGTAAAGGGAAGGTCAAGGTCTGTCGATTTGGCCTGAGCAAGGCAGGGTAGCTGGACCTCCGCTCATTCCAGCTGGTCAACCAAAGAGGCCCCGGGGATAGTAACCTGCAAAGGCTTGGGCAATAGCCTGCGAAGTGCAATGGCAGGTACATGCAGTGTCACAGATTTCGGGGATAATTCTGTTAGCCTTGGGGTAGGAGACCAAGTTGTGAAGCAGCTTTCCATTCTTGTCGCCCCACCCATAGACACGAGCCACAGAGGAGCACCACAGCATCTTGGCAGAGTCTAGGGAGATCTGGCGGATCTCTTCCCGGATTGCCGCAAGCTGTCTGGCGGGATGAGTGTCATCTGGGTCTACAGGGGTCAATTTCAGCCGTGTTGCCTGTGCTCAAGCTTGGTCAGGTGAGCAGTCTGCGCCGCCAGTTTCGCGTGGACCAAACCTCTGGCCACACCACGTAAGGTGGCCTTACCGGCCTCCCACAGTGTGCCCGGAGAAGGGACGAATCTTGGTTGGCAAGAAAATAGTGCCTCAATTCTACTGCAAGCGTATCCTTGATCTCCGTGTCTGGCAAGAACGGCGCGTTTAGCCGCCAAACTGTAGGCACTCCATCAGCGGTACCTCCCAAGCGGAGGGAAATGGCAGAGTGATCTGAGATTCCACGGGTGAGAATAGACGCCAAAGACCTGTTGGCAATCGGTGGTAGGCAGGAGGATCAAATCGATGCAGGAGTGGGTATGGTGGGCAGTGGAAGTGTGTGTGTACAGTTTCCCTGGGGGATTCCAAATCCTCCAGGCGTCACACAGACCAAGGGCAGTTGACCAGTCCGATAGCCTTTTGGAACAGGCTAGGCGTGATGAGGATGGGCCACCCGTTGTATCAAGGGACGGCTGCATAACTGAGTTGGTCTCCCCCAATTATTTTCTGACCCTGGGGCAGAGCGGAGATTACCTCCGTAAGGTGATGGAGAGTAGAGGGAACCGTGGCTGGAGGAATGTATGTTGATAGTAGGTTGAGGACCTGTGCTTCAAGCCTACCGGACATGGCGACATAGCGGCCCTGCGTGTCAGTCGTCACGTGTACTGGGGTGAAGGGAAGACCTCTCCGGGTTAGTATGGCCACCCCAGAGAGCCCAGTGCGAAACTGGAGCGCCACACCCTGTCGAACCCGTATCAGGCGAGAAAGGAGCAGTGAGGTGCCAAGCGGTGTGTCTCTTGAAGGAGGAGCACGTCCGGTGCATGGCGTTGGGCGCATTTGAGGACTGCTGTTCGTTTGATACAGTCTAGCAAGCCATTCACGTTCCTCGGAAAACAATGGAGGGATCTACTGTGAGTGGGCATCTGAATAATAGCTGGCGTGGGAAAATGAAGAACTGGCTACGCAATTTACTGACACAGAATACAGAGATGTGAAAGACGTACACATCAACAGACCAAATACCAGGCAACACAGATGTGTAAACTCCATATATTTCCATAAGCAGAGCAGTTGTAGCAGTGTAGCTAAAATTAAGGAAAGCCTAAATCAAAATAGTTATTGGTAAATCTGTACACACTGGTTTCACATTCTCAAAACTGCACATATAGTATCCTGTGTTTTTTATCTAAAAGCTAAACTGTACCCTGCACAGAAAAAAACAGGGAAAGCAGCTACTCATGCCTGAAAGAAAAAAAGCCCACTCTCCAAAATGAGTGCAACTGCACAAGCCGATTATCAGTCACACTTCTGAAAAATACTGCTGCACAGACTTGGACTTAAAAAATGTCAAACTAATCGATTGGGGCTCTGTGCAACTCAATTGAATTATGTGCCCTATTCTCCTAGTTAACTCTTCTCTGAAGTAGAGAAATCAGACAGACATTTTATTGTAATGTTTGTGTAAATGGAACAATATTAAATGGACAAGTTAGTTACTCGTTGTTCTATGTTGATTTTAGTCATTGACTTCATTAAAGTAATCCTACTCCGTTGGAAGAGGTACAACTGGTTTGATTGGATTCCTACATGACCTTCACATCCAAAGGAACTTCACGACAATTCTGATGCGTAAGGAGGACAAAGATACCCTTGGATTCAGTTAAACATGCCGGGTTGCTCCTAAGCAATGCCTATATGCATCATTTCCTGTTTTACTTTATTTTTCGGAGACGTTGTATATTGGGCTTCTCAGTCAAATGTGTGTTGCTATTATTTGTAGGAAAAGACCACTTTGTCTCTTAAAAGTATGTTAAAGGGAAGAGCAGCAGCTGTTCTCATCTAAGGCGGAGAAGCGTCACCCCACTGCTTTTTAGCAGTGCAAAAAACGGAAAAACAAAATGATAACATGATGTTACTTTATTTTTCCTTACTGAGGCAGTTTTGTGGGTGGGGTGGGGGCTAGGCTGCTCACAGAGCAGGGGGAGGAGTGGCTGGGTTACTTTCCAAGTATGCATGATGGTTTTGGGGCAGTCTTGGCCCAGCCAAACAGTCATGCGCACTTAGCATGTTCTCCACCCAGCTGTATTGCACAGCCTGGTGAACATGCACAGGCTCAAGTCCCCGTCCGAGTGCTGAACCATGGCGCATAGACCACTCACTACGCTGCTGTCATTGTGACAGTAGCGCTGCGATTGGCTTAGGGGAGCCTGTGTGCATCAGTCCTTGGACTCGTCAGGAAGAGGAGTCACGACAAAGGCGGCCGTGAAGGTGCTTTTTTTTTTTACTCTACAACCTCCCCTTATGCTCCCCCCGCCCGATTTGTGCCAGCTGTAACTTGTGAAGAGGTGCTGTTTAAACATGAAATTGATTGCTGAACTGAGTTTCCATATTCCACATGGAGTCTAAGACCTGACTGAATGCAGACCAATTGCCAGCAGAAAAACAAAGCACTGCTCACCCTGTGACAATTTAAGACCAAACCACTGTGATGTGGAAAAGAAAGAGGAACGTTCCGTGCTGTTTTGAACGTTTAGGGCAGAGTGAGCACAAATATGCAGTATCCTACATGCACCTTTTAATGCTGCAAACATGATTTCAGATTACCCTGCTGCTTGGCTTAAAGCTGCTAAGACTTGGCAACATGAGAAGCCTCTTGAGAGGCTGCTACTGAAAGACAAGCTGCTTCTACACAAAATGGTGGCTGTAGTGCCACTGGAAAAGGAAAGGTGTGTAGGTGGGATGATGGCATGCTACTCACCCCATAGCCTCTAACTACACGTAGGCAGCAAGTGGACAGAAAAAAGGTGCACAAGAGTTCATAATTAAGAAAGGGTTTTGGCCCATCCTTTTTGACCAGACATTACTTACGGTCCTGTCCATTGCCATCTCGGACAAGGTTGTCTTTGCTCTTGTAAAACGGAAACTTTCGAGAGAGGCGGAAACTCTTTTTACGTCTTGACCTGATCGACTGATGACACATGGAGATGGTAGGGAAGGAAATGGAGAAACAAAAAAAACAAGAACAATGGATTTTAAAAGCATGCATGAAAAATTAAAATGAAGATAAGTGATGACAGCCTTATGCAGACTTGTGGAGGCAAAATGAAAACTGGGATGCAAAAGCAGCGCTGGTCTCAGAATGTTTTAGGGTGCTGGATGCATTTTCTCATGGAGAACATCTATCGGAAAACACAGGTATGTGCCAAAACAGCATTAGTGTAACACTTTCTACGAGTGAGATCACAATTCAGACTTCAGAGCAGCTTAAAATGCATAAACGGACAGCATCTGTTTCCATAAGCAAAGTTCACAATAAAGTTGACTATCCTATATGTTTTACTCAGTACAGCCCTGTCATTGGTGATGAGGAAGCATAGGGGTCCTGAGAAGAGAAACATTCAAACTAGAATAAACGGTTCACATAAATTAGCACTTTAAAAACCCAAAATCCTTAGACATCGGCTATTCGATCACATTACCAACAAGTTGAATGTGGTTACGTCTTAAAAGCATCTAACGAGTCCCAAGTAGAACCCGCTAAGGCAGTTTCTGGGGGATGTGCAGGAGTCACAAGTGACTGACGTTTGTTTCAGCTAGAGAAACAATCTGCTAAGAAAAAGGGAATTCCTGGAGCTCAAACAAAAACGTATACAAGGGCAACAAAGCTGGCTGGAAACCGTTCACTCCATGAAAACAATATATGACGTTGTAGGTAGTGCAAGTCTGTCCAGCATTTGGGAGGGAGCAAACGAATTACTGGATACCAACAAAGAGGCAACGAACAAAAAGAATACAAAAAAAAAAAAAAAAAAAAAAGAATACAATAGGAATATCCTACTTACTGTGAGAAACTGAACAGAAATCTCCAAAGAACACTGCCTCAAATAAGCAAACATTACTTACCGGTGTGTAGTTTTCCGTAATCCTTAGAGATAACAATGAAAAGCAGGACTCACACAAACAAAGAAGAATTTGCTTTAAAAATCGGCATAGCATTGCCTTTATTCACTAAAGCGCTTATCTTTATGAAAATCTGTTCCATAAAAAAATCATACTTTAAACTTGTGAGTAAGTAAGGTATGTAAGCTGTGTATACCGACAGGAGCAAAGTGTAAATTACATTTGCTTACTGAAAAATAAGAAGAGTAGAAAACAGTTTCCAAGAAACCATTATCCGTATTGGGGTCTATTGGAATATTCTCAAAACGTTAGAAATCGGTTTAATAACGGAGCACGGCGAACTACGGTAAGTACTATGCAGCACTACTGGAGGTCCTTGACCAGTCTCTCAAGTATGGAAGAAAATGTACTTTGATCCTAAATAGTGTTTGTCCAAGAAGAAGATCAGAAAACACCTACAAAGATTTCAGTAAGAGGAGCTCCTAATAATCGTAGTAAAGTTTTCGCTCTTAAATCAGTGGTTCTTAACCTGTAGTCCGAGGACACCAGGGGATCCACAAGACCCGAGACTGTTTTACAAAATTAAATATTAAAAGTAGCATTAATAAAGTAAAATTAAGTATATACAATAAAGAAGCAAATATGAACATTTGAAAACTTTATTTGATTGTGAATTATTTTGTTTTCCAATATTTGAGCATTTTTTGTTGTATACTCTGTGTTTTGTTTTGAGGTTCAAATCACGGAAATGACTTAGGCTGGGGGTCCTCAGCTTCAAGTAATGACTCCGTGGGAGTCCACACAACAAACGTTGTCTTGAATGCATCAGAATGAATCATGGTCTGCATTGTGTGCTTTTAAGCAAATGTGGCCAGGGAGAGAAGCCCAGTAAATATCTGACAAGCGATGGAATCGATAACAAAATATTTTTAAGGGTCAGATCTTAGAATGACTTAAATTGAAGATTTTCCCTGGGAACATTTTGCAGATAATAGCATTTGTTTACTTAACTCGTCAACATGAGCGAAAGATGAACCATCCTCCGTGCTATGGTTTTTATTATTCAAACAGTTAAATAGTTTAAAAAATGTGAGGGGTTCCTTGGACTCCTTATTCTCCGCCATGGGCATGTTCTCTGTATTCATAAACAGTAGAATATCTCCACTTAGGCACAGGATTCCAAAACATATACATTTGGAGAGTTACCTTTAAAGAATTTTTGCACAGAAAGCAGGATTCGGATTTCCAACATTTTCTGAGTTTGTCAATGAACACGATAAAATACACATGGCTGAGAAAATGAATACATTTTCAACATCTTGTACCACGAATAACAAAGCAAAATGGTGCCAACGGCACCGACTTTAATGTGAAAAGGAAAGGCACTCTGCTCCTGCAAAGAATGCTGGAAGCTTGACTATCACAACATGCTCTGCAAATTCAGTTAGCAGTTCATTTTTAAATGACGAATAAACAATCCTAAAAGAAATTTGGTGTACCCATTTACTCTGGAATTTGAATGATAAATAACGTTTCCGTTTCTATAACTGGATATTCTTTATATTCTTAAACAGAAGTTTGGAGTAACAAAGGAGAAGGGATGGATCGGGCAAAATTAAAACTGCAAACAGGTTGAGAGTCGTGGTACACCACTGACAGACACTTCCTCACGTTTTAAACACTGTTAGCCAAAAAGGATATGGAAGGCAGTTTCCACAGCAATGCCTCCATCGTGTGGCTGGTGGCACCACGGCTGCATCGCCTCTCGATGTGAAGGCACTGGGCCGGTTACCCAAAAAGGATATGGAAGGCAGTTTCTACAGCAATGCCTCCATCGTGTGGCTGGTGGCACCACGGCTGCATCGCCTCTCGATGTGAAGGCACTGGGCCGGTTACCCAAAATGGATATGGAAGAGAGTTTCCACAGCAATGCCTCCGTAGTGTGGCTGGTGGCACCACGGCTGCATCGCCTCTCGATGTGAAGGCACTGGGCCGGTTACCCAAAAAGGATATGGAAGGCAGTTTCCACAGCAATGCCTCCATCGTGTGGCTGGTGGCACCACGGCTGCATCGCCTCTCGATGTGAAGGCACTGGGCCGGTTACCCAAAAAGGATATGGAAGGCAGTTTCTACAGCAATGCCTCCATCGTGTGGCTGGTGGCACCACGGCTGCATCGCCTCTCGATGTGAAGGCACTGGGCCGGTTACCCAAAAAGGATATGGAAGGCAGTTTCCACAGCAATGTCTCCATCGTGTGGCTGGTGGCACCACGGCTGCATCGCCTCTCGATGTGAAGGCACTGGGCCGGTTACCCAAAAAGGATATGGAAGGCAGTTTCCACAGCAATGCCTCCGTAGTGTGGCTGGTGGCCCCACGGCTGCATCGCCTCTCGATGTGAAGGCACTGGGCCTGTTACCCAAAAAGGATATGGAAGGCAGTTTCCACAGCAATGCCTCCATCGTGTGGCTGGTGGCCCCACGGCTGCATCGCCTCTCGATGTGAAGGCACTGGGCCTGTTACCCAAAATGGATATGGAAGAGAGTTTCCATAGCCATGCCTCCATCGTGTGGCTGGTGGCACCACGGCTGCATCGCCTCTCGATGTGAAGGCACTGGGCCTGTTACCCAAAAAGGATATGGAAGGCAGTTTCCACAGCAATGCCTCCATCGTGTGGCTGGTGGCACCACGGCTGCATCGCCTCTCGATGTGAAGGCACTGGGCCTGTTACCCAAAATGGATATGGAAGAGTTTCCACAGCAATGCCTCCATCGTGTGGCTGGTGGCACCACGGCTGTATCGCCTCTCGATGTGAAGGCACTGGGCCTGTTACCCAAAAAGGATATGGAAGGCAGTTTCCACAGCAATGCCTCCATCGTGTGGCTGGTGGCACCACGGCTGCATCGCCTCTCGATGTGAAGGCACTGGGCCTGTTACCCAAAATGGATATGGAAGAGAGTTTCCATAGCAATGCCTCCAAAGTGTGGCTGGTGGCACCATGCTGCTCCACCCACAGCGCCGCATCGCCTCTCGATGTGAAGGCACTGGGCCTGATACCCAAAATGGATATGGAAGACAGTTTCCACAGCAATGCCTCCATCGTGTGGCTGGTGGCACCACGGCTGTATCGCCTCTCGATGTGAAGGCACTGGGCCTGTTACCCAAAATGGATATGGAAGAGAGTTTCCACAGCAATGCCTCCATCGTGTGGCTGGTGGCACCACGGCTGCATCGCCTCTCGATGTGAAGGCACTGGGCCTGTTACCCAAAAAGGATATGGAAGGCAGTTTCCACAGCAATGCCTCCGTAGTGTGGCTGGTGGCCCCACGGCTGCATCGCCTCTCGATGTGAAGGCACTGGCCTGTTACCCAAAATGGATATGGAAGAGAGTTTCCACAGCAATGCCTCCATAGTGTGGCTGGTGGCATCATTTTATTTATTTTGAAAGTTTTATATAGCGCGAACAAGATCTTTGCAGATATCAGAGCGCTTTACATACGAAGGGTACAGCATGTGAGTAAATAACAATTGGGGTGCGGAGGGTAAATGCAGTAGCGTAGTCAGATAGATACATCAAAGGTGATACAAATAAAAATAGGTGGTAGCGTAAACAATCAGGTATGTCAATAACACGAATCATACAAAAATGCAAAAGATCAGTAGAACAGGATGGTTCAGCGTTTGTAAAAATCTTCCCTAGTGATAATTCAAGTGTATTTAGCCATGAGGATAGCCTTTACTTCTTTCTTAAAAAGTATGGTGGAGGAGATGAGCCTGGTTTCAGGGGGGAGTGAGTTCCAGATCCTGGGTGCCATTCCTGAGAAGGAGCGTTTATAGGTTTTTTCCTTGCGGAATTTCTGGGGCTTTAGCAAAAGATTGTTTGTGCCTCTAGTGTTTCTGGAGCCTCCAGAAATAGTCAGCTTCTGAGCGAGGTATCCGGGTGAGCTCAGGTGGACAGCCTTGTGCGTCATGCAGGCGATTTTCAAGTGTATTCTGGCTTCAAAAGGCAGCCAGTTCAGCGATTTCAGGTCAGGGGAAATGTGTGAGTTTTTTTGATCCAGTGATGAGTCTCGCTGCTGCGTTTAGAGAAGCTCTTATGGGTGCCGTAGTAGTTAGGGGGAGACCGCAGAGGGCGATGCTGCCGTAATCTATTCGAGGGATGACTAGTGCTTGTACCGCAGTTTGGAAATCTTTGGCTAGAAGGAAGGGTTTGAGTTTCCTTAGGGTATTGATCTGATAGTTCGCACCCTTAGTTGTTTTGTTGATGTGTTCCTGCATGTTGAGGTTGGTGTCAAGTGTTATGCCTAAAGATTTTGCTGAGTCCACGATGGTGGGCTGAACATTGAGTGCCGTTAGGTGTTTAAGCCAGATTTGACCGGTAGTGATCTTCGCGGGAGGTGAGATCAAGAGGAACTCTGTTTTAAGAGCATTGAGTTTGAGATGATTAGCGGCCAGCCAGGATTGGGTGCTACTGATCGTAGAATTCAAGAGCATAATGTCTTTGGGTGATTGTAATTTGAGATACAGTTGGGTGTCATCGGCGTACATGTGGAAGTGAACATTGAATGCTTCTAGCAAGGTGGTGAGAGGCTCCATAACTAGGTTAAACAAAGTTGGGGAAAGGGAGGATCCTTGTGGGACGCCTAGCGATACAGGTATTGGCGAAGACATCAAGTTGTTACTCTTGAATTTCTGCGATCTGTTGTGTAGAAAGGACGTGAACCATTTGAGCACAGTTCCAGATAGACCCATTCTTGTGTTTAATAGTTCGAGTAAATTCTCATGTTTGACGGTGTCGAATGCAGACGAGAGATCAAGAAGGATGAGGAGGCAGGTATCATTTTGATCTAGGATTTGAAGGGCGTCAATTATGTGAGTCATAGCAGTTTCTGTACTGTGATCTGCTCTGAAGCCTGATTGATGAGGGTTAAGTAGATCAAACTGATTAATGTGTTTAGTCAATTGTACTTGTGCGCATTTTTCCAACAGTTTGGCTAGAGTCGGAATATTGGTAATGGGACTGTAATTATTTAGATCAGAGGGGTCGGCTGTAGGTTTCTTTAGTAGAGGTGTGACTTGTCCAACTTTAAGGGCGTCGGGGATGGTCCCTTGTTGAAGTGAACTGTTAATAATTTTAGTCCAGAGTGGGAGGAGCGACGGGGTAAGGTCTTTGACAGCGTTAGCAGGAAGGGGGTCCGTGAGGTGATTGGCTGGTTTCACAGTGCTGAGCAGTCTACCAATTTCTTCTTCCGAATAGGTGGCAAAGGATGACCATGTGGCATTGTTTTTTGGTTCAGTGGGTGCTGTCCAATGGGGTTTGGAGTAAAGACTTGCGTCAATGAGGAGATCGTTCTTTATGTTATCGGTTTTTTGGATAAAGAAAGAGGCGAAGTCTTCACAGGAGGGTGCTTTGTCAACAGTGCTGAGTGGTTGGGGTTGTTCCTTGGATTGTGTTCTGATTAGCTCAAACAGCTTTCTCGGACGATTTTTGGCTTGGTCGAGCTGACGGCTGAAAAAATCTGATTTAGACCGTTTTATTTTCCTGAAGTAGGCATTTCTCTTTTTCTTCAGTGCTTTTAGGTGCAGTGCGGAGGGAGCTGATCTCCAGGTACGCTCTGCCATTCGCATAGCCCGTCTATCGTCATTGAGACTCCCGTCGTACCAGGGATTGGACATTTTTGTGGAGGCTCTTTTTAGCTGCATAGGTGCAGCTTCATTAACTATTGAGGTCATAGCGTTGAGATAGTGATCAGTCAAAGCTTGGACATCCGTGACGCCGGTAGGAGGAAGTAGGAGGTTGCAGCTGTTGGGGGGGTAGAGAGTTTGGATTGAGTTTTTTCAGGTCTCTTTTCCAGACTTTGGGCTTAAAGGATTGAACTGGGTTAAATTTGACTTTTTCCTTGATGAAGAATGTGCCAAAATGATGATCTGACCAGTCACAGGTTTGGATAGATTCAAGTTGGATAGAGTCTTCTTTGGAGATGATAAGGTCAAGGATAGAGCCTTTCTCGTGGGTCGGGCTGTCACATATTTGGGTGAGGTCAAGGGCGTTGAGGAAATTTTTAAGACTATTTACCACCGCGTCATTATGATCGTTCCAATGGAGGTTGAAGTCACCAAGGTATATTTGTGTGATTTGTCGACCGGAATTGGTTGAAATCAAATCCATGATTTGTTGCGAGAAGGTACGGTTATCCCCTGGTGGGTGGTAAATGCCGTGCAGAGTGCATATCGGTTTGCCCTCACTGATAATATCGAGGCAGATGTATTCATAGGAGGTTGGGGAGGGTAGGGAAGGGGAGGTTACTTTCAGGACAGAGAGGTTACTCCTGTGTATGCATGCGACACCACCACCTTTTTGACCAACCCTGTCTAGTCTAGTGATGTGGTAGTTGGGGGGAACCAGTATGTCCATTATAGGTGTAGAAGATTCAGTTAGCCAGGTTTCCGTCATGATGATTAGGTCAAGGTCCAGTTTTAGGATGAGATCAGCGATAGCGGAGGTGTGCCTAGAGGCCGATCTGCAGTTGAGGAGGGTACATTTGAGACGGGGGTTCTAGCGAGAGGGGGACTTTTCTCAGGTTACTAAGGATAGAAATTCTGTTCAGTGTGGGGGGTCTACGGGAGTTTGGATGAATCGTTTGAATGGCGCGGAGGGTGGTGGGTGTATTGTTATGGGGAGCTGGGTCGTAGGAGCGGATGAGGGTGACTGTGTCGAGGTCCGATAGTCGGTTGCAGGAGCGGTGGGGACGGTTTTCACGATCGCGAACGGGGATTGAGGTCCAGTGTGAGGGGCGTTGAGTAGGAGAGTCAGCCGACCGGGTGGAGGTCCTGTTGGGAGGGGTGGTGCTGGTGGGGGAGGCAGGTGAGCGGTGTCTGGGATGTGTGCAGAGTAGTTGTTTGATGATGTGAATGTCTTCTTTGAGCTTGAGGAGAGTGGTGGGTGAGGAGTGACTGGAGTGTGTGCAGAGTAGTTGTTTGATGATGTGAATGTCTTCTTTGAGCTGGTGGAGGGAGGCCATAACGTGCTCTAGTGTGGGATATGTGTTGGTGGTGGGGATGGGAGGGTTGGTGGTGGGGATGGGAGGGTTGGGGGTGGATGACATAGGGGGGAGGTTGTTGGTAAGGAAGAGGGTATTGGTGGTAGGCGGAGAGTGCAGGGTGGAGGATGGGCGTATGTTAGTGGTGATGGGGGCGCATGTAGGGTAGTGGGGGGTGAGAATGGGGGGGGAGTTGGGTTGTATGTGGTTCTTTTTTGAGGAGGCGGAGTTGAATTGATAGAGGCGGCGTGTTCTGTGCGATTGGTTATTGTGTGGAAGTGGGGGCTGAGAATGGGGGGAATAAAGGGTGGGGTTCGTCTGTGTGCGTGTCGATCTGATGCTGAGCTTGAATAGGCGGGATGTGGGTGGGAGCTGTGATGTCATGGGTGAAGAGAATGGGAATGTGGGCTGGTGTATGGGGGGAGGGGGTACGGCTGGTGTATGTGGGGGAAAGATCTAGGTCTGTGATTGAGGGGTGTGGGGTAGCAGCAGTAGATGGGTGCATGACTAAGGTGCCGGTGGTAAAGGAGAGGTGTGTGTCGTTTTGGGGCTGAGCTAGGTTAGAGGCGTTGTGGTTGTGGGCTGAGGTGTCAGGGGTGAGCGGAATGAGAGTGGTATGAGTGGGGGTCAAGGTGTTGGTGGGGGGAGGGGGTGCGGCTGGTGTATGTGGGGGAGAGGTCTGAGTCTGTTTCAGGGTGGGACCTCAGTAAGTTGTGTTTAAAGCGTTTTGCAGCGTTTTTGGTGAGTGTGGGTGGGTAGATTATTCTATATGTGTGCTTGCCGAAGAGCTCCATGTTGGGATGACGGAGTAGGTAGGTGCGTGAGGGTGCCCAGTAATCGCCGGTTGCAGGGAATAAAGTGACACTAGTGAGCAGCCAAAGTATATGAGGTAGTAGTCAACGCAAACAGGGATAAAAAATTGTAGCAGGAGGGGAATATAGATGCAGACAATAAGTTACATGGAACAGGGGCGACACCGGAGAGCAACTAAAATATATACAGTAGTAATCAGTGTGTACGGGAGGGAACGGTGTAATGGGTGCAGGTTACATCAATGTGACAAGTCTATATGAGAAATTAGTTGGTACATTACAGGAATAAAAGTTAATATGATGTGGGTTACAAAACAAATGCAGAATAAAGTAGACGTATAATACTAATAATATACTGGAATAAAATAAAATACCTATGCAGAAAGTAAAATACCTGAATCGAAAGTGACAATATTGAGTAGTCAAAAATATGTGAGGTACATGAGTCAGTAGCAAAATACAATTGCAAACAAAAGTCAAATGCAGAATAAAGTAGACGTACAATACTAATAATATACTGGAATAAAATACCTGCAGTTATCCAGTATTGGTGTCTTTCATAGATTCACATGCCTGAATCATTCCCCGTCATGGAGACGGGAGTCCCCGGTATATAAATCAGCAATGTCCTATAGACATATATATATATATAGAATAGTAGGCCAAAAGGCCTCACATTAGTAACCTATCTAGGTCCTTTTGTGAAAAGGACCAAAGTCCAGAGAAGAGCCAATCAGCTCTCTCCTCCCTCTAGAACCTTCCTGTCAGGAGCCTCAGTTCCTCAGATTTTCGTACGCACTAAGCTAAGTAGGCGTGTCACAGAGAGAATCAGGTGAGTCCTTCCAGGGAAGGTGGGAGGGTTGCATGTGAATCTATGAAAGACACCAATACTGGATAACTGCAGTTACAGGTAAGTAACGCATTCCTTATCCAGTATTATGGGTGTCTTTCATAGATTCACATGCCTGAATCAGAGTAGCAAGCAATGCCAGATGCACATTTCTGATGTAACGCATATACACATTAGAAAATACATATTATGCAACCATGAACCATCAAAAGACATCAACAATTAGCATTAGTAAAGAAATGTGCATATCAGAATAGGATGGAGGGATGGAGGAAGGCTCACCTTACTGAAATAGATGGCGTAGCACTGCTTGCCCCACAGCTGCATCCTTCATCAGCTCTGTATCCAGGCAGTAGTGCCTAGTGAAGGTATGCGGCGACTGCCACGTTGCCGCCCTGCAAATGTTAATGAGTGGCACCCCTGCAAAGAGCGCCATAGAAGTGGACACAGCTCTTGTGGAGTGCACTCTCACTTTGGAATGCAACAGCTGTCCAGCTTGGTCATGGCAGAAAGCAATGGCTGCAGAAACCCAACGGGAGATACTCTGCTTTGTAAGCGGTAGACCCTTCCTAGGCCTGCTGTAAGCTACGAATAGCTGATTAGATCTTCTGAAAGCTTTCGTTTTGTCAATATAAAACTTCAAGCAACGCTTGAGATCCAAAGAATGGAGCGATCTTTCCGCTGCTGTGCTAGGATTCGGAAAGAAGGAACGCAGAACCATTGGTTCGTTTAGGTGGAAATCCGACGGAACCTTTGGAATAAATCTAGGGTTGGTTCTCAGGATTACTCTGTCGTTTTTAAACTGCAGAAAAGGGTCTTTGATAGAAAACGTCTGTAGCTCACTCACACTCCTCGCAGATGTGAGCGCTAGAAGGAGTGCTGTCTTCCACGAAATATACTTTAGGTCGGCTCTGTGCACTGGCTCAAACGGGTGCTTCATGAGTTGATTAAGAACCACGTTCAAATGCCAGGTAGGTGGCAACATCCTGACAGGTGGAAACGATCTGTATAAGCCCTTTAGAAATTGCTTAATCAACTTGCTTGACCAGAGAGATGGTCCTGTTACAGTTCTTTTATAACGAGAAATTGCTGCCAAATGTACTTTGATGGAGGAGTGGGCCAGACCCGACCGTGCCAGGCGAAATAGGTAAGGCAAGATTTGGCTCCAGTGAAGAGGAGAAAGGCCGAATTCCATTATCCGCGCACCAGACACAAAAGCGTTTCCATTTCGGAGAGTACGTTTTGTTCGTACTATCCGCCCTAGCCCTGGCTAGAATGTCTCTACAATCTTGCGGAATATTCAGATTCCGAAACTCTCTGAACTCAGGAGCCAGGCGGCCAACCTGAGAGATTTCAGATCCGGATGTTGAACCTGCCCGCCGTTCATCGTGAGCAGAGCTGGATACTGTCGCAAGTGGATCGGCTGTTTCCGAAATAGACGGTTGAATTCTGTGAACCAGTGTTGCCTCGGCCAAGTTGGGGCTATTAGAATTAGAGTACAAGGTTCGACCTTCATCTTCCTCAGGACTCTGGGAAGCATCAGAAATGGCGGAAAAGCGTACGCAAATACGTTGTGCCATGCGATGGAAAATGCATTCCCTAGAGATCCTGGCTGGGGATGCCAACTTGCGAAGTGTGGGCATTTGGCAATCGCTCTTGTCGCAAAGAGATCGAATTGTGGCGTGCCCCATTTTGAAAAGATCAGGTCCACAACTTGTTGATCTAGCTCCCACTCGTGTAGCGATGTCTTCTGCCTGCTCAGCGCGTCGGCAAGCACATTGTCTGTGCCTGGAACATATTCCGCCCTTAAGGCCACATTGTTGTGGATGAGCCAAGTCCAGATTTTTTGCGACTCGCGAGAGAGTGTCAGCGAGCGCGTCCCTCCCTGTTTGTTGAGATAGTGCATCGTCGTAGTGTTGTCGGTTCTGACGAGCACTAGGGAGTTTTTTTTATCCTTGGTAAGAATGACTGCAGGGCTAAGAAAACTGCCCTCAGTTCGAGCAGGTTGATATGGAGTTTCTTGTCCTCCACTGACCATTTGCCACTTATCCGCAACTCCTGCAGAAAGGCTCCCCAACCTTCCAAGGAGGCGCCCGTCTTGATGACATGAGGAGCTGCGGGGAGTAGAAATGGCAGTCCTAGAGACAGGTTCCTTGGCGTCATCCACCAGCGCAAAGCCTTGACCATTTGCGCTGTTATCCTTATGCGGTCGAACGACCCTGTGCATTGCACCCACTGTTTGGACAGTGCTTCTTGGAGAGGGCGCATCCGCAGACGGCAATGTGGTACCAGCAGGATGCATGATGACATCATTCCCAAGAGAGATTTGAAGAGACGTACCGTCAACACTCTTGGAGGCCACTGTTGAGGCTAGAGAAAGGAGTTTGCGCTTTCTCTCCTGCGATGGAAAAACTCACAAAACGTGTGTCCAAGACTGCCCCCAGAAAGGTAATTTTCTGAGGAGGCTGCAGGGTTGACTTCTCCTGGTTGAGTGCAAGACCCAGGCGTTCGAAGAGACTGAGACAGGCGTTGGAGGATCTGGCAGCGCCTGAGGAGGATGGTGCCTTTATTAGCCAGTCGTCCAGGTATGGGAAGACTTGGTGGCCGAGCTGCCTGAGGTATGCCGCCACCGGGGCGGGATATTTGGTGAAAATTCGAGGCGCTGACTTGAGACCAAAGGGCAGGACACGGAACTGGAAATGTCTGCCCGCTACAGCAAACCTCAAATACTTCTTGTGATTGTTGTGAATTGGGATATGAAAATAGGCGTCCTGCAAATCCAGTGACGTCATGAAATCCCCCTCCTCCAGGAGATGCAGGACTTCTTGCAACGTGATCATGCGAAACGACTGCTTCCTCAGGAATTTGTTCAATGCTCTGAGGTCTACTATAGGCCTCCATTTCTTTTCTTTTTTCCGAATAAGAAAGAAACGGGAATAAAATCCCTTCCCTTTCTGCGATGGAGGTACTTTCTCTATTACTCCTTTCCTTAGCATAACAGAGAGCTCTTGAAGAAGCAGCCGCAAATTCTTGTGGGGCATTGGGCGAGGAGGAGTTTGCGGGGATGTGCTTTCGAATTCCAAGGAATGGCCAAATTGTATCAATTGATGGACCCAACGGTCCGTAGTGATTTTCATCCAATTTTCTAGAAAGTGGGTCAGTTTTCCTCCAATTCGTAATGATTGAGATGAGGCCTGGACTGGCTGGGCAAAGAAGTCATTGACGTCCTCCGTTATTCCTCTTTTGACCTCTGCTCCGAAAGGAAGATTTTCCAAAAGAGGACTGTCGGCCTTGTTGTTGTTGCCGCTGTTGGAATTGTGGTCTACTCTGATTGGAAGAGTATGATGATCTATTCAAGTTCAAGTTCAAAATTTGTATAGCGCACTACTCACCCAGAGGGTCTCAAGGCGCTTGAGGGGGGGTACTTTACTTATCGAATATCCACGTTTTTAGTTGCTTTCTGTAGGAGAGGTGGTTTTGTTTGAGGCGGAGGTGGGTGGGGAGAGAATTCCACGTTTTCGCCGCTAAGTAGGAGAAGGATCTCCCCCCCCCCCCCATGGTGGATCTTTGGATGCGCGGAATTGCGGCGAGGGCTTGGTTGGAAGATCGTAGTTGGCGGGTGGGGGTGTAAAAGGACAGGCGCGTGTTGAGGCATTCGGGTCCTAGGTCGTAGAGGGCTTTGTGTGCGTGGGTGTGGAGACGGAACGTTATTCTCTTGTTGACGGGGAGCCAGTTGAGGTCTTTCAGGTGACCGGAAATGTGGGCTTGGCGGGGGATGTCTAGTATGAGTCTGGCTGAGGCGTTTTGGATGCGTTGGAGTTTTTTTCTGTAGTTTGGCTGTGGTTCCGGCGTAAAGGGTGTTTCCGTAATCCAGTCTGCTTGTGACCAGTGCGTGGGTGACCGTTTTTCTTGTTTCGGTGGGGATCCAACTGAAGATTTTTTTGAGCATGCGTAGGATGTTGAAGCATGATGATGAGACGGCGTTGACTTGTCTGGTCATCGAGAGGGAGGAGTCCAGGATGAAGCCTAGGTTACGTGCGTGGTCTGTTGGTATGGGTGCGGTTCCCAGGGCCGGTGGCCATCATGAGTCGTCCCAAGCAGAGGGGGATGAGCCTAAGATGAGGACTTCCGTTTTATCAGAGTTCAGTTTTAGGCGGCTGTTCTTCGTCCACTCGGCTACATCTTTCATTCCTTCGTGTAAGTTGGTTTTGGCGGTGTTTGGGTCTTTGGTGAGGGAGAGGATCAGCTGGGTGTCGTCTGCGTAGGAGATGATGTTGAGGTTGTGTTGGCGCGCGATGGATGCGAGGGGACTCGTGTATATGTTGAAGAGGGTGGGACTGAGTGAGGATTCTTGTGGTACGCCGCAGATGACTTCGGTGGCCTCTGATCTAAAAGGGGGAGGCGGACTCTCTGGGTTCTTCCGGCGAGGAATGAGATGTTCCAGTCCAATGCTTTTCCTTGTATTCCGACGTTGCTGAGGCGTTGTATGAGGGTGCTATGACAGACTGTGTCGAAGGCTGCAGAGAGATCAAGTAGTATGAGGGCAACTGTTTCTCCGTTGTCCAGTAATGTTCGAATGTCGTCTGTTGCTGCGATGAGGGCGGTTTCGGTGCTGTGTTTGGCTCGGAAGCCGGACTGTGAGGGGTCGAGGGATTTGTTGGATTCGAGGAAGGCGGCGAGCTGACTGTTGACGGCTTTCTCAATGACTTTGGCAGGGAATGGGAGGAGCGAGATGGGGTGGTAGTTCTTAAGTTCAGTGGGGTCTGCTGTGGGTTTCTTCAGAAGGGCGCTGAGTTCGGCATGTTTCCAGCTTTCCGGGAAGGTAGCGGAGTTGAGGGAGCAGTTGATGACGTCTCGGAGATGGGGTGCGATAATGGAGTCTGCTTTGTTGAAAATGTGGTGGGGACATGGGCCAGTTGGTGATCCTGAGTGGATGGAGTTCATCAGGCGGATGGTGTCTTCAGTGGTGATTGGGTTCCAGGCGCAAAGGTTGTTAGAGGGGGGTTTTGGTTCGGAGGTGGGTGGAGTGGATTGGTCTCCGGACTGGTTTTCAAAGCTGTTATGTATGTCGGCGATTTTGTTGTGGAAGAATGATGCTAGGGAGTCGCAGAGGTCTTGGGAGGGAGTGATGTCGTTGGAGCCGGCGGTGGGGTTGGTAAATTCTTTGACGATGTTGAATAGTTCTTTGCTGTTGTGGGCGTTGTCGTCAAGTCGATCCTTGAATGCTGATTTCTTGGTGGATCGGATCAGTTGGTGGTGTTTGCGGGTGGCGTTCTTGAAGGTGATCAGGTTGTCAGTGGTAGGGTTTTTTCTCCAGGCTTTCTCGAGGGTGCGACAGAACTTCTTGGATTTCTTAAGGTCATCGTTGAACCAGGGGGCTTTTTTGCTACCTTGCTTGATTTGATGGTTTTTCAAGGGTGCTATTCTATTCTGATAACCACCCCTGTACGAGGAGTGTCCTCTTCCTCTACTTCCTCGAAAGGATTGATTCCTAAACTGGAGCGTATCCAGCGCTCTCGCAGTGTCCTTGTCTTTTTTAATTGTTTGGAGTGCCTCATCAATTTTGGAACCAAACAGAAGTAGGCCATCATATGGCATATCCAAAACCTTGGACTGTACCTCAGGTCTGAATGAGGTCACTTTTAGCCATCCTTGCCGCCTTAACGCCGCTGCCCCAGCTAGCTGGCGGAATCCCATCATTGCCACATCCATTCACAGTCTATCATCTCGGGGGCAGAGGTCTGAACCTCCAGAAGTATCGCCTTAACTTCCTCCTTTGAAGCATCCGGCAGTTCAGACAGATATGGGGCTATGTCTGCCCACAGTTGCCTATTATAGCGCCCTAAAAGCGCTAGAGCATTCGCCACCTTCACTGTTGTCGCCGACATTGTAGTGAATCTCTTCCCTATATTGTCTAGCTTCCTTCCATCCTTATCCGGTGGTGCCGATAAGGGAGATGATGGATTTTTAGAGTTTTTCTGTGCCACCTGCGTCACTACCGAATCAGGCTTAGGATGTCCCGTCAAGCAGGCTGGTGCCGTTGCTGGAGCCTTGTATTTCTTGTCCAGGCGAGGGACTACTGGTGACACTGAAGCAGGATTTTGCATCAACTGAACTCCTTGTGTCCACAAATAATCAATAATTGGAATTGATCTCGTCGTTTTCCTAAGAGGTTCTTTAAAATCGTACAGGAAACACTCCTGTTCTTCTGCTTCCATCGTAATCTGGAAGCGTTTAGCGGCCCTTTCCACCACATTGTGGAAACCATCAATGTCAGCCGGTGGAGAATCTGACGTGGCAGGTACCGGAGATGCCGGGGATGATATCACGTAATCGTCCCAGTCTTCATGGACAGACTGGTCATCCTGCACTTCACCTTCCTCTTGTTGTTCTTCCTCTCGTTCGGAAGCCTGAGGAACAGGTACCTCCATTCTTTCCTGGTGGATCACCAAGGGTGGCGGACGTTGTCTTGGCGATGGTACTGCTGTGGAAGCCGCCGGAGCTGGAGATTCGGGGAATCTGTTTATAATCCTGAATAAGGAATCTCAGATCCGAAACTAAGGAAGCTGGTAGATAATCCATGGGCGTCATCTGTGTTTGAACTATGTGTTCCTGGACCACCTCCTCATCCGAGCTCTGGCATTTCACATTCAATTCTGAGGGGCTAGTAGCTTGGAACATATCTTCCTCGTCCGAATCCTCATCCTGAAGGAGACATGTTGGTGGTAAGCGCTGCACATGGCTTGGAGAAGTCAACTCCGGTGTTAGCGTCTTCTTAGTGAGTCTGAGACGAACTGGTGGCGCTTGAAGTCCAGACGCATTCGACGGCAAGGAGCTCATCGACGTCACTAATGAAGACGAAGCTGTGTCTACAGCTGTTGTATTCTGAACATCCGTCGTCAATGGAATGGACGTCGACTGTGTAGATGCAGCCGTCGACAGTGTCTTCGTCGACGGTGCCTTCGTCGACGATGCCGGCGTCGACGGTGTAGTCGTTGTCGACGGTGTCTTCGTCGACAGTGTCTTCATCAACGGAGTCTTCGACGACATGGCCTTCGTCGATGGGGTCTTAGTCGACGGTACCAGTGTCGATGGTGAGGAACCAGTCGACGCTGACGACGGCGAGGCAATCGTCGACGAGGTCTTTGGCGTCGACGATGATCTAATAACAATCGTCGACGATAACACTTTACCCGCTGACGACGATGGTGTAGTAGTCGTCGATGTAGCAAATGACGACGAAGCTGTCGTCGTCGACGTGGAGACATGGACAGGAGAGAGAGCTTTCCTGAACGCTGATGACGTAGTCGACGACGACCCAGGTGTTTTGAAGGTGTGAACCTCCATCTCAGAAGCTGATTTCGACAGAGCCTCTGAAGACTTTCTCGGTGTCTTCTTTTGAGGAGCGTCCAGGGAGCCAGAGGAAACCATCCTTGGCCTTTTCTGAGACATCTTTGAGGAGACTGATGAACCTTCACTCTCCTCAGATGAGTCCAATTTCTCTCTGTCTTTAAGTCTTTGGAGCCAAATCAAGAGGCGCCCCTCTCTGTCTTTCAGGGTTTTTGTAGAAAACGTTCTACATACCTTGCAGTCCTTGGCTGTATGGTCAGGGTACAGGCAGTATAAGCAATCCTTGTGTTGGTCATCTATGTGGAGCCTTTTTTTCCCCACACGAGCCACAAGCTCTTCAGAGAACTTTCTTTGGAGTGTCAGCCATAGTGTACAGCTTTCACCTGAAGAGAAATCCAAAATTTGAAGAAAAAAGCTTAGAATAAAGAAACCTGAGCAGAACTCAGGGGGAGACTCCCTTAGCACAACGTGCGGTAGAACATCTGAGGGACTGAGGCTCCTGACAGGAACGTTCTAGAGGGAGGTGAGAGCTTATTGGCTCTTCTCTGGACTCTGGTCCTTTTCACAAAAGGACCTAGATAGGTTACTAATGTGAGGCCTTTTGGCCTACTATTATATATATATATATATATATATATATATATATATATATATATCTATAGGACATTGCTTATTTATATACCGGGGACTCCCATCTCGACGACAGGGAATGATTCAGGCATGTGAATCTATGAAAGACACACATAATACTGGATAATCATAAGTACTAAATAGAAGCCAACTCATCCCCTAAGCTGTGAGGGAAGAGATAACGTGTATGAGAAGATCCACAGAGCACTGTCCCTGGGTCTGGTTAGCATAACCCAGGGCACAATCAGAGTCAGTAACCACCAGTATCAGTCAAAAAACAGGGGGGGGGGATGAGGACAAAGTCCTCTGTCCTCCTTTTGCACCATAAAGTAACAGTCCCAACTTTGCTGGCTTCCTTTCTATAGCCCCCTCCTCCAAAAGTGGTCGAACTTGTTGGAGAATGGGCAAGTGGTCCTCCAGAAATCAATGTGATGTAGATGGCATGTTTGAAAGCATGGAAAGGAAGGCTGGCGTAGCCATGTTGAAATATTTAGAACACCCATCTTTTTGATATGATGCCCTGCTATCCATGGAGGTAATAACTTATCTGTCCTCCATCATGGTGACAGTGTGCCATGGACTCCAAACTAAAGGGGTTTTACTGCAGCAGCGAGGGTGGTGGGGGATTGGATAGTTCATTATCCTGGGGGTCTTGGCGTAGGCCGACCAAATCCCCCAACCTCTGCTATAAGCCTCTTCACAAGCATCAAAAGTAGCAATGTGGAAACTGCTATGCAGACAGTGCTAGGGAAAGCGCTGTTGCTTAGCGCTCTTTGGCGTGCTTTAATGCAGAGCCTGCCTTGATTTCAAAGAGATAGGGGCCTTCAAAAGACATCTCTGGTTGTGATTGTTGGACATCACTTGAGAATCCCATGCAAAGTATCCACGCATGGTGCTGGAGCACTAAGTTAGTACCAACTGCCCTACCTGGATAGTTCATATTGCCCAGGCTAAACCTAATTACGTACTTTGGAGCATCCTAGTGATCCCGAATGATTTCTTGAAGGTTGATGCAAAGGTTCTCTGGCACCCACTGTGAAGATGTCTGACACCATGTCCCAAAACACATGCAAATAACACCCCAGGAGGCAACAAGAATTTACAGCCCTCAGGGCAACAGAGAACTTTCACTTTATAAATGCCTCCTTGTGCTTCTACTCGGTCTGTCGGGTTGGTTGGGACTTAGTGCTCAGCCTACTGGTGCAGGGCTGAACGAGACTTTCAGGTGCTTGGTCCTGCAGAAAAAAAGATGGGTCATCCGGAGCTGGTCTGTGTTTCTTGGCTATTTGGCGACTGACAGGAGGGCAAATCCTGGCTTTGCCCAGGTGTGCTCAATTATAGGGGAGGAGAGGTTATGCATAGGTCTGCCTGGCTGCATTATCTCAGTGAGCAAGTTGCTAGCCTTTACTTTCACTGAGGAAGCTGGATGTCAAGTACTTTTCTGCTTGCCTTATCACCATAGCAAATTAGACTCATCTGTATAATGTATGCAGTTTCAGGTGAGGTTTTGAGGCTGATGGCCCATTGAAAGTCAAAATACTGGATTCATCATCATATATTCTTCAATGTCCACATCTTGTGGTTTCAGATCTAAACATCTGCAATGTAGAAGAATCTTATTTGAATCAGATTGGGGCTGAATCAAAACTCGAGGTGGGTAAGACTTTGAGAAAGGTCGCTTTGATTTTGCTTCCGAGTCCTAATGAACTGTACACTGTTCCACCAAAATTGCTGTTGTTGCTTCTGGCATTGATGCACTGGGCCTGGGCATAGGTCTTGGCACCATAATGGAAGTCAAAGCCAGCCCCAGTTGGGGCAGACCCCAGAAGTAGTCCAGAGGCAGTCAGCATCAGGGACGAATCTGCCAGCTGTAACCCGACTAGAGGCCTCCTCTGATCCATGGACCCCAAAGGCACTTCAGTAGGGTTCCGCTGGATCGGACCTACAGCCGGGATAGGTTCTGAGACGGAAGAATGCAACTTCAAATGGTCGACAGGCAGTTTGAATCGGGGATGAATACCCGGCTGCAACAAGATTAAAGGCCACCTCGAATCCATGGGGCTTGAATACGCTCTAGTGAGGTCCTGTAGGGTACGGCTGGAACAGAACTAGTGCCAGGATGGGTTCCGATGTGGAAGAACGCAACATCAAGGTACCCTGTCATCCCCACGACATGTTTCAACTCCTTGAGCTTTTTTTTCTGACTTACCTGAGGACTTGGAGTGTGATGATTTTCCTCTTGCACAAGCTCGGGAACGCAACCATGAATTCAATCACGACCGGGCCTGCTTTCTGCGGTGCACAGCAATGTAGAGCTTGGCCATGAGGTCCTCAGTGGCCTTTAGATTCATCCGAGCACATCCGCCGCAAGATTTCGAGTCATGCAATGAGCCTAAACACTAGAGACAGACCTTGTGAGGGTCAATCAATGACATCTCAATGTGGTACTCTTTGCAAGGTTTAAAACCTGCAGTTCTGGGGGAATCATGTCCCAAGCACACTGAAAAAGTTTGGAAAAAAAAATAATAACCGTCAGGTGAAAGGAATCGAGGGAGCAAACTCCGGACCTGCGTCTAAAGGCGCAGAAAGAAAGGAACGGACGTTGTTGGGTGGAAGTGGTGGTGACAGTATCCAGGGTGGGACGGACCCAACACAAAGCTGCATGATGCCACATACCAGCGCGCTAAGTAACGGCTGAGAAAAATCTTTGGACCCATCTGGGGCCGGAGGTATCAATCTAAGGTTTGACATATCCATCAGTAAACTAGTGTTATTTCAGCCTTAAGGTTTATGGACAACATGTCTTAATTGATCTCTGTACATCAGTCTTCTACGGAATAAAGTTATAAGCTCAATGAAGTTGGAATACTTTTCTTAAGAAGCAGACAGCAAGGGAAAGGACGGCATACAATAACTGAAAAAGGAAAACTAAAAGCAAGAAATGTCATCTTCCTGATCTGGACTGACACATCAAACCACTAGGTCATCATACAAAAAAAAAGCAGCAGAAAGAAAACAAACCTACTGAACATCCAGAAACAAAACACACTTAGTTCATCAATGCTAAATCATAGAAATGGCAGTTTCAAGAAGCCTTTTTTAAACCTTATGCACATGGGTAATGTACCAGTATTTGTATTGTGCCTACCTAGCTGGGCAACAGTGCATGAACATCGGGAGAGTATGAGGGGTACAATTAAAGATCATTTACAATGAAGCATGAACAAATGTTAGTTTCATAACATAGATCTCACTGCAGTGCTTGGGTTGGTGAATTGAGAAATCTATAGTTGTGTTTTGCACAAAGTATTAAAAAGCATGACTTCTCAGCGAAACACAGCTGAGAACTGCAGAGGAGACACCATGTTACTGAGTGTAAGTAAAAGAGAAGCTGATCTTCTGTTGCGGTTAAGAAATGGAGGCAAGGTTATATTGTTTCACAGTGGTTATCACTCTATTATATGAACCTTGCAGCTTTAGGTTATTACGTTTTAAATATCTCAAAATATAATTAGGATAGTGGAGCATACATGTAAGCAATAGCATAAGTGTTGGGACGAGAAGGTATGCAGGTGTGTTTTCCTGCCCCGAGCGCCCGTCTTCATCTATATCTGGTATGTAGACTTTATTTTGGCCGTAGAGTCACACTATCAAAGTGTGTGTACAGATGCCTAGGCATGTCCTCGGCTATGTGAGACTCAGTTATCCTGGTTCCTGGAGCGGCCCACCCCCAGTGAGTTCTCTTAGCGGGCGGAGCACTACTTTTTCCTGACCCAGGTGTTAGATTTGGCTTCTTCTGGTGTAGAGTCCCCTGTCTAAATTTGTTTCTGACCTCCTGTTTCTGACTGTGTGCTGAACTTCGTTTTTGTTCGTTTTAGCACTCTGGGCACTCTGTAACAGTTGACCGGTGCTATAGTGCATGTGCTCCATGTGTAAAACGTAATGGCACTTGGTTTCTCCTTGATTGACATATTTGATTTACTAACGAGTCCTAAGTACAGTGCACTACATGTGCCCAGGGCCTGTAAATCAAAAGCTACTAGTGGGTCTGCAATACTGAGTGTGCCACCCACCTGAGTAGCCCTTCAAACCTGCCTGCCACTGCCGAATCTGTGTGGGCCGTTTAAACTTCCCATGTCACGACACATCACCACCCCGGCGCAACGCATTGTCCCATGGCATTTAAACTTTAACAACCACTCTCAGTAGCGGTCGCTCCCCACGCTCCCTGGTCTTCACTGGTATCGTTGGGCTGCGCTCTCTGCTTTGTGCCTTAAAAACTGCTGACTGCTTTAATCATATAGCGCTTAGCCTCACTTATACATTGCTCGCTTTTTTTGCATTCCTAATCGGTATTGCTCATCTGTGCATTGCTCGCTTGTGAAGCTTAGACCATTATTTATAATTTGTATTGCTCGTTTGTGCAGTTGTAATTGTAGCGCTCACATCACTGAGTTAAATACAATTGGTAATACCTTATTGTGCCGGTGCCACTGCCCACAGCGTATTCCTACTTTGTGCCCCATCCTGTCCCGGTTTCAATTTTGCTGCCATTTTGTTGTTGTGCCTCGGAGCCCGTCCTCTCCACCCCGCTCCCGCCTGCTCCTCCCTCGCTCCGCCCCCCTCCACTATCCACCTGACAGATGCTATTCCGCGCAGCGGACGCGCCCCATGCGCACCGAAGGTGGGCCAAAGGTAAGCTCGTCTACGCCCGTCCGCGCCTGGACCGCGCCCAGCGCCAAACCCCCTGGCCCCCGCAAAAAACACTCCGCCCGCATAACATACGATGCCGCTACCCTCTCTGCCCTTAACCCCGGCCGACCACTAAACTGCTACCAAGCCGCCCCAGGACACATTCATGGTCCCTTCACCTGCCACTCCTGCAAGTTCGACTGCATCAGGACCCGCACCAAATCCACAAACTACAAACAGAGCTCCGACACCAACCACCTGAAATGCATCCTGCTCAACACCCGCTCGGTCCACAGACAAGCCATTGAACTCTGGAACCTACTCGACACTACAACGCCGGACGTCGCCTTCCTTACAGAAACCTGGATGAATGCCTCATCAGCTCCAGACATCGCCATAGCCATCCCGGACGGCTACAAGATCATCCGAAAAGACCGCACCAACCAAAGAGGAGGAGGCATCGCCATCGTCCACAAGAACACCATCTGAATCACGACCAGCTCCGACGATAACCTCGCTACCGCCGAACACCTTCACTTCCAGATCCACACCGACCCCAAGACCACACTCAGAGGCACCCTCATCTACAGACCACCAGGACCCCGCACACAATTCAGCGAAGACATCACTGACTTTATCAGCCCACACGCCCTCCCCTCCAAGGATTACATTCTACTGGGAGACCTCAACTTCCACCTGGAAAAGAAAAACGACAGCAACACCGCCACCCTTCTGGACAACCTGACCAACCTCGGACTCGAACAACTTGTCAATACCCCCACCCACTATGCCGGAAACACGCTCGACCCAATCTTCACCTCCAGCAAACACATTTCCTTCAATCACACCACAGCTCTCCACTGGACGGACCACAGCTGCGTTCACTTCAACTACAAAAAGACCACGACCCACAACCCCCCACAACCTATTCCCCGAAGAAACTGGAACAAAATTACTACAGACTGTGAGAAGTTGGCCTGATATATAGTGCTCAATATTCTAGTGATCACTTTGTATCATACCAAACAACCCTTATTGATGATTGGTTGTAAGTCAACCTTTCAGACCAGCTATCCTAGTAGCATGGACACGAGCAGTCTTCAGGCTAAACTCTAGAGGGCGTGTTAAGCCAGCTGTTTTACCATCACATATACCCCTTGAACACCAAGTGAAAGGACACCACACAAGTTGTTATAAAAATATAGGATATTTATTAATAACAGTTCTACCCTGAACTCTTTATGAGTCAGGGAGCTAAGCACAATACAAAACTCTTACGAAAATACTTCAAGTTGCACAATTTACACAAATGCCCGAGGGGCACGAAAAACCATATACTACAAAAGTGGAATGCGAAATACTAGCAGGTAAGTAACAGGATCCAGAGGCTTCAGGATCGCTAGGACTACACTACTGAACCCCAAGGTTAGGAGCAGGAGGCCTAGGGAGGTCGGGTGCAGAGTGTGCACTCTCACGCGGGATGCGGGAAGAAGTCTATGGATGCTAGCTTTCGGAAAGTTAGTGTTATCGGACGAATCCGACTAGTTAGGCTGAAAACGAAAAAGGATCTGGACACTTAGATAGTGGACCTACGTTGGAGCACCGAAATGCTCAAGTTACCTAGCCCAGGGGCTGCGGCTGCATAGGGTTCAAAAGACGTCAGGAATCCTCGTTACAGTCTATGGAGCCTGAAAGAAGAAGTTGCTGGCAGGCGACCAGTGATGAAGTTCGATGGGATCCAAGACTGGATCGGAGTTGAAGATGACCTGAAAGCAGAGGGGACTCGGTTCTTAATCACTAGCCAGTGATCAGATGGGCACCAGGATGGCACCGGATGAGGGCACCTCGACCAGGTGAGTGGGCGACGCTTGGCTCTGCAGTCTCTCGGACCAGGAGGCGTTGTCGGCGACCAGGATGGAGGGGCGAGCTGTCCCACGAGGGTGTCTGCTGTCGGCGCTGCTGAAACCAGGATTGGAGCAACAAGCCTTGGCAAAGGCAAGCCCACGCGGTGGACTCAAGATGGCGTCTGGAGTGGACCAGGAAGGTCCAGGGTGCTCCTCTGTTGGAGGGGAGCAAGGGCTAGTCTGGAGCAACCAGACCAGCAGTGAAATCGTCGTGGTACGTCGTCAAGAGGGTCACTAGCCAACGGGCAAGTGACCGGACAACGTGGCAAGCAGCAAGGAAGCAGAAGGGCCCCACGCAGATCTCGTGGATGCTGGGAGGCTGGACTTCGGTGCTGGAGCTGCTTAGGGTTAGGGCTTCTCAAACCCCAGTGCACTTACTCGAGGGTCGTGCTGGAGAAGCGTCGTGCAGGTCTTGAAGATGGCCGGTCCCACGGGTCTCGTCGCACCCACGAATCTCAGCTGTGCTGGATGATGTAGGTAGAGGTCAGAGATGGCAGGGAATCCGGGTCTCGTCGAGCTGGGCAGTCTTGATCCGGAGGATGGACTTCAGCAAACCACAAGAGCTTCGATGGTGCCTGCTGGTGCAGGGTGGCTACTCCTTAGCCACAAGGGAGAGTCTTCAGAAGAGTCAAGAGTTCCTTTCGTGGAAAGTAGTTTCAAGATCCAAGATTATCTAATTTTGGAAGTGGGCCTGCTCCTATCTTTATACTAAGAAAAGGGGCTGGCACGCGACTAAGTCGTGCCCTATGGGTGGGACTAGGAGGGGGGTGGTTACACCCCTCTCCTTTGTCCGGTCTCTCCCCAGCTCAGGGGCTGGTGTGCCCCAGGAACTGGTTTGAGCCGTCATATGCACAGTGAGCACCGGGGTGCCACTTGCAGTCACCTTCCTTTCAGCCCTGCCTACCTGGAATACACAAAATCCTGTCTGGGATGGTGCTGGCACCGCCCCTGACAGGAAACCCTTTGTCCATGCCTCCGTTGCTGGAAGGACTCCCAGCAGCAGGAGGGCAGACTTGTGTCTCGGTGGCAGCATCCATTTTGTGGAGCTGAGGCTATGTCTGACTTTAACCGGGGTTCACAGTTACATACATGTCGTGTCCCTCTAGAAGGGTGGAATGCTAACGCTGTCGCCAGAATTGGCGAGGGGTTAGTATTCCAATTCCTATGACACCTTACTCGACATGTTTTGATAAAGCTATACCAAAGTTAGCATTTAACCGCGAGGATTATAATGCACTTAAGAGTATATGGTATGCGTTATCATGGAACAGCTATTTGGACTTGGTTCCGCAAGCTGCAAACGGGCTCAGCTCATGCCAGAGCACCATCTCACATAATTCCAAGCACTCTGCCTTCAGGATTGATAAGGCCTGCCATAGGAGCGACTGATAGGAATATATGTGTCCATTTTAGGGTTAGATATAGGAATACTATATCTAAAGCAAAGGGTGTTTACACCACCTTGCCCCAGCTGTCGTGCAGCCAGTTGTGTCTGTTTGGGTGGCCAGCCAGGGGTGGCATAATACATGCTTCAGCCCCTGGTAGGCCCTGGGTACACCTATGCCCTGGATACCTAAGGTATGCTGTACAGTGACTGATAAGGTGGCCCAGTACCAATTGGTAAAATGCACCTAAGGTACATGGTTGTAATTTAGAGAGAGAACAGCTAGGCTGTGGGTCTGATTAGCAGGCCCACAGCCAGGGAAAGTCGTAAATCAGTGAAGCAAAAAGCAAAAATCTGGGGTGGCCATGGGATTGCAGACCCCACTCTCCTACACCGACCAGCTCTTCACATCGCTTCACCAAAACCCTCCTGCCAAATCATCGGACCCAAACCAAGCAGCCACCAACCTCACACAATGGATCACCCACAGCGCTGACGAACTAGCACCCTTGAAAAACCATCAAATCAAGCAAGGTAGCAAAAAAGCCTCCTGGTTCAACGATGACCTTAAGAAATCCAAGAAGCTCTGTCGTACCCTCGAGAAAGCCTGGAGAAAAAACCCAACCACTGACAACCTGGCCACCTTCAAGAACGCAACCCGCAAACACCACCAACTGATCCGATCCACCAAGAAATCAGCATTCAAGGATCGCCTTGACAACAACGCCCAAAATAGCAAGGAACTATTTAACATCGTCAAAGAATTTACCAACCCCACCGCCGACACCAACGACATCACTCCCTCACAAGACCTCTGCGACTCCCTAGCCTCATTCTTCCACAACAAAATAGCCGACATACATAACAGCTTTGGAATCCAGTCCGAAGACCAGTCCACTCCACCCACCTCCGAACCAAAACCGCCCTCTAACAACCTTTGCGCCTGGAACCCAATCACCACTGAAGACACCATCCGACTGATGAACTCCATCCACTCGGGATCGCCAACCGACCCATGTCCCCACCACATTTTCAACAAAGCAGACTCCATTATCGCACCGCATCTCCGTGACGTCATCAACTGCTCCCTCAACTCCGCTACCTTCCCGGAAAGCTGGAAACATGCCGAACTCAGCGCCCTCCTGAAGAAACCCACAGCAGACCCCACTGAACTTAAGAACTACCGCCCCATCTCGCTCCTCCCATTCCCTGCCAAAGTCATTGAGAAAGCCGTCAACAGTCAGCTCGCCGCCTTCCTCGAATCCAACAAATCCCTCGAACCCTCACAGTCCGGCTTCCGAGCCAAACAGCACCGAAACCGCCCTCATCGCAGCAACAGACGACATTCGAACAATACTTGACAACGGAGAAACAGTTGCCCTCATCCTACTTGACCTCTCCGCAGCCTTCGACACAGTCTGTCATAGCACCCTCATACAACGCCTCAGCAACGTCGGAATACAAGGAAAAGCATTGGACTGGATCATCTCGTTCCTCACCGGAAGAACCCAGAGAGTCCGCCTCCCCCCTTTAAGATCAGAGGCCACCGAAGTCATCTGCGGCGTCCCGTAAGGATCAACACTAAGTCCCACCCTCTTCAACGTATACATGAGTCCCCTCGCATCCATCGCGCGCCAACACAACCTCAACATCATCTCCTACGCAGACACCCAGCTGATCCTCTCCCTCACCAAAGACCCAAACATCGCCAAAACCAACCTACACGAAGGGATGAAAGAAGTAGCCGAGTGGATGAAGGAGTAGTTTCTGTCCTGTAACTCCAGTTCTGTAGTAGGGGTATCTCTGTTATAGTCATAATCTAGTGAATAGTCCCGCCCATGTGCGAGGACCCCGGCAATCAAAAATAATCTCTTAAGTTGTCGGAAAATTGCAGAACTGCAAAGACACTTAAGAGAAAATTTAAAGACAAATAATGCAGCCTATATTCACAGGCTACACTGTCCAGTACTTCAACTAGAAAATTCGACCAAAAATCCACAAACAGCAAAGCCTGTCCAGATTTCCCTTGCTTTAACAGCAAACACCCTCAGAAATGATAGAGAGGAAGGCATGGACAGACAAGCCCCATAGGCTGCCATTATGTGGCTTAAATAGGATACTGTGCCTTTAAGAGAACTTTCCAGAACTTCTCCCAGTATCCCAGAATGCATAGCAGGTCCCTCTTACTTTGTTCTTTTTGAAGGCGTAACACGCCAGACCTGTCGCATTCCTCAACTGAACATCTCTCTCCACCGGGGAGGCGGGAGGGCGCTTATGACTATAACAGAGATACCCCTACTACAGAACTGGAGTTACAGGACAGAAACTACTCCTTCTGTAGCAGGGGATCTCTGTGTATAGTCATAATCTAGTGAATAGAATGGCAAGCCCATCCCCACACCAAAGCGGCGGTGGGGAAAAGAGAATTAACGCCACTATTGTGCGAACAGATTTCGCAGCGAAGCCTGCCGAACCTGAGCGTCTGCCCTGGCATCAGTGTCCAGGCAGTAATGCTTAGCAAAGGTATGAACCGACTTCCAAGTGGCCGCCTTGCAGATTTCTGCAATCGGAATATTACGGAGCAAAGCTGTCGTGGCAGCTTTGCCCCTGGTGGAATGAGCCTTAGGCTTACCTCCTAAGGTCTTATTAGCTTTTTGGTAACATAACTGTATGCAGGACACAATCCACCTAGAGATAGACTGCTTAGAGGTCGCAAGACCCGTCCTGACAGATCCATAATTGATAAACAATTGGTCAGACCTACGAATATCTTTGGTCTTATCCAGATAAAATTTCAATACCCTCCTAACATCCAGGGAATGTAACGACCTTTCCGCTGGAGATGAAGGATTCTGAAAAAACGTAGGCAAAGTTATGGTCTGGTTGACATGAAAATCAGAAATGACCTTGGGAAGAAATTTAGGGTGAGTACGCATAACAACCTTAGCAGCATGAAATACAGTATAAGGTTCTTGGCAACACAACGCCTGAATTTCACTCACCCTGCGGGCCGATGTAATGGCCACGAGGAACGCCGCCTTCCAGGACAGGTGCTGCAACGAAGCCTTATGAATAGGTTCAAAAGGCTCCTTCATCAACCTGGACAGCACCACATTCAATTCCCATGAAGGCGAAGGAAGCCTGACAGGAGGGAACACTTTCTTCAAGCCTTCCAAAAAAACTTTGATCACAGGGATCTGGAAGAAGGAAGTCTGCGAAGGTTATTTCCTGTAGGCAGTCAAAGCAGCAAGAGGAATCTTAATAGAATGGACATTAAGGCCAGACTGCGCCAACTGTAGAAGATAAGGAAGGATGACTTCTTCCTTACAAGTCGTCGGATCATAGTTCTTAGACTTGCACCAGATACAAAATCTCTTCCACTTGTAAGCATAGGAAGTTCTAGTGGAAGGTCTCTTAGACTCCTTCAGTATGTCCATACAATCTGCAGGGAGATTCAGATGACCATATTGCACTAACTCAGGAGCCGTGCTGCCAAACTCAAATACGAGAGGTTGGGGTGCAACATCAGCCCCCCGAACTTCGTGAGAAGGTCCGGCCTGCACGGCAGTCGAATGTGAGGAAGGAGAGACCGGTGAAGCAGGTCCGTGAACCACCACTGTCTGGGCCATTCCGGGGCAATCAGTATCATCCGCGCCATGGACTGGGACAGCTTGATGAGAACCGTCGGAATCAGGGTAATGGGTGGAAAAGCGTACAGAAAGCTGTTCGACCAGTCGATCCATAACGCGTTCCCCAGCTGGTAGTACCTGGAGGCGAAGCCTCGGCATTTGCTGTTTTCGGCAGTGGCGAACAGATCTACGTCTTGAGTCCCCCACCTTGCGAAGACCTCTCCTAGTACTTCGTCGCTTATGACCCATTCGTGGTTTTCCTGAATCAGTCTGCTCAGCGCGTCGGCCTGAACATTCTGCACACCTGGCAGATGGGCAGCCGTTATCGTCAGTCCTCGAGCCAGAAGCCAGCGCCAGATCGCCTGCGCCTCCTGCGACAGGGTGCGAGACCTCGATCCTCCCTGCTTGTTGAGATAATACATTGTGGTCGTATTGTCCGTTTGCACAAGTAGAGAGTCGGTCTGGAAGGACGGGTGAAAGGCCTTCAGTGCCAAGTAAACAGCTCTGAGTTCCAGGAAATTGATGTGGTATGTGGACTCCGTCGGGGACCACGTCCCTTGAATCTGTAGGTCTCCGGAATGCGCTCCCCAGCCCTGGAGAGAAGCATCACTCACGATAACCTGAGTGGGAATGTCCTTGTGGGAGGGAACCCCTCTGAGGAGATTCTCCGCTGAACACCACCACTTCAGAGACTGAAGAGCATGTAGAGATAGACGTATCTTGTCGTCCCAAGATCCTCTCCTCTGATCCCACTGATCCTCCAAGCACTCTTGCAACGGTCTCATGTGCAGCCGTGCATGTGGCGTCAGGAAGATACAGGAGGCCATCGTTCTCAGTAGAGAAGACACCATCCTCACTGTCGTGGATGGAGCGGTCATGAGAGCCCGAGCCTTCCGAAGCAGTGATAATCGTCGCTCCTCCGAAGGAGACACGCTTGCTGACAGCGTATCGATGGAGGCTCCCAAGTACTGAATGCACTGGACTGGAGTCGGAACCGACTTGGACATGTTGATGTGCAACCCCAGCTTGTTCAAGAGAACGCACGTCTTCTGGAAGTGTGCTTGCGCTTCCGTGAAGGAGGAGGCCTTGATCAACCAGTCGTCCAGGTACGGGTAGACAAACACCTTGTTCTTCCTTAGGTGTGCTGCTACCACCGCCATGCACTTTGAGAATGTTCTCGGCGCAGACTTCAGTCCGAATGGCAGTACTGTGTATTGATAGTGATTGGCGCCGACTTGGAACCGCAGGAACTTCCTGTGTTTGTGTGCAATGGGCACATGGAAGTAAGCATCCTGGAGGTCTATGGCACACAGCCAATCTCCCCGTTGCAGCTGAGGATAAATCTGATGCAACGACAGCATGCGAAACTTTTCCCTGCGAATCCACTTGTTTGCTTGTCGCAAATCCAGAATGGGCCTGAACTCGTTCTTGTCCTTTTTTCGAACCAGAAAGAACCGGGAGTACAGACCTCTTCCTCTTTGAGACAGAGGTACGACTTCGATCGCCCTTTTCCTTAACAGGATATCGGCCTCCGCCTGGAGCTCGCGCAGCTGATACTGCGAGCCGACCGGAGGAATCGATGGAGGAGGGCTGGTGAACCGAAGACTGTATCCATTGCAAACAATATTCAGCACCCACTTGTCCGGAGTAATTTTTCTCCACTCTGCCAGAAAAGATTGAATGCTTCCCCCCACCGGAGCGGGTAACAGTTGTCGGGGAAGTAAGTGCTCAGGGCCTAGACCCGGCCTGGCCCTTAGTCGCTGGTGCCGACTGATGGCCGCCTCTGCCCCTCTGGCGTTTCTGGAATGGTCTTCTGAACTGCTGCTGTTGCTGCTGTTGTCCAGAAGACTGGCCACGCCCCCTACCTTGACCACCGAACCGGCGCTGGAACGGACGGTACATCTTCTTGGTCTCCTTGGGCTTCTCCAAACCCACCGCTGTGAGCGTTTCAGCCTCCGCCTTCATGCGGGCCATTTCGTTATCAGCGTGCTTCCCGAACAGGGTTTCGCCAGAGAATGGCAGATTGGCAACCCTCTGCTGAGCGTCCGGTTTCAGAGACGTAAGGCGGAGCCATGCATGTCGTCGCTGGTTTATTCCGTGGCAGAAACCATGCGCTGCCAGAAGAGAAGAGTCGGCTGCAGCGCTGATGACTTGATTCGCCACCAACATTCCTTCGTTAAGCACATCCTGGAAGTCTTCACGCTTGTCCCGCGGAAGAAGCTCACAAATTGTTGAAGGGATTCCCAGAGGGCTCTGTCATACCGACCCAGCAAGGCAGTGGCACTAGCTGCTTTCATTGAGGTCGCCGAGGTCCCACAAACTCTTCTCTCAGATGAATCCAACCACCTAGATTCCTTATCTGGCGGAACCGTGGAGGAAGGCGTGGTGGCATGCTGTTTGCGCGCCGCCGTCACAATCACAGAGTCTGGCGGGGGCTCCAGCCTGAGAAAGGCCGGGTCCGAGTCCGGAGCCCGGTACTTCTTCTGCAGTCTGGAAGGCGCCGCCTTCGTCACTGCTGGAGTGAGGAAAAGATCCAGGGCCGGTTCTTCCAGGCCCAGCACCAGTGGCGGTAACGGCCGAGACAAATGCTTCTGATGGAGCGTCTCGAAGATGACCGAAGTCTTTGGAGTGGGCACCGTCGGAGTAATGCCCAATTTCGCCGCACCCCGTAACAGCACGTCCTGGAAGGACACCAGATCGTCGACCGGTGAAACCCTCGTGTCCGGCGAATCTGACAAGGTCGGGGAGTAGTCCCTGGTCCCAGACGACCGGGTCCGTGAACGAGACCTGTGTCTCCTGTGGCGCCGTCTAGAGCGGGTGGAAGACCTGTGACGCGAACGTTCCCTTCTCCTGGAGCGGGAGCGCGACCTCCTAGCACGTGGGCGCTCCACCGGTTTCCGTGGAGGCGTCTTCCGTGGCCTGTCTTGGGGCTTTGGGGTAGGCGTACCCTTAGGAGGTGTCGGAAGCAGAGGCAGCGACACCGACCTCGGCGGCCTATGAGGAGGGACCGGAGGTGGAGGCTGCCCCGCGGGAGGCAGGGAGGGGAGAGGCGGCTTAGCCGGAGGAGCCTCCTTCGGTAGAGGAGGAGGAGGGGTCACAGGCCTTGGCGGCGTATATACCACCGAGTACACCGTGCCCGATGACTTCTTCGAGGGAGGGGCCTGTGATCCAGACCCTCCAGAGCGTGAGCGACGCCTCCGACGTCCTCCACCAGATCCAGCGTGACTTTTGGCGCCAGAATCCCTCCTGCGCCTCTTAGAGGAGGTTGAGATCCTCGGTGACGCAGATCTCTTCCTGCTCGACGTCGAGCGTCGTTTTTCAGGCGTCGAATGCCGTCTCCTCGACGTCGAGTGTTTCTTCCTCGACGACGAACGTCGCCCCCTCGACGACGAGCGGTCAGACCTCGACGGCGAGCGTCGACTCTTTCTCCTCGACGACCGTTTCCTCACGGTCCTCGACGCCGAGGATCCCCTCGACGTCGAACTTGTCGACGGCGAGCGGCGGTGTCGCTTCGATGGCGAGCGGCGGTGTCTACGTCGACGGCGATGCCTCGACTTAGACGACGTCGACGACGCCGTCGGCGGTGACTTCGACAGCAGCCTAGCCAGGCCTCTCGACGTCGAGCTTCCACGCTGTCTCGACCCGGAGCCCCGGGGAGAAGGGGAACACACCGTCGTCATCCCTCTCGACGTCGTCGTCGATGCTATCGACGTCGACGGAGACCGGGACCTTTTGCTGGTCTTCCTGCCTCTGGGGAGCCCCCCAGAGGCCTCAGCAGGGGCAGAGGGAGCCTTCCCAGCCTGCCCAGACCCACCTGCAGCCTGCAGTCGCCTCTCTTCCAGGCCTTGGAGCCTAATCTTCTGCCTTTCCCTCAGGGTCCTTGTAGAAAAGGTCTGGCAGATGTCACAATCTTCAGGGACATGATCATCAGGGAGGCAAAGAATGCAGACGTCGTGTGAATCAGTCTTGGCCTTCTTCCTTCACATGCTGGGCACTTGTCGAATAAAGCAGGCATTTTAGATCCCTAAAAGCCTGAACAAACACACAGAAGTGAAAAGGAAACACCAAGAATCAAATGAACACTTTTAAATCCAAAAAGTGTAAAAAAGTCCAATAAACCCTTGAAAAAGGGAGAGCTCAATGCACAGGGTCCTGTAAGCAGGAGCCGGAAAAAAGAACTGAAAGTAAGAGGGACCTGCTATGCATTCTGGGATAAGTTCTGGAAAGTTCTCTTAAAGGCACAGTATCCTATTTAAGCCACATAATGGCAGCCTATGGGGCTTGTCTGTCCATGCCTTCCTCTCTATCATTTCTGAGGGTGTTTGCTGTTAAAGCAAGGGAAATCTGGACAGGCTTTGCTGTTTGTGGATTTTTGGTGGAATTTTCTAGTTGAAGTACTGGAAAGTGTAGCCTGTGAATATAGGCTGCATTATTTGTCTTTAAATTTTCTCTTAAGTGTCTTTGCAGTTCTGCAATTTTCCGACAATTTAAGAGATTATTTTTGATTGCCGGGGTCCTCGCACATGGGCGGGACTATTCACTAGATTATGACTATACACAGAGATCCCCTGCTACAGAACAGCTGTTTAAAACTGAAGTCGGACAAAACGGAAGTCCTCATCTTAGGTTCATCCCCCGCTACCTGGGACGACTCATGGTGGCCAACGGCCCTAGGAACCGCACCCATAGCTACGGACCACACACGTAACCTGGGCTTCATCCTGGACTCCTCCCTCTCGATGACCAGACAAGTCCACGCCGTCTCATCATGCTTAAACATCCTACGCATGCTCAAAAAAAATCTTCCGCTGGATCCCCTACCGAAACAAGAAAGACGGTCACCCACGCACTGGTCACAAGCCGACTGGATTACGGAAACACCCTTTACGCCGGAACCACAGCCAAACTACAGAAAAAACTCCAACGCATCCAAAACGCCTCAGCCAGACTCATACTTGACATCCCCCGTCAAGCTCAAATTTCCGGTCACCTGAAAGACCTCCACTGGCTCCCCGTCAACAAGAGAATAACGTTCCGTCTCCTCACCCACGCACACAAAGCCCTCTACGACCTAGGACCCGAATGCCTCAACACGCGCCTGTCCTTACACCCCCACCCGCCAACTACGATCGTCCAACCAAGCCCTCGCCGCAATTCCGCGCATCCATAGATCCACCATGGGGGGACGATCCTTCTCCTACTTAGTGGCAAAAACCTGGAATTCTCTGCCCACCCACCTCCGCCTTACACAGAACCACCTCTCCTTCAAAGCAACTAAAAACTTGGATATTCAATAAGTAAAGTACCCCCCCTCCCCAAGCGCCTTGAGACCCTCTGGGTGAGTAGTGCGCTATACAATTTTTTGAACTTGAACCTTGCATCGCCTTCAGGAACAGGCGCATTATTTGCATCCGTGATGCCTCGCCTCCTCTGCGCCACGCAGAGTCTTCTATTTCAGACTCATCCAAGATACCGTAAGGGGTCTGTGCGACTCCTGCATCCGGCCTGTAATCAATCACTGTTGGATGGAACTTTTGAAATTGTCCAGGCCAAGTGCAACTAGATAGCCCCAGTTGGAGCTATTGACTTCTAAGCATTGCATTTTGATCTAATCTTTAAAAATACATATCTTGACTAGCTTGTGTATGTCGGCTTTTTGTTGTTTTGGCCTGGTTTTACTCTGATAAATATTGGCTATTTTAACAAACAGGATATGGAGTATCCTGCGTATCCGCCAAAACCTCCAAAAAGGGGACACGATCACTGTCTGGTAACGTAGGAGCCAAGTGCTTGGCCGAGTCCATTAAAGCATGGATATACCTCCCAAACTAGCATGTGGCATTAGTAGACTTTAACGCCATACTTGAAGATTGCACCAATTTCTCAGAGTCTTCTGTCCCCCGGAGTTGTAGGGAACGACCAAGCAGACTACTTAGAACAGGAAGTTTGCACCACAAAACTTTCCAGTGAAGGATGGGCAGTAAGAAAGGTAGAAACATTAGGAGCAGGCCTGTACCTCCTGTACCTCCTTGCCACAGTCCTTGAAACTGCAGGAGTTCATAAAGGTTTCTGGCACACCTCCAGAATTGGCTATGTTAAAGCCTCATTAAAAGGCGATAGAGGTTCAACCACAGAAGGATATATGACCGGATCTCAGCTGAGGGCAGTTCAAGGTCCACATGTTCAGCAGCTTTCTGGATGATAGCAGGGTATGGGGCAACATCCTGAGAAGGTAAAGCCTTTGGCGATGAAAGCTCCCACTCAGGGGAAGTGCCTAAATTACTGGCCTTTCGAAGGCCCTTGAATTCATTAACGAGTTGTTGATCTCTTCTTCTGCCTCATCCTGCTGGGGTATTCCTCTTCCTCCAGCAGTCTTGGGGCTTCCGTGCTTGACCACATATTTAGGATTGGCAGCGGCGGTGCCAGGCGTGGCGCCAGAGACACCAGTATTGAAGGAGGACCCTCTTAAGTGGGTAATTGCGCCGCTCGAAGTCGAGAAGATGAAGGTCCACCAGATGGCGCTGGAGACTGAAATCAGCGTCAAAGAACTCTGGGCCGGAAACTGCCATGACGGCGCTGTCAGCATAAAGGGCATGAAGGGTGGCTGGGCATAATGCTGAGGGATGTCCAAATTAAAGGCAAGCAGACCCACGGGGCCAGTCGGCGCAGCGGTAGGGTAGGTTGCCCTGGCAAACAGGTCCCACACTGCATTTAGAAAATGCGACTGATCCGACCTAGGCCTAGGAAAGGGTGGATAAGGAGCTGAATCTGAATCCACTCGAGGACGCGTTTAAGGCTTAGGCTCCGGCGAAACCGGATCTGGTACAGGCAAAGCCACAGGAATAGGAGAAGACTCTCTGGGCTCCGGAGAATCCTTTGGCTCCGGTGAAACCATGGGTGGCGGAGAACCCCTTGGTGTCGGAGAGAGCCGGAGTCGGTTGAGGGGAAGGCGACGGCATCCTTAGAATGACGCCGCAGAGCCGGTGACCTAGAATCCCAACCCTTCGAAGATCGACATCGAGAAGAACAATAGTTACTTACCTGTAATCTGTGGATCTCCAGTATTGGTGTCTTTCATAGATTCACATGCCTGAATCATTCCCCGTCGTCGGAGTGGGAGTCCCACAGTACATAAAAAAGCAATAATATGCAATAAATATGTAGTAAATACCAATAAAAACAAACCAGAAAGTAAAGTAGCCCAGCTACAGTAAGAAAACTTCCACATCTATGACAATCCTAGTCATTTTGTATAGTCCAAACTACAGCCAATCAGGCACCAGCACCCACCAGAATGTTCTCCCCAGAGGCTCAGGCTCTCAGATTTTCTCGCAAGGAGTGTAGGTAAACCCAAAAAAGCCTAAAAGCCTCTGAGGGGAGGTGGGCGGGTTGCATGTGAATCTATGAAAGACACCAATACTGGAGAACCACAGATTACAGGTAAGTAACTATTGTTCTTCTCCAGTACTAGGGGTGTCTTTCATAGATTCACAGGTCTGAATCAGAGTAGCTAGCAGTACAAATCCGTGCTAGGCAGACGCCAATGGCTGTAAAGCTTGTCAGCATAAGTCATAAAGCAGTGTAAACTGAAAATACACATATTAGTAAAGCACAGGATAATGCAGTCATGTAAACATGTGTAAAAAATACATATGAAGCGTCTGACAGCAGTAATGGAGGTGGGAAACAGAGGCTCACCTTATTTGAAAAGATTTCGTAGAACTGCACGACCCACAGAAGTATCAGCTTCGCTGGTTGCGTCCAGACAGTAATGCTTGGTAAATGTACGGCGACTGGCCCAAGTAGCCGCTCTGCAGATCTACTGAATAGGAACTCCAGCAAATAAAGCCGTAGACGATGACATTGCTCTTGTGGAATGAGCTCTAGGAGCTGCTTGCAACGGTCGTCCTGCTTGCATATGGCAAAAGGCAATGGCAGAAGATATCCATCTTGCAATAGTTTGTTTTGAAACTGCCTGCCCCTTATGAATAGCACCGTAGGTGATAAACAATTGGTCAGAAGAGCGTAAGGCGGATGTCCTCTGCAGATAGAATTTAAGACATCTGCTAACATCCAGCGTATGCAATGCCCTTTCCGCCGGTGATTGCGGGTTAGGAAAAAATGACTTCAGAATTATAGGTTCGTTAAGGTGAGAATCCGAAGGTACTTTGGGAATGTACTTCGGATTAGTGCGGAGTATTACAGAGTCACTTGTAAACTGCAGGAAAGGATGGTGAACTGTAAAAGCCTGAAGATCACTGACTCTTCTGGAGGATGTTAAAGCCAGCAACAGTGCTACCTTCCACGAGAGATATTTGAGATCGGCCTTGTGGATGGGTTCGAAAGGATGACGCATGAGTTGTGCCAGGACAAAGTTAAGATGCCACACCGGAGGTGGTCGTCGTACTGGAGGGAACATCCTAAAGAGTCCTTTAAAGAATTGCTGTATAATCCTCGCAGAGTATAAGGAATTAGTACCATCCTGCCGATATCTCGAGATCGCCGCCAGGAAAACTTTCAGGGTTGCGTGAGACAGGCCTGATTTTGCTAAATGTAAGAAGAAAGGTAGAATCTCTTCCGGCGTTGTTGAAAAAGGATGAACACCATGTGCGTGACACCAGATGCAGAAACGCTTCCACTTTAGACTGTCTTTATGGTAGTAGGTGCCCTTGCCCTGGCCAGAACCTCCTTGCATTCCTCTGGGATGTTTAAGGTGGGCGAACTCACGGTACTCAGGCGCCAAGCCACTAATCTCAGTGATGTTGGATCTGGATGATAGACCTGACCGTTCTGCATGCTGAGTAAGTTCGGGATTTGATTCAACTGAATTGGTTCGCACTCTGACAGAAGAAGAAGTTCTGTAAACCAATACTGGCGCGGCCATCTGGGGGCAATCAGGATCAATCTGCACAGTTCCTTTTTAATTTTCTGCAGAACCCTGGGGACTAGTGGAATCGGCGGAAAAGCGTACGCATATGTCCGAGACCAATCTATCGAAAACGCATTCCCCTGAGAGTCCTTGTGGGGATGCCAGCTTGCAAAGAATTGGCATTTGCTGTTGGTCTTTGTGGCAAATAGATCTAGGTCTGGACGACCCCACAGGTGAAAGATGCGTTCCACTGTCTGCTGATGTACCTCCCACTCGTGAGTGGAGACTGTCGACCTGCTGAGTGTGTCTGACAAGACATTCTCTATTCCTGGAACATGCACTGCTTGAAGATTTACATTGTGCTGTAAGGCCCATGCCCATAATTCTTGGGCTTCCTGGGAGAGGAGAAGAGATCGAGTTCCTCCCTGCTTGTTGACGTAATGCATGCTTGCTGTGTTGTCTGTTCTTATCAACACATTGGAATCCTGAATGATTGCATGAGACGCCTTGAGTGCTAGAAATATGGCTCTGAGCTCCAGACGGTTGATGTGCCATCGCTTTTGTGGAGCAGTCCACTTGCCGCTGATTGTGAGACCTTGAAGATGCGCTCCCCAGCCCTCGAGAGACGCATCCGTGAGGCTTGGTGACTCTTGACGAAATGCACACCCCTGCTGGAGATGTCGTTTTTGTGTCCACCAGCGTAGAGAGTTTTGCATTAGCGGTGTGATCTTGATAAGATCTTCAAATGTCCCGGAGACTTGTAACCACTGCAGGGTTAGCTCTTCCTGGAGAGGTCTCATTCTGAGACGACAGTTTGGCAGTAATGGGATGCAAGAAGATACCATCCCCAGAAAGGACTTGTATAGCCGAACAGAAACTGACTTTTTTGATAACAGATTCTGCGCCATGTTTTTTATCTTCATTTGTCTCTCCTCCGAGACAAAGGCTTGCAGATTCTGTGTGTCCAATGTGGCTCCCAAGAAAGCTGGTCTTTGAGAAGGTCTCAATTGGGATTTTTCGAGATTGATGGACAGGCCCAGAGATTGGAACAGGTGTAGACACTGTTGTAGATGAGAGTGCACGACTGCTCGAGAATTGGCCTTTATAAGGCAGTCGTCTAAGTATGGGAAAATTTGGATTCCCTCCAGCCGGAGGTGCGCCGCTACCGGAGCTAGAACCTTGGTAAAAACTCTTGGCGCTGACCGCAGTCCAAAAGGAAGAACTTTGAATTGGTAATCCCTGCGCAGGAATTTTCTGTGGAGAGGTAGAATGGGAATATGGAAATATGCATCTTGGAGATCTAAGGTGACCATGTAATCTCCCGCTGCCAAAAGATGCAATATTTCCTGGAGCGATAACATCCTGAAAGTTAATTTTCTTAAGTACTTATTTAGAGCGCGAAGATATAGAATCTGGCGCCACTCCCCGTTTTTCTTCCTTATTAGAAAAAATCTGGAGTAAAACCCCATTCCCCTCATCTTCGGAGGTACGCTTTCGATCGCTCCTTTTTGCATCATCAATTTGATTTGGGCAAATAGCTCCTTCAGGTGAGCTGGGGGTGGTCCTTTCAGGGAAACATTTGGAGGAAATTTCTCGAATTCTAGGGCATGACCCCATGCCACAATATCCAGGACCCATTTGTCTGATGTTATTGACTGCCAATTTGAGGAAAATTTGGATATTCGTCCTCCAATTCGTTCTTGAGAGCAGGGCAGTGGTGGTGGCAGGTGAAAAGTCTCATTGGCGCTTATCTTTTCTACGATAATTCGCCTTTCCCCTGTTCTGGGCAAAAGTGGGCTTTCTCTGGCCGTAAGATTGATATCGTTGAGTATGGTATCGTTGATTGTTTTGTCTGTAAGAGGATTGTTGGTTATAACCACCTCTGGTAGAGGACGATCCTCGTCCTCTCGCTCCTCGAAAGGGCGGCTTGCTGAATTGGAGGGTACCTAAGGATTTTGCTGTTTCAGTATCCTTCTTTATTGTCTGTAAGGCATCCTCCACCTGAGGGCCAAACAGATATTCGCCATCATATGGCAAGTCGAGCACCTTATTTTGTACTTCTTGTATAAAGGAAGTAGACCGTAGCCAACCCTGTCTGCGAAGAACCGCAGCTCCCGCTAGCTGCCGAAAGCCCGTTGAGGCTACATCCACTGCTGAATCAATAATGTCTTCTGAGATTCTTTGGCCTTCATGTAGTATCTTGAGCGCTTCAGCCTTAGAAGGTTTAGGTAGGAGATCAATAAATGGTGCAATGTCAGACCACATCTGTCGGTCATACCTTCCTAAGATGGCCAATGAATTTGCTGCTCGAACTGTCGTAGCCGCCATAGTGGAAACACGTTTCCCTATTGAATCTAGGCGTTTGCCATCTCTGTCTGGCGAAACTAAGTGGAAAAGAAGGGTTCCGAGCCCTCTTTTGAGCTGCCTGGAAAATCACAGAGTCAAGTTTCGGCTGTCCGATAAGGCACGCAGGAGATTTGTCCGGTGCTCTGTATTTCTTTTCCAAACGTGGCAGGACAGGAAGAATGGATGCCGGGGTTGCCATGACTTTTATACCCTCCTGCCAAATGAAGTCAATGATGGGTATAGACTTAATCTGTTTCCTGGGCTGATCTTTAAAATCGTATAGGTATATTGATATGAAAACGTCTAGTTGCACGTTCCATTAAAAGGTGGAAGCTAACCACGTCCACTGGTGGTGAAATTGAGACTGCTTGATGCGAAGGGGAAGGTGTTGAACCTGGTATTCATCCCACTCCGACTCATCCTGTACCTCTCCTTCTCTTTGCTCCTCCTCATCCGAAGACTGAGGATCTACTTCCTCCACCTGAGGCTGCAAAGTAGGTGAAACAGGAGTTATTGGTTGTAAAACTGGCACCGGTACTTCAGTGGCCGGAGTAGCAGGCACTGAGCCCGTAGTTTCAGAAGGTGGAAACCTTCTATAATAATCGTCCAACATGTATTGAAGGTTGGTCAGTAAGGCAACTGGTACCTGCGCGACAGATAAACTGTCCATCTGAGGCTTCATCTGTACAGGTGGTTGTTCATCCTCAAGTTCGTCTTCTTGCAACTTGATATTCAACTCAGAAGGACTAGTGGCCGCTCCAAATGTATGAACCACATCATCCTCACTGTCTGAGTCTAAAAGTCGGTCAGGCATGATGGCTTTGGCGTAAAGAACACCGTCGACGGTGACCATACCTGTAGCGCAGTGCAAGAGGACAATTGTGGCGTCGACGGTGCGTTTTTCGCTGCTTCAGTAGCAGATATCAAAGGCTCCGTCGACGGTGTCGTCGACGGGACGGACTTCGTCGACGGATCGGGCTTCGTCGACGGATCGGGCTTCGTCGACGGATCGGGCTTCATCGACGGGATGTTCGTCGTCGACGGTGCAACCTTCGTTGGCAACTTAGTCGGCGGAATGGAGCTCGCCGACTAAGCCGTCGATGGCATCTTCTTCGTCGACGGTAGAGCCTTCAGAGGAGCCGACGACGAACAGTCGACGGCCGTCGTCGACGAGATTGGTCTTACCGTAACATAGACCATGGTAGGGGAAGAAGCTGTCGTAGTCATAATCATCGATGGTTTAGGAGATGAGAAGGTCATCGTCGACGTGGATGATGCGTCGACGGAGGTCTTCGTCGACGAGAAAACAGAAGAAGGCGTCGTCGACGAGAAAGAAGTTTCCTGAGGTGAAATCTTGTCAGATGTCTGAGGCAAGCTCTTGGTGGACCGTTTTTGAGGTATAGAAGGAACCTCCAAACCCTTGCCTGAGGGGGCAGCCTTAGAAGTAGAAGGCCTGTCAGAACCTTTAGAAGGTTGATGATTCTTAACAACCTTAGGTCCAGGGGATGGCAATACCTCAGACGCAGGCCTCTTCTTAGACGCTGAAGTGGAACCAGAGGCAATACTGCCAACCTCAGAATCCTTAAGCCTTTGTAGCCACAAAAGCAACCGACCCTCTGTCTCTGAGAGTCTTTTGAGGAAAGGTTCTGCAGATCTTACAGTCCTTGACCTGATGATCTGGATAGAGGCAGTAAATACATTTCTTGTGGGGGTCCTCTTTAAAAAGCCGGAGCTTACCACAAGAGTCACAGGCTCTAAACAGAGACTTCTTTGAAGACATTCTAGAAGAAATGATCCAAAAGGAAGATAAGTTGAAAGAACTGAGCAGAGCTCAGGGAGACTCCCTTCACACGACGTGCGGTAGAAAATCTGAGAGCCTGAGCCTCTGGGGAGAACATTCTGGTGGGTGCTGGCGCCTGATTGGCTGTAGTTTGGACTATACAAAATGACTAGGATTGTCATAAATGTGGAAATTTTCTTACTGTAGCTGGGCTACTTTACTTCCTGGTTTGTTTTCATTGGTATTTACTACATATTATTGCTTTTTTTATGTACCGTGGGACTCCCACTCCGACGACGGGGAATGATTCAGGCATGTGAATCTATGAAAGACACCCCTAATACTGGAGAACCATGACTTTTCTTCTTGTGTTTCTTGAATTTCAAGGTTGACGACTTCAATTTTGACCACTTACGACTCCTCTTTTATCGCTCTTGCCACACAGAGCTTAGCTTCACGCTCCTTTAGTGCCTTCGGGTTCATCTTCCGACAACTGACACAGCCTCTTATGTTGTGGTGCGACGAGAGAAACCAGAGACAGTCGTCATGGTCCCCCACACTCCCTACAAGGCTTAAATCCAGACTTTTTCAAAGTAGCCACCACTCTGCTACTCCAAGAGAGGAAACAAAGTAATAACAAAACCAATTGGAGAGTCCAAAGAAAACCTTTACGCGTCGACATCGCGGAAAATAGGGTACTGAGGTCACCACGCCAACGAGGTCTTCTTATGGCCCTGATGAAGGCATACGGAGGAGTCGCGAGCGGAGCCATGCCATTGTGACTTTTTTTTTTTTTGTCCTCATACGCCCAAAAAAAAGATAATTTCAGTATTGATTATACCAAGAATCTTTATGGGTGCTCTTTTTGCAGACACCCAATATATATCTCACGATACCGCCATGTAAAGCATCAGCTCAGTTTTCCAATTTTCCAGACCCTTAAACTAATCTTAGGGTGATCCATTCTGCAAAAAGGCATAATCATTGGACAAAGTTGATCAGAGCCCATCGAGCCAATTAATGCAAGGAATCCAGAAGTGCTTCCTGCTCTTCCAGACCACTTTATCCAAACTAAGAGTATGCCTGATTGCCCTAATCCAATCTACATGTGACGGTGCGTTAGTGCTCACCCACAGTTTACATATTTCCCTGCGAGCAAGAATAATTAAATAAACAAATAACTTATTGACATCTTGAGGTGCTTCTTCATAATTAGGGGGGGATTCCCCAAAAAATTAATTGTATACTAACCTGTATATTATACCCAAAGAGGGCTTTCATACCTTCTTGTACTTCGAACAAAAAATCTCTAAGCGCTGGACAGGTCATAAACATATGAGGGTCATCTGCTTTTTCCAGATTGCATTTTGGACAGCATGGAGTAGGCCCCTTTGAAAATTTGGCCAGCCTAGCCGGCGACCAGTATACTCTATGGAGAGAAAACAGGTGATTCCGCTTTAAATTGGCTGGAGATACCGTAAGATGTAGTAAATCAAAGGATACTTGCCATAGATTCTGCAAATCTGCATCCGGAACTTGGTCCCTCCAAAGTTGTTCTGGAAGTCCAAATACTCCATCTTCTCCCTCCAGAATTGCCCAAAAAAGCACTGATGTTTTGAGTCTTGCATTCTTCAATAGTAGTTCCTCCAGAGCAACCTTGACGCCTTTATCCTCTGTCACACCCTGGGCCCAGCTTTTGATTTGTAGGTACTTAAATTTAGATAAGTTTTTATTCGTGAGAAGAGAAATATCCTCCCAGCACAAAAGGTTCCCTTCCGGCAGTAACTGGCCCCAGAGCCTAATATTTGCGCTCTGAAGTGCAGTAGATAGTAAGTCTTTAGTCCATTCTGGAGAGCCTGGCGAATCCCAAATTGGAGCCATAGCAGAGTAATATGGAATATTCAACGACTTCCTGACTCTGGCCCACACAAATGCCAAGTCTCTGAGTACCTTTAATCGCACTTTTTTTTAAAAACGCATGTCGCCAAACTTAAACATAAATGCATGAGACCCTCCCTGGATCTCGGATAACATAATTTGAAACATATAATCAGTTTCTGTCCCCCCTAGGGTATCAAATAGTCTTATTCCTGCTTTTAATAATAGGGTCCAAGCATAAACTCTCAAATCTGGTGCGCATAACCCACCCTTGCCTTTCTTTCTGCGAAGTTTTTTCCATGAAATTCTTATGCCTTTTGAGGCCCAAATAAATGAATTCCATTTCGCTTGAATCTTAATTAGTCTGGTTTCATTAAAGGCAAGAGGAATGTTCTGAAATATAAATATTAATTTAGGTAACAGCATCATTTTTACAATATTAATTCTTCCAATTAAGGTCAAGGGCAGAAATGACCAGCTTTTTAAAGATTCGGCCACTTCCTTCTCGATTTTTGCAAGATTTTTATCCGCAAGTAGGTTTATATCCTGCGTAACTTGGATTCCCAGATATCTTAATTGGTGTTTCAAAATTGAAATAGGAGTTGTCTGGGTTATATTCCAACACATACATTCTGATTTAGATTGGTTAATTAGATATCCTGAGACTTGGCCGAACTGCTCTGCAGCATTATATATAAGGGGAATTGATTTAATAGGATCCGAGGTATACAACATCAAATCATCCACATATAAAGAGATTTTTTTCACCCAGTTTTTATATTTAAATGGTGGAATATTTTGATCTTGTCTGATCTTTTCTGCGAATGATTCGATGTATAAATCAAAGAGCAAGGGTGAAAGCGGACACCCTTGTCTTGTCCCTCTTTGAATTTCTATAGGAGTGGATAGGCTTCCATTTATTAATAGTCTAGCCGTCGGAGCTTGGTAGAAAGCTGCTATTACCCTACAAAAGTTCCTACCCAAATTAACCTTTTCTAATACTTTAACCAAAAATTCCCAATTGACGCGGTCAAAGGCCTTCGCGGCATCCAATGTGATAACCGCTAATGGAATTTTAAATAGAGGGGCAAGATCGATTGCTCCCACCAAGGCCTGTGTAAGATCTTGTATGGTACGCCCTCTGACAAAACCCTTTTGGTCTAGATGTAATAAGTGAGCTGCTACCCCATTTAATCTCTCCGCTAAAATTTTTGCCATAAACTTATAATCTGAATTAAGGAGAGAGATTGGCCTGTATGAGTCACATTTAGATGCCTTCTTCATTGGTTTTAAAATAAGGACCACTATAGCATCATTCCATGAAACAGGAATATTGCCTCCTTCTTCGTATATAGAGGTAAATAACAGCTGCAGAACTGGAATAACTATCGGAGCTAAAACTTTATATACCTCAGAAGGTAGCCCATCCGGGCCCGGGGCCTTACTTCTCTTAGCGGAGTCTATCGCCAGAGCTATTTCAGTCGAGCTGATATTTCTGTTAAGATTATCCGAGGCCTGGTCGTCCAAGACTTGAACCTGATATTGGTTAAGCCACGACTGAATTAATTCCTGACGTGGAACTAAGCCCTCTTTATAGACTTCATCAAAGTGATGAAAAAAAGCCTTTTCAATGTCTTCTCTATTCTCTGATATCACATCCGTATTAGTTATCTGTACGTTTTTAATTGTGCTCTTCTTAACTTACTTTCTTGTTTTCCACGCTAAGAGCTTTCCACTGGCCTCTCCATATTCAAAGTGTGCCAATGAGCTAGCCTGCCATCGTTTCCTCAGCCTTACATCTAACACCTGCTCCAACTGTAGTTTACAATTTATTAGATCTGTTTTACTGTTTTCTCCATTTGCTAGACTAGGGTCAAATATAGCTCGTTCAAGGACCTTAATTCTTGCCTCAATCTGGGAGATTTGCGCCTTATATGCTTTATGTTTTGCGACCTGAAATGCTAATAACCGGCCTCTTAGAAAAGCTTTATATGTATCCCAGAAAACCGAAAGTGCAGCTGTGCCTAGATTTATTTTGAAGAACTCATTTGATTCCTCAAGCAATGTTTCTATCACTTCTTCCTCCAACAGGATACTCCTGTCAATAGTCCATCTCTTAACTAGCTGTGGACCTAACAATTTTAGGGTTAAAGTTACCGCTGAATGATCAGAAATGTGAGCACCACAATGTTTTATCTCCCCCACTTGCTGACCTAAATGTTCGGCAATTAAGAAGAAATCTAATCTCGATTTATGTCGTAGTTTCTTGTTGTGGAATGTAAATTCATTTTTGGTAGGATTCTTTTGTCGCCAAACATCCTTCCAGCCAAACTGGTTGATCGCAGTAAGTAATACTGCTCTGGTTTTAGGGTTGTGAGAGCCTTACAGAAGGTAACTTATCCATCTGTGAGTCAAGTACTAAATTAAAATCCCCCGCAAAAATCACCGGATCCTCAAAGTCCAAAAGCTCAACTAAAAGTTCTTTAAGGGGAAGAGTGTCATCCAAATTTGGGCCGTAGTATCCTACAATCGTAAATTTATAAGAATAGTACTTTATTTTTGCTATAACCCATCTCCCCTTTTTGTCAGATTTTGACTAACACTGAAATCTCAGAATTAGATTTAATTAATATAGCCACTCCCTTAGTAGAAGTTTGTTGTGAGGTAGTTATCACTTGGTGGATCCATTTTTTCTTACTACAAATGTCTCTTAACTCTTGTTCAGTAGAGTGAGTTTCTTGTAAAATAAAAATGTTCTCAGGTGTATCCCTTAAATACTGAAATATTCTCTCTCTTCTGTGCTTAACTCGTAAACCATTTACATTCCACGACAAGATCTTAAGATAAGATATGGGGGCTGCCCTACTTTGCGCTATTTTTCCTTCCAGAGATGAAAACAACTAAATAAGGGATATGGCGATTTGGACATTTTTTTTTTCCCATGCTCCCCACCCGGTGTCCCTACACCCCCCCCCCGCCCCTGTCCTGACCCTCCCGTGCTCCCCCGGAGAACCCCCCTCCTTTTCCTTGACCCAACTAGGCCTTTGAGACTCCCCCCTCCAGGCATCTGATCAGTATCTGTCAAGAGAGTAGGAATATGTAACTCCAAAAAAAAAAAAAAGACGTTAATACTGAATAAAAAATAAACTATAGACATTAGTGTCCTTAATGCTTCTTAGCCTGCTCTCTTTTGCTTTCGTCAGTGAGTAATTGAAGGTATTCTTCTGCCTCATCCAGTCTTTTTAGGACTCTCATTTTGTTATTATACATCACTTTTAGCGATGCAGGAAACTTGAGTTGGGCTGTGGCGCCCAGTTGTTTAAAAGGCTCAAGCAGCTTACCAAGCTCCCACTGCCTAGACGCGGTAATAGAGGAGACATCAGATCTAATTTGGTATGAAAAGTTGTCTACTGAGAGATCGCTGCTTCTTAAAGCTCTGTTAAGAATCTCTTCTTTTAGGGTACAAGTCAGAAAATGGACTAAAATCTTCCTGGGTCTGCTTTTATTTGGGTTCAACCTAAATGGATCCCTATGAACTCGTTGGATGTCTTTTAATATTTGTTCTTCTGACTCATCAAGCTCAATGGATTGTTTAATTAATTTAGCCACAAACCCTTTAATATTTCCCCCCTCGGCCCCTTCCGGGACTTTCAAGAGGCGTAGATTATTTCTCCGTTGAGCATTTTCTAAAGACTCCATTGTTTCTTGGAGTCCTTGTTCCCTCTGTCTGAGATCCTCTAGCTTCTTATTATGTTGCGTAGCAAGCATTTTTAGATCCGCTACTGAAGACTCCAGTTCAGTGGTTCTGGCAGCTAATCAATCAAATTTTTCCTTTATCTCTTGCTGATTAATTAATGATGCTTCAAAACCACTTCTTACCTCATGACTGAGGGCTTGTAGCATTAATATGACGGACTGATCAGTGACTGATATGTTCGAGGGAGTTACAGATACGTCGTCCTCTTTGTCAATATTCATTGTTGGAGTTAACACTCCCCCTTCCAACTCAGATACCTTGGTATTGGAGCTTTGCATTGTGTTATTTTTAAAGTTTCTACCAGCTCAAAACCTTGCTCCATCTCAAAGCCCGCCTCAAACTCCGACTCTAAGCCCTCCAGAGGCTGAAATTTATTAGCAGTTTGTATCCCCCTTAAAGACTCCCCAAGAGAGGCCCCCTCTGACAAATTAAGTTCCAAAACTGTAGGCACAGCTTTAAAGTAAGCTTTCAGAGACGGAAGTGGTTTATCCTTTGCAACCGGCTTCTGTGCTTTAGTATTTTTCTTGCCGAGTTTCTTTAAGGATTTTCCCTTCGATTTAACAGAGGAGGGGGTATCAGCAGAACCATTTGATGCCAGTTGCTTGCCTCCCTTGCTTCTTAGCGTATACCCGGAGGCCCGGGCCCCTTGAATCTCTCTTTGTGACATACGCAATAAAGGGGGTAAAGAAACTGTTTCAGCAAAAGTCTTAGTATTAGCTACAGTCTTATTTAGCCCATTGCATTGTGGTCTAGGTAGTTTTAGTTTCGTAGTTTCTGTATCACCCCTTAAAGAAAAGAGCCTATATCCGGCTCTTCTCCCTTTCTTGAGGTCGTATGCTGCTTTTGTCCATTTGCTCAGCCCCTGCCCATGCCCAACAACATATTGCAGTCCTACCTTATGGAAGGAGGGAGAAGTCCGTAGAGAAAGCAGATTTACGGCTTTTGCCGTCTCTTTGCCGTTATTCCTCTCCAGGCTGCCTTGGTCACAAAATATCAAATGTGAAAAGAGATTTGAGGCGCAAAAAACAGCCTGTGTCCTCCGTCCTCCGTCCTCACAGGCAATGCTGGAGCTCAGGCTACTGCCTCCCCTGCCGCCGCCGCCGCCGTGAAGTACTGAGGCCGTGTGCTGAGGCCGTGTGCTGATGCCTCGCGGTTACAGCCCCTCTTTCCTCCCCCTTCGGATTGTTTTACTGCCACCTTGAGCTGTAGGTTAGCCGCGTAGGAAAATACACTTGTGCTGCTCAATGTACGCTAATGGGCTAAAATCCAGTGTTTTCCGAGGCCGTTCTGCAAATCTGGTAATCTCACATCTCGCGCAAACGACCAAACGCCCGAGTCTCCGGAGCCTCCCGACTAGCCCCGCCTGCTAGCCGCCATGTCCTCCGCCATTGTGACGGTTTTGTCAATGTGGGAGAGCTGGGGAAAAAAATTCTGTGGCATGATGGCGCAGAGGTAATTCAAAAAGTGAGGAATCCACAGGCAGATGTATCCATCAGAAATTTTCCCATCTCAGAAACAACTTAATACCCAACTATTTTCAACCTCATGTAACCCTATAAGCACCCCTGAAACTCTGTCCACCACCGAAGTCCCCCTGTCCACCATCCCTCACTTCTCGCAGTCACATCCACCCCTTTATAATTTACCTGCAGCTTCTCCATTGAGTCTGAGGTTTTAGATCAGCCTGCCAGTGTCATGAATGACAAATTATGGTACGCGCTGGGATCCAGCCACATGAAATTAGCCCCGACACAAACCTGCAACACCCCTCAATCACACTGTGCCAAAAGGAGCTTGGCTTCCTGCAACTTTGGCATCAGGAGTCATTGGCCCTATAATTGCCACAGGGTAACAGAAGGAGGACGCTGTTGCACTTCCAACTGGGTTACCTTTGGGCACGAGCAATAAAAGCAAAGCTTCTGACAAAATACTAGAAAGTATAAAGAGTACACAACGACAATGAATAAAGGGCCAAAGCAAATAAAATCATGGTAAGAAAAAAACTGGTGTAAATACTAATGCACACAAATAAAAAACAGCATATTGTCCACCATCTCAGTGACTGAGAAAGATGTAATGCAATACTGAGCGTCCCACGTCCATGTCAACCGTTATTTCAGCACCTCAAAGCTGAGGAGCATAGGAGTGAGTTATAAAAACTAAGTTCTGTTGTGCCACTATGTCCACTTAAGGCTCAACAATGAGCACATTTACTCACACCTACACATTTAGCTGACAAGGAGTCAGGTTAACTAATCATTAGCATGGCATCAAAAATACTCAAGAAGCTACAGCGAGACATGTTGTGGAGACATGAATAATGAGCTACCCGGCATTTATTTACAGGCTTTCGTGCAAAAATAAATCTCGATTGGGATGGTGCCTCAAACCTTTCTACAGCATTTTGTTTTAGATTCCAGCAGATCATGCACAAGTTTATTTGAAACAGCGTTCAGTGCTGCGGTACTTCTCAGGTTTCCAGGTCCAAGAAAAAGCAGCAGCTGTGAAGCACACACCACAGACCCCCCCTCGAAGCACACACCACAGACCCCCCCCCGCGCCCCCCTCGAAGTACACACCACAGACCCCCCTCGAAGCACACACCAGACCCCCCCGCAAGCTCCCGTGGAGCTGAAGCACACACCACAGACCCCCCTGCAAGCTCCGCTCCGGACACTTACCCGATTGGACTCTATCATGCCGGTCCGGGCGTGGAATTTCACAGTTTTCAACCTTGCTCGCTCTTTCTTTTCCACCCTGTTCAGAAAGGAAGAGACAGTGAATAACACAAGTACCCACTTAGAGGCCAGCACCAGAGTACCAGCTGCAGCAGCAGACGAGGCATTTCAAATGATCTTTCAGCCTTTATTATGCATGCACAGCCTTGTGAAGTCTGCCAAGCACGCATGCGCACATTCTGGTTCCAACAGGAGCGCCATGTTTAATTAAGAGGAATTCGAAAAGTAAACTGGCCCTGCCTTTAAATGGTGAGCTGGTGAGGGACTGTGCGTCTGGTGCTGATGACCCGGTGCACTATCTGCCGGGCCCCGCTAGGGCTGCACTCTGGTTCTATGCAGACCTAGAACCCTCAGAAGCTCCAAGCGATGGATCAGCCGCCACCGTGTAGGGTACGTACAAAACTTGAGAGGAGAGGACCTCCTAACCAAGCACTAATACCAGTGCCATTGACCATGCGCAGCACTCTAGCCCGCTCCTAGCTCAGCGAAACCTTAAAAGAGCTGCTCTACAACTTTCTTATGGCATTCCAAATAGTTCCCAATTCCATTTCTGTTCAAATACATTCTTACCGATTTTCTTTTACCTACATGACAGCAGCTATTTCAGCAAAGGACAAACTAAAACAAGATTTTGCAAAGCCAACAGGTCTCGCCTATTCAAGATCTAATGGCTTTATCAATGTTTTTTAGAATATGTTGCACATTAGCGTGAGTTTAAAGTGGAGCAACAAAAGCGCTATAACGCAGCCACAATGGACCATGTCATAGCATCTCGCGCGAGGGGGGCAAGCCACACAAGGGAGGTCTGGAGGAGGGAGGTACGCAGCAACCACGGATAGGGTTGGAACAACATGAGGGAGGACCTGAGGAAGCACCAGACAGCATAGCAGCAACACAAAGAAAAGGTGGGTGGGAGGTGAAAAATCACCACGCACGAGGGGGACTTTTAGGCAGAAAAGAAGAAATAGTACCTCAATCACAGTACAAGCATCTGACGGGGGACTAATGAAACTGAAAAAAATCTCCGCTTGGTCCATGCTCCACAGAAAGGAAAGCAAGTGACGCTCGGCATGCACTGGCCAATTAGGAGTCAGCAAAGAAGAGCAACATTGAAGCCAATGAGTGGGGAGCAATATGCAGGCTTCAAGCCCTTTATTGTAATCAATATGTCTTGCAAGCGAAAGCGCATGCGCTGTCGAATCTTCAACCTAAAATTTGGAGCCCCATCTAATCTGGTTACCCACCCACAGCACATTCACATATCCTCTCTGCATATTGTAAGACTTTTGTCATAATCAACAAGTTACTTGCCTTCAGTATCACCTTATCTGGTAGACACTTTATTTAGCCACATATTCCTTACCATGGAATATTCCCCAGGCATCAGAGTGGATCAGGAAAATCTTGAGCAGTAGCTCTGCAAGACGGTAGGTGGTGTTGAATTTGCCCAAGTCTGCGGAGTCTACACTAGAAATGACGGGCGCAATGCCCATTATAAAAGTGCCATGCCAGCTCTGTGACATCGGTTTCGTTTTGTGACATTTCTGCTCCAGAAGCATGGAGTCAGTAAAGAGGGCTAATGGACCAATGTGCAGATACTAGGGACTTACAGGGAAATTTCTAGGCAAAAAAATGGTTGCTAGAAGCAAGGCGGCTAGCAGGGTCAGTAAGGAACCTGCGGCTAAATAGTCTCTACCAGATAAGGTGCTAGTGATTTTCCTGATCCACTCCGATGCCTAGGGAATATTCTAAGGCACAGCTTTCCAAACTTTTCATGTTGGTGACACTTTTTGGACACGCATCTGTTCGCGACACAGTAATCCAGTTTCACTAGCAAACCAGGTTTTAAATTAACTGCATACAAGTGATAAGGATAAATAAATATGTCACAGAAATTGCAAACAACAAAATGTATGGGGATGCAACATCTCACGAAAACCTTTTATTGGTATTTTTAAAAATATATGATTTGTAAGAACACACATACATTTGGGTTTGCAGAAATATGGCAAGCAAATGGGTAGATACAGTTGGGGATGAAATGAGTGTGCCACACACACGAAGGATACCGCGGTCTTTCAGAGAACTATACTAAACACTCAATAGTAGTGCTTGTAAGGAACTGAACCGAACATATTACCTAAAGATCACACAGTCCCTCAGGAGAAAAGTAAAGACAAAAATAGTGGAGAAAAATGCCCATCAGCCCACCCAATGGCGGAACTTCGTCATCTGGGTCTTTTTGAAATGAAAACTGGTATCCACTAGCCACCTCATCTCATTTTATGAGGGTTGCTAGAGCTGGATCCTCCAGTATATGTATAAGCCAACAGGTAGAAGTAGTGGGCTGAAGGAGCAAGTTGCAGTGCACAAAAAGTGGTGTGAAAAAGAAAGAATTGTTAAAATTGCCTGTTCTGATGCCTAAGGAAAACTTTATTGGGTTTGAACAGCAAAACGGCAAGATTAAAACACAGAGTGGAGATAGTATGTAAAGAATTACTATCTATCATAGATTTCAATGGTCGACATGTTTCAGCCTTCACAGGCTTTCATCAGGTGAAAGCCTGTAATCCATCTAGGATCCAGCTCTAGCAACCCTCATAAAATGAGATGAGGTGGCTAGTGGATACCAGTTTTCATTTCAAAAAGACCCAGATGACGAAGTTCCGCCATTGGGTGGGCTGATGGGCATTTCTCCACTATTTTTGTCTTTACTTTTCTCCTGAGGGACTGTGTGATCTTTAGGTAATATGTTCGGTTCAGTTCCTTACAAGCACTACTATTGAGTGTTTAGTATAGTTCTCTGAAAGACCGCTGTATCCTTCGTGTGTGTGGCATTAGTTTAGTTGGGGGACAGGATACGAGTTGGTCTATAAATATATATTTTTTCCCCTTAGACCCTCCTCAAGTTTGTTTTCGAGGATGAAATGAGTGTCTCAATGAAAGTATGTGTAAAAGATTAACAACTATTGTGGTCGTTTTAAAAAAAATGTTTTTTAAATTTTTTGGGTAGGCCGGAGAGCTTATATTTGTTGCCAGACAGCTTTCTTATTCAAATTGTGCTTTTGAATGGTTAAATTATTTGTATTTATTGCTTCACAACTGCCACCTGCCATGCATGCATGGTAATTAAAAAAAAATAAACAAAATGATGCCCGCATCATGCAGTATATTGGCACATGCATGGTGACTCACATGTGTGCATACATCATTATGCTGGGTCATTGTTGTGTCAAAGAATATGTACACAAACCCATTTCTTTGTGACAATGGTAAGCCAATAAATAGGATGAAAGGCGAGTCACTAACTTGATGGGGAGAGGAGTGGTGAACCCTGCTTTAAATTTTATGACAAGACAGGAGGCTCCTGCTATGCTTCCTTGTTATAAGTTAAAACAGAAACTGCAAGAACAAAGCAAGGAAGCATAATAGCCTGCATGTGTTTAATCAGAACACAATCTGGAAAATCTGGTGTTGCTTTTTTTGTGCTTTTATTTACTCCTCATTAGCTGAATAGTAACCTCGCTCTGGGTATTGACATACAGTTCTTTTGGGATAGATGCAAAGTTTAGGATAGGAGTCATTTAAATTCGCAGATGGGGGGAAATTGTGATTTTGCCAGGAGCGGTATTGCATCTATGGCTGTGCAAATATTCCCATTTTAAATAGGAGCCTGTCACTATTTAAAGCCAAAAATGGCTTTATTTTTACCTTTCAGCTGTGTAGAAGCTTGGAATTGGCACACGAAAATGGAACAGCCTTGGTAAATTACCCATAAGTTACCTACTGAATGTTGGTAAAGTAATACCAACATTTGTGAAAAGGATGTTGATAGCTAAGTGGTGACAATGATTTTTGTTGTCTATTCAGCTAACCGTGTTGGCAATGCTTCCCACTATCCCACAAATCACAGGAAGTCTTGATGCTCAACCTCTAGCCATGTGCTCAACAGTAGACATGTTTCTGCTACACCTACTTAAATCCAGCCGCCATGCCTCCGCTTGTCCCACTTGTTGTGTTGAAGAAGAAAACAGGTTACTTACCTGTTGCACAAGTTACTTACCTTCGGTAACGATATATCTGTAAGAAACAGAAGTTAGTATTAGATTCCTTACCTTAGAATACCCCCAGGCGTCAGACTGGATCTGGAAACTTTTGCGTAGCAGCATCCTTGCGCGTCGGTAGGCGTCGTCTGCGGCTCCGCGTCAGTCGTTGGCGTCGCCGGGATGACGTCGCCGGAGTACTTAGACGCCTCCCTTGCGCGCTGACGTCAGTTCTTATACACAGCTTTTCCGTGCCAGAAAACGCAGAGCCATGATAAAAACCAACACTTGTGCCATAAAAACTAGGGCCCTGACAGGGTGTAGGAGAGTACGACTTTCCCTGGCTGTGGGCCTGCTAATCAGACCCACAGCCTAGCTGTTCTCTCTACTCCAAATTGTACCCAGGTACTGAATTGGCACTGGGCCCTCTCCAAGTCCCTGTACCCAGGGCTGAGGTGCACCCAGAAGTCTCCCAGGGGCTGCAGCATGTATTATGCCACCCCTGGGCTGACTAACTAAATCAGACACAACTGGCTGCTTGACAGCTGGGGCAGAGTGGTGTACTCACCCTCTGGTGCAGATATAGTATTCCTATATCTAAACCTAAATGGACACACAGATCTCCTATCAGTCACTCCTATGGCAGGCCTTGACAATCCTGAAGGCAGAGTGCTTGGAATCGTGTGAGATAGTGCTCTGGCATGAGCTGAGCCTGTCTGCGGCTTTCGGGATCCATCCCTTAGCCGTTTCCATGATATCGCATACCATATACTCTTAAGTGCATTATAATCCTCGCGGTTATATGCCAACTCTGGTATCGCTTTATCAAAACATGTCGAGTAAGGTGTCATACGAATTGGAATACTAACCCCTCGCCAATTCTGGCGACGGGGTTAGCATTCCACCCTTCTAGAGGGACATGACATGTATGTAACCTGTAACCCCGGTTAAAGTCAGACAGAGCCTTAGCTCCACAAAATGGATGCTGCCACCGAGACACAAGTCTGCCCTCCTGCTGCTGGGAGTCCTCCCAGCCCAGGAGGCAAGGACAAAGGGTTTCCTGCCAGGGGCGGTGCCAGCACCGTCCCAGACAGGATTTTGTGTATCCTAGGTAGGCAGGGCTTTAGAGGAAGGTGACTGCAAGTGGCACCCCGGTGCTCACTGTGCATAGGCCGGCTGGAACCAGTTCCAGGGGCACTCCAGCCCCTGATCTGGGGAAAGCCCGCCAAAGGAGAGGGGTGTAACCACCCCCCTCCTAGTCCCACCCATAGGGCAGGACTTAGTCGCGTGCCAGCCCCTTTTTGCAGGATAAAGGTAGGAACTGGCCCCCTTCCAAATCAGATCATCTTTGAATCCTGAAACTACTTTCCACGAAAGGAACTCAAGACTTCTTCCCAAGATTCTCCCTTGTGACTAAGGAGTAGTGACCCTGCAGCCGCAGGCACCAACCAAGCATCGCGGTTTGTTGCCAGTCTCTCCTCCGGATCAAGACTGCTCCAGCACGACGAGAACCGGCTTCCCTGGCACCTCTGACCTCAACCTACATCATCAGCCCAGCTGTGATCCGTGGGTGCGACGAGACCGAGGGACCGGCCATCTTCAGAACTGCACGACGCTTGTCCAGCACGACCGCTGAGTGACCCTCGACTGAGTGCTTTGGGGTAAGAGAAGCCCCGACCCTGAGCAGCTCCAGCACCGAAGTTCAGCCCCCCTGCATCCACGAGATCTGCGTGGGGCCCTTCTGCTCTTTGCTGCTCACCGCGTTGTCCAGGTCGCTTGCCCGTTGGCTAGTGGCCCTCTCACGACGCTCCACGACGACAACCACTGCTGGTCTGGTTGCTCCAGACTAGCCCTTGCTTCCCTTCTTCAGAGAAGCACCCTGGACCCTCCTGGTCCACCCAAGACGCCATTTTAGGTCCACCGCGTGGGCCTTGCATTTGCCAAGACTTGTTGCCCCAATCCTGGGTCCAGCGACGTCGACAGCAAGTGCCTTCGTGGGACAGCTCGCACCTCCATCCTGGTCGCCGACAACGCCTCCTGGTCCGAGAGACTGCAGAGCCCAGCAGCGCCCACTCACCTGGCTGAGGTGACTTCGTCCGGTGCCATCCTGGTGCCCACTCAAATCACTGGCCAGTGATTCAGAACTTGGTCCCCTCTGCTTACAGGTTTCTTCTTCCCTGATCCAGGCTTGGATCACCACAAACTCCTTCACTGGCCGCCTGCCAGCAACTTCTTTCTTCAGGCTCCTGGATCTTCAACGAGGGTTTCCGACGCAACTTGAACCCTATGCAGCCGCAGCCCCTGGGCTAGGTAAACCAAGTACTCCGGTGCTTCAGCATAGTCCAACACTCTAAGTGTTCGGATCCACCCTTGTTTTCGACCCACCTAGTCGGGTTCGCCCGAGAACAGTAACTTTGTCTTTGCTAGCCTCCATAGACTTTTTCCCGCATTACGCGTGAGATTTCCCACTCTGCACACGACGTCCACAGGCCTCCTGCTACTAATCTATGGGTTTAGTATTGTAGGCCTAGCGTTTCTAAAGTCTATGAGAATAGTTACTTACCTGCTAGTAATTCGCATTCCACTTCTTGTGTATATGGTTTTTCGTGCCCCTCGGGCATTTGTGTAAATTGTGCGACTTTCAGTAATTCTTTAAGAGTTTTGTTGTGTGCTTAGCTCCCTGTCTCATAAAGAGCCAGGGTAGTCCTGTTATAAATAAATACACTTTATTTTTGATAACAACTTGTGTGGTGTCCTTTCACTTGGTGTTCAAAGGGTAATGTGATGGTAAAACAGCTGGCTTAACACGCCCTCTAGAGTCTTAGCCTTAAACTGCTCGTATCCATGCTACTAGGATAGCTGGTCTATAAGGTTGACTTACAACCAATCAGCAATAAGGGTTGTTTGGACTGATATATAGTGATCACTAGAATAGTGAACATTATATATCAGGCCAACTTCTCACACAGGGGATGACCTTAACCCTAGATATCGATTCGCAGAACGGGGAGGATGGGTGGGGCTGTAAGGAATTGAATACTAACTACTGTTTCTTACAGATATATCTTTACCGAAGGTAAGTAACTTGTGCATCTGAAAGAACAGATTCCTTACCTTAGAATAGATACCCCAGCAATACCAACCCCTGTGGTGGGTCTACGAACCAATGATCACACCAGAAAGTCCTGGAGAACAGAACGGCCGAAAAAGCCATCTCTCCGGACTTGGCTGTCCAGGCAGTAGTGTCTTGTGAACATGTGCAGCGAGGCCCACGTAGCTGCCTGACATATGTCCTGCAAGGGGACACCCCGGCCCAGGGCAGTAGTAGCCGCCGTGGCCCGTGTGGAATGGGCACAAAGCCCCACAGGAGGCTCCTTTCGAGCCAAAGAGTAACAAGCCTTGATGCACAAGACGACCCATCGAGAAATGGTTCGTTTGTGCACCGCCCATCCCTTCTTAGCGCCCACGTAACCAACAAAGACGTTTTGGGTCCAGATGGTGGAGCCGCTCTTCCTCTTTCGAAGGATGCGGAGGCGGAAAGAAGGTGGGCAAAGTGATGGACTGCCCGATGTGGAAGGCTGTTACTACCTTAGGCAGGAAAGAGGGTCATGTCCGCAACACAACGTTGTCCGGATGGACTGAAAGGAAAGGAGATTTAGAAGAAAGGGCCTGGAGCTCACTCACTCTCCTGGCAGAGGTGATGGCAACCAGGAAGATGCTCTTCAGAGTAAGAAGGCGAAGAGGACAGTTATGAAGTGGCTCAAAGGGAGCGCACATCAGATAAGTTAGAACAAGGTTCAAGTCCCACTTAGGCATCACAAAAGGAACTGGAGGAAACATATGGGTGATGCCCTTCAAAAACCTATTTACAACTTCTTGGTGGAAGACAAAAGCCTATTGCCGAATGTGTCCAGCCTCTTCGGTTCCCTATCGCATGGTGTGGTAGGGAACGTGCCAGGGTTTACCTTGGTGGTGGAGGCTTGTACAACCAGGCTCTCCGGGGTGGGGATGCTGGCTGAGGAAAGATGGGTCCCTAGGAGTAAGGCAATGGTGATGGACAATGGTCCTGTGCACAGGAGCACCTATGCAGGACATGGCCCAGGCACAGAGCAATAAATCAGTGACTGCTTCATTAAATGGTGTGGTAGGGAACATGCCAGGGTTTACCTTGGTGGTGGAGGCCTGTACAACCAGGCTCTCCAGGGTGGGGATGCTGGTTGAGGAAAGATGGGTCCCTAGGAGTAAGGCAATGGTCCTGTGCACAAGAGCACCTATGCAGGGCATGGCCCAGGTACCGAGCAATAAATCAGTGACCGCTTCATTAAACGGAGAAGAGGTTCCGTTGGAGCTACCCCAGGTTGAAGCAGCTATGTCAAAGACGTTCTTGACTCACACCAAGGCCAGGTAAAGTCCAGGACCTCTGCTGCCCTCATCACCACCATGGCAAAGGAAGCCCCTTCCTCTGAAGCCACAATAGGAGGAGAGACTAGGATCATTGTCCCAAGGTCTATCCTTCGCAAACGATCCATCTCCCCAGGTGGTGACAACGGATGTGTAGTTGGACGGTTGGGGAGCAGTGATGCAAGACCTGCTAGTCAGTGGACATTGGTCGCAAGACCGTCTGCTTCATATCAATCTCTTGGAGCTAAGAGCAATTAAACTGGCTCTTCAAGCTTTTCTTCCTTGCCTAAGAAGTTCAAAGGTTCTCATCCGGACGGACAACACCACGGCCATGCATTACGTGAACAAAGAAGGAGGAACCAGGTCTCTCACGTTGTCTCAGGAAGCTCAGGAGATCTGGGAATGGGCAATCCTTCACGAGATGTCGTTGCAGGCAGAACACCTGCCGGGAGTGCTCAACGAGGATGCCGACAGACTAAGCAGGTTATCCTCGGTCAGTCACGAGTGGGAACTAAACCAGTGGGTTCTGGACGAGGTCTTCCAACAGTGGGGCAAACCTGCAATAGATCTCTTTGCCACACCGACCAACAGGAAATGCCGGTCTCATGCAAGCAGGCTTCACCACCGAGGATCATTGGGGAATGCACTTTCGATAGCCTGGTCAGGGACATTTGTCTACGCCTTTCCCCCTATTCCACTGATCCCGATGCTTATCAGAAAGATCAAAGTGGAACCATGCAAGATTATCTTGATAGCCCCTGCTTGGCCGAGACAGTTTTGGTACACGGAGCTCCATCTGTTGTCGCTGGCTCCGCCTCTTCACTTGAGAACCATTCCAGACCTTCTCACAATGTCCGAAGGGCAGATTTGGCATCCGGATCCAGGGTCATTGCACCTGACAGCATGGCTCCTGAACAGCGAGAATTTATGAATCTCTCCATCTCTAACGAAATAAAAGAAGTTCTCTCCCAGGCTAGAGCTCCTTCCACGAACAAGACTTACCGCCTCAAATGGAAGAGATTTTGCATCTGGTGCAGGAAAGAGAAAATCAACCCTTTTTCTTCAAAACCTCATCAGCTTCTGCCTTGTCTGGACCTTCGCTTTGGTCTTCCAGGATAGTTAAGCAATTTCTCAAACTATTATTCCGTGTCTACCCCCCAGTGAGGCCTCCACCTCCTACTTGGCACTTGAATCTGGTCCTAACTCAACTCATGAAGGGCCCATTTGAACCGATACATCGATCAGACATGAAGTTCCTTTCATGGAAATTGGCTCTCCTTGCCCTCACATCGGCAAGACTTATTGGGGAGTTGCAGGCTCTCACAATCCAAGAGCCGTATCTCCAATTCAAAAAGAACACAGTTATCTTGAGAACTAACCCAAAGTTCATAGCCAAAGTACCCTCAGACTTCCATTTGAATGAGCCGGTTATTCTTAAAGCGTTCTTTCCTCACCCTGCTACACCAGCGGAGAGGTCACTACATTCTCTGGATGTACAACGGTGTTTAAAATTTTATTTGCATCGCACCAAAGGATTTCGTAAATCCTCCCAATTGTTCACTGCTTTTGGTGGGCCTGGCAAAGGTCTCCCTCTATCAAAGCAGGGTATTGCAAGATGGATTACCAGTGCCATTCTACATTGCCATACTGCAGCGGGTATACCACTGACCGGCAGAGTTCGAGCGCATGCCACAAGATCAGTGGCTTCATCAACAGCCCTCTTCACGGGGGTGCAGATCAAGGACATTTGCAGGGCTGCAACTTGGAGCAGCGTCCACACCTTTACGAAGCATTATTGCTTGGAATCCTTACAACAAGAAAATACGGCCGTGGGCCAGGCGGTCCTGAGGAACCTCTTCCACTAATTGGTGAGCTTTCCTTTCTATCCCACCTTCCTTTATTTGCACATTTTGTATCTTCTTGTCATAATGGCTATTGCAATGTATGTTATGCCACAAAATGTGTTTTTTATTGCTAACTGCTTGCTACTCTGATACAAAAGCATGGGAATCTATGAAAGTTCCAATACTGGGGCAAGAAAACAAGTTACTTACCTGTAACTTTGGTTCTCTTCCAGGGGATCCTCATCAATAGTCATAAGCACTGAATATTCCCGCCCATGTGCGGGACCCCGGAAACAATATAAAAAATATATATGTAAAAAACACATATATCTCGCTCCACATATATGTATGCACATATATTATTTTTCTCACACCAATGCAGCTCCATAACTGAGGCTAAAAACAATGTAAACACATATACATGCACTGCAATTAGCAAGAAAAGCAAAAGAAAAAACACATCAGGTCAAATAACCTTTGAACTTTGTGTTTTAATGAGTAAACCACTCATAAATTCTGAAAAATTGCTTGTAAATAGACATTGTTAGCCCTCAGGCTGCATTGCAAAACAATAGCATAGAAAATGAAACCATTTTCAACTAAAAAAACTGGCACCGTGCCTTTAAGGCAGCCATGACCCCGGGCTTCCCTACATGCCTCAGGGGTGACAGTTAGGTCAGTTGTTCTTTCCGGCTCCTTCAGTCAGGACCCTTGTGAAACAGCTCCCTTTTCTTTTTGGCTTTTTGTCAAAAAATACTCTTGTTAACTACAATTTTTTGCTTTCACTCGACGTCTTTTGGACTTAGGGTGTTACTGCTACCTTTTTTGGGCTCAAAAAAGGTGATTTTTCTGTCAAAGATGCCTTCTCTCTTTGACAAGTGCCCTTCATGTGGAAGGAAGATGGCCAAGACTGACACTCATTCAGTGTGTATCCTGTGCCTACCAGCTTCTCATTCTTCGAAAACCTGTGAACACTGCCAGGTTTTATCATCCAGAACTCTTAAAGAACGTGAGAGGATTCGTGTTTATGGGTTTTCTGAGAGAGGAAGATCTCCCAAGAAGCAGAAAAGTCGGAAGACGCGGTCGACGTCGAAAGAAGCCCCGACCGGTTCGCAGTCGGCGTCGACGGTGACGAAGAAGATGTCTTCAGCGTCAACATCCAAGGTACCTCCGCGACAGACAGCGTCGAGGGATAGGTCGCCGTCGAAGCGGAAGAGTTTGACGGCGATCCACATGACGAAGCAGCATCGTCATGCTGCGACGTCGAGGCATTCTCCGTCGACACATAGTCGATCGACGTCGAAGCAGCCCACGTCGACGCCCGATCAATGGCGTTCGACGTCGAGGCAGCCTCCGTCGCATTCAAGCAAGCGGCATTCGGCCTCGAGGCACACCCCATCGCCGACAGAGCACAGGCGATCGGCGTCGAAGCAGCCTCAGTCGTCGTCGAGTGGACGTCCTTCAACGGCGAGATGCTCTATGCCGAAGGGATCGGTGTCGACGAAGCCACGGTCGACGTCGAGAGAGCGTATATCAGCTCAGCGCTCGGCGTCGATGCAGCCACTGTCTATGGATCAGCGGACCAGAGAACAGAGCGTTTCCCAGCCAGTGAGCCTCACTCCTACAAGATCACAGGAGAGGTCGCCTTTGAGGCAGGTGCTGCAAGAGACGGAAGGTGAATCATTGGACCAGTCTCGGTCTCAATTCGGTTCTCCAGGATCGGCATCGGCTGCGGAGGTGGGACAATCTCCGGTGCATGAACCCCCTGCCAAGAAAAGGAGGATTGCAGAAAGGAGATCTCGGTCGGGATCTTCCTCTAGATCTCAAAGGAGCCGATCCTCGTCTTCCTCATCATCTCACAGTGGCGGGTCTTCAGGTGGACGAAACAGCGGTTCACTTAGGGAGAGATCCAAGTCCCCTGCAGGATCGCAACAGGATCAAGTGGATCAACCTTCACGGCCACGTTCACCTGTGCAGGATCCCACTCACAAATCTCCTTCTATTCTTCTTTCTCCAAGGTGGAATAGACCCCTTCACCACTGGGCCGAGGACAAGGCGATGGCTGATCGGCTAAAGGCATATCGAGACCAGGCTCTTCCCCGTAAAGAGCAGTCTCGTTCTAGACATTCAAGTGCGAAAAAATCTCGTCACAGAGATAGATCTCCATCTAGAACACGTTCAAGTAGAAGATCTAGGTCCAGGAGGACCCGTAGCTCTTCAGGTTCTTCGAGGAACCGTTCTCGCAGGGATTACTCTCCGACCTTGACGAACAGTCCACGCTCGAGGGTATCTCCAACTGAGGATATCTTCTCGTTCCAGGACATCTTGGGCAGGGGAGCCCTGAAACTAGGAGTGCCTATGACTGCTCCGCAGATCAAGACGACAGTCATATTTGAAACCCTACAGCACAGAACGACACCCAAACCTTTGTTGCCGTTGGTTCCGGGTATAATGGACCCAGTGAATGAAGTCTTCCTGACTCCGGCAACGGTGAAGTCCGTCCCAGCTAGAATTCTCAAGAAGTATCGTCCTCCTGAGGAGGATCCTTTGTTCCTAAAATCTGATCCCCCGCCTGATTCAGTAATCATTGCGGCGGCTAGAAAATCCAATGCGGTAGCTTCGTCATCCACAGTACCGCCGGATAAGGACAGCAAGCAGCAAGACTCATGGGGGAGAAGAGTTTGTAACACCTCGGCTTCTTTCCTTAAGGTCTCTAATGCTGAGGCGCTGCTTGGCAGGTATGATAGATCTCTGTGGGACTCACTTCAGAGATTTTCTGAGAAACTTCCTCCGGAAGATAGGAAGGATTTTGAGGAGATTCTGTTGGAGGGCGGTCAAGTCTCCAATCAGATGATAGGAGCGGCGGCAGATGGCGCAACGCTGGCTGCGCATGGTTATGCGCATGGAATCACAGCGAGGAGATCCTCATGGTTGCGACTAACAGCATTGAAACCCGAGGCTCACGCCAGGATTCTAAATCTTCCTTTTTCAGGCAAGTCTCTCTTTGGAGCGAGTGCTGATGAGGAGATGCAGAGGATGAAGACGGAGTTAGACACCCTCAAAGCCGTGGGGCTTGAAAAGAAGAAGGAATTCCGTAAGAAATTCCGTTCGGACAACAAGGGCTCTTCGAAGCAGAGGGTTCAAACCCCTCAATGGCAGAAGGGCCAGAACCAGCAAGGTCAACAAAAGTCGCAATACAAAGGCAAGCGCAATTCCAAAGGCAATGGGAATCAGCGACAAGGCAACAACTTCAATAAATCTCAGCAGAAGCAATGAGCCTTCACTTCCCCCAGCGCCGTTGTCCACTCCAGTGGGGGGAAGCATTGCGCATCACAGGACAGAGTGGCAGACCATTACAAAAGATCAATGGGTGTTGTCTACGCTGCAGAATGGGTACTGTCTTCGTTTCCATCGTCTACCTCCACCCGTTCCTCCGATGTCAACATCAAGTCACCAGCTACAAAAGTTACAGAAAGAAGTAGCGACACTCCTCGAGAAATCAGCCATCGAGAGAGTGCCGGTGGTGCAAAGGGGGAAAGGAGTATACTCGAGGTATTTTCTGGTCAGAAAAAAGGGCCAGAAAGAGGAATACAGGCCCATTCTGGACTTGAGAACGCTCAATCTACATGTACGAAAAGAAAAATTTCGCATGTTGGCGCTTCACCAGATATATCCACATCTCAGGAAGGGGGATTGGATGTGTTCGGTGGACCTTCAAGACGCATATTTTCATGTCCCGATACGTCCAGACCACAGAAGATTCCTTCGTTTTCGGGTGGGGACCTCTCACTACCAGTTCAAAGTCCTCCCGTTTGGGTTGAAGTCGGCCCCCAGAGTGTTCACAAAGTGTGTCGCAGTGGTAGCGGCAGCTCTACGCCGCAGGGGAGTCTTCGTATACCCATACTTAGACGATTGGCTGTTGAAAGGTCCAACTCCAGACAGCGTGAGGAATCAATTTCGGACATGCATAGAACTTTGTCAACATCTAGGCCTGCATGTCAACTACAAGAAGTCGGTCTCCCATCCCACTCAGAAGATTCACTTCCTAGGAGCTCTGCTAGACTCCGAGGTAGGAAAAGTGTTTCCTTCGGAGGAGAGACAGTCTTCAATAGCACTCAAGTGCCAGCAAGTTCTTCGCAACAGGTCTCAGAAAGTGCGAAAGATAGCCTCTCTCTTAGGATCGATGGCTTCCTGCATATTCTTGGTACCGAACGCCAGGCTTCGGATGCGTCCTCTTCAGCAGGATCTGGAGGACAAATGGGATCAGCAATCAGATCGCTGGGACGATCAGATCACTTTGTCGGAGGTGGCACGGTCCTCCATTCAGTGGTGGATGAAGAAGCAGAACATGCAAGTGGGAATTCTCTTCCATCAGCCTCCTCCTACACAGACGATCATCACAGATGCGTCATTACAAGGCTGGGGGGCGCACATGGGCCCTCTTCAGGTGCAGGGTCTGTGGTCTCCCAAGGAAAGCACCTACCACATCAACTTGCTGGAGTTGAGAGCAGTCCACCTGGCTCTCAAAGCGTTCCTTCCCTCGCTTCAGGAAAAGGTGGTTCTAGTACAAACAGACAACACCACCACTATGTACTATTTAAACAAACAGGGAGGGACACGCTCAAGGACACTGTCACTAGAAGCTCAGAGCATCTGGCATTGGCTTCTGGCTCGCAAGTTGTCTGTTCAAGCAGTCCACCTCCCAGGAGAGCAGAATGTGAGGGCGGACGCACTAAGTCGGCACTTCGAGGACAGAGAAGACTGGGTTCTCAACGACGAAGTGCTAGACGACGTTTTCCAGTCTTGGGGTCGTCCTTCCATAGATCTTTTCGCGGACGACGTAAACAGCAAATGCCCAAGCTTCGCCTCAAGGTTTTACCGACCAGGAACGAGAGGGAATGCTCTTTTGATCGACTGGTCAGAGGAATTTGTGTACGCCTTTCCACCACTTCCGCTGATCCCGAAGGTGGTGAGCAAGCTGAACCACTCGTGCACAACGATGATCCTGATTGCCCCCGACTGGCCGAGGCAATGGTGGTACACGGACCTACTTCACCTGTCAGTGTCTCCTCACAAGAGGCTTCCTTGCAGGCCGGACCTATTATCGAAGATGAACGGGAGGATTCACCATCCCAACCTTCCATCACTGAACTTGGCAGCATGGCTCCTGAGGTCATTCAGTACGGCCATCTAGGACTGCCACAAGACTGCATGTCCATTCTGAGAGAAGCACGACGTCCTTCCACGAGACATTCTTACGCATGCAAGTGGAAGAGGTTCTATATGTGGTGTGTGCAGAATGGTCACAATCCGGTGAAGAGTCAGGAAGAAGCAGTTCTTCCATACTTGCTGTATCTGGCCAAAGCAGGTTTGAAGTTTAACTCCATTAAGGTGCATCTAGCCGCTATAACTGCTTATAGGCGATCACCCTCGCAAACCTCTTTTTTCCAGTTGCCAGCAGTAAAAGATTTCCTGCAAGGTCTGAAAAAGGTGTATCCTTCTGTACGGCCTCCTTCTCCTCCCTGGGAGCTGAACCTAGTACTATCAAAGTTGATGGGCCCTCCTTTTGAGCCCATTCATAAAGCTACTTTACAGCATATTTCCTGGAAAGCGGCTTTTTTGGTAGCAATTACGTCAGCCCGTAGGGTGAGCGAAATTCAGGCCCTATGTACTAAAGAACCGTATACAGTTTTTCATTTGAACAGAGTGGTGCTCAGAACGCACCCTTCTTTCCTGCCGAAAGTGGTGTCAGAGTTTCATGTCAATCAGTCTATCTCTTTACCCACTTTCTTTCCTAATCCCTCTACTCCAGCTGAGAGGGCTTTACACTCGTTGGACCTGAAAAGGGTTTTGAAATTCTATCTGGACAGGTCCAAGTCTATTCGACATTCTGATCAATTGTTTATTAACTACGGATCGATCAGAACTGGCCATGCAGCATCGAAACGTTCCATTTCCAGGTGGATCGTTTCGTGTATCAAGCTTGCTTACCAATTGGCGCAGAAACCTCTGGGGTTTACTCCTAAAGCACATTCAACCAGAGGTAGAGCGGCCACTAAGGCTTATCTACATGATGTGCCCATGTCTGAGATTTGTAAAGCGGCGACCTGGAGGTCTGTCCATACATTTACCAGACATTACTGTCTTGATTCTGACACTAGAGCAGATACCCAGGTGGGCCAAGCCTCACTGAGGAATCTGTTTAACAGCTGAGTTAGTGGCTGTGATGGTTTTTGTTGGGTCATGTACTTCTCATTTACCTGCAGGTGGTTGATGGGCTTGCTATTCTATTCAGTGCTTATGACTATTGATGAGGATCCCCTGGAAGAGAAGGATTAGTTACTTACCTGTAATCCTAGTTCTCTTCCAGGGGTATCCTCATCAAAGTCATAAGCAACCCACCCGCCTCCCCAGGTAAATGAGATCTTGGTACTATGTCACTCTTGTGGTTGAGCCCTGTCTTCAGGGTTATGCAAAGAACAACTGACATAACTGTCACCCCTGAGGCATGATGGGAAGCCCGGGGTCATGGCTGCCTTAAAGGCACGGTGCCAGTTTTTTTTGTTGAAAATGGTTTCATTTTCTATGCTGTTGTTTTGCAATGCAGCCTGAGGACTAACAATGTCTATTTACAAGCAATTTTTCAGAATTTATGAGTGGTTTACTCATTAAAACACAAAGTTCAAAGGTTATTTGACCTGATGTGTTTTTTCTTTTGCTTTTCTTGCTAATTGCAGTGCATGTATATGTGTTTACATTGTTTTTAGCCTCAGTTATGGAGCTGCATTGGTGTGAGAAAAATAATATATGTGCATACATATATGTGGAGCGAGATGTATGTGTTTTTTACATATATATTTTTTATATTGTTTCCGGGGTCCCGCACATGGGCGGGAATATTCAGTGCTTATGACTTTGATGAGGATACCCCTGGAAGAGAACTAGGATTACAGGTAAGTAACTAATCCTTCCCCAGTATTGGTTACTTTCATAGATTCCCATGCACCCACCCACCCCCCCTAGGAAAGCTCAGCGTTCAGCAGATATGGTGACTGTTACACAACGGCTACGAAAATCTGAGGTTCTGAGGTTCCTTCAGGAGGGTTCTATGGGGTGAGGCTCTTTCGATTGGCTGATGCCTAGCTTGGTTTATTTTACACAAAGGTGGATATGCTACAAAAGGGAATGAGGCCTAGGCCTTTTTCTTTCTCTTTTGTACCTACTGCTATGTTATTTTTGTTACCGAGACTCCCATTCCGACGACGGGGATTGATACAAAAGCATGGGAATCTATGAAAGTTCCAATACTGGGGCAAACAAAAGATCTAAATAAATGCATTATTGTTGAATCCACTGATTCCTACAGCAAGGGCAGGCCCATTGAGCTAGGTTTAGCCATTGTGGAATAAGATGTAGGTCGAATATATATATATATTTATATATATCCAGAAAGACTCTCCAAACCACTTCCAGCTAAGATACGCCGGCGAAGAAGGAGAACAGACCACACTGATTTGGCAAGATGTTTTCATTTATTTTCTTGCTGCCAAGTTCAACAGGATGACACGTTTCGGGCTTGAAAATACCTTGATCACATGTGTATATATATATATATATATATATATATATATATATATATATACATACATATATATATATACATACATATATATATATACACATATACACACAAATACTTACACATATATATACACACACACACAAACACATATTTCAGTTTCTCCCAGACCTCAATTAACTTCAGGGGGTACCTTTGATTTTTTTAGAGACTCGGAGCGGGCCCTTGCTCTTCATTGCAACAGAGACCTGGAGCGGTACGAGTCATCCATTGTCAGGCACACAGGAGCTTCAGGGTATGCTCCTAAACTGCCTTGGGATTCATCACTTGACTGTCAGGGCAGGACTTGGATTCGTGGCCCAGCTTCAGGCACCACAAATAAACCAGGTGGCGGTCTGACAGGAACCACAGGTGTAAACCTCACAGGTTTGTTAGGGAACATCCCCAACGCACACTGGCAGCTTAGCTCAAAAAGAATTTAAACAAAAAGTTGACAAGTGTTTTCCAAAACAGCACTAAGTTCGCTCTCTTCGGATCTTCGCTGATGGTGCAGAAACAAAAGAATGGATGTCAGGGCGCTGGGGTAGTGCCTATATAGGCACCAAGCATGTCATTTCTACTGCCGATGATCCATATGGGTTCAACGCCACCTACCGACGCACGCAAGTACTGCTTAAGATTTCCCAGATGCAATCCAACAAATGGGCAATATACGAAGGCATGGAATCTGCAGCTAGAAGTACCTATCAGATACTAAAACTGCTAGACTATACGCTGAATTAATCAGTGTCACTCCTGTCCACCACCATTTTTTTTCTAGTCCAGTGATTACAGCCCAAGCTCGATTCCTCTGAAATATAAAGAAATCTCAGCTGCTTAGGGACAGCAATGGTCTCTACACCATATTGTCCATACCTAGCATTCATCACAACTTAGCCATCCATGTAACTTCAGTTGGCGCTACCACTGACCTTCACAATGCACATATTGACTGTTTTACCAACGATATATTGGATATAATTTTACTTCCTATGATGGCTTCCAAGCATTATCACCTGAACACATTCTGCTATACAGGAACCTGACACTTCAATAGTTTTGAGGACATCTTTCCAAAAGGGGAGTAATTCTATATGTGACAATAATAAATGTATCAGCATGCAGATTTCCCCGCATACTGAACCATCCAGGTGACCTATGCATTCCAGTTTATCCAGAGTGTAGTACAATTTATAGAAAGTTTTCACCCTGAATGAGTAGCTACTTTATTAGGCCTTGTTGGTGTTCTGCCCACTACTTGGCATCAAGGACTACTCCTAATCCCATCCCAGGCTTTCTGAAATAGTTTTTCAGACTTTATTACGGCCATTAAGAGGATGTATATTCAAGATCAAATGCGTCTCATTATCATAACTGGATATATTTTTCAAAGGATTTTAATGCTGGTCACTCCTCTGATTAGATGGCTTAGGATCCAGTGTTGTACTTGGATGCAACTATAACACTCCAGTTCTGTAAGCCATAATTTCTCCTGCACCTGTTCGAAAGACTTAACCTATTCAGCACTAAATATATCACAAAGTGTTTTATACTTCCTTTCCACGAGCTCTGGAAGCCTTCCCAGTGCAACTCTATATTTCTCCACAATGGGGTACGTCGGACCCAACTAAACCTCTACTGCATCCCAAACTCTCAAAGTTGCACTTGTGATGGGCAGAATGTATGGATGTGGATTTCCAAATGACCTGGGTATCCTTAGTATTTTCCATAGGTAGCCTCTCCAACCTGTGGGTGCTATCATACAGTAGATCTTTTCTATTTCTCCTTGTCCGTTCTAATGGATCTCTCAAGTGGACTGCCTGATTTCCAAGCAAATTTGGGAATTCCAATCCTCCTTGTTCAGTCCACAGCATTCAGTGTTCTTTGCCAAACTTGACCTTTTTCCCTTAACATATAAAAATCCATGCTCATACTTTATAAGTGCACAAAGAAGTTTCTCTTAATCTGAAGTACCAATGTTGGAAACATATTTTTGATAATATAGTCCTTTTAAGTGAGGCTCTCCGGCCTAGCCATGAAAGTGCCTAATTTTTCCAATTTGGTCTTCCATCACCGCTATGCCTCTATATGTATTGTATGCTGTGTCTTTGCCCCCATCAAAGACCATGTTCAATTCACTTCCCAGAATCAGGGGGCCCACCACCCACTCAGCAATGCTCATGACTGTCTGGTCCAGCAGTTTACCTTGACCACGTTTGGGGCAGTGCACAAACAAAAGTGTCAGAGGCTCTCCATTATATGTCCCTCTGATAGCTACCAAGCTTCCTACTTTGTCTCTCTGTAGGAAGGTGACTCTACATATGATATTGCCAATAGGTGGCAATACCATGCACAAAGTAAAGGGGTTCACAACAAGTTTACAGGGCACAATGTAAAACCCAAAGTGCTCTATCAGTGGTAGAGTGGGCAAGCAGCCTTCGGTCTAACAGAGGAGTACAAGGCATTTATTGTACAGCATTGACCAATAAAGGTCACACGACTCAAGAAGGAGATCCATACCATTCTTAGAAAAATATACTTTGTATTAAGACCAAGATCTTCACAATAAGGCAAGTACACTTTTAAATAAAAATACTTTTCACTTTTAAAAATCAACACAAACTTTTCACATCAGTTCAATCTTATCAATGATATCCTATGAGGGGAAAAATATTACGGTTAAACAGGCAAGTAGGAGTAGTTTCTGTCCTGTAACTCCAGTTCTGTAGTAGAGGTATCTCTGTTATAGTCATAATCTAGTGAATAGTCCCGCCCATGTGCGTGGACCCCGGAGCAATCAAAAATAATCTCTTAAGGTGTCGAAAAATGCAGAACTGCACAAACACTTAAGAGAGAATTAAAGACAGATAATGCAGCCTATATCCACAGGCTACACTGTCCAGTACTTTTACTAGAAATTCCACCAACAATCCACAAACAGCAAAGCCTGTCCAGATTTCCCTTGCTTTAACAGCAAAAACCCTCTGGAATGATAGAGAGGAAGACATGGACAGACAAGCCCCATAGGCTGCCATTATGTGGCTCAGAACAGGATACTGTGCCTTTAAGAGAACTTTCCAGAACTTCACAGTATCCCAGAATGCACTGCAGGTCCCTTTTACTTTCAGTTCTTTTTGAAGGCGTAACACGCCAGACCTGTAGCATTCCTTACATGAATATCTCTCTCCACCGGGGAGGAGGGCGGGCGCTTATGACTATAACAGAGATACCCCTACTACAGAACTGGAGTTACAGGACAGAAACTACTCCTTCTGTAGTAGGGGATCTCTGTGTATAGTCATAATCTAGTGAATAGAATGGCAAGCCCATTCCCACACCAAAGCGGCGGTGGAGAAAAGAGAAATAACACCACTACTGTGCGAACAGATTTCGCAGCGAAGCCTGCCCAACCTGAGGGTCTGCCCTGGCATCAGTGTCCAGGCAGTAATGCTTAGCAAAGGTATGGACCGACTTCCAAATGGTCGCCTTGCAGACTTCTGCAATTGGAACATTACGGAGCAAAGCAGTCGTGGCAGCTTTGCCCCTGGTGGAGTGAGCCTTAGGTTTACCCCCTAAGGTCTTACCAGCTTTTTGGTAACACAACTGTATACAGGACACAATCCACCTAGAAATGGACTGTTTAGAGGTAGCAAGACCTGTCCTGACTGATCCATAACTGATAAACAATTGGTCTGACCTACGAATATCCTTGGTTTTATCCAGATAAAATTTCAGCACCCTCCTGACATCCAGGGAATGCAGGGACCTTTCCGCTGGAGAGGAAGGATTCTGAAAAAACTTAGGCAAAGTTATGGTCTGGTTAACATGAAAGTCAGATATAACTTTAGGAAGAAATTTAGGCTGAGTATGCATAACAACCGTAGCAGCATGAAATACAGTATAAGGTTCTTGGCAACACAACGCCTGAATTTCACTCACCCTGCGGGCCGATGTAATGGCCACGAGGAACGCCGCCTTCCAGGACAGGTGCTGCAACGAAGCCTTATGAATAGGTTCAAAAGGCTCCTTCATCAATCTGGACAGCACCACATTCAATTCCCATGAAGGCTAAGGAAGCCGGACAGGAGGGAACACTTTCTTCAAAGATTTTTTGGAAGGTTTGATCACAGGGATCTGAAAGAAGGAAGTCTGTGAAAGGCATTTCCTGTAGGCAGTCAATGCAGCCAGATGAACCTTAATGGAATGGACATTAAGGCCAGACTGCGCCAGATGAAGAAGATATGGAAGGATAACATTTTCCTTACATGTCGTCGGGTCATAGTTCTAGGACTTGCACCAGATGTAAAACCTCCTCCACTTGTAAGCATAAGAAGTCCTAGTGGAAGGTCTCTTAGCCTCCTTCAGTATGTCCATGCAATTTTCTGGGAGATTCAAATGGCCATATTGCACTATCTCAGGAGCCATGCCGCCAAACTCAAAGACGAGAGGTTGGGGTGCAACATCTGCCCCCCGAACTTCATGAGAAGGTCCGGCCTGCACGGCAGCTTCATGTGAGGAAGGAGAGACCGGTGAAGCAGGTCCGTGAACCACCACTGTCTGGGCCATTCCGGGGCAATCAGTATCATCCGAGCCCTGGACTGGGACAGTTTGATGAGCACCGTCGGAATCAGGGGAATGGGTGGAAAAGCGTACAGAAAGCTGTTCGACCAGTTGATCCATAACACATTCCCCAGCGTCCTAGGCTGGAAGTACCTGGAGGCGAAGTCTCGGCATTTGCTGTTTTCGGCGGTGGCGTACAGATCTATGTCTGGAGTCCCCCACCTTGCGAAGACTTCTCCTAGTACTTAGTCGTTTATGACCCATTCGTGGTTTTCCTGAATCAGTCTGCTCAGTGCGTCTGCCTGAACATTCTGCACACCTGGTAGATGGGTAGCTGTTATAGTCAGTCCCCTGGCCAGAAGCCAGTGCCAGATCGCCTGCGCCTCTTGCGACAGGGTGCGCGATCTCGAGCCCCCCCTGCTTGTTGAGGTAATACATTGTGGTCGTATTGTCCGTTTGCACAAGCAGAGAGTTGGTCTGGAAGGACGGAAAAAAGGCCTTCAGCGCCAAGTGAACAGCTCGGAGTTCCAGGAAATTGATGTGGTACGTGGACTCCGTCTGGGACCACGTCCCTTGAATCTGTAAGTCTCCGGAGTGCGCCCCCAGCCGTGGAGAGACGCATCCGTCACGATAGTCTGTGTGGGAATGACCTTGTGGAAGGGAACCCCTCTCAGGAGATTCTCCGCCGAACACCACAACTTCAGAGACTGAAGAGCATGTAGAGAGTCGTATCCTGTCGTCCCAAGACCCTTTCCTCTGATCCCACTGATCCTCCAAGCACTCCGGCAATGGTCTCATGTGCAGCCATCGATCCCAGTAGAGAAGACACCGTCCTCACTGTTGTAGATGGAGTGGTCATAAGAGCCTGAGCCTTCCGAAGGAGTGATAATCGTCGCTCCTCCGAAGGAGACATGCTTGCTGACAGCGTATTGATGGAGGCTCCCAAGTACTGGATGCACTGGACCGGAGTCGGGACAGACTTGGACATGTTGATGTGCAACCCCAGCTTGTTCAAGAGAACGCACGTCTTCTGGAAGTGCGCTTGAGCTTCCGAGAAGGAGGCCTTGATCAACCAATCGTCCAGGTAAGGGTAGACAAACACCTTGTTCTTCCTTAGGTGTGCGGCTACCACTGCCATGCACTTCGAGAATGTCCTGGGCGCAGACTTCAGTCCGAATGGCAGTACTGTGTACTGATAATGATTGGCGCCGACTTGGAATCGCAGGAACTTCCTGTGTTTGTGTGCAATGGGCACATGGAAGTATGCATCCTGTAGGTCTATGGCACACAGCCAGTCTCCCTGTTGCAGCTGAGGATAAATCTGATGCAACGACAGCATGCAAAACTTCTCTCTGCGAATCCACTTGTTTGGTTGTCGCAAATCCAGAATGAGCCTGAACTAGTTCTTGTCCTTTTTGCGGACCAGGAAGAACCGGGAGTACAGACCTCTTCCTCTTTGAGACAGAGGAACGTCTTCTATCGCCCTTTTCCGTAACAGGATATCGGCCTCCGCCTGGAGCGCGCGAAGCTGAAACTGCGAGCTGACCGGAGGAATTGATGGAGGCGGGCTGGTGAACCGAAGACTGTATCCATTGCAAACAATATTCAGCACCCACTTGTCCTGAGTAATTTTTCTCCACTCTGCCAGAAAAAACTGAACGCTTCCCCCCACCGGAGCGGGTAACGGATGTACGGGAAGTAACAGCTCAGGTTCGAGACCCCGCTGCGCCCTTGTTCGCTGTAGAGGACTGCTGACCTCCTCTACCCTTCTAGCGCTTCTGGAAGGGCCACCGGAACTGCTGCTGTTGCTGTCCCGAAGCCGGTCCTCGCCCTCTGCCCCAAACCGTCTCTGGAACGGGCGGTAGGCTTTCTTTTCTTTGGGCTTCTCCAAGCCCACAGCCGTCAGAGTCTCGGCCTCTGCCTTCATGCGGGACATCTCATCATCCGCATGTTTTCCGAACAGGGTCTCCCCCGAGAAGGGCAGATTAGCCACTCGCTGCTGGGCCTCCGGCTTGAGTGATGTGAGCCTGAGCCAAGCATGGCGTTGCTGGTTGAACCAATGACAGTAACCATGGGCCGCCAAAAAGAGAACCATCAGCAGCCGCGCTGATTACCTGGTTCGAAACCAGCATCCCTTCCTTCTGGATTTCGAGGAAATCCTCCCTCTTATCTCGTGGCAGGAGTTCCGTGAACTGCTGGAGGGATTCCCACAGGGCATGATCATACCGCCCCAGCAAAGTCGTATCGCTAGCAGTCTTCATGGCTGTAGCTGCCGTCCCACAGGCCTTCCTGCCATTTGAGTCGATCCATTGGCTCTCCTTATCCGGAGGCACGGTAGAAGACAGAGAGGTAGAATGTGGTTTTCTGGCTGCCGTCACTATAACGGAGTCCGGAACAGGGTCAATCCTCAGAAAAGCCGGGTCGGAATCTGGAGCCCTGTACTTCTTAAGAAGACAGGATGGAGCGGCTTTCGTCACTGCAGGCGTGAGGAACAGCTCCTCCGCTGGCTCTACCAATCCTGGCACGAGCGGTGGTAGAGGGCAAGACAAATGCTTCTTGTGAAGTGTCTCAAAGATCACGGACGTCGTAGGTGTGGGAGCCGTCACCGTGATTCCTAATTTCGCTGCACCCCTCAGGAGAACATCCTGGAACGTGCTGATGTCATCCACGGGAGACACCCTCGTCCCCGGGGAGTCTGACAAGGTCGGGGAGTAGGACCTGGTTCTGGAAGAGTCCGTGCGGTACCGTGATCCGCACCTCCTGTGGCGCCGTCTTGACCTCGTAGAGGATCTGTGACGACTGCGCGACCTCCCTCTCCGTCTGGAGCGGGAACGCGACTTCCTTGGCTTCGGTCGCTCTGCCGGTTCCACCGGGACGGGAGACTTTGGCTTGGATGGGGCTCTCGGCCGAGGGGTCCCCTTAGGAGGAGTCGGAAATCGTGGTAACGAACCTGTCCTCGGAGGAATCGGAGGAGGCTTGTCAGCCGGCAACTGGGGTTGCGGTTGAGGCTGGGGAGGAGGCAGAAGTGGAGGCGGGTGGGAGCCCGCGGAGGAAGACCTCTCGGTAACGGAGGAGGAGGCGTAACTGTCTTAGGCCTAGCAGGGGTATACACAACAGAGTACACCGAGCCCGGTGACCCGCCCTCCTCACTAGGCTGGGACTTTGGAGAGCCTTCCATAGGCCCTTGACGCCTGCCAGACTGACTCCTGGCGCCAGAACTCCTTTTGCGTCTTCCCGGCGTCGAAGAACGGCGACCAGACGGCGAGCGTCGGCCCCTCGATGGCGAGCTTAGTCTCCTCGACGGCCAGCGCCGATCCCTCGACGGCGAATGCTTTCGCCTCGACGGCGACCTCCTACGCCTCGACGGCGACCTTCTACGCCTCGACGGTGACCTTCTCCTCGACGTCAAGGATCCCCTCGACGACGACCTTCTCCTCTTCGCCGATGGCGAACGGTGGTGTCCCCTAGACGGCGAGCGCCGACGCCGGGCCTCTCGACGTCGAATACTAGACGACGAAATAGTCACCAGAGACTTCGATGGAGGTCTGTTCAGTTCCCTCGACGCCGAGCGTCGTCGCCTCGACCCAGAGCCCTGGGGAGACGGGGAACAGACTGCAGTCATCCCTCTCGACGTCATGGTCGGTGCAATCGACGCCGACGGAGAATGGGGACGTTTGCTGGTCTTCCTGCCCCCGGGGAGCCCCCCCCAGAGGCCTCAGCATGGGCAGATGAAGCCCCTCTAGACCCACCTTGTGCCTTCCGTTTTCTGTCTTCAAGGCCCTAAAGCCTGATCTTCATCCTATCCCTCAGGGTCCTGCTAGAGAAACCCTGACAGATGTCACACTCCTCTGGGACATGGGATGAAGGAAGGCAGATGATACACACCTCGTGTGGGTCAGACTTGGCCTTAATCCTGGAGCACTCAGGGCATTTGTCGAATAATGCAGGCATATTTGACAATTAAAGAGCGCACCCAAAGACAATCAGGTAGAAACCGCAAAGTACTTCAAGAAAAGCACTCAAGTAATCTGAAAAAGTGAAAAAATCACCAATAAACCCCTGAAAAGGGAGAGCTCAATGCTCCAGGGTCCTGCTTGCAGGAGCCAGAAAAAAAGAACTGAAGGTAAAAGGGACCTGCAGTGCATTCTGGGATACTGTGAAGTTCTGGAAAGTATCCTGTTCTGAGCCACATAATGGCAGCCTATGGGGCTTGTCTGTCCATGTCTTCCTCTCTATCATTCCAGAGGGGTTTTGCTGTTAAAGGAAGGGAAATCTGAACAGGCTTTGCTGTTTGTGGATTTTTGGTGGAATTTCTAGTTGAAGTACTGGACAGTGTAGCCTGTGGATATAGGCTGCATTATCTGTCTTTAACTCTCTCTTAAGTGTCTGTGCAGTTCTGCATTTTTCGACACCTTAAGAGATTTTTGATTGCTCCGGGGTCCACGCACATGGGCGGGACTATTCGCTAGATTATGACTATACACAGAGATCCCCTACTACAGAAGTACACTTACAATTCCAGTCTTCAGGGCTAAAGGTCAGGAAGAGGCAAGGGTCAGGTGAGTACCAAAACTGCACCACCAGCAGCATAGGGGCGGCCGGGTGTGAAGTCAGAGTTCGGCCCAATGCTTTTTAATGGAGACTGGTGGTGCCTGTAGCCACGCTGCTTGTAGGTAGGTACATCGGTTGCAGGGGCCAAGCTTTGGGGGTTAGGACCGACACAGGATAAAGTGGGGTGGGGAGAGGGGTGAGTGGGGGCACAAAGCAGCAACAAACATACACCACCAGCAGCACAGGGGCAGCCGGGTGCCATTTCAGCTTTGGACGCCCAATGCTTTTCAATTGAGATTATTATTTTGGCAAACAGGTTGCAGGCATTGCACTGGAGGTTGCAGGAGGGAGACCAACAACAGCAGAGGTAAGTAGAGATATAGGGGGGTCGTGAGAGAAATGTCTGTTCAGTTCACCAGGGCCCAGGGGCTTCGGGGCTTCTCTCAGCATCAGAATCTTCTTACCAGAGCTGGTTGCATTCAAGGGGAGCCTCTGGATTCACACTGCAGGCGCGGACGTGGAGATCAGGAGAGGTCACCCTAGCTGGACATGGGGTCAGTATCGCTCAAGAGACTTCACTGTACAGGTGAGCCACTCAGACTTGAGCCGTGGGTGCAGAGGTGGCAGGGATTGTGGTTCCAGCTAGATCAGAAGCTCTTGGAGTCAGTTTCCTCTGGACAGGTCATCTGTCCACAGGAGATTGGAGTCTTTTTCAGAGGCAGCAGTCCTCCCAGTGTTTCAGAGGTTGCTGGCTTCAAAACAGGTCACAGGTTCGCAGAAGCTGGAGACAGGCCGTTAGGGCTGGGGCTTAGGCAGTCGTAGCTCTCAGTCTCCTCTGCAGGGATGTCTTTTTTTTGCAGTTTTTTTATAGCGCGAACTCAACCTGAAGGTATCAGAGCGCTTTTACAGGAGCACCAGTTGCATTACAGAAGGACACATTCATTTTTAGGCACGTGGAGATTAAGTGACTTGCCCAGAGTCACAGTATGCTTGAGCCTCTCGCCAGACTCTAATTCTGGTTCCCAAGTTTCAAAGATGGCCGCTCTAGCCTCCAAGCCACATCCTCTCCTTACATCATTGCATATCTAGTTTCTAGGTTTGGGGGAGTCACCTATATACTAAATGTAGGGGCTTTTTAGGGGAGCAGCAGTTTGGTCCAATCGGCGCCTTACCTGGAGTGACTACACCCTCTATTATGCCACCCTCTTGTGGGAGGGCGCACAGTGTCAGACATCGAACTAGGGGTTCCCCGACTGCACTACCATAACCAGAATGCATTGCCACGGTAGAGAGTTGTGTGCTGTCCCATACTGCCTAGGGAGAGATCAGCTGATACTGTTGGGAGGTTCTTAAGCCTCCAAATGTAACATGGCGTCTCTTGGCTTTCCATTCCTGCCCTCATCTTCCTTGCTGGATTCGCTTTCCCTTTTGTCCAGCTCTGTCCTCTACTTAATACAAGCCCGCCTGCTGTTTCCCACGTTGCACTAAGTCTTGCCCTGCCTGCACCTTGTTTAACGCCTCGTGCTTGAAGTGCCCCTCGCTTCAGACCCGTCTGCTGTATCCCACGTTGCACGAAGCCTTGCCCTGCCTGCATCTTGTGTAACGCTTCGTGATTGAAGCGCCCCTCGCTTCAGACCACAGTTTTGTTTATTGTTGGTGCCTTGGGTATTTACCTCTGGAGAAGTCCCGCGGTGTTTCGGTTGGCGTCCCCGTGTTATTGAATAGAACGGGCGGACGCGTCTTTTTTTGGTTGTTTTTTGTATACACAAAGAATCTTTCTTTGGGACCTTTTTTGAACTGACACGAGCAGCGCATTGGAGACGCTGCAATTTCCATGTTGCTCGAGACACGAAGACGCGTTTAATTGGATTTAGTTTGTTTATTCTCTGCGCTTCAGCATACCATACTCCGAATGCTAATGTGACCCGACACCTTCTGGGTACGGTCACGTATCTTCTTTCTTTTGGGATTGTTTTGTGGCAATTCAAATCCTCGATCCTGATTATTTGTTTTGTAAAGGCTCTTGCTCCACGTCTGGAACTCTGACCCCTTACCTGCGAATCACAGCCTGGATGGTGGTTTGTTTTGGAGCTGGATACTTACTGGATACTGGTGAAGAAAACCCTGAGCCTTTTTTCCACATTATTTACAAGAGACCGAGACGCTACATAAACACCATATCTTGAATCCTTCCTCTAAGGTCACAGGTAAGTGTGGGACAGCACACACTTCCAAGTCATATGTAACTAAGGAACTTTAGATTGCACTTGCATTTACACTGTATTTAGCAATATTGTTCCAGTTCTGTTCTTTTTCCCACTGCAGCTATATTCACCCTTCCTGCCTGAAACCCTCCTCCAGCTGATTGACCGCAGAACTTGGTCTCTTCATTTTCTGGGGTTGCTTCCCCTCTCTGATGTGTTCCTTAGTGGCACAGTGAGGGAGGCACCTTCGGGAAAAGTAGAGGCAGTGGTTTCGCTCCCGGGGTTATTGGATTTCTGCCTGGAATCTCTCGTGAGCCAGACACACAGATGTATCCCTGATTGGAGGAGTCTCTCGAACTTCAAGATGGAGTGGACTGTCAAGTCAAAAGTAGCTTTATTCGGTAACAATATAGAGACCATAAAAGCACATGTTAAAATACAAGTACAAATTTCATTTGATTCATTAAGTGCGTAAATACATTGAATTAAAAATGAATTAAAGACCGAATAATTAAAAAAAGATGTATATATAAAAAAACCGAATATGCCACTGATTTCATGACCGGAAACAAACCCTCTAGTTCATTGATAATCTGAATTTTAAAACACATTTTAAAAACACTGAACTTTCCGTCCCCCCTTACGCCTTTGTTGGAGAATCCAGACTTTGGCCCGGGCAGGGATGTTCAGGCATTTGCACGGTGGCGCCCAGCGGGATGCCGGTGCCTTTTTTTTTAATGTGTACTCAGGTGAAGGAGTGATGCCTTTTGAAGAATTCCAGAAGACCTATGACCTACCGGAAACCGAGCGTCTTGGGTACCTTCAGGTCTGACACTGGGCGCTTCACCCCCTGACCCGTGAGGACGCAACGCGCGAGCTTAGCAAATACGAATACTGGCTTCTGACACGCACTACAGACAAGCGGCTCATCTCAGACATATATCGGCTCCTACTGGACAGATACTCGCGCGTTTATAATGCAAGATGGGAAAGGGAACTAGGGCGGACCCTGAGCAACAAGGAATAGGAGGACATTTATTATCGCGCTCGACACTCGGCCTTCCACATGGGGTTGACTGACACATTTACCAAATTAGTAACCTACTGGTATTATACACCGGAACGCTTACATGAGATGGGCCAAGTTGGGGATGCTTCCTGCTGGAGGGGTTGCGGGGAAGAGAGGCACATTGACACCTTTTGTGGGACTGTAGACACATACAGGGCTATTGGAAGTCGATTCTGGACGAGGTGGACACCCACTTTAAGACGGAAATCCCTCGATTTCCGGCCTATGTCCTGCTGGGCCTTCCTAATGCCCTAACCTTCCCATTAAGAGCTTGCAGGGGTCGATTGATGGCGATAGCGCTGGGCTCCACAGCTCAGGCCCTGTTGGCCCTGTGGCGAACCACGCAGGTCCCCACCCTTCAGAACTGGTTGTGGCGGCTCTGGTCTGTCCTTGGGATGGAGAAACTCTCCTTGGTGAAAGCAGGGGAGGGGGCGAAATATGCGGAGCTTTGGCAGCCTTTCCTGTCCCTGTTGGCCACCGAATTTCGAGAACTGTTTTGCCTTAGGTATTTAAGGTTGCTCCGATTGTCACAGGTGAATGAAGGAACTGTATAGAGGTATGAGGTGGTATGCATGGTGTGGAATGTTGGATCCAGAATGTGAGAGGGGGGTGGGTGGGTTGAAGTTAAGTTACTTTCTTATTGAGGCTCTAGGAGCACTGGGCAGACTCTGCTGGTTGGGCTCGCAGCTCCCGAAGTTTTCCAGACAAAGTGACTATCATAAAGTGGAGCTCTGCTGATATTGCTATAACACTGGGCACATTGTTATCTGCACTGTACCTTGATATTTCTCAGCTTTGTGTAAGCCTTTCTTTTGGCAATAAAAAGATTTAATACTAAAAACACTGAAACGCTAAAAAGAGTGAACTCATCCTCCAACATTTGCAATCTTAACAGGGCTGGTCTGCACTGTCTTAGACCCCAGCTTTTGAGTAAATTAATAACGTACCGTCTCCTGATTGAGGTATAAAATTTACAAAACATAATACAGTGTAAAGTCGATTGTTGTGATACATGGTCACAAGGACAAAGGGGCAAGGATTCTGACCAAATGTTCACCTCCGGGAAAGTCACCAGTCTAAAGAAACTGCCCCCCCCTGAAACGGGTGAGCAGCATCCGGGTAAAACAATTCAATGTGAGTATTAAATATTTCTGTAAGCCAGGACCATCTAGCAACATATGGTTATGAATAACAGATGATTTCTTACCCTCCTGATGCCACCTGGTATCTTCCAGGTAAGTAAGACAGGCCTCTTTCAGTTTCTGCCTCGAGATGCCTGCCATACTAGAAGGATCAAAGTAGTCAGGATGGCCTATAGCTATTAAAAGGCGTCTCACATACCTTAACCAGTCTATTTTCATGCACCCTTGAGGAGCCATACAATCGCTGATAATGTCCCTATTTAGCCCCGTCTCCTGTGAGACCCAAACCCTGTGCCACAACAAGACCGGGCTCACCTTGATGAGGTCCGACACATAAAATATGCCCAGTTCTTTATGACAGACGTATGTGGAGGTTGACTTTGGTACTGCTAGTAGGTACCGTAGAAATGCGTTTTCACACGCCTGGATTTTACTTGTATCCGTGATACCCCAAACGCCTGCCCCATAGATTGCTGTGGAAACACATTTTGCCTTATAAATATCAATAAGGATTTTTACCGGTCGACCTTCTAATTTTGTAGCAAAATTTTGCACGGCGCCAATTGCACAGGAAACAGCTAGTTTCCGAGCAGTTGCCGCTGTGGCCCAGGTCCCATTGTTGTCAAAATTAATGCCTAAATAAGAGAAGGTTTTTGTTGTGTCGATCTTTACCCCCGCTAAAAAAATATTACAACGCATCTTACTTTTCCTTGGGCAGGACATGCTAAAAGTCTTGCTGGTATTAATTTTTAAGCCCCGTGCTCCCATAAAGTCAGAAAAAGAGTTAAGTGACCTCTGGAGACCCAGTTGCGTGCGTGCCATAATGACCACATATAACAAGATTGGAACTGATTTCCCTTTTACCTGTGGATAATCATGCCTATTTTCAGTCAAATGGGATGCTATATTGTTTATATATAGATTAAATAAAAACGGTGCCAATATGCATCTCTGTCGGACGCCTTTTTTTATTGGGAATTTAGAAGAACATTCCCCCTTTATACCAAATCGGACTTTTGCACCTGCCCCACGGTACAAGTACTTTATAAAGTTTATGATGACGGGATCAATTTAAGTGTGAGAGGGTTTCCCATAGTACTTCGTGACTGACACTATCGAAAGCAGAGCTTAAATCGACAAAAGTCATGAAAAGTTTGTCCCCTTTAGCAACCCCATATTTGCCAATGAGGATTGCTAAGTTTAAGCCCTGCTCTACTGTGCCCAAACCTTCTTTGAAACCGTACTTGTAAATAGAGAGCGCACCCGTGTCCACTGCCCATGACTGTAGTCTATTTAAAACCACCCTTCCTGCCACCTTCATTAATGAATCTAGTAAAGATATGGGCCTATAACATTTAGGGTCTTGGTGATCACCCTTTTTAAAAATAGGGATTACTATGGCTTCCTGCCAGGTTGTTATAAAGCCTATATTATTTGAGCAATTTAACACGTTGGTCAGGAGAGGGGCCCATAACTTAACGTTTGATTTGTAAATGTTGACTGGTACCCCATCCGGGCCCGGGGCTTTTCCTCCTGCGCTCTCGGCTAGTGCCACCTCGATCTCTGAGAGTTTGAAATTTAAGTCCAGTGGAACTGCTCCTGATGTAGTGCAATCTACGTCTCCTGCCCTACCCGCAACTGCTCCCCCTGGTTGAGGGTCCCTTTCATATAGGCTGGTAAAGTGATTAACCCAGGTTGCTTCCTCTATCACTAAATCAATGGTATTGACCTTCTCCTGGAAGAAGGGGGCATGAACTGCCTTCCAGAAGCTAATATTATCTTTCAGGGTACACGCTTTTTATAGAGCCTCCCAGGCCTCCTGTTTTAATGCTTTTTTCCGTTTCTTTACCGCCATATTGGATGCACTTCTTGCGGTACGGAGGTCTACCGCATTTGTAGGTATTCTCTTGAGTGCTAATTTTAGGGCTCCATGTGCTTTCGAGCATTCTGAATTAAACCATCCATTATTTTTATCATTTTGTCTCCTGCTCTCCGTCCTCTCCAGGGATTGATTTATCTCCTCGGAGATGTGACTGAAAGCCAACATCACAGCTTCAAGGTTTGCTTGATTCTGTAAGGCAAATATTAAAGTCCGCTGCTCTCTTAATAATTATGTTCTGTAGAAAAGGGGCAGGCTCGATTTTACTCCACTTAAGGGCATACCCGTTTCTCTTAGCTAATTTTAGCCTGTGGGAATAGAGGTTATTTACCATTCCACTACGATCGTTCTTAGCCTTCCAGATTTCTAAAGAGAAACTTAATGGATAGTGGTCGCTGATAGCAATTTCGCCCGTTTTAAAATCCACCAGAGATTGTATAAAACTACTCGAAGCCAGCACGAAATCGATCAGCGTATTACTGCCCCTACCATGAAATGTGGGTTTAAAAATGACCTGTAGATCACATAGTTCATTCCCAAAAGCCAAATCTAGTTCAGCCATCGAATTGTTTAGGAGGTTGCCCATGGAAGAGTGGGAAAAATGGGTACATGGTTCACCTTTAATGTTTTCTAGTCCGCAGATATTAGTTTGGGCATTCGGACATAACATACAATTAAAATCCCCCACCCATATAACCCTGTTTGCAGAGGGGCCATCCCTGTTCGGATTCAACATAGTTTGAGTAAGACCCTCGACAACAGAGCAAAGCTCACCATGTGGAATATTGTTATAAAAATTTATAATACTAATGGTCTCGTGTTCCTCAGTGACTATTTCCAACAACTGATGATACTTTGATGCAGAGGTAAATTTATTGACCCTTATATTAGAGGTATTCGAGATCAGACAACACAACCCCCCCTTTGTTTCTACCCCTGGTTGTTAACTCTGCTGGGGTGTGAAAGGTGCGGTACCCGTTTAAGTGTACGGCCTCCAGCTCCCACGTTTCCTGAAGACAAATTATGGAGAAATCCCTAACATAGTTCAGGAAAGTGGGATCGTTTAACTTACTGGAGTGGACTGAAAGATGTGCTTCACCTTGCCTCCCGCACCTTAGGGGTGGAGTTGGCAGAAGTGGACACCTCCTATTCTCAAGTTTTTCGGCCCGAAGTGGGGGTGTAAACTGGGGGCTGCCATCTGCTGCTAGCAGCAGAGGATGGGGGTCACATTACAAAGGCGACAGGCCTTGGAAACTTCCCCATTTGAGCACTGGCCCATCCTGGCGGAGGAGGTGTGCCATCTCTGCACAGGATGTGCATTGTTTCTGGTCCCAAAGAGCAGGGGCCCTCCACCCAGGGTTCCAGAAACATGTCCGGTGATGGCTGGCTGCCTACAGGTTTTCAGGGGGCACCTCTGAGTACATGGTTTAATAAAAGCACACTGGCACCAGTGTGGATTTATTACAAGGAGCTGTTTAGTACCAAACACTCCTGGGTTCAGTGAAGCCATCGTAGTGCTGTGGAACTCGAGTTGTCAAGATCCCAGCCCATGTACTCTCAATGGCTTCTCTGGCATTCACATTAGTAAGGAATAGACCCTAATACTGTAGGGGAATATCTGCTCATGCAGATATGCCCACACCTGGGATATAGTGTACCCTGCCTTAGAGCTGGTAAGGTTTACTAGAGGGGTGACTTAACTGTATCTTAGGCAGTGGTGGCTGTCATGGCAGTGTGCCATGTCGACTTGATTATTGTTTTACCTCACAAGGGTATGCCAGCTGCAGAGGCAGTGGCATGGTCCTAGTGAGGGGGTCCCAGGAGACCCTCTTCAGGCTCCATGCCCTAGATACACAGGGCACCACTTACTAGGGACATACGGGGGCAGATGTACAAATTATGGACATGGTTTTATGGAAAACACTGGTACTGGGAACTTGGACAGCAGGGACCTAATACTTTACAGTCAAATGTGCATCAAAAGCCAGGCAAAAAGTGTGAGGGGTGGAACTGCAAACAGAACCCAATTTTTTCACACTCTACACAAACTGTCCAATAAGAAGGTACAATAGGAATGAACAAGAAGTCCAACTCCTACTGTTTCTCTCAGCTATGTCAAAGTACAGGTTTGGGGAATTCGCTTGACTTAAGGCACTTTCACTCTGTTTTTAGCAAATTAAATTGTAGCTCCTGAATTAGAGGTATATTTTTTTTATTGAGGACAGCCATCTTGTGTAGAATACTTCTAAGTTTGATCAGGCTATTCAGTTCTCTGTCACTGCATGCTTTAATTGAAAGTGTAATGTGGTAGACTTTGGGGTAAATTGTGGTGTGGAGAGACATCTGCTGAGTGTGCATGTGGACCCCTAATCGACAAATTGAGCAACGTACCAGCAATTTTACAAACCATCTTAATAGGAAGACAAACTAATGACCTGGAGCAACCAAAAAATGTGATCCATTAAGATGAAGCCGCTAAAGATATCCAGCGAACTTCAATCGATGAGCAATCAAAACCAAGGGAATCAAATAAAGTACATAACCCGAGGTGGATCTAGAAGTCAAAAACAATAATACGAAACACTTAAAACAACAAAAATCAATGACAATTGTCCAAGATGCTTCAAAGTTAAGTAAACCAACAAAGAGGCAAAAAAAACAGGCAAGGAAAGCCAGGAAGAGCAATAACGGCGAAAAAAGATTGTTCCACATCTTCGATAAAAAACAATTAGTACAAATAAACAAATCTGCAAATCCTGAAAAGGAAGATGGGAATGATTTAATCAACGAGCCACACCCCTTGTGCAGTTCCACGAGTATAAAATATCGATTTCAAGCAAAACAAAATCAGGAAATATTAAATTTAAAAAAAACTACAATAATTAAAAAGAAGTTAAAACAAAAACTATACGGACATCCCACACAAAAATGTGACAGCAACTGTAAAAAAAGATAAAAGGGCAATACAAGCAGAAAAAGATCAAAGAGTATTACAAGTAGCTTCACAAGACAGTATAGGAATGGGTCAGGAACTCCGACAAGAGTCAAGTGCAGAATTAAACATCTCTAGTGGCCAACCGCGATCAACTAATAAGGATAGGACAGAAAAAAAATAATGGCTCGCCCATCTCCTTAGATACAAGCTCAACACAGTCGGTAACAAACAACGATCCTCAAGATTTAAAGGTTTCAGCTGAAGTTTCATTTTGTCCACCATAAGCGTGGAAGGGTATACTCAGATGTGAGTCCCTTGCTCATTGCACCATCAGGATTCAAGCAAGCCGGGCCGACGACGCCTGAAATGGCAGAAACCGGTCCCCGGAAGCTTGTTTCCTTCCCAGTATAAGAATTGGCTTGGTAGTTTGGTTTGCCCTGTTCCCATCATGCACTGGGACAGGAACAGACTAATTTGCATATAGCCAAGTTCTGAGCTGGGATGGTGCAGTGAGCTAAAAAACGGTGATGGATCAAGCCCTGATCTTTGGACTGGGTAAGAGTGGTCTGCTTAATTCAGGCACTCTGTTCATCACCACCCCCTTTTCTGAATCATTTTGTCCACCATAAGCGTGGAAGGGTATACTCAGATGTGAGTCCCTTGCTCATTGCACCATCAGGATTCAAGCAAGCCGGGCCGACGACGCCTGAAATGGCAGAAACCGGTCCCCGGAAGCTTGTTTCCTTCCCAGTATAAGAATTGGCTTGGTAGTTTGGTTTGCCCTGTTCCCATCATGCACTGGGACAGGAACAGACTAATTTGCATATAGCCAAGTTCTGAGCTGGGATGGTGCAGTGAGCTAAAAAACGGTGATGGATCAAGCCCTGATCTTTGGACTGGGTAAGAGTGGTCTGCTTAATTCAGGCACTCTGTTCATCACCACCCCCTTTTCTGAATCATTTTGTCCACCATAAGCGTGGAAGGGTATACTCAGATGTGAGTCCCTTGCTCATTGCACCATCAGGATTCAAGCAAGCCGGGCCGACGACGCCTGAAATGGCAGAAACCGGTCCCCGGAAGCTTGTTTCCTTCCCAGTATAAGAATTGGCTTGGTAGTTTGGTTTGCCCTGTTCCCATCATGCACTGGGACAGGAACAGACTAATTTGCATATAGCCAAGTTCTGAGCTGGGATGGTGCAGTGAGCTAAAAAACGGTGATGGATCAAGCCCTGATCTTTGGACTGGGTAAGAGTGGTCTGCTTAATTCAGGCACTCTGTTCATCACCACCCCCTTTTCTGAATCATTTTGTCCACCATAAGCGTGGAAGGGTATACTCAGATGTGAGTCCCTTGCTCATTGCACCATCAGGATTCAAGCAAGCCGGGCCGACGACGCCTGAAATGGCAGAAACCGGTCCCCGGAAGCTTGTTTCCTTCCCAGTATAAGAATTGGCTTGGTAGTTTGGTTTGCCCTGTTCCCATCATGCACTGGGACAGGAACAGACTAATTTGCATATAGCCAAGTTCTGAGCTGGGATGGTGCAGTGAGCTAAAAAACGGTGATGGATCAAGCCCTGATCTTTGGACTGGGTAAGAGTGGTCTGCTTAATTCAGGCACTCTGTTCATCACCACCCCCTTTTCTGAATCATTTTGTCCACCATTAGCGTGGAAGGGTATACTCAGATGTGAGTCCCTTGCTCATTGCACCATCAGGATTCAAGCAAGCCGGGCCGACGACGCCTGAAATGGCAGAAACCGGTCCCCGGAAGCTTGTTTCCTTCCCAGTATAAGAATTGGCTTGGTAGTTTGGTTTGCCCTGTTCCCATCATGCACTGGGACAGGAACAGACTAATTTGCATATAGCCAAGTTCTGAGCTGGGATGGTGCAGTGAGCTAAAAAACGGTGATGGATCAAGCCCTGATCTTTGGACTGGGTAAGAGTGGTCTGCTTAATTCAGGCACTCTGTTCATCACCACCCCCTTTTCTGAATCATTTTGTCCACCATAAGCGTGGAAGGGTATACTCAGATGTGAGTCCCTTGCTCATTGCACCATCAGGATTCAAGCAAGCCGGGCCGACGACGCCTGAAATGGCAGAAACCGGTCCCCGGAAGCTTGTTTCCTTCCCAGTATAAGAATTGGCTTGGTAGTTTGGTTTGCCCTGTTCCCATCATGCACTGGGACAGGAACAGACTAATTTGCATATAGCCAAGTTCTGAGCTGGGATGGTGCAGTGAGCTAAAAAACGGTGATGGATCAAGCCCTGATCTTTGGACTGGGTAAGAGTGGTCTGCTTAATTCAGGCACTCTGTTCATCACCACCCCCTTTTCTGAATCATTTTGTCCACCATAAGCGTGGAAGGGTATACTCAGATGTGAGTCCCTTGCTCATTGCACCATCAGGATTCAAGCAAGCCGGGCCGACGACGCCTGAAATGGCAGAAACCGGTCCCCGGAAGCTTGTTTCCTTCCCAGTATAAGAATTGGCTTGGTAGTTTGGTTTGCCCTGTTCCCATCATGCACTGGGACAGGAACAGACTAATTTGCATATAGCCAAGTTCTGAGCTGGGATGGTGCAGTGAGCTAAAAAACGGTGATGGATCAAGCCCTGATCTTTGGACTGGGTAAGAGTGGTCTGCTTAATTCAGGCACTCTGTTCATCACCACCCCCTTTTCTGAATCATTTTGTCCACCATAAGCGTGGAAGGGTATACTCAGATGTGAGTCCCTTGCTCATTGCACCATCAGGATTCAAGCAAGCCGGGCCGACGACGCCTGAAATGGCAGAAACCGGTCCCCGGAAGCTTGTTTCCTTCCCAGTATAAGAATTGGCTTGGTAGTTTGGTTTGCCCTGTTCCCATCATGCACTGGGACAGGAACAGACTAATTTGCATATAGCCAAGTTCTGAGCTGGGATGGTGCAGTGAGCTAAAAAACGGTGATGGATCAAGCCCTGATCTTTGGACTGGGTAAGAGTGGTCTGCTTAATTCAGGCACTCTGTTCATCACCACCCCCTTTTCTGAATCATTTTGTCCACCATAAGCGTGGAAGGGTATACTCAGATGTGAGTCCCTTGCTCATTGCACCATCAGGATTCAAGCAAGCCGGGCCGACGACGCCTGAAATGGCAGAAACCGGTCCCCGGAAGCTTGTTTCCTTCCCAGTATAAGAATTGGCTTGGTAGTTTGGTTTGCCCTGTTCCCATCATGCACTGGGACAGGAACAGACTAATTTGCATATAGCCAAGTTCTGAGCTGGGATGGTGCAGTGAGCTAAAAAACGGTGATGGATCAAGCCCTGATCTTTGGACTGGGTAAGAGTGGTCTGCTTAATTCAGGCACTCTGTTCATCACCACCCCCTTTTCTGAATCATTTTGTCCACCATAAGCGTGGAAGGGTATACTCAGATGTGAGTCCCTTGCTCATTGCACCATCAGGATTCAAGCAAGCCGGGCCGACGACGCCTGAAATGGCAGAAACCGGTCCCCGGAAGCTTGTTTCCTTCCCAGTATAAGAATTGGCTTGGTAGTTTGGTTTGCCCTGTTCCCATCATGCACTGGGACAGGAACAGACTAATTTGCATATAGCCAAGTTCTGAGCTGGGATGGTGCAGTGAGCTAAAAAACGGTGATGGATCAAGCCCTGATCTTTGGACTGGGTAAGAGTGGTCTGCTTAATTCAGGCACTCTGTTCATCACCACCCCCTTTTCTGAATCGAAGTTTCACGAAGGTATATACAAATGGAAGACAAATCAAAACAAGTGCAAATAAAAATTAATATACGAAATACAAATGAAGCAGGGGCAAGTTCTAGAATGGTAATAAAAGCACCACAACATAGAACAAACCATATGTCATCATATACAGATTCCAAGCAAGAGAATAGCTGGAGCAAGCAGATTATTCTAACACCTAAATACATCTCACAAGGACAGCAAGATATTCTCAATAGAGGAAATATAATGCGATTACTGGCGGAAATTCCGGCGCAAAAATACCTGACTCAATGTGACTTACTGTCCGTTAAATTTATTCCACAAGAAAAGAACCAGATTGAAAGAACGTATAACGAAAAGAAACAGATGGAAAGAACACTTGCGACATGGAGAACTGAGGAAATAGTGGAAGCCATTATGAATGCCAGACTTCAGTTCGAAGCATGGGGCATCTTATGGGACAAACCCCTAAGACCTTGTTCCCCATCACCGTTGATGAAGCTCATGAAGTGTCGTTCACTGGAGATTGAAAAAAGTCAGGTGTTTTCAGTATTACAAAATGCTAGAAGTAAAATGATGTCTTCAGTAATGGTACTATTAAACAAACACGGGGACAGGGTCTAATGCAATGGAGATGGTTAGCAGCGACATTTAATATTCCGACAAGAGAATGACTTGTCAATCAAGATAATAGTCTCCGTCACAATTGTATAAAGCTTCTGTCTTGAAATATAGTGGGGGCTAAAAGTGAAATTCAGGGGGATGCTGCACCAATATATTAGAGTAAATATGATATTGTTGTATTACAAGAGACCTGGTTGTTCATACCGCAGAAGTAGCTAATTATAAACTTCATACGTCAACGCTGTAAGATCAAACCGCTATGGGAGAGCAAAGGCATTTGCCATAGGCTTGGAGCAACTTAATACAACCACTCCAGAAATACAGATTATCAAATTAGACAATTTGTCAACACATGATTTAACACCATTATTAATAAATGTCTATTTGCACCCAAATGTAGGGAAAAAACAGCAGTTGGATAAACTATTCTCGATAATCACAGAATACAGACTGACACACCCAGAGTGGGAAATCATAATAACAGGGATTTCAATACCAAGCTTATTTACACCCCGGAGGAAGAGGAGTTAATAACTGCTCAAAACGTTTTCTGGTCAGTACCAGTGCAAACATCTTCAATGGCAAAACGCAGGGATTTAAATGGCCAAAAAACAGTTATGGCCCTGGAACATCGAGTTCTAAGAATAATAAATGGAAGAACGCAAGATGACATGTCAAGGAAATACATGCCCAGTCAATAATAGACTTTACAATTCTGTCTTTACCCTTACTGAATAAAGTGAGGAAATTCATGGTTAAGTTTACAACACAAAGTGACCATTCATTTCAGCACCTGGAAATAATTAATTTTAATAAGCATCAGGGAACCCCCACAAGGATAGGTAATCTATCAACAACTAATTTGAAGCGTATACGATGTTTGGTAGGTAATCTAGTTGAGATAACAAAGCTAGCAAAGGAGGTATTCGAATCAAACACCTACAGAAAACCACCAAGTTGAAAACTGGGCAACTTTCACTACAAAGTTCCTGAGGCTCGCACCCAAACAGGAGCCCATAAAATATAAAAAGTAGGGAGACGGCGAAACTGTCAAATAATATACTAACATTAAGGAAAGAAATTAGAAAGGCGGTTAGAAAGAACAAGATAAATAACAATGTGACCTCATGGAATGATATAAAAAATCTGAAAAGATTATACAAAAAACAAATATGGAAGGATCAAAAATTAAGCCAGGAGCAGTTCTGGACAAGGCTTCTTTTTTGCGCCAAAAAATCTAATAATCAAGCGTTTTGGTAATAATAAATGGAATATCCGAACCCTCCCAAACCATAAATGGCACTTGTGTGACAGTCGGACTGGGTACACTACTTGAGAAGCACTTTTAAGAAAGATATAGGTGGTGAAAATAAAAATAGTTATATTGGTTTGGAATCTAAGCCGCCAGATACACCTAAGGAACAGTATAAAATTAGGGCCTCCCAAATAACGCCGGATCGCCAGGTAGCCGACAGGATAATGAAAATATTTAAATCAGGTCGAAGGGACGGGGCACAGGGGCCTAATGGAATACCGCAGGCCATCTTTTCTGGTGACTACGAATACTGGGCGAGCCCGTTGTCAGGACTGTTCCTGGAGGCAAAATTAACAAATAATCTGCTGATGAGTTGGAAAGGTGCAATCATCAACTCAATATTCAAGGGCGGATACAGATCGGATCCTGCAAATTATAGGCTTATAGCTCTACTGGATGTGGAAGCGAAATATTACGCTTCACTAATCCTGGAGGACCTAGTACAATGGTATACTAAAAATAAGCGGATTCCGATTAATCAAACCGGATTTCGAAAGGGGTTCTGTACAACAACTTATATACTTGATTTGACCATGATTGCAGAAAGGTGTTAACGTTTGAATTTAAAATTACAGCTCTGCTTTGATTTTAAAGCAGCTTTTGACAGCATAGAGCGAGGACTATTGTGGTGTAAATTGAAGAAAATGTGTCTCCCATAGGTACTACTGGTGCCATTCAATTGTATATGGGAACATGGATACGAATGAAAATTGCAAATGGTATGAGAATTTCAAGGAAAATCCACACTGCAAAAGGGCTAAAGCAAGGCTGCGTATTAACCCCTCATTTATTTAATCTTTTTATGGCGGATCTTTCTATAAAACTAAATGAGACAAATGCTCATTCCCCTTGCCTAGGTCCATTGCCGATAACACATCTTTGTTACGCTGATGATATAGTCCTACTCAGCCAGACACGAGTTGGCTTACAAAGATCACTAAACGAGCTAGCGACATTTGCTAAGGTCAACGCCTTGAAAATTAATATAAAGAAAATAAAGACTATGATTATTGCAAAGCGAGCAGGATGCAAATTCCCGGTCAGGCAGGGAGAAATAACATTAGGGGTAGTTAATAACTACAAATATCTAGGTCTGTACATTGAAGATCGTTTAAATTTAAAAAAAACAATATTTAGAAGCAAAAGGGAATGGTCTAATCTACGCATTTTGTGCCCTCTCTTTAAAGCCTTTACTAGATGTAATGGCTGCCAAATTAATGCAGAGAGTGGAGTACGCAAGCGTCGTTCTATACGGAACAGATGCTGAACTGTTGGGAAAGATTTAAGTAAGAGCATACAAAAGGGTCTTTAAGTTACCTCAGAATGTGTCACCAGCACAGGTGAGGTTGGAATTTGGCCTGATCCATCAAGGGATTGGAAGAAACTAAGCATATGTCAAGAGTTGGTATAAAATCTGGTTGAGTCGAGCCAACTTTTTACATGATGCCTTGTGGTGAGCCCAGGAAGAAGATCAGCACTCCATTTATGGCAAGTTTTTTAAATTAGCCATGGAAGAAACAAAGTCTAAAGTTTTTCGTAAAGTGGTAAATAAAATGGTCAAAATACATGCATTAATAGAGGATAAAAATAAATGTTCAAAGAGGTCTCACGCTTGGATGGTAATACAGTCCTTTACAAAATTACATTCGGCAGAATATCTGAGTACAACATACTCATAATATCTACAAAGGAAACTTACGGCCACCAGGTTTGGGTTATTACCAAGTTTAGCGGATCAGCCCAAATGGAGATACAATGGGCCTACATCATGTACACTATGCAGCACCGAGAAGCAAGACCTTATTCATCTTATTTGAATATGCCCTGGCTTAAGGCAGACCCGGGTGGGGCTTTTGAAAAATATATTTATTGAGAGGCGCATTAGGTCTTGTAGAACCGCAATAATCAAGGGTTTGGACGCAACGGATTCCCTTCTAAATTGTAAGATTATGACATTTTTGATACAATATGAACAGATAATTATGAAAAAGGATAACAAAACCACCACGGGTAGTGTTTGGCAAGTATTAATATGAACTGTTAGTAGGGACTGCATCACTATAATATTGGGACTAAAACAAGTAGCAATGGAAGCCCTGCTCTTTGGTAAATATATATCGGTTTAGGGATGTTGGTTTTTATAGATTAGATAGTTTTTAAAAGGATTGTTTTGTTTTAGCCAAAAGTCATTACCACTGTATATTTATGTATGAAATCATTTTTATATAATCTTTTGAAATCTTTAGCTAGATTTTAGGAAAAAGAGAATATAAGTTCTTTCAATACTATATGGTTTTTATGAACTGAAACAAAGATTTACTCTTGCCTGGTGATCTCAATTTCAGGAGTGTACATGGGGATCAAACCCACCCATCCCTCATCCCCCCACCGGTCCTACAAACTTCCCTCTCACTCTCTCCTGCAACAATACTGTTAAACAACTAGTGCTTTAAGTCCAACCAATCAGCTGGAGAGAAAAAAAAGACAAATGATAGTCAGAGGTACTGCCTCTGTTGAGAACCTCTGCGATCCGCTTTGTTGGAACCGGTCTGTAGCTCCTTAAAGGTAAATGAATGTATCATCCACCTGTAGTGCTCATGTAGTGAGTAACTCATGTCCTGCAGTCAGCTTTGTGCTGCACACTTCAAACACATTTCCTCTCCACTTTGAGACTTTGTTCAGGCTGTTTGTGACATAGGTGCATTGGTGCTTTTGAGATATTACACCACTTTACGTCCCGCCAACATTTCTTTCCTCCAAAGGCTTTATCTGTTGCGTGGTCATTCAGGGATTTTGGGGTGAGGGAGCTTTGGTTGTAATTCCTCCTCCAGGTCTCTATTGGGCGAGTTTGAATCCAGATTTCGTAGAAAACAGTTTTTCCTGAAAAACAAAACTGATCTGAAAGGGAAGACTCCACCTGGATATGCGGCCCACTGGTCCTAGCGAATCCCTCACTTTGCGCTGCCTTTAGAAATCACTTAGTCTTTGAAACAGTGCAGTCACACTAGGATATCTGGCAGTCATCTGTTTCCAGAACCTACCATCCTCGCCCTACATAGCCTATGGATCTGTATTGGATCTGCGGCACTTCTCACAAGAATAGAATCCAGGAGGTCCTGCACTTATTTGTTCATGTCTTGTCTTTCTTCGTCTGTTTGAATTCTCCTTATTGATAGGTTTCACCTGCTGGATCGATCCTCTGAGTCCTGCTTTTCAGAGTGAATGATCATCTGTTAGCCCAAGTTTTTTTTAAGCTCCTCTGATAATCTTCCAGATCTAGAGTTTACTATGCCCTGATTGCAGAGAGTTCACTATAATGTCCAGCTCCACCACCATTATTTGGAATTCTTTCAGACTCTGCTTCAAGTGTGTTTGCTCCACTTATATTTCTGCCTTGAGCTCTGAGAAAATAATTGTTTCATAAATCTTTTTGTGACTTTCTCATCCTCCGAGATTCACAAAGAAACACTTTGTTTAGTAAGAGGAAGACCTTGTCTCGGTCGACTGTAAGCCACAAAGAGTTGGTTAGATTTGCGGAACGCCTTTGTCCTGTCAAGGTAGAATTTAAGGCACTGTTTAAGATCTAGTGAATGCAGAGTTCTTTCTGCTGCCGTTTGAGGATTTGGAAAAAAGGTACGCAAGACCACAGGCTCATTGAGGTGAAAGTCTTACGGGACTTTGGGCACAAACTTGGGATTCGTTCGAAGAATAACGCTATCATGTTTGAATTGAATAAAGTGGTCTTGGATTGAGAATGCATGAAGCTCGCTTACTCGCCTTGCAGATGTAAGGGCTAGTAGAAGTGCTGTCTTCCAAGAAAGAAACTTGAGATCGGCTTTGTGTATCGGCTCAAAAGGGTGTTTCATAAGTTGAGCCAGCACTATGTTGAGTTGCCAAGTTGGAGGTAGAGACTTAACAGGAGGTAAAGTCGTAAACAGACCCTTGAGAAATTGTTTGACCAGTCTATTTAACCAAAGAGAAGGGCCTGCAGAAGATCTCCTGAATCTGGATATTGTGGCCAAGTGAACTTTTAAGAGGCGTGAGCAAGACCTGAGGTCGCCAGATGAAGGTAAGGCAATATTTGTTTTGGAGAAGAAGAGAGAGGGTGTACATTCGTAGACTTGCACCAGATGCAGAATCTCTTCCACTTTAAGGAATATGTCTTGTTCGTACTGTCGGCTCGGGCCGGAGCCAGACTTGCCCTGCAGTCTGGAGGAACGTCTAGGCGATGGAACTCTTGGAACTCAGGTGCCAAGCCGATAATTTGAGAGATGCTGGATCCGGGTGTTGGACTTGTTCCCGATCCATTGTGAGGAGTGAGGGAAATGGCTTCAAAGGAATCGGCGGTTCCAGGGAGAAAAGATGGAGCTCCGTGAAACAATGTTGGTGAGGCCAGGCTGAAGCTATCATGATTAGCGTGCAGGGTTCTGCCTTCAACTTCCTGAGGACCCTGGGAATAAGGGGAATTAGTGGAAAAGCGTAAGCAAAGACGTTGAACCATGCTATCGAAAATGCATTCCCTAGAGATCCTCGCTGGGGATGCCAACTTGCGAAGTTGTGGCATTTGGCGTTGTGCCGGGTGGCAAATAGATCTGCTTAGTGAATCGGCCACCACATTGTCCGTTCCTGGAACATATTCTGCTCGCAGGGAAATGTGAAGTAGTGACCAGTTCCAGATCTTCTGAGATTCTGGAGAGAGTGGCAGTGAAAGAGTACCTTCCTGCTTGTTTCGGTAGTGCATTGTCGTAGTATTGTCCATCCGGACAAGCACTAGAGAACCTTTGATCCTGGGAAGGAACGCCCGATAGTCCAGGTACACAGCACGTAGCTCGAGGAGGTTTATGTGAAGCTTCCGTTTGGAAGGAGACCACTTTACACTGATCCGGAGTCCTTAGAGGAAAGCTCCCCAGCCTTCCATGGACGCATCCGTTGTGACTATTTGCGGAGAGACTTGGGAGTAAGAAGGGCAGGCCTTGATAAAGATTCCGTGGACGAGTCCACCACTGTAGAGCAGTGACCATCTGAGGGGTCACTTGAACGACACCGTCGAATGAACCTTCGGCTTGAATCCACTGAGCGGAGAGTGATTCCTGAAGAGGACGCATGTGAAGGCGGCAGTGGGGAACCAACAGAATACATCACCCCGAGAAGGGACTTGAACAGGCGTATTGAGAGGACCTTCCTGGATCTTATGCAGTCCGCTAATTGAAGTCTGGACTGTCGCTCTTGCGACGGGAAAGCTTTCTTCTGGTTTGTATCCAGAATAGCACCCAGAAAAGTTATCCGCTGAGAGGGTTGGAGGACGGACTTGTCCTGATTGAGAGTTAGTCCTAGGCGACTGAAAAGCTGTAGACAGGCGTTGGAAGATCCGTTTCTGCCATCTAGAGAAGGTGCCTTGACGAGCCAGTCATCGAGATAGGGAAGAGGATGACGTTGTTGCCTGAGGTATGAAGCCACTGGAGAAAGGCATTTTGTGAAAATGCGTGGGGCTGACTTGAGCCCGAAGGCCAGGACTCGGAATTGGTAATGTCTGCCTGCCACCGCGAATCTCAGAATTTTTTTGTGATTCCTGTGTATTGGGATATGGAAATAGGCATCTTGAAGATCTAAAGATACCATGTAGTCGTTTGCATTGAGAAGTTATAGCACTTCTTGAATGGTGACCATTCAAAACGATTGCTTCTTTAAGTATTTGTTGAGACTTCTCAAATCCAGGATTGGTCTCCATTTCTTATCCTTTCGCACCAGGAAAAAACGGGAATAAAAACCTTTCCCTCGTTGACAAAGAGGAACCCTTTCTACAGCTCCGTTCTGGATCTTTAGTGAGATTTCCAGGAATAAAAGGCACCGATTTTTGTGAAGCATAGGTCAAGGAGGGGTCTGTGGAGGAGTTTGAATGAACTCCACAGAATGTTCAAATTGTACCAGCTGAAGAATCCAACGGTCCGTTATTTGTTTCCAGTAGTGTAAAAAATGGAAAATTCTTCCTCCTACTTTGGAGGGTGGAGAGGAAATGGAGACCGGCGGTAGAGGAAAGTCATTGACACCGGGCGGTATCCTTCTGTCATCCTCCCTTTCCTCGAAAGGAGGTCTTATTGTACGAGGACTGCTGCTGTTGGCGTAGTTGAAATTGTGGCCAATATTGTTGGCTGGAAGAAGAGTAGGAAGACTAATATTGTTGGTAGAACCGTCTAGTGGAAGACTGCCCTTTACCCTTTGAGCCTCGTAAAGAGGGGGGTTTAAATTGAAGGGTACCCAAAACCCGAGCCGTGTCGGTATCCTTTTGTATGCCCTGAAGAGCTTTGTCAATATGAGTGCCAAAAAGAAGTTGACTGTCGTAGGGCATGTCCAGAATTTTAGTCTGGACCTCTGGCCAAAATGTAGTCGTCTTAAGCCAACCTTGGCATCGTAAGACTGCAGCGCCAGCCAATTGGCGGAAACCAGTAGAGGCGATATCCATCGCGCAATCGATCTCGGAAGCCGAACGTTTGCCCTCTAACAAGATCTTTCTTGCTTCCTCCTTAGTGTCGTCCAGCAAGGCCCCCAAGTATGGTGCAATGTCCACCCACATCTGCCTGTTGTAGCGCTCCAATAACGCTAAGGAATTAGATGCACGCACTGTCAATGCAGACATGGAAGAAAAACGTTTCCCGATATTGTCAAGTCGTCTGCCCTCCTTGTCCGGAGGGGCGGACAGTGGAGCAGAAGGGTTTTTAGACTTCCGCTGGGCCACCTGAGTGATGACTGAATCAGGCTTGGGATGTCCGGTAAGGCAGGCTGTAGCGGTGTCCGGAGCCCTGTATTTTTTGTCCAGACGAGGCAACTCTGGGGGAACCGAAGATGGATTGTGCATGATCTTCTCACTATGATCCCAGATGTAGTCTATAATAGGCACGGTTCTTACTGACTTTTTAAAAGGTTCCTTAAAGACGTAAAGGAAACAATCCTGTTGGTGAGAAGGCATAGGGATCTGGAAACGCTTCGCAGCTCTTTCCAAGATATTATGAAAAACCCCAATATCCTCAGGAGGCGAATCAGCTTGAGGAGGCACTAGGGACAATGGACAAAGGATAACGTTATCATCCCATTCATCATGAGTCGACTGGTAATCATGAAGCTCCCCTTCCTCTTGGTGATCATCCTCCTCAACATCAACATCCTTGGAAGGTGGAGGTGCGACAGGCATGGACTGTGGAAGTGGAGGTGGAGCTTGTGGCATTGGTGGCGAAGAGACAACTGGAGTAGGAGACGGAGCAGAAGTAGAAAATCTCTGCTTGTAGTCAGAAATTAAAAATTGGAGGTCGCTATAATGTGTTTTTTATGATTGTATTGTATGTTATTTTATTTATTATGATACTTGTGTTTTGAGTATGGACCATATTGGTCATTTTTAATGTCTGCCTTTTGGAATAAAATTGTGATACACTTTGACTGTAATTTACTTGTTTTCATTGCCCTTTTTCGAATGCTACATATATAACCAGTGAAGCTTGTTTTGTAATTTGTTGTGAGTATTTTTACTCAGATTTATGTGCCCAAGGGGACTTTTATTTCTTGACATTCATCTCTTTTTACACAAGGAAAAATAATTTAGCAGTCAAATAGGGCTACATTGGCCAATTCCGTTTATTAACATAGAAAACTAAGCACTATTACAAATATATAAACATTAGAATAAGAACCAGGTGACAGGAAAGAACAAAGCGGTTATACCAACTAAGCGATTGCGGAAGGCCTGTCACCGCCAGCCATGCATTGGCGGTCCTTTTGCAATTGAACCGCGATTAGGATGGCGGAGGGAATCGCGTTTGTACCGCAAAGACCGTCCGCCACGGAACTGCCACAGGCAATCGTTGCCTGGCGGAGCGGTCTGCATCAATGAAATGGTGGCGATGACTAGCAGGCACCATCCGCCAGATCACGATGCGGTCTCCTGCCAGCCTTTCCGTGGCAGGTAAACCGTCTTTAAAAGGCTGCTGGAGATTAGTTTCAGGTGGCCGTTGCGGGCCACCCTTGTGTTGGGGAAGGTGTGGGTGCAATTGGGGGGATGTGAGGGTGCACTTTGGGGGGGAGGGAGTGGGGAGTACCCATGGTACCCCCTACATTTCACTGCACCAAGTGGCAGGCACAGTGTGGTGCCTGCCATGTAGTGTAGAGAAATGCACAACATGCCATTTTAACTTTGCGTCGGGTGCCAGTCAGCAGCACCCGCCGCAATGCTAAAATGCAAAATGTGACTGCCATGGTGGCGGTAGCATCCTGATTTGCTGTGCCTGACCACCACATGTATTGCGGACTGTCACGGTCTCCACCAACAACGGTGGACAGACTACAGTCTGTCCGCCATTATAATCATCCCTTAAGTTGATCTCAGATTTTCATGTAATCAATCTATTTCTCCGACAACTTTCTTTCAGAATCTTACTAACTCGGCTGAGGGATCTCTCCATACTTAAGATGAAAGGACAATGCTTAAATTTTGTTGCTGAAAAGAAATACTTATTTGTTAACTAGGCGCCCTTCATACTGGGCTGGTCGCTTCAGAAAAAAAGCCTTTCTAGATGTATAGGCTCATCTTATGCTATGAAAAAACTAAAAAGACAAACTAAAAGCTCACTCAACTAGAGGTAGCTAGTATAGTGAGCTTTTGATTACTGCTACTTTATTGAGAACGATTTCTGCAGTGGAGATTTTTAAAGCAGTCACTTAGAGGTCTGTGCATACATTTACATTACTGTCTTCATTCAGACTCCGCAGAAGATGTCCCAGTAGGGTAGGCCTCCTTCAAAAACCTCTTCGCATAGTTCAATATTTTTCCTTTTTCCTTTAACAGCTTCTGGCAGTGATGGGCTTGCTTTTTCTATTCAGTGCATACTATTAACAATAAAGATCCCCCCAGAAGGAGAGGATGGTTGCTTTCCTGTAATCCTACTTTAATATAAGGGGAATCACCATTGCAATCATAAGCAATCCACCAGTTTGCTTTTTTATTCCTTACACCTAAGAGATTATAGTTGTCTTTAGTTGTATCCGTTGTCTCCGTTGTAAATAAACAACTGAACATCTGCCACTCAGGACATGTGGTACTGGAGAACTCATACTTAAATCTACAAATCCCTTTATCAGCCTTACCTGTCTGCAGGCTAGGTGGCTACATGATTCTATTTTTTCTCTTCTCTATTTTTCTCTTCCTATCCTTTAAACGAAAAACAAGTTTGTGAAAGATCATTTTTCTGAGTCATCAAGCTCCTCTAGTAACATTTATATATTTGTAATATGGTTTAAGTTTTTAATGGAATGGAATGGTCACTGTAGCCTTAAATAGGCCACTAAATAATTGTTATTCATATAAAAATAGTTTTAAAAAAAAAGGCAAATGAGAAATAGTTTTATCATTGCAAAAGTTTTCTTGAGTTTTACCCGTGGGCAATAGTATTTACTTCTTATGATTATAAATGGAGATAGTCTAAAGGAGACTAAAAATGTTCACTTCACTGTTTCATTTGAAGTGGGGAAAAGTTACCAATACGTTACATTTAGTGTGTACGTGGAATAATCAAGGTGACAATGTTGGAATAGGGAAGAGTCCAACAGAGGCAGTTGCTTAGGGTTGACTTTTACATCTCTTTTCTTTAATTAACCCCCTTTTTAGGTCTCGCCTGAGCAAGTGCATGCGCTACTCTGAGAAACATTTAGCAACAGGCTTTTCAAAGTGCTACCACAGGCATTTTGGTGTCCTCAAGCTTGAGTGCACGCACGCAACCGCCATCTGTCTTTCCTCCTGTCACGGGTCATTAGGTGCTTCATGGCGCGCTTTTTTTACTTTCAGTGCGCTCGCGCTTGTTGTGACTAGCTTCTTGAGCGCTTTCCTCATCCTGATCACCTTCCTATGTAGCGGGTTAGCCCAGATCCCTCCCAGAGTGTGCTCGTTCATCTCTGGCTTGCTGGGCGAAGACATGATTGCTTCTCGTGTGTCCACATGCCCAGTAATGCCTCCTGGATAATAGAAATGTTTACAGAGACCCTTTACAGAGGTTGAACTGTTCTACTCGTACAGGCCGGCCAAGGTGTTTGCCCCAGCTGCCCCCACCCCCCCAGCGCTGCCTCGGTTACTCACCCTGACTCGTCAACCTGATTCGTGAGCAGCCTCTCTGGCCCAGTCTTTGGCTTTCTGGTCAGGTGGGATACGATACCACATTGGAACCATAAGCCATCTTTACTGTGAAAATCAGCCGCAGTTACTGTCGGAAATCGCTCACCTCCACCCCGCTGCGGTCAGAGCTGCAAATTCAGGAGGAGCAGGAGCTGCGCATTTTAAGTTAAAGAAACGCAGGCAGCAGTAGGAGGAACATCGTACGTGGCGCACATAGCCTATTGTGAGTCTACTTCATCATTGGGCACCAACTGCAGTGACGTTGACAATAAGTTCGGAGCCCCCACGTGTGTCAGCCCGGCCCGGAAGTGTCTAACTTGAATACTACAATTTATTACTTTGTAGCAGTACCAACGCGCAGAGCATCAAACAGATCTAGCTAGCTTCCTTAACCTATGACTGCCAGGAGCAGTGCGCACCACGATGACAGACACGGCAGCTCAATCCATCAAGTGCATTATAGCAGCCCTCCACGTAGCAGCTGAGAACACACTGGACCTGATAGACTGTGTATTGTAATCATGACCTCTACCCATGACTCACCATTCGCACCAGGCTTGTCTGTTGCACGAACAGTCTGTTTGATTGCTTTTTGCTCGTCACATTGTATCACCAGCTTGCAAGTGTCATCTTGCAATGACGGCGGCCCCAGGCGGGATGTGTCAGCCGGACGTATTAAGCCGTGAACCCCCTCATATTTTCAGCCCATTCACACTATATGTGAGCGGCCAGTAGTACATGCCCGATTTCTCCAGTGTATGTTTTTTTGCACTATACCGGTCAAGCATTTACATACCAGCATGACCACTCCCAGTGGCCGTGCTTCAGAGTGAATCTGACAGTATGGTGCTACTAAGCGCCGCCACTCAGAGCAATTGTGCCTTTGTACAGGATACAGAGGTCAGTGCTTCTAAAGCATAGCCCCTCAAAATGACTGCTCCAACGCGCTCGGTTAGTCATGCATGTCAGCATGATCTCTTCCAATGAACATGCCTTTGCCCCTGATCTGGCAGACTAAGCATGACCCCCCCACCCCCACATGCGTGTGATGCAAACACGACCCCATTGGCTTGTGCTGGAAAGCATGGATCCCCTTCCCCATACATGTCCTTTCATCTTCACATTGAGTCTGTACTCTGTTCAACACGTTGCCTGCAAACTATAGCAGCCCCCACCAAACCCCCATACTCAATCTGTTCGCAGGTCTGGACCGGAGACCATGGGTTTCTATCTCGTACCTTTTTGTCTTGCTTTCTCCTTCACCTTGCCTGACTCCATGGTGCCTTAGAATGGACCTTCACACACCTGTCCCGTCATCTTGCACCTGCTAGCCTGTAAGCATCAATCAGTTTCTGCTTTTCTCATCTTCTTGCATTTACAGCCAATGGCATATGGACGTGAATCCTCTGACCATTCACCCTTTCTTCTGCGATCATGGTTTATATTCATCCAGCGGCCCTGGCAGCTAGACCCTCCCAAAGAAGACATCCCCTCCTCTGTGAATGCAGAAAGCACACAAGCCATGTTTTGCTTCAGACATCCATTAAACCAGGTTAATTTCACCTCTGACTTTGCAGGTAGTAGCAATGTCTATCATCTGGACACAGAATTATGCATCCATATTCTAATTAAACAGGCACGTAGACCGCCCTTCACGATTCATGTTTTCTGCATTCATTGTATAGGCCTCTCTCTCTCTCTCTCTAAACAACCCCCCCTCTCTCTAAACACCCCCCTCTCTCTACACACCTCTCCCTCTCTCTACACACCTCTCCCTCTCTCTACACACCTCTCCCTCTCTCTACACACCTCTCCCTCTCTCCAAGTGGCAGCCGGAGCCTGATAGCACTGCTTGTCCATAAAAAAAAAAAAAAAAGCATTGGTATAGCCAATAGGTCTCGCCTTTGGGGCCTTATAAGTGTTAAACCATGCAACAGTTAATGTGGTTGCACCAAGGATATTGTGCTACATAACTAAATACTTATGTCCCAAAAGCGAGACCTATTGGCTATGCCAAATGCTTGTTTTGTTATTGTGGTGCCCTTTTAACTGACAAGGATTTGAGCCGAACCCATGCATGCACATCACAATGGATTTCAACAGGTTTTGCTAGCTGCGGATCAATGTGCAGCATGTCTTGAGCCAGTGCAGTATTCAGAGGGTCATATACTTAACATTAATTAGCACACCAGAGCCAGCTGTCAAACAAACCCATTTAAAAAGAATTCCAATCAGAAAAATCCAATTATTATTAATTTTTTTTTAAAACAAAGATCTCCTCCTCCCCCTATTTGGTGCATACAGGAACCTCCTTGAATTAAGGCTGTAGAGACTTAATATGTCTGGCTGAACAAAGGTGCCCCTGTTATCAACACGCATAGATGAACTCTCTCAGAGGCCAACTGTTTGTGAAGGCTTTCATGTCATACTTTTGCCTGTATTAACCACTCGTTCCTTATTGGAATATACGGCACAAAGCGGCTATTGTTATTCACACTGCTGTCTGTCAAATGCAACATTTTGGCAACAATTAGAATTAAAAAAACTAATGTTTACTTTCAAGTAAGGGGACAAATTAGAGTGGGAGGGAGTTCAAGACCAAAAAATGTGGACCGTCTAGGGAAAAAAAAACAGGCAGAAAAAAAAGCAGAAAGGACGTGAAGGTTGCTGATGCCAGTGTCATGACTGAGTTGGGGAGTGGAGGATATCGCTAGTTCCCCAGGCAAAAAAGTTGATGTGACCACATCTTTTGGAAAACTGTTTCTAGTCCGGCCCAGAATGTAGGCGTTACTGAGTACTAATGCAGAATAGGTGATTTTCAGGTGTTTCAAACAACAATTTAATCAGATTGAATTCTATGGTTCTGTGCCTCCATAAAAACATAACTTTATTTTTGATTTTCACAAACAGCCTCATTTTTGGACACACTTATTTGACAAAAAAGTTTTTAACACGAAGAACTGGTCATAAGAATTCAGCATTCTGTAAGCCTCTTTAGCCCTGGATCTGCTAAATGAGCAAGCGTGGCAGTCTCAGAGGGTTGCTCCGTAAAGGAGGATGTCGGAGTAGATGACTGTATTAGTAGGCTTCAGGTCTACATTTGACTTTTTGAAGGAAGAGGAAGCAGCCAACCTTTTTGCAAAAGGACCCTGGTCGTTAGTGTATTTACAGAGAATTTGAGGAAGATACCACTTTTTCTGGAGTCATGTCCAAGGCAATGACAGGAAACGCAGTTTTGCAGGTCATATTTTTGCTACAGAAACTACAGGCCTTAAAGAGATTTTTCAAAGCTGCCTCACATATGTTGAAGAAGTTTTGCTGGTTAAAAAAAAAAAAGAAGAAGAAACATTGAAAATGTTATACAGTGTTTAGTGTAGATGAGCCAAGCCATGTCCTGACCAAACAAAGCAACGGTAGGGGCGAACGGGGGTAAGATCCAGTGGGTTCCCTCACACTTGACATGCAGTAAAAAGAAAAGGCAGTCTGAGCATCCAAGGGAAGTTTAAGCTACTTTCTCTCCACCTCGCTGTTTCGAGTTAGGGTGTTGCGTCACAAAGCGGTGGACAGACTATAAGAAGTATATTGGAGTGTTGAATGTTAAAGGAGTGCACATGTATACTGCAATAATTATTACGGAGGATTCCCGGTTTAGCAAGGAATAATTCAAGCATGTGAATCTGTGGAATGCTGTAAGAGCTATGAAGATCAAGCAATGGCACACTGCAAGCTACACAAAATTCAATAGCCTAACAGAAAATATAGTACAATATGCTCTTAAGAGTAACCTGCAGTTAATAAAATCAGATGCAGTCAGGCAAACAGTCACCAGAAAGAAGATCTAACTGCCCCAAACATCAGTCTTGATTAAATCAACAAACAACGCCCAAACACGGGCGGATACGTACCTTTTTTTGCTAGGGATAACTCCTATCTGTTCGCTCTCCCCATGGGGCGTGACTAGTCGTGCCTGCCACCACTCATCGTCTGAAGCATTGATTACATGTAAAATGTCTCCATATGAGAAGCTCAGTCCTTGACTCGGTAGGCAACTGTCTCGTGTCCTATCGTAATCAAATAGAGCCCTGAAAAGAAAGCGAAGGGAAGGTTAGGGTGCAACATCGACCAAGAGAAACATAGCACAATATAACAAGATCATTTTAATTTTATAAAAAATAATTCACACAAAGTTTATCAAGGCTCAAAACATTAAGTAGCTAAAATAAATCACATGATCCTTAACTTTAAGAAATATCAGCAGCGTAGAAGAGCGAGTAATGCATTCGTTTTACTCATCAATGCTGTGCCGCAACTAGTCCTGGAGTCAGCTCCCTGAAGTCTTTATGAGGGGCCTAGATGAACAAGTTACTTACATTCGGTAATGATATATATGTAAGAAACATAGGTTAGTTACAGATTCCTTACCTTGAAATTACTCCCAGGAGTCAGACTGGAAGCGGAAAGTTTTTCGTCAGCAGTACCCCTGCGCGTCAGAAGGAGGCCTCGGTCAACTACACGTTCATCGTCGTGGTCGCCGGGATGACATCACGGTAGCTACATAAACGCCGCCCTCGCGTGCTGTTAGTTCTGTATGCGACTTTTCACGCCAGAAGCACAGAGCCATGCAAGACACTGACCACTGGTGCACAGAACAGGGCCCTGACAGGGTGTCCTTAACTCTAGAAGTCAGTTCACAGAACGTGGAGGATGGGTGGGGAGGTAAGGAATCTATAACTAACTTAGGTTTCTTACAGATGAACAAGTTACTTGCCTTCGGTAACGATATATCAGTAAGAAACATTATTTAGTTATAGATTCCTTACCTTAAAATTACCCCCAGGCGTCAGACTGGATCAGGAAGGTTTTTTGTCAGCAGTACCTCTGCGCGTCAGAAGGTGGCATCAGTCAGCTCCGCGTCTATCGTTGGCTAAGTAGTCGCCGGAATGATGTTGCAGCAGCTACTAAAACATCGCCCTTGCGTGCAGATTTCAGTTCTGTACATGACTTTCCGCGCCAGAAACGCAGAGCCATGCAAGACACTGCCCACGGGTGCACAAAACAAGGGCCCTGAAGGAATGTGCTTAACCTTGGAAATCAGTTCGCAGAACAGGAAGGATGGGTGGGGCGGTAAGGAATCTATAACTAATGTTTCTCACAGATCTATCGTTACTGAAGGTAAGTAACTTGTTCATCTGAAAGAAACACATTAGTTATAGATTCCTTACCTTAGAATAGATTCTCCAGCAATGCCAACCCCAGAGGTGGGTCTGCAAACCAAGTTCACACCGGAAAGTCCTGGAGCAAAGAAAGTCCACAGAAGCGGTCTCTCCGGACTTGGCTGTCCAGGCAGTAGTGTTTGGTGAAGGTGTGCAGCGATGCTCATGTAGCTGCCTGACAGATGTCATTAATGGGGACTCCCGATCCCAAAGCAGTGTACTGATATTGAGTGATATAGTGACCATTGGCTCCAATTGGCATAATTGACTCAATCTTGTGCAACAGACTCCATTTTCTGTGCTTGCACGTAGCTACAAAGTGGGGAGGGCATGTTGTTGCTCTTCACTCGTTTTTCGCTTCTCACCGATCAGAGTGAACTGGAACATGTTGTGTGGGATGAGTACTTGGTACCTTTCAGGGAATGTGCGGAATGTACAGCTCTGTCTCGGAGTCAAAATACGGGAGCCTGGCCAGCCTCCGCCTTGACACAGACCAGTACAGCCAGCTCGGTTTTTTCCAATTGAAGGGGAAGAGATTTCAAGAATCTTCGCCTCACGTTGAGTAAAGTGCAGTTAGAAGCTCACTTCAGAGTAGACGTACTGCTGTGGAAGTGATGGAACTTGGGTCCCGATCGAACTCCTTCCTGGGCTGTTGAAGGGCTTTTTCAGCTTGGGTTGGCAAGGATGTTGCATGGTCTGTGGGGAGGTGTTCCTTACTTTATGTACATAATTTGTACGTTTCTTTGCTTTTTGCTACATGTATATATACTTCATTTCATTCTGGTTTTGTACTGGAGTCATTTGATATTTGGGAGTCTGCATTAACTGATATATTTTTGCCTTTCTTTCTAAAAATGTGTCACTTTAAATGCACCTGGATTTGTCTCCTTGCCTCGTCTTAAGAGTGTGCTGGGATTTGTTTTATCGCCTCGTCTTTTGGGAGTGCTATTTAATGTGGGTTGTTCAAAGGTGCCGTAGTGCATTTGCCTCCACTTGGAAGTGCAGGGTCCAAGTGTGTCGTATTGTGTCACTAAAAGCAGTGGTGGCTGCAGTTGCAATGGTGGAATGGGCACACAGCCCTCTGGAGGATCCTTCTTTGCCAGAGAATAGCAGGCTTTGATACACAGAACGATCCATCGGGATATAGTCGGCTTGTATGCCGCCCAACCTTTCTTGGCGCCCACACAAACAAGAAAGAGCAAGTCATCCACCCGGAACGGTTTGGTGCGATCCAAATAAAAGGAAAGCGCATGTTTTGGGTCCAGACGGTGGAGTCTCTTCCTCCTTCGAAGGATGTGGAGGCGGAAAGAAGGTGGGCAAAGTGATGGTCTGCCCGATGTGGAAGGCAGGGACTACCTTGGGCATGAAGAATCGATGAGTCCTGAGGACAACTGTGTCCGGATGCAGAGAGAGAAAAGGAGGCTTAGAAGAAAGCGCCTGGAGCTCACTCACCCGTCTGGCAGAGGTGTTGGCCACCAGGAATGCAGTTGTGAGAGTGAAGAGCTTCAGAGGACAGTTGTGAAACGGCTCAAAGGGAGCGCACATTAAATAAGATAAAACTAGGTTCAAGTCCCACTGAGGCGTAATGAAAGGAATAGGAGGAAAGAGAGGAGTTGTGCCTTTCAAGAAACGATTTACCACCGGGGACTTGAAAAGGGAAGACTGATCTGGGAGCCGAAGGAAGGCTGAGATGGCCAAGACATAGCCCTTGATAGCGCCCAGAGCAGAGCCCTGCTGGGCAAAAGAAAGAAGGAACAAAAGAACCTCAGAAAGAGGGGATCCACAGCCTTTGCTGTGCACCATGCCACAAATTTGTTCCACCGGCAGGCGTATACCGTCTTAGTGAAGGGACGCCTGGCTGCAACAATTACATCGCAGACTTCGGGAGGCAGGTCGAATGACTTCAATTGCCGCTGCTCAACCTCCACGTAAGGAGGTGTAGGTTGGACAGGTTAGGGTGGCGGACTGTCCCCTGTTGCTGTGACAGAAGATACTCCCAAAGAGGCAGACGGGTCGGAGGATCGATGGCCATGTTGAGCAGCTCGGGATACCAGACTCTCCGCGCCCAATCTGGAGCCACCAGAAGGACTTGGGCCCGGTCGAGCCTGATCTTCATCACTCTGGGCAGAAGTGGTATAGGCGGAAAGGTGTACAACAATCCACCACTCTACTCGTGACAAAAACCGTCGCCTAGCGAGTGCCACCTTGGAAATTCCAACATGCAGAATTGCTGACATTACGCGCTCTCTTCGGTGGCGAATAGATCTAACCAAGGCTCTCCCCACTGCAGAAAGAGACCATGCACCAGCTCAGAGTGACTATGCCATTCGTGATCCATCATGCACCTGCGGCTGAGTTTGTCGGCCCTAGCGTTCAGTGAACCTGCCAGGTGTTGAACCACCAGGGAAATGCCCTGATGTTCCAGCCATGTCCTGAGGCGGAGGGCCTCCAGACAGAGGGTCCACGACCCCACCCAGCCTTGTTTGTTGCAGTGCCACATGGCAGTGGTGTTGTCCCTGAACACCTGCACTACTCTTCCTCGGACAGAGGGAAGGAATGCTTCGAGTGCGAGACGGATCGCCTGAAGCTCCAGAAGGTTGATGTGGAGCCCGGTCTCCGCCGGAGACCAGAGGCCTCTGATCCCCGCCTCCTCCATGTGACTGCCCCATCCCAGAAGGGACGCGTCAGTCACCACTGTGTGTTCTGGATGCTGAAGGGAGAGGGATCTGCAGTTGACCCAATCCTGGCTCGTAAGCCACCACTGCAATTGTCGTGCAGTGCCCTCCAAGATCTGGACGCAATCTGACAGATTATCGATGCTGCGTTGATGGAGTACCCCAGCGAATGCAGGAGTTCAGACGGAGCCTTAAGGTAGGACACAACCTTCAACAGCCAGCCGAGATTAGGGGGGCGGAGGGAGACTGTAACCCCTGATCTGCGCAGATGAACTACGACCACCACCATCACTTTCGTGAACACCCGAGGGACGCTGGTAAGGCCATGGGGGACCACAGTAAACTGAAAATGCTCGTGGCCTACCGTGAACTGTAGGTAACGCTGGAGGGCCGGGTTTGTGAAAATAGGAGTCCTGCAAGTCCAACGCTGCCATCCAGCCTCCATGGTCGAGGGCAGACAGGACCTCAGCTAGCGTCAACACTTTGAACTTCTCCTTCCCGAGGACGCAGTTGACGTTCCTGAGATCCAAGATAGGACGCAGGCCTATGTCCTTCTTTGGCACCAGAAAGTAGTGGGAGTAGCAATAAGGACCTACTTCTGGGGCAGGAAATCGCTCAATGGCTTCCTTAGCCAAGAGAGTCATAACTTCATGTTGGAGAAGGGCTAGATGATCCTTCGACATGCGATGGTACAGACTTTGAAATTGTCCTACCTAGCCAGTCAGCGGTGTCGAATCCACAGAGTATGGTAAACTTTGCTGCGTCTCTCCTCTCTGCTACTGCATGGGAGAGCACGGCCCGGGCCTCCTCCGGGCATTAGGGTAGCATCTGCGCCACTGTATCCCACACAGAGTGGGTATAAAAGCCCAAGAGACATGTGGTGTTTACAGACAGCAGTCCAAAGCTGGAGGAAGAAAACCTCTTCTACCCAAGATGGTCCATATCCCATCAGGTGGTGCGTTAGTAAATGCGCCTTTGAATGTGGAGGCTTGGACCACCAAGCTCTCAGGGGTGAGGTGTTGGGAGAGGAAAGTGGGGACCCCCCGGGCTGGGTGGTGGTGCCGGGGAATCATCCTATCCACAAGAGCCCCTGTGGTGGGCCTGGACCAGGGTGCCCAAAAGGATGTCGGTGAGGGCTTCATTGAAAGGCAGCAGGGTCTCCCAAGAGCTCGCCGCCGGCTGAAGCACCGCGGTCAGGAGATTAGTCCTGACTGCCACCGTAGGAAGCTCGAGGCCCTATGCAACACCACTGTGTAAGAAGCTCCCTCCTCCGTAGCCACGGTAGGAGGAGACATGTCCCTCCTACCGACTGGGGAAGTATCCAGACCACTGGCCCACCTCAGATCCTCTCTCCACTCTGGGTCATACTCTAACTGGTCTGCTAGAGGGACTCCAGACCCCTCACAGTCGTCCTCACCCTCCTCTGGTTGCCAATCTGGCCTGATTGCAGCACCAGGGTAGAACAAAGGTACCCACCAACGCCGGTCCGGCTCAGTGTCCAGTCTAGGGCGGAGGCCGGGGTTGACGCCGGCTATGGACACAACCGGCATTGGCTGCAGAAGTGGTGCCGATGGAATCGGCGCTGGGAGAGGTGTAATTAGGTCGATCGCCGCCAATCCAGATGCAGGCCTGGATCCAAGGGGACCCTGCAGTGCCACGGCTGAAGCTGCCAGCGTCAAAGGCCCAAGACCCCCTGCTGAGTCTGCGGGGCCTGAAGGCGCAGAGTCGGGCTTCCCAAAGATGGCATGCATCGCCTCGTAAAAGGTGCGAAGGTGGGCAGGGGTCACTCCGGGTCCCTGGAAGGGAGGGAAACTGAGTAGACCCTTCGGGCTCCACACGTAGGGCCGCAGGAGAGGCACCACCCGCATCCTTCGTCGCATCGGCCGACCGACGAGAAGTCGAAGAGTGATAATGCTGCTTGACTAATTCTTCTGCTTCGACTTACATGAAGAGTGCGAAGACTTTGAAGAGGACTGGGGGTGGTAGCTCCGCGACTGGTCGCTCGACCTACCACGCAACCAGGACCTCGAACTGTGCAGAGCAGATTGTCGGGCCTCGAGAAGATTTCGGGACCGCTCCCGCAAAGACTTCGGATTCATGGTCTGGCAGTCGGAGCATGACTTGGGATCGTGGGTGCGCTCCAGGCAAAACAGGCACACGTGGTGCGGATCCGTCACAGACATCAGCCGGCTACAGGAACCGCAAGCTTTGAAACCGGGCATCCCCGACATGCACCAGGAGGCGTAGACAAAAGTCGTCAAAAAGTCAGTCAAAAAGTGACTGGAGTTACCGCTCTCTCCAGTTCTACGCTGGCTGCCACGGAAAAAGATAGAACTGACGTCAGCACACGAGGGCGGCGTCTAAGTAGCTACAGCGACATCCTGGCGACCATAACGACAAACGCAGAACTGACCAACACCACCTTTTGACGCGCAGGGGGTACTGCGGACTAAGAATTTTCCGGATCCAGTATGACGCCTGAGGGTAATTCTAAGGTTAGGAATCTATAACAAAATGTTTCTTTCAGATCTATAAATTAATGATTTTCCACAATCTTACAACGATGTGGCTGCTCACCAGATTTGCATTGCATTTCTACAAAAATACCTCCTGGGAAAATATCTATGCAGGCCTTATAAATGTGGTCATATCTCCACATGTACAACTTTTTTTAGTTTTATATAGCGCAAACTAGACCTGAAGATATCAGAGTTCTTTACATGAGTACCAGTTGTGTTACAGACGGACACATCCATTTTTGTGAGGCACAGGGAGAAAAGTGATGTGTCCAGAATCACAGAATGTTGAGCGTCCCTGCAGAGGCTCGAACCCGTTTGCTCAGCTTTGATGTTGATCGCCTTAGCCGTTAGGCCACATCTTTTCCCCAATTTAAGAGTTTATGCAAATGGTACATGCCAGCAAGCCTGATGTACGTCTGTTTCCATGCAGAAGGTACGCTTAAGCACAAAAAACTTTTAGAATCGAGATTGTGGAAATATCAAGAGACCAGACATGCTCTAGATAAAACCCCTCATATTGGACGTACACAAATAAACACTGCACAACAGTAATTTTAGATGGTTCCACTAGACAGGCAAAAATAACAGGATGGCAGAAGGAGAGCATAATGTGGGGCGGCAGATATACACAACACTAATGCCACACATTTGAAGGAAGGCAAACATCCCAAGGTTGAAGAGAAGTTCAATGAGTGGTATGTCAAAAAAACTGTATATCAAGAGGGAGGCGTAACGCCACATGGCAGGAGACTGGGCTAACTAATAACAGTTGGCATATTCTAGCTGTGTGACTTCTGTCCATTTGTGCAAGCCCATACTACTTATACACATATTGGCAAATCAGTTAGTGACTCCTGCATTCACGTCAAAGTTCTCAGCAAGGGGAATTAGTTAGCATAGTTTCGTTATTTCATCATTCTATATATTTACTTTCCAGAAAGATAGGGTATCCACTGGATCCCTGCTCTCCTCAGATTCTCTTGTTCCAAACATTGTCCCTGTGATCCTTAAACTCAAAGCCTTAAACTTGGTCATTCTTTTCTTACCACCGTACAAGTTCCTTCAGAACAGACACTAGGCCGTGTGGTCCATCTAAAAAAAAAAAAAAAAAAAGCCTATTGCCGATCTAACCACCTTCAGCAATTAACGCCCCACAAGTCTCTTTTCTTTCCCCTCCAAAATCCATAAAAAGGAAATTAACTATCAAATTTCCTCTTGTCAAAAGTCATGCTCTGCTGAATGCAAGAGAAAGAAACATGAGAAGAGTAGTACCTGTGCATTGAATGTGAAGAACAAGTTACTACCTTCTATAATGCATTATCTGGTAGAGACTATCTAGCTGTTGATTCCTTACCTTTGAAAAAATTCAGGCAGACTGGATCCAGAGTGTGAGCAGTACTTCTGAGTGCCGGTAGGTGGAGTCAATCTGCTTCAGATGCGTGCGGTACCTATATAGGTGCCACCCCGGTGCGCTAACGTCTGCTACTTTAGCTCCACCAGGAACTTGGGGCCAAAATGAGAACTGACCACTGGTGTGAAAAACAAAGGCCCTGAGAAGGGTGTCCCTTATCCTGCAATCGGCTCGCAGATCAGGGTCGGTAAGGAATCAGCAGCTAGACAGTCTCTACCTAGTAAGTCGTTACTGAAGATAAGTAAGTTCTAGTAAGAGACTTCTAGCTACAGATTCCTTACTTAGAATAAACACCCAAGCAATGCCTCCCCAGAGGTGAGTCTGCAAAGCCAATTTTAAATCAAAAAGTCCTGTAGGACCGAATGGGCAAAGTGACAGCTGCGACAAATGGGACTGTCCAGACAGTAGTGTTTGGTAAACATGTACAAAGATGCCCACATTGCTGACCGACAGATGTCTCGGATAGAGAGTCAGTGGGCTAACTCAGTGGTCACAGCCATCGCTCTGGTGGCACGAGCATACAAAGCCTTCACAGGATGTTTCTTGGCCAAGGCACAGCAGATCTTGATGCAGAATGGTATCCATCTTGAAATGGTCCATTTCTGGAGGCCTTCCCCTCCATAGCTCCTAAGTATGCCACGAAGAGATCATCTTGCACCCGGAGCTCATGCATGCAAGGTAGAACGACAACGCTCTTTTCAGGTCCAGACGTTGTAATCTCTCCACTTTGGAAGGGTGAGGCGGAGCAAATAAAGTAGGCATGGTCATGCTTTGGCCTAAGTGGAAGGGGAATGAACCTTCTGAAAGAAGAAGGCACATGTCCAGAGAACCATCTTGTCCAGGTATAAGATGTTGTAAGGAGGGTGTGCAGAATGCCTGCAATTTGCTGACCCGCCTGGCCAGTTCTATGGCCACTAGAGAGACAGTTTTGATAGTCAAAAGCCTAAGAGGGCAATTGTGTAGAGGCTCAAAGGGTGAGCACACGAAGGTCAGAATAATTTTGAGATCCCACTAGGGCATGATGAATGGCCTAGGGGGAAACGTGCTGCAAGCCTTTAAGAAACCTGGCCACAATAGGGGACTTAAATAAAGAAGGTTGGCGCAGCAACTGCAAAAATGCACATATGGCTGAAAGATAACCTTTAAATGTGCCCAGAGCAGAGCCCTGCCGGTCCAACGATAGAGTAAACAGAAGAACCTTGGATCGAGGTGCAGAAAGGGGATCAATTTTGTGGGAATCGCACCATGTCAAAAACGTATCTCAACGGCAGGCGTATACCGACTTGGTGGAGGGACGCCTGGCTGTTAGAATAACATCACAGACTTCAGGAGTAGGTACAAAACGGCCATCTGTCACTGCTCAATATCCATGCATGAAGGTGAAGAGTGAGCAAGTTCGGGTGTAGAATCCTGCCTTGTTGCTGGAACAGGAGATCCTCTTGAAAAGACAGTCAGATCGGAGGACCGATAGCCAAGCGCAACAGCTTGGGATACCAGACTCTCCATGCCCATCCTGAGCAACAAGAATAACTTGAGCTTGGTTGTTTCTGATCTTTTTGAGACCTCTGGGCAGAAGTGATTTTGGCAGAAAGGTGTACAGGAGGCCAGAGCTCCACTCTAGATGAAAAGCAAGAGTTGACTTGGAAACTGCAGCATGCAGAACTGATAAAATTGCCTGTTCTCGGTGGTGACAAACAGATAAAACCAAGGCTCTCCCCACTGCTCAAATAGTGCTTACAGAATACAAATAGTGATTCCTCTGGATTGAAACGCCATTCGTGATCTGCTACGTGATGCATTTCTGCCCTGGCGTTCAGAGAGCCCGCCAGGTGGTAAATCACCAAGGAAATGCCCTGGTGTTCCAGCCATGTCCAAAGAGGCAGTCTCTTGACAAAGGATCCACAACCCCACACTGGCTTTTTTTTCTGCAGTACCACATGGGAGTGGTTGTGTCTGTAAACACCTGCACCAGTCTTCTCCTGATCAAAGGAAGAAAGGCTTTCAATGCCTAACAAAGCCCCTGAAGCTCCAACAGGTTGATGTGAAGTTGGACTCTGCCGGAGATCAGAGTACTCGGATCTTCACCTCTACATGATGGCCGCTCCATCCCACAATTGATGCATCTGTCACCACAGTCAGCTCCGGTAGGGGAAGGTATATGGGTCTGCCACAGACCTAAGCGCAGTTTATCAGCCAGCACTGCAGATCTTCTGCCGTTCCCCTCTGAGATCTGGACCATGTCAGAGAGATTCCACTGATGCTGTGCCCAATGGGAATCCAGGTGCAATTACAGAGCCTGCATACGACGACGGCTATGTTAGATTTGGGGGTCTCTAGTTGGCAGAGGTAGGAACCTTTGACAAATGGGGACCCTTGAGTCTAGTCAGGTTAAGGGGGTACACTCCTAAAATAACCCCTGCTCACCCCCTTGGTAGCTTGGCACGAGCAGAAAGGCTCATCTCAGAGGCAGTGTGTAAAGCATTTGTGAACACATACAGTAACCCAGTGACAACACCACACCAGTTGTATATTAAAAATAAGTATTCTTTATATAGACTTAATCCAAGACCACAAACAAAAATCCACAATACTGTACTTAAAATGGTAGAATTAGCTTAGTTCTCTTTAGATGTTAAAATGCAACACTGAGTTCAATGTACCTTAGGATGCGTAACGCTATACAACGAAAGTGTTGCAGGGGAGGTGATGCGTCGGTTCCTTACACGCAAGTACGGTGATGCGTCGGGTTCCTACTGATGCGTAGGGGATACGTTGGTTCTTCTCTGCGAGGGGAGGTGATGCGTCTGTTTCTTACTGCGCTTCCTTGGCGATGCAACCAGCAGCGCCATGATGTGATGAAGATCCGGTGCAAAGAAACAAAGATGGCGTCTTCTTGATGCGTCACGATGCGTGCACGCCCGACGGCGACTCAACAATTCTTCTGAGCCGCAACAGGCCCTGCGACATGCTTCCCGGTGATGCGGCGGCATCTGGTGCAAAGTCTATCCTCGTCTCCAGCAATGCGAGGTGCTTCGGCGATGATGCCACAGCTGCAGCGGTGGCGACACGCTTCTCCTTTGATGCAGCGGCGTCTGATGAGACGTTGATACTCCTCTCCAGTGATGAGACGACAGCGGCTGCGACATGCTTCTTCGTAACACTTCCAGCTCCTTGCGACACGCATTTCCTCAGAAAGCCCAACACAACCGCAGGCACTACCAAAGAACTCTTGGGGAGCTGGTGGGTGAAGTCTGTTGTCCCTGAGGCTTCAGCAGGAGGCAAGATCTTTCTCAAGCCCTTGGAGATCCTTCCCAAATTGATGAAAGTACACACAAAGTTCCTCTCTCCTTTCTTTGGCAGTCAGGCAACCACTGCAGGCCAATCCCCCAAGCAGCACTTCAGCTTAGGGATAGACTCTCCTCAGTCTCTCTGGTTCCTCTCCTCAGGAAAGGTTTATTCTTGTTTCCCAAAAGTGAACTAAAGTTCTGGGTCCCCCTTCTTATACACAGTTTCTCTTCGTTTTCTGAAGGCAGAGAGGCCTTTGCCTAGTCCAAACCAGTTCTTGTCAGTCCTGGAGCACTCTGTTTACATGACGCCTTTCCTTTCACAGTGCAGGGCAGGGCAGGGCAATCAGACGCACCACAGGAGGTGGAGTGAGCATTGTGGAGGGAAGGCACAGCCCTTATTCAGGTCCCAGGTGCAACTCCTCCCTCCCATATACATGCGGATCTCTCTATTCAGCCCAGTGCTGACTCACCCTGTCTCCTGTGATCCCCCAGCCCCTGTCACTCAAACTCCAGGCAAGTAACACACAACCCAGCAGAGGCAGGCTAGGATAGTTAGACAAGAAAATACCTACTTTCTAAAAGTAGTATTTTCAAACACAATGTTAAAATCAACTTCACTAAAAGATGTATTTTATCATTCTGAGTTCAGGCATACTAAACTCGAATTTCTACCTGGTTCCCTGAGTAAGTTAGGATTATACAATGTAATAATCAAACTGCCCATTCTAGCCTATGAGGAATAGGAGCCTATGAGCAATAGTGAAAAACGAAAATGGCTGTAATTCAGTATTAGGACATGCCACACACATCAGGGCATGTCGTACCTTTTACCTACAATGCACCCTGCCCTTGGGCCTACCATAGGGGTGACTAATATGCAGAGAAGGGAAGGTTTAGGGACTGGCAAGTGGGTGCACTTGCCGAGTCAGCATGGCAGTACCAGACTGCACACAGACTCTGCGATGGCAAGCCTTAGACAAACTTTTAAAGGCTGCTTCTGTGGGTGGCACAACCAGTGCTGCAAGCCCACCAGCAGCATTTGGATTGACCAGCCCTGGGCACCCCTGGTGCACTGTACATGGGTCTGACAGGTAAACCAAACCAGCCAATTATGGAATCACTAATCCATACATCAATTTACCATAGGGAGCACTTGCACTGTGGCACTGAATTGCAGTGGCACAGTGCCCAAAACATATATAACCAGCAAAAACACATGAGGCAACAGCAAAAAATGGAAGGGAGACCCAAGCCAAGGTGCCAGGTCTAAAAGGCCATGAGTAGCGAGCAGGATGCTGGAAGCCATGAGGCCCAACAACTTCAGGGCCAGTCGTATCAAAATCCAAGAGAGAGGCTGAAACATCAGTATTATATACCCTGAATACTCTGGCTAAGCCCCAAACTGCACTGTGCCCAGTACAGCCCTGATGAAAGGGAGAGTCTCAGAGGGAGTCCGGTGTCCCTTCGGCATGTTGATAATAAACTCTAGCGAGTGCAGACGTTTTGCAGTAGTCTGGAGATGGGAGACAAACACATGGGGCAAAGCACGACTTCAACAGCCAATCATCTTGGTAGGAGTTGACTGGAACCCCGACCTCCGCAGATGAGCTGCAACCCAGACATCACTTTTCTGAACACCAGAGGGGCACTAGTATAGCCAAAGGGGAGCACAGCAAACTGAAAGTTTTCATGGCCCACCCTGAACTGCAGAAAACATCTGGAAGCAAGCAGGATGGGGATGTGAAAATATGCGTCCTGCAAGTCCAACACTACCATCCATTCTATCGGGTGCAGGGCAGACAGATATTGCATAAGCATCTTGAATTTCTCCTTTTTCAGGAAGAGATGGAGATGGTACAGGTCTAGGATAGGGCGAGGGCCTTCATCCTTTGCTCGGCTCCAGAAAGCAACCACAAGCTACTTCTGATGCAGACTCCCTCTCTATGGCTCCCATGGCCAAGAGAGGCAGCACTTCCTCACAGCACAAGGAGAGGAGGTACTTTGCCAGCCTGACATAAGTGGGTGATATGAGTGGAGGAGTAGTCCCAAAGGGAAGGGAGTAGTCCTTTGGTTGATTTGCAAAATGGTCTGATGTTACCGACTGCCAGTGGTGCAGGTCATGGCGTATCCTGCTCTGCCCCCTTCCCCATCCCTGGATGATCACGCTGGTTGGAGGGCAAACTAAAGGTGTTTGGAGGCTGCAGCAGCTGGGGGATAGTGGACTGACAGGACCTCCGACTACCTGTCCCACATGGTCTATGGACCAGTGTCCTCGGCCAACAAAAAGGCTGGGAAGCCTGTTGGCCACGGTGGCTGGCAAGGTATGGACATGGTTGGAGATCCCTTCCTTGGCACCAAAAGGAGCGGAAAGAGCACTGGGGGTGACCACGGGCCATAGATTAGCACAAGACCCCAGCTCTGCTCTCCTTAATGCACTCCAGAGCAGAGTCCGCCTTTTCTCCAAAGAGACGAGAACTATAAAAGGACATGCCTACGCACAATATTCAGAAGAAAATAAAAATCGGCATGTTGAAGAGAACAGTACCAAAACACACAGAGAAGTCCAATGGTGGTAGAGGCAAGATGGCGACCGCGGTGGACGCCTGAGCATACCTCTCTTGCTGGACCCTGGCTTTCAGAGTTTCTTAGACGGAGTAAAGGAGCGGAGGACGCCAGTGCTTATCGCAGTCGGTTGCAGTAGGAAGCGGGATACTTTGTTTCTTTAATGAAAGCTGCGGCGGCTTTTGTGGCGTGATTGCTATACCGGAGCTGAGCAGCTGTGGAGCAGCGGGCTTTCTGGATCAGGCTCCCGATAGTTGCTGGATTACGGCGCACCTGGAGCTCGTTGCTGAAGTTTTGGAAACGAGCAAGAGCTTATCAGGCTGCTGTGATGCCACCGAAGGTTTCCCGGAGCAAGCCGCGTGGGCAGGATGAAAACGCGGCTGAGATGGCTGATAATGCTGGAGCGGCCCCGCAGGTGAGGGGGAAGGCGGTTCAAAGCTGTGATAGTAATTCGGCAGCTAGTAAAACTCAAAATCCTGCTCAGGGGAGGGGAAAGCTGGCCCAAATTGGTGATACTGACCCAGAGCCCGTGCCTGCAACCAAGTTAAAATCTGTTGTGGATAGTGGAAAGAAAATACTGGCCTTTTTTGCAAGTACGGTAGAAAAACAAAAAAAAGAAGGAAAAAAGAAAAAAGAAGGAAGGTGAAGCCGCAGTAATGGCCGACGCTGTGGCTGTTTTGAGCAGTGACTCTGGAGATCATGGTGTTATTATGGACGCAGACAATGACTCGTATGCAAAATGGGCTAGTTACTCTCCCAGCGCGCACTCTGGATGTGCCCCAGTTGAATACTGTGGTAGCCTCGGCTGGAGCCAGAGGCCCGACTGTGGAGAAAACTGGGCAAGGCTCATTAAATTTGGAAATGGATTTGGGAGATTTTTACTCTTTTCGAGCACTCTGTGTCTTCGTGTGAGGATCTTACCTTACAGTATTCGGCTCAGCTCTCAATGGTGGACGGTAGCGATTACGGCAGCTCAGCGCTAGAGGAACCCGAGGAGTCGGAGGATGGTCAGCTCAAGACAGTCAGGAGGTTGGATCTGTGGGCTAAAAGAGTTGCCATTGGGAGACCTCTGAGTCAAGAGGCTCAAGCGGGGTTCAACGGGATTGAAGGGGAAGAGGTTTCCTTAGCGCTAATTTATCTCTCTATTATGCAACATAGAGATTAAACGAGGGAAGAGAGCCAAAGGGTGCAGAACTCATGCCAGAAGCTGCAAAACTCTGTTAGACCTTTGGTCAAATCACATGGAGAATTTGTGTCCCGATTTAATGAAGTAGAGGCAAGGGTATCTACATTGGAGGACGAACTTACACAGCATAAAGCAACTACGGAACTGGGCTTGGCCAATAAGGAGGATATGATTTGGAAGTTAGCTGACATTGAGAATCGCACGCGTCACAATAATTTGAGGGTTCTTCAGATCCCAGAGGGGAAAGAGGGTTCATTGTGGACTTGTTTAAAACGCTTTCCCTGGTTTGACCCAATGGGATTGGGAACGTGAAATTGAACGCGCACATAGATTTCCCTTTAAGATTCGGCTGAGGCCAGGCCAGGAAAATAAACCTAGAGCAATGTTGATATCATTTAATAGCTTCTTGGCACGGGAGGAAGTGTTTAAGCTTGCTAGGCCTGATAAGAAGGGGAAGGCTGGGGAGGTGGAATTCTTTGTACGCCCAGATTTGTGCCAACGGTCAGTGGAGCTTCGGTGGCAATTTCGTCAATTAATTCCGGAGATACAGTCCAAAGGGGCCTCAGCTTTCCCAATGTTTCCTGCTAAGCTGAAGATAGTGTTTAAAGACCAAACACGCTTTTTTTTACCAGCATTGCCCTAGCAACAGAATTTGTGCGCTGTATATAGTTTAGGCATCTTTAAAAGTTGAATATGGTGAATCAGAGAGCTTATGTGTTTATGTGTCTATACGCTAATGACAATGTCAGGTATGCTGCCCGTTTTGTTAACTTTGTGTTTACTGCTCCTAATCACTCCTTTTTTCTTAAAATAATTTTTGTGATTGTTAAAGACTCGGCAGGGGAAGGCAAGGGGTTGCGGTAAAGCTCACATCTACAGGACTATTAGTCCTAATGCCTTATTAAAGGGGGTGGGGGGTTCTCACGGGGTTAAGGGGGTGGATGGTGGGAACGAGGGGAGGGAGAGTTAGGGGGTCTAGGAAGGGTGGGATAGCACTAAGGGGGAGTAAAAAAGGAAAACATTTCACAGCGACAAGAAAATGTTTAGGTTCTAGGATACAAGGGAAATATAGATGTGATCGCGACAAAGGACAGCTCAGTTTTGCTGCAAGGTTGCACTGTGATAAGTATTTAAAAAATAGTAATGTATATGAGGGAATAAAAATCTGTTCGCTGAATGTGTCAGGTCTTAATAATGTGCTAAAATGACAAAAAGAGGCTGCAGAATTACGATATATATGGCCAGACTTATGTATACAGGAAACCCATATCCCATGGGCTAAGAGGGGTATTTTGAGCGAATTGGGATTTACTTTAATCTCCGTATCGGGCCAAACTAGCATGATTCGAGGTGTGGCTATTTTTGCTAGACGAAATTTGGTTATTCCTGGTCGCAAATTAGTAGATAAAAATAAATGGGCAATGGGCTATAGTGGAGTGTGGGTTTGAGGGCCGTAAGATTACGCTTTGTACCATCTATGGATCCAATGTTGATGATGCAGGGATTTTAGTTGAATTTAATACTGAGCTAGCCACATGGCCCCATCCAGTGATTATTTGTGGGGATATAAATATAAACTTGACTAATCAAGCTTTACAGGATGGCCCCGATAAATACCGTGGACAAAAGCCCAAAGTTTTTAAAGCACTTTATAATTTAATTTGTGATCATGGGTTGGTGGACATGTGGGGCAAAATGAGGGAACAGGATAGTGGTTTTACGTTTTATTCGCACCCACACAAAAATTAGTAAGATTAGACTATTTTTTTGCACCCATTTCACTAATGGAGGGCACGTCAAATCATGTACATCCTAGGATTTCTTCGGATCATGCCCCTATTGTTCTTGAATTGGCTCTATCTAGGAGGATTCCCAAACCCAATTACTTTACATTTGATCGGAAGTTCTGTCTGAATGATGAATTTAAGGATTATATGTGTAATTGGATCAAGGGCTTTTTTGAAAATATTAATGGCACAACATCTGTTAGTATAGTTTGGGATACATTTAAGGCCTGTTTTCGGGGGAAGTTCTTAGTTTTAACTTATGGCAGCAAAAGAAGCTTAAATCGGAGCTAGCCAGACATGAAGCATTGGTAGAGGCGGAAGGTTCTTTAACTAGACGGGTTGCCCTAGGTATGAATGATATTTCTGGCCTAGAGAATAGCGTTGCTAAGTGCCGAGCTAATGTTTTGGGGCTCTGGAGTGCCGAGAATGCTAGGAAATATTTGATATCTAAACGGCAAAGTCATGAATTTTGGGAAACTATTGGGAAACGACTGTCTGTGCGACTTCGAATGAAGGAATCGGCTCGAAATATTCATGCATTAAGGGATGTAAATGGGGTGTTGCACTCTGACCCTCAGCAGATACTTCAAATTTTTCAACAGTTATATTCTACCCTTTATACTCAAGGGTATACTAAGGGTACTCAGCAGAGGAGACCTGATGAGGTTCAGAGGGTAATTTTTTATTAGGGGTTGAAACAGCTAGATCCTGTATTTATGGAGCAATTGGATCTTCAGATTTCTATGATAGAATTTGAAAATGCAGTTAACAGCCTGGGGTTAGGGAAAGCGGCAGGGCCAGACAGAATTCCTGTGGAAGTTTATAGGTTGTTTTTTAACAGTATTAAAGAAGAAATTCTAAAAGTACTACAGCTGGCACAGTTAGGGCATCCACCTAAATCATGGTCAGATGCTACGATTGCAGTATTTTGTAAGAAGGGAAGCCGCCGGACTTAGTGGGATCATACCGTCCAATCTCTCTATTGAACTGTGATAATAAAATATACTCTAAAATTTTGGCCAATCGATTGTTTAAAGTTATCACACCGCTGGTTTCATTAAATCAGCATGGCTTTATTCCTAAACGTGGAAAGGTGGACCATGTGAATAAAGTAGTAACATTGTTTGATATTGCAGGGATAGAAAAGAGGGATCTAGCGTTGATTTTATTGGACGCAGAGAAAGCGTTTGATCGTGTTTAATGGGATTATATGTCGCAATTGATGGATAAAATTGGCTTTGGTAAAAAATTCATTATAGCACTTCAGGCGTTATATATGGCTCCTACGGCTAAGATATCTGTAATGGGATTGCTATCAGATGCTGTGAGTATAACTAGAGGTACTCGGCAGGGGTGCCCGTGCTCCCCTCTTGTTTGCTTTATATATTAATCCTTTTATAGAACAACTGTCTCAATGTTTTTATTCCTCCGTTTCGAGTTTTTGATTATTGCTTTTCTGTGTTTGTCTATGCCGATGACATAGCAGTAGTTACAGAGATCCTTCCCTGGCGATTAAGGAGATTGAGCGGTTAGCTATAGAATTAGGCATGACTGCGGGCTATAAACTCAAGTCGAAAATGCTAATTCTATGCTCCAATAGCGTACTATGGAGGGATGTGCGGGTAGTTAAAGAGGTGACTTATTTGGGGAGACAAATTCGAGCCTCTATGTCTGAGCTCATGGATGTAAACTGGAATTTGATCATTCTTAAAGTTAAAGCCTCCTTGGATAGTTGGGATCGTTTGTACTTTACAATAATTGTACACTGTAATATTGTTAAAATGAATGTACTCCCCAAGGTTCTTTAATTATTCCGGTCAATTCCCCTGGAAGTCCCCAAGGCTAGATTACAACATTTACAATCAATTTGTGGGAAATGTATATGGAGCCCGGGGAGACCCAGGCGGGCGATAAGATTTATGACTCTGCCTCTTGACAGAGGGGGCATGGCGGTACCCGATTTTGCTTTAAATTTTGTGACATGCTTTTTGTTGAAAATGTGTTTGTTAATTACCGGGGAGGTATCAGCTAATAGTGCCACGGCCCTACAATTTTTGAAATTTTACTAGGCCCTATTGCTAAACAGTGTCTATTTATAGAACTGGATGGCAGCTACTTTAAACAAACACGTTTTAAAGTTCTGATGGCCGCATTTAAAGTGTGGAAACTGATTTGTAAAGCGAACTTAATGGGGAAGATTTCATATTATACTCCCTTTAATGCGTCAAAGCTCTTACCGGGCATATCTGGTGATAACATTTCTCAAAGTTGGAAGAGGAAAGGTATTAGACATTTAGGGTATTTATATACTGCTACTGGAGTACGTAAATCATTTGATGAATTAATGTTACAATATGGTTTTCCCAAAACACATTTTTTCAAATTTTTGCAGATCAGAGACTATTTAGGTCGGGTTAATGCTGATATGCGATCTAATGCTGTGGTAGAGGGGGTAAGACGGCAGGTTAAAATTGGAGTTTTCTATCAAATGTTGCTTTTGGATGGACCAGATGATCTCGAAAAACAAATGTAAATGGTCTGAAGTCTTGGGGGAAACCGATATTGTGATTGAAGATCTTATTGTGATGTCTAGAGAATCATTAATGTCAGCAAATCTGAAAGCACAATTCTTTAAGACTTTATTTGATTTATACTATACCCCCACATGGTTAGCTAAATGGGGGGGTGGGTATGATGGGAAATGTTTTCGATGTGGGGAGGACAATGCGGATAGTGTTCATATTTTTTTAGATGTGATAAATTGTATAGATTCATTGTAGATATTGTAAAGTTTCTGTCTTTAGTTATAAACTCACCTCTGACCATTACTCCGGCTATGAAAACTTTGAAATCAGGGTCGCCCACTGATCCTTGTCCGGCAAAGGTCTTATCCGCATTGGCGGATGTGATTAATCCCTGTGTGAACCCTATCCTGAACACCGCCCTGCGTGTATGGAGGATGCCACAACTGTGGAAACATGCTAAAATCCTTCCACTACTCAAGAAACCACTGGCTGATCCGGAGGTAGCCTGTAATTACAGGCCTATATCCCTTCTGCCTTTTTTTCGAAGGTCCTATAAAAATTTGTAAATCAGGTCTTAACCAATTATGTGGAAACTGAGGCGCTGCTACACCCTAGCCAGTCGGGTTTTAGAGCCAACTTTAGCACTGAAACTGCTCTACTGGAAGTAGCAGAAACCATTAAAGCTACATTGGATAGAGGAGGCAATCCCGTCTTGGTGTTGTTGGACCTCTCCGCAGCTTTTGACACCGTGCCTCGTTCAAGATTACTGCTAAGACTTAATAACAACGGTATCGGAGGCACGGTGTTGAGTTGGTTTTCGTCCTTTCTCGCCAATCGCTCTAAAACCATCTGGACCCCTCCTTTCTCGGCGGAGATTCATTCACTGAGTGTGGGGGTGCCTCTGGGTTCGATCTTGAGGCCCACATTATTTAATCTGTATATGGCCCCGTTGGCCTCTCTTGCTGAGAATGTTGGTACCAAGATAGTGTCGTATGCTGACGACACTCAGCTGTTGTTTACCTGTGAGAAAGGAGTAGAGTTTGATGGCAACCTGATTAACATCTGCCTCTCTAAAGTCTTCTCTTGACTGAGTTATAACCATCTTATATGTAACTCCGAGAAGGCAGATATTATCTTTTTTGGGCATCGCCCCCCCCCCCCCAACACTTGGTCCGAAAGGTGGCCCCAGGATATGTCACCCCCTGTGCCAGCTGTTTCTCAGGTGAAAAATCTGGGAATGAAGCTAGACTCAACTCTTTCTATGAAGGCTCAAATACACTCGGTAGCAGGGGTATGTTTCGGGCTGTTGATAATGTTGCAAAACTTTATCCCTTTGCGGTCTATCCCCTACAGGAAGACAGTGGTTCAGGCCTGAATAATATCCAGACTGGATTATGTGAATTCCTTGTATCTCGGCCTGCCTGAATATCTTTTGGGCCGGCTACAAGTGATTCTAAATGCAGCAGCTAGAGCCATTTTTTTGGTAGGCTCTAGAACCCATACCACCCTGCTTCTGTTGTCACTACACTAGCTTCCTGTACGGAAAAGAATTCAGTTTAAAGCCCTTGTCCTGGTTTTTAAAGCCTTTCATAAAATTGGAGCACCCTATCTTAGGGACAGATTTCAGCCCTATTTCCCTAAGCGCTACCTGAGATACTCATCACAACTTTTGATTGTCACTCCTAGGGTAAGAGTGTCTCGGACAGGAGGGAGATCCTTTCATGTGGTTGCTTCACGGCTGTAGAACAGCCTTCCCCTCCCCATTAGACAGAGTGCAGACCTTTTGACTTTTAGGAAGAGTCTTAAAACGTGGATTTTTCAGCAATAAGCCGTTCGATCGTGGTCGGTGTGCTCGATGTTAGGTGATGTATGTTCAGCTCTCAGCGCCGGGACACTCCAGGGAGTAGCCGTGTGCTTTATAAATATGCACTAACATAACATAACATATGATGTTACTGGGGAAGGTTCCTACAATTAGCTCTACGAATGGTCTGTATCAACATCGACATTTGTTTTTTTTCCTCGATGACTGTTGCCAGTCTGTGTATTGCAGTAGAATGGTTGCAGGAAAGGCCGCCGGCATTCGAACTCTGGCGAGCGAAAATGTACAACTTATATATATTGGAATGTGCTTTATTTTCGGTTAAAGGTCTCAGAAAGCGACAGATGGGTATAAGTATTTGGAGAGCCTTTCGTGATTATTATGAGAGCTGACTTTGTAATTATTAGCTATGCATGTGTTAATCTCATTTCCTTTTGTTGTACGATTATTGATTATTATCTAATATGCCTTCTTTTGTATGTACTCTTGTATCACTGGTGCTATGAATCATAAGGTATTATGTAATTTTGCAGCTGTGAAACTATAAATCAAATAAAAAAAATTGAAAAAAGTCCAATGGTTATGCTGTATAAGCAGTAATAAAGTAATGCAGATTTCAAATATTTTTGTTATTTTTTTATTCCTGCCTTTGGCATGAACATTTCTTGTATCAAAGACTAAATAACCATTTACGCACAGGCAGCCTCTTATATAGTTGTAACGATGACACAGGGATGAAATGCTTAGTGTATGGTTGCCTTTACCAGGTAGACGGAACTCAACCGATACGTCCAGGAATGTACCCAAAGCATAGTTTAAAGCGCGGTAACGGGGACAAGTGAGGTCAAGCACTGTATATTAGTGGAGAAACACAATTCACACCAGTATAGCGCCTTTCTTCAAGGAAGTATAAAGGTCTGGTAGTACCATCCAGAACATTAGCCATTTTCGTTTAATTCGGGTACAGTTTCTTGACTTTCCCATGCACTTCATTAGATTTCAACTATTATCTTCGGTTAAGTCTCTGATATAGCCTCTCTATTCTCACAAAGGTGATGTGTTAGGAGTCGGAAATGTACTTCATCACAGGGCACTTACTATTGTCTATGGGATGTTCTCTTTCTTACCACTCTGCTTTATTGATTGCCATCACTTGATCCTCGCACCTAATTCACTTTGGGCACCTACCCGGACATATAAATTGAGTTCACAGTCTACCTGGTAAAGAGAACCACACAGCTAAGCATTTCATTCCTGTCTCATCGCAACAAATATATAAGCTGTGTTAGACGGACCGGGAGGGTCGGCCGAGGATAAGGGGAGAGGTCTCCGGGGAGAGCCGTCTCCAGCGAATCGTACAGACAAGTAACTTCCCCCCCACAGACGGACACCACACAAGGATAAAGTTCAACGATACTTTATAGGGAATTCTTTAAGTACGGTAGAATGGTACAAGGAGGTCTGGACTCAGGGGTCCCCTCTATTCTGGTCTCTGTTTGGGAAAAGGGTAGCGGGACAGTCTTGTTACCAAAGAGATGGAAATAGCTCTCAATCCTCGAGCTCGGGGGTGTAGATGAACGGGCCGCGGCGGAGCCAGCAGGTCCCGATGAAGGTGGTGGTTACAACGGTCCGCGGCCACGCCAGCAGGTCCCGACGACGATGAAGGATAGGGTGGTTCCCAAAGCCGCGGCAGCGCCAGCAGGCAAGACGAAGGTGCACAAGACAGAGCTACGGCAGCGCCAGTAGTCCGTCAAGGATGAGTTCTTCTTTGCGTCTCTCGACTCCAAGATACAACTGCCGTCCTGCTCTGGAGCTGCCCCAGTTATAGGGCTGGTGTGCTTTGATGTCCGGACCCTCGCACTTGGAGGTCGGGAGGTCCGGGATGAGGGGGTTCAGACACCCAGCAGGGGGGTGGAGCCAGCGCCCGGGGAGGCGATGGGCGAGCGGTACTTGGCAGGGGAGAGCCATCGACACCTCTTGCTCCCATTGACTGACCAAGTAGCCCGCTCACCTCCTGGGTGGATGTTGGTGCCGGAATGTCTGAGGCCTGGCCAGGCCCAGGGTTGAGGTCGATCGGGGGCCCGGCGGCCTCGTGGTGGAGTGTCCAAGATGGCGCCCAGGATGGGCGCGCAGGCCGGTAGTGGGTCGGCCTACGCGGTCAACAGGTTCGAGTGTAGGGGTCCCTGCGGGGACGGTGGACGTGCAATGGTGGTGTGTGGTACTTGCGTGGTTGGTTCGGGCCTGGTTGGGCCGGGGGAGAGCGGCCCTTCATGTGGCCTGTCCAACATGCGTCCCCCCCAGCTGAAGGCGGGGAGAGTTACCCATTCTCTTGGGGACTCTTCTCGTCGAGGCGGAAGAACCGGGACAGGCCATCTGCGTTGGCGTGATCTGGCCCAGGCCGATGTTCAACTGTGAAGTCCATCCCTTGTAGGGAGATGGACCAGCGTAGTAACTTCGGGTTTTCCCCCCGCATCTGCATCAGCCACTGCAGGGGTCGGTGGTCGGTCTGTACCCGGAAGGGTGTGCCAAAAAGGTAGGGCCGGAGCTTCTTGAGGGCCCATACCACCGCGAAGGCCTCCCTCTCTATGGTGCTCCAGCGTTGTTCCCGTGGTAGGAGTCGCCGGCTGATGAAGGTCACCGGCTGATCACGGCCTTCGGTGTTCACTTGAGACAGGACTGCCCCAATGCCATGGTCGGAGGCATCCGTCTGGACGATGAACTCCCGGCTGTAGTCGGGGGCCTGGAGCACAGGGGCGGAGCACATGGCGGCTTTCAATTGTTCAAATGCAGCTTGACACTCTGGGGTCCAGTTGACTTTCTGGGGCTGACTTTTTGACGTGAGCTCTGTGAGGGGCCTCACGATAGTACCATAGTCTTTCACGAACCTTCGGTAATAGCCCGTGAGGCCCAGGAAGGCTCGTACCTCGGTCTGGGTAATGGGGGGCTGCCAGGACTGGATGGCGGCAATTTTTAGCTGCAGAGGGGCCACCAGGCCGCTTCCCACCTGGTGCCCGAGGTAGGTTACAGACCCTTGCCCAATTTGACATTTGCTGGCCTTGATCGTGAGGCCAGCTTGCTGAAGGGCGTGCAGCACTGCTCGGAGGTGGTGGAGGTGCTCGGACCACTGGTTGCTGTATACAGCGATGTCGTCTAGGTAGGCGGCGCTGAATCCTTCGAGCCCCGCCAGGACCTGATTGACGAGCCGTTGGAAGGTTGCTGGGGCATTCTTCATGCCGAAGGGCATGACTGTGAAATGGTAATGGCCATCGGGAGTGGAAAAGGCAGAGCGTTCTTGTGCCCGGGGTGTGAGGCCGATTTGCCAGTAGCCCGCCGTCAGGTCGAAGATACTGAGGTAGCGGGCAGCTCCCATGCGGTCGATTAGTTCATCTGCCCGGGGGATGGGATGTGCGTCTGTCCTGGTGACCGCATTCAAGCCCCGGTAGTCGACGCAGAACCGGAGTTCTGGTGTGGTGCCGGGGGCGGCTGCTTTGGGGACCAGTACTACCGGGCTGGCCCAGGGGCTGTCTGAGGGCTCGATGACCCCGAGCGTGAGCATTTTGGCTACTTCCTCCTGGATGCAGGCCCGTACCCGATCTGGCACGCGGTAGGCCCGGTGGCGGATAGGGGGGCTGTCCCCCGTGTCCACATCGTGCGTACACCAGGAAGTGACACCTGGGGTGAGGGAGAACAGGCTGGCGAATTGTGACAGGAGAACTTGGCACTCCTGGTGTTGCTCTCGGGTGAGGGCCTCTGAGAGTCGGACCCCCTCTACGGAACCGTCTTTCTCCCGCGTTCGTAGGAGGTCCGGGAGGGGCTCGGAGTCCTCTTCAGCCCCATTGTCTGTGGCCATCAGGAGGCTGAGTTCTGTCCGTACAAAGTGCGGTTTCAGTCTGTTAGCGTGGAGGACCCGGAGGGGGTTCCGGGAAGATTCCAAGTCGATGAGATAGGTAGCCGGACCCTTGCGCTCGACCACTTTGAAGGGCCCTGTCCACTTGTCTTGTAGGGCGCAAGGTTCGGTGGGGGACATCACCCATACCTGTTGCCCAGGTTCAAATTCGATGGAGGAGGCATTCCGGTCATACCATCTTTTCATGTCCTCTTGACTGGCCTCTAGGTTGGCTTTTGCTAGTTCTCGGAATCGCCGGGTCTGGTTGCGGAGTGTTAGGAGGTAGCGGAAAACATCTGGTGGGTTCTTTAGCGGGGGCATCTCCCAGCCTTCCTTAACTAGGCTGAGCGGCCCGCGCATGGGGTGTCCATATAGCAGTTCAAATGGGCTGAAGCCCAGGGACTTCTGGGGAACCTCTCGATATGCGAAGAGGAGGCACGGCAGCAGCACATCCCACTGGCGACGGAGGGGCTCTTCCAACCCCCCGATCATCCCTTTGAGCGTGCGGTTGAACCGCTCAACGAGGCCGTTTCCTTGAGGGTGATAGGGGGTCGTGAACCGGTAGGTAACCCCGCACTGTTGCCAGAGAGATTTCATATATTTCGAAATAAAGTTCGTGCCTCTGTCACTGACGACCTCCCGGGGGAAGCCTACCCGGGAGAAGATCCCCATCAGAGCCCGGCCGACTACCGGGGCTGTCACAGTCCGCAGGGGAACAGCCTCCGGGTAGCGGGTGGCGTGGTCCACTAGCACCAGGATGAATCGATGGCCTTGTTTTGTGCGCGGGTCCAGGGGCCCTACGATATCGATTCCGACCCTCTCGAACGGGGTGGTGACCACGGGAAAAGGTTGCAGGGGGGCTTTCAGTTTGCGGCCGCTCTTCCCACTGGCTTGGCACGTGGGGCAAGATCGGCAATGCTGGTGTACATTGTCCCTCATTTTGGGCCAGAAGAAGTGGGTCACCAGGCGGCTATAGGTTTTGTCTTGACCCAAGTGTCCTGCCAGGGGGGCATCGTGGGCCAGGTTTAGCAGAAAGTCTCTAAAACGGAGGGGTACCACTAGGACTCGGCTGGCCCCCAGCTCCGCGGTTCTTTGCTCACTGTACAGCAGATCGTTGTCCCAGTAGACCCAGTGAGTTCCGGAGGTATCCCCTGCGCTTTGGGCCAGTGCTTGCTGGCGGAGTCCCTCGAGGGAGGGACAGGTCTTTTGTTCTTGGCGAAATTGTTCTTGCGTGGGCCCCCCCTCTTGAGGCCACTGGTCGAGGTTAGCGAGGTCTGGAGGTTGAGCTGGTTCGGGGGGGACGTCACGGTCGGTGGTTTCGGCGGGGGCGACCGGAGGCGGTGGCGCCGGCCATTCGAGTTCCTCTGGGCGGGTGTTGGCACGGGCGGTCATGGACCGGGTGGTGACGCACGCCCAGTCCGGGACGCCCAGCATCCCCAGGTGTTCTTTTCGTTCGACTGCTGCCCAAGGAGAGCTTTCCAGGTCATTACCCAGGAGGCAGTCTACGGGGGCATCATCTCGGACCGTCACTTTCAACATGCCGGAGACCCCTCCCCATTCGAAGGGGACGCAGGCCATCCGACACAGACTTTCTGAGTTATCGGCTGAACGTACAGGGCAGAGAATGTTTGGTAAGTATTGGTCGGGGGTCACCAGGTGACAGCGGACGGCTGTTACACTGGCCCCAGTGTCCCGAAGGGCTTCAGCCCGGCGTCCATTGATGCCCACCCATTGGCTGTACTTCTGGGTATTAGCGGGTAGGGGGACCCGCGGGACCATGTCTCTCCCCCCTAGGCAGGCGAGAGCCATGGCGGCTGGCTCCCATTCTTGGTGTTCCTGTTCATATTCTTCTTGTTCCTCTGAGATCTGTTCCTCCCCCAGAGCAGCAGCGGCTACTTGGCGGGGTCTTGGGCTCTGGTACTGGGGGCAGTTTGGGTCGTTTGCATAGTGTCCGACTCGTTGGCATCGATGGCAGGTAACATTGGCTCGATGTCCCGGTCGCGCTGGGGTGCTGCCCCGGTTGGCCGGGGGGGTGGGGCTGGTAGTGGGGGTGACCGGAGCGTTGCTTCTTCCGCGTCCTTGGCCTCCACCTCCTCGGGGACGGTGCTGACCATTGTTGTTCCGGTTCTGTTCGGAGGACCCATTTCGACTTACTCTGGTGATCTCCCACCGGTCTGCTTCGGCTGCGAGCTGCCGGGGATCCGTTAACTTGCTGTCGAGGAGGTGCTGGCGAAGTTCAATGAAGCAATTGTTCGACAGATGCTCCCATACCATAAGATTGAACAGTTGTTCGTAGGTTGTGACCTTGCTTCCTTTGATCCAGCCCTCGAAGGCTCGGCTAAAGTAATTGACATAGTCCACCCAAGTTGTACCTGGGATGCGGGTGCAGTCTCGGAACCTCTGACGGTACATCTCGGGTGTGAGGCCATAGCGGGTGAGGAGTGCAGCTTTCATATGGTCATAGGAGGTCATCTGGTGGTCCGGGAGTTGCAGCAGGGCGTCGCGGCCCTCATTGAGGAATCTCCCCCACAGACCGGCCCCCCAATCGCTCCTATCGATCCGGTGTGCAGTCATAGCGATTTCATAGGCCTTAAACCATTGCTGGATGTCGTCCTCTCGGAAGTATTCTCGAACGACATCCTTGGGGATGTGTACCTTCTTCTCTGTTGCCCCTGGAGTGTGGGGTTGCTCGGGCACCCCTGCTTCTTTATTCTGTTTGCGTAGGTCGATTTCAGCTAATTTCCGCTCATGTTCATATGCCAGTTTCTTTTCCTCGAGCTCCCTTTGTCTCTGTTTCTCCTCTCTTTCTTCCCGGAGACGCAGGTGCTCTAAGTTGATTTTCTGTTCGGCCAACTTTAGTTCAACGTCCATTTTGAGCCGGGCCATTTCCAGCTCGTGTAGTCGGGTTCTTTCTCGTTCCTGGATCTCGTCTGGCGAGAGACCCGTTCTTCGTTCTTCAGGGGCCATGGGGGTTTGTGCTGCGATGTCTTGATCGGGGGTTCCGGCAGCCCCGTTTTCTGCCCAAGATTCCAGGGCCTGCTTAAAGTCATCTTTGGTATTTAGTCCGGTGGTAGCGATACCTAATTCGATACAGAACTGTTTAAGTTCACGATGGCTGTACTCGTCCAATTTCTCCATCTGGAATTTCTCCGTTGATCCGCTGTCTTTAGTTGACATCGTGATTCGCCGTGGGGTGAGCTACTCTCTGTACGGTTTATGCGGTGATTCGGATCCCGTCGCTGGCCACCAATGTTAGACGGACCGGGAGGGTCGGCCGAGGATAAGGGGAGAGGTCTCCGGGGAGAGCCGTCTCCAGCGAATCGTACAGACAAGTAACTTCCCCCCCACAGACGGACACCACACAAGGATAAAGTTCAACGATACTTTATAGGGAATTCTTTAAGTACGGTAGAATGGTACAAGGAGGTCTGGACTCAGGGGTCCCCTCTATTCTGGTCTCTGTTTGGGAAAAGGGTAGCGGGACAGTCTTGTTACCAAAGAGATGGAAATAGCTCTCAATCCTCGAGCTCGGGGGTGTAGATGAACGGGCCGCGGCGGAGCCAGCAGGTCCCGTGATGGATGAAGGAAGACGACGGTCCGCGGCAGAGCCAGCAGGTCCCGATGAAGGTGGTGGTTACAACGGTCCGCGGCCACGCCAGCAGGTCCCGACGACGATGAAGGATAGGGTGGTTCCCAAAGCCGCGGCAGCGCCAGCAGGCAAGACGAAGGTGCACAAGACAGAGCTACGGCAGCGCCAGTAGTCCGTCAAGGATGAGTTCTTCTTTGCGTCTCTCGACTCCAAGATACAACTGCCGTCCTGCTCTGGAGCTGCCCCAGTTATAGGGCTGGTGTGCTTTGATGTCCGGACCCTCGCACTTGGAGGTCGGGAGGTCCGGGATGAGGGGGTTCAGACACCCAGCAGGGGGGTGGAGCCAGCGCCCGGGGAGGCGATGGGCGAGCGGTACTTGGCGGGGGAGAGCCATCGACACCTCTTGCTCCCATTGACTGACCAAGTAGCCCGCTCACCTCCTGGGTGGATGTTGGTGCCGGAATGTCTGAGGCCTGGCCAGGCCCAGGGTTGAGGTCGATCGGGGGCCCGGCGGCCTCGTGGTGGAGTGTCCAAGATGGCGCCCAGGATGGGCGCGCAGGCCGGTAGTGGGTCGGCCTACGCGGTCAACAGGTTCGAGTGTAGGGGTCCCTGCGGGGACGGTGGACGTGCAATGGTGGTGTGTGGTACTTGCGTGGTTGGTTCGGGCCTGGTTGGGCCGGGGGAGAGCGGCCCTTCATGTGGCCTGTCCAACAAGCTGTTATATGTATCAGTTTGCAGCCTTGAAAAAGTATCTGATCAAACCAGTGTCAGCTGCCCGTCTGTCTTTGACGCAAGAAACGTGATTAACAATGGTAAGAAATCATTGGACTTCTGCGCCTCGGTACTCTTTTCTTCATTAATTTGCCGATCTGGCGGCTTTTCCAGTTCTGGCTATTTCAAGCTAGGTGTCAGGGTGTTTTTACCAGGAGAGCACCATCCTCATTCATTGTGGTTCTATGCAACTATTTCCCCAATTGTTGTACGGCTTGGGATGTGCGAATACTGTGGCATAGCCACTACCATTGTGTATGGTAAAATCGGAATGTTAACTGCACAGTGGAGGGAGGAGTTGGAGAGGGGGGTTGTGTGTGTGTTAGAAATAGCCTGCGACAGCGCAAAACAGATTGCTTTGGGTCTCAAACGCATGCATAAGATAAAGAATTATACGTGCAATGACAGTGTGTACTTTTCAGATGTAAAAGAGTCACTCATACATTGCACAACATGCAGAGACTACACAAAAATCCAACAAAAATACTCCTAGGTTGACCAAGATGTGACTGACACTTTTTCAGTCATTGGCTAGATACATTATGTGCTAAAGACTCAAAGTGAGTACAGAATGAAAGTGCAATCCCTCAAACCCAAACAAGCATTTGCAATGTTATAGGTCTTGCGTTTACAAAACTCTAGTAAATGTGACACCTATTGCATTGTAAATACTTGTTTGTAAAAGCGCCCATGTGGCACTTTAATGTCGGCCACGCTCTTTTCCTTCTAAAGAAAGGGGTGCGGGCGCCATAATAATCAAAGCACGGTATGGGGCGCTTTTAAAAGAGAAGCATTTGTAATCAACTTCAATGGCGGCCACATCCCTTTCCTTAGATGCGGCCCATCTAAGTAATGGGGTGTGTCCGCCATTAAAGTGAAAGTGTGGCATGAGGCAGTTTTAAAAACATACGTTAGGTACCGCAAATAAACCAAAGGCACAGCCTCCCCTGTATGAGGGTGCCGTGATATGAAAAAGAAAAAAAAACACAATGGGGAGAGCGTGTCCAGCCTACAACAGCAGACAGGAGAAAACCATTTAAGCAAATAGTGCTCGGAGGCTGTACTTAAGGCCTTTAAGTAACACATGTAACAGGGGTTGTCCTCATTGGAGGTAACAAAACGAGACAGCTGTACTAAGGAGGAACTACTAATCTATTGACCAATAAAATCCACTGTTTCCAAAGGACAACGACTAGCCAATGAAAAACATGGACGGAGCTTCAAGTCCACACCTGAGCGCGGCATGCCTCGCAGAGCAGTGCAGGCGCTGCTCAGGCTCGACCTGAAAATGAAACCCAGAGCTAATGTTGCAAGGCCTTCAACAATATGTGCTGAAAGAATGAACCGAAGCTGCTGCTTTAGTGCAAAGCACTCTGGGACTTCAAGTAAAGACACTAGGACATTTAAAGAGCACATTTTTCCCCAAGTGAACAAAGACTACATTAGTTATATAAAAGTATAAAGCAGTGTCGTAGGCACGAGAAAGCAGTCCAATATTGGCAGTCGGTACAACTGCTCATACTAAATAGTTGGCTTCATGAGACAGATGCTGGTGCACCCAGGATGGAGTGGACTGTAAACCTGGCAGCAAACAGCCTGGAAAGACTGGTCCGACAGGCTGCGATGCGAGAAAGACAGCCAAGCAGGAAATCTATTTCAGGAGTACACAGAAAAAACACAGCACCTTCACCCACGGCTTCGCTGTCAGCTCGGAGTGAGACCTTGGCACTGATCCATAGTGTTGCAATCTCTGCCACAACATATCTTCGGTTCAAGGTAGAAGCAGCATTCACAGCTTGTCATGAACACCGACATGTTTTAACACCAGATTCACCCCCTACCTCGCGTTAAAGCGACGCTCCTTTAACCTATATAGGGCGTCACTACAATGGCACATCCCAAGTTTACATCACTTCGCTCTACTTGGAAATGGGAACCTGGAAGAGGACGACAAAGGACGGGTCCCTTTCACCAGGAACTAACTGCTGCCCCTCCTGTTTGAGCTCTCGCTGTCCTACAAGGGTGACAACTCCCCTGGCCTCCCTTGAAACGCCATCACAAAGACTACGCCCAATAATGCAACGCGTGTCTCAAGTTACTACGTTTTGAGTACAACACTGTCAACATCACAAATCCCTTGGGTACTAGTGCTTGCACAGTACCTTTGCTTGCTGTTGAAAGGGCAACACTCAATGGTGTATACATTGAAAGGGCTGGACAACATGGCATTCAAAGGATTCATTAAAGGTAGCATCTGTATTCAAATACAAAACTTCCACAACAAAGATTCATTTTCTGTCTTCTTGCCCCTCACCCTTGAGCCACATGCATAGATTCACAGCAACCAGTTTCTGCCACTTCATGAGGCAGCAGGGAGGCGGCATCCAATGGTTCACTGGAATGGCCATTTTCTAACATAGATGTTAAAACCAGATTGCCCTGTTTCAAAGCACTCGTTTTTTGAAGGTAAGCGAATTTAAATGATCCTATAATAACATGCTCTTTGCTCAAGGGCGGTAGACTGCATTATTAATCAGACATGTATGTCTGTATGTGGGATCTAGCCAAAGGTGGTACAACACAGCTCAAGCTAGAGGCCGCGGTTACGATCCATGATCGCTCACTAAGCAGAGCAGTAGGGCTACTGAAATCAGATCAGTGATGGATCTTCTAAACGCCATGCTCCTTCTGCTTCTGACAGGAGCTGGCCATCACTGCATGCTTAAGTTTAATCAGGCATAGGGAAGGCGCTGAATAGAGTCAATGATCTGGTATGGTTGTCATTCAAGAACCGTAATCATCCCCTGACACTCACCACAGGTTTGTCCCTTCTTTGTGAGATCCCTACGATCCTGTAGTGGACTGCTACAACAGCTTCCAGGCTGTCCCTCCTTTCTTAAATGGCGAGTTTTACTAGTCTCCAGACTAAAGAGATCAGATTTTAAAAGGAAATGTTCCCTCCATGCATTGTGATAGATGAGTGCCTGGACCATGCGTGGAGGCTACACTGAATTCCAGTGGACTGAAATGACGGGAAACATCCATAACGCGGGCATTACCCCGCACTGCTATTACAACGCAAGTCGTTACAACGACTTGCGCTGGAGGATAGGGAATAGTTTAATTTTCTATCCAACACCTTCCCTACTGTCAACGTGGGCTGGAGTTGGAATAGAAAATTAAACTATTCCACTATCCAGCGCCCCCCAACGCAAGTCGTTGTAACGTCTTGCGTTGTAAAAAATGCGTTGTAATGGCATGCGCGGTAAAAGCCCGCGTTGTAATGCCGTACAACCGAAAAGACAGTTGCTGCATTTAATATCATGGAAGGGGCCTGATGATTGACCACTCATTAGGAACTGCTTTTATTCATACTCCACGATTGCCATGTATTCTTGATAGTAAACTCTGAAAGAGAGCAAGTCCTTTACAAGTCAGAGGGTTGTGGATTCCATTGATGATGGTGCAGTCAGGAATTTCGTGCGTAATGCCCAGAACCATATATGAAACTTACCTGCTGGGAGTGCAAACGGAAGAAGGTGGGGGCTCTGGTTTCTACAACTCCGTATCCTTGTAAAGTCTGGCAAACTGGATCCCTGAGAATAAAGCAGCCATATTGGGCAGGGTGCTGGGATTTAAGCAGAAATTTCTCTGGAGCAGCAGAGGTGGGCTGGGTTAGCATTAGTATTTTTGGGGCACAAGTGGGAGAGGAAGAATAAGACAGTATTCCCAGAATTCCTCGCCTAGCAACAGGAGTTTGCAAGTTATTTCACTTTGAAATCGCTGCACTTCTTGCACCTTGTTTCAGCCACTGCAGATTAGAGCTTGTTTTTAGTCTGCCAGAACAGCCACACATTCGATTATCCAAGATGCTTGGCAGCTGCAGCACAAGAAGTTCTCCAGCTGAATCCTAGCAGCTGAAGGACTAGACATGGCACCATTCACAAAAGCAATTCCTAAAGCTGCTCGAATCCTGCAATATTTTTACCACAATAGCCCGTGTTGAAGATAGATTATTTCCATTGTCTGTTGGGTTTATGCCACTTTTGAAGAAAGCTGTATTCCAGTAAAATAAACAAGTAGTGAGTTGAGATGCCAGTGGAGAGAGTGGTGTCCCATTTGAAGGTTTAAGTGAAAAGTTCATGCCGCACCTCTAACATATCTAATTTTTAAAACAGCAAATGCCTTCAGTCCCGACTAAGTAGGTAGCCAACGCTGATATGTCCTGTTCACAAGTGTCAACAAGCAGTCCTTGCTGAGGTGGTATCTCATTTACGCAAGATGGTTCATTTGCTCGAATGCAGACAGTGGTATGTCTTAAATTTACCCACAGGAAACCAAGATTGGTCTCGGACAGACCCCTATGGGCTTATTTTTGCCAACACTCAGGATTTCAGACTATGCAATGGCAATTTTCTATTGTTGAGTCAAAAGACTGAAATCTGAGGATTTGCATCAATTCAATTAATAAAACAAATCTATGAATGGGGAGAGAAGTATATTTCTATGGACTTTAAATTCTGGTTTTTGAATAGAAGATAGGGCGACAAGACCTGCGCTAACATGAGCATCTTGAATTACTCTGTTTTTTTTAATAATTCTTTTTATTAAACAGTCTCGACATAAAGTTAGTTTCACCATGATCAATAAAGGAGGTACAGTGCAATCAGATATGCATACGAATACCGTAGTTCAATTTGTCTAAATTGACAGAGAGGGGGGCATCACTATCAGCATCACGGAGGAGAGGTACAAATATTGCCACGATATGCATTCCAGGGGGCCCAAATCTTGGGACCATTTTCTGGGGAAGCCCCGGGCCACAAACTCTTTTCTCTCAGCATACACCAGGCCAGGTCTCTCTCCCAGTCTGCCACCGTGGGTGCATGTGAGGCTCCGTAGAGTTGTGCAATATTTCTTTTAGCTATCATGCAGCCAAGTGTGACCCATTGCATGGTGTAATTATTGATGTCAGTGGGCTCCCAGATGTTAAGAAGGCATCTGAGCGTTTCAGGTTTGACTTTTACCCCCAGGGTTTCACTCATAAGAGGAGAAGTTACTTACCTGTAAACGGTGGTTCTCCAGTATTGGTGTCCTTCATAGATTCACATGCTTGCATATTCCCCGTCAAAGTGGGAGTCCCACGGTACATAACATAGCAATGTAGCCATAACACAAGCATATATACATAGAGAAAGCAAAAACCATAGAGTTTTCCCATGATAGACAATAGATCACTTCTATGATATATCCTAGTCATTATGTTTTGGTCCAAAGTCCAGCCAATCAGGAGTTCTCCTCAGAGGCTCAGGCCCTCAGATTTTCGTAGCACTGAGTAATATAGAGCCAAGAGATAAAGGGAGAGCCTCTGAGGGGAGGAGGGTGGGTCGCATGTGAATTTATGACAGACACCAATACAGGAGAACCACAGTTGACACAGGTAAGTAACTTCTGTTCTTTTCCAGTATTGGGGTGTCTTTCATAGATTCACATGCTTGAATAAGTAGTGAGCAGTAGAGTCAGAATAATACAAGGTACTTATCATTCAATATAATGATAATAATAGTAACCATAATAATACACAGTACGAAAAGACTGAAGTATATATGAAAGCAAAGAAAGTACCTTGTATACAGGAAGAGGGAAGCAACTGAGGCTCACCTTATTTAAAGAGATTTCGAAGGACTGCTTGTCCTACGGCTGAATCAGCGTGGTCCGCAGCATCTAGACAGTAATGCCTCGTAAAGGTGTGCCTGCTGGACCATGTTGCAGCTCTGCAAATGTGATGAAGAGGCACACCAGCAAACAGCGCTGTAGACGAAGAAACGTTTCTAGTAGAATGCGCTCTAACCGATGCAGTAAGTGGTTTTCCCGCTTGCTGATGGCAAAAGGTAATTGCAGTAGATATCCAGCGTGCAATTGCTTGTTTGGTGACTGGATGTCCTTTCCGCATCCGCCCATAGGCCACAAAAAGCTGGTTAGGTTTACGTATAGTAGCAGTCTTTTGAAAGTAGAATTTTAGACACCTCTTAATATCTAAAGAATGAAGTGATCTCTCTGCTGGTGTCTGAAGATTGGGAAAAAATGTCTTCAAAACAACTGGTTCATTGAGGTGGAAGTCAGACGGTACCTTAGGAATGAAAGCTGGACTGGTGCGGAGCAAGACTGAGTCCTTAGTAAACTGAAGAAAAGGCAGTTCAGTAGTAAACGCCTGAATGTCACTGACTCGACGTGAGGAAGTGAGAGCAGAAGTAGACGTTTTCCAGGTAACGTATTTAATATCAGCCTTATGGATTGGCTCAAACGGGTGTCTCAGTCACAAGACAATGTTTAAATGCCAAGGAGGAGGAGGCCGATGAATTATGGAACATCCGAAAAAGACCCTGAAAAAATTGCTGAATGACTCTGGAAGAGTAAAGAGAGTTAGAGCCATCTTGACGGAATCGTGAGATTGCTGCTAGAAACACTTAAGGTAGCAAAAGAGAGGCCCGACTTTGCCAAGTGTAAAAAGAAAGGCAAAAGGTGCTCCGGCGTGGAATGTATAGGATGCACCTGGGCACCATAGACAGAATCTTTTCCATTTGAGTTTGTATGTCTTCACAGTTGAAGGTGCTCTTGCCTTTGGCAGGACCTCTCTACAATCCACAGGAATGTCCAAATTCAAAAATTATTAGTACTCAGGTTCCAAGCCGCTATGCGTAGAGATGCTGGGTCGGGATGACAAACTTGGCCCTGATCCATGGTTAGAAGATTCGGAAGAGGGCGAAGAATGATCGGGTCGCACTGTGACAGAAGTAGGAATTCCGTGAACCATACTTGTCTCGGCCATCTGGGAGCTATTAGAATAAGGTGACAGGGATCTTTCCTCATCTTTCAAAGAACTCTGGGAACTAGAGGTATTGGTTGAAAAACCTAGGCATATATTGTCGACCAATTCATCAAAAAGGTATTTCCGCATGACTGGTTGGGGAAGCCAACTTGCATAGGACAGGCATTTGCGGTTCACATGTGTTGCGAATAGATCCAGTTTCGGGCGACCCCATACCCAAAAGATGTGATCCAGTGTGGGTTGATGTAATTTCCACTAGTGGTTGGTTGTAGAAAACCTGCTCAGAGAATCCGCAAGATTGTATAACGCTCCCGGAACATGCACTGCTGAAAGGACGACCTGATTCTGAATCGCCCAATCCCAAATTTGCTGAGTATGGGACAGTAGGAGGGATCTTGTGCCTCCTTGTTTGTTTATGTAGTGCATGCACGTTGTGTTGTCCGTTCGAACCAACACTGATGCTCCTTGTATGATGGAATGGAACGCTTTTAGTGCGAGATAAATGGCCAACAACTCCAGTAGATTGATGTGTCAAGTCTTTTGCTGAATGTTTCACTTTCCTTTTACTGTTAATGCATGAAGATGCGCACCCCAGCCTTCTAGAGATGCATCTGTTGTGAGAGTGTAGCTTGGAGCGTCCATCAGGAACGGACGACCTGAAGAGACGTTCTTTTCGAGAGACCACCACATGAGACCTTTTTGCATTCGAGATGTGACTTTGACTACATCGTTGAAGGTTCCTGAAACTTGAGCATATTGTTTGTCCAACTCCTGAATAGGTCTCATTTTTAGTCCACAGTGATGAACAAGAGGGATGCAAGAGGACAAGATCCCTAGGAAAGATTTCAACTGTCGGACAGAAGCGGACTCTTAATAGGAGGGAGGCAGCTAAGTTGTGAAGTCGCAGAGGTCTTTCGTGCAACACAAAAGCTTTTGCTCGTTTGGTGTCTAGAATGGCTCCCAAGAACAGTCTGTTTTGAGCAGGGAGAAACAGACTTTTCTATGTTGAATGTGAGGCCCAGGGACGGAAAGAGGGACTTGCGGATTTGAGTGTGCTTGGAAGCCTGCTCGAATGAATGTGCCTTTAGCAGGCAGTCTTCTAGGTATGGAAAGATTTGTACTACTTGAAGGGGAAAGTGAGCTGCCACCGGTGCGAGGACTTTGGTGAACACCCGGGGAGTGGCACAAAGCCCGAAAGGAAGGACTTTGAATTGGAAGTCATTTCTGGCTACTCTCAATCTGAGAAATCTTCTGTGCCTTCGCGAATTGGTAGATGAAAATAAGCATCCTGGAGATCCAAAGTTGTCTTATATTATCCTTGAGATAGTAAAAGAAGTACCTCCTGAAGGAATAACATGCAAAAAGTTTGTTTTTTGATGTATTTGTTTAAGGCATGTAGATCCAGAATAGGACACCATTCGCCTGACTTTCTGTATGACGCAGAACCTCGAATAAAATCCTCTGCCGCTTTGGAGTTTGGCACCACTTCGATTGCTCCTTTCCTTATTAGAATTGAGAGTTGTTTTAAAAGTTCCTTCATATGGGTAGGAGGTGGACTTCTTGGTAGAGAGATTTGGGAGGAATTTTGAGGAATTCTAATGCATGTCCCCCGAGTACAATATCCAGGACGCATTGATCCGTAGTAATTAGTGACCATTTTGAGTAAAAGTGTTAGATTCGCCCTCCAGCCCGAGAACAATTGGGTGGGGTTAGAAATAGTTGGTGATGAAAGTTATTATTTTTTTTTTTTTTTTGAAGAGTCGTTTCCTCTGTAAGAGGATTTACCTCTGTACTGCTTGTAGGACGAAGAGTGTTGTTGCCTGTACGATTGTTGACTCTGGGAGGAGTATCGTTGTTGCCCTTGTTTATACTGGCTGGAGGTACCTTGAAAGGAGGAGGAGGATCCACGACCTCTTGCGCCTCGAAAATGTTGCCATTTAAATTGGAGAGTTTCAAGAGCACAAGCCGTGTAGGTGTCTTTCTTTATTGTCTGCAGAGCATCAGCTATATGTTGGCCAAACAAAGATTCTCCATCATAAGGCATGTCTAATATTTTAGTTTGTACTTCCTGATGAAAAGATGTGGCCTTAAGCCAGCTCTGTCTCCTGAGAACCACAGCCCCAGCCAAAAGGCGGAAACCAGTGGAAGAGACGTCGATGCAACAGTCAATCATCTCTGAAGAAATCTTCTCCCCTTCATGGAGAATTTTTAACGCCTCAGCCTTTGAAGATTCTGGTATTAATTGTACAAGGGCAGAAATGTCCGACCACATTTGTCTGTCGTACCTAGCAAGAATGGCCATAGAATTAGCAGCCCGGACGATTGTTGCGGCCATTGTGGAAAATTTCTTGCCTATAGCATCAAGGCGCTTACCTTCATGGTCAGGTGGTGAGGAAATTGGAGATGAAGGATTTCTTGATCGGCGCTGTGCCGCCTGAGTAATGATGGAATCAGGCTTTGTCTGAGAAATTAAACAAGCAGGTGTATTCGCAGGTGCCTTGTACATTTTATCCAGCCTCGGTAGAGTGGCTGGAATATAATTAGGACTTTGCATGATTTTAAGTCCTTTCTGCCAAATAAAATCAATGATGGGAATAGAGCGCACTTGTTTTTGAGGCTGTTCTTTAAAATCATTAGAAGCAATCTTCTTCGGTCATCGTCATGGGAAGTTGAAATCTTTTCGCAGCTCTTTCCATGAGCGCATGAAAACTACCAATATCTACTGGTGGCGAGTCCAGAGGAACTAGGGTAGGAGATAGCGTTTGAATTTGGTAGTTGTCCCAGTCTGATAGTATGGATCTATCATCCAACTCACCCTCTTCTCTCTCGCCATCATTATCCTCCTCTAAAGCATAAGGGGTCTGTTGTTGTGTCCTAGTCGATTCAGAAGGTGTCACCAAAGGGTCTTTAGGGGCTTGACTAGGTAGTTGAGGTGGTTGAGAGGTCTGAACTGACTTCGGAAAACGGCGATTATAATCTTCCAGCATATACTTTAGATTAGAGAGTGTTAAAGGCATCTGTGCCATTAGAAGTTCAGGGTCAGGGTGCGTTCCACAGGTAGAGTAACCTTCCTCTTCTTCTAGGTCTTCTTACTGATCTGAGTCCTGACATTTTATAAGCAGTTCCAAAGGACTTTGAGCCGCCCTGAATCTACCATCCTCATCAGAATCCTCATCATCTGAAGAAAATAACTCCGCTGGAGGCTGAGAAGGGGTTGGAATCGGCATCAGAGCTCCTAAAGACAAATGGCGTCTTTGAAGAAGACAACTCGAAGACTTTAGCGGAACTGAAGCCACCGCAGCTATCGCCGACGACGAAGCCATCGCCGGCGACGAAGCCATTGCAGACAACGAAGCCACTGCCGACGAAGCTGCCATGGACGGCAAAGCAACCGTCGAAGAAGCCTTCTTCCTCTTCTGCCTGGATGATATCGTTGACGATGTCAAAGGTATAGTCGACGAGACAGGCCTCACCATCACAGATACAACTGTCGACATCGAAGATGCCAACGACAGGATCATTGCAGTCTTCATAGACGACGATGCCGAAGTAGTCGACTCGACGATGGCAGATCTCATCAACGGGGGAAGCGATGATGAAGTAGTCGACGAGAAGAGTTTTTGAGGTAAAAACTGCATAGATGGAGTCTTCGACGCCTGAGAGTCAGATCTCGAGGGCGTAACAGGTGTAGGAAGACTGAGGGGGAAAACTCACCCCTTTTGAAGTAGAAGGTTGATCCTTGTGCTGTTTCTTCATTACCTTAGGTTTAGGAGATGTCTTCTGGTTCTCTTCAAAGATGAAGAAGTTTTGATGGAAGACACACTCTCCACATCAGATACAGGGTTCTCTGAAGTCTTCAACTTCTGTAGCCACAGAAGGAGACGTCCTTCTCTGTCTTTCAAGGTCTTCTGAGAGAAGGTTCTACAAATTTTGCAATCCTTAACTTGATGTTCAGGATACAGGCAATAAATACATTTTTTATGAGGGTCTTCAGAATGAAGTCTCTGCTTTCCACAGGAACCACAGGGTCTGAAGAGGGACTTCTTGGTGGTAGACACTCCAAAAACTAAATTCTTGAGAGAAATGAGAAGAAAACTGAGCAGAGCTCAGGGAGACTCCCTACACACGACGTGCGGTAGAAAATCTGAGGGCCTGAGCCTCTGAGGAGAAAATTCCAAGATGGTGCTGACTCCTGATTGGCTGGAACTTGGACCAAAACATAATGACCAGGATATATCATAGAAGTGATATATTGTCTGTCTAGGGAAAACTATGGTTTTTGCTTTCTCTGTGTATATATGCTTGTGTTATGGCTACATTGCTATGTTATGTACCGTGGGACTCCCACTTCGACAACGGGGAATATTCAAGCATGTGAATCTATGAAAGACACCCCAATACTGGAGAATTGTATGTATGTTGCGCCAATATTCCTGGATCAGCTCACAGTGCCATAGTATGTGCATAAACGAGCCCAACTGTGTGCATCCCCGCCTACAAGATCCGTCCGTCTGCTCTCCCATATGTATCAATTGAGGACCGGTTAAGTAAATTCTATGCAGGATCTTTAGTTGCACCAGTCTGAGTCGCGCCGGGATTGCAACAGTTTTGGGGGAGGAGACCGCTGCCTGCCAACTTTCATTATCTAGTTCGAGTCCGTCCTCAGTCCATTTGTTTCGTATCGCCAGCAGGGGGCTCTTCATATTATTGATGAGTTTTCGATAGGTCAGGGAAATGGCTTTCTGGCAGGTGGCCCTCTAGCAGCCTATCCTCCAATGGGGAGGCATCCAGCAGAGTTGATGCGCTAGGCAATACTGTTTGCAATGAGTGTCGGATTTGTGAGGATATTGTTTTTGGAGGGTTGTAAAGAGTTTCACTCCCTCTATTCCCAAAGGTCTCTAATATGGGCTATGCCGATTAGGTCCCATTTATCAAAGCCCTTGGTATTTCCCAAGTGTCCAAATTCCTGTGAGTCCCCCAGGTGTGTGGCGAGAGTCAGTCTGTTATGCCAACCTAGCAATTTAGTTGCTGAGTGCCAAACTTTGACTGTGTGGCTGGTGGGGCCAGTAAGCGGGTATCTATCTGGCTTAGAGTATAGCGCCCGGGAATAGGTCCCATTTGGAAGGAGCCAGCGATCCATAAGGAAGCCCGGGTTGTCGGGGCGACCATACGTGCCATGATTGATTGCCGTAAGGTGCACTGCCCAGTAGTATTTTTTTATGTCTGGTACACCAATACCGTGTCATACCAACTGGGTGTGAGCTTCTTCAAAGCAATACGCGGCTTTCCGCCCCAAAGAAGGTCTCGCTGGAGACCTTCAACCTCTTTAAAATACGAGTTTGGGACAGGATCAGCTGAGTTCTGCAAGGCCTATAGGAACCAGGGTAAGGACATCTATTTAAATAAGGCAGTTTTGCCCAATAGCGAGAGCGGGAGTGACTTCCATTGTGCTATGTCGCTTCTGAGCCTCTGCAGGGCGGAGGGGGGGTGGGGGGGGTTAGGTTACAAGAATATCTTATGGAGGAGTCAAGAGAAATGAATATGCCCAGGTATTTGAATCCTTCTGAGACTAATGGTATAGGACAGTTTTGAGGTAGGGTAGGACATATAGCAGTGATTTTTGCCAATTTACTCGAAACCCAGAATATCTGACAAAGATGTCCAGGATTTCGAATACTGCAATCCGGGATCTCTTTGAGGACGTGATATACAGAAGAATATCGTCTGCGTATAGAGAAATACAGTCCTCCCAGTCAGCAGACCAACGCATGCTACGTATCACTACATCCATACGAAATCATGCCGCAAGAGATTCAAAGGCCAGAGCAAACAAAGGAGAAAGGGGGCACCCCTGGCGGGTCCCCTGGCTGAGGGTGAAGGGCTCGGATTTCCTATTGTTCACAACTATTTGGGCCATCGGAGCACTGTATAATAGTCGCACCCAGCTGCAGAAAGTGGGTCCAAACCCCAATTTATCAAGGACAGCAAATAGATAGGGTCATTCTAGTGTATCGAATGCCATAGAGGCATCAAGGGAGACTATAATTTCATCCTCACGTATCGTCGGCACCCTGCCCAGGACCCCATGCAATCTATGTAAGTTTTAAGCAGTGTTCCTTCTGGGTATAAACCCAGATTGGTCTGGGTGCACTAGGTCCCCTATAACCGTAGTCTGGTGGCGAGTACTTTAGCTAAAATTTTAGGTTCCGCGTTTAGTAAGGATATGGGCCAATAGGAGGCGCAGTCAGTTTTGGGTTTCCCTTGTTTGTGGATAGTAACAATGGTAGCTATTCTCTGGTCGTATGGCAGTGATCCCTGTTCGAGGCTATCCTCGAACATGGACTTTAGGTGCGGAGCCAGTTTATCTGGATGAAGCTTGTAAAGTTCGATTGAGATACCGTTTGGGCCTAGAGCTTTTCCCGAGTGCAACGCTCTTATTGCCGTTGCTATTTCGTCAGCGGTCAGGGCGCTATCCATAAACGTTCGATCAGCGTCCGGGAGCATAGGAAGGGAAATGTCCTTAATGAGGTCGGAGAATTCGGTCTCAGGGTATGGTGCAGCCGAGCAATATACTGTGTGAAAGTGTGCTGCAAAGTGATTGGCTATGTCTTGGGGTTCTGTAACGTGGGACCCGTCAGCGTCTCTAAGTTCTGGCACGAGCCTGCTTGCGTGTTCTTTTTTATCTAGCCAGGCGATTAATTTGCCAGCTTTATCACCCCAGTCATATATACGGCCCAATCTTTCTTGTCCCATTACTTTGGCACGGTCAGTTACTAGCACCCGGTATTCGTCATGACGCAGCCGGAGTGTGTGAAGGGCCTCAGGTGTAGCGTATGAATTGACGTCTTGCTCAAGACGGTAAAGCTCTTGTTTCATGTCAGATGTCTTTTAACCTGTCTTTTTTGGCTCCCTCAATTTGGGAAAGGGCCTGTCCCTGGACCACTGTTTTGAAGGAGTCCCAAAAAATTTGTGGGGATTCAACTGTGTGTTCGTTCTCCAAGAAGTAATCGTCAATAGATTTATTTAGGTCCTCCTGAATTTTTGATTTCTTTAGGTACCAGGGATTGATAGGGGCAACACGTCAGACTTGTGTGTGGTCTAAAACTATGTGGGCCCATACGGGGGAGTGATCAGAAACACCTCTGGCCAGGTGCCGGATCTCATGAATATCTGCTATTTGTGGAGCTGGAACGACTATGTAGTCAAGGCGGGGGAGACTATTGTACGCCCCGGAGTGGAAAGTGTGTTGAATTTTGTCTGGATAGTACGCCCGCCACCTGTCAACTAGCCCCATCGCTTCTAAAAAACTGGAGAGGGTGCGTGCGGTTTGGGGGGTTTTGCGAGGGGGGTGTCTGTCCAATGTACCCGATATTATGGAATTAAAATTGCCACCAAGTACTAGGTACCCTTCAGGCAAAGTGAGCAATATAGCGCTGAGGTCAGTGAATGTCACAGCTTGCATCCCTGGAGGTGCGTATATTGACATGAAAGTGATAGTGCGGCCATCCCAAGTTCCCGTGACCCCGGTATATCTACCCCGATCATCCACACAGGCAAAGGTGATTGCTAAAAGGAATGACTTTTGGATTATGCCTACCCCTCTGGAATTAGATGTAAAGCCAGCATGTGCTACCATTGAGTCACCCCATCTATGCATTGCTTTGCACGTGTTGCCTATGAGGTGGGTTTCTTGGAGTAACACTAGGTCAGGTGATAACTGCCCATGGTCCTTTAAATGCAGAGTGCCTTTCGCCCAACTAATACTACTAAAAGAAGAACGTGGGGGAGGCTCTAGCGCCCCGTTAATACCCATCCTATCGATAGAGTACAGGTGCAGTACATGATGATTACTCAGTCGGCAAGTTTTGAGGGGTGCAGTACTTCGAGATGTTCACAGCCGTAGTACAACTGGTGGAGGAAACAGGCAGGTGCAGAATCATCTGAACACCTTCCATTGAATTTTCATTGTTCGTCTCACTGGTCATCTGTAGTCCTTTCCGGTGAGATTTTCAGGCTGTCCAACCAGTCAGAGGCCACCTCTGGGAGGTCGAAGAAGCGGGTTTTTCCATCGATCTCTATTCACAGACGTGCAGGAAAAAGCATAGCATATTTTAGTCCTTTTTCACGCAACCTGCGCTTGACATCCAGGAACAAGCGTTAACCCATTTGTACCGCCCGGGTGAAGTCGGGAAAGAAAGTAATTTCGGAGTTGTCCAGGTGTATCAGAGGAGCGACTCTTGCGAGTTACAATATGGTATCTCTGTCTCTATAGTTGAGTAACCAGGCCAATATCAGACGGGGGGCTCCCGGCTTTTTGACGACCCACTGGCACCATGTGTGCTCTCTCAATAACAAACAGATTCGACAGGCCCTACGGTTGCAGCTTTGTTGTGATCAGGTTTTCAATGAAGAGGTCTGTGGCAGGACCTTCCGATTTCTCTGGCACCCCAAGAACGTGAATGTTGTTGAGCCGCAAGCACCTTTCATAGTCATCCAGCTCGTCTTCCGTGTACCGTATGCTTGGGAGTCCCTGACATCAGTCTGCAATTGCGAAGCGTCCTCCACCAGGCTGGCAGTGGTGAGCTCCAATTGCTTGACCTCTTCACGATATTTTGTGAGATCCGCCCTGATCAGGGTCACCTCCGAGGAGAGGGCGTCGATAGATGTGCGGACCCCTGTGATAGCTGCCATCAAGTCCTTCATTGTAGGTTCAGTGGGATCCTGCTCAGCTCCTCTCTGTGCCTTGTCGCCAACTCCCCTCCGCTCGGGCAGGTCCGCCTTAGGGCAGGTGTAGCGATCGAGTTTACTTTGCTGAGATACTCTGGGGCCCCTTGCGTTGGACATGATGAGGTCTATTTCTGAGTACAGGGTAAATTGCGTGCTAATGGAAAGTTTTACCGGATCCAATCCGTTTTATCCACCTGCTAGGCAGGAACCATGAACAAGATTCGAGCTACAGGGGGGCGCCTGGGACGTTGCCGGCTGTAAAGGCACTGTTGCCAATCCCTGCGGTGATAGATATGCACTATGGATGCTGCAGGGGTTGTTCCATCTCCACACTACCAGGCCACCACAAGATCTGGCTGTTTCTATTGTCCCAGGATGCTGGTAGCCCTGATTGATGTCGCTCTGCCAGCGGTGATGAATCAGATACAGGGGCTAAAGATGTGCCAGGGGAGCGGGGGGATCTTCCCACACTGGGGCCTCAGGCAGCTAGCATCAATGGCGAGGAAAAAAACAGAAAGGGGCGTGCTCCACTCTTACTCCTCCAGGCCCTCCCGAGTCACCAGATAGAGGCCTCCCAGGGGCCGCCTGTCTTGAAGGTCCACCGAGTTAGCAATGCCCACTTTGGCAAAGATCTCCTAGCCGCGCTCTCAGCAGGCCCACCTGGTCGCTGTTTTCTCTTAGCCTTATCGGGAAGTCTGTGGGGTCCTTACTGCAGTAGGGGCAGCCGCGTGAGGCTATCACGCACTTCACCGGAAGGCTCCAGGCACTGCCCCCGATGAACAGTGATTCAGAGTGCGGGAGACGATCAGGGCATGTCCGCACAGGCGCCCCACAGTCCGACCCCCACGCTGGTAGGCAGTCGGTGCTGATAAGGGGCCACAAAGCAGTGGAGAGCTCGGCTCCAGTCACCAGTGAGTCTGCACCAGCGATGCCGCAGGATCCGCCTCCTCCTCGCCGGCAGCCGCCAGGGATCGCTGTATTGGTAGTTGAGGCCTGGCTTTGGCACGATAGATCTCGCTCAGGGGCTACAGTCCTCAGTCCGGAGTGTAGGGCTGTGACGTGACGGCCCACTGGGGGGGGGGGGGGGGGGGTGTTTAGATGCGTTTCCTGAGCCTTGCGTTTTTGATCTGCGACCCCCACCCCCCGAGGGGGGTGGGCTCGCCGGCGCCCTCGACGTCTTGTCCGGCAGGCACTTTCACCTGAGTCCCCGGCTTTCCCTCGTTGTAGGCTCTGGGGCGCCGACACGGATAACTTTGGCCCATAACCGCCAATTTTGCCCAGGGTCGCGTTGTCGGGCACCGGACTATCTCCGGTTTCTGGATCCGCACCTTTAGCACGGATTTCTGTAGCGGATTATTGAGGTAGGAAGGGAGGGCCTCGGAGCAGCCCTAGGTTCGCTGCGAAACCACGCCCGCAATATCTCCTTCTAGATGTAGAGCTCGACAGTCCAGAGGTCAGGAATAGGCAGTAGACCTTTGTTCTTTAGCAACCACTGCCTACTTCTGAAATCTGAACCTTTTCTATAGCTACCGTGGTCAAGAGCTGTAACTTCCCCTCAGAGTAATAATAGATGACCAAACCCCCCGGGTTGTTCTGGAGTTGGAGGTAAAGGAGGAGGAAAAGAAAGATGGATAAGAGTAGCTATCCTGAATCCACCCATTTGTCCTATGTTATGGACCACCAGCAAAGGAGAGGATTTTGAATTCTCCCTCCAACTGGAGAGGCATGGTCTTGCAGAACCAAACTTGGAATGCTTGGAGGCGGTCCGACTACTTCTGGCAACAATTCCCAAGAGGTCAGAATGCTCCACATCTACATCCTCACAACATGGGGAGTCTGCACAGGAAGGTGGCTAGGATATGGCTGACGTGGTTGAGAAACCCTTCCACTGCCACGAAAGGTAGACTGGCCGCGAGGTGTAACAGAGGTCCAAGGATCTGCCTGTAGCATGAGATTCCTTGAAGTGCTCCAAGGCAGAGTCTGCCTTCTCACCAAAGTCCTGTCAAAGGGCATGTCCATGAGGTTAGCCTGTGTATTACCAGAGAAGCCAGATGTTCTTAGCCAGGCGTGGTGACGCAAGGCCACCATCGATTAAATCGCTCTACCCAGCGAGTCAGTCGTATCCAAACCACACCTAATAGTAAACTTTGCTGCATACCTCCCATCTTCCACTGCCTGAGAGAACACAGCCAAGGCAGCACTTGTACAACAGTTTCCCAAAGGGTGTGCGAGAAACAGCCCAATAGCCATGTGGTGTTCAACGACTGCAACAAAGGCTGAAGGAAAAAAACAATCTGATGCTACAATAGCCGTTACGGGCATGTTCGTCTTATTGGGCCAACTATAGCCCTTGTTTCTACTTTGAACTTTCACTGTACTTTCGTGAAACACGCTACTAATTTTGAGCATATTTCTATTCCATTACTCGTGTAAATAATGACACAATCGTTTTGATTAATTGAGGTCTTTGGGGCTCCAAGGATCCTTTATTCCGAAGTACCACTCAACGTTATTCTTCGAGATTCTTGCATCTCATTTCAGAATACTTATGAGCCTTGAAAACGCCGCCTTCTCAATGAAACAAATGTCAGTGGATTGCTGTCATCTGATACTAACCTGAGTGTCAACAGAATTTGTGATTCATGTGCAAAATTAAATGCTGGATCTGCTACATTGTCAGATCAAAAACATAACATTTGTGTAGTGCACTGGATTTTATTAACAAGTTACTTACCTTCGATAACGGTATATCTGTAAGAAACATAGGCTAGTTATAGATTGCTTACCTTAGAATATACCCCAGGCGTCAGACTGGATAAGGAATGTCAGCAGTACACAGGCGCGTCAGTAGGTGGCGTCTGCCGACTCTGCGTCCATCGTCGGCGTCGTAGTTGCCGGAATGACGTAACGAAAATTGCGTAGACGCCGTCCTTGCGCGCTGAAGTCAGTTCTATATACGACTTTCCACGCGAGGAACGCAGAGCATGCAAGACACGGACCACTGATGCACAAAACTAGGTCCCTGAAAGGATGTCCTTAACCCTAGAAATCAGATCGCAGAACGGGGAGGATGGATGAGGCGGTAAGGAATCTATAACTAACCTATGTTTCTTACAGATATATCGTTACTTAAGGTAAGTAACTTGTTCATCTGTAAGAAACAGTTAGTTATAGATTACTTGGAAAAACCAAAGGTGGTGATGGACGGAGCGTTGACAATACAAACACTCACCCCCAGTCAACTGATCTGGGTTTAATCCATCACCGTTCTTTAGCTCACTCCGCCACCCCAGTTCAGACATGGCCATATGCAAATCAGTCTGACCCTGTGCCTCATGGGAACAGTCCAGCCCGAACTGCCAAGCCATGTCTTCCCTGGACCAGAATCAAGCTTCCCAGGACCAGTTTCTGGCATTACAGCCGTCTTCAGCCGGGCTTGCTTGACTCCAGTGGCAAAGTGAGCAAGGGACTCACGTCTGAGCATACCCTGCCAACTTAGGGCGAACAAAGAAAAACCAAAGGTGGTGATGGACGGAGCGTTGACAATACAAACACTCACCCCCAGTCAACTGATCTGGGTTTAATCCATCACCGTTCTTTAGCTCACTCCGCCAGCCCAGTTCAGACATGGCCATATGCAAATCAGTCTGACCCTGTGCCTCATGGGAACAGTCCAGCCCGAACTGAATTATGAATCCGAAACCGGTCCCAGGATGCTTGTTTCCGGTCCAGGGAAGACATGGCTTGGCAGTTCGGGCGTGACTGTTCCCATGAGGCACAGGGTCAGACTGATTTGCATATAGCCATGTCTGAACTGGGGTGGCTGAGTGAACTAAAGAATGGTGATGGATTAAATCCAGATCAGTTGACTGGGGGTGAGTGTTTGATTTGTTCAAACGCTCCGTCCATCATCCCCTTTTGTATCGCGTAGTTATAGATTACTTACCTTAGAATTGATACCCCAGCAATACCAACCCCGGAGGTGGGTCTGCGAACCAAGATCACATCAGAAAGTCCTGGAGAACAGAACAGCTGAAGAAGCAGTCTCTCTGGACTTGGCTGTCCAGGCAGTAGTGTCTCATAAACGTGTGCAGCAATGCCCAAGTAGCTGCCTGACAGACGTCATTCAGAGGGACTCCCTGCCCCAAAGCAATATAGCTGCCGTCGCCCTGGTAGAATGGGCATGCAGCCCCACTGGAGGCTCCTTCTTAGTCAAAGAGTAACAGGCTTTAATGCACAGAGCGACCCACCTGGAGATGGTCCATTTGTGCACGGCCCGACCTTTCCTAGTGCCCACGTAACCAACAAAGATCAGGTCGTCCACCCGGAATAGTTTGGTGCGATCCAAATAAAAGGAGAGCACACGTTTTGGATCCAGATGGTGGAGCCTCTCTTCCTATTTTGAAGGATTTGCGGAAAGGTGGGCCAAGTGATGGTTTGGCCAATATGAAGAAGTGACCACCTTTGGAAGAAAGGAAGTTTGAGTTCTGAGGAAGACCTTGTCCGGAAGAACAGCCAGAAAGGGAGGCTTGGACGACAGCTTGTAGCTCACTCACCCTGCGCGCAGAGGTGATGGCCACAAGAAAAGCAGTTTTGAGAGTTAAGAGTGAGAGGACAGTTATGTAGCGGCTCGAAAGGAGCGCACACAAGATAGGTGACCTCCAAGTTCAAGCCCCACTGAGTCATTACGAAGGGAACAGGAGGAAACAAATGAGTAATGCCCTTAAGAAATCCATTTACAACAGGGGACTTGAAAAGAGAAGGCCCATCTGGAAGGCTGAAATGGCCGAGAGGTAGCCCTCAAGAGGTAGCCGAGAACAGAGCCCTGCTGGGCCAAATAAAGGAGGAGCAAGAGAACATTAGAAAGAGGGGCAGAAAGGGGATCCACAGCCTTTGCTGTGCACCATGTCACAAATTTATTCCATCTGCAGGCGTATACCGTCTTAATGGAGGGACGCCAGGCTGTCAAGATTACATCACAGATTTCAGGAGGCAAGTCAAATGACGTCAACTGCTGCCGCTCAATCTCCACGCAAGGAGATGGCGGCTGGACAGGTTCGGGTGGAGGACCGTCCCCTCTGCTGCAACAGAAGATCCTCCCGAAGATGCAATAATTTAATAGAAGGGGGTTCCCCGGTGGGTTTTAATGATTGAATGGCAGGCTGTACGGGGTAAACTAGCAAAAAAGAAAAAGAAAACCCTGCCCCCGAGATAAGTATAGGCCCTACACAGGAATCCTATTTATACAAGGTAACCATCGCGTAGGAGTTGGAGCTGCACATACACACCACTAATTTTTATTATTTCAAAATTTCCTATTATTTCATTAAATAATTATTTTTTTGATATTTTGAAAGGAATAAAAATACATCACATAGATTTATACATTAGAAAAAAACTGTTTATGAATCACATTAAGGGTCCCACACATATACCTATCAACACTCAAACCCATTCATAACATACAGCAAACATTCATACTCTCCACAATACAGTACATCAATGCCAGTTGGTTTGCAGGGGGGTGGTTTTTGGCTGAGGGGACACAAATTCAAAGTGGTCCAGATGTCACAGTCAGATGGAATTTCTTCCCTCCCTAGAGTCACGCCGACGCGCGTTTCGGTGTCTGGTCCAAAAGGACCACACCTTCATCAGGGCAGAGAGGTACCAATATGTGGGGGACACACCGCTTGTTTCAATTCGCGGGGAGAAGATATGGATTCCTCCACTTGGGAATCGGAATCATCAGTACATCGCAAGGTAGGTTCTCCAATGTGGGTGTTTTTTTTTTTTAAAACTCGCACGGCGCGAACATGGTGTGAAAGACAGTTTACAGCCCGTCAGCTTTCCGGTGATCTCTTCGGGTTAGTGCCTAAAAGTGCACACCTTACTTCCTTCGTACTCCCAGGCAAGGGTTCATTTGAGTTGGAAGGCCTCCCGGTCGATACTCGTTTAGAGATACATCATCTCAAAACTATGGGGGCAGCTTCCCTGTCTGGGTCGCAGAATGGGCGGCTTATTCAAGTAGATGGCACGGATCTACAGGAGCTGATTGTTTGTATCTGTCTTTAGATCATGGAGCCCCGCGGCGGTTACATGGCCATCCGACCGTCCAGCAGAAGATGCAGTCGGATCAGGGGATCAATGGCCATGTTGAGCAGCTCGGGATACCAGACTCTTCGTGCCCAGTCCGGAGCCACAAGAAATACCTGGGCCTGGTCGCGCTTGATCTTCAGCACTCTGGGTATAAGTGGTATAGGCAGAAAGGCATCAAGAAGACCGCAACTCCACTCGCAACGAAAAGCGTCGCCTAGCGAGTGCCGCCTTGGAAATTCCAATGCACAGAATTGCTGACATTGCAAGTCCTCTTCGGTGGCGAATAGATCTAACCAAGGCTCTCCCTACTGCAGAAAGAGACCTTGCACCACCTCAGAGTGAAGACGCCATTTGTGATCCATCATGCACCTGCGGCTGAGTTCATCCACCCGGGCATTGCCGGGTGTTAAACCACCAGGGATATGCTCGGATTCTCCAGCCATATCCAGAGACGGAAGGCCTCTTGACATAGGGTCGTCAACACCGCCTTGTTTGTTGCAGTACTACATGGTGGTGGTGTTGTCCGTGAACACCCTCCCCAGACAAAGGGAAAGAATGCCTTTAGTACAAGACGGACCGCCCAGAGCTCCAGAAGGTTGATGTGAAGCTCAGACTCCGCCGGAAACCAGAGGCCACTAGGCCCTGCCTCTCCCATATGGCCGCCCCATCACAGAAAGGATGCGTCTGTCACCACTGTGTGTTTTGGTTGGGGAAGGGAGAGTTATCTGCCGCTGACCCAATCCTGGTACATGAGCAACCACTGCAATTGTCGTGCAGTGCCCTCCGAGATCCGGACACAATCGGACAGATTCCCAATATGCTGAGCCCACTGTAACTTCAGGTCCCACTGTCGAGCCCGCATATGCCACCTGGCACAATCGATCAGCAAGACGTAGGAAGCCATGAGGCCCAGCAGCCTCAGAGTCATCCTGATCGAAACCCGGGATAGAGACTGAAAGATCGGAATCATAGCCCGAATATCCCCGACTCGCTGTTCAGGAGGACAAACACGAAACTGCGTCGTGTCCAGAACTGCTCCGATGAAGAGGAGCTTCTGAGGGGGGGGGGGGTCAGGTGCGAATGTAGGAGGTCGGCTGTAGTCTGGAGGTGGGAGAAGACTGCCTGGGGCGATCCCGCCTTCAACAGCCAGTCGTTGAGATAGATCTGTGCAGATGAGCTGCGACCACCGCAATCACTTTCGTGAACCCCCGAGGGGTGCTGGTAAGAGCAAAAGGGGAGCCCGGTAAACTGTAAATGCTCATGGCCTACCGTGAACCGCAGGATGAGGTGGGCCGGCAGGACGAGGATACGAAAATAAGCGTCCTGCAAGTCCAACGCTACCATCCAGTCTCCAGGGTCGAGAGCAGACAGGACCTGAGCGAGCGTCAACATTTTGAACCTTTCCTTTCAGAGACCCTTGTCCTTCTTGGGCAAAAGAAAGTAGTGGGAATAGCAACCATGATCTACTTCTGGGGCAGGAACGCGCTCAATGGCTCCCTTGGCCAAGAGAGCCGCAACTTCCTGTCGGAGAAGGACCAGATGATCCCCTGACATGCGATGGTACTGGGGTGGCATGGCTGGAGGGATAGTCTTGAAAGGGCGGGAATAGCCCTTTGGACTATCAGGGAGGGGGGGGGGGTGGAACTGGCCCACCACTCGCCCCCAGAACCACATTGGTTCACACGTCCTCAGTAGTGCTGCATTTGAACAGCTTGTGCTGGCCTGTGGCTGTGGCTCTGAAAGGAATGTGTTGGGGCCACCCCTTCTGTGGCCACAAAAAGGGCAAAAAGCAGACCGTGCAGGAAACGTGGTAGAGAGGCCCAAGGACTTGGCCGTAGCCAGAGAGTCCTTGAAGCGCTCTAGCGCATTGTCCTCTTTGTCGCCGAATAGGCGACGGCCATCAAAGGACATGTCCATCAAGGTGTTCTGGACATCCCCAGAAAAGCCAGTCGTTCTCAACCAGGTGTGACAGCGAAGTGCCACTGAGGTTGACGTGGTCTTACCCAGTGAGTCGGCGGTGTCCAGTCCACAGAGGGTGGCGAACTTTGCTGCGTCTCTCCCTTCGTCAACAGCACAGGAGAGCAAGGCCTGGGTCTCCTTCGGACACTGAGGCAGAACTTGCGCCACCGTATTCCACATGGAGTGGGAATAACGGCCCAAGAGACATGCGGTGTTCACCGACCGCAGCCCTAAGCTGGAGAAAGAACACAACTTCTCAAATCCAGTTTCTTGGATTCCCTGTCCGGTGGTGCGGTAGGCAATGCACTTTTGGACGCTGAGGCTTGGACAACCAAGCTCTCAGGGGAGGTGCGTTGGGAGAGGAAAGTTGGGTCGCCCGGGGCCGGGCGGTGGCGTCGGGCAACCATCCAATCCACAGGAGTCCCTGTGGTGGGCCTGGACCAGGTGTCCATGAGGGCTTCATTAAACGGCAGCAGGGACTCCGAAGAGCTCACTGCCGGCTGAGGCACCTCTGTCAGGTGGTTAGACCTGACTGCCACAGTAGGTAGCTCGAGGTTTAGGGCCTTGGGCGCCCTATGCAACACCACTGCATAGGACACTCCCTCCTCCGTAGCCATGGTAGGAGGAGACAACATGCCAAGGTCTGGTGAGGTGCCCAGACCACTGACATCCCCCAGTTCCTCTCTCCAGTCCAGATCGTATTCTAGCTGGGCAGTGAGAGGGCCCTCAGACTCCTCCCAGTCTTACTCACCCTTCTCTGGCTGCCATACTGGTTGAAAATGGCCAGGGTGGAATGCAGGCACAAAAGTAACCATCGGCACCGGAACCGATGTCTGTTTACGCCGGTCCGGCTCTGTATCCACATCAGGGTGGAAGCCAGGGTTGATGCCGGCTGGACCTCGTCATGCCGGTGGAGGTGTTACAAGGACGACCAGCGCGATCCGGATCCAGGCCTGGATCCAAGGGGGCCCTGCGGAGCCGAGGCCGGAGCCACCGGCGTCAAAGGCCTAGGGCCCCTAGCGAGTCTGCGGGGTCCGAAGGCACACCGCGAAGTCGGACTGCCCAAAGATGGCGTGCATCGCTTCATAAAATGCTGAGCAGAGGTCACTCCCGGTTCCAGGAAGGGAGGGAGGGAGAGGAGGGAAGGCCGGAGTCTACCCTGAAGGCTCTGGACAACCCGCACTCTTCGTTATGTCGGCCGACGGAAAGTCGAAGAGGGATGATGCTTCTTCGACTTACCTGACCCAGAGTGTGAAGACTTCGACGAGGAGTGATGATGGCTCCGCAATCGGTCCCGTGAACTCCCACGCGACTGGGACCTCAAACGACTCGGAGCTGACTACCGGGCCTCAAGGAGCTTTCGGGACCACTCCCGCAAAGACTTTGGGCCATGGTCTGGCAGTCGGAACACAACTTGGTGTCGTTGTCGCGCTCCAGGCAGTAGATGCACAAGCGGTGCAGATCCGACACCGACATCAGTCAAGAATAAGTCGCAAAACGTCAGTCAAAAAATGACTGGGGGGTACCGCTCTCTCTAGATTGGTGTTCGTTGGCGCAGAAAACTAAAGAACTGACATCAGCGTTCAAGGGCGGCATCTATGTAACTTCCGCGGTCATCACGACGGACGCGTAGCTGACCGGCGCCACCTATCGATGTGCAGGGGTACTGCTGACAAAAAACTTTCCGGATCCAGTCTGACGCCTGGGGGAAATTCTAAGGTAAGGAATCTATAACTGTTTCTTTCAGATATATAATTTGCTAATATATTGTAGTGTGTCTACTCTATATTTATCTACACTACTTGGGTGGCGTAGTGTTTATCCATTGTAGCACACGTTTACTGTTTTATTTACCCACCATAACTTGTTAGTGGATGTGCTAGCCCCTTGTTACTACCAGTATCATCTTTTCTACTTTATCTTCTCAAGTGCAAGGGAAGCGGAAGGGAAAGCGCCATGGGGCCTTGAAGACTGAACCACCATACTTTCAGGGGATGGGTGATGGCTGAGGAAGCTTGGATGACCCGGTGCAGGACGATGTGTTATTGTCCTATTTAAAGGAGCCACTGTGCTAGGCTTAGACCACGTGCCTAGATTGACATTGGTCAGTGCTTCATTAAAGGGCAAAAGGAGTTCTGACAAGGTAGTACCATTTTTGAAGCACTTTGGTCAGAGACTAGTCTTGACCTGCACCGAGTGTAGCTCCAGGTCAAGGACCTCAACCACAATTGCGTCTGATGCCCCCTCCTCCGTAGCCACATTCAAAGGAGAGAGCATACCGGTATCTGGAAATGCATCCAGTCCACTGGCCTTTCCAAGCTTATCATACTAGTCCAATTGCTCACAACGAGCACCCAACTGGTGTTCCAAAGGGTCCATAGACTTCTCCCATGCCGGAAACCTCTTTGAAATGAACAGATAACGTAGAACCTCTGGGCTCCATCCGCACCGCAGTGGTGTTAAGCATTTTGTAATTTGATTCACTATATTGCTGTGTTCCTCTGTGAATTTTTCTAAGATGATTTTTTGTTTTGGAGAACTGATGGTTAATTGAAAAAAAACTATGAAAACAATGTTTTACAAATAATAATAATAATAATAATCCACATTTGTAAAGCGCACAATCACCCGTAAGGGTCTCTAGGCGCTGGGGGCCGTCGGGAAGATTAAGCAAGCTATTGCCCAGAGTCACTTGGTGCTGGGCTAATCTGCCGCCGGAGCCGGGGATCGAACCGTGATCCCCAGATTCCAGCGTCAGTCGCCCTGGCTGCGGCGCCACACCTCTCCCAAACAAAAGAAACATTTTTAAAGAAAAAGAAAATGATAATTTAAGGTCACATCAAGTGTCATATGTGATCATGTGAAGTGAAGAGTAACTGATATCAGTACCAGCATGTGTGTTGTGTAATTGCCTTATAGAAAGTGGGCGTTTTCTTGTCTTAACCATCTGGTGCCTGTGTGACATAACTAGGTGTAGTTGGCAGTTGGCCCTTGTGTATTACTCACAGATAGCATCAGAAAAGAGGGTCTGGGTGTTGGCATGATGAGCCACCTCTGGCATGAGTGAGGGCTGCCACCTACCACACTTGCACTTCAAAAGCACAGGCCCAACTTACAAATAAATAACTTTACACTCGCCTATTATGCCCCAGATACACTGGGACCAGAGCAGGGAGGCAAAAAATTCCAGAAACCTCTGAAGGGAGAAAGTCAAGAGAAGAGGGCTTCCCCTGCTTGAAAGTGAGCACAAGGTATAAATATTGGACCCTCAGACCCAACTCTTCAGATCACTTCTGCACCCGTGAATACAACAGAAGTACTGCCCAGCTGTGTGCAGTCTGCCATCCTGACCAGCGACAGGTCTTATACCCAAGGCTTGCTTTGCTGCCCAAGGACCCTTCTCCTCCTGCAGTCAGCTCTACTGAGGCAGCCTGCTTGTTTGCAGCCATAGCCTCCGGAGTGTCTCTAAGGTACAGTCGTCTGACCTCCTGTTCCAAGCTCCTGGCACATAACCGGCTCCTCAGCTCAACCATTGTTTGCCTACCATGTCACCTCAGTTTGGACCAAGCCATATGCAAATCAGTCTTGATCCTGCTCCATTGGGAACAGTCCGGCTCGAACTGCCAAGACAGGTCCTCCCTGAACCAGAATATAGGTAACAGGATTAGTTTTGCCCTTATTATAGGCTCTTCAGCCAGGTATAGCTTGTTTCCAGTGGCACTGTGACCACTTTTGGGCATACCCGTCACATTTAGGGCGTCAACTGCAACAACAAAATAATGGATTTGATAGCTAGTGGCAGAGATCAATGCAAGCATTCTGTCCATCACCTTATTGTTTTTTAATACATACTTTACACATTGCCTCCAAGATAAGCCTGGTGGCTTATGTACCAAGCTAGCAGAGGGTTCAGCACAGGTTAATTTAGTGACTTTTTGTTGTTCACCCAGAGTAGGGTTTCACTCCACCTACCCCCAGCAACCAAATGTCTTACGGATGTGCATTAATATTTTAATGAGATATTTGAAGACTTTTCAAAACCCGCCCAGCATAAATATAATTTTGATATGGGCTGAAGCATTGTTTGGCGCAGGTGGCTCTTACAAATGCCTGTCTTCTGGGTTTATAGAAGCCACTGACTCACCCCTCACAGACCACACGCATTAGTGCCCCCCAAAGGAGAGTTGCCCCCAGTCATCTCAGATTCATGGGGATGGGCTGGATGGCAGATTTCTTGCTCTAAAGAAACAATGGGTCCTGCAGCAGATCAGGTGAGTTGCTGGTCACCCACTAGGTTCCCCTGCAGCTTCTGTGCAAATTCCAGAATGTATGAATTATTAGTTTCCTCTTTTTACAGAAACATCTTTCTAAGATATAGTATGTGCCAGATTGATACACATGCTTTAGGTATGAAAAACCTGATCCACGTTCACCTACATATGAAACATCTTTTCCTTTGGGGGTGCTGCTCCAGACACACCGGACTAATTACCAAGCCACATGTGTGTGTGATTGGTCCCATTGCAGGTTTTACAAATTTTGAGGTGACTTTGATACCAACTCACTGGTTTCCATCTGCACAATGGGTATTCCGACTTTCACCATACACCTTCCAAATATTAGTGTCTCTCATCTAGAAAAATAACCAGATGTACAGTCTTCATTCACAGGCCTTTAAGGTAGTCCAGATGGGGTATGTGGAACTAAAAAATGGGGCCAAAACGCACAATCTTAAACAGCCCTTTAAACACACAGTTAAATAAAAAGGGAACTATAATGTGGAGGAAATTTTATGTCGGACTAATCATTCAATTCTGTGTGAAAAGGGACTTGGCTTTTCCATTTCGAATCTGCTTCAACTAAAAAGCATGGATTTTTTAACTCTATATATAAAACCCAAAGGACTTCACCAATCATGAGATCATTGTCCTGATTTAGTTTTATTATTTTTCAGTAATGACAACAGTAAAATGTATGGTTAGGATGTGGCGCTGTAAATTTTTGAATGCTATTGAAAAATCTGAAAATAATTGAGGAGGGGGGACAAAATTTGGTGGTGCATTGATAATTTACTCTGTTTGTTAAGATTGCTTCCCTAAATCATGCCTAATGTTTTTTCGATATTCATTTTCTCTAACTCTCAAAGGTTACAGACAAAATCCCATCTCTTACTTTACCACTGGCTTGCTAGTCACCTGAGCACGCAAAAATCTAGCAACTGGCAGGGTGATTCCTCCGGCCCTCTATGTGACCACAGGAGGATCCAGAAAGGCCCAGAACAGGGGACAAGTCAAATGTCCGTCTAATTGCAATGACATGGGAATCAAGCCCACATTGTGATAAAATCTGAGATGCCTCTGAGGGAGACAAAGAATATTCTCTAAGCAGTCCATACTAACCTCTTAGGAGATTTTTGGGACGTTATTTTTTAATGCGACCCTTGGAATTTGTGATTACTTTTTCAAGCCAAGATGCAATTATGCTAAAATGTGAGGAGATAGATGTAGAGTAAACCAGTGAAGTGAAAACACTGGAAAAATTTCAGAAAAACAAACTTTGGCTCTAGAAAGAAAAAAGTCAATAAATTGAGGAAAAAATGCACACAAAGTAAAGAAAAAACTAATTGCCTTGCACAGACTGAATGCCATTGTCCCGTATTTCAACCACCCCTTCTTTTCAGGTGGAAACAATTAAACAGGGAGACTTCTTTTATTGCACTGATTATGGATCCCAGGAGCAACATGGTGGTGGCGGAGTGATTAGTTTATTGTAAGGCTACTGCACAACTGTTTTCTTTTGTTCATTATAAAAAAGAAGAGTTAAGAAAGGCTTTAATACAGGTCAATTGCTTAAACATTTTTGAAAGATTTATATATATTTTTTTATAAAAAAAAAAAAAAAAAAAAAGGGTTCCAGGCGGTCACATGGAGGGGGAGCCATTCTAGTACTTACTATTAATAAAGAAGTTCAAATGATGGTGAATTGCTTTTCCGCACTGAGCTACAAAATGGATGCCCTAGATTCCTTAAGGAATAAAAGATAGCGGTTGGGATAATCTTCAAAATCCCATTTCGTAACGCCTTACTCCCCAGATGCAGACTAGAGTTCTTTCACTGTTGACCCTGCAGCATCAGTCTTGCTTTGTTATACTGGAATAAGGATGGCACAACTGGCTTCCTAGATTAATTCATATGACTGATGTCCCGAACCATTTCAAAGACATCGATCGGTCTGGAATGCCTAAGACATCAAACTAATAGATAAACCAGCATGTCACAAAGACTGTACACCCTTCTAGTTGTCATGAAGAGGAGTGCACAGAGAAATAATATAATACATGTTTTATGTGAAAATACAACCCCATAAGGGAACTAAAACAGCCCCCTCCAGAACCAACTGACACTCCAAGCGTAGGGTGAAACAAAAGCACAATGATTTGGGTAAGACAGATCAGGTAAAAGACCATGAGAGGTGCCTCAACTCCACATCCACTGCTGAAACCACTTGCATATGGAAGACATCATACAGTCACAGGCAGCAGACAAATCTGAAGAAATTAGCTCAGGTGCACTAAATCGGAGCAGGGAACTACTACTTGTGAGTGAAGTCAAAATTAGAAAAAGCCCCACAAAAATAAAGCCATTAGTAGGAAACTGTGACATGCCCCAATCAAGACCTGAATGATCACCAAGAGGAAAATGGTTGAGCCAAATGACAAGCACTTACCTGACGTAGAGTGACCGCTTTTCGCTCGTCCGAAGTGATCCAGATCCTGAACTCATGCTACTGTTCATCATCTGCTCCCGCAGATCGTGAATCTTTGTTTCAAACCGGCTGTACTCTGCAAAGGAAATGAGAAGGGAGAAGTCAACTTATGGCATTGTTCCGTAGCCTGTATTAGACTTCCTGGAGCAAATCAATGAACGCAGGCATTCTTCAACAGAGCTGAAATCTGTATCCGCATTTATTTTTCTCTTACTATTGAGTATGTATCAGGGTATCAGGAGCAGCTAAATTTTAGTTTAACCTATGATTATCATGATATATAGTAACAAGTTTAAATTTGACTTACACTTAGTAATGGATTTTAACAAACTATAAAATAAACCTATTTGTGTTGAGCAGGTAAATGATGTCAAAGTCTGGGCTTTTGATATTAATGATGAAGAATATAGAGGAGTAGAACTAAGAAAAAAGCCCTGAATCCATAAACACGCTTCAAAAACTCGTACTGTTCCCTCAGCCATAGAGACCTTCAACAGAATGTCAGTACAATCCACCAGGAGAGCACAATCTCAAAAGAAGACAAAAAAAACTATAATTCTGCGTCCTTTATTTAAGGAACATCCAGTGTGTTAGGCAGCTAATCGGATGAAATCTGACCCACATAGAAAATATATAAAAGTATGGCTTGAAAGAACTCAAATTGGTCCTAAAGTACGAAGTGAAACCTCCAACTGTCAAACTTGCCATTACAGGCTGCACACCAATGAATAAAGTATACAAGTCCTTCCCGTAAAGCCTCAGTCTATGTCACCCCATAATTTAGTGCCGAGGAAGGTTTTGCAAGCCAGGTCTGATTTCATGGAGGTCATACAAGTTCCTACATCACAGAGTGTTGAATAGGTTTGTATGATCACATCAAAGCAAATACATTTTCAAAATCTCACTAATTCTACTTTAAAAGTTAGAAGACTGAGTGAGGCATGAATCAGCACTGCTGGGGGGGGGGGGGGGGGAGGAAGGGGGTAGGGGGGCAAGGGCGGGCCTCATACATTTTAAATTTTGGCCCAACCAAGGTTGTTGGATGCCTTGAAATTACACGGAAACAACAATTGAAATTTCTTCCTAACTGCATCATATACAAGGTCTGTAAAGCGGACATTTCTCTCTGTAATCAAGGGATAATAAGCAGAAGGTTCATTACATAGTTTGGAAACATGGTGTAGCTGCACTGAGGGGGGATGCTGATTATGCCCTCAAGGCACCACTTTAACATGTGGCAGTCTGATCATCACGTACTTGGACTATCAAAACCATGTGGTTTTGGGCTCTAATCAAAACTCATTCTAAAGTGCTTCAACTGGAAGGAGAGATTAAGGACAATTAAAAATGTAAACAGCAAGACAAACTACAAGGTCAAATGCTCAAACGATCTTTATTATTATTATTATTAATTGAGTTTTGTTAAGCGCAGACTACCCGGAGGCCTCGTAGCGCTATATTGTCTGAGTTAAGGGAGGGCTAAGCTAGCCGAGTTAGATGAAGAGGAGAATTTTCAGATCCTTCCGGAATTTCAGCAGGTTAGATTCGCTGCGGAGAGTATTAGGCAAGGAGTTCCACGCCTTGGCGGCATTCCAGGAGAAGGATCGGCCACCCCATCTGGCCCGTTTGGTTTTGTTTATTGTAGCTAGGAAAGCAGTGCTGGATCTGAAGGATCTATGAGGGAGATAAGGGGTCGCCAGGGAACAAATCATAGATGGGGCGGTCTTCCACATGGCCTTGTGCATAATGCACATAGATTTGAATAGGACTCTGGCTTTAATGGGTAGCCAATGGAGTTTCTTCAAGGCTGCTGTGCCAGATTCTCGCCTGCTAAGGCCTAGGAGGAGGCGGGGAGCTGCATTTTGAGTAGTCTGGAGTTTCCTTGTGGTAGAGATAGGAGCTCCTAGATATAAAGAGTTTCCATAGTCCAAACGGGATAAAATGATGGCTTGCACCATCATTCTGCGTGCTTGGAAGGGCAAAAGTGGCAGCACCTTCCTAAGCATCCGCATCAGGCCAAAGCAGGTGGCGGACAGGGCAGATGCTTGTTGTTTAAAATTTAAATTAGAGTCCAGCCATATGCCCAGGCTTTTTATTTGGGTTTTTGGTTGGGGCGGGTTTCCCAAGCATGGGGGCCACTCTAGCATAGGACTAGGGATAGGTGAATTGCCCAGGATCATAAGCTCTGTTTTCTCACCATTGAGCTTCAAGTGTGAGGAGGTCATCCACTGAGTTATTGCTACCAGACATTTAGTGAGGTTAGGGGGGGGAAGTGTTGGGCTGATTCAGTGATACAACCAGTTGCGTATCGTCGGCGTAGGTTACTATGTCTAGTCCAAATGAATGCACAATGTCAGCAAGAGGTTGTAGATAAACATTGAACAGGGTAGGGCTCAGAGATGAGCCCTGTGGGACACCTTGTTCAAGGGGCCAAATTTTTGAGTGGGTGTTGCTCTCTACTACCTCAAAGGAACGATTCTCCAGGAAGGACTGAAGCCAGTGTATGGCCCTCCCTGAAATTCCTATTTGGCGTAGGCAGTGGAGAAGAATGCTGGTGTTGATAGTGTCGAAGGCGGCACTGAGATCAAGCAACATGATTGCTACAGTGCCGCCTCGATCCATCGGTTTCCTTGCCACCTCGGTCACTGACAGGAGAGCAGCTTCAGTTCCTAACTTGGGACGAAAACCTGCCTGAGAGTCATGAAGCAGGAGGTTGTTTTCTAGATATTGTGTGATGGAGGCATTAATATGTTTCTCCAGTAGTTTACTGACCCAGGGAAGAAGTGAAATTGGACGGTAATTGGCCATGTTATCAGGGGTCCAAGGTGTTTTTTTTTTTAGTAATGCTCTAACTTGGGCGCATTTCCACGCCATAGGAACTGTACCTGTGGCGATAGAGGAGTTTAGAACATTAAGGATAACAGGCCTAATGGTATCTATGATCTTAATTAGATGGCAGGGGGGTGCAGGATCAGTAGGTGACCCAGATTTGACCTTCCGCATTAGGATGTCAAGTGAGTCCTCATTAAGCATGGGGAACTCATCCAATGTCTGAGGCGTAGAGTGCGGTGAGATAGTTACGTTATCAGTAGCCACAGTGGGTGATTCAAACGTGGAGGTGATGTTCTGTATTTTTTTATAGAAATATTCTGCCTGGCTATCACATCGTGACTGGATTTTGTTGGGATCAAGGGGAGTGGTCGGGATATCAATGAGGGATTTTGCGATTTTAAAAATTTCCCTAGGAGAGTTAGAGGCACTGATAATTTTGCTTTCAAAGTAAGAGGCTTTTGTGCTTCTGATTTCTGCTTTATATTGTTTAATTGCCTCTTGGTTTGATTTATCTGGGTTACTGCGGGATGCCCTCCAGATTCGTTCCAATTTCCTATAGACTCTTTTCAACTCTTTGAGGTGGGGGGTATACCAAGGTGAGTCTCTTGATTTGGTTTTCTCTTTGAGATTTCTCAGGGGAGCAACGGAATCCAGTGCTGTACGCAACCAATTGGTGTAGTTGTCGTACAGAGACGTGGGGTCTGTGTCAGATTGGGGGGGGAGCGGGGGACAAGGATTTAGTCCACTGATCAATGGAGATTTTTGACCATTCTCTCCCCTGCAGAGTAGTGCGAGGGAGGGTTGGGGCTGGCGTAACTGGTGTCCACTGTATCGGGATCAGGTAGTGATCTGTCCAGGCAAGGGGTAGAGGCGTCCCTACCTCTAGTCTTTGGTCATTGCTAAATACCCAGTCTAAAAGATGGCCTTTTTCATGGGTGGGTTGAAAGCCTTTTTGTGTGATTTGAAGGGCCGCCAAATCGTCTACCAAAGATCTGGCCACCATGTTGCTGGGATCATCCAAATGGATATTAATGTCTCCTAATAGGGAGAAGTGTGGTCGTGCGATCACCAGTTCTGCTACTTTAGAGTGGAGTGAGTCAAGGAACTCTCCCATTTGATTAGGGGGGCAATAGATAAGGATGCCAGAGAAGGTGGCGGTGGGTTCGAAATCCAGAGAAAAGTGCATGCTTTCACAATTAGATATCGTGATTGGACTGATTCTACACTGGTAATGGTTTTTGAAGAGAATACCTAAACCCCCCTCCTCTGCCCTGTGGTCTGTCCATCCTGTGAAGGGCATAACCCAGTTGCATAAGGGCAATAATATCCGGGTCAGGTGCGTCTTTAAGCCAGGTCTCTGTCAGAAATATCACATCAGGACTGGTTTCTTCTAAAAGTAGTGCCATTTGCACTGCATGTAAGAGAGCGACAATTTAGGAGAAACATTTTATATTGTTTGGCTAAGTGGGTGGTACCACTGTAACTAGAGAGTGTATACTTACAGTGGGGACAGATACCAGTAGTAGTATTCGGATGCAAGTTTTAGGTGCGACTTGGTGGCCCAAGGAGGAAAAGGCAGAAAAACAAGTACTACACAGAGAAAATATTATGGATTGCTTCTCAACGAGGATTTGAAAAGCGCATAGGAGCCAACAGACGTAGCCTACTACGAGAATTATAGAAATGTTAATATCAATATAGCACTCAAGAGGGCTCAAACCATCTTACTGCTACATTGCGGCCATAGACAACAGAAGAACAAGTTACTTACCTTCGGTAACGCTTTTTCTGGTAGATACAATATCTGCCTGTGGATTCCTCACCTTGTGAATATCCCCCTTGCGTCAGCAACGTTCGGAATTTTTCTTCGTAGCACGCCGGCGTGAACGACGTCATAGGAGCATGGCATCGCACGCGACTCCGTCTGACGTCACAGACTCCTTATTAGACCCACGTCGGCGTTTTGACGTCAGTTCCGCCCTTTTTTCCGTGCCTTCGAGCCACCCGGACGGACCAACGACAGTAAATATACATATATACAATGTACACAGTATATACCAATCAAAACTGCACACAAACTGCGTAGCAAAAGAATCAAAATCAGAAAATATAAATACATAAAACCAGGTATAGCAGAGTGGACAACGGGGAGGTGGGTGGGCATGTGAGGAATCCACAGGCAGATATTGTATCTACCAGAAAAAGCGCTACCGAAGGTAAGTAAATTGTTCTTCTGATAGATACATCTGCCGTATGGATTCCTCACCTTGTGAATAGAGTCCCACAGCAGTCCCCACTCCCGGAGGAGGGTGTCCACTCTGCTATACCAGGAAATCTTGGAGGACAGAACGCGCGAAGTGGCCGTCCCTCCTCACCTCAGTATCCAAGCAGTAGTGCTTCGCGAAAGTGTGGAGGGAGGCCCAAGTCGCGGCTCTGCAAATGTCCTCAACAGGAACACCTCTAGACAAAGCAGATGTTGCAGACTTTGCTCTAGTTGAATGTGCTCTAATACCCTCAGGAGGGTCTTTACCCGCCAGGGAGTAGCAAATCTTGATGCACAGGAATATCCACCTGGAAAGTGTGCGCTTGTGCACCGCTCTGCCCTTCTTACAGCCAGCAAAACCCACGAAGAGTTGATCATCAACACGATAGTCTTTAGTTCTATCGAGATAGAAACTGACCGCTCTTTGGGTCCAAGCGATGAAGCCTCTCCTCCTCCTTGGAAGGGTGTGGGGGAGGATAGAAGGTAGGAAGGGTAATGGATTGTCCTAGATGGAAGGGAGTTACCACCTCAGGCAGAAAAGCAGCCCTGGTCCTGAGAACCATTCTTTCAGCATGAATGGACAAGAATGGGGGCTTGGAACTAAGAGCCTGAAGCTCACTTACCCTCCTTGCCGAGGTAATTGCAACCAAGAACACCGTTTTAAAAGAAAGAAGCCTCATGGGACACTTGTGAAAGGGTCGAAGGGAGAACCCATCAAATAGGTTAACACAAGATTCAAATCCCAATGAGGAACAACAAACGGAGTAGGAGGGAACTTATTAGTGAGACCCTTCAAAAATCTTAAAACCACTGGAGACTTAAAAAGAGAGGGCTGATCTGGCCAACAGAGAAATGCAGACAAAGCCGAAAGATAACCCTTAACTGTGGCAACAGCAAATCCTTGCTGCGCCAGAGAAAGAGCAAACTGCAAAAGGTCAGACAAATGAGCCTTCAAAGGGTCAACATCCCTCTCCCTACACCAAGAAACAAATTTAGACCACCTATACGAACAGATGGACTTGGTGGAGTCACGCCTGGCAGAAAGAATGACGTCCACCACATCGTGAGGGAGAGAAAAAGAATTCAAGTTGCCCCGATCAATCTCCAAGCATGAAGGAGTAATGTCTGGAGGTGGGGGTGTAGAACCTGCCCCTCCATCTGAGAGAGGAGATCTGTCCTGAAAGGGAGACGGAGCGGAGGGTGAGAGGAGAGGTGGAGAAGGTCTGAGTACCACACCCTTCTTGGCCAATCCGGGGCGACCAATTTGACTTGGGCCCGGTCCTGGCGAATCTTACTCAGAACCCGAGGAATCAAGGGTATGGGGGGTAACGCGTAAAGGAGTTGACCTCTCCAACTCAACTGAAACGCGTCCCCCAAAGCTCCTTGCATCGGATACTGGAGACTGCAGAATGACGGACAGTGAGCGTTCTCGCGAGTGGCAAACAGGTCCACCTGAGGAGTCCCCCACATCTGAAAGATGTCGCGAACTACCTCCGGGTGAAGCCTCCACTCGTGGTCGGCAGAGAACTGTCGACTGAGACGGTCTGCACGAACGTTCAGGACTCCGGCCAGATGATTTGCCATCAGACAAATCTGATGGTCCTGAACCCAGGACCAGAGACGCAGAGCCTCTCTGCAGAGACACTGCGACCCTACACCTCCCTGCTTGTTGATGTACCACATCGCGGTCGTGTTGTCCGTCAGGACCTGAACCGACTGATCGCGAAGGGAAGGGAGGAAGGCCTTGAGTGCTAAACATATGGCCCGCAATTCCAGAAGGTTGATGTGAAGCAACCTTTCCTCTGGAGACCAAAGACCCTTGACCTCCAGGTCCCCCAGATGAGCACCCCACCCTAGAGTGGATGCATCCGTTATCACCGTGGCCACCGATGGAGGAAGTTGAAAAGGCTTTCCTTGCGACAGATTGCCTTCCACATTCCACCAAGACAGATTCGCTGCAGTTTCTCTGGAGATCCTCACAGACTCCCTGAGATCTCCGTTGTGCTGATACCACTGCCTGCGGAGGCACCACTGGAGTGCCCTCATGTGCCAGCGTGCATGGTTGACCAATAGAATGCAAGAAGCCATCAGACCGAGCAGGCGAAGAACCTTCAGGACTGGAACGACCGCTCCATTGTAAAATAAAGGAATCATCTCCTGTATGTCGTGAATCCTTTGAGGTGGAGGAAATGCATGACATACAGTAGTGTCCAGTACCGCACCTATGAACAGGTTGCGCTGGGAGGGCACCAGGTGAGACTTGGGTACATTTAACGAAAAACCCAACCTGTGCAACAAATGAGTTGTCTCTTGCAGATGATGGAGCACCTTCTCTGGAGACACTGCTTTGATCAGCCAGTCGTCCAGATACGGGAATACAGGTATCCCCGACCTCCTGAGATGCGCAGCAACCACTGCCATCACCTTGGTGAAAACTCGAGGCGCAGTAGTAAGCCCAAAAGGAAGGACCGCAAACTGGTAGTGGTGCGATCCCACCGTGAAACGGAGATACTTTCTGTGCGACTTCAGAATGGGGATGTGAAAATACGCATCCTGCAAGTCGATCGACACCATCCAGTCTTCTTCCATCAGGGCTTGAAGAACCTGTGCAAGTGTGAGCATTTTGAACTTCTCGTTTGAGATAGAGGTTCAAAATCCTGAGGTCCAGGATAGGCCGAAGCCTGCCATCCTTCTTGGGGATCAGGAAATACCGGGAGTAGCACCCCTGACCCCTCTCCTGCTCCGGAACCACCTCTATCGCACCCTTTCTGAACAGTGCCAGGACTTCTTCCTGCAGGAGAAGCAGGTGGTCCTCCGAACAATAACCTTGGCAAGGAGGGTAATTGGGAGGGAACTCCTGGAAAGGAAGAGCATACCCATTTTCTACGAGATTGAGAACCCAAAGATCTGATGTAACCGATTCCCAATCCCGTAGAAAATGAGTAAGCCGACCCCCTACTGGACCCGCATGATCCAGAATGGTGGATCTAGGGCTGCTTTGCTGTTGTAGGTGGGGGGTTGGAATTAGAGGAGGAAGTTGAGGAGGAGGAAGCTTGGCGTCCACGAGCACGTCCCCTTTGTTGGCCTCTGTAAGATTTATACAAAGGGTTCTGCTGTTGCTGTTGTTGTTGGCCTTGCTTAAAGGAACGAAAAGTGGATCTACCAAACCCTCTAACCTTCTTAGTGGCAGAACCTCTAGCTTGAAGACCCAAAGATCTTGCTGTAGCCCGGCTATCTTTGAATCTCTCCAAAGCCACATCCGCCTTTTTCCCAAAGAGGCCTGTCCCATCAAAAGGTAAGTCTATTAAAGTGGATTGAACGTCCGCCGAAAAATCAGAAGATTTTAGCCATGCAGCCCTTCTAGTGGCAACAGTAGAACCCATAATTCTAGCAACAGAGTCTGCTGTATCCATGCCACTCTGAATGACTAAGCGGGCTGCAGCTTGAGTGTCGGAGACCACTTCATTAAAGTTTTTTCTATCATCTCAGGAAGCTTACATGACAGTTGCTTCACAGAGTCAATCAAAGCATGTACATATCTCCCTAATAGACAAGTAGCATTAGTAGATTTTAGAGCCATGCTACTTGATGAGAAAATCTTTTTAGCAGATTGGTCCAATTTCTTAGAGTCCTTGTCTGCTGGTACCTGAGGAAATGAACCTGCTGATCTGTTGGAACAAGCGGCTTGTACCACCAAGATCTCAGGAGAAGGATGAGAAGAGAGGAACTCGGGGTCACCAGGTGCCACCCTGTAACGTCTCGCCACAGATCTTGAAACTGCAGGAGCAGTCAAAGGTTTCTTCCAAACTTCCATTATTGGCTCAGTTAAAGCCTCAGTAAATGGAAGTGTAGGCTCTATAATGGATGAGGGTGAATGTAAAACCTCTACAATATTATGTTTGTATTCAACAGTAGGTAATGTCAGATTAAGTAGATCCGCAGCCTTTCTGATTACGGTGTGGTAAGGTGCTACGTCCCTTGACGGTGCATCAGAAACTGATGTCAAATCCCATTCCGGAGAAAGTTCTAGTCCACTGGCACTATGAAGGTCTTCAAAACAGTCTCCTTGATCCAGAAGTTCCCCTTCCTCCACTTCAGGATCTTCGAACTCCTTTTCTTCTAAGAGGCGTTGAGCTCTGCGCCTCGACCATTCTACACGAATCGAAGTCGATGGATCCGGTAACGACTCAGACGAGTCGATCCGACGTCGAGCGAGGAGCCGGAGCAGCAGGAGGACGAGATTCACGAATCAGCGTGGTACCTCGATTAGACTCACGAGGTCGATCCGGAGTCGGCGAAGCCGTATGCGGAGTCGACGATCTCGGTGGAGCCGTACCGAGCCAGGGTGTAAAAGGCGTCGGCATAAACGGCATAAAGGGAGTCGGGGCGTAAGATTGAGGAATGCCTAAGTTGAAAGACAATGGACCCACGGGACCAACTGGTGCACCAGTGGGATACATTGCTCTATTATAGACTCCAAACATTGCATTAAGAAAATGCGAGGGGTCTTGTCCTGGACCAGGAAAGGAAGGAAACGAACCAGTTGGTTGTTCTGAAGGAGGTTGTTCCGACATCGGTACATCCTGGTTTACAGGGACTTCCGGAGTCGGAGGAACTTCTTCTTCTACCTCATGATCCGAAGAATGGTGTGATTCCGGATCAGGCTCTTGTTCCGGCGTCGGGGAACCTCGAAGAGATTGCAAAGGAGAAGGAGATACAAAGTCCTTATGATGCCTTCGAGACTTTCTTTGAATCCGAAGAATCTTTACCAGAGTGATGTCTCGAGCTATGTTTTCTTCTCTTATGCTGCTTTTTCGAAGAGCCAGAAGCCGATTTGGATCTGGATCTTGACCTTTCCCTGGATCTCGCTCTGGATCTCGACCTCGACTTCGATTGCGATTTCTGTCTCGACTTCGAGCGTCTGGACATCGATCTAGAAGATCTATCAGCTTCCCTTCCTTTCACCTTCGCTAGAAGAAGTTTAGCTACACGTTCACGTAGAGCCTTAGGGTTCATTTTGAAGCATGATCGACAGTTCTTAACGTCGTGGTCTGATCCAAGACACCATAAACAATCACCATGAGGATCGGTGATCGACATTATGCGAGCGCATGACCCACACTGTTTGAACCCCGTCTTCCTCGACGACATTTTCGACGAAGAAGGAACACTCAACAGATGAAACAGTAATATTAAACAGAAGAAGATACTAAGTATCGCAGAAGATCCCAGAAACCGTTAGCGTCGACGACGCGGAAAAAAGGGAACTGACGTCATCACGCCGACGTGGGTCTAATAAGGAGTCGTTGACGTCAGACGGAGTCGCGCGCGATGCCGTGCTCCTATGACGTCATCCATGCCGGCGTGCTACGAAGAAAAATTCCGAACGTTGCTGACGCAAGGGGGATATTCACAAGGTGAGGAATCCACACGGCAGATGTATCTATCAGAAATGTCTTGTTTGGGTTAAAAACCTAGTATGATGGGGTAACAAGAGCAACTATAGTTTGAAGAAAAAGTTTCGTCATAGCCAAAAATATCAGGGTAACCATTACAAATAAAACAGATCAGAATGTGTACTAGAAGTCTGCACCTAGCCAGCTATCTACTATGTGCTTTGCCAACCGGATAAACGGTTAGTTTGGCGATTTCTTCTTGAACTAGTTGGCAGACTAGGCAATGATACCCTGGGATCAGACACTGACCACTTTCTCTCACAAGGACATCTCAATTAAACCGGAGGCCGGTCCCATGTTATGCATAAGCAGGAGCACCTATGACCATGAGAGGGGCCGACACTGGTGTTGGTCTAGCTCTTGTGCCTCAATCTCTTTCCAACACAGGTCTCTGTAGGTGATTGTATTGTGTACATGTGTGCTGTAGTGGAAACAAGTTGACACTCTAGGCCAGTCTTTTCCGTTGGGTCAGTTTGGAGAAAGATCACCTCGCTATAGGGTTGGAATAGTGGGTTTAACCTCACAATGTCATATCACGAGGCAATACATTCACACACTACCAGTGACATAACCTTTAAAACATGAAGACCCAACCACATGCCTATCACAAAGCCAAAGGAAAAACTGCATCCCAGTAATAACAGAAGGAAAATATTCTCCTCACAGGAATTACTGTGCTGGATATATTTTCCTCCTGTCTTATGTTTTGCTGTGTCAAAGAGGCATTTTACAAAGTTTTAATTCTTTATAGGATGATGCGCAAGGTATGAATGGTATCTATGAAGTTTGTGAGTGTGACGTGTTTCAGTTGACTAGGGTGAGACGGTTTTCTTTCGAATTTATTATGCTTAAATCACTATTCTCAAAACAGTTTATGAATTTAAATGAAGAAAAATGTTTAGATATTTCCAATATAAAAAAGTTGTTGCATTCTTAATATTTGTTTTTGACTTCAGACGCCTGCGGGCATTTGTTCGCGCTTAAGAAATGTTAAAAATAAATAAATAAATATTTGTTTGGAGGTGGGTTGTTCTGCTCTTTGTCCTGTTTTCCCTGTCCCACTCAAATATCGGTTTCTAGTTTGGGGAAGCCTTTTCTTACATTGTTAAAACCTCATCCCAGGCCACCAGTTATTGACATTGGTTCGCAGACAGTCACAAGACAGGCCTGCCCGAAACGTTGAAAGCATATGAAGAAGCGCAAGAACAACCACCTATAAAACCAACAAAGCCAGCAGGAAATACACACTGGACTAGTCTGGACAAACGGTGTTTGATGAAATAGCACACTAATGTTGTGGTGCAAAAAAACAAATGGGTTGAGACAAAGGGTTACAAGATATAATCTACAAACTTAGAACTGTCGTGCCAAGCCCTCCCATGATCACTCTCTAAATTCCAAACAGCATCGATGCGGACCTTAACACTGTAATTTACCCTTGGAATTATGCCGTAGAGGACAGATAATGAAAATAATATGAGCCACCTTTGTATAGACTGCTTCGATGTCCTGCGAGGTCTCAGCATGAGGCAAGTTCTAGGTGAGAGAGATGCGGCCATATAGAGCGCTACAGCTGGGGTCTCCCCAGCACCCAAACTCTGTACAAGAAGGATGTGTTATGTTATGGGTTTGTTGAACGCGACAGCTGCCCCAGCAACGGGGCGTCCCGGCGCTAAGAACCATAGCATAACCTACTGGAAGGAAAAAGGGGGCAGAAGCTTACATAGGTGGGAACAGGAAAGTTTTTATTGCTTTGCGAAAGGTAGACAAATTGTCAAGACAGCGGATGTTCGGGGGGAGGGAGTTCCAGAGTTTGACTCCCCGAAGTCTGAAGGAGCGGCCTCCGATACGGCAAAATTTCGTGCGGGGGACCACTACTAAATGTTGACCCAGGGAGCGAAGATTACGTTGGGGAGTGTAGGGTGTTAGAAGCGGCCGGAGGAGTTTGGGGCCATTAGTTTTGAGGATTTTAAAAGCAGTGGTGAGGGCCTTAAATTGAATGCGGGCTTCTACTGGGAGCCAGTGAAGTCTATGAATAGTGGCTCTGGCAGAGCATTTTCTAGGGAGCCCCACAATTGCCCTAGCCGCTGAATTCTGGATTCGCTGAAACCTGGCTATCTCAGCTTTATTAGCGCCTAGCAGCAGGACGCTTGCATAGTCCAATCGGGAGAGGATGGTGGATTGGACTATGAGCTGTCGAGTTTTGGTGTCGAAGAACCCTAGAATGGAATTAAGGCTTCTCAGCAGCCCAATGCACGTAGCTGCTACTCTTTTGGTATGAGTTTGGTAGTTCAGCGCGGAGTCCAGCCATACTCCTAGATTTTTTACCAGGGATTTTGGAGGAGGGGTGGGACCTGACAGGGGGGGCCACCACTGGTCATTCCAACAGCCGGGGTTCTTACCCAGGAACAGCACCTCGGTCTTCCCTGCGTTCAGTTGTAAGCAGTTAGCCGTCATCCAGTGGGCAACTGCGGCTAGTCCATCCCTAAATCTTGTGGCAGATGTTGGGGACGCCTCAGTAAGGTTAATAACCAGCTGTGTGTCGTCTGCGTACGACACCAGCGTGAGGTCCCATTCTCTGGCCACTGCCGCAAGAGGCTGCATATACAGGTTAAAGAAGGAAGAACTTAAGGCGGAGCCCTGTGGAACTCCTTGGCCGATGGAATGGGCTTGGGAGGTGAAGGGGGGTGCTGATACACGGAAAGATCTATTCATCAAGAACGAACGGAACCATTCAAGGGCCAGATCACTGATCCCAATGTTTTCTAGGCGGCTCAGTAAGATATTATGGGAGACCGTGTCAAAGGCCACGCTGAGATCGAGTAGTATCAGCGCAGCACTTTGACCGGTATCCAGTATCTTCCGGAGATGTTCGGTGGTGGATAGAAGTGCGGACTCCGTACTATGCCCAGGCCTGAACCCGTGTTGGGAGGGGTCCAAGATGTTATTTAGGGCCATGTGGTCTGATAGTGCGGTGTTCGCATGGGCTTCAGCAAGTTTAGACACCCAGGGGAGCAGTGAGATGGGCCTATAGTTCTCCGGCTTTGTGGGATCCAGGGTGGGTTTTTTAATAATGGGGGTCACCCATGCCTGTTTCCAGCATGTGGGTACCGTAGCTGATGAAAACGAAAGGTTAAGGAGTGTGGCCAGGGACGGAAGAAAGAAGTCCAGAGCCTCTAGAAAGTGAGCCGGTCTCATGGGGTCTGAAGGGGCACCAGATTTCACCCTTCTACAGAGTTTAGCTAGCTCCTCGTGAGAGATAGCAGGCAGCCTGGTAAGTCTGGAGGCTTTACCGGACAAGTTGGGAGAGCTAGAGCAGTCAGGGGGGTTCTGAGGGAAAGTGTTGTAAATCTTCCTCACTTTTTCAGTGAAAAAGGTGGCGAGGTCTTCACATTGCTGAGTGCAAGAGATAGACAAGGCAGAATTACTGCAGTTTTGAAGCTTTTGGACCAGTTTGAAAATCCTTTTCGTAGGGTTGGCACTGGAGTCGATTTCCTTGGCATAGAAGGATGCGCGGGCAGTGCGTATAGCTTTATGGTACGATTTAAGCTTGGTCAAGTAGGACATTTTGTCCGTGTCCCTATATTCTTTTCTCCAGCAACGTTCCGCTCTTTTACAATCTTTTCTAAGGAGTTTCAGGTTGTCATCGTACCATGGATTAGAGGGGGTGCTACGTCCTCTGGTCCATTTGGCCGGTATAAGTGTGTCAAGCCCTTTTGAGATCCAGTCCTGAAATGCGGCATACGATGTGTTAATATCATTAGTGGTTACGAAGTTGGGTACCCCTAAGATAGTGGGAAAATCCTTTTTTTGTAGTTTATGCCATGGCCGTTTAAAACAGTAGGAGGGCGAATCCCTGTTGGGTTGGCTATCGGCCGGTATTACAAATGTGACAAGGAAGTGGTCAGTCCAGCCCATGGGTTTGGGGGGGATCCGCTCTTGCTTCCGGAATGTTAGTAAAAACTGGGTCGAGTAGGTGACCGGCAGAGTGCGTAGTAGTTTGTATGAGGGGGATCAGCTGTAGGGCTGTTAGGTCCGCTAGGAGATTATTGATAGTGGGATCCGAGGTGGAGTCGAAGTGGAGGTTAAGATCTCCCAAAATCGTGAAGTTGGCGGAGTTCGTAACCAGAGCGTGTGCTGCCTCTAAAAGCTCCTCAGTGAAGTTAGAAGTAGGCCCCGGGGGACGGTAAATAAAGAGGCCAGAGAGGGAGAAATGAGGGCTTGTGGTGATTTTAAAGCAGGCACACTCACATCCCGTAATGTCTTCCTTCAGAAAGGAACAGGTATATGCCGTTCTGTAAATTTACAGTTTAAGTTACTTACCTGTAATCCTAGTTCTCTTCCAGGGGTGTACTCATCAAGTCATAAGCACTGAATAGTCGCGCTCACGTGCGGGATCCAGGAGCAATAGCCAATAATATGCATATATCTACATATATATGCATATATCTACATATATACACACATATATATAGACTTTTTTCTCCAAGACATTGTTAAAAATCTTTCCAGCTATGTACGTGACACCAGTGACTTTTTGCTCAAAATCGCTAACATTGAATGGGAAGACAGTATGTGGTTAATTTCGCTAGACGTTGAAGCGTTATATACAAGTATTGACCATGTACAAGGTCTTAATGCTATTCAGTACTATTTGGCCAAGAAACCTATAGCTTTTTATGAGCACAACAAAGTCATTTTGGGACTTATCAAATGGTGTCTGTACAATAATTTCTTTACCTTTGGCAAAGACCTCTATAGACAACTAAGAGGAGTAGCGATGGGGGCCTGTTTCTCCCCCAGCTATGCGTGCTTGCACGTTGGCTGGTGAATCGTTTTGTACTGATCTTCACATCCTCTTCATCCATTGATGCCTAATCTTTGCTGAATACCTTAAGGTATCGTTGGGATCTGTCTGGGAAACTGCATAATCCTTTTCAAGTTAGTTAAGGGAATTAGAGGCCATTTGAACCTTCTCCTCTGGTCTGATCCCTTTTCCAGACCTTGGACTTGCCTTTGTTTATTCGGTCTTCCTGCTCTGCTTGTAAGTAATGTGTGCTGACCGTCAATGGGAATGTATGACGATGTTCTCTTCCAGGGAATACTCATCAATAGTCATAAGCACTGAATAGTCGCGCTCACGTGCGGGATCCAGGAGCAATAGCCAATAATATGCATATATCTACATATATACACACATATATATAGACTTTTTTATCCAAGACATTGTTAAAAATCTTTCCAGCTATGTACGTGACACCAGTGACTTTTTGCTCAAAATCGCTAACATTGAATGGGAAGACAGTATGTGGTTAATTTCGCTAGACGTTGAAGGGTTATATACAAGTATTGACCATGTACAAGGTCTTAATGCTATTCAGTACTATTTGGCCAAGAAACCTATAGCTTTTTATGAGCACAACAAAGTCATTTTGGGACTTATCAAATGGTGTCTGTACAATAATTTCTTTACCTTTGGCAAAGACCTCTATAGACAACTAAGAGGAGTAGCGATGGGGGCCTGTTTCTCCCCCAGCTATGCGTGCTTGCACGTTGGCTGGTGGGAGGAGCAGGTCCTCGCCCCACTACAATCCACTGTGATGAATAATCAGGTTATATGTTATTTGAGGTATATAGATGATATATTCATGGTGTGGAAAGGTTCTAAGGATGATGCACTACTGTTTATTGAGAGTATCAATAACAACTCCATGAATTTAAACTTCACTGCACATATTGACCAACGTAGGATGCAGTTCTTGGATGTAGAGGTTTATGTTGCTAACTCTAAACTCAACACTACATTACACAGAAAATCCACCGCCGGGAATATGACCCTTCATGCGGCTAGTATGCACCCTAAACATACCATCATGGGGATACCGTACGGTGAGATTCTCAGGCTCAAAAGAATCTGCAGCTCCCCCTCTGACTTTGAGCATTGCCTATCAGAGTTGTTGGCGCGTTTAAAAGTCAGGGGTTATTCAGATATTGTTTTGAACAAAGCAGTTGAGAAATCTAAACTCGGATCCAGACAAAGCCTTTTTCCTGAATCTCAGTTAGAACTAGATCAGGGAAACATTTCTGAAATTCAAGAAGACAGTCCACGAATGATCACTGCCTTTAGTAGTGAGGACAGAAAACTAAAAGCCATACTAAAAAAGAATTGGCCTATTGTTCTTAGTGACCACATTTTGAACACTAGACTGCCGGCCAACCCAACTATCACCTTTAGACGGGCCAGAAGTATGGGCTCAGCTTTGGACAAAGCAGCCCCTGAATTAAAATCTAAAACTCTCTGGTTAAAACCCTCGAAAGGTTTCTTTAAATGTTCCAGCTGCCGCGCGTGTAGGTGTAGGTTCGGTATCAATACTCTACATTATTCAACTCCATTTGATGCAGAACCCAAAACCATTACCGGCAATTTCAATTGCAAGACTGACTTTGCAGTGTATGTCCTGACGTGTACCTGTGGGTTAAGATATGTTGGTAGTACCAAGCTCCAGGTACACGTCAGGATTTTACAGCATCTACGCGCTATACTTCATAGTGACCCGGCTTACCCCGTAGCTCGTCACTTCAAAAGAATCCACAATAATGATATTTCTTGTTTAAAATATTTTGTGATTGGAGCTATACCCCCCCTCAAAAGAGGCGGGGATAGGGAGTCATTATTAAGGCAGTTGGAAACTAAGATGATCTTAGAATTAGATACCCGTTGGTCGAATGGATTGAACAATATTGATGAATTGCATCATTTTCTGTGATGCCTCTTTCTTATTCAGCAATCCTTTCTTTAATATTATTCCAGTGTCCGGCAGACTACATTCACTCCCTCTTAGTTAGGTTCCCTATTTCGAGGTTGAGGCCCGACCTAGCTTCTGCCCCACACTTAATTGTCTTTCTTAATATGTCTAAGATGAATTTTGTTGCATGAATTTTTGACTTGTTGGTTTGGAATATATTTATCCTAGCGTATATGGAGTGTGTTCTGTTTGTAAATTAGTCCTTGATGTACATGTATTTGTATATAGATATTTATATTTTTTATATGTTTATCTATATATACCTCTATTTTTCTAATTTTCTATTTTTCTACCTTGATTGGGCCTGATTTGAAAACATGAAATATTAAATTGGTCATAGACTTCATTCTTTGTTTATATATGCGTGTATATATTCTTATATGTGTGTATATATATGATTGGATGGGGTTTTAGGTGTATTTATTGGGTTTTAACACATTTTTTATACTATTTTATGCTATTTATTGTAAAGTGATAAATCATGCTCATAAATTTCGTATATTTAAATATTTCCAGGGACTTGTGAAACTTTTTTATGTCATGATATTTTTGTACCTTGTATAGTGAATGGTATTGCACTTATCTTTCTCTCCCTTTCTTGTGCTCTCTTTTTTGCACTTTATTTCACTCTCACATAGCACTTTACTGTCTGCCACTGTTTTATGATCATATAGGCACATTGTGTATTATACTGTATATGTTTACAATAATACGTCTTATGAGAACTCTGTATTTATACAGTTAGATTTTGTTCCACTGCTTGACGTATATATGTAGTTAGTTTACTTATTTACTTATTACAGTATACACACAGTAATCCTGGATTCATCCGGTAATACGAATTGGTGCTTAATTGTAGTTAAGGAACTACTAGTGGCAGTATGTTTTCACTTTTCATTTTTTGTCACATGACACATTACGTCACTGTGAGGGGGTGTTCCCTTCTAACACTGCATTTAAAAGTAGCATTCTGTCTTATATGCATGTTGCGGCGTGATCAAGGGCATAATTTGCCAGAAACGCGTAGCTGCTCTGTGCATCGAATAAAAACTTGCTGATGCTGAATCATCGTGGTCAGTCTCCCTTTGTTTGCTGGCGTGCGAGGCTGTGCTGGGTCTGAGACGCCGAGAGATTCGAGGAGGAGTCACGTGGTATATATACACATATATACACACGCACACACATATATATATATATATATATATATATATATACATATACATATATATATATATATATATATATATATATATATATATATATATATATATATATATATACATACACACACACACACACACAATATAGAGCATATACATATGCAGCCTGAAAAACACCGTATTAGGCTCCAAAACTGCCATTATTGCATGTAAAACTTTTACATTTGAACAAATAAAGACATAAGTCACCATATATGATATATGTAAAGAAGACAACTGGCTTGAGTTTCTTTGAAACACACAACCTTTATTTTCAAAGGTAAAAACAGACAGGATCATAGAGGCAGGTTTAGCCTAGACAAGCTGCATAGAAAACAATTGGAAAATTGGCGCCGTGCCTTTAACCCCTTCCGCGCTCATGACGAGCTCAGCTCGTGATGAGCGACGACGCTTGTACGCTTATGACGAGCTGAGCTCGAAGCGCACAACGGGAAAACCGCTAGCGCGCATGCGGTTAAGACCTCCAAGAACCCCCAGGCTCCAATCATGCAGCACAGGTGACAGTTAGGTCAGTTATTTTGGATGGCGTATAATAGTGAAATCACAGCATGGGTAACAGGTACATATACAAGTCAAGTCAAGTCATAGAATTTATATAGCGCACTACATACCCAGAGGGTTTCAAGGCGCTTAGGGAGGGGAGGAGGATTATTTGTCAAATATCCACGTTTTAAGTTGCTTTCTGAATGCCAGGTGGTTCTGGGTAAGGCAAAGGTAAGCGGGGAGTGAGTTCCATGTTTTAGCAGCCAGGTATGAAAAGGATCTGCCTCCCATGGTGGTCTTGTTGATGCGAGGTACAGTGGCGAGGGCTTGGCTGGAGGATCGTAGTTGGCGGGAGGGGGTGTAGAAGGACAGTCGTGAGTTGAGGCAATCTGGTCCGATGTCGTAGAGTGATTTGTGTGCGTGGGTAAGCAGTCGGAAGGTGATCCTCTTATTGACGGGTAGCCAGTGGAGGTCTTTAAGGTGACCAGAGATGTGTTCGTTGCGAGGGATGTCTAATATGAGCCTGGCTGAGGCGTTTTGGATTCGTTGGAGTTTCTTCTGGAGTTTTGCGGTAGTACCTGCGTAGAGGGTGTTTCCGTAGTCCAGTCGGCTCGTGACCAGAGCGTGGGTGACTGTTTTCCTTGTATCGGAGGGGATCCAGCGAAATGTCTTTTTGAGCATGCGAAGAATGTTGAAGCAGGAAGAGGATACGGCATTGACTTGTCTGTTCATTGAGAGTGAAGAATCCAGGATGACGCCTAGGTTCCGTGCGTGGTCTGTCGGGGTGGGTGCTTTTCCGAGGGCTTCCGGCCACCATGAGTCGTCCCATGCAGAGGGGGATGTACCTAAGATGAGGACTTCTGTTTTGTCTGAGTTCAGTTTCAAACGGCTTTGTTTCATCCATTCGGCAACTTCTTTCATTCCTTCGTGTAGGTTAGTTTTGGCGGTGCTGGGGTCATTGGTGAGAGAAAGGATCAGTTGAGTGTCATCAGCGTAGGAGATGATGTTGAGGTTGTGTTGGCGTGCGATGGCTGCGAGGGGGCTCATGTATACGTTGAAGAGGGTGGGACTGAGTGAGGATCCTTGTGGTACGCCGCAGATGACTTCAGAGGCCTCGGACTTGAATGGTGGAAGGCGGACTCTCTGGGTTCTTCCGGTGAGGAACGAGGAGATCCATTCAAGTGCTTTTCCTTGGATTCCGATGTTATTGAGGCGTTGTAAAAGGGTGCTGTGGCAGACTGTCGAAAGCTGCAGAGAGGTCAAGGAGGATGAGGGCGACTGTGTCTCCTTTGTCCAGTAGAGTTCGAATGTCGTCTGTTGCTGCGATGAGGGCGGTCTCAGTGCTGTGTTTTGCTCGGAAGCCAGATTGTGAGGGGTCGAGGGATTTGTTGGCTTCGAGGAAGGCGGCGAGCTGGTTGTTGACAGCTTTCTCGATGACTTTGGCCGGGAATGGAAGAAGTGAGATGGGGCGGTAATTTTTGAGTTCGGTTGGGTCCGCTGTTGGTTTTTTCAGAAGGGCGGTGAGTTCAGCGTGTTTCCAGTCTTCCGGGAAGGTGGCGGAGTTGAGGGAGCAATTGATGACGTCTCGGAGGTGCGGTGCTATGACGGAGTCTGCTTTGTTGAAGATGTGGTGAGGACATGGGTCTGTGGGGGATCCTGAGTGGATGGAATTCATCAGGCGGATGGTGTCCTCGGTGGAGATTGGGTTCCAGTCGTTAAGGGTGTTCACGGGAGGAAGATGCTCAGCAAATGGTAGGATGGGTTGGTTTCCGGGTTGGTTGTCGAAGCTGTTGTGGATGTCTGCAATTTTGTTGTGGAAAAAAGAGGCTAGGGAGTCGCAGAGGGTTTGAGAGGGGGTGATGTCGTTGGAGTTGGCCGGGGGATTGGAAAATTCCTTGACGATGTTGAAAAGTTCCTTGCTATTGTGGGCGTTGTTGTCAAGTCGATCCTTGAATGCTGTTTTCTTGGCTTTTCGGATCAGTTGGTGGTATTCGTCCGGGGAGGAGGGAGGGTTGCTTATGACTGATGAGTATACCCCTGGAAGAGAACTAGGATTACAGGTAAGTAACTTATCCTTCTCTTCCAGGGGATACTCATCAATAGTCATAAGCACTGAATAGATTAGCAAGCCAATCCCCATACCCTGCGGGCAAATACCAGCCTATCCAAAACATTTTACCAACAGATATTACCCAAACAATTTTCTCAGGGATGCTTGACCAAACTGAGCATCCGCCTGAGTGTCAGAATCAAGGCAGTAATAGCGTGTGAAGGTATGAACCGAACGCCACGTGGCAGCCTTACAAATTTCATGAATTGGTACGTTCCTAAGCATTGCTATTGTAGCAGCTTTGCCTCTTGTAGAATGTGCTCTCTGCTTGCCCGGGAGCTGTTTTTGTGCCAACTGATAAGACAACAAAATGCAAGACACTATCCATCTAGAAATTGACCTTTTAGAGGCAGGAAAACCTGTATTCAATGGACCATAATTCACAAACAGTTGGTCAGACTTTCGTACACTCTTTGTTTTATCAAGGTAGAATTTCAACACTCGTTGTAAATCTAAAGAGTGCAGAGCTCGCTCAGCCGGAGTGTCCGGACTGGCAAAGAAAGGGGGAAGAGTGACTGACTGGTTAATGTGAAAATCCGAGACCACCTTAGGGAGGAACCTCGGGTGAGTACGTAACACCACTCTATTTGCATGAAAACTAGATAATGCTCTGTAGAGCATAAGGCCTGTATCTCGCTTACCCTGTGGGCAGAAGTGATTGCCATGAGAAAAGCAGTCTTCCATGACAGGTGTTGCAGGGAAGCCTTATGAATTGGCTCGAATGGGGGGCCCATTAGTTTAGATAGGACCACATTTAGCTCCCAGGGAGGAGAAGGAGCCTTAACAAGAGGATAGACTTTCTTGAGGCCCTCCAGGAAATCCTTAACTGGCATTTGAAAGAAAGAAGCCTGAGTGGGAGACTTTCTATATGCGGTTATCGCTGCCAGGTGAACTTTTATGGAGGAATAATGTAAACCTGCTTTGGCTAAAGACAGTAAGTATGCCAACAGTACCTGTTCTTGACCTCGAATAGGGTCATGACCTTCAGGAGTACACCACATGAAAAAAAGCTTCCACTTAAAAGCATAAGACTTTCTTGTAGAAGCTCTCCTAGCCTCTTCTAAAATCTGCATGCAGTCCTGTGAGAGGCCTAAATGTCCGTACTGGATGAACTCCGGAGCCATGCTGCTAACCTCAGGGACGGCAGGTTGGGGTGGAACACCTTGCCGCTCGCCCTGGTCAGCAGATCCGGATGACATGGCAGACTCCTGTGTGGTACTTTGGATAGGTGAAGACGGTCCGAATACCACTACTGGCGAGGCCAGTCTGGAGCAACCGGATTCATGTCGGTCTTGAACTTGAATAGCTTCCTGATCACCAAGGGAGTGAGAGGAAAAACGTAGAGTAATGTCTCTGACCAGTCTATCCACAGAGCATTTCCCTTGGACCCTGGTAGTGGGTACATGGAGGCGAAGACGCGGCATTTTGCGTTTTCGGCGTCCGCAAAAAGATCGATGTGTGGTGTTGCCCAGTTGGGGAAGATGTCTTGTACCACTTCTTGTTTTAGCACCCAGTCATGTGCTCTGCGAAGTGCCTGCTTAGGTCGTCCGCTTGAACATTGAGGACGCCCAGCAAGTGAACTGCAGATATTATCATATCTCGTGTCAGAAGCCATTTCCAGATTGCCTGTGCTTCCAGCGACAGGGGTCTGGATCTTGTTTCGCCCTGCTCGTTCAGGTAGTACATCGTTGTTGTGTTGTCCGTCTGAACAAGCAGAGAGGTTGATGTTATTGACAGAAAGAACGTCTTGAGAGCTAGATGTACAGCTCTGAGTTCCAGCATGTTTATGTGGTATAGGTGCTCTTTCTCTGACCACATTCCTTGGATCTGTAATGAGCCCATATGAGCGCCCAATCCCTGAGGAGACGCATTCGTCACCAGAGTCTGTTGAGGCATGTCCTCTTGAAAAGGGACTCCCACGATGAGATGAATCCGTCGCATCCACCATCTGATGGAGAGTCGGACTGACAGAGTCCTCCCAGCGATTGGAGATTTGGAACCACTGATCCTCCAGTGTCTGCTGCAGAGGCCTCATGTGAAGCCTGGCGTTTGCAACGAGAAAAATGCACGAGGCCATAGACTCCAGTATGGAGGAGATCTGCCTGGCCGTAGACCGAGGTGTCTTCAAGAGTGTTTGACACTTGAGGAGAATGGATGACAGTCTCTCCTCCGAAGGATACGCTCTTGCGTTGGCGGAGTCCAGAGTTGCGCCTAGATAGAGTATCCTCTGTGTTGGATTGAGGATGGGCTGCTTGAAGTTTACTTGCAGACCGAGCCGATGCAACTGATGAATACATTGTGTGAGATGTTGTTGCAGAAGGGTGGGAGACGCACTCTTGAGAAGTCTAGGTAAGGGTAGACAAATATGTGCTGCTTCCTCAAGAAAGCCGCTACTACTGCCATGCACTTTGAGAAAGTGTGAGGAACAGACTTCAGTCCAAAAGGCAGGACCGTGAATTGGAAGTGGTTTGATTGGATGCGAAACCGTAGGAACTTCCAATGCTTTGGAGAGATTGGTATGTGGAAATAGGCATCTTGAAGATCTATGGAACACATCCAGTCTCCTTGATGCAGAAGCGGTATTAATTAATGTAATGCCAGCATTCTGAACTTTTCTCGTAGAATAAATTTGTTGAGACGTCTGAGAACTAGTATAGGCCTGAACTCCTTGTTTGGACCTTTCTTTGGGACCAAAAAGTATCGGGAGTAGATCCCTTGCCGACGTTGTTGCCATGGGACCTCCTCGTGGCGTTCTTTAGGAGTAGAGCAGACACCTCTTCCCTCAAGAGATTTATACGATGGGTGAAAGTCTTTTGAGGAGGAATGGAAGGTGGAGGGGACTTGAATTTGATGGTATACCCATTCTTTACAATATTCAGCACCCACCTGTCTAGTGTGATTTTTATCCACTCTTCCAGGTAAAAACGTTCATTAAAGGTTAGAACATCATCGATGGGTGATATTCTGCTTGGAGGAGAGGAGGAAAGAGTCGGAGAATAGTCTGCCTTGGAATCCGATGACCCTGTGGAAGACCTATAGCTTCGCCTTGTAGGAGATCAGTGGCGTGATGCTCTACTCCTAGGGGAGCGTGATGATCGTCTCCTCACCGATTGGGACCTTCTCGGTGTGATACGCTCGTGTCTCCCCGAAGAATGCACTGACTGGATCAAAGGTGACCTTGATCTTGAAGAAGACCGTGGTAGGTTAATTCTGCGGATCTTCTATTCTCAAATGTCTCCTAGCCATCTTGGTGAGAAGTTGGTTGGCCAAGCTGGAGAAGGTACTGGTGAGGGCTCTGGAGATACTTACACGATCTGAAGCCCTGGTGAGTAAGAAGCACTCCCTGAAGTCACCACCGGGGCGTCACGCGTCGAACGGTTCTTCAACGTCATCCAAGGTCTCTTCGCTGGAGGAGAAGCAGATTTAGATCTCCTCGACCTCCTCAGCGTAGACCTCCTCGACGTCAACATGGATCTCGATCTCCTAGACCCAGAAGGCCTTTTCTTCGATTGACGGCGATCTCCTCAACAGCGATCTCTTAGACGTTGATCTGTTCGGCGACTACGTCGATGGGATGTTTCTGGATGTCAAATGGCTGGGTCTCTTCGGCGTCGAAGCCCTTGGTGGTCGGCTCGACGTCAAGGCCATTGGACCTCACGCCATCTACAGCGATCTCGCCGTCGGTCCAGAGCCTCTCGGCAGCGAACTTCGACGTTGAGGCCCGACCTCTTGACGTCATAGGCGAGTCAGACTTGGACCACCTACGCGTGGATGATGACCTCATCCTGTCTCTTCTCACCTTGTCTCGACGGCGAGGAATGTCTCAACGACGAAGGATGCTTCGACAGCGAACGATGTTTCGACAGCGACGGACGTCTCGATGGCGATTTCGGCGCCAACTGAGCACAGAGGTACCTTGGATGACGATCTGTCCCTCGACGGAGAAGGGGACCGATGCCTTATTTTTTCACCTCCTTCCTTGCGCTATCTAGGATGCGAAGAGGGCTTTCTGGAATGATGCTCTTCTCGCCCACTCACCGTTTCTCCTCTTTCATGTAAGGAATGCAGCTTGATCTTCTCCCTCTAGCAAGGGTTCCCTTGGAAAACTTGCTGCAGTGGTAACATTGGTCTGGCTTGTGGGATGAAGGCAAACAAGCAATACAAACCGAATGAGGCTCTGACTTGGCCATCTTTTTACCACAGGCCGGCACTTATTGAATAAGGCCGGCATTTTGACTAGAAAAAATAGGCAAAAGTCAGAAAAAACTGTTGAATTAGTCAGAGACTAGAGACGTCAAGTGAAGTCAAAAAAATTATCTTTCTACCAGAAAAAAGTGATAAAATACCACAAACTGGTAAGCTCAATGCTCCAGGATCCTCATAGAAGGAGCCGGAAAAAAGAACTGACCAATCACCTGTGGTGCATGATGGGAGCCTGGGGGTTCCTGGAGGTCTTATAGGCACAGCGCCAATTTTCCAATTGTTTTCTATGCAGCCTGTCTAGGCTAAACCTGCCTCTACGATCATGTCTGTTTTTACCTTTGAAAATAAAGGTTGCGCGTTTCAAACTCAAGGCAGTTGTCTTCTTTACATAGATCATATATGGTGACTTATATGTCTTTATTTGTTCAAATGTAAAAGTTTTACATGCAATAATGGCAGTTTTGGAGCCTAATATGGTGTTTTCAGGCTGCATATGTATATGGATATATATATATATATATATATATATATATATATACATATACATATATATATATATATATATATATATATATATATATACACACACACGCATATTATTGGCTATTGCTCCGGGATCCCGCACATGGGCGGGACTATTCAGTGCTTATGACTATTGATGAGTATTCCCTGGAAGAGAACATCGTCATACATTCCCATTGACGGTCAGCACACATTACTTACAAGCAGAGCAGGAAGACCGAATAAACAAAGGCAAGTCCAAGGTCTGGAAAAGGGATCAGACCAGAGGAGAAGGTTCAAATGGCCTCTAATTCCCTTAACTAACTTGAAAAGGATTATGCAGTTTCCCAGACAGATCCCAACGATACCTTAAGGTATTCAGCAAAGATTAGGCATCAATGGATGAAGAGGATGTGAAGATCAGTACAAAACGATTCTAAACTCAACTGGTCACCGGAATCAAGTGTCTAATTTACCGCCACCTAATGCGTTGTGGCCCGCTCTTAAGCATTCGGAGGTAGCTTCTGAATCCAAGTGCAGTGTTATATGAGATTAAATAGGACGCATACAGTGAACAAGAAACTTTTTGGGCAGAAATAAAAATGAGATGGTACATGTTGCACAGTAACTTTAATAAATGCTTGTGTATTTCCCAAAGCTGTGTCTTCTAATTTTATAAAATGCCCTGGGCCAAACATGGATTCATTAGTACTAAACAAAGAGCGCACTGTGTCAGTGGGAGACGAGGGAAAGAACCCAGCAAGAGGAAAGAGAAACAAGCACCTTAAAAACAGACAAACACCCGAACGGCGTGGAGGGACAAGGTCCATACATACAGGATAGAGACGAAATCCATGAAGGAACACGTAGAAGTTAGGTTAGAAGCAGAGCTAAGAACGGAAGTGAAAAACAAAGTCCACCTGAGAGTCCTGTGAAATGCGTGCAAAAAACAGGTTTATGGGAGGGCGCCATCGTGCTAACAAAGGACAGTGGTGTGGTTGTAACGGACTAGACAACTGAATGTTAGGATCTAGGCACTATACACTTCACAGACCGGCAATGCGGACAACTGTGAAAAGAAAGGCAGTCAGCGCTGGTTATTGCCACCGAAGCGACTGCATGCAGGGGGAGGAAATATGCAAACCTGACCGACAGTGCATCAGCCGTTGCTCATTTACCATCTTACATGAAAACAGGACAAAGTATGCACCCCAATTTAGAGACATAACAACGCATGCCCAATTACGTAAGAGGGCTCGATCATTAGATGTTTCCACTGAACAAAAGGCAGAAGTTAAAAAAACACTAAAATGTGCCCTGTTGGTCGTTTTCTTCTAACACCTCAACGCCTGGGTGCTCACAAGAGCGTAAAACGCCACGAGACAGATGCTTCGTCACAATGCTTGATAAACTCGTTCGCCTTATTCACGACTAGTTTTTAAAAAAATTAGACAATGTTGAATAAAATATTCCGTTTGATGACCAGTCGAGGCGGGAACGTTGGAGAGACCTGCACAAGTTCAGGCTGCACCGGTGTGAAGACTCCGCATGCACAAGACGCTGCTCGAGGCTCTTACACAGCCCAGGATGCTTCCTTCACCACGATTCATAGCCACGCTCACTCCGGCTCTCCAAGCTGCCCGCCTCAGCTGAAACGTGCTCCATTCCTCTTTGCATCCACCCAGGCTGGGTCAGATCACACGCTGGCCCATCCCTGCAGATTCCACTCTGAGGTACAACTGATGCCAAACTTCTAACCTGGGAGGAGAGAAGAAGCCACAAGTGGCTTCGGCTCCACCGACCCACCTTACCACACACCTACACTGGTCGAGTGTTGGGCCTCAGCTGATCGGCTCCCAAGAGCTTTGGATTTCAAAACTCAAGCCATGGCTCAAGATCTTTTTGCTGCCTTTCACGTAAAATATGTTATGACTCTTAAAGCAAATACAAATGAAATACAATAGAGTGTATGCAAAGTGAAATACACATTTCGCAACAGCCTCCTATCTTGAGCTCTAAATCTATTTCTTAACATGACTGGTTTTACCAGTAACATCCATGAGGATGTAACAAAGGGTTTGCTGCTGGCTGTGCTTCTGGTTCAGTTGTTGGCATTTAGTGTTGGGGACATTAAATGATGTTCTTCGAAGGAGTTTGGTTTCAAGGAAACGAGTAATATCACAATACATCAGGACACGGACTCAATCTAAGATCATAGGCCAGAGGTGAGTGCATGTGTGGAGCAGTGAGGCATGACAGAGCATGTGATGCGGGGAAGGAACCTTTGTGGATGAAGTAAACATGAATGGTGTTCCCACCGGTGCTGCAGTAAGCTTGCCTCTGGTGAGATGCATAAATATTATGTATCCACCACAAAAATCGCTACTGGAAGCAATAAACTTTTTCTTCTGATTGAAACATCTTGAAGGAGATTCCACACCTCATAAATTAGCCCCAAAGCAGTACTTTCCTGCAAGGTGGCATTGAAAAGTGCTGGGAAGTCATGCAACACAGCTCAGGCAAAGTACCACAAACTGCATGCCTGAGAAGTGAGGCCGAGTGCTTGGCAAAAGGATGCAACGACGGCGACATAGCCACCTGGCACGTGTCGACAACCAGAAAGCATGAGCATAAACGCCATTCAGTGGACCAGGGCAAGGCAGATCTTAATACAAAGGCTAACACAATGCAAAATAAACCGCTTAGTAACTCACCTGCCCATTTTGTGTCCTGCGAGACTAAAAGAGCTGTTCATCTGCTCTGTACTCCTGTGTGCAGTGGATCTAATATGGTACTGCGCATCCGAAATCCAGCCTAAGCTGACATTCTGCTCCTTTGGTTAGATGCACAGGAGAGAAGAAAGATCTGGGGCCCATGAAATGCAGAAACCATGTACGGTAAGAAAGGTGCCTGCATGCGCGCTATGCTTGTCTCTATTTAAGCGTGCTGCGCTTAATACAATTTTAAAATTACCGTTTTTCTATTTTTGTTGTTTTCATTTTATTTTCCCTTGATTTTAATAACAGAATTGTTGTGCCCACATTCTTGCACTTTAAATCGTGCCCTCACCGCGTTTAGTGCGGAGTTTGCTGTCTTTTGTGCTGCCTTCTCGTGGCGCTTGGCCGCCATCTTGGGGGTGGTCACTGCCTGAACGCGCCATTTGCCTGAGCGCTCTAGCGCTTTCCAGGAGCACAGGTGAGCTGGTACTTAAGGCGAGCACTTCTGCTGCTCGGCCTTGGGAAAGGTGCCTGCATGCGCGCTATGCTGGTCTCTATTTAAGCGTGCTGCGCTTAATACAATTTTAAAATTACCGTTTTTCTATTTTTGTTGTTTTCATTTTCCCTTGATTTTAATAACAGAATTGTTGTGCCCACATTCTTGCACTTTAAATCGTGCCCTCACCGCGTTTAGTGCGGAGTTTGCTGTCTTTTGTGCTGCCTTCTCGTGGCGCTTGGCCGCCATCTTGGGGGTGGTCACTGCCTGAACGCGCCATTTGCCTGAGCGCTCTAGCGCTTTCCAGGAGCACAGGTGAGCTGGTACTTAAAGCTCACATTGCTCGCGCAGCGGTAGCGCCTTACTCGCGCCGGAGTCGAGCCAGAGTCTGCCCGTCTGCGCCCGTCCGCGCTAAGGACGCGCGGGGCGTCGCGGGTCTCTCCTGGCATTTCCCTCTGAGTGGTAGGATGATCGTCTACTCCAGTGCCTTGCTTCGGGCAATTGGGTATTCTCTCCCGCAGTGCTCCTTTGCACCGTGCCACCCGATGTGTGGCCCTTATCAGTGTGCCTGTAAGAGGTGGTCGTTGGACCTGCCAGTAGGTATTCGTGACTCGGACACCCCCATCGTTCCACGAGCACACTCTGGCGTGCCCTCGGCGACTAGAGGCTTGGTGCATGGTCTACGAATCCTAAATCTTAATACCAGATCTCTGGTAAAAAAAACACCACCTGTCCATCGCAGATTTGATCTTGGATGAGCTGCCAGACCTGTTTGCCATTACTGAAACCTGGCTTCAGGACACTGATGATGCCATCGTCAATCTAGCCTGTCTTCCTGGCTATTCATGTTTCACATGTAATCGCCGGTCTAGAGGTGGAGGCATCGCCTTAGTTATCAAATCCACTTTCGCATGCACCTGGACGACACTGCAGATTGCTGGATGCGAAAGCGCGCTGTTTAAGATTATCATCAATCCCCAGTTTTCGCTGTCAGGGATGGTCGTTTATCGCCCCCCCAGGCAGCGATGTTGCCTTTAGGGGCGCCTTTCCGGAGGCGGTGAGCACGCTGGCTAGTGGCTGCGCTAACTTTTCGATCTTAGGGGACCTTAACCTCCATTTCGACAGGCTAGAGACCATGGCCATCAGTGGTTTTCTGGCCGACTTAGAGGCCCTGCAGTTGACCCAACTGGTCTCCCAACCTACTCACTCGGCTGGTCACACTTTGGATCCGTTTTTTACGAACCTAACGGATGTCCAAATTGCGGCAGTTTCTCCTGTGGCATGGACTGACCACTTTTTAGTGTCCGTCTGGCTACCCCTTCCTGTTACCCCTACTATTCCACCTTCTAAGTGGATTCCTCGGCGCCACTGGAACAAGCTTAGGCTAGAGGACCTTCATCACATCATGGCTGACGAGCCCTTAGGCCCCCTGCTTAATGCTACCTCGGGCTATGACCTGTTTTGTAGCTGGATTACTAAGGCGCTTGACGCCCTGGTACCTATCATCTCCAGTAAATCCAGTTCCCGGCAGGCTAGCCCTTGGTATGACAGTGCTCTTCGCGCCTTGAAGGCCTCCTGTAGACGGGCAGAAAGGGAGTGGCGCAAGACGTATGACGCCGTCAAAAAAACTGCATATTTGGCTTCTGTTAAGCTCTACCATCGAGCCATATGCAGAACCCGGGCGGCGTTCTATGCGGCAGAATTCCGCAGCAGCCTCAATCCTTCCAAGACCATCTTTAAAACTATAAAAGATCTGATGGCAAAGAGAGCTGCCCCGCAGGTGGATAGTTCCATCTCCCACTGTGAAACCTTAGCCGCTTTCTTCTTGGACAAAGTTAAGAACATCTACCAGTCGTTTCCAAGTACGACGCTACCCGTGACCCCCTCGAGGGGCCCCAGTAGCTGTCCATCGCTGCACTCTCTCCCCATCCTTTCCGACGAGGAGTTTGCCAAGTGGGCACAGCGAGTCAAATCCGGCTCGCCGGCAGACCCGCTAAGATCTGCCCTTTTCAGGGATGTTGCTCTCCAGGGGCGCACGATAGTGTGCTCACTGATCAATCTTTCCCTGACCTCGGGCCTTGTTCCCGCCAAGTGGAAGCAAGCAGTGGTTTCCCCGATCCTAAAAAAACCATCTCTGGATCCTTTAAAACCAGAAAACTACCGCCCTATTTCTTTGCTTCCCTGGCCGGCCAAAGTTATGGAGGCCCATGGAAATCTGGCCCTCGCGGAGCACATGACCCGAGCCAATGTCCTCGATCCCATGCAGAATGGGTTCCGTGCTGGTCACAGCACGGAGGCGGCCCTTCTGGCAATGGTTGAACACCTGCGGATTGTGTTGGATGCAGGTCAAACGGCAGCGCTTATTCTATTAGATCTTAGCGCTGCCTTCGACACAGTGTCCCATCGCATCCTTCTACACCGTTTAGAGGACATTGGCATCTGTGGTTCGGCTCTGCAATGGTTCCGCTCCTTCCTCAGTGATCGCTCCTTCTGCGTTGCCACCCCTCCTTTTCAGTCCAAGTACCATCCTTTGGACCTGGGGGTTCCCCAGGGCTCCTCGCTGAGTCCCACGCTTTTCAACCTGTACGTGCAGCCGCTGGCTGAGGTCGCCAGGCAGTGGGGCCTAACCATGGTCTCTTATGCCGACGACACTCAGCTAGCGGTTACGATCAGCGGGGATGCCGAGCAGGATGCCCCCAGGTTCCGAAACGGGCTGAGAGAGGTGGCCAGCTGGATGAATAACAACTGTCTCCAGCTGAACGCGAAAAAAACAGAGGTGATGATCGTTGGAAGAGATGCGGACCGCTGGGGGGACACTTGGTGGCCACCTGAGCTGGGGCCGGCCCCTACACCAGTCTTGGAACTTAGGAATCTGGGAGTGTGGCTTGACCACACATTAAGTTTTGTGACCCATACCAAGAGAGTGGCGGCAGGTTGCTTTGGGGTCCTCCGCGGGCTAAGACCGGTGCTTAAATTCTTTGACGCCCCGACAAGACAGCTGATCATCCAAGCGATGATTATCTCCCGGTTGGACTACGCTAGTTCACTCCTTTTAGGAGCAAACCAAGCTGAGATTCGTCTACAACGGGTACAGAATGCAGCGGCGAGGGCGGTGGTCAGTTTGCCTCGGACCTGTCCCACCTCTAATACTCTTCGGTCCTTGCACTGGCTTCCGATCAAAAATAGAATTCATTTTAAGGCTCTTAGCCTGGTCTTTAAAATTCTACAAAAGTCGGCACCAGAGATACTTAACAAACTGGTCTCTCCCTATGTTCCAACTCGCCCACTAAGATCTCTTGGTCAATCCCTAGTGGTTGTCCCACGTTTCAGACTCAGCCGGATGGGCGGACGCTCCTTTCGAGTGAGAGCCGCGACTCTCTGGAACGCGCTTCCCTCAGAAATCCGCCTCTTAGATGATCTACTAACTTTTCGTAGGGCTCTGAAAAATTTTTTGTTTTAATTTTTTGTTTCAATCACTCCTGTTTCTTCTTTGTTTCCGGTTTTTAGTGTTGTGTTATGTCCACCTTTCCCTGCGCCAGGACGCTCCTTCGCTGGAGCATCTGTGCGCATTAAAAATAATAATAACATAACATAACATAAGAAAGATGGATACTAAGCAGGGTAGAAAACTCTCTGAAGGGAGGACAAAATGATAGGGCCTGAAGTTCTCGGACCTTGCGAGCCTAAGTAATCACTACCAACAGAACTGTTTTTAGTATAAAGAGTTCAAATGAACACCTGTATATCGACTCAAATGAAGATACCATCAAGACAGTCAAAACAATATTAGAACATTGGAATGTTGACTGCTCCATAGAGACAAGGGTGCTCTGGGCTTCTACTGACTGCTACCAGTCAGTAGAGCAACATTCCAATGTGTTTCTTTATGAGTGAGTTTAAAATATTTATAAAGCGAGCGTACACCTGGCGGTTTCATGGCGCTATAGAGTACTGAGCCCAGGAGGGCAAGAAAAACGGGGGGAAATAAAGATGGCTGGTTTATGGGGAGAACGCTTGTGAGAAGAGAAAAGTTTTTAGCGATTTACGGAAGAGTGAGTATTGGGTGCACGATCTAAGGTGGGCAGGGAGGGAGTTCCAAAAAGCGGGGGCAAGTGTGGAGAATTTGGTGCCTCCCCACTTTTTGCACTTGAAGCGAGGAACTGTCAACAGCTGTTGGGCGGATGAGCGGAGTTCCCTGACAGGGACGACCCGAGCCTGAAAGGTAATGCAGCCCATCTTGAACTGGGCTCGTTCATAGATGGGGAGCCAATGTAAAGACTTAAGGAGGGGAGTGACGTGGTGGGATTTGGCCAAGTTGAAGACCAGGCGGGCAGCCTGGTTTTGGACCAACTGAAGTCGTCGCATGCTGTAGGCGGGCATGCCGCAGTAGAGGGCGTTGGCATAGTCTAGGCGGGAGGTAACCATTGCCAAGACTATGAGCTTGAGGGCGGAAAAAGAAAAAACCGAGAGACTTTGCGGATAGTGCGGAGTGAGAGAAAAGAGGAAAAGACAACAAAACTAACCTGGGAGTGCAAAGTGAGTTGGTCATTCAGTTTGACCCCAAGAGATTTTACAGATGGCGATGGAGAGGGGGGGGGGGCAAAGGAGGGGGGCCAGAAAAGAGAAGTCCAGGGACTGGAGCAACCACCTGTCAGAACCAGCTCCGTTTTGTCGGGGTTTAGCTTCAGGTGGTTGTAGTTCATCCAGTCCCGGATGAAAACCATGACAGACTGGAAATTAGACATGGATTCGGGGGATGTGGATAGAGAAAAGATAAGCTGGAGGTCATCCGCATAATTGTAAACGGAGACCTCCAGCTGTTGAAGGGCAAAGATAAGAGGGGCAATGTATAGGTTGAACAGAAGAGGGGAGAGGGAAGAGCACTGGGGAACCCCACATTGTACTCTACGGAAGTCAGCAGAGAAGTCACCCAAGCGCACTGACTGGGTCCGGTCTGTCAGGAAGGAGGACAGCCATACTAAGGCCGAACCTCCAATCCCCGCCGCCCTGACACGGGAGAGTAAGATAGAGTGGTCAACCATGTCAAAGGCGGCGGAGAGGTCGAGGAGGACCAGGGCCTGGGGGTGGTTGGTGTCCATACCTTCTCTGAGGTTGTCTAGAACTGACAATACTACGGACTCCGTAGAGTGGGCTGGGCGAAACCCAGCCTGTCGGGGGACTTCCACCCTGTTCTCCTCCACAAAGGTGCTGAGCGTTCTGGTCACATGACGTTCCAGAACCTTCCCCAGAAAGGGCAGTAATGAAATGGGGCGGTAGTTGGTAAGAGCGGAGAGGTCGGCGCCGTTTTTTTTTTAGAATAGGGACGATAATGGCCGATTTGAGGGGAGGAATGACAATGCCCTGGGACAGTGAACTGTTGAGGAATGTGAGAGGGGGCAGCACACAGGTTGAGTAGATCAGTTTCAGGATGTGGGCAGGACAGGGATCCAAAGGAGAGCCTGATTTAACCATGGGCAAGAGGGAGAGGAAAGACTCTTCTGTCGGAAGAGGGAAGGAGTCATGGTGGGCTGCGACTGACGGGCACAGGGGGTTGACGAAGGAGGAGGGGGGGGGAGTGGGATGTTGGCTTTGATATTAGCAATTTTGTCCAGGAAGAAGGTGTTGAGGGAATCACATAAGTCCTGGGAGGGAGAGGGTTTGAGGGTAGCTCGGTCAGAGAAGGCGAGGGCGTGCACGATGGAAAAAATCTCTCTAGGCTGATTTTCGGCCGCCAGGATTTTAGAGGAGAAATAAGCATTCTTGGTGGCTAAGATTGATTTTTTTATACAAAGCCAAGAGGGAGATGTACCGATTTTTGAGATTAGGACAATAGTCGCGCCTCCAGGACCATTCCGCGCGGCGAACGCTAAGTTTTTGGGCCTTTAGTTCCTCACTGAACCAGCGGTTCGCATCGTTTGTGCGCCTGGCGGACACCCGCCTGAGGGGGGCGACAGAATCACAACCTGATTGGAGCCAGGAGTTGATGGAGTCGGCTTGCGCAGAGGACGGCAGCCCATGGAGGTCCGGGCTGGAAGCAGAGAGAGTGGTGGACAGAGTCCAGGTCTACATGGTTCCATGAACGCGCCCAGGTGTTTTTGGGGGAGAGACGGCTTGGGAACTGGGGAGAGAATTAGGGAGAATGATATAAGAAAGTGGTCGGACCATGTACAAGGGGAAACAGACAAGGAAGTTACTGGACAGTTGAGGGACCAGATTTTGCCTCCAAGAAGGGGCGTGGCCTCGGGGCTCGCAGAATGGCGGCAAGAAGTGGTAGGATTGAGGCGCCGCGTCAGCGCTAAATCCGCTGCGTGGAGCGACTCAAATTAGCCACGAAGGTGAGTTTTAAAAACAGCAAAGTAATTCAGTGACAATCAATTTTTTAAAGTATCTCGCTCCCGGCTTCCCCCTCAGGAGCTCAGTGCTGTGATGTTTATTTCACAGCTGTTGCTGTGAACAAAAGCCTCTCGGGCCGAGGGGATTTAAACCCCTGCTCGGGTTCCGGAAGGCATTTGTTTTGACAAATGAGAACGTTCTGCCCTCAGAGGGTAGAATTATCTAATAGCCTTAGAGCTCCCTGGAGTGCTCTCTACTGGCCATTAACCCCTTAAGTGCTGCCGTTGGACGTCGCGAGCACTACCTTCGTAGTGCTGCGCACGTCCAACGCGGCCCCGCCCATTTTGCGGAAGTACCGCATAATCGCAGCCACGGCAAACGGGTTAAAAGCCGGCTCCATTGTTAGAGGCCCTTGCCTTCTAATAGGGTCTTTAACGCGGGAGTGGGCCTTTAACGCTGGAGCGGGCCTTTAATTGCTGATAGAGTCCGCTACTTCGGGCTCTAAGGCTATATTAGAAAATTGGAATTTAGGGAGCTCCATTGAAAACAGTGGAGTGCTCCGGGTTTCTAAAGGCTGGTAAAAGCCTGGAGCTGCAACATTCCAATGCCATTGTTTACAGCTGTTGTGGTAAACAGAGATCCCATGGAGACCGAGGGGATTTCAATCCTCTCGGGATCTGTGAGACCTTAGTTTTATTTGTTATAACATTCTGCCCTCTAGTGTTTGAATGTTCTAATAGCTGTATAGCCCACCGTAGCGGAGCCCAACCAGCATTAAATCCTGCGCCCTTGTTAAAGACCCTCACCTTCGGCCTTTAATGGCCGGTATAGCCCACTATGTTGGGCTATAATGCTACATTCAAATTCCACTGCGGAAAAGTAAACCGAGTGGAAGGAGACCAGTCAAACTAACTTTTCCAAAAATACGCTACTAGTAGAAATCTAAAAAAAAAAAAAATACAATCCAATGGGGCCACTGACAACTTAGTCCAGTAGCCTACGAAGATTGATTTAGTAGCAGGCTTCCTTGCCACTAGGGGGTATCTGAAACTACATAAGGAAAGTTAAAGACTTCACTTGGCATGGCTGGATCTCCATGTCTACAGCTGCAGCCTTGAGGGACTGGGATGGAAGAAGGCCAGCTTTATGTAGTAGGAAAAGAGGTGGACTAATTCCAGAGCATAAAGAATGAGCATACCAGATCCTCCAACACTTTCCGCAGTACTTTGGACACAAGCAGGAGCTGCGGGACCAAAGCACCCATGCAACCATGCCACCTAGTTTAGCAATCCAGCCCAGCAATGAGGCATCCATGACCAGGGTAGCCTGCAGAGGGCTAAATGTTCAACTCCTCATAAGGCTGGAGGAGGTCCATCCAGAACTGCAGATCCTGAAGCACCCACTGGAATATCCACACCTGAACAGACTTCCACTGTCCTTTGACCCCACTGAGGGGGATCTCATCCGCCATCCAGTGTGAGGTACCAACAGGATGCACAAGGCCATGAGACCCAACAGGAACATGACCTGCAGGACCTTTGGGCTTTGCAGGTAGCAGAGCACAGAGGATGGTGGCGACTGGATATGCGGCCTCCTAGATCCACCCTTCCTTAAACATAGTGCTATCATTTGTGTGGCTCTTGACAGGATGAAACAGCTGCCCTTTTGAAGGACTGCACATTTCTAGAATAACCACGAGCCTCCAATGCAGTTGGGGAAATCACCCCGTAGGTGGGGCAAGGCCTAAGCTGTGAGCAGGAGCCCTGCTAATCTTGAAACATGCCAAGGAAGAGTCAGTCTTCACTCTACATAGGCATTCTGTTAAGCTGGTCGCGAGACGGCAATGGAGTAAATTACGGCTAGAGGACTTACATCGTGTCCTCGCCATGGAGCCTTTAGAACCTCTGGTAGCTGCTGACTCTGGCTACGACAGGTTCTGCTCCTGGATCTCCAAGGCGCTGGACGCCCTTATTCCCATCACCGCTCGTAAGATCAGCCCCAGGGACTCAAGCCCGTGGTACGATGGCGCCTTACGAACACTTAAGGGTAGCTGTAGGCGAGCGGAGAGGGCTTGGCGGAAGGCGTACGATAACGGGAAAAAAGCTTTCTATCTCGCCTCCGTCAAAACCTACCACCGGGCTGTCTGTCGAGCGCGGGCAGCGTATTACGCTGCTGAATTTGCTATCAGCTCCAACCCCTCCAAAACGATCTTTAAAGTGATGAAGGACCTCCTAGCAAAGCGAGTCTGTACTCCGACGATCGTCTCAACTGTCCACTGTGAGGCCCTGGCTGCGTTCTTTCTGGAAAAGGTCCAAAACATCTATAAGACATTTCCTAATACAGGGCCCCCAGTTGAGTCTCCGATCAACATCCAGGGAGACTCTTCTGCACAGGCTGCCCCCACTGACATCTGAGGGGTTCGACCTTCTGGCTCAGCAGGTCAAATCCGGGTCCCCAGCTGATCCGCTCAGACCGACCTTCTTTAGAGATCGGTCGTTTGTGGGCCGGGCCGTGGTACACTCCTTGATCAACATCTCGTTGGAGTCAGGCACGGTACCCGCTAGCTGGAAGCGGGCGGTGGTTTCCCCCATCTTGAAAAAACCTTCCCTGGATCCGGAGAAACCTGAAAATTATCGGCCTATCTCCTTGCTCCCGTGGCCGACCAAAGTATTGGAGGCTCACGTCAACAAAGTTCTCTCAGCTCACCTTATCCATGCTAACATCTTGGATCCCACTCAGAACGGTTTCCGTGCTGGGCACAGCACGGAGACCGCCCTTCTCTCCATGGCTGAACATATTCGCATGGTGATGGATGCGGGACAGACAGCGGCGCTCGTGCTATTAGATCTGAGCGCCGCGTTTGACACCGTCTCGCATCCCATCCTATTGCATCGCCTGGAGGAGATTGGGCTGAGTGGTCTGGCCCTTCAGTGGTTCCGGTCCTTCTTAGACGATCGTTTCTTTAGCGTTGCCATTCCACCGTTCCAGTCCCAATTCCATCCTCTGAAACAGGGGGTCCCGCAAGGCTCCTCGCTGAGTCCCACGTTGTTCAATCTTTATGTGAGACCGCTGGCTGAGGTCGTCAGGCAATGGGGCATGACTATGGTCTCATATGCTGACGACACTCAGCTAGCGGTCACGATCAGCGGGGATGCGGACCAGGATGCCCCCAGGTTTCAGAGTGGACTTAGGGCGGTAGCGAGCTGGATGAAGAACAACTGTCTCCAGCTCAACGCAAAGAAAACAGAGATCATGATCGTCGGTAGGAGGCCGGAACTGTGGGGAGACAGATGGTGGCCAGCGGAATTGGGGCCGGTCCCCATTCCGGTCACTGAGCTGAAGAACCTCGGAGTCTGGATGGATCCCTCCCTCAGCTTCGTGGGCCATACCAAGAGAACTGCGGCCTGCTGCTTTGGTATACTACGGTCGCTGCGTCCCGTCTTGAAGTTTTTTGACCACCGCACCAGGCAGCTGATAGTCCAGTCCACAGTGTTATCTCGCCTGGACTATGCCAGCTCCCTTCTGGTAGGGGCGAATGTGGCGGACGTTTCCCGCCTCCAACGCGTCCAGAATGCCGCGGCGAGAGCCATTGTCGGCCTACCCCGTACATGCTCAGTTTCCAGCACCTTGAGATCTCTGCATTGGCTGCCTATCAGGTCAAGAATCCAGTTCAAAGTACTGTGTCTGGCCTTTAAGATTTTGAGGGGTGGGAGCCCTCAAATTCTTATGAACCTTCTGTCCTGGTATGTGCCCGCCCGATCTCTAAGATCCTTGGGTCAAGCTCTTACAGTGATCCCCCGTTACAGGTTGTGCCGGTTAGGTGGCCGTTCTTTCCGGGTTAGAGCACCTGAGCTCTGGAACTCGCTCCCCGTTGATATGCGACTGCTTCCTGATCTTTTAACGTTCGTAGGGCTCTAAAAACTCTTCTGTTTAAGTAATTTCTCTTCTTTTCTCTGTTATGTTCCCGGAAGATGTTGCTTATTACTTGCCATGCGCCAGGACGCCCCTTAGCTGGGGCAGCTGTGCGCAATACAAAAATCCGTAACATTCTCTGTGGTGGGAAAATTCCATGAGTGTAACCTGGACATCTCCTGAAAACCCAGTGGAATACATCCATGATGCCGACAGTGCCAGCCATGCCCATAGAATGCTCAAGGGTTTCTGTGAACTCAAAGCCACACTAAGGATAATTTTTATGCAATTAGGCCATCATTCATCAGGTGAGAGAAAGACTTCTCGTTCTGGCAGGCTTACATTCATACGTTGTGTGTGTTCCCATAAGTCACGGACGTCAGTACTGCCTCAAAACTTCAAAAAGAACCCTTCCCAATTTATAATTCTAAAAACATACTTTGAAAAACGAATACTTTCCTAGGTTATGTTACCAAGTTGAAAGTAAGATGGTGTGAAAGGGAAAAAGGATTGGTGAGCTGGGTTTAAGGATATTGGGTTAAAGTTTAGGGTGAGGAGTCGGGGTATAGGCCTGAATTCATATCCATCGGTTTAAAAAATGAATGTACAAGTCTATGGTTTGAAGTTTAAGTGTTCCTAAGGAGTTTTTTAGAAAGGGTTCAGTAAAGTTTAGCATTAAATTTCAGCGTTAACGGGTATTAAGGGGCATTTAAGGTTCAGGGAAAGTTATTATAGAGCAGTAAGGGAGCTATTAGTGTCCAGGGAAGGGCAGCGTTTGTTTAGTGTTACTACTGGAACAGTGTTTAAGGCATGATGATTGTAAAAATTATTTTATTTTATCGTTTCAATATAAAAAAATTAAGTCCAAGTTACTTTTCACAGTTAACACTGCACTTAATTTCAAAAGGAACACAATACAATGTTAAAGTAAAACAAATGGAAGGTTAGAAACTAACTTATGCTATTTCTATGTAGAAAAAACAAATTGAATTAACAAGGTACAAGCGGACGTATTAGCTTGAAACTGAGGTGGCATTTGACATGAAGACAGAAAGCCAAGGTGCTAGAGGGAAAAACCTTACGACCCAAGGTGTAAAGCTCAATCCGTTCCCTGTTTGAGGGAGCCATGAGGAAGGCATTTGGGTTCTGGTTTGAAGGCAACATCTGAACCACCAGGCAGACTATCGGTGACGGGTGGGCGGAGAAAAAGTGCAGGTCACACAAAGCAGGCCTAGCAAGTCTGGAGATCTGCCTCAGCGCAATTAAAGGGTCGAGGAGAGCCGCATTAAACAGGAAAAAAATTCCACAGAACCTGTAGAGGATTGCAATATATTGTCCGAATGTTAGATTCCACTTCTGGGAAAGGCATTTTCAGAGCAAAGGCCTCCGCTGCCTTCCAAACTACTAAACAAGATTAAACCTTCACCGAAAAAGGGCCTCTAGGGGTAGAAAACGTCCCCTTGAGATATTCAGGCCACTGGTATTTTGCAATTACAAGTAAATGCTGACATCAGCATTAAAGGTGACAGGAGAGATCATCAACTTCGGTGTCATCCTTCATGTAGCAGTGGTCCTTATGCGCAATTTCCTAATCATCTGAATCTCAACTAAAAAGCATCTCCAAAAGGGTCAAAATGTTAAATCCTGGGGAGGTGATCACAATATATGCTAAAATTATTTGTAGAGTGCACTAACGCGTATTGGTGCTAAATGTATAACAAATGGTTAAAAGTAGGAGTGGAAAATAGCTGAATTTAGGGCTTGAAGTAAAAGTTGGGGATTTTGGTGGCCATCCTGCACTTGGTCAATTCGAGCTCTAAAGGACGGCAGCGTGGAGAGTCCTGCAGTTAAAGCGCTCTTCTTTAACCAACTTTCTGGCACACAGTGCTGTCAGGAAGAGCTGTTGAAGTTAGCCAAGACGTTTGCAAGATTGACACACCAAGAATTTGTGTGTTGAAAAGGGGCTGTGTTGATATACAGCCTTGTGCACAATTGGTTGCCTATTCTGGATCATATAGGCAACCAATTAAAACTGGAGTTCTACGGTCCCATCTTAAAATACCGGGCACTCCCTAATCTTGAGGTGTATGTTTTTGCTGCCCTACCACCATTTGCAATTAATGGCTGAAGCCTGCGAGTCAGTCTCTAGCCCCTTGGGTGCTCATGACGAGCTCAGCTCGTCATGAGCTACGGCGCTCCGGTGCTCATGACGAGCTGAGCTCGTCATGACCTCGCCCGTTCCGTGGAATGCTCACACGCTGGGCTGATTCCCCTGCTGTGCTGAACGTTCCATGGGAACGGGTGTGACCATGACGAGCTCAGCTCGTCATGAGCACCGGAACGCCGTAGTTCATGACGAGCTGACCTAGTCATGAGCACCGGGGCGCTTTACGCGCCCCCCAGCACAGCGGGGGAATGTGCCCCGCAGCCAAGGGGTTAAACCTGCCAGTGGAAGGGGCCAGAAGGACAGAGGTGAACTTAGGACAGTGCTGGTCTGTAAACTGCTGAAGCCCTCAGATCACATTCCAAGAGTGTGCTGCCCAGACCGGGCACACACAGGGCAATTCCTCTCCTCTGCTCTGTGTGTAGCCACCAATCCACTGCTAGCATCACCCTTGGGCAGGTCTGTGGCATCACAGATGGGAGAAGTGTTCATGAATGGCCCTTCCGAGGTGAGCAGGTGGAGTATCCACCCAAGACCACTTGGTTTACTAGGGACCGGGGCAGGTGGACAACACATTGGCGGAGTCTTTTCCAAAGGAACCTGCAGAGTCTCCTACAAGCTGACGCACATGAGGTCTATGGGAAGAAGGGAATGGGTGTCACAGGTGAGGCGCCTCGACGCAGACCACTCCAGCACTGTAGATAATTAGGCCTGGAGAATGGGGGTCACGCACTGGACAAGTCCTGGCAATACTGCTGCCAACAATACACCCAAGATTTGGTGGCGCCTTACGTATTCTTCGGCATTCTAACAAGTCCCTCTGTGAAGTGCCTAGAATTGGTCTAGTGCGTATTGTGGGCTGTCCTTTTTGTACCTGGGTCTAACGTTATGGAACAACCTTCCAGAACCGTTGCAAAGCTGCTTGACTTATGGAGTTTGGCAACGGATTGACGATATGGCCGTTTTAACTGGGGGTGGGGGTAGAGAGTCCTCTTTCAATGAGTCTAGCACAGGGAAACCCCCTAGGGTAGCTGAACACTTCACAAGACGCAATAACAACAGACCAAGCCAGTCTCTGTAAATTAAAGGTACAGTTCATGCAATTGCTGAATAGAATATACCACGTCGACTACATCTTACACTCTGCACAATCCACGCACCTTGCCTGGAGCTTTCATAGGACTAACACATACCATGCTGAGGTTATGGCCACTAGGAAGGAGAACGTTTCAACACATTGAGAGCTCCCCTTCAATTTTGCTGTGAGCTCCCCTTCTATTTTGCTGCTTGGGTACGTGGCAAATACCATCTTACGCTATGCTAGAGGTTAAATTGCGTTATTAACTCTTCTGGTGAAAAGCACACTGATGGAGCATGGACTGGAGGCCTGCTGTCAAATGGGCAGGAGTGGCTGAAGGACACAGCCATGTGTAATGAAACTGAAGAAACATATGCAACTGCAATCGATATGGACCAAGCTTAAGGATATTTTGGAACCGCTTAGATCTTATTTGGCAGGTCAAGAGATGGCTAAGAATGATCTGGGAGATCTGTAACATGAGCAAAGCTTATGAAAACAAAAGGCATAGCAGCTAGATCCATGAACCAGACCTTGCAGAAGATGCTGCTAGTAGCTGCTGTCAGGGTGCAATGCACAGTAGGTGAAATGCCTGAAGATGTACATGGGAGGGTGAGGATTCCAGTGTTTATTACATGATGCTGCTCAGATGCCTGTATACATTGGAAAACGTGACTACATGTGTTACCAGGCGATTGGAAATGACCCAGGAGGGTTTCAGATGCTGTTAAATAAATATCATTGCCATAATCAATCCTGCATTTGATGTGGCATTACCAATTGGTATGTGTCCACTTCTGTAGATACACGGTCAATATGTTATGATTTTAAGTGACAGCAACAAATGCTACATACCTTTGATGCGGGAGTCTCAAATGAGTGGCTGTGGTCTAAAATAGATGTCCAGATTAAATACAGCCTTGTGAAGAGAAGGGGGTTGCATGATCCAGGTCAGTGGGCAGATAGCCAAGATGCGGTGGTTGATGCAAGCAGTTCCTCAATCTTGGATACATCCAATTTGCTTGAGGAAATTTTAAGCTATCAACATGTGTCAAAATGAGGCACAGGAACAATGCTTTTCTGGATAGTCCTGAGCTAGTGTCATTTGAACTTGCATGTCAGAGTAACTTAGCAAATGAGCAGCAACAACCACCACTACTCCCTTGGGGAACACCCCAGAGGTGCTGTAAAGGTAAAAGGAGATCACAGTGAACTGAAAGTGCTTGTGACTTACCGTAGGTAATGTCTGTGGGTGGGCAGGACAGGGATATGAAACTATACGTCCTCCATGTCCAACGCTACCATTCAGTCTAAGGCAGACAGGACCCAAATGAGCATTTTGAACTTCGTCTTGAGGAAGAAATTCAAGGAGCGCAGGTCGAGGATAGAACAAAGACAGCCGTAGTTCGTCCTTCCTGGGCACCAGAAAGAAGCTAGAATAGCAACCACAACCTACTTCTGGCGTCAGCACTCTCTCTATGGCTACCTTGGCCAGGAGGGCTGTTACTTCCTTGTGGAAAATGGATAGATGACCTTCCTTCAGCATGTCGTAAATAGGTGGCATGTAGGGAGAGGTACTCTCACAGGGAGTAGCCCCTTCGGACGATCTGCAAAACCTAACGATCCGATGTTATAGACCGCCAGTGGGGGAGGCGATGGCAAGTCCTGTCCTACTGGCTGCCCAAGGTGGCAAGAGGGCAGACTATAAGGGTTTGAAGGCCACATTCTTCTAGGGGAGTGGTGGACCGGCCTCATCTCTGGCTGCCCGACCCACAGGGTCTGTGGGTACCGCATCCTCAGCCATGCAGAGGGGGCGAAGTTTGCGCTATGTTAGCTAGGCGGGTAACGATGCTGCTGTAAAGTGACAGGCTGATTAGGGGTGACAAGGGGCTATTGAAAGGCCCAAGGACATGGCCGTAGCCCTTCTGTCCTTAAAACACTCCAGGGCAGAATCCACCTGGTCGCCGAAGAGACGGGAGCCATCAAAGGGCATGCCTAAAAGTAATGTTTGGACATCCCCAAAAAAGCCAGTAGTCCACAACCAGGTGTGACGTCGCAGGGCCACCATCTGGAAACTACTCTGCCCAGCGACACATATGCATCCCTCCTGTTGGCAACAGCCTGGGAAAGCACGGCACGGACCTCCTAGGGAACCGGTGGCAGCACTTGTTCAACCATATCCACATAGCATGGGAATAGCAGCCCAAAAGGCATGCAGTTTTCACAGACTGCAATGCCAGGCTGGTGGAAGAAGACAATGTATTTCCTAAGTTTGATAGCCCCTTGGATTCCCTATCTGGTGAAGTGGTTGGGAATAACCTGGATTTACGTGGAATGTGGAGGCTTGGGGTAGAGCGTTCTATGAGGAATTTGGAGTCCCCTGGAGCGGGCGGTGACAGCGAGCAACTGTCTTGTTCCCAGGAGCCTCCGTTTTGGGCTTGGACTAGGCCACCAAGGGAATGCGAAGGTCCAAGACCTCGGCTGCCCTCTTCACCACCACTGAGAATGATGCTCCCATCTCCGTAGTGAAAGTAGAGGGAGGAAGCATACCAGTATATGGAGGTCTATCCTATACACGGACATCCGCCAAATCCTCACACCAGTCCATGTTGGCATATAGCTGGTATTCTTCATGGTCCACTGACCGCTCCCATTCCTCCCAGAGTCCTAGCCCATAAGAATAGCCTGAAAGCATGGATCTAGTTGGCGTCGGTAGACACCCCTCGGACTCCATGTTGGAGTCGAGGATATAAATGTGAATGGCGCAGGGAGCGTTTGTCTCGGGAGTGGCACCAGAGAAGGTCAAGATGGCATGACTGGTGCCAATCAGGATATATCTTTGGGGCCCAATTGGCCCAGGAGCCGCAGCATGGGTCCAGTAGAGACCACTCCTGAAACCCCTTGGCCTAAAAGCACGCCGGAAGGAATAGGCCACCCAAATATGAGGTGCATAGCCTCATAAAATTATTTTAATTGGGCGAGGGTCGCTCCAGCTCCCGGAAACCAAGGGAGCAGTGGAGATGGTCCAGGCACTGGCTCAACCGGGAACCAGGCATCAAGTGTTGACGCTTCTTGTCTGACGAACGAGTTAAAGTGGACGCATGCTGTGACTTCTTGTGGGAGTGGGACTTACCAGAATGGCCCGACGACTTCAAGTGAGACGAGGATCTCTACGCCTACAAATTGCTCCACAAGATTGGACCCAAATACCTCAACTAAAATCTCCTTCCACGTACCCAGGAAAAACCTCTGCTACACAGACCTGGCAGAAAGCTCTCACACCCGCAGAGGCAGAGAGGGTGGAAGAGCCTTCTCCTACATCGCAGCAAAGGCCTGGAACGAGCAACCTATCAACATCAGACACTACCCCACACTGCACACCTTCAGGAGCAGCCTCAAGACCTGGCTCTTCAGCTGAGCCGGAACTGCATCCCCCTCCACCCCTAGCGTCTTGAGACCCTCACAGGTGAGTAGCGTGCTTCACAATTCCCTGATTGAGGATCTCCGACTCCGTAACCGCACCCGGGAGCCGGGACCTTCCTCTTGACCGGGATCTGGATGGTCACAGCATCGCACGCCGAGCTGCCAGGAACATGAGGAATCGCTCACTGGATTTCAAGAGGTATCGAGTCACCACAAAACTACACAGAAAAGCTTGTACTGTTGGAACTCTACAGTAGACGGCAGGTGTGTTCAGCAGCACATGCTGTCTCACATGGTATTCACTGAAGATTTACCCGGTTCCAGAAAACCCTGCGCAATCATTGCCTGTTCCAGCATGAGCTAGCTGATGGCGAAGGGTGTCCAGAAATCATGTGAGGGTTGGTAACACTAGAAGGTATCCACATGGAAGGGTCACTGGAGTGCGTCGAGGTCCTGGGCATAGGTCTAGCTCTGCCCAATTGTCGCAGACCAGACAGCACAAGCGCCTCACGCAAGTGAACTCCACACACTGAAAGTATCACGCACGAGCCCAGCGCACCCTCGCCATGGTCAGCACGAGTCTGCTCTGCTCTGGGTTCGAGGTGATGATGAAGGAAGGTCTAGGAAGCCGAGGGGTTTTGCTGTCCTTTCTTCCACTGGGGAGGACGATCGTTCATTCCAGGCTGCCGACTTCGACATGCCGCCTTGAATTCAAGCTTCAAACTACCCATCGTTCGAATTGCCCATCGTTCATGCCTAGGTGGCCAATTTTCATATACCGCCCTAAATTCAAGCTTCTATCCATCGTCTATGCAGTCATACTAATTTTTCTCAGGTTCTGCATTTTTATTCTCCTGAGGTGCATCACAGTTTCCGACTTCTTAATTCCATTTGAAAGCAGCTACTTGAGAAACCTGATACTTTTGTGTGTACTTCGGGGAGATTATTTTAACAGGACTCACGACGATCAGCTGAGCTCTTCTCGTTTTCATCGGTTCTTAGCCGTATCTGACTTGTATCCGGGCAGTGACGAACTCTTGGGTCACTACAGAGGGCGAATTTGACTAGCCTTTGCCCCCTTTGACAACTCAAGGGGGCCCTGTTGCAGACAGGTTTTATGATAAGTTTTTCCAGCCACGATTGTTACTAGGATAAATTCCCAGGATTGGGTTGTCGGATCTCGAGAGACCACGCATATCCATATTATCTGTATTTTGCGCCCTGATGAAGGAAGCTTGTGTTGGCACTTTTACGAAACACACGTCGGCGCTTTTCTTGGATGTTGTTTCTTGAATGTGATTGTGTGGATTTGTATGGGTATGATTTTGGTTTGACTGGAAGAGTGAGTGAATTGTGTGCCATTTTTTTAATGTTCCGTTGTCCTAAGGCTAATGTTACAATATTTTTTGTATGTGTTTTTTTTTTACAACTTCAAACAAAATTATGATAAAGAATTGTATTATGTATTAACTTTCTAGAACTTTAAATAAAAATAAAAAAAATCTATGCTAATAAAAATAAATATTTGATATTATTTAGCTGTTCTTTGGGCTTTTCCTGCAGAGTTGGGAATTTTCCCCTTTACTATTGGGAACCCCTCTTCCATGTTTGACACGGAAGATAGATCAGCTACCAGAAACAAGAAGCCCAGAGCGGGGGAGGGGGCACCTCCGCGTCCCCACACAGTGCACAGTGGGCACAGTGATCCATCATAAACTGAAGCCCAGGGCGGGTGGGCACAGTGATCCATCATAAACTGAAGCCCGGAGCGGGGGTGAGGGCACCTTCGCGTCCCCTCACAGTAGGCACAGTGATCCATCATCAACTGAAGACCAGAGCTGGGGTGGGGGCGCCTCCGCGTCCCTCACAGTGGGCACAGTAATCCATCGTAAACTGAAGCCCAGAGCGGGGGGGTACCTCCGCATCCCCTCACAGTGGGCACAGTGATCCATCATACACTGAAGCACAGAGAGGGTGTGGGGGCACCTCCGCGTCCCCTCACAGTGGGCACAGTGATCCATCATACACTGAAGCCCAGAGCGGGGGCACCTCCGCGTCCCCTCAGTGGACAGTGGGCACAGTGATCCATCATAAACTGAAGCCCAGAGCGGGTGTGGGGGGCACCTCCACGTCCCATCACAGTGGGCACAGTGATCCATCATAGACTTAAGCCCAGAGCGGGTGTGGGGGGGGGGCACCTCCGCGTCCCCTCAGTGGACAGTGGGCACAGTGATCCATCATAAACTGAAGCCCATAGCGGGGGCGAGGGGGGGGGGCACCTCCACGTCCCCTCAGTGGGCACAGTGATCCATCATAAACTGATCCCAGAGCGGGTGTGGGAGGCACCTCCACGTCCCATCACAGTGGGCACAGTGATCCATCATGAACTGAAGCCCAGAGCGGGGGGGGGGGGCACCTCTGCGTCCCCTCATAGTGATCCATTATACACTGAAGCCCAGAGCGGGGGCACCTCCGCGTCCCCTCAGGGGACAGTGGGCACAGTGATCCATCATAAACTGAAGCCCAGAGCGGGGGGGGGGGGGGCACACCTCCACGTCCCCTCACAGTGGGCACAGTGATCCATCATAAACTGAAGCCCAGAGCGGGGGTGGGGGCACCTCCGCATCCCCTCACAGTGGGCACAGTGATCCATCATAGACTGAAGCCCAGAGCTGGGGTGGGGGCACCTCCGCATCCCCTCACAGTGGGCACAGTGATCCATCATAAACTGAAGCCCAGAGCGGGGGGGCACCTCTGCGTCCCCTCACAGTGGGCACAGTGATCCATCATAGACTGAAGCCCAGAGCAGGGGTGGGGGCACCTCCGCATCCCTGCACAGTGGGCAAAGTGATCCATTATAGACTAAAGCCCAGAGCGGGGATGGGGGCACCTCCGTGTCCCCTCACAGTGGGCACAGTGATCCATCATAGACTTAAGCCCAGAGCGGGTGTGGGGGGGGGGGGGCACCTCCGCGTCCCCTCAGTGGACAGTGGGCACAGTGATCCATCATAAACTGATCCCAGAGCAGGGGGGGGGGGGGGGGAAGGCACCTGCGCGTCCCCTCACAGTGGGCACAGTGATCCATCATAGACTGAAGCCCAGAGCAGGTGTGGGGGCACCTCCACGTCCCCTCAGTGGACAGTGGGCACAGTGATCCATCATAAACTGAAGCCCAGAGCGGGGGTGGGGGCACGTCCCCTCAGTGGGCACAGTGATCCATCATAAACTGAAGCCCAGAGCGGGGGTGGGGGCCCCTCCGCGTCCCCTCAAAGTGGGCACAGTGATCCATCATAGACTGAAGCCCAGAGCGGGGAAGGGGGAACCTCCACGTCCCCTCAGTGGGCACAGTGATCCATCATAAACTGAAGCCCAGAGTTGGGTGGGGGCCCCTCCGCGTCCCCTCAGTGGACAGTGGGCACAGTGATCCATCATAAACTGAAGCCCAGAGCGGGGGTGGGGGCACGTCCCCTCAGTGGGCACAGTGATCCATCATAAACTGAAGCCCAGAGCAGGGGTGGGGGCACCTCCGCGTCCCCTCACAGTGGGCACAGTGATCCATCATAGACTGAAGCCCAGAGCGGGTGGGGGGGGGGCACCTCCGCGTCCCCTCAGTGGACAGTGGGCACAGTGATCCATCATAAACTGAAGCCCAGAGCGTGGGCGAGCACCTCCACGTCCCCTCAGTGGACAGTGGGCACAGTGATCCATTATAAACTGAAGCCCTGAGCGGGGGCGAGGGGGGGGGGGGGACACCTCCACGTCCCCTCAGTGGACAGTGGGCACAGTGATCCCTCAAACTGATCCCAGAGCGGGTGTGGGGGGCACCTCCGCGTCCCCTCACAGTGATCCATCGTAAACTAAAGCCCAGAGCGGGGGGGGCACCTCCGCGTCCCCTCACAGTGGGTAGTGATCCATCATAGACTGAAGCCCAGAGCAGGTGTGGGGGCACCTCCGCGTCCCTTCAGTGGACAGTGGGCACAGTGATCCATCATAAACTGAAGCCCAGAGCGGGGGAGGGGGCCCCTCCGCGTCCCCTCAAAGTGGGCACAGTGATCCATCATAAACTGAAGCCCAGAGCGGGGTGGGGGCACGTCCCCTCAGAGGGCACAGTGATCCATCATAAACTGAAGCCCAGAGCAGGGGTGGGGGCACCTCCGCGTCCCCTCACAATGAAAAGTGGGCACAGTGATCCATCATAGACTGAAGCCCAGAGCGGGGGCGAGCACCTCCGCGTCCCCTCAGTGGACAGTGGGCACAGTGATCTATCATAGACTGAAGCCCAGAGCGGGGGCGAGGGGGGGGCACCTCCACATCCCCTCAGTGGACAGTGGGCACAGTGATCCATTATAAACTGATCCCAGAGCGGGTGTGGGAGGCACCTCCACGTCCCCTCACAGTGGGCACAGTGATCCATCATAAACTGAAGCCCAGAGCGGGGGTGGGGGCACCTCCGAATCCCCTCACAGTGATCCATCATAAACTGAAGCCCAGAGCGGGGGGGAGGGGACCTCTGCGTCCCCTCACAGTGGGCACAGTGATCCATTATACACTTAAGCCCAGAGCGGGGGCACCTCCGCGTCCCCTCAGTGGACAGTGGGCACAGTGATCTATCATAGACTGAAGCCCAGAGCGGGGGCGAGGGGGGGGCACCTCCACGTCCCCTCAGTGGACAGTGGGCACAGTGATCTATCATAGACTGAAGCCCAGAGCGGGGGCGAGGGGGGGGCACCTCCACATCCCCTCAGTGGACAGTGGGCACAGTGATCCATTATAAACTGATCCCAGAGCGGGTGTGGGAGGCACCTCCACGTCCCCTCACAGTGATCCAACGTAAACTAAAGCCCAGAGCGGGGGGGGGGAGGGAGGCACCTCCGCGTCCCCTCACAGTGGGCACAGTGATCCATCATAGACTGAAGCCCAGAGCGGGTGTGGGGGGCACCTCCGCGTCCCCTCACATTGGGCACAGTGATCCATCATGAACTGAAGCCCAGAGCGGGGGGGGGGCACCTCTGCGTCCCCTCACAGTGGGCACAGTGATCCATTATACACTGAAGCCCAGAGCGGGGGCACCTCCACGTCCCCTCAGTGGACAGTGGGCACAGTGATCCATCATGAACTGAAGCCCAGAGCAGGGGTGGGGGCCCCTCCGCGTCCCCTCAAAGTGGGCACAGTGATCCATCATAGACTGAAGCCCAGAGCTGGGGTGGGGGCACCTCCGCGTCCCCTCACAATGCACAGTGGGCACAGTGATCCATCATAGACTGAAGCCCAGAGCAGGGGTGGGGGCACCTCCGCATCCCCACACAGTGCACAATGGGCACAGTGATCCATCATAGACTAAAGCCCAGAGCGGGGATGGGGGCACCTCCGTGTCCCCTCACAGTGGGCACAGTGATCCATCATAGACTGAAGCCCAGAGCGGGTGGGGGGGGGCACCTCCGCGTCCCCTCAGTGGACAGTGGGCACAGTGATCCATCATAAACTGAAGCCCAGAGCGTGGGCGAGCACCTCCACGTCCCCTCAGTGGACAGTGGGCACAGTGATCCATTATAAACTGAAGCCCTGAGCGGGGGCGAGGGGGGGGGGGGACACCTCCACGTCCCCTCAGTGGACAGTGGGCACAGTGATCCCTCATAAACTGATCCCAGAGCGGGTGTGGGGGGCACCTCCGCGTCCCCTCACAGTGATCCATCGTAAACTAAAGCCCAGAGCGGGGGGGGCACCTCCGCGTCCCCTCACAGTGGGTAGTGATCCATCATAGACTGAAGCCCAGAGCAGGTGTGGGGGCACCTCCGCGTCCCTTCAGTGGACAGTGGGCACAGTGATCCATCATAAACTGAAGCCCAGAGCGGGGGAGGGGGCCCCTCCGCGTCCCCTCAAAGTGGGCACAGTGATCCATCATAAACTGAAGCCCAGAGCGGGGTGGGGGCACGTCCCCTCAGTGGGCACAGTGATCCATCATAAACTGAAGCCCAGAGCGGGGGTGGGGGCACCTCCGCGTCCCCTTACAGGGCACAGTGGGCACAGTGATCGATAATACTTCGAAGCCCAGAGCGGGGGTGGGTAGGGTGGCACCTCCGCGTCCCCTCACAGTGGGCACAGTGATCCATCATACACTGAAGCCCAGAGCGGGGGTGGGGGCCCCTCTGCCTCCCCTCATAGTGCACAGTGATCGATAATACTTCGAAGCCCAGAGCGGGGGTGGGTAGGGTGGCACCTCCGCGTCCCCTCACAGTGGGCACAGTGATCCATCATACACTGAAGCCCAGAGCGGGGGTGGGGGCCCCTCTGCCTCCCCTCATAGTGCACAGTGGGCACAGTGATCCATCATAGACAAGCCCAGAGCGGGTGTGGGGGGCACCTCCGCGTCCCCTCACAGTGATCCATCATACACTGAAGCCCAGAGCGGGGAGGGAGGGGCACCTCCGCGTCCCCTCACAGTGGGCACAGTGATCCATCATAGACTGAAGCCCAGTGCGGGTGTGGGGGCACCTCCGCGTCCCCTCACAGTGGGCACAGTGATCCATCATGGACTGTAGCCCAGTGCGGGGGCACCTCCGCGTCCCCTCACAGTGGGCACAGTGATCCATCATAGACTGAAGCCCAGTGCGGGTGTGGGGGCACCTCCACGTCCCCTCAGTGCACAGTGGGCACAGTGATCGATAATACTTCGAAGCCCAGAGCGGAGGTGGGTAGGGTGGCACCTCCGCGTCCCCTCACAGTGGGCACAGTGATCCATCATAAACTGAAGCCCAGAGCGGGGGGGGGGGCACCTCCACGCCCCCTCACATGCACAGTGATCCATCGCATAGGACAAAGAGCCCGGATACAGGCACACCCCGCCACCTTCCCAAAAGCACACGTGGCGTCACTGAACCCGCCGCCCTCGCCCCCCGGCTTGTCCTGGCAGCTTCATTAAACAAACATGGGTGTTCCCCGCGCACACCTTGGCATCAGTTTCGGTTTCGGCCCCTGCAGCTGGCGCTCGAGCCTGCGGAACTCCCTGTTGGTGTCCTGGGGTCGGGGCCCCCCTTTCTCATCTGCCACCAGGGCGCCCAGAGCTGCAGGTACCGAGCGATGCCCGCTCACCCCATGGCACAGGGCAGCGCACGTACCACAGACAGCAGCGAGGCGCGTCCCACTCACCTGTCTCAGGTGACTGGAGGAATGACCTTCAGCTGGGCGGAAAGGTGAGCCAGCCGGGAGCACACGTGACGGGGAGGAGACATGGCAGGCACTGGCAGCGGACTGGAGGGCAGCGGCACAGGGCCCAGAGTGCGAGCCCTAGGCCCTCAGCAGCAGTGAGACACAGGCCCACAGTATCAGAGCCCTGTGCCCTCTGCAGCAGTCCCAGCAGTGAGACACAGGCCCCACAGTATCAGAGCCCTGTGCCCTCTGCACCAGTCCCAGCAGTGAGACACGGGTGCCCACAGTATCAGACAGAGCCCTGTGCCCTCAGCACCAGTCCCAGCAGTGAGACACAGGCCCCACAGTATCAGAGCCCTGTGCCCTCTGCACCAGTCCCAGCAGGGAGACACGGGTGCCCACAGTATCAGACAGAGCCCTGTGCCCTCTGCAGCAGTCCCAGCAGTGAGACACAGGTCCACAGTATCAGAGCCCTGTGCCCTCTGCAGCAGTCCCAGCAGTGAGACACGGGCCCCACAGTATCAGAGCCCTGTGCCCTCTGCACCAGTCCCAGCAGTGAGACACGGGCCCCACAGTATCAGAGCCCTGTGCCCTCTGCACCAGTCCCAGCAGTGAGACACAGGCCCCACAGTGTCCGAGCCCTGTGCCCTCTGCAGCAGTCCCAGCAGTGAGACACAGGCCCCACAGTGTCAGACAGAGCCCTGTGCCCTCTGCACTAGTCCCAGCAGTGAGACACAGGCCCCACAGTGTCAGAGCCCTGTGCCCTCTGCACCAGTCCCAGCAGTGAGACACAGGCCCCACAGTGTCAGAGCCCTGTGCCCTCTGCACCAGTCCCAGCAGTGAGACACAGGCCCACAGTATCAGAGCCCTGTGCCCTCTGCAGCAGTCCCAGCAGTGAGACACAGGCCCCACAGTATCAGAGCCCTGTGCCCTCTGCAGCAGTCCCAGCAGTGAGACACAGGACCCACAGTATCAGAGCCCTGTGCCCTCAGCACCAGTCCCACCAGTGAGACACAGGCCCCACAGTATCAGAGCCCTGTGCCCTCTGCAGCAGTCCCAGCAGTGAGACACAGGCCCCACAGTATCAGAGCCCTGTGCCCTCTGCACCAGTCCCAGCAGTGAGACACAGGCACCACAGTGTCAGAGCCCTGTGCCCTCTGCACCAGTCCCAGCAGTGAGACACAGGCCCACAGTATCAGACTGAGCCCTGTGCCCTCGGCACCAGTCCCAGCAGTGAGACACAGGCCCACAGTATCAGACTGAGCCCTGTGCCCTCGGCACCAGTCCCAGCAGTGAGACACAGACCCACAGTATCAGAGCCCTGTGCCCTCTGCAGCAGTCCCAGCAGTGAGACACAGGCCCCACAGTATCAGAGCCCTGTGCCCTCGGCACCAGTCCCAGCAGTGAGACACAGGCCCCACAGTATCAGAGCCCTGTGCCCTCAGCACCAGTCCCAGCAGTGAGACACAGGCCCACAGTATCAGAGCCCTGTGCCCTCTGCAGCAGTCCCAGCAGTGAGACACAGGCCCACAGTATCAGAGCCCTGTGCCCTCAGCACCAGTCCCAGCAGTGAGACACAGGCCCCACAGTATCAGAGCCCTGTGCCCTCTGCACCAGTCCCAGAAGTGAGACACAGGCCCCACAGTATCGGACAGAGCCCTGTGCCCTCTGCACCAGTCCCAGCAGTGAGACACAGGCCCCACAGTATCAGAGCCCTGTGCCCTCAGCACCAGTCCCAGCAGTGAGACACTGGCCCCACAGTATCAGAGCCCTGTGCCCTCAGCACCAGTCCCAGCAGTGAGACACAGGCCCCACAGTATCAGACAGAGCCCTGTGCCCTCTGCACCAGTCCCAGCAGTGAGACACAGGCCCCACAGTATCAGAGCCCTGTGCCCTCTGCAGCAGTCCCAGCAGTGAGACACAGGCCCACAGTATCAGAGCCCTGTGCCCTCTGCATCAGTCCCAGCAGTGAGACACAGGCCCACAGTATCAGAGCCCTGTGCCCTCAGCACCAGTCCCAGCAGTGAGACACAGACCCACAGTATCAGAGCCCTGTGCCCTCAGCACCAGTCCCAGCAGTGAGACACAGGCACCACAGTATCAGAGCCCTGTGCCCTCGGCACCAGTCCCAGCAGTGAGACACAGGCCCCACAGTATCAGAGCCCTGTGCCCTCTGCAGCAGTCCCAGCAGTGAGACACAGGCCCCACCGTATCAGAGCCCTGTGCCCTCTGCACCAGTCCCCAGCAGTGAGACAAAGGCCCCACAGTATCAGAGCCCTGTGCCCTCTGCAGCAGTCCCAGCAGTGAGACACGGGTGCCCACAGTATCAGAGCCCTGTGCCCTCGGCACCAGTCCCAGCAGTGAGACACAGGCCCCACAGTATCAGAGCCCTGTGCCCTCTGCAGCAGTCCCAGCAGTGAGACACAGGCCCCACAGTATCAGAGCCCTGTGCCCTCGGCACCAGTCCCAGCAGTGAGACACAGGCCCCACAGTATCAGAGCCCTGTGCCCTCTGCAGCAGTCCCAGCAGTGAGACACAGGCCCCACAGTATCAGAGCCCTGTGCCCTCAGCAGCAGTCCCAGCAGTGAGACACAGGCACCACAGTATCAGAGCCCTGTGCCCTCTGCACCAGTCCCAGCAGTGAGACACAGGCCCCACAGTGTCCGAGCCCTGTGCCCTCAGCACCAGTCCCAGCAGTGAGACACGGGCCCCACAGTATCAGAGCCCCGTGCCCTCAGCACCCGTCCCAGCAGTGAGACACAGGCCCCACAGTATCAGAGCCCTGTGCCCTCTGCACCAGTCCCAGCAGTGAGACACAGGCCCCGGAGTATCAGAGCCCCGTGCCCTCAGCACCCGTCCCAGCAGTGAGACACAGGCCCACAGTATCAGAGCCCTGTGCCCTCTGCACCAGTCCCAGCAGTGAGACACAGGCCCACAGTATCAGAGCCCTGTGCCCTCTGCACCAGTCCCAGCAGTGAGACACAGGCCCACAGTATCAGAGCCCTGTGCCCTCTGCACCCGTCCCAGCAGTGAGACACAGGCCCCACAGTATCAGAGCCCTGTGCCCTCTGCAGCAGTCCCAGCAGTGAGACACAGGCCCCACAGTATCAGAGCCCTGTGCCCTCAGCACCCGTCCCAGCAGTGAGACACAGGCCCCACAGTATCAGAGCCCTGTGCCCTCAGCACCAGTCCCAGCAGTGAGACACAGGCCCACAGTATCAGAGCCCTGTGCCCTCTGCACCAGTCCCAGCAGTGAGACACAGGCCCACAGTATCAGAGCCCTGTGCCCTCTGCACCAGTCCCAGCAGTGAGACACAGGCCCCACAGTATCAGAGCCCTGTGCCCTCTGCAGCAGTCCCAGCAGTGAGACACAGGCCCCACAGTATCAGAGCCCTGTGCCCTCTGCAGCAGTCCCAGCAGTGAGACACAGGCCCCACAGTATCAGAGCCCTGTGCCCTCTGCACCAGTCCCAGCAGTGAGACACAGGCCCCACAGTACCAGAGCCCTGTGCCCTCTGCACCAGTCCCAGCAGTGAGACACAGGCCCCACAGTGTCAGAGCCCTGTGCCCTCTGCACCAGTCCCAGCAGTGAGACACAGGCCCACAGTATCAGAGCCCTGTGCCCTCTGCACCAGTCCCAGCAGTGAGACACAGGCCCACAGTATCAGAGCCCTGTGCCCTCTGCACCAGTCCCAGCAGTGAGACACAGGCCCACAGTATCAGAGCCCTGTGCCCTCTGCACCAGTCCCAGCAGTGAGACACAGGCCCCACAGTATCAGAGCCCTGTGCCCTCTGCAGCAGTCCCAGCAGTGAGACACAGGCCCCACAGTATCAGAGCCCTGTGCCCTCAGCACCAGTCCCAGCAGTGAGACACAGGCCCACAGTATCAGAGCCCTGTGCCCTCTGCACCAGTCCCAGCAGTGAGACACAGGCCCACAGTATCAGAGCCCTGTGCCCTCTGCACCAGTCCCAGCAGTGAGACACAGGCCCCACAGTATCAGAGCCCTGTGCCCTCTGCAGCAGTCCCAGCAGTGAGACACAGGCCCCACAGTATCAGAGCCCTGTGCCCTCAGCACCCGTCCCAGCAGTGAGACACAGGCCCCACAGTATCAGAGCCCTGTGCCCTCAGCACCAGTCCCAGCAGTGAGACACAGGCCCACAGTATCAGAGCCCTGTGCCCTCTGCACCAGTCCCAGCAGTGAGACACAGGCCCCACAGTATCAGACAGAGCCCTGTGCCCTCTGCAGCAGTCCCAGCAGTGAGACACAGGCCCCACAGTGTCAGACAGAGCCCTGTGCCCTCTGCACTAGTCCCAGCAGTGAGACACAGGCCCCACAGTATCAGAGCCCTGTGCCCTCTGCACCAGTCCCAGCAGTGAGACACAGGCCCCACAGTATCAGAGCTCTGTGCCCTCTGCACCAGTCCCAGCAGTGAGACACAGGCCCCACAGTATCAGAGCCCTGTGCCCTCTGCAGCAGTCCCAGCAGTGAGACACGGGAGCCCACAGTGTCAGAGCCCTGTGCCCTCTGCACCAGTCCCAGCAGCGAGACACAGGCCCCACAGTATCAGAGCCCTGTGCCCTCTGCACCAGTCCCAGCAGTGAGACACAGGCCCCACAGTATCAGAGCCCTGTGCCCTCTGCACCAGTCCCAGCAGTGAGACACAGGCCCCACAGTATCAGACAGAGCCCTGTGCCCTCTGCACCAGTCCCAGCAGCGAGACACAGGCCCCACAGTATCAGAGCCCTGTGCCCTCTGCAGCAGTCCCAGCAGTGAGACACAGGCCCCACAGTATCAGAGCCCTGTGCCCTCTGCAGCAGTCCCAGCAGTGAGACACAGGCCCCACAGTACCAGAGCCCTGTGCCCTCAGCACCAGTCCCAGCAGTGAGACACAGGCCCCACAGCATCAGAGCCCTGTGCCCTCAGCACCAGTCCCAGCAGTGAGACACAGGCCCCACAGTATCAGAGCCCTGTGCCCTCTGCACCAGTCCCAGCAGTGAGACACAGGCCCCACAGTATCAGAGCCCTGTGCCCTCTGCAGCAGTCCCAGCAGTGAGACACAGGCCCCACAGTACCAGAGCCCTGTGCCCTCTGCACCAGTCCCAGCAGTGAGACACAGGCCCCACAGTATCAGAGCCCTGTGCCCTCTGCAGCAGTCCCAGCAGTGAGACACAGGCCCCACAGTATCAGAGCCCTGAGCCCTCTGCACCAGTCCCAGCAGTGAGACAGGCCCCACAGTATCAGAGCCCTGTGCCCTCTGCACCAGTCCCAGCAGTGAGACACAGGCCCACAGTATCAGACAGAGCCCTGTGCCCTCAGCACCAGTCCCAGCAGTGAGACACAGGCCCCACAGTATCAGAGCCCTGTGCCCTCTGCACCAGTCCCAGCAGTGAGACACAGGCCCCACAGTGTCCGAGCCCTGTGCCCTCTGCAGCAGTCCCAGCAGTGAGACACGGGTGCCCCCAGTATCAGACAGAGCCCTGTGCCCTCAGCACCAGTCCCAGCAGTGAGACACAGGCCCCACAGTATCAGAGCCCTGTGCCCTCAGCACCAGTCCCAGCAGTGAGACACAGGCACCACAGTATCAGAGCCCTGTGCCCTCTGCACCAGTCCCAGCAGTGAGACACAGGCCCCACAGTATCAGAGCCCTGTGCCCTCTGCACCAGTCCCAGCAGTGAGACACAGGCCCCACAGTATCAGAGCCCTGTGCCCTCGGCACCAGTCCCAGCAGTGAGACACGGACCCCACAGTATCAGAGCCCTGTGCCCTCTGCAGCAGTCCCAGCAGTGAGACACGGGCCCCACAGTATCAGAGCCCTGTGCCCTCTGCACCAGTCCCAGCAGTGAGACACAGGCCCACAGTATCAGAGCCCTGTGCCCTCTGCAGCAGTCCCAGCAGTGAGACACAGGCCCCACAGTATCAGAGCCCTGTGCCCTCAGCACCAGTCCCACCAGTGAGACACAGGCCCCACAGTATCAGAGCCCTGTGCCCTCTGCAGCAGTCCCAGCAGTGAGACACAGGCCCACAGTATCAGAGCCCTGTGCCCTCTGCATCAGTCCCAGCAGTGAGACACAGGCCCCACAGTGTCCGAGCCCTGTGCCCTCTGCAGCAGTCCCAGCAGTGAGACACGGGTGCCCCCAGTATCAGACAGAGCCCTGTGCCCTCAGCACCAGTCCCAGCAGTGAGACACAGGCCCCACAGTATCAGAGCCCTGTGCCCTCTGCACCAGTCCCAGCAGTGAGACACAGGCCCCACAGTGTCCGAGCCCTGTGCCCTCTGCAGCAGTCCCAGCAGTGAGACACGGGTGCCCCCAGTATCAGACAGAGCCCTGTGCCCTCAGCACCAGTCCCAGCAGTGAGACACAGGCCCCACAGTATCAGAGCCCTGTGCCCTCTAGGGCACCAGTCCCAGCAGTGAGACACAGGCCCCACAGTATCAGAGCCCTGTGCCCTCAGCACCAGTCCCAGCAGTGAGACACAGGCCCCACAGTATCAGAGCCCTGTGCCCTCAGCACCAGTCCCAGCAGTGAGACACAGGCACCACAGTATCAGAGCCCTGTGCCCTCTGCACCAGTCCCAGCAGTGAGACACTGGCCCACAGTATCAGAGCCCTGTGCCCTCTGCATCAGTCCCAGCAGTGAGACACTGGCCCCACAGTATCAGAGCCCTGAGCCCTCTGCACCAGTCCCAGCAGTGAGACACAGGCCCCACAGTGTCAGAGCCCTGTGCCCTCAGCACCAGTCCCAGCAGTGAGACACAGGCCCACAGTATCAGAGCCCTGTGCCCTCTGCACCAGTCCCAGCAGTGAGACACAGGCCCACCGTATCAGAGCCCTGTGCCCTCTGCACCAGTCCCAGCAGTGAGACACAGGCCCCACAGTATCAGAGCCCTGTGCCCTCTGCAGCAGTCCCAGCAGTGAGACACAGGCCCCACAGTATCAGAGCCCTGTGCCCTCAGCACCCGTCCCAGCAGTGAGACACAGGCCCCACAGTATCAGAGCCCTGTGCCCTCAGCACCAGTCCCAGCAGTGAGACACAGGCCCCACAGTATCAGACAGAGCCCTGTGCCCTCAGCACCAGTCCCAGCAGTGAGACACAGGCCCCACAGTATCAGAGCCCTGTGCCCTCTGCAGCAGTCCCAGCAGTGAGACACAGGCCCCACAGTATCAGAGCCCTGTGCCCTCTGCACCAGTCCCAGCAGTGAGACACAGGCCCCACAGTATCAGAGCCCTGTGCCCTCTGCAGCAGTCCCAGCAGTGAGACACAGGCCCTACAGTACCAGAGCCCTGTGCCCTCAGCACCAGTCCCAGCAGTGAGACACAGGCCCCACAGTATCAGAGCCCTGTGCCCTCTGCACCAGTCCCAGCAGTGAGACACAGGCCCCACAGTATCAGAGCCCTGTGCCCTCTGCACCAGTCCCAGCAGTGAGACACAGGCCCCACAGTATCAGAGCCCTGTGCCCTCTGCAGCAGTCCCAGCAGTGAGACACAGGCCCCACAGTACCAGAGCCCTGTGCCCTCTGCACCAGTCCCAGCAGTGAGACACAGGCCCACAGTATCAGAGCCCTGTGCCCTCTGCACCAGTCCCAGCAGTGAGGCACAGGCCCCACAGTGTCAGAGCCCTGTGCCCTCTGCACCAGTCCCAGCAGTGAGACAGGCCCCACAGTATCAGAGCCCTGTGCCCTCTGCACCAGTCCCAGCAGTGAGACACAGGCCCACAGTATCAGACAGAGCCCTGTGCCCTCAGCACCAGTCCCAGCAGTGAGACACAGGCCCCACAGTATCAGAGCCCTGTGCCCTCTGCACCAGTCCCAGCAGTGAGACACAGGCCCCACAGTGTCCGAGCCCTGTGCCCTCTGCAGCAGTCCCAGCAGTGAGACACGGGTGCCCCCAGTATCAGACAGAGCCCTGTGCCCTCAGCACCAGTCCCAGCAGTGAGACACAGGCCCCACAGTATCAGAGCCCTGTGCCCTCTAGGGCACCAGTCCCAGCAGTGAGACACAGGCCCCACAGTATCAGAGCCCTGTGCCCTCAGCACCAGTCCCAGCAGTGAGACACAGGCACCACAGTATCAGAGCCCTGTGCCCTCTGCACCAGTCCCAGCAGTGAGACACAGGCCCACAGTATCAGAGCCCTGTGCCCTCTGCACCAGTCCCAGCAGCGAGACACAGGCCCCACAGTATCAGAGCCCTGTGCCCTCTGCACCAGTCCCAGCAGTGAGACACAGGCCCCACAGTATCAGAGCCCTGTGCCCTCTGCACCAGTCCCAGCAGTGAGACACGGGTGCCCAGAGTGTCCGAGCCCTGTGCCCTCTGCACCAGTCCCAGCAGTGAGACACAGGCCCCACAGTATCAGAGCCCTGTGCCCTCTGCACCAGTCCCAGCAGTGAGACACGGGTGCCCACAGTATCAGACAGAGCCCTGTGCCCTCTGCACCAGTCCCAGCAGTGAGACACAGGCCCCACAGTATCAGACAGAGCCCTGTGCCCTCTGCACCAGTCCCAGCAGTGAGACACTGGCCCCACAGTATCAGACAGAGCCCTGTGCCCTCAGCACCAGTCCCAGCAGTGAGACACAGGCCCACAGTATCAGACTGAGCCCTGTGCCCTCGGCACCAGTCCCAGCAGTGAGACACAGGCCCACAGTATCAGACAAAGCCCTGTGCCCTCTGCACCAGTCCCAGCAGTGAGACACAGGCCCACAGTATCAGACTGAGCCCTGTGCCCTCGGCACCAGTCCCAGCAGTGAGACACAGGCCCCACAGTATCAGAGCCCTGTGCCCTCTGCACCAGTCCCCAGCAGTGAGACAAAGGCCCCACAGTATCAGAGCCCTGTGCCCTCTGCAGCAGTCCCAGCAGTGAGACACGGGTGCCCACAGTATCAGAGCCCTGTGCCCTCGGCACCAGTCCCAGCAGTGAGACACAGGCCCCACAGTATCAGAGCCCTGTGCCCTCTGCAGCAGTCCCAGCAGTGAGACACAGGCCCCACAGTATCAGAGCCCTGTGCCCTCGGCACCAGTCCCAGCAGTGAGACACAGGCCCCACAGTATCAGAGCCCTGTGCCCTCTGCAGCAGTCCCAGCAGTGAGACACAGGCCCCACAGTATCAGAGCCCTGTGCCCTCAGCAGCAGTCCCAGCAGTGAGACACAGGCACCACAGTATCAGAGCCCTGTGCCCTCTGCACCAGTCCCAGCAGTGAGACACAGGCCCCACAGTATCAGAGCCCTGTGCCCTCTGCACCAGTCCCAGCAGTGAGACACAGGCCCCACAGTGTCCGAGCCCTGTGCCCTCAGCACCAGTCCCAGCAGTGAGACACGGGCCCCACAGTATCAGAGCCCCGTGCCCTCAGCACCCGTCCCAGCAGTGAGACACAGGCCCCACAGTATCAGAGCCCTGTGCCCTCTGCACCAGTCCCAGCAGTGAGACACAGGCCCCGGAGTATCAGAGCCCCGTGCCCTCAGCACCCGTCCCAGCAGTGAGACACAGGCCCACAGTATCAGAGCCCTGTGCCCTCTGCACCAGTCCCAGCAGTGAGACACAGGCCCACAGTATCAGAGCCCTGTGCCCTCTGCACCAGTCCCAGCAGTGAGACACAGGCCCACAGTATCAGAGCCCTGTGCCCTCTGCACCCGTCCCAGCAGTGAGACACAGGCCCCACAGTATCAGAGCCCTGTGCCCTCTGCAGCAGTCCCAGCAGTGAGACACAGGCCCCACAGTATCAGAGCCCTGTGCCCTCAGCACCCGTCCCAGCAGTGAGACACAGGCCCCACAGTATCAGAGCCCTGTGCCCTCAGCACCAGTCCCAGCAGTGAGACACAGGCCCACAGTATCAGAGCCCTGTGCCCTCTGCACCAGTCCCAGCAGTGAGACACAGGCCCACAGTATCAGAGCCCTGTGCCCTCTGCACCAGTCCCAGCAGTGAGACACAGGCCCCACAGTATCAGAGCCCTGTGCCCTCTGCAGCAGTCCCAGCAGTGAGACACAGGCCCCACAGTATCAGAGCCCTGTGCCCTCTGCAGCAGTCCCAGCAGTGAGACACAGGCCCCACAGTATCAGAGCCCTGTGCCCTCTGCACCAGTCCCAGCAGTGAGACACAGGCCCCACAGTACCAGAGCCCTGTGCCCTCTGCACCAGTCCCAGCAGTGAGACACAGGCCCCACAGTGTCAGAGCCCTGTGCCCTCTGCACCAGTCCCAGCAGTGAGACACAGGCCCACAGTATCAGAGCCCTGTGCCCTCTGCACCAGTCCCAGCAGTGAGACACAGGCCCACAGTATCAGAGCCCTGTGCCCTCTGCACCAGTCCCAGCAGTGAGACACAGGCCCACAGTATCAGAGCCCTGTGCCCTCTGCACCAGTCCCAGCAGTGAGACACAGGCCCCACAGTATCAGAGCCCTGTGCCCTCTGCAGCAGTCCCAGCAGTGAGACACAGGCCCCACAGTATCAGAGCCCTGTGCCCTCAGCACCAGTCCCAGCAGTGAGACACAGGCCCACAGTATCAGAGCCCTGTGCCCTCTGCAGCAGTCCCAGCAGTGAGACACAGGCCCCACAGTATCAGAGCCCTGTGCCCTCTGCACCAGTCCCAGCAGTGAGACACAGGCCCCACAGTATCAGAGCCCTGTGCCCTCTGCAGCAGTCCCAGCAGTGAGACACAGGCCCCACAGTATCAGAGCCCTGTGCCCTCAGCACCCGTCCCAGCAGTGAGACACAGGCCCCACAGTATCAGAGCCCTGTGCCCTCAGCACCAGTCCCAGCAGTGAGACACAGGCCCACAGTATCAGAGCCCTGTGCCCTCTGCACCAGTCCCAGCAGTGAGACACAGGCCCCACAGTATCAGACAGAGCCCTGTGCCCTCTGCGCCAGTCCCAGCAGTGAGACACAGGCCCCACAGTATCAGAGCCCTGTGCCCTCTGCACCAGTCCCAGCAGTGAGACACAGGCCCCACAGTATCAGAGCTCTGTGCCCTCTGCACCAGTCCCAGCAGTGAGACACAGGCCCCACAGTATCAGAGCCCTGTGCCCTCTGCAGCAGTCCCAGCAGTGAGACACGGGAGCCCACAGTGTCAGAGCCCTGTGCCCTCTGCACCAGTCCCAGCAGCGAGACACAGGCCCCACAGTATCAGAGCCCTGTGCCCTCTGCACCAGTCCCAGCAGTGAGACACAGGCCCCACAGTATCAGAGCCCTGTGCCCTCTGCACCAGTCCCAGCAGTGAGACACAGGCCCCACAGTATCAGACAGAGCCCTGTGCCCTCTGCACCAGTCCCAGCAGCGAGACACAGGCCCCACAGTATCAGAGCCCTGTGCCCTCTGCAGCAGTCCCAGCAGTGAGACACAGGCCCCACAGTATCAGAGCCCTGTGCCCTCTGCAGCAGTCCCAGCAGTGAGACACAGGCCCCACAGTACCAGAGCCCTGTGCCCTCAGCACCAGTCCCAGCAGTGAGACACAGGCCCCACAGCATCAGAGCCCTGTGCCCTCAGCACCAGTCCCAGCAGTGAGACACAGGCCCCACAGTATCAGAGCCCTGTGCCCTCTGCACCAGTCCCAGCAGTGAGACACAGGCCCCACAGTATCAGAGCCCTGTGCCCTCTGCAGCAGTCCCAGCAGTGAGACACAGGCCCCACAGTACCAGAGCCCTGTGCCCTCTGCACCAGTCCCAGCAGTGAGACACAGGCCCCACAGTATCAGAGCCCTGTGCCCTCTGCAGCAGTCCCAGCAGTGAGACACAGGCCCCACAGTATCAGAGCCCTGAGCCCTCTGCACCAGTCCCAGCAGTGAGACAGGCCCCACAGTATCAGAGCCCTGTGCCCTCTGCACCAGTCCCAGCAGTGAGACACAGGCCCACAGTATCAGACAGAGCCCTGTGCCCTCAGCACCAGTCCCAGCAGTGAGACACAGGCCCCACAGTATCAGAGCCCTGTGCCCTCTGCACCAGTCCCAGCAGTGAGACACAGGCCCCACAGTGTCCGAGCCCTGTGCCCTCTGCAGCAGTCCCAGCAGTGAGACACGGGTGCCCCCAGTATCAGACAGAGCCCTGTGCCCTCAGCACCAGTCCCAGCAGTGAGACACAGGCCCCACAGTATCAGAGCCCTGTGCCCTCAGCACCAGTCCCAGCAGTGAGACACAGGCACCACAGTATCAGAGCCCTGTGCCCTCTGCACCAGTCCCAGCAGTGAGACACAGGCCCCACAGTATCAGAGCCCTGTGCCCTCTGCACCAGTCCCAGCAGTGAGACACAGGCCCCACAGTATCAGAGCCCTGTGCCCTCGGCACCAGTCCCAGCAGTGAGACACGGACCCCACAGTATCAGAGCCCTGTGCCCTCTGCAGCAGTCCCAGCAGTGAGACACGGGCCCCACAGTATCAGAGCCCTGTGCCCTCTGCACCAGTCCCAGCAGTGAGACACAGGCCCACAGTATCAGAGCCCTGTGCCCTCTGCAGCAGTCCCAGCAGTGAGACACAGGCCCCACAGTATCAGAGCCCTGTGCCCTCAGCACCAGTCCCACCAGTGAGACACAGGCCCCACAGTATCAGAGCCCTGTGCCCTCTGCAGCAGTCCCAGCAGTGAGACACAGGCCCACAGTATCAGAGCCCTGTGCCCTCTGCATCAGTCCCAGCAGTGAGACACAGGCCCACAGTATCAGAGCCCTGTGCCCTCGGCACCCGTCCCAGCAGTGAGACACAGGCCCCACAGTATCAGAGCCCTGTGCCCTCTGCAGCAGTCCCAGCAGTGAGACACAGGCCCCACAGTATCAGAGCCCTGTGCCCTCTGCATCAGTCCCAGCAGTGAGACACTGGCCCCACAGTATCAGAGCCCTGAGCCCTCTGCACCAGTCCCAGCAGTGAGACACAGGCCCCACAGTGTCAGAGCCCTGTGCCCTCAGCACCAGTCCCAGCAGTGAGACACAGGCCCACAGTATCAGAGCCCTGTGCCCTCTGCACCAGTCCCAGCAGTGAGACACAGGCCCACAGTATCAGAGCCCTGTGCCCTCTGCACCAGTCCCAGCAGTGAGACACAGGCCCCACAGTATCAGAGCCCTGTGCCCTCTGCAGCAGTCCCAGCAGTGAGACACAGGCCCCACAGTATCAGAGCCCTGTGCCCTCAGCACCCGTCCCAGCAGTGAGACACAGGCCCCACAGTATCAGAGCCCTGTGCCCTCAGCACCAGTCCCAGCAGTGAGACACAGGCCCCACAGTATCAGACAGAGCCCTGTGCCCTCAGCACCAGTCCCAGCAGTGAGACACAGGCCCCACAGTATCAGAGCCCTGTGCCCTCTGCAGCAGTCCCAGCAGTGAGACACAGGCCCCACAGTATCAGAGCCCTGTGCCCTCTGCACCAGTCCCAGCAGTGAGACACAGGCCCCACAGTATCAGAGCCCTGTGCCCTCTGCAGCAGTCCCAGCAGTGAGACACAGGCCCTACAGTACCAGAGCCCTGTGCCCTCAGCACCAGTCCCAGCAGTGAGACACAGGCCCCACAGTATCAGAGCCCTGTGCCCTCTGCACCAGTCCCAGCAGTGAGACACAGGCCCCACAGTATCAGAGCCCTGTGCCCTCTGCACCAGTCCCAGCAGTGAGACACAGGCCCCACAGTATCAGAGCCCTGTGCCCTCTGCAGCAGTCCCAGCAGTGAGACACAGGCCCCACAGTGCCAGAGCCCTGTGCCCTCTGCACCAGTCCCAGCAGTGAGACACAGGCCCACAGTATCAGAGCCCTGTGCCCTCTGCACCAGTCCCAGCAGTGAGGCACAGGCCCCACAGTGTCAGAGCCCTGTGCCCTCTGCACCAGTCCCAGCAGTGAGACAGGCCCCACAGTATCAGAGCCCTGTGCCCTCTGCACCAGTCCCAGCAGTGAGACACAGGCCCACAGTATCAGACAGAGCCCTGTGCCCTCAGCACCAGTCCCAGCAGTGAGACACAGGCCCCACAGTATCAGAGCCCTGTGCCCTCTGCACCAGTCCCAGCAGTGAGACACAGGCCCCACAGTGTCCGAGCCCTGTGCCCTCTGCAGCAGTCCCAGCAGTGAGACACGGGTGCCCCCAGTATCAGACAGAGCCCTGTGCCCTCAGCACCAGTCCCAGCAGTGAGACACAGGCCCCACAGTATCAGAGCCCTGTGCCCTCTAGGGCACCAGTCCCAGCAGTGAGACACAGGCCCCACAGTATCAGAGCCCTGTGCCCTCAGCACCAGTCCCAGCAGTGAGACACAGGCCCCACAGTATCAGAGCCCTGTGCCCTCAGCACCAGTCCCAGCAGTGAGACACAGGCACCACAGTATCAGAGCCCTGTGCCCTCTGCACCAGTCCCAGCAGTGAGACACAGGCCCACAGTATCAGAGCCCTGTGCCCTCTGCACCAGTCCCAGCAGTGAGACACAGGCCCCACAGTATCAGAGCCCTGTGCCCTCTGCACCAGTCCCAGCAGTGAGACACAGGCCCACAGTATCAGAGCCCTGTGCCCTCAGCACCAGTCCCAGCAGTGAGACACAGGCTCCACAGTATCAGAGCCCTGTGCCCTCAGCACCAGTCCCAGCAGTGAGACACAGGCCCCACAGTATCAGAGCCCGGTGCCCTCTGCACCAGTCCCAGCAGTGAGACACGGGTGCCCAGAGTGTCCGAGCCCTGTGCCCTCTGCACCAGTCCCAGCAGTGAGACACAGGCCCCACAGTATCAGAGCCCTGTGCCCTCTGCACCAGTCCCAGCAGTGAGACACGGGTGCCCACAGTATCAGAGCCGTGTGCCCTCTGCACCAGTCCCAGCAGTGAGACACAGGCCCCACAGTATCAGACAGAGCCCTGTGCCCTCTGCACCAGTCCCAGCAGTGAGACACTGGCCCCACAGTATCAGACAGAGCCCTGTGCCCTCAGCACCAGTCCCAGCAGTGAGACACAGGCCCACAGTATCAGACTGAGCCCTGTGCCCTCGGCACCAGTCCCAGCAGTGAGACACAGGCCCACAGTATCAGACAGAGCCCTGTGCCCTCTGCACCAGTCCCAGCAGTGAGACACAGGCCCACAGTATCAGACTGAGCCCTGTGCCCTCGGCACCAGTCCCAGCAGTGAGACACAGGCCCACAGTATCAGACTGAGCCCTGTGCCCTCGGCACCAGTCCCAGCAGTGAGACACAGGCCCACAGTATCAGACAGAGCCCTGTGCCCTCTGCACCAGTCCCAGCAGTGAGACACAGGCCCACAGTATCAGACTGAGCCCTGTGCCCTCTGCAGCAGTCCCAGCAGTGAGACACAGGCCCCACAGTATCAGAGCCCTGTGCCCTCTGAACCAGTCCCAGCAGTGAGACACAGGCCCCACAGTATCAGAGCCATGTGCCCTCTGCACCAGTCCCAGCAGTGAGACACAGGCCCCACAGTATCAGAGCCCTGTGCCCTCTGCAGCAGTCCCAGCAGTGAGACACAGGCCACACAGTATCAGACAGAGCCCTGTGCCCTCTGCACCAGTCCCAGCAGTGAGACACAGGCCCCACAGTGTCAGAGCCCTGTGCCCTCTGCACCAGTCCCAGCAGTGAGACACGGGAGCCCACAGTGTCAGAGCCCTGTGCCCTCTAGGGCACCAGTCCCAGCAGTGAGACACAGGCCCCACAGTGTCCGAGCCCTGTGCCCTCTGCAGTCCCAGCAGTGAGACACAGGCCCCACAGTATCAGAGCCCTGTGCCCTCAGCACCAGTCCCAGCAGTGAGACACGGGTGCCCACAGTGTCCGAGCCCTGTGCCCTCAGCACCAGTCCCACCAGTGAGACACAGGCCCCACAGTATCAGAGCCCTGTGCCCTCAGGACCAGTCCCAGCAGTGAGACACGGGCCCCACAGTGTCAGAGCCCTGTGCCCTCAGGACCAGTCCCAGCAGTGAGACACGGGCCCCACAGTGTCAGAGCCCTGTGCCCTCAGGACCAGTCCCAGCAGTGAGACACAGGCCCCCACAGTACCAGAGCCCTGTGCCCTCTGCAGCAGTCCCAGCAGTGAGACACAGGCCCCACAGTATCAGAGCCCTGTGCCCTCTGCAGTCCCAGCAGTGAGACACAGGCCCCACAGTGTCCGAGCCCTGTGCCCTCTGCAGTCCCAGCAGTGAGACACAGGCCCCACAGTGTCCGAGCCCTGTGCCCTCTGCAGTCCCAGCAGTGAGACACAGGCCCCACAGTGTCAGAGCCCTGTGCCCTCTGCACCAGTCCCAGCAGTGAGACACAGGTCCCACAGTATCAGAGCTCTGTGCCCTCTGCACCAGTCCCAGCAGTGAGACACAGGTCCCACAGTATCAGAGCCCTTTGCCCTCTGCACCAGTCCCAGCAGTGAGACACGGGCCCCACAGTATCAGAGCCCTGTGCCCTCAGCACCAGTCCCAGCAGTGAGACACGGGCCCCACAGTATCAGAGCCCTGTGCCCTCGGCACCAGTCCCAGCAGTGAGACACAGGCCCCACAGTATCAGAGCCCTGTGCCCTCTGCACCAGTCCCAGCAGTGAGACACGGGCCCCACAGTACCAGAGCCCTGTGCCCTCAGCACCAGTCCCAGCAGTGAGACACGGGCCCCACAGTATCAGAGCCCTGTGCCCTCTGCACCAGTCCCAGCAGTGAGACACAGGCCCCACAGTATTAGACTGAGCCCTGTGCCCTCGGCACCAGTCCCAGCAGTGAGACACAGGCCCACGGTATCAGAGCCCTGTGCCCTCTGCACCAGTCCCAGCAGTGAGACACGGGTGCCCACAGTGTCAGAGCCCTGTGCCCTCTGCACCAGTCCCAGCAGTGAGACACAGGCCCCACAGTGTCAGAGCCCTGTGCCCTCAGGACCAGTCCCAGCAGTGAAACACAGGCCCCCACAGTACCAGAGCCCTGTGCCCTCTGCAGCAGTCCCAGCAGTGAGACACATGCCCACAGTATCAGAGCCCTGTGCCCTCAGCACCAGCTCAGCACCAGTCCCAGCAGTGAGACACAGGTGCCCAGTGTCCGAGCCCTGTGCCCTCTGCAGCAGTCCCCGCTTTCAGACACTGGTCCTTTAGTACCAGAGCCCTGTGCCATCTTACTTTCTTACTGTAAACCGCTTTGTGCCCGGAGCTGTAACTCGGTGTCAGAAGGCTCGCACTCCAGCAGTACGTGCAGTGGCACACTGGACCCTGGCCCTCTAACACCAGGTACCTGGTGCGTCTGTTCGGATCCTTGTCCGCCCCACGTCGCCTCAGGCTTCAGCTAAGGTCCTACCACTGCGCCCATGGGCCCGAATCTGCTCGCAAGTCCACCCACACCGTGCCCATCTGCAGACGTCCTCCTCTCGCAGGCCCTAAGCTCTCCATGCGGTCTGCGCACAGGCCCCAAGCGCCCCACACCATCTGCTCAGGGGTCACCATAGGAGACGATGACCTGCGCTCCCTGAAGGATGTAGAAGCAGTCAGGCCTCCGACGAGGGTCACTGCCCCCACTCTGCACACACAGGGGCGCCCCTGAACGGGGCAGAGTGAAGGAAGCAGCCGGGGGTCACCCTTTACTACCAACCTTCTAACGGAAGGCTGGTTCCAAATAGCGACTTGTAAAGTTTCCATACATCTTACAAGCTACTTCAGTGTGTAGGTTAAATACGTCATTATCTCAGTTGTGCCAACCACAGGGCAAAAGTCGTAAAAATATAAATAAGTGGAGGGACTAACCATTTTAGGCAGTTGCAAGTGACATCATGGCGTGTGACATCACAGTGGCACGGCGCATGACATCACAACCCAGGAGCTTCCAAGAAGTGACATCAGATCTTAAGTCTGTTTAGCAGGTGTATCATGAGTACATTTCAGTACATTACAATATTTAACAAATTAGATTTTGCGCGGGGGCCGAGCCAAAAAAGTAAAGCATCCCCAACGGAAAATCTGGTCCCCAACAAACAATTATTTTTTAAAACCCCGCCATAAAGAAATTAGCAACAAAGAAAACATCAGAGCATCTCTGTTCTGCTTAATTGTTTGCAAAGTCTGCATTTTAAAATATCCTATTGGGGTTAAGGTACCTGCTGCTGAGCGCTGTGTGTGCCCAGTAAGTACATCTTTGGGAATAACAATGGTAAGCTCACTCTGGAGGTTAACGCCTTTGCTGGAGAGATGTGTTTTGTCTAGTTCCAGTTTGAATCAAAGTAGCACAGATGGTGAATAGGTCTCCTGCAAAGCACATTATGTAACACGCAGATGACAGATTACTATTTTATGTAAATAGGTAAGTAAGTTACTGCTTTTAACCGAGAGATCTTTTTGTTATTTGAAGTTCATATGTTGTACTTCTGATATAGCACAGTGCTCTTACCCTCGTTGTCTTATGTAACACGTCCTATGCAATGATTCACCCACATGATTTAATGTCCACGTATAATGTGTACGTTTGATGTAAAGCGTTATGATAACCTGCAATGGGGCGAGTAGCGCTATTAAAAAACTAAAACAAAAATGACAGTATTAAAATTGCCAGTTGTGCAAATACTGGAGCTGGCCAACACATCTTACATTCTTACAGTTCATGCATATCTCTTCTAAACAGGGACTGAAGAAAGTCAAAAGCTGCCTCTCTCAAGTATCTGACTGAACAAGCTGTGCGACTTTGGGTCCCGCTATTGAATTTAGGTGAGGACGCCCCAACTATAGGAGGCCGGAAGGCCCCTTCACGTCCTTCCACCTTTGTTCTGGGCCCAGCTGGAATCTGTCCCGCCTCCTGCTCTGAACTAAAGCAGACAATGCGCAGGTGCCAATGAAAGTGTCCCGGTGTCTGAAAATGACAACAGGACAAGTTTGCCATGTTTCTGTGGGCCCAACCTCTTGGCAGGGTGGATGGCGTCCAGCCTGTGAAAAGAGAGGGTAGACCATCGACTTGTGCCCGGGCCAACCTCAAGAACAGGTTTACTGTGTGAGGGGCACCTGTGTGTGTTCGACTTGTGCCCGGGCCAACCTCAAGAACAGGTTTACTGTGTGAGGGGCACCTGTGCGTGTTCGACTTGTGCCCGGGCCAACCTCAAGAACAGGTTTACTGTGTGAGGGGCACCTGTGTGTGTTCGACTTGTGCCCGGGCCAACCTCAAGAACAGGTTTACTGTGTGAGGGGCACCTGTGTGTGTTCGACTTGTGCCCGGGCCAACCTCAAGAACAGGTTTACTGTGTGAGGGGCACCTGTGTGTGTTCGACTTGTGCCCGGGCCAACCTCAAGAACAGGTTTACTGTGCGAGGGGCACCTGTGTGTTGCCAGGTCCATTCACCCTGAACTAGTAATAGGGAAAGGCAGTAGGTCTGGCTGTAATGTTTCAACAAATGCAAACAGGCACGTGAAGATGTAAAGACTGGTTGGGCTACGTTCAATCAGTTCCCTTCTGTGTCGTCCACGGCTGTGGAAAAGATGCACATGATACAGTGTTCATTTATGTGGCTCAATTATGCCAAAGAATCCGCAAAAAGTGACATTACAAGTGTCTCGCTTACACTTTAATAGGAAGGCGAAATAAAGATACCACCTACCAAATATTAATTTTCAGTTAAATTTGGAAAATGTGACATATCGAAAATGAAAATAACTACTAGATGATGTGATTTTGTGTTGTAGGATATTCAGTGCTAAAATGTGTTCGATTGAACATCTTCTTAACATGTTTGAAAAAGCCCAGGGACTGAGATTTTAAGTCCCTAAACAAAATGGCTCGAAGCAGACCCCTTTTCAACTCCTGGTCTGAAAAGTAAAAGTTAATCAACATTTTAAATGTTGTCCTTAAGTCTACAGTATACTACTCCTTTGCCCCAGAACCACACAGCTATCCTAGCAGCGGATGCCAACACCACTATCCTTGGAAGCATGGGAGGCGTTTTGCGAGAGATGGTGTGCTGATACAACTATCATAATCCTCGGCAGTTTCACGTCACAGCAGGAGAACGGCCCCCTTACTTTGAATGCCCGACATGGATCAGAGATTCTCCGGTCAGGGTGACAAATCGATTCTTCCAGCTCCTGATGAATATGGAGGATTCTCCACTTTCTGTGAACCCATTTAGCGTCAATTACTTGGACCTACATTGACTGTCCTGATGACGATCCTAATATTCAGATAAGGATCGAAACACTGTCTACAATATATACAGAACCAGTTTCTTTTGGTTTATTGAATAACTTTGCAAGTGTAATTGTGACAGTGTGCTTTCTTGTCACACGTAGGACACTTTTGCTTCAGCACTTCCCTCATTCTATTCACGTCACTTTATTCACAGCACACTGCAGTACTTGGAATTTTATTTACAGATGGGATATTATATCATTTTAAAAAAATGCTCCGATTTGCAAATTATGTTTAGCAATGTGTGTTACCCATTCTACCTAGGGACTACCACTTTAAAATAAAAATGACACCAGGTCCCTTGGATACCTTGGGCCTCCGTGATGTCTTTGAAACAAACATGAGAGGCATCAAAGATTGCACAGGAATCTTGGCAACCTGCCTACTACATGCTCTGGTCCCTTTTGGATCTATGCAGCGATTTCCTTTCCGTATAGGCAGAGAGAATTGTGTTTGAAGACTGAGTTTATACCCTCACTCATCGACTCAAGCCCTGACTGAACGCGGAATCCAGAAGCAACAGCGCAGCCTCTGAACAATAAGTAGGGCTCACCATGAGGAATGTCATATGAACCTCCTGTTGAGAACAGTCAGAGCCTTACAGAAATTAGCTGCAATAATATAACATTGCAAAACGGAAGCTGTTGCGCACACAAGCAGACAGTTAAACATGTACCTACAGTTGACTCAAAGTCTATCTTGCTGTGAAAGGTATGTTTGTCCCACCCTGAGCAGTGAGGTATCAAATATGAGTCTAGAGACATGGATACAGGAGGTGGTAGTATGACAGAAGCTTGAAGTTTTTCAGCCTTAAACTGGGAAAACCCAAAAGAGCCATTTTTCATTTACCAATTGCAAACTCTAACCTAAATAAATGGAACCTTGAAGTATCTGGATTAAAACTGCAGTGGCAGACTGGATTCAAAAGACCCGGCACATAGAGATGTATAGAGACCTTTTTTAAATCTACTTGCAAGAAATGGATCATTTGGGGTGAGTGACTCCCCACTTCAAGGAATAAATTGCAACCCTTATCAGGGTGATCCTGCAAAGTCACAAATGAACCTGAGCTCAACTCCCTGGTAGCTATGGCACAGAAGACAGGCATGCTCAGGCAGATGTATAAAGTATTCATGCAGCATCAAAACAGTAATAATGTCAAAATGCAAAACAATAAGAATTCCAAACGAATTTAGAAAAACAGAGTAAATTTAAAAAACAAAGTGAAATCCAAATGACAAAAATAGAATAAGGGGAACCGGAGAAATGACTTTTAAAAGTTTATATTAGAAACAGCACCAACAAGCACGAGCCGGCAATTAGAGTAAATTGTCGAGGTAGACCAGGACCTAGGCTCAATCAGAGGCTGACCGCGATGGAGTGCTGATCGGATACACAAATCAGGTTTATCCTAGTTAAAGAGTTTATCTTCAGACATAGACTTATGAATTTTAATCCACCACAGGAGTATACTTATAAAGACCCCAGGACCTCAGGGGATGAACTTAGAGACTCACAGGGTGTCGGGCAAAGAAGAACAACTGGGTCACGTCCCGATCCAGGTGCTACTGGTCAGCTGGGTACTTCCAGAAAAAGGTCTTTTGCAGCAGACTGATCACTTCTTTGTCCTGGGTACAAGAGGGAGAAGGTTCAGTCCGTCAGGGCTTATCGTAGGTCCTACATAGCCAAACCAGTCATCTTCTGATCTTCTGCACATCCTGAAAGTGTTCTGAAGTGGGTGACTAGAGATTCCACATCTGTGCCTGGCACAAGCTAGTGGGTGTGGTTAATCCAGGCTCCTCCCTAACCAATGGGGAAAAAGTTCCCAGGGCAAATGCTACCCACTTTCTCAGTAGTTCCAGTTAGCCTTACTGCAAACATGCCCAAAATGCAATGCGTCAGGGCATTTTCAAGATGACAAAAGTATTTGCCATACTAAACTTGGACATGCGTAGGTAGGTGGCGGGGGGGTGTGAGTCATTATGGTAATCCTAGAGTTTATCCAAACTAAAATCTAGTTTGGGAGGCAGAAGCCTAGTAGGACAAAAGCAGTTATTCAGCAACCAGTCAGGAGATACACTGGAACTGTCTTAGCATCCCGTTTTCTCACGTTCAAGTTCACCCCAAGCAGTATATGTTAACCCAGCAGACCTGTCAAGCAGGATTTGACACTGTAGTGTTGAAAAAGGATGCCTACTGCATATTCTGTGGAGTTCAAAGGAGTCGGTTCTGCCCATTTAGGTCAGCCTATTGTTTGCTCCCGAGAGGCATTTCCCACCTATTCAAGGCTGGGGGAAGCTGGAGATCAAATGCAAATTAGATCTCAAATTTCGGGCGGGGATAAAGTAACTTTCTAAAAGTTACTTTCCTTATCTATTAAAAATCCAACTTTACAATTAAATTGGATTTTTAACAAGTTTTAATAGCCATTTATTTTCTAGCTGGTCCCATTACTGAGAGTTTTATTATTTTAATCCTCACTCTGGTTTTCTACATATAACAACTCGGCCTGCCACAGCGAAAAAGCTTTTTAGGTCTTGTCACTGTCACTTTGTACATGCCATGAACCCTGCCTTGTGGACGACCTACTGATATTTAAAAGGGAAGTTTTCTCCAGTCAAAAAGGGTAATTTTGACAGGTCAGGCTGCAGGTTTAAAACTACAGCAATACGGCTACAATGGTAGGCCTGAAGCCATGTTATCAATGCCACTGAAGTAGATGCCACACTAGGTGCTAGAATCCACTACGGCATTTAACTTCCAGTTCCTTAGATTCATTTTGTACCATATACTAGAAGCTTATAGCCAAGTTGAGTATACTAATTAGGAGTATGTCAATCCAACCATTTTAAGGGGGGAGTACAGGCACTTAACTACTGGTTAGCAGGAGGAAAGTGCAGAGTTCTATAGCAAGCAAAAAAGATGTGGTCCATCAAAAGGCAAAAAATCCAGATTGACTGCACAGAAAAGGTAGATTTCCTACACTGCTGATTTAAAACCCCAGGAGCAGAGTCCTTTCCCGCACCTGGGCCAATAAATCAAGGTAGATCTCAGTTCTGTCACCAAATATTTAAGAAACAGAGCTTTACAGATTTCCCCTGTAGCCCAGAAGCAATGGTAATCTTAAAAGAAAATGCTACATGTAATGACTTCGTATCTCCACAGCCACAGCGGTCATACATTTCTGCCAATTCTCCATCAGATCACGTAATAGACATATTGCCTGCTTGGAAATCTTATCTTACTCTTTGGAGGCTTCATTAAATTTGCATGTGAAAAGTATCTAACTTATGAATAGCTCACTAACAGCCATGGAAAAAACAAAGCTGGAGTGACCCTGTGCTAAAAAACGGAAACAATTAAGTATAGGATATTAAAAAACCAACATGTGAGGCTCTGTTTTAAGAAAGTTTTTTTTAAAAAAATCAGATTAAAATTTTTTTTTTTTACCCAAGTTCTGGACAAATTCCCTTGCTATTCCGGTGACCAGTTTATCCCACATCCGCTTCTCCTCTGTGGCGTGCTTCCTGTGCTTGGCAGTGAATTTTGGCTGCTTTGAGGTAAGTGGTGCTGCCGCTACTATTGGTTCCTAGGGTTAGGCTGCCATAATCATGTTCCCTTTCCAAAGCGTACTCTCCCATTTAGGTCTCAGCCACAGAGAGCTTTAGCTGTCTCCTGGACAGATATTGCTCGCTATACATTACATATCTGTAACGTGGGCTATGAGTCAGCTGGTTGATCATGGCTTGTTTTGTTCTCTCACTTCATTGCTCCAGAATGTATTGCTTTCATTCGAGGTATTGTATTTTTGAGACCAAAGGGTATGGTGTAGGACGGTGTCTCGATTGGTTGATGTATTTACACTGACGAAATCAGACCTTGCAGTGAAAGTGATGGGAGTATTTGGTTTCCCTCTCTCCTCCCTCTGCTCCCCAACCCTCAAGCATTTAACCTACTTCCCCCTGCTCAAGCCCCCCTCCACTATCATCTTGCCCCCTCTCCCGCTCTTATTTTTGCCTACCTGCCTCACTCCCAATAGACAGCTACCTTCAACCTTTTAGTGTGTGACAATTTTCACTTGCCCACCCAGGGGCATGGACATGCATGGCTAGCATCTTTCAATGTCTTCTTTATATAAATCTCATGCAAAGATGGCCACCATAGATGCAGGCATCCACAGTGGCTAATAAAAAGCTTTCAAAGTTGACTGCTGTGGATGGATGCGCATCCACAAAGGCTATCTTAGCAGGATTTGTACAAGTAAGAGGCTTTCAAAGATGGCCACTGTGGATGTGTGTGACTCCACTTCAGCCATCTAAGTGCATTTGATTTGTAGAAATCCTATACAAAGATGGCCGATGCACATGGAAGCGCATTTGCGACTGCCATATACTATTAGCCAAGAGCATTTGCAAAGCCAATAATAGGTTTCCCAGCAAAGACAGGCTATTGGTTTTGCCCGTGCTTGCGGTTATTGCCTCAAGTGCCATGCTGTTTTAGATGGCATGTATGGTTATCTTCAGTGCCCCATTTGCTGGCCTCTAGCTCCATCTTTGACCATCCCACTGTCTGCAGTGGCTGCTCCTCGCCATTCCTGCACTGTAGTCACCATGCTGCATAGTCAGAAGTGAATATTTTTTTTTCCTGCCTTTCCTACACACAGGAGTAATGATGTAACAAAGATAGCCATTTTTAGGTCTCGCGCTTTTTATCACTTGCTAATGGGCTTTGCATGCGTCTTTCCAAGAAAGACAGCACGCAATTTGCTCAAGGTGTGTGCATGTCCCATCTTCTATGTTCTGTGGCCTAGGGTCCTCAGGAGCGAGCATGAGCGCCATCTGTTTCCAATTGTCGCACCCATTAATTTGAAACAGATGGCGGGCTTCTCCTGCAGCGGCGGGCACAAGCACGCTCGCACCACTTCCGGGCTTGTTCTCACATTGGTGCGCCCTTCTCTGTAGAGTAACAATCCCCGTGGCCACATGCCCTGTTTTCCCGCTCTCAGCTTTTATGTGCCTTAAATACTTACTTTCTTTAAAGAAAATCAAATGCATCTTCGCATTTCTTTCTCCCATTTCTTGGTTTCATTGCCTTTTTTCCCCTTTCTCACTTTCTTTTGGTCTCCCATTCTTGTTTTTTTCCTCTCAATTTCCCCCCAAAGCAGTTATATGTTGGTTGGCCTTAAAAGCATATTTCGTGCAAGAAGGCAGCTCCAAGTCCGATCACGAGGAGCTCTCTGGGTCTTCCACGAACCTGGCCGACCATGTAAGTGATGGATTTAGGGCCCGTTTACTGCCGTAAATTGCAGCCACTGACAGTTTCATCTGCATGCCGCTTTCCCCCATGCAGAGCGTTCGCTTGCTCTTGTTTTCTGTTTTTGGGAGCCCGCACTTGACAGCCGAGCCTGGTGTGTGCAGGATTCGGGGTGCGCAGAAGCGCTCGCCCGAGGTGCTCACAAATTGTTTAGCGCCAGTAATATTGGACTCAAAGTTTTGCGGGTTGCATTTATTTAGTTTCTCCTAGAATTATCCTGCAAGGGAGGGAGGGAGGGGGCCTGACGGAGCAGCCTTTGTGCAATTAGGGAGACCTAAGTAGTGCTCCATAAAAGTGCTCAGTGGCAGCAGTGTGACACGGTGCCAAGCGCCAGGAGCGTCTCCCGCTACAAAATCTTAACTTTTCATGGGATGATAACTTTCAATGCATTGTGGGAAGCAGGAGCAGCATGGCTGCTCCCCCTAGGTGAGTCGTGTCTCCTAGAAGCGGGGAGGGCTCCTGAGGTACTGGAGCACGCTCGCGGTTCCGTGCCTGGTTCTGGCAGTCTTTGATTTCGCTGCTCTGGGGTTTGGGCCGGATGGGTCTCTCGGTTCGCGAACCGCCTTGATGGTGATCTTGTTAAACTATAAAATAACAAAACACAGATCTCTGGAGGTCGGAGCTATTGTGTGCGTGTTTTGCTGTGAACCGAGACGCTGCTGATCAGTGGTTATTTATACGAGAAATGCTCCCAGCGGCTTAGGGATTTGCACATTTTGACTCAATAGAATGCTTGAAGTGAATGTAACAGTTTTTCCCGCTGTTGCAATGTTGCGCACGGTGGGTGGATATTGAAATCTAACAAAATGCACGCCTTTCACGTGCTAGTTACACGTGCAGCACGAATGTTATACATAATGCCACTTAAGCACAGAGGAAAGTAAAAAACAGTTCGCATTTAAAGATAACAACCAGGCAAAGACCTCTTAGCAGGTCCCAGACACTGCAGCAGTGAAACACGAGATATCAAAAGCACCAAGCATTTTCAATGCAATAGGTCTCGCATTTGCGAGAGTTTAAGCAATTGGCATTTTATATGGCAATGCCTTTTATTTAGGTTTTTAAACCCAACACATATAAATGGTATTGGTTTTTATAATGCCACTCAAACTCTTGCAAGACTTTAATGGTGTGCCCCTTTCTTTAGACGCTGCTCGCCGTATTCAGGTTACAGTGAGCAGCGTTTAAAGAAAGGAGCGTGGCCAGCATTAAAATGAAATCGTGGTATGGGGCACATTCACTCCAAAGACATTAAGAATCTGTAGCTCGGCCGCTAAAGTTAAAGTGGACGGCACTGGAAAATTAAATAAATTAAAAAGTGTGCCCGCTATACTTAAAGTGGACCGTGCTGCAAATTAAATAAATAAGCATGGCAGCTATAGTTAAGCCGGACCCGCAGATATTACTATTAGAAATATCAAAAGGGGAAGGCGTGCTGCCTTGTAGGAAAGCACATCGTGTGTGGAATACTGGAAGATCATTAAAGAAAATAGTGATCAGAGTAGATAAAGCAGACCGTGTGGCAACACAAGTAAATAGTCCAGTCCTGACGAGGGGTTACAAATGCAGACAAGGTGGTACCAAGGAGGGACTACCAAGCCAATATTTTTCGATCAAAAGCAACGATTATGAATGGCCAGTAACAGGAGTCCATTAAAAAGATGGGTGGGAAATCGATGGAACTTCTATTCCATACCTCAATACAGCATGCCTCGCACAGCAGCACATGTGCTGCCCAGTTCAACCAAAAAACATTGTAAGGACACTGCAAATACAAATGCAAGGCCCATGGGTGTGACTCCGACAGGAGGGGCTGGACTGTGTGGCAGTGTTGGTGGCGAGGTGGAGGCCAGGGATTTGATCGAGATCCTGAGCGTTAAATGAGGCTGTCACCTGGGAGGCCATTCCAGTACAGAGAGCCTGAGAGGGGTGAATGGGAAGACCTGCAGTGAATCAGGCAAGTACCAGGACAGGGAGTCTTCAAGATACAAAGAAAAAAGATGCTCTGTTTCTGTAGCTAGCAAATAGTCATCCACTGCAATCCTGGTGACTATAACCACTGCGTGGGATTAAAGGGAATTCATCTATAAGTGGATCACTTCATCAAGGGGGAGAAGGAGTAACCTTAGAAGCCCACACAGGCGATTAAAGTAATCCAATTTGAGCACGACAAGTGTGTAAATGAGTGACCTACTGTGGAAGGGGAGGTAATAGTAACTTCTTAATATTGGACAGCTGTGGTAGAGTAGTGTTTCAGAGGAGGGACTATGTGACAGCATTGATACAGAACCCTAGGGCGGGAGGATAGGCGTAGGACTCGGCATTGCAAGTAAAAGCATTTCGGCTTCAGATACCTTAGAAAGTTCGCGGAACCATCCGTTAGCAGATACAAGTAGGTAATTACAGATTAGAATGAAGATAACAAAATGAAATACAAAGTGATGTGCTTCATCTGCACATAGGTATTGAGGGGGGCACCAAGGGAAGGCTCGTGTGGCTGTTCGCCAGAAGAGGAATTCAGTCGATGATGGAGCTCAGCCCAGCCAACATACTTGAAGACCTTAGGGTAGCTACCATAACCCTCATGTGCAAAGATGGCAAGCCCAGACACACGAGTGAATCTTGTCAACTCTTCTCACTGATGACTGTCGAGAGCAAGGTGCTAGCAAGAAGTATTTTGACAAAAAAAACAGAGCTCATACATCCCAATTATTTAATGCAAAACAGTGCAATCCACGTGAAGCTGAAGCAACTTTACAGCTGTCTGATGCAGCACAATGGGCAATGAAGCGTACAGTATTCCTAACTCGACTTAGTGGAAAGGACTTACATCGTCACGGTTTTCGAAGGAAGGGCCTAACAGACTATCGAGGCTTGGATTAAATTCTATACATCACCACTAGTTAGATTTAGAGTGAATGAATACATTTCCTTCATAGAGAAGCTCTAATCAAGGGTTGGGGTGCCCATTATCCATACTGTTTGTGTTGGTGCTGAAACTCTTGGACAGATGGGTCTGGCTAAACACCCAGATACGGAGTTTTTCAAGCAGTGAGGCACAGAAGAATAGAATGTATTTTATGATTACAACACTTTAATATGAAAACGTAGAGATGCACCACAACAGTAATCAACCATCAGAATTATAATTCTTGTCTAGTCATGAGACTTATGAGTTTTCATTCATCACTTTAGACTTGCTGTCTCTCTGGCATTCAATGTTAGTCCAGTGATATTAGGCACAAATTCCCTTTTTAGGTCTCGCCTAGACGAAAGCAAAGCGAAGCTTTGCTGTCTAGGGCGAGACGACTTATGTTGTTACTTTCAGGGGAATGAGGACAGCAATGTTGGACGCGCTTTCTCTTTCCGAGATTGTACCTCGTGAGCGCGCACGTCGTCACTCACGCATGCGCACAAAGAAAGCCATACACACTGCATATACACACACGCACCCCCCCTTAATCAGACACACAGCGCACACAGAGAGACAGACGCACGCACAAACACACTCAAACAGACACACGCGCATACACCCCACCCCCACTCACCCCTCCTCTCACTCAACACACTTACCTGTTCTGGCGGTGCTCGGCGGCGGATCTGCATTTCGGGCGGCGGTAGCGCTTTGCAGGGCTCTCTCACCACATGAGAGCCCCGCCTTCCCCATGCGCCCGGCCGCTCTTCACCCGGTCCCCCATCTCGGGACCGGGACTCAATGCGGAGCCTTCGTGGCTCCTCGGGCAGCTCTCTCTGTCTCTCGCCGCGATGGGGCGGGACTTCCGGTTGGGGCCGCGCTGGGATTGGCCGGCTTCCCAACCGCTTCCGGGTCGTCGCGGGCAGCGCGGCGGCCCGGCACAGCCATGATGTGTATGTTCCCTTTCAACTTCAGACACCGTTTCTTGTCTGATTCCAATCAAGAGACCTGTAGAGTTTATTAGGTCGAGCGACCTATCTCAATGCGCATGCGCATTGAGCGGGAGCTCGATATATTGTGGCTTAAACAGAGCTTACCGAGATCAGGCGATTCCCAGGCGATTTCTTCCAGTGCACGTGAAAGCGCGTGCACAATGCCACCAGCCGCTTGCCTCGCATTACCACATCAAAGGCAAGGCGGCCTCGTCTCAGGCCCCTGCTGCTTCACACCCTCATGCCGCTCTCCCCGCTCCGCCCCCTCCCGCCGTGTCCACTTCACTTTGACGGCCGCAGGCCGTCTCTCGTGTTTCTGCTTGTTGTCTATTAGAGGCTGCTGTGCTTGTTGAATTTTAAGACCGACATGACTATGTTTTATTCATGACATTCTGTTTAGTAACTCTTCCGTTGCCTCCATGAGTTAGCAGCTTGTTATGACAGCAAGAGACTCTGACGTTAGACTAGGAATCACCATATATCATTCGGCGGCCCGTTCCGGAACTCTTCTTGTTCCTTGGACCGCAGAGACCGCTTTACTTCATCAATAAGGTAAGATCACACCTCAGTCGACTGACTGGACTTGCTTCCTAAATGCCAGCAGACATTTAGCTTACCTGCCCTTTTCATGAGGCAATAACGCAGCGTCTGTCTGCTTCATCAGCACGCAGCGCCGGGCGAAACTCCCTTTCCGAAATCTTTTAACCTAATGGGCGCATTTTTGCAATGATTACCAGCTACACCCGCATGTACCCGCTACCCCCGCCTCTCCTTCTCGGCACGCAGCGTTCCATGATATCCATGTTCCCCTTCCATACCCCCTACCATTGAGCGTATCTTTACAGTGATTACCTGCCACCCCCGCAAGTAGCATTACTTGTGCCCATTATTTGCATTCCGGCGAGTTTGCAGTATCAAACGTACACAACTAACCTCACCCGCCTGTAAGCCACGGTGTAGACACCATTCTTAAGGAGCCGAGAATTAACTTTCTTTCCCCCCACATCCTTCAATACCTGAGTAATACTGCTTGTTCCCCTCCGTTCACACCACCTATACTTATGAATATACGCTGAATTCAGCATACACACTTGTCTTTTCCTTGTTTAGTTTTAGCCCATCGGAAGATAAGGTGTTTTGTCAGAATCACAGGCTATCGAGTCGATGCCGGGACTCCGACTTAGCTCCACAGTTATAAAGTTGGCATCTCTGGCAGTAACGCCACATCCTCCCCAGGATACCTGGTGGCTAGTTATTCCTTTGTGTACACGTGGAATGTCAATGCATTCTATCTGCATTTTTTTATTTTAAATAAGGGCTTTTATTGTCCGGCAACATAAATAATGACTACTGTAATTATAAAGTGTAGGTGTTTAATGGTGACAAGCGAGTTGTGTGCCATTAACCAGCATGACGTCATGACGTAGGTCATGTGTGAACTTTACACAGTTGGGCTCCCCTTGTTAGAATGTTGATTTCAACTTTAATTTTGATCGGGAGGCTGCGCCCTTTTCTTTGATCACATAGCGCCACCAAAACGGACGCAGTGCTTTGTTTCAGCATGGTAGACGGGGCTAACTTTACGTTTACAAATACTGTGCATGCTTCCAGGGCTTGTTTTTCAAATGTTTATTTAAATGCGAATAGCTTTCCCCTTCAACTAGTGTTTAATACTCCAACTGGTCCGTCATCCACGTCTCACAAGTTCGCAGCAAATGGTTAAACGGGTAAACAAGCACTGGCGTTGCCAATAGGTCTCGCAGTAGGAAAGTTGGAGCTATTACAATTGCAAATAACAATGCCTTTCATTTTTCTTTTCATTTTAATAACATAAAGGGCTTTGTCATTTACAAAACCAATAGCTCTAACTTTCCTACTGCGAGACCTATTGGCAACGCCAGTGCTTGTTTCTGTTTGCTGCTGAGTTTTGCCAATTTCTTGGTTTACACTCGAACTATGCACAAATATATCCACTCCCCTCCCTCAATCAGTACCTCATTCAGTACCTCATTCAGTTGATTACAGTATTCAAATACTGCTTTGCCTCCAATAAATACTATTTAGCTGATCATACATCACATGTACCGGTTTTGAAATTTGTAGTTGTGAACGCGGTTTCATTTTCATAATATAATAATTCAAAAAAAGTCCAGTTTTATTTGTGTGGATGAAAGCGATTTAGCACATCCCATAATGTAAGAATTACCCTTTTAAACTTTACTGTCCCTTCCCAATGCTGTTATCCCAATTTGTTTCCTTCAACATTTGTGACCTAATTTAACCACTTCGCAGTCAGCACTGCTCCTGTTTTAAAGCATGTTTGCTGCAGTAATAGATCTACCTTTTAAGTTATCTAAACCTTCCCTACATGAGTATTTTCATACTTATCTTCCACTATCCCACATGACTTCCATGATAACGGAGTAAACCATACAAAAGGCTGAGTGTCCACAAGACTGTGAATACCATCTCCGTCCGAATCCCAGACCCTAGCCCATTCTGAATTACACAAGCTCCAGACTATTCTGATCCTGTTAAAGATTTGCCTATAATTATTACAAGCTCAGTTCAGTACCTAGTTTTACCTCTACTTTGAGTCCCTACCAGAGTCTCCCAAACATCGTATTACCTGTAGCTACACATCTCCATAGTGAGGTTGCTAAATATCAAACAATCGATGTCTGCAGGGTGAAGAGTCAAAAGAATAAGAACCAACAGGTGGAGTGTTTTACAGATTAGGGATTGCTCTTTTTCCCTCTCTCACCCTCACACACCCTCACACACCCTCTCACCCTCTCACCCTCACACACCCTCACACACCTTCTCCCCCTCCCTCTCTCACCCCCCCTCTCTCACACACCCCCCTCTCTCACACCCCCCTCTCTCACACCCCCCTCTCTCACACCCCCCTCTCTCACACCCCCCTCTCTCACACCCCCCTCTCTCACACACCCCCCTCTCACACACCCCCCTCTCTCACACCCCCCTCTCTCACACCCCCCTCTCTCACACCCCCCTCTCTCACACCCCCCTCTCTCACACCCCCCTCTCTCACACCCCCCTCTCTCACACCCCCCTCTCACACCCCCCTCTCACACCCCCCTCTCTCACACCCCCCTCTCTCACACCCCCCTCTCTCACACCCCCCTCTCTCACACCCCCCTCTCTCACACCCCCCTCTCTCACACCCCCCTCTCTCACACCCCCCTCTCTCACACCCCCCTCTCTCACACCCCCCTCTCTCACACCCCCCTCTCTCACACCCCCTCTCTCACACCCCTCTCTCACACCCCTCTCTCACACCCCTCTCTCACACCCCTCTCTCACACCCCTCTCTCACACCCCTCTCTCACACCCCTCTCTCACACCCCTCTCTCACACCCCTCTCTCACACCCTCACTCGGCGCTCTCTGTGTGTGTGTGGCGCTGTGTGTGGGGCTCTGTGTGTGTTTGTGGGTGCAAATGCAATAGGTCTCGCATTTGCGAGAGATTAAGCTATTGGCATTGTAAATGACAATGCCATTTATTTATGTTTTAAAAACCAACACATAAGTAACAATTTTGTCATTTACAGTGCCAATAGCTCTAACTTTTGCAAAGGCGAGACCGTTGCATTGTAAATGCTTGTTGATCATTGTTTTCGGTTTGGGACTTGTGTGCATCAATTCCTCTATTCGTTTTTGCTGTTTTATACTCTGGATGTGGCAATAACCTTCCTGCCATTTGACCAGGCTTACTTTATTGATATTTTTTATTCCAATTCTCCTTTTTTTTTTTAAACGTTGTTTCTTCTCACTTTCCCCTCTTTTGACCATATCTCAAGACTACACTAATACATAGTGGGTCATGACTACCCTATAATGTATTGCTGGGGTTGTTTTATATGATATTCAGCAAGTATTGCATAGGACATCATATATGATATTTAGTTTACATTTGGCATGCATTACTTATTTTTGATGTCCTATTCCGATATGGAATTTGTGTTTTCCCACATTTGGTTCTTTGTATTCTGTATTTCTTTTTGATTACAGTGTATGTTAACTTTTCAACTGTGATATCTGCTGATACACTATGCATCTACATGTTTTAGCCACCCCCTTTTTTTCTTGTTTCATTTTCCCTACCTAGTTCTTTGTTTTGTATAATTTTTAGGTCTCGCCTGTCGATGCGCATGCGCATCGAGCAAGCGAGACTATAGGGGCTCATCCAGACTTTATCTAACTTGCAAGGAATCGTGGCGATTCCTTGCAGTGCCCGTGACTTTTAAGCTCAATGCGCATGTGCATTGAGCTTAAAAGCGCGTGCACATGCCCCCAGCCGCCTGCTTTGCCTACTCTCTCTCACAGCCTCCCCCAGCTCCGCCCCCTCACTACTTGATTGCACGGCCGCTAGGCCGTGCCTCCCCTACTCTCCTCCCCCCTCCTCCTCTCCTCCCCTGCCTGCCTGCCGCTAGGCCGTGCCTCCCCTACTCTCCTCCCCCCTCCTCCTCCTACTGCCGTGTCGCACCTCTCCCCTCTCCGCCCCCTCCCCTGCCAGCCGTGTTACGGTGAAAGGCTTGTTTTTTTACTTAGCAAAGAGAAAGAATTCATGCACTGGGATTTTTGGGGGCGCACTTGTACAACTACCTGAAAAGCGAGCAGTGAAAACACGTTAACTCCGCGTGCTTTTGGAGCAGTATGAAAACTTAACTCGAAATACATTCTAAATGCCAGCAGTAGCCTTGCAACCCTAACCCCTCCCGCAAACATAGAGCTAGCAAGGAATCTACAATGGCAGAGTAAAAAGGGCCCAACCCGACCCGACTCAGCCGCTAGAAATAATAAAGAGCGAACATGAGATACATTGTGGAGCTGTAATACTGCAAGGACGTGAATGACCGCACGTAAACCCGGCGGCCATTTTGAATCTACAGCTACGTCAATTTCCTAGGGAAGCCGCCCGCAAGCCCCTCCCCTGCCCCAGTCACAAGCCCTGCACGCCTACTCCTCGTGTATCGGTTGCTGTTGTCGGCGATCTTCATGAGCCTTTCAGCCAATCGCACAGCAGTTCACGCCTGCTTCTCGTGAGCCAGCAGGGCCTTTTTGGCTTCCCATTGGCTGCGATACTCACACCGTCTCCCAGTGCACGGACCTAGTCGTCTCTCATTGGTTGTCTTCACTCTCACTGCTGTAGCATTTACGAATCACGCATGCCCCTCGTGCACAGTTTACCAGCTCCCCGACTTCACCATGTATTGTAAACAGCAAAACTTGGCACAGACTGTACATCCTTTGACTCCAAAAAATATTAATACGCAACCCAGCCTGTTAAAACTGGTTTGTTGAAATAAATGTGTTGATGATACTTAAGAGGCAACTCTGTTTTCGACCCATTTCTTAAGGTATTTTCCAGGACATACATAAACTACTCACCCAAATAAAATGTCAAGCTGTGTTTACATGGGAAGCTTTTTATTTTGCTCTATAGATAGGCTAACTTCAAAGTGTCAGCGTTTATAGGAAAGAGAGAAATGCAGTATACTTGCTCCAAAGAGCCTGCTTGTGCCTTTAAAAAAAAAAAAAAAAAACCTCACTCACCCTCAACCCCTCACCCTCACTCACCCTCACCCACCCTCAACCCCTCACCCTCACTCACTCTCACCCTCACTCACCCTCACTCACACTCACTTCTCACCCTCACTCACACTCACCCTCACTCACACTCACCCTCACTCACACTCACCCTCACTCACACTCACCCTCACTCACACTCACCCTCACTCACACTCACCCTCACTCACACTCACCCTCACTCACACTCACCCTCACTCACACTCACCCTCACTCACACTCACCCTCACTCACACTCACCCTCACTCACACTCACCCTCACTCACACTCACCCTCACTCACACTCACCCTCACTCACACTCACCCTCACTCACACTCACCCTCACTCACACTCACACTCACCCTCACCCTCACTCACACTCACTCTCACCCTCACTCACACTCACTCTCACCCTCACTCACCCTCACTCACCCTCACCCTCACTCACCCTCACCCTCACTCACCCTCACCCTCACTCACCCTCACCCTCACTCACCCTCACCCTCACTCACCCTCTCTCACCCTCACCCTCACCCTCACTCACTCTCACCCTCACTCACTCTCACCCTCACCCTCACTCACCCTCACCCTCACTCACTCTCACCCTCACCCTCACTCACCCTCACCCTCACTCACCCTCACCCTCACTCACCCTCACCCTCACTCACTCTCACCCTCACCCTCACTCACTCTCACCCTCACTCACTCTCACCCTCACCCTCACTCACTCTCACCCTCACCCTCACTCACTCTCACCCTCACTCACTCTCACCCTCACTCACTCTCACCCTCACTCACTCTCACCCTCACTCACTCTCACCCTCACTCACTCTCACCCTCACTCACTCTCACCCTCACTCACTCTCACCCTCACTCACTCTCACCCTCACTCACTCTCACCCTCACTCACTCTCACCCTCACTCACTCTCACCCTCACTCACTCTCACCCTCACTCACTCTCACCCTCACTCACTCTCACCCTCACTCACTCTCACCCTCACTCACTCTCACCCTCACCCACTCTCACCCTCACCCTCACTCACTCTCACCCTCACTCACTCTCACCCTCACCCTCACTCACCCTCACCCTCACTCACTCTCACCCTCACCCTCACTCACTCTCACCCTCACCCTCACTCACCCTCACCCTCACTCACTCTCACCCTCACCCTCACTCACCCTCACCCTCACTCACTCTCACCCTCACCCTCACTCTCACCCTCACCCTCACTCACTCTCACCCTCACTCACTCTCACTCACTCTCACCCTCACCCTCACTCACTCTCACCCTCACTCACTCTCACCCTCACCCTCACCCTCACACCCTCACCCTCACTCACTCTCACCCTCACTCACTCTCACCCTCACTCACTCTCACCCTCACTCACTCTCACCCTCACTCACTCTCACCCTCACTCACTCTCACCCTCACTCACTCTCACCCTCACTCACTCTCACCCTCACTCTCACCCTCACTCACTCTCACCCTCACTCACTCTCACCCTCACTCACTCTCACCTCACTCACTCACTCTCACCCTCACTCACTCTCACTCTCACCCTCACTCACCACTCTCACCCTCACTCACTCTCACCCTCACTCACTCTCACCCTCACTCACTCTCACCCTCACTCACTCTCACCCTCACTCACTCTCACCCTCACTCACTCTCACTCTCACCCTCACTCACTCTCACTCTCACCCTCACTCACTCTCACTCTCACCCTCACTCACTCTCACTCACTCTCACTCTCACCCTCACTCACTCTCACCCTCACTCACTCTCACCCTCACTCACTCTCACCCTCACTCACTCTCACCCTCACTCACCCTCACCCTCACTCACTCTCACACTCACACTCACCCTCACCCTCACTCACCTCACCCTCACTCACACTCACCCTCACTCACACTCACCCTCACTCACCCTCACTCACCCTCACTCACCCTCACTCACACTCACCCTCACTCACACTCACCCTCACTCACACTCACCTCACCCTCACTCACTCACTCACCCTCACTCACCCTCACTCACACTCACCCTCACTCACCCTCACTCACCCTCACTCACCCTCACTCACACTCACTCACACTCACCCTCACTCACACTCACCCTCACTCACACTCACCCTCACTCACACTCACCCTCACTCACACTCACCCTCACTCACACTCACCCTCACTCACACTCACCCTCACTCACACTCACCCTCACTCACACTCACCCTCACTCACTCTCACTCACTCTCACCCTCACTCACTCTCACCCTCACTCACTCTCACCCTCACTCACTCTCACCCTCACTCACTCTCACCCTCACTCACTCTCACCCTCACTCACTCTCACCCTCACTCACTCTCACCCTCACTCACTCTCACCTCACTCACTCTCACCCTCACTCACTCTCAC